>NC_071394.1:118862252-120089483 GCF_022682495.2 Desmodus rotundus
ATGTAGTGCTTTACATACGACAACGGTCATCCCGAATCAGTTCCGGTGGGAATGGTGAACCACTAGTTCAATAGTTAGGACTCCATTGTTCCAAAATGCTGGCACTGAACTTCCTGGTGCCATTTAAATCCCAGGAGATCAGAAATTTCATATTTTCATCTAAGTGCTACCTTTTCCCTAGAAATTTCCCTGAGGCCTCCTTCTTGAAGTGGTCAGTACACGAAATAGAACATTTTTTCCCATCCTCCTTCCTATGTTGTCTGCCCCTTATTACCAGTCTTTTCATAGGATTATGTTCTTCCTTTTAGATCTATTCCTGGATTCACTGCTTCACAATCATCAAAGGTTTTATGTCTTCAGCAGTTCCTGCTAGCGCCCTGCCAGTATTAAATTCAGGCTCTCCTCCAAAGATGCTACTCTGTGGCCAGCCTTGCAGAGTTCTACCTCACTGAGGTGGTGGCTTTCGTGATCTTTTGCGCCTGGATTACTGCTTTTTTTTGAAGCTCACACAAGCTGTCAATAGCACCCTCCATACTTCTCCTCTACTGACCTCCAGTAATTTGCTCTCATGAGAGATTTTTGGTATCTGGATTAGGTTTTCAGTTCTAAGCCCGTCTCTGCCATCACCTTCAGTGTTTTCAACAACCAGCTATTACATTGAACTATTGTGTATTGAATTGGTGTGTTGACTGCCCCATAACATAACCTCTTAATTTATCGCATTATCTGCAATAGCTTCCTCTTCAATTTCTCTAAACTGTTCACTCTCAGAGTTCAACTCAAGACCATACAACCTCATGACACTGCTATTTCTCCAAAATCATGAAATCAGCATCCTACTGTCACCCCCAAGCCTACTTTCCAGTTGAGGTGTTCAATTCATGGTCATTCTCCAGCCTCCTGAGAATGTCCAATTCATTGGCCCCTCTTTCTTCACTTGTCATCCTTTGAACCCCATATCTGATTAAATCCCAACCGTGGATGTGCTCAGCTTTCGTTGTGTCTTTATGCAAACCTTAGGTAAAGAAAGTCAAAAGAGAAAAAGAGATCGCTGTACTATGGTCACCAACATCAGCAGCCTCTCTGGAATTCCTCTAAAATTCTACTACTTTTCCTGGTTACCTCATTCTCTGATTCTCAATTATTGCAAGCCACCTTCACCCTTCTGAAATTGCTGCCTCCCTACCTCTCCAGACACTCAGCAAATGACATCCCTTTTCACTTAATTTAGAAGATAGCAGTCATGAGATAGGACCTCTCTCTACCTGCTACCATTAAACTTAAAAATCTATCATCAGAACACAGCTTGTCTCTGTCTCTCCTGTTACAATAAAGCAGAGTAAAAGTGGAGGCATAGAAAGTGTGTCTTTTTACCAAGGAATATTTACCAAGAAAGATTTGTTACAGGAAGTATGTTCTCTTTCTATCTAGTACCATGTTAATACTGAACATGGAAATATTTTTTTCTCATAGACTCACACATGTACTATTTAATTTGGGTTTTATAGAGTAGAGCAAACACTGTTAGAATTGAAATGAGTTTAGAATTCTGACTTCTGTATTTACCAATAACTTTAGGCACTTTAGGTTACTTAATCTCCTCCACCCTCAGTTTTCCCATTTGTAAAAGAAGAGTTAGAATAATTAAGTGGTTGCCCCCAGTTGTCTTCCACCCCCACCACCCATCTACCACATTCTTTTCCTTTGTTAATATTCATACTAATAATTGTATGAAACCTCACATTAAAATAAGACACAAATATATTTCTTGAAAATGATGAAGCAAGGACAAGTTAACAATAGAGGAATATGATGAAAAATATGTGTCTTATCTTGAAATAGTGTTAAAACTGAAACTGATGACTCCAACCAAAGTAATATTTATTAGGCTTAGATGTGAAATTTATTGATATACTTCACTGCAAAGAAATCTAGCAGATTGATGAAAAGCTAATGCTCTGGAAATAAATTATTATAATGACCCTGCTCCTAGTAGCCACAAGACCTTCTATAAATAACCTCAATCTCTAAAAGTCTCAATCTCCTTGGCTGTACCAGAGAGGCTAAAATATTCCTCATAAGGTGTTGGTAAAGATTAAATCAGATAAAGCATATAATGCATTTAACACTATGCTTGGCATATAGAAGTGCTCGGTAAATGGAGAGAGAGAGAGATGGGACTTGTGATGTATTTTTATTTGTTGCTCATTCTTTCTTTTACACCAATCTCATGGCCAGGCAGTAAATCTATTAAACTCTAATTGATTAACTCACTTAAGATAAAGAACTAGCCTATACTTTCAGGCCTGAGCAAGTTGCCCAGTCTTTGTCCTCTCACTCCCTCCATATGATGGTGATCTTGCCACTGAGTGGGTGCAGAAGCAAGAGAAGGGACATTTCAAGTCGAGTCTTTGACTTAATGCCTAACTCTTGAAAGTGCTGTCCTTGAAGGATGGTCATTATTACATTGGAAGATTGGGCCAATGATCATCAATGCAAAAACCTTTAGGAAATTGTTTGTGTCCACACTATAATGAGAGTTCGAACACAGGTGATTCTCCTCCAAACTTACAGTGGTTTTTCTAGTGAGCATAGAGTAATATTTTTGTTAACTCTTCTTCTACATTGCTATTAATATTTCTTAAACCCTATAGTTACTTTGGTTATATTGTGGATTTTATGCATCATATTTTGGGTGTTCAGGTTTAATTTCCTTGTTTTTCTTCTTCATACTTTAATTATAATTGGGATATGTTTGTAACATTAAACTCTGGTTGCCATTTTATTCAATAAAGCTTGTCAAACTTCCCAAGCTTTTCAGCCCTGGGTCCTTCTTGCATGTAAATATGAATCAATATCTAAACCAAAGTTGGATGAAACGTTGTATTCCCTCCCCTGACTTGGTATGAGTTGCTCATGCATTTAATTAATGCCACTAATAAATGATATCTTTGTTCCAAAAAACAAAATAAAATCACCATAATGGAGATTTCTGCTTCTATATTTTATGAGGTCTAGAGAGAATATTATTTAATGTCTTCAACATCAGAATTGTCCTTGTAACTTTTGTCAACATAGCATGCGCATTTAGTTTCAAGAAAATGGGAAATGGGAAATCTAAAGCCATAATAATAGAGACTTTTGACAGCAAGACAACATTAGCATTTTTGTGAACCTCACTGAGAAATTTTGGTTTTGTGTCTCATTGGTCATATGTGCCTGCTGGCTATAGCTGGTGAGTCATTTTCCTTTAAATAAAATCCTCCTGCATTCCTTCATATTGCCAGAGGTCATTCAAGTTATAAACACAGGAAAATGCCATAGAGCTCTGGTGAAGGCATTGCTTCCCACAGGCTTCCCTGTGGTGTGTGAGAGGTGCCAAATTATCATTTTCTAAGCTTATGTCACAGAATTGGCAGCTTTCAGCCTTCAGTCTAATCCTTCCTTCTGAATACTTGAATATAGAAACAGGTCACTTTGTAAAAATAGAACTTATATTTTCTACTACAAATGTATCCATTATTTATTAACACCTTGATCTACGGCGAGACCTGACTTTTAAGTATTAATATGTTCTTCAGTGTTTTATTGATTTCAGCCCCATCTGAGTAGGGTATCTCAAACATAAGTATTAAATTGAAAAACTATAAAAGAAGTAAGAAATATATTACATTGTGGATTTCCCATTTTTTCAAAGCATGTTTTGATTTATTTTCTTCCATAAACCCGTATTTGTTTCTAGTTAAACCATTTCGCTGCACCTCAACATTGGATAGTTTTGAGTACTGGCTATTTGCTGAATTAGGACTAGTCAATTATTTTTTAGTTCAATTGACAATTTACTAATCTTGGTTTTATGCAGTAATTAAATCAATTAAGCAGAAGTGAATACAAAAACAGATATTCATTAGGGTCAAATTTATATTTCCTTTTCTTAAACAACATTTTAAAATGTATAAATATAGTTAGCAATTTAGCACACACAACTTTTTAATAAAACATGAACTATTTAACATATAGTAATGCGTCATCAGATTGATTCAGATATTTTGCCAGTTTATTCCATCTTATATGAAACATTTTGGATGATATGGTACTTTTTTCCCCGGTTTTATTGAACTATAATTGACATACATCACTATACAAGTTTAAGGTGTGCGACATAATGGTTTGACTTACATATGTATTGTGAAATGATTACCACAGTAAGTTTAGTTAGCATCCATTATCTCCTACAGATACGAAAAAGAGAAAGCATAAAAAGAAGAAAATATGTTTTTCCTTATGATGAAAACTCTTAAGCTTTACTCAAGTCTATATTTTTATTGTTAACTAGAATGTTTTTGTTTGGCACAACAGTGTAAAAAGTAGGTTCATAAATTTTGTGAGATTGGGTTCCCATTAGATAACTCTCAGAATATAGCTGTAATTAAAGACAACAGGGGTATTTAAAATTCACTAATTTATGTTCGCGAACGCTCTTCCAATGGCTGCCAGGGGGACAACTTTTACTGGAATTATCTTTTGTGAGTTCTCCTCATTAAAGAGTAAGGTCTTACTAAAGTGACTAATTATCCTTTTTTTCCAGAATTACAAAGTCAACTGTAAAGGAGCAGATTTGTTAATACCTCCTTCTAGGTATCCCAAGTCCTTCATCTGTAGCCTTTGATTCCCTGACAGTCAATAATTATTTTAACTGGCCCCTGACTCTGCAACACACAGATGGCTTTCTTCCTGTGTAGTGCAGGGACCACTTCTAAACTTCTGAGACGTTTCTGTCACTTCCCAAAGAACTTCCTAACAGCAATGACATTGGCCTAGTCATTTCTTCTCTGTTACAAGGCTCCTCTGCAGTGGTTCTCATAGTCAGAAAACCTTCTGTTGTTTGAGGGCCACGGCCACCCACATCTGCTGGCGATAACGTGCTTAAAGTGTTCGAACTTCTCTTAAAAAAAATAAGACCTCTTCATTTTATGCTTTTAGGTTATTTTTCTGGAAATAATGTCAAGCTCTTATGAGGTTTCATGGTGTGACATTTTTCAAAATTAGTAAGGAAGAAACATTTTAAAGATATAATTGCAATAACATGGAAAATATTTATAAAGTGTTACCTAAAATGCAATAAAAATACTCAATTTTATTTATTTCATGAATAATTCAATTATTATAGAAAAGTACGCTAAAGAAATACACCAAAATAATAACCATTATTGGTCTCAGGCGAAGGGGGGAGGGGAGGAGGTTACAGATTTTTTCTTTGTGTACTCTCTTTTGCAAATATTATAAAAATTATTAGTTGGAAAAAATTGTTTAAAAATAATTGTTATATAGGTAGACAATAAATATAAAGAAAAATACTACAAAAAGAATATTTTTCAAAGATTTTACTATATAATATTACTGTAATAATTGTGTCTTTGATATTTATACCTGTTATTATTTTATGTATTGAAAATTATGATGATTAGGAATTTCTCAAACTTTGTAGTACTTCCCAAATTTTATAGACACTGCCCCTCCCTCATGGTTTTAATATTTTGGAGCTTCTAGTAGTTATGTTAATTTAATACTCATTTTCTCCACCTCAATTTACTGGGAATTCCCCATATAATAAAGTTAGATATAGAAACTTTTTTTTAATTAAAGATGATGTCAATCACTTTTACTTTATTTATTAAACTACAGTTAGCATACACTACTATGTGGGTTTCGAATGTAGATTTGGAAGTATTTTAAGACTAATCTGTAGTTTTGAAAAGTTCATCAGGAAATGATGGGTTCTATAATTGGAGTGATATGTCAAAGTAGATGAATACCAAAATTATAATAATTCCTGAAATTGTCATGAGGCAAAATTTATCTACTTTCATAAATGTTTCTACTTTCTTGATAGGAAAAAGAGACACAGTCTAAAATCCAACTCTAATTTTCCCATAGTCATAAAATAGAAGACCTTAGTCATTACTTGTCTTTTTCATCTAACCGCTTAGTGTCATATTTTCTTATTTTTGCCAATAAATGCAAATAATGAAGGTTCTCATGAAGAGAAAATGTTCTTTTGGAATGTCTGTTCTTAGGTCTTCAGTTGTACTTACACCTTTGACTCACTCTTTGCAATATTTCACATCTTTCCACAGTAAAAGAATGTTCCTTTTTTGGACGTATTAGTTTGAATTAGCCTTTTTCTGCACACTGTCCATATTATGTAATTACTAAATGCATCCTGGGACCAAATCTAATTTTAAAAGATTCTCTTGCATTTTGAATGAACCACATTAACAAAACACTTCTTAAGACTTTTCATTAAAGCTTTGTTCAGAATATGACTTGGTTCTCAATAGTAACCCTGGGTATCCAGATATAAGCAGGCCCTCAACATCTGGCTACATGACCCACGGAGCTAATTTAGGCTCACTATTAGTGTCTACTGTGTACCAGACATTATGTGATAGGATTTAATGGCTCCAATATATAGTATTTACTGAATAATGAATAATAATTGTTATTAGTATTAGTTATTATCATTAGACCCATACTTGCAGGTCCTCCATCTTTTTTGCATTTTCTTTCATTTCTTTCCGTCTCTGGTAACCTGAATAATAACATGTCCCAGTCCCCAGAACCTGCAAATATGTTACCCTTCATAGTAAAAGGAATTTTGCAGATGTGATGAAGTAAAAGATCTTACACTGGGGAGATTATCCTGGAATATTACGCAAGACCCCATAAGAGGGAGGCCGGAGGGTCAGAATCAGTACTAGCAAAGGTAACAACAGAAGCAAGATACTGGAGTCATGTAAGGGAGGGACCGAAAGCCAAGTAATGCAGACAACTTCTAGAAGTTGGAATTTCAAGGAAACAGAGGCTCTCCTGAATCCTCCAGAAAGGACACAGCCCTGCTAATGCCTTGATGTTAGAGTTCTGACCTTCGGATGTGTGAGAAAATAAATTTGTATTGTTTCAAGCCACTGAGTCTGTGGAAATTTGTTAAAGCTGCAGTTAGAATCGAATACACCACATCTACCTCCACTTCTTTCCCTCTTTCATGCCATTCAGTGTTGCCTCGAGAACCACGCATCCATGGTAGTGTTTAACACGTAGACTGGGTGATATGTCAAATTCACATTTAGGTTCAACCCCTTTGCCACATCGGATAGATTCCTACACTTTACACCGTGAGCGACTGTGACTTCTGTCTGCTCAAAGGCCTTTGCTCTCATTGTCACGTGAATGTAAATACATTCAAATGAAACTGTGCTATTGTTCTTCAGAACAACAAGTTGTCCTTGAACTTTTTTTCTTGCAGAACTTCACTCCATGTCTTTATTGGAAAGTAATGTTAAGTTTAGTTTAAAATTTAAAGATACAGGCTCATGTAGATAAGCAATGCAGTATTCCAGTGATTTTTATGTAATCAGTAAAAGTGTTATCTTAAAATATGGAAATTTTGAAATGATATTCATAGGTATATATTTAGCTTATATTTGCTTATTCCAAGAGCCACTGAGGTATATTTCACTGATCACAATCTATACCCAAAATATTTTTGCTATAACATATAACTAATTTACCAAATCCATGGACATTAACCAGGGTTTTGTTTTGTTTCACCATTAATGGCACAGGAATCCCATCTGCTATTGTTTGTCTTATAAAGAACCAAATGTTAAAGATTAGTCTCAATTGTTTTGTTCACAGAAAATATAAGTTCTACTTCTGAGGTGTGGGACAAGCAATGGATTATAACACTTCGCTGTATTCTTTCTTCGGTTCATATTAAAAATAGGCAGTGTTACATTTTCTGCTCTTGGTAGTAATTCTGTTTATATCAGAAAATATGCAAATAGATGTGGTACAGATTCCATGGTTATGTCAATATTGTTTTAACTATAAAATGACTGACCACTTTTACTGAGATCGACTGAGCAGGCTCTTTGCATTGCTTTGCCTATGATCGGTTCCCCTGGGACTGGCACAGTCCATGATTTCTGACAAAGTGGACAGCAATGGAGAAGTTACAAATTAGAAAGCAATTATGACTGGGCTAGTCAATAAAATTCCACAATCATTCATTAGAGTGTTGTGTTTGAGGTTTGTTAGGGAGCACAGGATACAAATATGTTGCCATAAACTAGTACGTAATTTCATTGTATTTCTTGATAAAATAAACTCTTAGTCGTCTTTTAATTTAGACTTTCTCTGGGAGATTATGCAATATTAGACGATATGATTAATATCATTATTGAATAATTTAAAATTATTTCCTGTGAAGGAATGAATCCCACCAATGGAACTGAGTATAGACTTCGGTGAAAGGCTCAGGCTTGGGATTCAGTTAGGCGGGTGTTTCCAACCACTTACTAATTATGTGATTTTTGATTGATTTATTTTTTCACTATGATTTATTCATACAATTCATAAACTGGAGATAATAATGTACCCAGGAAAAAGTGAAAGATGCAAGAGGCCATATTGTATGACGCACAGGACAATAAATAGCATAGAGTAAATGCAGAGGGGGATCCAAAAAAAAAGGAATTATCTTCTGGGTGGTGGTGGGCCTGCTAGTACAGGCTTCCCCTGCTATGTGAGTGTGCTAGGAATCCATCTGTATCAGTGTACCAGCTGGCATTGTTGTGAGAGGCTGTGTTTGGCTTCAGTGATGTATTTTTTGAACAATCAATGCATTTGCCTGTTTCATGATAGGTGCCCACACTGCCGAGTGTTCAGCAGTTTTTGACTGAAAAAATGGCATGACCCCCGTGCCTCGCACTCCCTATTCACCCAATCACACCCTGAGTGACCTTTTTTTGTTTGTTTCCCTGCATGAAAAACGTCCTCCAAGGAAAATGTTTTGCCAACGTGGAAGAGGGGAAACAAAAAACAGCAGAAATGCTAAAAGGCATCAAAATCGACAAGTTCAAAAACTGTTTTGAGCAGTGGTAAAAAAGTCTCGATAGGTGTATTGCATCAAAGACATCGAATGACTAAAATTTAAACATGTAAAAGTAAATACACAATTTTTAATAAATAAATTCTGAGATTTTTTTGGTCCCCGCTCCTACATTTGTCATTTCAAGATGTTCCTACCTGACACAATCTTGGAAAAGCCTGTTTTGGAGAAATAAATGGATGAAGCCATTTAGAATTATGAATTAAACATGCCTTTTAAAATCTTTTCAATCATGTCCAATTAAATAGTTGACATGGAGCCGGAGCCCCTACCTTCCCTGATCTAGGAGACAATGTCATACAGGATCAACACTGTGTGGACAGAGATTCTGGTCCACGTTCATTCTTTGCAATTCCTGAAAGTTTTGAATCTGTCTTTGCACTTACTCGTTATGACTTTGTATCTCGGGTCAGAGTTCCAATTTCAGCAC
The DNA here is from genome assembly GCF_022682495.2 of Desmodus rotundus. Classification (NCBI taxonomy): domain Eukaryota; kingdom Metazoa; phylum Chordata; class Mammalia; order Chiroptera; family Phyllostomidae; genus Desmodus; species Desmodus rotundus. The sequence continues at coordinate 118,871,636 of NC_071394.1, forward strand.
ACAAACCTTTTGCCTTTGGCAGCTGAAGGCCTGTTATTATGGGCAGAGATTAAAATTACCCTGGGCTAAGATCTATAATTTTCTATATTAAGTCTTGGACCAGGAGCATCATGCTAGTAAAGGAAGGTATTAGTACCGTGACTCATTTCAATGTCTTTTTCTCACGAAGCAATCAGACTAGTAATTTTAAATCCAGTAAAGGGGATAAATCTGACCCTCTCTAGCTTTAAATAAAACACTACGAATCTACGTAGTGAGATGTAGCTTTCCCACGTGAATTTTAGAGAGTCAGACACCTGTTCCCAATACAGAACAGAGATGACTCTTCCTTCGCCTTTTTATTTGATGTTTCCCTATGTCTGTGATAATGAAGGACTTCAATGCATTGTGTCTCAGTTGCTGATGGCCAGTTAAGGAGGCAGAGAGGGACAGTTCAGAGAAGTCCTTCCCTGCAAGGCAGCTAGGTGAGGGCTGAAACCTCAGACAGCCAGAGCACATGGACAGGCTGTCAAGAATGCATTCACAGGACCTTTCTCCACTCCGCCATTGTCGCTGTCCTTCATATGCCTGCATTTTGTGAACTATACCACTATTCTAATGAAGTCCTATTCTGTTACAAGCCATATTTAATAGCAGTGCAGAGGTTGCTTTCTGTCTTTTCCTTGACTTAGAGCTAACGTGTATTTAATAGTTATAATATGCTTTAGATTTTGTTCAGTTTTGGAATGACTGTTGAACTTGGAAAGTTCAATAAGAAGGTCCAAGGAAAGTCCAAGGACCTAAAGAATATTCTAGGGCTTTCTGTAAAAAACATTTGTATTTTCTGTGAATTGCCTAAAAATCCATCAGTCTACAAAGGGGCAGGAATGTTAGCTAAAACAATATCAGGATGTGATGAATAATTGTTGAAACAGGGTGAAAGAGACTGTGGAGATTCATTACCCTATCCTCTTTACTTCTGTGTGTGTTTGAAATTGTTCTTAAAGAGAAGTATTTTAAAAAAGACAAATTAAAGCAGACATATAGGGATGAAAGGGCAGCTTTGAATTTGTTGATTTTAACAAATATTTGAGAGGTCAAAAATATATGAGGACAATCTAAAAACTGATTGGAATGTAAAAGAAAACAATGTTACAGCTCTTGGGACATTGTTTAATTGTACATTGTGAGTGATGAGGTTTACTCCTTGGAGTGGCATTAAAATCATTTTTATTTGATCAGAAAATCAGAAAAGATACTTTTATATTTGTTAATATATGTGCAGCTTCATAGAAACCATGTAATATTCTTTTCTCTAACAATACAGATCTACAATATACCCCACGCTATTCCTTCCCATTGCATACTCCCTTCCATACAGGCACACACACACCAAATACCTGGAATATCTCCCACCCCTGGCATGAAAGGAATGTGTGTGTGTGTGTTTCACATAAAAGTAGGCCAATTAAAGAATTGTTTTATCATAGCATTTGGGTTAATCAGATGATGCTGCAAATTGTCTTTCAAATTCAGATGTTTCTATACAGTCGCTCCACTGTCAAAATGCTAGGAAAGTCCAATAATTTTAACAGAACAAAAACCAGCAAATAATCTGTATTTATATCTTTAAAAAAACTTAAGGCAGTAAGCAGTGTATAATTCATCTCCATTTTGATGACCATTGTAATAACAATACTGGGTTAGAGTGAATTTCACTTATTTAACAAAAATCTCCTGACTCCATTAGAGGGATAACCAGCTAACAGGTCAAGTCTGCTAGGGAAAAAAGTATATGAGTGCCTGAGTATTTGCAGCCTTTATTCCGCCTCTGCTTCCCAAAGAATATTGTACAAATGTGTTTTCTTTTTTTCCTGATAAAGATAATGAGTGGGTAGAACTGCAAATTTGGCAGAAGGTGGGCCAGTCTGGCAACGTTATCTTTCAGCCAGAAATAGGATTAGATTCTAGATAATAAGGGGAGGAAGAACAAAGACTAAGGGAGCCCTGGGGCAGATGGGATATTCGGAGACAGTGGAAATAAAGGAAGAGGGATATTTATTATTGGGATTTTCTTCATATATATATATATATATATATATATATATATATATATCTTCGTTTATATATATATATAAATCTATCTATCTATCTATCTATATATATATATATATATATATAAAGTTTGTAGAGTAGATTTAAATTGCTTTTTAATGTCTTATTTTTTTCCTTGCACTTGATTCCATGCTGAGATTGGACTATGAAGCAGACCAGCATTATTAGAGTAACAATCATTTACCAAACATTTGATTTACTTTTTTGATTCATAATCATTGAAGGTACAGGAATAAATGCCCACAAAGGATATTATCTTCTCACTTGTTCACTCCTAACCTCTTCTCCATCGAAACTCTGGTTCCTTTGAGATTATATTATTGCTACTTTCCTCAACTCCTTTGAGCCAAAGTGAAGGAAATTTCTATCCTGATCCACACTGTAACTAAAGAATCAGGAGCCAGATGGGATAAGATAAGGGACCTTAGAAGGACTGTCCTCCAACACTCTTATTTAAATATGAAAACATTTATTCCATGGTGGGATTTGCTATCTTTAAAAAGAAATAAAACCCAAATCTTTACATTTGTCAATGGAAGCATCTCCACACAATGAAGGACAGCTATCCCCTGAAACTGGGTTCTCATCTCATAAGATGGATCTTCCACCTGAGGGTCCATTCTATCACCCTGCTAACCTCTGGCAATACCAAATTCCCTTTTACTCTGGCACAAAAGGGAGTCAAGATCAGAACCCTACTACCTCTCTGATCTCCTCCTCCATCACCCTCCTTCGTCCTCAATTCAGACCCCACACTTCATTGTTTTCCTTCCAAAGAGCCAAGCATACACGTACCTCTGGGCATTTATTCTTCCATCCCTTTTTCTGGAATACTTTTCTTCCACATATCTCCATAGCTCTCTCCTTTCCTTCACTTAGGTCTTAGTCTAGATCTTTCCAGATTTCTGTATCAAAATATCACTACCTTCCCTGTCACCCTCTGCCCCTTACATTGTCTTGGCTATTTTTCCTCAGCACTTATCAAAAAGGAAGTATTATTTATGTATTTCCTTATTTATTGTCAGTCTCTCTTTACTACGATGTGAGGTCTGTGACAGCAGGGACTTTATTTTGGTTGTTCGGTTGGTTTTTTTTTTTTACAAGTTTAGTTCTGCAGGACCTAGAATTATGCCTGGCAGATAGTCAGTGCCCAAGAAATATTTTTTGAGTGAATAAGTATCCTTAGTGTTCTCCTACTATTGAGAAAGGGCTATAACTATTCCAGGTAGTGATAATTGTGGTAAGAAGTGAGAAGGAGGGGACAATTATGCACAGGAAGATATGTGGAATGAATTGTAGAGTATCATAGACCTGAAATTCCATCCCGGGTCTGACATTTATTATCTGTGTATACTTGCTCAATTCACCTAAACTCTCTGATCTATAGTTTTCCACCTCAAAATGGATTTTTAACTTAAAAACAGGTTGTTTGAAGAGTAAATGTGATGATGCTCTAAAAGCATCTAGCACAATGTCAATCACATAAGAAGCTTTATTTCAAAATTGGTAACTATGTAATTCACCTTAGAAAATGTTCATTTGTTGTTTAGAGCTTACAATTTATTTCAGATCTTAAATTGAAATTTGCTCACTTTCCATTTTTATATTTACCAACCAGGAGAATATTCTGATATACTCGTTCTAATTATTTTCTATAAAAAGGCAGGGCATTCTTCCTCCTGACCATCTGAAACCAGTCTTCTCAGAACCAACTCCCTATGTGAGAAAGCAAGTGACCCATTTTCGTTGTGGACACTCTGCTTAGAGCCAGCTTCCCGTGTGAACCACCCTGTGGTTGATTCTGCGTACAGTCTCCCTTCAGAAGATGTCCTTTCTGTTCCTCTGAAGGCCTCAGATGTAGCCAAAGCTTACAGTGTGATGTACAAGCCCACTACTAAGACAGGGGTGCACCAAAGCTAGTAAGAGGATTGTTTTATGTCGTTTTCAGAGAGAGGGGAAGGCAAAAGTTGGTTTGAGGTTAGCTAACTTTCTTTTTTCTTTTTTAATTATTGTACTGTTGCTCAATTACAGTTGTCTGCATTTTCCCCCCACCACTCCCCACGACCCCAGCCAAACCCACCTCTCTCCCTTGCTTCCGCCCTCCCCTTTGGTTTTGTCCATGTGTGCTTTATAGTAGTTCCTGAAAACCCTCCCCCCCCCCCCCCGCATTGTCCCCTCCCCCTCCCCTCTGGCTATTGTTAGATTGTTCTTAATTTCTTTAAGGGCCTTCAAAGTGGAAAAAGTAGAGACTGGTAGTACTTTGTCCTTCCTATTATCTGGCAACTTCAACAGGGCCTCCCATAGGCCACGTCTACGAGAGTGACAGGAAGCAGCGTGTTTTATTGTGATGCGGCCTGTGTCGGTCTTTTACAAAGCTGGCCTGGTCAAACAGAGCACAATCGATGTAAAAGGGACACTCTCCTGTTACCACTTTGTTTTACAGTTTAAAGTGGAACCTTTGAACTCTCTTCACTTCTGAAATGCATCACTGCAATGAATGCAGAGTGGTAGGTCTACTTTCAATCGTCCAGGTCCTACGAGAATAGAAGAGAAGCCCAGCCACAGGGCCACTTTTCATATGTGCCCCACCAATATTAGTAACAGCCAGCGTTTGTTTCGTGTGTTTCATGGTTCATAAAGCTATTCTCTGTCCTATATTACGTAACAGTTATATCATTACCCCCAATCATTTATTCAAGAAACATTTACTATATGTTACCATATACCAGATTTGGGGTTCCTGCTGAATGTAAAGGCACAGGATCCTGTGAGTTAGGAGGCAGCCATAATTTATAAGTAAGTTCCAGATATTTTATTGGCTGGTCCGATATTATACAATGAATAAATAATAAAATTGAGATATGAAAATGAAATTCATTATTAGTAAAAGAATCCTATAAACCATTCCCTTTCTATCCACAGTTTGTCAAAACTGTCTCAAATATGAGGAAAAGGGAGAGAGAGAGAAAGAGGGAGAGAAACAAGAATGTGTGGTGCTTCTTGTGCACGCCCAACTGGGGAGCTGGCCCACGACCCAGGCATGTGCCCTGATGGGGAATCAAACCGGTGACCCTTTGGTTCGCAGTCCAGCACTCAGTCCACTGAGCCACACCAGCCAGAGCTTTATGCAGAGATATTTTAAAAGTGGACAGATATGTATACTGCCCAAGTGTGTCAGAGGGCAGGCTTGGCCTATTTGGCTGAGTGGATGCAGAATAAACAATCACAGTGTGTTTGCTCTGCTGCCTTCCAGTCATAGGATAGTCTTCAGTGTCTCTGCTCTGAAAAATTAAAAGAGAGTTTGCTAAAATTGTGTGTGTGTGTAAACTGTTAGGTTCCAGGAACTACATGATGCTTTGGGAATACAAAGATGAATTATGCAGAGACCCTACCCTCAAGAGGCTTTTGAGTTAGTAGAGAAAGTCATATAAACATGAATGAGCTGAGGTGTTTTATACATGCCAAGGTATATGTCTCTATGGTAGATGCATACAAAAATAGATTGGAGTTGACTTGTGATTTTTTGATGACTTGTTTAATCTCTGCTTTGCTATCAGGAAGAAAATTCTTTAAGGGCTAGGCCTGTATCCATTCTAATTCAGTGCTTGAAGCTTTCGCGGACAGCACAATGCTTGATATACTGCACCATGGCTCAAATTAATTTTGAATGAATATTAGGCAAGGATGAATAAATAAATGAATGTATTAAAAATTAATTAATGGAGGTTCACTCTTTGAGAATTTGGGGTGGGGGTGGGGATGGTGGCTGGAAAAAGAAACAGGCAAGATTCTATGAAAGTGAATAATTGGGAAAGGAGGGAAGCCAGCCCAGACAGATAGAACAGTGTAAGCAAATCAGAAGGCGTGTGAAAGGTCTCTACGTTCTTGAGTAGCCCTGTAAGTGGAAGTGTATATTTAGGTGGAAGTCGGGGGATGTTTTGTGCGAAGGAGCTTGGATTTAATCCTGCAGGTGGACATGCAGGGGATTAACATGATAAAGTTTGCATTTTAGGAAGATCTAGAGGCCATTGGAATCCATATAGCAGGCCTTTACTCTTCAGTCCCAATGGAAGAATTGGTACCTATGTAAGAAAAATGGATTTACGATAGTTACTCAAACCTTCCCCTGAGGGAGTCTAGCCCTAAGCTCTTTTATCCCTGTGTTTCTATAACAAGAACAAATGGATGTTTTATTTGAGACCCATTTGTAGCTATTGTTTTTACAGTGAACTCCTCCATAGGTGGGGGCTGCCAAGCTATTTTGTTTTATTTTTCTATGACTCAGATTAATGTATTCATACATGTTACAGCACATAGGGTCTTTAACACCTTTTTGAAAAACTCAATTTTTACTATCTGGGTAAAATGCACTTAGTGTTGATGAGTAAGTGATTTAGACTACACGAAGCACTCTTCAAACTGTCACAATTTCAGTGCTTTGGCTCTTGAATTAGAAAAAGATCAGTCCCACGCCACTGCCCAGTAAATCCTTCACCCACTAAAAGGGAGGTTCTCATCCCCACGGAAACCTCTAGCCTTGTTAACTGACACCTACAGTGTAATATACGGCTTTGCTTTGAAACTGGAATTATATTTATTTCTACTAACTCAGTTCACCGCATTTTGGGAATTCTTTCAGCCTCTAGCACAGGAAATATATGCTTAGGAACAGCATGTGGGAAATGGAGATATGTTTTCTTGACCCGAGTTGAGTTCACTTTGGGGTTCATATGTGTTTTCCGCATTGGTGGTGGACTGTAAGTAGATACTGGGAAGAATCCTGATGTTCTTCATTAAAAGATTCATCCCTACCTTTCCCCCACCATTTATTTTTACCTAGGGCGGTTACTGCTAACCCACATGAAATTGGAGCTACACCTGGGATAAGACTCGGAATTCTTGTTTTGTTTATTTCTTTGTCAAGTACACTGGCTAGTTATATTGAAACATGGAAATGAGAGGACTCTATGCTCTCTTAAAAGAAGAAATGGTTGTGCCCTCACTCTTCAATCCTTTAAAATTTAATTAATGTAATGAATCACAGCAGTTTTTTGCCTATCTGCCTGAATTTATTTAGTAATTTGATCAACAGATAATGAAATGTGCATTAACCCTCAGCCACTCTGCCAGGCCACCGGGACAGATGCTAGGCAAAGGTGAACAATATCAAGCTCCTGACTTCAATCAAATCAAATTCTCATAATTGTAGAGAGGAACATGGAAATGCATTATGGAAATTTAATAAGATTTAGCTGGTTCCCTCCTAATGACTAATGGACATTTACAAATAATGCTGCATGATAATTATGCTACAATACTGAGCAGCATTTCAAAAGGTTGATACGTAGTAACATAGAATATTTATCATATAGGATTAATGTAAACAAAGAACAAAGCCCACCTATGAAGCAATAGTGCCCCACTTGGAATTAATTTTTAAAAAGAGAGAACTAGTCAGATAGATTAGTAGATATATATTTATGCATTTTCCTGGAAGGAATTATAAGAAAAGGGAGGAAGGGAGTTGAAAAGTAGTCTTATGCTTTTTATTTTAATCTTTATACAGTTTGAATTTACTAACTTTATACATGTCTTTCTTCATTAATTTATTTTTTGTTTACTCATTTATTTTTAATGTCAAAGGGGTATTATATGATAAGATTATAACTGCAGTTTTTCTCCTTTGCACTTCACTTTGGTAAAACATGTCACATCACACAGTGTGTAACCACCTGTGAACATGGCACCCAGTGTGCAGAAAGCTTTGCAGAGGCGGGCACGGTGCTGAAATATGGGGGAATGAGCAAAGACCAGGCAATGGCTCATTTTGGTGAATAAATAAGATTCTTTTATTTTTAAGACTCTATCTTAGGAGCCTTTTCCTTGATGTTCTGCCTTCCAGCTGTACAAGGTTCCCCAATCTGTAGTTGGGTGCATAAATCAGTCAGTTGTAAGTCAGTTGATGCTTCTTGAAATTACTGGTAATTTCTACTTTTTTGGTGTCAAAACATGCCTTCATTAAGCATGGATAATGTTTTGGTCATGTTCCCCGTAAAAGGAACCAAATATAACCTTCAATGCATCCTTTGCATCCCATATACTTGAAATGGTAATGTAATTTTCCTGATTTACTTTGGGTTTCCTTTAAAAATAATTGTTTCATAAATGAAAAGAATGATCAGAGAATTGTTGACAAATTTTTTAAAAATAATGGTGTTTTAATACTTAAAGCAGAGAGGTGAGTTTGAGGTAATGTAATTACCTCAATAATGTGATTTATCAAAAAGTGGTTTTCTCTGTCATGTGTCTGGGAAAACAGATGTTCTCTGCTTTTATTATCACTGTGGGGCATTTTCCTCTTCTATGTGGCTGCTTCCCTTAGTAGAGAATTGTATTTGAAACTAAATAACAGCATCAATCCATTACTGAGGGGTAAAATTGGGAATGCACACCCAAATTACATTTCCTTTGAAGTGTGTTAACTTTTTATTTATGTCCACTTTGGGGGTTTGTGTTGTGCTTGTTTTGGCCTAAATGATGGGGGTAACCACGTGTCTGACACTTGTAAATATAACCCATGTAATTTGTCTATTCTGTTAAAACAATTATTAGAATGACAATGGAAATAGTGTGAGGAGATCACATCGGCTGTTTAGTTTTAATTCTAATTCTAACCTGTGGGCAGAGAACCACTGTAATCATATCTTAATGAATATTCAATTTTTTTTTCCATCCCAAAGTTACGAAGTCAATCACAAGAACTGCTGAAAAGTCATTTCCTTTTACCACAGTTGGTAAAGAAGGTAAAAAGTAAGCCGTTGGAGGGAGAAAACTAGAAAACACAGCTATGGGTGTTTTGCCACCAGCTACCACAATATAGCTGGGGGTTCATTTAACTTTTATTTTCCTTGTTGATCAAATGAAGGGTTTGAATTAAACAAATTTTAGGATCATATGAGGGAGGTTATATATACCTTCCAGACTGGAAGTTTATTATAACTCGGAACTACCCAAATAACTACATTTCACTTGTAACAGTATATAAGACATAATTAAATGGTAAAGAGGATGCTGGAAGTTGAAAGAGAATGTAGCCAAATAGGTCACTTTACCAAAATATGATAACCTTCATGTAGTGTTTCCCACGTAAATTTTGGCTTAAATTAGGAACTTGCTAGCTATACATCTAGAAAGATATATAAGATAGATGATAGATATCACACTCACACACATACATATATGCTTTAGAAGTCTATCATGTGTAGAACATATGTGGGGAAGAATATAACAAATCATTTGCACACAAATCAGGGACTTTACAAAACTGGATACAATAGAAATAAGTACTTTGGAATAAGGCTGGGGAAATAAGGGCATGGTTCCAACATAGAATTAGCAAGAAACACACTTATATCTATGATTCTTACTCCAGATCAGTACAGGCTACTTCTCCTTGCATGTGGAAGACAGTTGAGCACATACAACACTCCACTTAAGGACTGTGGAGAGTTATAGCAAGACGTGAAAGGAGGTCAAATTTATTGTTGTAAAGCCGCCAATTTACAACTTCAAGTCTAGATGATGCAGGTGTTCTAAAAGTATTTCAATTAAATCCCATCATTGTGTCCATGGTATTCAGTCACATTTTCATTCAGCAAACACAGGATGCAAGCCACACTAGGTAGTACCTGGTATCCGTCCTTCACATGCTCAGTGGTGGCCTGGAGGTTGGTGTAGGGGGAGCCGTGCATGTAAACTATGTTTCAAAAACCTTTGTGGTACTGGACGAGATATGTAAACTAGAGGATGGTGTACGACTACTGTGCCAGAAGTTGTCATCCATTCTGTGCTTCCAAAACACCTATTCATATCTCCATGACAGCATCCATTGTCATCTCTTCGAGTGCCCTGTACTTGTCTTTCTCCCCCTCGAGAACATGACCGCTAGCCGGGTGCAGAGTCCAGGGTGGTGCAGCATGTATCATATACAGAAGAGATTTCAAGGGTTTTGTTTGTTTGTTTGTTTGTTTGTCTTAGTGAATGAATGTGTTAAGATATTTCTAAGTTTGAGTAACATTCTTCAATCTGTGTCATTTTTAATCATTCGTATAAATAGTTTTTTAATGTGCAAGTCACCCTGAATAGCATGGCACTAATTAGTGGGGGAGATTAAACTTGCTTTACTTTTTTGGTTGAAAACTGATTCACATGCACCTATAAAGCAGTCTGTAAATGGAAGTGTCATCGCATTTTAAACTACAGTTCTTAATATTCTTTTTAAAAAATATTTTTTATCTCAACCCTCTATTTTCACTGAGACTTGTCATTAGTTACCAAGCTCCTCCCACTCTGCCTTCGTTCTTTTTTTCTGAAACAATATTTTAAACCTATCTAAGCTGAAACAATTTTAAACTTAATGTTTAAACCACTAGACCTGTAAGTTATGGTAATAAAGAGATATATTTTTAAGCCATCATCACCATCTATTATAAATAGTAGCAGAACATTTAAAAATTGAATGACAAAATGGAAAAAAGTTCAGTGTCTCTAAAGGAAAGTAGAAATTCTGCTATCGCTATATATTAGTTAAAAACCTATGTCCCTATCTGCTCATAGAATATGGTATTAGAGAACATTCTTAGTGGTTCATAAAACTGAAGATGTGTTAAGTTTTAATAGAAAATCAAAATGAAAGATTTTACAGTAATTTTGCCGAGCAAAATATTTGCTGCTGTTTTATTTGTTTATTTGCTGAAAACAGCAAGTCCTGTTAATCTTTAAACTATCTTATCAGTTTATGCATTGGACGTTTCCCATTTAACACAAAGTTTGGAAGAGTAGAAATGCTCCACTAAGTAAGCAAACAGTAATTACTTCTTCATAATTACCATGCAATTTTATTGCTTTGCATCGTTATAATTATATTTTAAATACTCTCCATTTCCATGATAGACCATAATGTCTTCTAGCACATTACAATCTGTGCCTTTTAACTGCATCTCACTTCCACAAAGGCATTGTTTCCACTCTGTCTCTATTTTAACTACTGTTAAAAGAGACTTCACAAAATTAATTGGCACCATAATTCTGCAATAAGGAAATTGTAGACAATATGATATTTCTGTGCTACTGAAGTCATCTCATTACTCAGAGGCATCGTGTCTGACATCTAAGAAGTATTCCTTCTTCTCTTAGGGAGTCAGTGATCATCAAATCCATGGTTCTCAAACTTCAGTGTGCACACTAATCACCTGAGGATCTGGTTCAAATGCAGATTTTGACCCAGTAGATCTGAGGAAGGGCCCAAGATCCTGCATTTTAGCAGGCTCCCAGGTGATGATACCAGTGCTGCTGGTCCTTGGACCATGCTTTGAGTAGCATCACTTTAGAGTATTTGGAGTCTGACGTTTGCACTACATGATATGTAGCTACATGGTATGTTGGGGGTGGGGGATAAAGTTGGGGAAGAAAATTCCGGGTAGGAAGAAAGGCATATACAGGTGAGGCACCGTAAACCCCACTCAGGAGTGGGAGAGGCACGATGAAAGATAAGATGAAGAGGATGAATTCTTACCTTTTAATCAAGGAGTTTGAATTTTATCTTGCAGTATTTAGAACTCACCTAATCACTACAAAATTATATACATTTTAATTCACCTAATTTACTGTTATCTCTTTTACACTCAATGAAATATACCCATCTTGAGAAATTAAAAATCAAAATTAAATTCCTGAAATTCAAGGGTAAAGTTATGGATATGTCCATCTTTTTTTGAGTGACACATTGAAAATCTGTTTCTAGGGTTTTATTTTTTATTCATGTAGTAATACATTGCAGGCCTATATTTTTCCCATCATAAGTATCTGCAAGTTAGTAAAGTAACAGCAGTTGTTTCAATTTTGCAGCATCAGTAAATATAAATAAGACATTATCAACATCTACAGTATATTGAAAATTCTCAAATATCAGGGTGGCTAAGGTTTGTGTTTTCTGAGACACTATGAAACACAAAGACATCTCAGTTGGAAGTAAAGAAAGTCTCACTCCACGAGTTTTTAAATTTCTGTTAGGGTCAAAATAATTTTTTGCAAGGGGGATTGGGAGCTGGGTGAAAAGGTAGAGGTATTTGGAAGAACAAATTGGTAGTTAAAACACTCACAGAGACGTAAATGACAGCATAGGGACTATAGTCAATAATACTGTAATAACTTTGTGTGGTGCCAAGTGGGCACTAGGCTTATGGGTGGCTCACTCTGCAAGTTACATAAATATCTAATCACGACCCTGAAACTACTATAATACTGAGTATCAACTGCAATTAGAAATTTTTATTTGAAAAAAATAATGGAAAATTTCAAGATAGCTTTAAATTCCAGAATCTGAGAGTTTATCTATATTTGATCGTTAACAAACTAGAACATGATTTGGTAATTCTTTGCAAGGATGCCTCTGCAACATTTTTTGATGCCAGTGTGCAGAAGAAATCCTAAGGTTAACAACTTGCTCAGTGCCTCTTGTTTTCCTGCCAGCGCTGCCCCCCTAACTACGTAGAGCCCAAGGTTGCACAAAAAAGGCTTTTGAATATGTGTGTACACACCTGTGTGTGCATATATACATATGTGTGCATGTGTATACATATAGTAATTATTTTGATTATATAAATGTGCACTACCTATTTTACCTATTTAATTATATATATTTAATACATATATTTTAACTAAATATTAGGAAAATCCTGCCTTTTTAGATATGTAATTAAAGGTACATTATTGTTTTATGGAGAACAAACTAAAAGTAGAGATTACCTCTTTCAACAAAGAAAAATTCCCTAGAACTTCATTCTAGAACTGTTATGATCAAATAATTTAATATGAGATTTGGGGAAAAGAACACTCAGTAAAACCTATTGTTGTGTGGATGGTACCATACTTTTTCTAGTAAGTGAAATGCAACTTCGATGGATTTAAACTGCCAATAGATCTTTTGCAATGGAGTCACAAAAAAATAATAGTAAAAATAATTTTTTAAAAAATAGAAAAAGGGATATTCATCATGGGCAAGTGCATTTCAACACACATGAGTAACATGACCTAGACATGGCTGGTGTGGCTCAGTGGATGGAGCGCCAGCCTGTGAACCAAAGGGTTGCCAGTTTGATTCCCAGTTATGGCACATGCCTGGAATTCGGGCCAGGTCAGGTGTCCAGTAGGGGGTGCTCCAGAGGCAGGCACACAATGATGCTTCTCTTCCTCCCTTCCCCTCTAAAATAAGTAGATAAAATTTTTTTGTAAAAAGAGTAATATGACCTGCATCACACAGCTGGTAATGGAGGCCTGACTTTGCTGATGACGCAGGAGAGGGACCTGGGCTTCAGGGGCCAGATAGTCCAGTGACAAGCTGTCATCCGCAAGAACCATTTTGGAAACACAGATCCTCTCCATGAGCAAATCTTTTCGTCATTCTTGGAGGACAGTCACACGTTCTATGGCCAAACCGCCGTGGAGTTCAAATGGAAGAGGAATGATGTAAAATTAAGCCCAGTTGATTAAACACCCTGAACTCTGACTCTGACAAGTGATCAGCTTTCCCGGCTGATCACTGGCAATGTGGCTAACAGAGATGCTAAGAAATAATGGTAGTTATAGCTAACATGGAGTTAGTAGTTATTTATGAACCACACACTGTTTTAAGCCCTTTCCATGCACTAATTCATGGAATTCTCACAACAGCTCTTTGAGGTAGGTAACACTATCATTCCCATTTTATACAGGAGGAAAATGAGTCACAGAATGTATTTTTTAAAAGTATATATTTTCTTATAACTAGTAAGGCAGGAAACCCGACCTCAAACCCGGGAAGCAGACTGCTACCCCTAAGAATTGACTGCGCCCAGAGTATGTGTTAAAGCCTCTAGAAAGATGAACGGCCCGAAGAGAAGCCATTGTGATAGTCTGTACCGTACTATGTACTCTAAAAGAACGTGCTTTAGGAGGCAAAAGTTATAATGAGTCTTGCTTCTGACGGTAGCAGGTATTTCTCATGAAAGTGATCATCGAAAAAAGCTTGAAAGGTAGAATCTGCAGTCCTTTACAGCAGGGGATTTAAGGTATTTCTAGATTCGGTTGTCTTGGTGAGAAATTTGTGTTATTGCCGGTGATAAACTCATACGTTAGCATGACCATACCATTTAAATGGATGGACATACCTCAAATGTTTATCATGTCAAGAGGGAAAATATCCTATAGTGAGAAATTATATATGTATTTTTAAAATCTCACAGGAAATTTTCTTACACAAAGAGTTTTGAGGTCCAGTGCTTGCATTTACCCATTTGGTGTTCATCTGAAGAAATAATTTAGACTATTTCTAATGTGAAGAATTTCATAATCATTTTTTGCTTCAGCCAGATTAGTAAATGGCCTTGGCTGGAATGGTAGGGATGACTCATCTACATTTGTGTTCCATCTTCCAACAGGCCAGGCTGGGCATGTTCGTGTAGCCACTCAGAGAAGCAAGCCCCAATGCTTGAAAATTTTTAAACCTTCTGCTTTTGTCTCATTTGCCATTATCTCATTGCCCAAAGCAATTTACCTGGGGTCAGACCAAGGGTCAGATTGAGAGGGCTCGGCAATAATACCTGGCAAAAGAGAAGGATACAGGGAGGGGTAAAGAATTAGGGTCATTAATACAATTCATTTTTAGCAAAACATTCTTTTCCACCAGAGTATGGAGGCGCGGGGAAAGAAAGGGTTCAATTTGGCTTTCAGACTGTAAATTTACAAATTAATATTTGGTCTGTTCAAGCAAATACACTAACAACAACAACACAAAAATCCCTCCCAGCCATGTTAGTGTATTGATCGAGTTTATTAGGCCAATTTGGCTCCCCACCCCAATTCATTTATTTTTAAATAATTTGTAGTAATAACAAGTAGCACTTTTTGCAGTCAAGTAGAAATGTGGAGGTGGCATCAACCCTCAAAGAATAATTTTTGTCTTGTTATGTTTTTAAAAGATTATCATTTTTGCAATGTTATTGTTGGAAGAATTCTGTCATACTTGAGTTTGGGTCAATTTTTCTGAGGAATTAAGTTTACACAAGTCACTGAGGACCATATTTTCCCCCATCCATAATTCATTTGTTAGGGCCATATCCGTTGGCTGTATTTTATCATGTGGGTTCACTTAATATTTAAATAATTAGTCTCCCTGGGATTCTGACTAGATTTTACTGGGAAATTGGAGTGAAAGGGGTTGGATGAACAATCAATTTCTAGGCTTTATGAAATCGTAGAGAATAATGAGAAAAAATAGCTCATTTGCTTGCAATTGCAAAATATAGCCCCCTTGGTAGAAAGAAGCTCCTAAATATATTTCCAAGATAGAATTCGATGGTCTCTGTAGTGAAAACATAGTTGATTTGAAGGAGAATTTTTATCGAAACCCAAATACTGGTTATGAATGTGTTTCTAACGTAACTGGAAGGAATCGACACTTGCCTCTTTACTTCTAAGGCAAGTTCACATTTTGCTTCAGCTGATTATGTTTTCAACAGTATTTGTTATCTTCTTTTATGATCTGCCAGCACTTTTTTGAAACCCAGTTAGTACAGAGGCCAACAGAGTGGAGACTAAAAAAGGGCCAAATAGCTCTCCAGAAGCAAGACTACTTCAAAAGCAATGCATTACAAAGCCCTACTGTGACTCAAATAATCACTTATTTTTTTAAGGGGGATTTTCTAATAGAGGATTGGTTTCTTATCTCCCCAGCCCCTAGTGAGCCTTTACTGTGCAAATTCGCTGATGGAGGACAAAAGAAGAGACAGAATCAAAGCAAATACACCCAGAATGGAAGGCCGTGGCCCAGGGAAGGAGAGGTGAGTCCCGGCTGGCTTGTGCTCAGAAAGTGGGCAGCAGACGTCCCTCAGAAGAGCAGCAAGACCAGCACGTGAGGCCCTGAGGAAATCGGGTCCCATAGAAAACCAAATGGTTTCACAGGGGGCAAAGGGGCAGGCCTATGTTAATGTACTCTGGATAACATTACTTGACAAAGGGTATATATAGGACTTCGGAATTAACCTCTGTTCTGCACTGCACTAAGTCTTCTGTCATTAACCCAACTTGAACTCCATAGCCACTCACAGAAAGACTTATTCACAAAGAATTGATCTGTAATTGTATGGTATACAGTGATACGTAATTGAGGGTATGATTACTCAAGAAAATATTTTCAGTGAAATCAACAGTAAGAGTTGAATGAATATTTGTGACAAAAGCAAAGAAAAAAATAAGATTTATCTCATTCTACTATTGGGGTGTTCTACCTGCACCAATATGTGTATGTATGTATATGCCCATATGTTTATAAATGTGTTGATATGTGTTATATATGTGTATATATCAATATAAAATATAAATTTTTATCTTGGTCAAGGAGAAAGAAAACGTAATATGCACAAGGTTTTGGGTTTTTTTTTCACAAGGAGAAAAGCATGAAACTATTAATTACCCATTTACCCTACCAACACCGAATGGTAGAAAAGCAAGCCTATGGATCCAATTGCACTTGGAATGATTTTTGGTTATTTTTTATTGTAAGAAGACAAAGAAAAGGTGTCTGGGCTTCTAAGAGGTCTTTTTATTCTTTATGAAATGGAATGAAGTTGTTTGAATGACTTGAATAAATGCCATTTTGTACCAAGGCCATAATTTCAACAGAAGAGCTTTCTTTAGCATTTCTATTCAAAGCACCCACTTCATCCATTTATTATTTAAGAGGCGTCCTATTTGATGTAGCATTTTACACTCAGCGCAGAGAGGAGTGTTGTAAGGAAAGAAAGGGGGCGCAATTTTTCTGAGCAAATCCTTTAGCTGTTTCTCAGTTTCTAAGACTGTCATCTGTTTTGAGTATTTTCGTGCAGGTCCAAAAACCCCTCTTAAAGAGTATAGTTACGTTCAAGTATTGTATAACCTATAACTCATTACTTTAAGACATGAAAAGAGAGTCACCATGGAGTGCCTAAAGCTAATTTTAAAAAGGCAAGAGTTTCAATATTTTCAATTTTAGCAAGGCAGAACGACTTGAAAGCCAGGGGTTTTTAGCATGCATTGTAGTGGTCCGTGGGGTAGCCGATTTCTGCTAACACGCATTATCACGTGGGTCTCATACCAAACATCCACCTCTGGAAAGACTCATTCTATCTTTGACAATTTGGTTGGGTCAAATGCCCGCTGATTAGAAAGACTTCTGGATCACAAGCCGTAACCTAAAAGCCTCCAGACTGAATTAGGTAACTTAGCACTCATGACTGAAAGTTTAGTTCTCGTCTCCTCGAGAACTTATAATATCACATCTGCAGTGTAGCACCGCGATGCCAACTGCAGTAACGCACCTCACCTGATCTACATGTCATAGAAACCAACCAACAAACACAAAAGAAATGCAGAGGAAGAGCTGCCACCTGGTGCAGTGGACAGAATGCTGGTTTGGAATATGATACGAAAGAGCGTGTGTGGTATTGGCCTGGAAACATTGTGGTGTCAAGTTTAGGACTCAGAGCACCTTAGAATTTAAACGTAGGTTTGAAAAGTATATTCTTCATCTTTGCTTTCAAAAGTCGTTCTTTAAAAGCTATAAATTTTTCTGTGGAACTATGAAAATCAAGGGAACTTCATAAATTTATCTGTGACCAATACAAATATATTCCAAGTGTGGACCCATCCAGAGGAAAGAAATCAGAAAAAGAAATGACATGCACTAAAGCTATGCTGATGAAACATCTTGTGTTTGAAATGAGCATGTTAAGTTTTACAGTTTTATTGTGGTCTTAGAAATTGACACACCAGGAATTTTGGATAACTTTTTGTGCCCATCATTCTATGTTTTTTGTGTCTATTTCCCCTTGCATTTGGCTGCCTGGAGTAAATTAAAGTATA
This sequence comes from Desmodus rotundus, assembly GCF_022682495.2. Classification (NCBI taxonomy): domain Eukaryota; kingdom Metazoa; phylum Chordata; class Mammalia; order Chiroptera; family Phyllostomidae; genus Desmodus; species Desmodus rotundus. The sequence continues at coordinate 118,889,666 of NC_071394.1, forward strand.
TTAGCATGGCTGATAAAGTATGACAATATATATCAATCATATGTAAGCAATATTTAATTCATCTTATATACAGTAAATTCTAATTAATGTTTTTCACTTTTTTCTAAGATACACATTTTTGTTACTGTTTTTCCACATTTTAAAACTTTTGAAATGGGTTTTCCTCATATTGTCAATATCATTACAAGATAATTTGTGTTTGCTTCTGTTGTCACCTGGGATAGTACCTACATTCTCTGCTTAAGGCCTATCACCACACCTATTGTGTGAACTGAAACCTCAATCAAAATAAGAATGGTGGGTCAGATTCTTAGGGGAAATTATTTTTGTCCCCTTCTTTCATCCAGTGTTAAGACTGAGACATGCAACTTCCCTTGAAATTCGTTTCTAATGGGTGTTACTGTTTTCCTATCATCTTATAACCCTTTGACATCCCAGCTTTATAAGGAGATCGTTTTGGGTGTACAGGTTTTTGTTTGTTTGCTTTGTTATACAGTCGACCTTGAAAAACACAGGTTTGAACTGCACAAGCCCACTCACATGTGCTTTTTCAATTAATATACTGTTGGCCCTTTGTATCCACTGGTTTCCCATCCACACTTTCAAGCAGCTTCAGATGGAAACCAGTATTAACTATATGCAGCTGGGAATCCGCAGATGGTGAAGGCCAACTCTACGCTATTTTATATCAGGGACTTGAGCATCTGTAGATTTTGATGTGTGTGTGTGGGCACGAGGGGTGAGGGCTTGGTCCTGGAACTATTCCCGCATAGATACATAGTTAAGTTTGAGGAAGTCAAAAGTTATATGTGAATGTTTTTTTAATATATGTTATTGATTCTGCTATTACAGTTGTCTCATTTTTTGTCCCCTTTATTCCCCTCCATCCTGGACCCCCCCTCCCACCATGATTCCCCCACCTTAGTTCATGTCCATGGGTCATACATGTAAGTTCTTTGGCTTCTCCATTTCCAATACTATTCTTACCCTCCCCCTGTCTATTTTGTACCTACCAATTATGCTGCTTATTCCCTGTACCTTTTCCCCCATTCTCCTCCCTCTCCCTCCCAGCTGATAACCCTCCTTTTGATCTCCATTTCTGGGACTCTGTTCCTGTTCTAGTTGTTTGCTTAGTTTGTTTTCATTTTTGTTTTTGTTTTTGCTTTCTTAGGTTTGGTTGTTGATAGTTGTGAGTTTATTGTTATTTTATTGTTCATATTTTTTATCTTTTTATTAGACAAGTCCCTTTAATATTTCACATAATAAGGGCTTGGTGATGATGAACTCCTTTAATTTGACCTTATTTGGGAAGCACTTTATCTGCTCTTCCATTCTAAATGATAGCTTTGCTGGATAGAGGAATATTGGATGGAGGTCCTTGCCCTTCATGACTTAGAATACTTCTTTCCAGCCCCTTCTTGCCTGCAAGGTCTCTTTTGAGAAATCAGCTGACATTCTTATGGGAACTCCTTTGTAGGTAACTATCTCTTTTTCTCTTGCTGCTTCTAAGATTCTCTCCTTATCTTTAATCTTGGGTAATGTAATTATGATGTGTCTTGGTGTGTACATCCTTGGGTCCAACTTCTTTGGGACTCACTGAGCTTCCTGGATTCCCTGGAAGTCTATTTCCTTTGCCAGATTAGGGAAGTTTTCCTTCATTATGTTTTCAAATGTTTTCAATTTCTTGCTCTTCCTCGTCTCCTTCTGGCACCCCGTGATTCAGATGTTGGAACGTTTAAAGTTGTCCCAGAGGTTCCTAAGCCTCCTCATTTTTTTGAATTCTTATTTTTTCATTCTGATCTAGTTGAATGTTCATTTCTTCCTTCTGATCCAAATTGTCTATTTGAGTCCCAGTTTCCTTCCTGTCACTGTTGGCTCCCTGTACATTTTCCTTTATTTCACTTTGCATAGCCTTCACTTCCTCTGTTTTGTGACCATACTCAGCCATTTCTGTGAGCATCCTGATTACCAGTGTTTTAACTGTGCATCTGATAAGTTGGCTATCTCTTCACTGCTTAGTTGTACTTTTTCTGGAGCTTTGATCTGTTCTTCCATTTGGGCCATATTTTTTTGTCTTGGCGCTCCTGTTACATAGTAAGGGGCAGAGTCTTAGGTATTTGCCAGGGCGTGGCAACCTATGGAGCTGTGTTGTGGAGCTGTGTGGGGGGGAGGGGTCTAAGAGGGAACAAAGGCACTTGCTCTACTGTTGGCCAGCTTTCAGTTACTTCCTCTGCTACCTACAAGCAAATTGGGCCCTTCTGGTTCTGATTCCCAGGTGAGTGGGTTTGTGTACATTCTAGGAGCCTGTGGGTCTCTCCAACGAATTCTCCTGTGAGGCTGGGAGTTTCTCCCACCACCTCAACCCCCACAGGTTTTTTCAGTTAGAGGTTTTTAGGCTTTATTTCCCCGAGCTGGAACCCTGGGTTGCCCAGTCTGTTTTGCTCCCCAGTTGTTCCTCCCAGTTTATCCACAGGCAAATGTGGGACCCCCACCTCTCCACCAACCACAGCCTTGCACTTTCCACCCTGGCTGCCTGTCTCCACCCCTCCTCCCGGTCTGGATGAATGTTTCTTCTTTAACTCCTTGGTTGTTGGACTTCCACACAGTTAAATTTTCTGGCAGTTCTGGTTGTTTTTTGTTTTTAAATTTGTTATTGTCCTTTTGGTTGTACAAGGAGGGCAAGTGTATCTACCTATGCCTCCATCTTGGCTGGAAGTATACGTGAATTTTCAACTGCATGGGGGTTGGCATTCAACCACAGTGTTCAAGGGTCAACTGTGTACAATAATCATCGTTACGTAATTCAGAATTTGAGGTAATAGCACAAATTGAGGCTATTTATTTTCCTATTTCTGAAAATCAGTTAAAAGTGATAGTGTGAAAAGTATTTATGATGAAATGCTTAAAATACAGAACCAGTGGTTTGCAAGCACTTAGGGTAACCTTAAACATGACAGTTGATAGGCTAATTAAAATTTTAATTTATTATGTAAAGCCGTTTTCTGCTGGGTGGCATTTTGATAATAGTTTTTTTTAGCATAGTTTGGTGAAATCCATTTTTTTTACAAATAAATCTAATACTAAAAACTTTATACACATAAATTAGTATAAATTAGTGAGGTTTTGAAATATAAATGTATGATGGTACACATGTTTTTGCATAAGAGAAAAACAAAGGAGTATTCTAAAGTTATTAACTAAGCTCTCAAATGACAACTGAAACTCTGAGCAGAATAATCAGGTTTTGAGCCTATTATGCCTTTTTCCCCCAGGGCCCTCCAGTCCTATTGTTTTATTTCTTAATGCAGCAGTTCTCAAACTCTTCAGTCTCATTATCCCTTTTAGTCTTAAAAATTATTATTTATTACTTCACTAAAAAGAAATAATAAACCCATCACTTATCAACAATAGTGTTAAAAGTACTATATTTTTCAAAGCAAAGACAATTATTTTTGAGAAGAATGACACTGTTTTACATTTCTCCAAATCATTCATTGTCTGGCTTAATAAAAGATGACCAGCTTTGCATATTTGCTTCAATATTCCACCTCTTGCGATACACTGTTTGGCTTAAGGATATAAGGAAAGTCTAGCTTATCAGAGACATGTCATTGAAAAAGGCATAAACTCTGCATCTCCCAAAAGGATCTCAGGAATGCTTCGGTGTCATTAGACCACATTTTGAGAACCACTGTCTGAGAGTAGCTTGAGCCAAGGACAGGGCTGATATTCAACTTCCTATGCCAGAAGAGCCATTCAGCCCATTAAAATATTAAAATATATCTGTGGCATTGGTGCATAACTACTGGCACCGGTCCATCCACTCAACCCCATGGCCCCTCCACTCTGGGGCATCCCTGAAGACCTCTAATGATCCAGCAAAAATGGGGTGCTGGCTGGCACAGCAGAAGTTCCCCAGCATCATACTTCAGCACTCAGATGCTGATTGGCCAGTGCTTATGCTGTACTAGTAGTAAAATGTTTTAAGGTCAAGCCTAACTCACAAATGGTCTTACTTTATCACATTGATGACTCCTAAAATCTTACATTGGCCATGTATTTGAGTTCATCTAACACCACATTCCAGTTCTTACTTCAGGCAATATGTTGCCCAAATTGATCTTGTTAGTGTTCTGCCAAATGACTGGTATGGAATCAGGAGTGCATAAAATTGGTCCAAAAATATACCAGAACATGAGGAACTCCTATAGCTTCTTCCTATATTTCCCAAGAATACATTTTCAATGACTACCAAAAAGCTACCAAATATGTTTGGACTCTGACCCATGTAATAACAGCTGATCAAAAAATATTCAACTATATAAAAATGATTGGATCTAATCAAAGGATGAATGTGTCTACTATGGTCATGAAAGTCACTTGGATTTTGAAGTTTTTTTGTGTTGACTTTTTTGTTTTAAACAGTGTTTTGGTTTCTTTTAGAATTCTGAAATATCAGTAATGCTAAGTTTCAAATCACAGAAGATGGTGGTATTTCTCCAAATTTTCAGACTGGGATATTATCCTTAAGTAGTGCAAATATTATAAACAGAATATTTTTCACTGGCTTCAAAACTCTAATCTAAACTTTTATAAAGTTTTCCCAAGCCCTATACAAATTGAGTCATTAAATGCCATTGATAATGATTTCTTTGGGAATTGTACTTCCAAGAAATAATGTTTTGGATACAAACAAGAGATGTGACAATTAAATAATAAAAAACAACAACAAAGTACTCATATGTCTAGTGAAAAAAAAATGCCAGGCTTTTATTATAAAAACTAAAATCAATAAAATGACATTTGTTGCCTTTATCTTATTTACCATTCTCTGCTAGAGACAAATTAAAAGCAATGAGTAATAAATATTTTCTGTTTGATGCTCTGAAGATATTTTTTCTTACTATGGAAATATTTAACGAGATTATCTTCATAGTCTATGGTCAATTAAACTAATAGAACTAGCAATCAATACTCATGTTCCCAAGAATAGTTTTTAGGTTATGTTGAAGAGAAAAACAAGTACATTTTCTTTTTTTGTTTGTTTGCTTGTTTTGTTTTGTTTGATGCATTCTGAGAATACTATGGTTTAGAATTTCTCACCTATTCCCAATTAAAGAGCAAGTTTTAGATGAGACATGATAATATATTATTTCTTGAAGACGTTTTAGTTAAGTGCATTTGTAGTTGCCCAAGAGAACAGTAGAGGCCTTGCATAGTACCAGGGGGTGCCATTCACATAAACCAGAAATGGCATCCCTTAACATAGTAAAATGCTATGGCTTTGCCTGGATATGTTAGTTTAAAAGCCTTTAAGGGATGGAATAAATTGGCCCAGTGTTCCTTAATTTGCTTAAATTAATAGATTCCATTAGTGCACTCACAAAATCCATGATTAGTGAGCTGAAATCTTAGGTGATCAGTTTTATCACAGCCAACCTAAGCTAAGTGATCTGTTATAACCTAGATAATAGTTACCTATTGTCAGACCTGAAATCAACCATTTTCAGTGATGGAGGAAAACTTCCCCTGTGCTGTAAAATTTTATAACCTTTGTTCATTTAGAGCAACTATTAATGAAAAGTCTCTTCAGTGCCAGTAAGTGAATGAAGACCTGCAAAAGTCATATGGAAAAATTAGATTTCTCAGGCTATTATGGTATCCATAGCCAAGTGCAGGCAAAGGTGATAAACCTGATTTCAAACACCCACCTCTCTCCCTGTTGTACTTCAAAGCATTAGGAATAATTATTCATTCTGACTACATCCACCCATGATTAAGACAAAGATGTCTTTTCAGATTTCTGAGTTGACACATAGTCATACTCAACACAGTAGTTACATGTTATGTTTCAATTCTAGATAAGTGAACATTTTCTTTGAGGGATATGTTCTAATTTTTTGTTTGTTTGGTTTTGGTATTTTATTTTTTATTTTTTTGAACAAGGTGGATACACACAAATTTGACATTATAATTATAAATTTTCACTGTGTCTTCCTCACCATCATCATTGGCACCCTTGTGAATCATAAAGCATTCACTCCTTCCATGACCAATACTTTATGCTGTGTCCTAAAGACACAGTGAGGCATAAGACATGATTCCTGCCCTGAACGCCTCTCACCTCCCCATGTTTCCAATCTGCTTTCTTACTTTTTACAGAAATGTTCTTTTTGAGACAACAGTTGTGTTTGGAGGAGATTTTTTAACAGGCAGTATTGAAGAAGCAGCAGCTTGAGGGAAAAACATTCAGTTGGTCAGTAAGCACTTGCTGAGTGTCCACTGTGTGGGAGGCTTGAGATTACATGCTGTGGACAAGATGTCAACATAGACAGAGTCCCTACATCCTTACAGCCTAAAATGGCAAAAATCTTCTCTATCTGTAAAGTGGGAGGCTGAAAGTGGGATAGAATAATATTCAGTGTTGCAGAAATAAAACCAATGACTGTAACTGGCTTCACACCTATGCAAGAGTGTAAGAAAACCAAGCCTAAATAATAATAAAAATAACACAAACAAAAAAGCAGCAGCCACAAAAACATCAGTTCACATTAGTCTTGTGGCTGAGCATTGATTGTTCATTTGTGTGTTTGTTTTTCAGGGTAAGTAACTGGGAAATTGATTTATATGTATTTACAAGCCAGAAATTCTCCCCAGAGTTGGAAAGCTTCCCCTTGTCCCTGGCTGATGGAGGCCTGTGAGTCCTGGGGTGCTGGCTGAGTGGCAGAGAGAGAATAATGTTGAGAGAAGCAACTTGAGCTTTGGGGTGTTATTTAATAAATCTTGAGTCCTTCTCTAATACAGCCATGGAGAATAATAATTCTTTCTGAATTTTAAGGAATTGTGTATGTCAATATTTATTTGCTTTTCCCCATAATTTACAAGGCACTTCGGTGGTTAAGGAGGAAAACTCTATAATTTAAATTACAAGTCAACAGCTTCCACGCTGAGTGACAACACTGGCAAATTTTTCAGTCCTTAAGTTTCCTTTGCCTCATCAGCAGAAGGAGAATGGTCAAAAGCATATATTTTGTAACTGGAGGGATTAAAGGGGGAGGTGAAGGTAAAGCACTGAGCACAGTGCCTGGCAAACTGTAATTGCTCATATATCAGCTATTATTATAACTGTCATAATATCATCAACACAACTCCAGGCTTTTTAATCTGAAAACCAACTTTGCTCTGTGTTCCTTATGACTTAAATGTTTAATATCTTGTTTTCCAATATTATGCCATGTCTATTTATTTTTCAAACAGGAATTATTTTTAATGATTTATTTAAAAGAACATTTGCTGTCACTATATTTTCCAGCTGAATTTTTACTTATTTTTGTTAAACACCTCACAAAACAAATAGAAGTGATTAACATTGACACATGTTTCATTAATCTTTTTATAAGATCATATTCCATATCATAAAGCACTATTTAGCCCTGAAACATTAGGTGTTTTTCAAATTTCTAGCCAATTTTCCCTTGAAGGTCACATAATCATAAAACCCAAGAGCTGGCAAGAATAGGGGGGACTTGGATAGAGAAGATGAAGGAAAAAAAAGACAAGTAAATAAAACATGAACAATTGCTAGATATGATGGAAAATGTTGAGTTAAGCCAATGCTGAGAATTGATTAATTACATGGTTGGTGTTTTTAAAGGGAAAGAAGATGTATTATTAACCTACCTATTCTGGCACATAATATAAATTAATTTTGGAGGTTCTTATGCAACCTTGTAGCTATGAAAAGGACTCCTCATGCTCAACTGCTTTCCAGTATCCTTCAAAGCAAATGCCTTTGACAAAAGAACCATTCTAATGCTACAATTGATGACTTACTAGATACCACAAAAGATTTGGGGAACAGGAATTTTCTTCCATGTACTAAGGCTCCATAGTGCTGAAAGTAAATAGTTCTCAAGGTTCTGCATTCTAATCTATTTCGAGGGTGATGTTACCAAATAATGTGTAGGGAAATTATAGAATCCTAACAAACAATAGTATTAATGCCATTTATAAAATTTACTTTTGTTTGCAAAAAGACTCAGACTCATAAAATGATCAATTGGGGAAAAGCCACAGTTGATCCCCGCTATTTGTTGGCTCCATATTTGAAAATGTACCTGCCGGCTAAAATTTATTTGTAACCCTAGAACCAATACGCATAGTGCCTTCCCAGTCACTCACGGATGTGCAGAGCAGTGAGAAATTTGAATCATCCAATGTGTACACTTCCAGCTAAGGTTGGAATATATGACGCTCTCTCCGCCTTCTGTTTCAGCTCTCATATGTAAACAGTGTCCTTTACTTGGTTTATCTGGGGCCACATTTTTCACATTTTTATACTTTATGTTGGTGAATTCACAGTTTAAAATGGCCCCCAGGTGTATTGTTGAAGTGGTGTTTGAGGTTCCTAAGTGCAAAAAATCGATGGTGTGCCTCTTGGAGAAAATATGGCGGGGGGGGGTGGGGAGTGGAGATAAGTTTTGTTCAGGCACTTGCAGTGCTGTTGGCTGTGAGTTCAATGTTAATGAATCAATATTACAGTCATCTTTCTGTATCCAAAGAAGATTGATTCTAGGAACCCCCGCAGATACCAGTACTCAGAGATGCTCAAGTCCCTTATATAAAAGTGTCACATTTGCATATAAATTACACTTGCATATAGGCTACAGTAGGGTAAGCCTACATATAACTTCATTTGCATGGATTCAGCTTAGTGCTTGGAGCAGGGCAAATTCAAATTTTGCTTTTTGGAACCTTGTGGGATCTTTTTGTGTGTGTGCATCCTATTTTTCATGCATGGTTCCTTGAATCTGTGGATGTGAAACACATAGCTTCAAAGAGTTGACTGAATATAAAAAGATGTCTTTAGACAGAAATATACTAAAATAAGGTTATGTATTGATGAATTGGTCCAAGAGTGACCAGAGGCTGATAGGAACTTTACCTCATATTGCCTCTAGGAGCAATGAGCAGTATTCACTAATTCAGCTTTTGTGGTGACTTTACAGAACATAATTACTTTGCATAACAAGAATCAACTGTATCTTGTTTTATGATTATTGTTTTCAAATGTGATCCAGTCTACTGGTTAAGTTTATGCCCCTCCCCTTGATGTAAAAAACCAACTTGCATGGATATCTAAGGGAACTTTACCAAGCATGAGCCAATCGCACTTTGTAGGAGTTGTGCCAGGGTCAATTATTAATTGCAGTGGGTTTACAGGCAACGGAAGTTCTTAATCTACTCAACCAACAAGTATATAACTGTCTAAGGAATTTGGGAAAAGCCCTGATCCTATTTTTATTAATTTAATGTACCTATGAGTGACCAGCTGGCTTGTAGTCATTTCCTAAAGACCATGAAACATTTGACCTAATGTAAAGATTCACATACCTTCCTTAACAAGAAAAAGTTCTTCATCTAACGCAATCAATTATTTCTACAGACATTTAGCATCCTTATTTACACCCCTATCTACATAAAAGAATAAGGCTCTTGGCCCTTTACTAACCAAAATTGGCCCCATCGACATGGAAAATATTGGTGTTAAAGGACATACAGTTGGCTATGAAAATAGTGGCAAACATGCTACATAAAATCTGGAGAGAAAGAGTCTGTCTATCCATGTGGTCGCCATTTATAAGAAAACCCCTCAACAGAAAACTTCATATTTCTTGCAAGCACTTGGCTGTCACTAACTGTGACCAGTGCTACTATAAATAAAGCACGTTCTTTGAGACATTCTTAGCAGTGAGGAAGACAAGTTGCAAATCCACCAAATGGCGCCCTTACCGTCCGCTGGATCTCCTCTGAGTAACAGCAGTATCTCTTTCACAAACTATTTGAGCAGTCACCAGTCAACATCCTTCTTATTAAGTATTAAGTATTAGGAACAACCTGACAAGAAGGCTCAGAAATACATCATTTCTATTAACCTTGAAGCCGTTCTAGCTGCAATTTAATTTTATATTACGGCACATTAAAAATTTTATGTCTCTTAGATATGGAATTTAAATACTGCCCCAATGAGCCACTAGAAATAAAAGTAGTTTGAGGAGAAACTACTATAGCTAAAGAATCAGTATGTCTAAAGAATTATTTTAAAAACTTAGTAATAACATGTAGGTTCAGGATGTCATTTTTTACTGAATTTATTGGGGTTACGTTGGCTGATGTGACCATAGAAGTTTCAAGTGTACAATTCAATAAAACATTAGCTGTGTCCTGCGTTGTGTGCTCCCCCAAGGTCAAGGCTGTTTTCATCCCCACTTTTCCCTACTCTGCCCACTTCCACCTCCCTACCCACCATCCCCTCTGGCCGTCGCTATTCTGTTGTCTGTGTCTATGTGTCATGTATATGCTTAATCCTTTCACCATTTTTCACCCAGCCCCCCAGCCCTCTTCCGCTCTGACAGCTGTCAGCCTGTTCTATGTATCTTTGCTTGTGTTTCTATTTTCTTTGTTAAATGTTTTTGTTGATTAGATTCCACATGTGAGTGAAATCATATGGTATTTGTCCTTCTCTGATGGGCTTATTTTACGTAGCATAGTAGTAACATGTAGATTTAGGGTATCTTTGACCATATTCCAGGAAGGTAGAAACATCATCGATATACTACCCTACTATTTTCCTTGTGAACATCACAGTGATTGATAATTAGTTGTCCAAAGCTTTTCTTTAATAAGACCTTAGGGAAAAAATTAAGATGTATCTATTAACACTGCCACGTTTTGCAAACAGTCCTTTCAACCTTAACCTGAAAAAGAGTCTTTACATATGGGATCTTAAAAAGAACAGTTGACTGCCATGGTGAATGCAAGCACTTGCCAGTTGGGTTCATCAGCCAGCCCACCAGATGTATTTTTTATTTATTTCATGTATTTTACCTGTAATTTAGAGATTGGGCTCAAAGTGAGTGACTCTTCTAATCTGAAAAGAAATTTTCCCACTGGCACAAGAGCTTGAATTCTCAGTAATTTGCATGAACACTTTCTAACTCAGTTAACTGTTCTTTTTTTTAAAGCTACTGGGCCCAATATTTATTAACTTATGATCGCTAACGATAAAAAATAAATTTATACATTTCTATAATAGTTTAATTTTATGTATAATGTGATTTATGATGAGCTCCAGTTCTCTGCCTAGTCTCCATTCTCAAGGAAGAGGATAGAGTAATGTACTTACGTGCTTGAAGCAGAGGTAGGAATGGGAGCTTTAGGAGGGGTGTAACGCTGGGAAGATGATAGCAAACAATTACAAGGAGAAGGGCTGATGGTTGACCCCCATGTCCCCTGTATTCCCTAGACCCTGTCTCCAAGGATCCAGACAACTACCTGGGGCATCAACCCACTGGGAGATTGCTGGAGTTATTGGCATTGCCTGGCAGCCCCTGCCTTCCACACGACTCAGAATTGTCCCCTTCAGTATTTAGGCCATAGCTTACAACCTCCAGCTGACATCAACCTGCAGCTGGGACCTGGATAAATATGCATCAATTACCCAGATACCTGAGACTTTCATCTGTCTAGATGCACAGGCTTGCCCTGGTAGCAACATCAGCATTTTTATATTTTTTACCACATCGTTGGTTCTAAGACGCCATAAATTAAAGCTGAAATATTATTTTAAATATCACTAAAAGAAAAAGAGGAGACACTTGCCAAAGTCTCAAATGCCATCGATTACGTGAGTGCTGATTTTACAGATACTAAAATGTGAAAGAAAACTGTCTTGTATTCTATGAGTTTCAGTCATTTGGATTGAGATAAAAACAGAAGTACATACATAAAATGTGGTAATGTTCTCTTATTTCTTTTATGGTTATCAGTCAAGGCTTAATTTAACTTCAGTTTTAATGGCAAACTAGAACTTTTTTCCCCTGAAGACTTTGAAAACCTTAGCCAGCTACATCATACTATGCCGTTACAGTTTTTCTTCTGCTTCCCTTCTACTGTTGCTTTTTCTTTCTAGCCATAAGCTTTCTCAGTTTGCCAGTCTTCATTCTGTCTGCATATTTCTGTCTTGTTCTTGTCTGTTCCCATATACAAGAGAAATTCTCTGTCTGGCAGGAATGCTTTGGTAAAAGCCAAAAAGGAGGAGTACCACGATGACACCGCATATAAACAACAACATGACTCCCTTCATGTTCTTTTCCCAAACATAAAGTGGTAGGATTTTCTGCTTGCTGTCTATTTTTTTTCTATTTTTAAGCGATAAGTCCCTTCCATCTCATTCGCTTGGCATACTTCCGAAGATGCCAAGAATGACTTATAATGAACAATCGTCTTCTCCCCATTCTTGGTCAGTGACTTGGAGAAGAGGGACCTCCACATTTTTTCAGCTGCGTTTAATTCTTCCTAGGCTCTTGCTCACGATTTGTCTCAGGTACACTGGCTTCCTGGCCGCACAGAAAAGGTCTCTGAGCAATGCCAGTAATTATCTTGCTTCCGTCTCTCTTTCTGCTGACCAATCCAGCCCTGAAACGTTTTGTTTTTAGAAATTCAATTGAGTTCAGCGGAAGTTTTTAAGAGACAATTTTTACTAATCAGTAAAGATTAAAAACACTAAAATCCCATGTTCAAATACAAACTGAAGTTCAAATTCAAAATGGTCTTTAAGTCAATTATTTACTTATTAACTCATTTAACAAACAGTTATTGTGTCCCTGTCACATGCCAAACACTGGGCTAGGAACAGGAGATGACGAGATGGACACAGCCAAGAATCTAGTGGAGAGAAACACATGTCAAAATGCAGTCATCGTAGTTTTCATCCTGGGTCACGAGGACAGAATAAAGGCAACAGTTACTGCTACCAGGAGAGAGAGAGAAGGCTTTAAGAGGCTGTGATGTCTCGTTTGAGTCTGGAAGACAAGAATTTTCAATTTTCTCACAGACAGTGAGTGATACATGGTTTCTAGCCCAAAACTATAGCAGCAAAGGCCCAGAGACTCAGGGCGGGGTGAGTATATGTCTGAGTTTGGTGATGGACAGAGTTTAAAATTGCACAGGATGATTGTGGATGTCGGTAAATGCATAAGGACTTGGGCACGAAGGGCTATGTGAGCCGTGTTTTATTTCAAAGGTAACAGGTTGTCACTTAAAAGAAAGGATCCTGATGTGGTCAGATTTGCCTCTTGCAAGAGCAGTCCTCACAGTGCATTGGTGCGGCTGATGGATTAGAAAAACATTTCAGCAAAGATAGAAGGTATTGCAACCAAAGGATATTTAGTAAACATCTAAACAAGAAATAGTAACTTCAAAAGAGACGCTGACCATACATTGAACTTACGAGTCTAACTTGGCAATAAATGTCTGGCATTCAGGATAGACACCTGAATTTAAGAGCAAGATTCAAGAATCATCAAGACACAAATAATCGTTGGGACCAGAAAGTGAGCGTACAGGAGAGAGAAGGGTAAATCCTGGGCCTGGGTGCCGGCACCTCCAAGGCGGACGGGACACCTGACACCGAAGCAGAAATTGCTCTCTGAATGGTCAGAAGAAAACTGGAGGGGAGGCTCACACAGGCGAAGGAAAGGAGTTTTGAAAGAAGAAAACAATCACTGGTTAAATTATGCAAATTAATCAAGGATACTTTGGAATAAAAGTGTTCTTTGGATTCAGAAATTAGGAAAAGGAGCACAAGCCATTTCACAGGCTAGTGGGCACCTTTTATAGGACAATTAGCTAAGATGTTTCTGTCTTATCTCAGGACCATGTAGTGTAGTCTTTCTTTTGTAGACTACAAAAGCTTTCTTTTGTAGACTTTGGCAATTTGTCTGTCTGCTGTCTCATTTGTCCCTCCTCTTGTCTTCAGAGAGGGACTGGCTATGCATAGCCCAGGGAGCATTCCTTCAGCAGGTGAGAGCAGACACGTGCCTTATACAGTTGGCTGCCTCTGCCTGGAGAACCCAAGCATTCCGTAGTCACGTGACCATACCAGAGCCCTTCCCGGGTAAAACCCTACCACTTGCCTTTATGAAGGCCAGGAATTCATTCTCTCACATCTCCTTTCAGAAGTGCTCCAATAGCCGGTCCTTATTTTAGCCCTGACAGTATTGTTTCCTAGAATTAGTTTCCTTAGTAGGAAGTAGTTTCAAAGTCCTTTTTCTTTGGCCAAAAGGTTTACTTGGTATCAATCACCTTTCTGGTGATTTTTATTATTTACTTTGACTATCTTGGACATCTACACTTCTGGAATCACATAGGAGACCCTCAATTTCTCAGCTAGTATGGCTATTTGGATTTATGAATTCTTATTAGCTTCCACAGCTAGGAACATTACACCATGAACCCTGAAGTTTCCATCTGTATCCTTGACCTGCCTATGCCTACCTTGACCTTTCCAGATGTAGCAATCTACCCCCTGCCCCCCGATTCCATCCCAGCTCTTCTGTATTTCATTGGCCCATCAAAGCTCAGTGTCTCCTGACATTTCCAAACATATTTCCAAATCAGGCCTCTGGTCAATACTGCTTTTCCAAATTGCATGCCTTTGTTTCCCTTTCCTGAACTTAAAAATTTAAATAAGTCATAAAAGTATATAATGTGCTTCAACTTAAAGGAAAGGGTTTTTTTCCCCATTATTAAAGTAATTCTTATTATAGACAACTTAAAAGAGGCAAAAATATATATTAAAGGAAAAACTACCATGTGTAGTTATATGCCCCAATGTTTTGACATTTAACACTGTTGAAATTAATTTTTTTGTTTTATTTCTAGGCAGAGATTTATTTTTTTTATTTTTGTTTGTTGACTCATATATACACATAATAGTGTATCATGATTTCTTTGCTAAAGGACATGCTTTATGAAAAGAAATACTGGAGAATAAATGTAAATGAAGTTAAGTGAGTTTGGCTTCAATAGCAGTCCCTAAACACATGTAACACGTGCTCAAGACGCTTTCACACACATCATCTGTTAAGTCATCTTATTGACTGATTTAACCATCGCCAACTAACAGTTGTAAATATTCTTAAATTGGCTGCGTGATGTCCTTAATGATGACATCAAGAACACTATATTATCCTTTTCTTCTTTGCCTTCCTGAACTGATCTTGTGTCAATGCAGTATTCAATATTTACTAAAATATACAATACTTATGACATATTTACTGAAGTGTTGCTTTAAAGCTGATCACAGAAGATTGGAAATCCTTGTGATTGCTCATTTGTAACTCATCCAATTACGGTGACTCGTGTCACGGGAAGATTTAGAAAAAAGGAGAAATGTTAGCTTAAAACATTCATATTTCTCTTTTGCAGGAATCTCAGTGCATATTTATCTGTATGAAGTTTACTGCCTCAAGGTTTTTGATCTCCATTCACAGTACAGAGTAAAAATAGTTTGAAAGTGATCAAAGCAATTCTATCAGCCCACCTTTCCACTGCTTTTTTATAGCCAATGGTCCTCCGCTCCCCAGATAAGGCCAAGCGTGACAGTCCAGAAGAGCTTTCTGAAGTGCTGATGCCTATTCCCTGTTACGTACATCTAAGCAGTATTTACATAACTATTTCCTCTTTGAGGAACCTGTTAATCATTTAAAGTGATGAATATCAAATATTTAGTTCTGAAGTCAAGCTGATGTCTCAGTGAATCCCCTAAAATATTGAAAATGTTTATGATACCCTAGTTGCCCCAATAAACCGTATTTTAAAATTTCTTCTAAAATACTTATCTCTTACAGTTTAGACTCTGTCTGGAAGGACTAGACATAGTCTATTATGGCTGAAATACTAAACCAAAATTCAGCTGCTTCTGGAAAGTGACAAAAATGTTCCTTTTTGTTTTAAATAAATTATAATTGCCTCCAGCACACAAATAATGTGTACTTGAGAAATGGAAAATATTTGTGAATCTAAAAAGCCTTCTTTGAAAGAGTGACAGGATTAAACATCACTTTTCTGCATAGGTGGTGTGACATTTTCATTTTGTTCCAAGTTACTTTACTTTTTGTGTGACTCTGGAGTTTATAAACATGCCATAAAATTTGGTGATTACATAATGATGATTTAGTGATTCTATCTTTGAATAAAGGTAGCTAGACATAGCAGCAAAATTGATTTCCTTTTTTACCTTCTTGGAAGGAAACAAAAGGAAATTGAATGCAAAATCTGCATTAAGACCATACTAGAATTATAACCAGTGATCTGCTACACATGAAATGAGAACCAGGTGCAGCCAAGTGTTCCTTATTATGTTATGATATTCAGCCAACAGGTGAAGTTCAAACAACCTTCTTTTGAACCATGCCTTGTTTTGCTACCCACAAGGTTCCAAGTGCATATGACTTGACTGTCTCTTGTCTCCTCTTGCCAAAGGTACTCAGAGGCGGGACTGTCCCTAGACAAAATCATGAAGTGGGTGAAACTTGCATTCATTCCCTTCTCCTTTGCAATGACTGTCTCATCTTAGATTCTTTCGACCTCCCTGTCCCCCAGTGCCAAAGTGGGTCATTGCTCTGGATTTACAATCTGTTTTCCAGGAGGCTCATAGTATTTTTTGTTGTCCAATCCCTCTTTGATCGTATAGTTTTCTCACTCAAAAGATGTTGAGTGGCTTCACAAAAGACGGCAGATAATCAGGATTCTCCCTCCTTTCCTTTGGACCCCTACTTCTCATTGCTCCCCTCCAATGTTCGGGTGCAGGTGGCTTACCACCTTGCCCTTTTTATTTACACGCTTTCCCCCCCATGCTATTCCTTCTGCCCGAGCAGGCCTTTGTCACTCATCTCCATCCATGAAAATCCTGATCATGTTTCAAGGCTTCATTCAGCTCCACCTCCTTCAAGTACCTTCCCTAACTGCCCCCAGCCTCTTTTCTCCACACCTCATCTATACCACTCACATGACCCTTAACAAATGCACTGCTTTGTAGCATAATATTTTTGTTCGGGTTGTCTCCAGGCACTGTGCTGGGCATTTTACAAACATAATCTCATTTAAATTTTGCAACAATCTGTTGAGGTAGGGATTACCCTACCACTTAGTAGTTAAGGAAACAGAGGCTCAAATAGGTTAAATAATTTGCCCAAAGCCACACTGCTAAAAAGTAACAGGGCTAAGCCCTAAACCCAGGTCCAAAACATATTTTTTTCCTCTCATCCATGTTGCCATTTTTCAGTTCTTTTTTATCTTCTGAAAGATGGATGGAGCTTTAAGGTGGAAAAAGAGGCCAACTTAGCCTTTCTGATGATCAAATATGTATTCAACAAATGGAGAGAGTTTATTGGTAATTACTGTATTTCTAGACAGAGCTGACTGGTTAACTATAATCCATACTTGTAATTCAAGAAAGGCTAGAGAGCATTGGATTTGAGCACAAATGGAAAAGAAGTAAATGTAGGGATGAGTAGGAAATGCTGCCTCTAAGTCCCCCATGGTTTTAACAATTGGGGGTGGTTGGGAGACTGAAGATATGATTATCACCCTAGATCTCATATGATCTAACTGTATCTATCGAGTATAAAGCCCATTTTGCCATTTTCCCCTCGTGTGGCATCCATGATAAATTAGGGGAGAGAAGCTTAGTGTTTTTAAGAGGGAGGTCTCATCCCAAATGGGCTGCTTTTACCACTGTCCTCAGTACCACCCAGGACCATGGAGTGTGAGCTCACCTTAGATGTCTCCGTTCCAGGAAGTCTTCAGCCCAGGGCCTGCTTCCTGCCAGTCACATGGCAGAGGCTCCATGCCTGGAAAATATTTAGACTTTGGATCTTTATGTGTTTTGCACCATAGGCAAAAATCAAAAATCTGCCTTCATGGCTGCCCTTTTATTCTTATCTCATTTCCCATTCCCCCAGTTTGTCCTTATCCATTGCATATTCCTTTAACATGAGCAAGATGCAGTTATCATTAAATGTGTGTTCTCAGTGCACCTCTGTTAACTTCTGACAGTCCATCAGCTTTGTCTGCAACTCCGTTTCAATTTGTGTGTGCTCTCTTGTGTGCCGATCCCGTTCATATTTGGCTCTACCCTTTGTTCCTTATAGCAATCTTAATAATAACCTCAAAATTATTGTTTAGGGAAAATAAGGCATATAATCTAAACTTGAATATATAGCAGGCCATGCTGGACTTCAGGCCCTATGCTAGGAAGTCTGAGGAGTTTTGTTCCAGTTATATGCTGAATCTGAGGAATTCAACAAGCCTAACAAGAAAACCACCTTCAACCACCCTGGAAAAACTCAAACACAAAAGCTCTATATTTTCTTTTCTTTAAAGTTTTAATGATTTTCCTTATTCTCTACAAAAGTCCTCAAAGCTAATGTACTATTCTGTCTTACTTTTAATTTTGAAATAGTTATAGATTCACAGAAATTACAAAAGAAATGAAAAGGGAGGTCTTGTATACACCTCAGCTCATTTCGCCCGGGGGTCACATCCTATGTAATTATAGGGCACTAGCTAAGCCAGAGAATTGACATCGGTCGAATTCACTTTTAAATTTCAAAAAAGAAAAAAAGCAAATGCACCCTAAAGACAACCTAGTCAGCTGTAAGTTCCATTCTACATTCTCTTTCTGCTCACGAGGGGTAAGCAGGTTGACAATTCTGGGGGCCGGGGGTGGGGGTGGAGTGGTCTGTCCATATGACCACAGAGAAAATTCCAGCACAGTGTTAGTGATGATCCCCAGATCTCATTAAATTTCTAGGTCAAGGTTACAGCAGAGCTGTGCAAAGGAACCCACATCTGAAGACTCGGCTTGGAATCAGGTTCTGCCTCCAAACGTGTGACCTTGAGCAAACCACTTGACCTCTCCAAGCTTCAGTGTCTTCATCTATGAAATGGGGAAACTCTTCCTCCTGCCTACTTCACAGGGCTGTCGCGGGGATCCAGCGCGGTGCTGCGTGAGGGGAGGAAGTGGCCTGTGAATCAGCAATCATGAAAGCATATATTCTTTTCGCAAACTAGTGCTAGCTACAGAAGTGTAGCTTTTCAGAGGTAGTTTTCTTCTTAGAAACACAATACATCTCCCTCCTTCTTAACAACAAGGCCTAGCATTTCCATCATGTGTAAATGACCTTCACTTTCTATCACTCTTAGGAGGACAGATTCCAGCAATATATTGGACAAGCACTCTGCGACTCATTACCTGCATACCCCTAAGGCATAGGATCTATTTTAAAATAAATATTTCTTCACATTTTCTTCTAAAAGGTCGAATGCATTTTAAGTAGCTTTTATTTTTATCCTGACTGCTGGGTTCGGTCTTACTTTTTTAATGCCACGAGAGGTACAATAGGTGGTCTGCACAATTGTGAGGTATTATAAGAACAGCACAGGAAACTGCAGATGGTGTATGAAGTACAAACAGAAACCCTCCACGCTGCCTTGTTTCTTGGTGTGTCTGGGTATATACTATAAACTCCCCAACGCACCGGTGGACCCGGGTGTGTGGGGAGTAAAATTGCTTGTCTTGGCAGTAACGGTGGAGAAATAACATAGGCGAAAGTAAACTTAAATCACGGAAAGTAAAGACGAACGTCTTTGTGTATGGTGAGTGTTTGGGGCAGCACAATAAAAATGTTAAGATCTGTTTTCTCCCCTCTCCTTCTTATATGCAGGCTGGCATGGCTCTGACCTATGACCCCGCAGCTGCCATACAGAATGGGTAAGTAGCCCACGTTTTCTCTAATTTAATTGCTACGATGTCTTTGACCTCCAAAATCAGTACTGAAGAAAAATGTTCAAACCTGTCTTTTGTTTGAAATCCATAAACAAAACCTGTAAGCCAAACATTGCTCGCCATTGTACTTCTCTGTTTTCCCATGAGGGACTGGGACTTCAGGGCCTCTCCCACGTGACCCATTCTCACGACCTCTGTGCCCATATTAAACTCTGCGTGCTCTCTCTGGGAATATCCTTATTTATTACAAACCTAATGGGGAAAAGTGAAGTTTCAGCTCCCAATAGGAGGTGAAAGCCAAAGGTGAACTTTGGGCACATGGTGAACATCTCCCCCTCCCCCTGCAGGTCACCACGTCTGTACCAATTGACATGGACTGGCTTTTTTATCTCTTCGCCTTAAATCATCTGCTTTTCGATGCGTCTTCATCTGTGTCTCCTATTAACAGGATAGCATTGTAGTCTATTCTTTGAACTATTTTAACAGTTATAAAAAAGGTTCACTCTCTTCTGCTCTTTATTATATTTATAACAGTGAATATATTCCTCATGAAACAAATTTTATTGAAGATGCTGAGGGTGCCTATTGATTTTATCTACTGTCTTCTGATATAGACCATTCTTCCATCAATCAGCCCCTCTCTTCAACACCTTCCTGTTGAAGAGAACATTCAACATTCATTTCAGACTGAACATTCATTTCAGCCTGTGGATATACACAAGTCTCTCTCTTCTTTTTCACAGGTAAACACCTTCAGTCTTTACACATGATGTCTTCCTGTAGTTTCCTCTAATTAATGCTATTAAGTCATCTATTCTGGTCTCAAACTTTACTGAATTTCCCTTGCTGATGCCCCCAGTAATCTCCAAATTTGGCCGTTTGTAACTGTAACTTTTTTAGTCCTTCAATTTGAAATCCTACCTCATTTGGCATTTTGTAACCATTTATACTTTCTTGAAAATGTCTTATTATTTGGGTCCCACAAGTTCATTCTTTGCTGATTCTCCTTGCTCCCCATTCTTTCTGCTCAGTTGATATCTTTTTATTCTACCTCTTCTGCCCCCTTTTGATCATCTTTCTCCGGGTTTAGTCTTTTTCACTCTTTTCTTTCTGGTTAATCTCATCTATTCCCCTTGCTTTTAGGAACTGAAGAATCTCAAGTCTTCTTCAAGCTTATAAGCTGATGCAGAATGTTGTAACTTGTGTTTCTAATGGCTTATTAGGTATCGTTGTCAGATATCTTTATATGTCCCCAATAAGTCACTTACCCTCCTCAACTCTTCCTAATATAAAACAAACTAGTGCAAATGAAAGCAAATATCAAATTATTTGTCCCTTTCAAAAAAATTCACTCTAAAACCTTTAAAATGGAAACTCCAGTTCTCTGGACTTTCTCTTCTGTAACATTTTTTATGATCAAATCAATCATTAAGACTTTTTCAATGTATCTTTGAACTATATCTTCAACAGTCTGCCCTTTCCTCTGCTACTTGTTCAGTTCATGCATTCACCTTTCTCTACCTGTCTAAACTTTTACCTGCCTGTAATATAACTCTCCTCCAAACTACTTTCACACTGCTTTTTGAATAAATTTTAAAAGGAAAATGTGATCTTAAGAATCATCCTCTTCCAGATTTTAAGTATCAGGTGAACTTTACTAACTAAAGAACAAAATCAGAACTTCCAAGAATGGCACAAAAAGAACTACATGGTGTGGTTCTTGCAACTGAATGGGACCTTCAGTGATTCTCAGAACATCTCACACAACTTTGCATCTCTGTGCCTTGCTGCTCGTGGAATGTTCTCTGCTTGGAGTTCAGGCATGGAAATCTCTCTCTCTCCTCCCCTTTTTTCCTTCTTCCTCTCTCTCTTTTTAGACAGTTCTCATTTAAAGAACAACATATCATACCAAGCAGAGTGAGTTTGGCATAAAAGAAATAGTATAAGCAGTAGTTGAAAGTGCAGACTTCAGAACCAGCCTGCCCAAATATGCATCCAAATTTTGTCCTTCACAAAAGTGGGCTAGATGTTTGTCTTCTTCCTTTGTGAAGTGCAGATAATATTAACAGTAGCTTTCCCTAAGACTTGGTACGGATCAAAGGCACCCTATATGGTAAATATTGATGCTACTGTTGCACTGTATTTGATGTTCATGTGATACATTTGAGTCTTTTTATCATGCAGTCATTGACCCTCATATTTATTTCCCTGCTGGACTACCAACTCAGGGAAGGCAAGTCCCATGTCCTGTTCATCTTTACAGAGTGTTTGACCTAGGGTTGTGCATGCCAAATCAGAAATAGAAATGTAACTGATGACAACTGTTTGGATCCAGCAAGTTGTCATCATTAGGGAAGCCTTTTTCCTTCCCAACTTCAACCTATTCTGTCCCCATGTAACACCTTAAATACAACCTCCTCAAATACAACCTCCAGTTTCACCCAAAGCATCCAAACCGCCCATGACTTTCTCATATACTGGGTTAAGAATGAAGTTTTGAAAGCTTAAGACTATCTATTATGTTGTTCATAACAAGAAAATAAAAATGTTATATAATGAAATTTTAAAAAGGAAAATTGTAACTAATTAATCTTTATTTGATACTTCCTATAGATAATTTTTAAATGTTTTGCTCATCTTTAGTTGTATTACCTTATATGGTAGCATTTAAATAAAAGGGAACTAGTAAAACAATCATTTCTATGCATGTAAGATGTCAAATAACCACCAATATATTCTCAACATATTGTCCCTTGAGTTAACATTAGCACATGCCTTTCAGAGGTATGGAATCTGATTTAGACAACATAGCCTATTAAGGGATCTAGCATGAATGTTCCAAATAAAGTATTTTGTTCTCTGTTCATATTGCGGTATTCAATCTAGCAGTCAAACATTCCACAGAGAGCAGTAACCTAACAGAGGTAGAAATATTTATTACTGTAGGGTCCCATTTTACACAGAACAAATGGTATCCAAAAACACAGTTGCAATTCTTATCTAGTTATATTATTAAACACTGCTCACCCCGGCTGGTGTGGCTCAGTGGATTGAGTGCTGCCTGAGAACCAAAGGGCCATTGGTTTGATTCCCAGTCCAGGTCAGGGCCTCAGTAGGGGGCGTGTGAGAGGTAACCACACACTGATGTTTCTCTCCCTCTCTTTCTGCCTCCCTTCCCCTCTGTCTAAAAATATATAAATAAAATCGATTAAAAATATATTCAACACTGCTTCATTATGACTCAGTTCATTTCAACAATTTTTTGAGTATCTATTGCTCTATTTAAAATCACCTTGGTGATACAGATTTGAAAAAAGAAAATGTTCACATCCTGTCAGGGAAAATGGACATGTAGACAATTCTGATACAAGATACAGTGGAAATGGTATTGTGGTGGAAGCATGGAGTGGTATGAGATTTATGTATAGATTAACTTTTATATGTATAAACATTTCTAAAAGAGTACACAGGAAGTGGTGAGAAAAGTTCTGTGGAGAAAGTGGAAATAGGATTGATAGAGACTTCATTTTTACTGTTTATGTTTTTATATTCTTTTCAAAAAATAAGGCCATAAGACCACAAAGCAGAGGCACTGTAAAGAGGGATTAGAAGGCTTCTTGACGGGACACTGGCACTGTCTTTTTCTCTTGTAGATGTCCCATGTCATAGCTAAAACATATCTGTTGATCCTGTGGTATCCTATAGCTGCACACTAAGCCATAGTGTCATAAGCAAATACGTGGCTGGGTTATAGCTATTAACTACCACAAACTGTGTGAAGAGTTAAATGTTCTGAATTCCATACCCCCCCACTAATATGAAACTGAAATAAATGCTACCAGATTTAGCTTGATTTTCAGCTACTGAAGAACAGACATTTGTAAACAAGGACCATGGCAAACCTGTGCTGTTTGCATTTAGGCATAGAAAATGGCAATTTTGTCATCTGCATGAATCTATTCAAAATGTCACTTTCAGAAAGTTACTTCAATGTCACTTCTGTCTAAGGGTTTGAAGGTTTGGTGGGGAAGTGTCTGGGTCACAATGGAAAAGTAAAAACCACAGTACATTTTACTATAGGTGCACTTATGAGAATCAAAAAATGTTTCTTCTTTCAGAACTACCTAGCATAATTCTGTAATTTGTTATTACTCTTGCCCTATTACTTTTTTAGCATTTCAATATCAAATTCTATCATTTTCAAATATGAGTGTGGGAAGTGGGAAGTAATCCATTCCGATGTTTAAAATCTCATTTCTCCTGTGCTTTTTTACTAAGGTGGCTGTGTAGAAGTCTCTTGTATTGTTATATTTGAATAAAAGACATTATTGGCAGACATATGAAAAAGAATGTGTTCTGTAGCATTGGCTTGCCAGCTGTTTTATTTGGGCATTTGATATTAAGTGATACTGAAATATTAGCATATTACACTAGCAAAGGAAGCTAACGTGAAGGATACATTGGCATTACAATAAAAATGACCAGTAACTTACTAATTGTATGCTACAGTGTTGCGCCAAGGACAGTGTCCATGATTGTAACAATATTGCCCATGGACAGAAAAGATGAGCCAGCACTGTTTGTTGCAGTGCACAAATACGATTTTGTGTGGTTTCCTCCTGTTAAAAAAAAAAGATTCTACCCTGGGGTTATTGATATATTCATGTTATTTTTATTGTCAGTGAAATAAGATTTTATCATATTACTACTGACTGCCAAATCCCCTGAAGGTGACTTCTCTGCAGGCAGAGTAATGTCCCATTA
The DNA here is from genome assembly GCF_022682495.2 of Desmodus rotundus. NCBI lineage: Eukaryota > Metazoa > Chordata > Mammalia > Chiroptera > Phyllostomidae > Desmodus > Desmodus rotundus. The sequence continues at coordinate 118,914,063 of NC_071394.1, forward strand.
GTGGCCTAGACTTGCATTTTCTGGACTTTGTAGAGGTCACTTGCTTTAAATGCCAGAGAACCAAGTAACTCTTTGCATTCCTTAAAAATATTAAGTTTTTGAAAAGCCAGCTTAGAGTTCCATAGATAGGCCATACTTAATTAACTTCTTTTAGCCACCTTGACATTTGGTATCTTGTTCATGTGAAACCTCTCCAGAAGACACGAGTTTACATCCCTAAACCAAGGTTTCTCAACCTCAGTACTGCTGACATTGAAGGTTCAGAGCGGGATGTTTAGCAGCATTGCAGACCTCTACCCACCAGGTGCCAGTAGCAGCCCCCGCCGACCTAGTTGCGACAACCAAACGTGTCTCTGTATCCTGCCTAATGTCCCCTGGGGAGCACAGTCACTTCTAATTTAGAACCACTGGGCAAAGTATAAAAAGGAACACTTGCCGTATACATAATGTTATGTGAATTTTGGCAACGAAACATCTCTTAAGAGAGTCAACTATTCCCAGGAACATTGTTCAAGAATCCATTCCCAGTTTTCTGTACTAGCATTTGCAAAGCACAATGTATATATAACAGATACAAATGGCATATAAAGTCACATGTTTAGAATTACCTTAGTTGTGTTGTTATGGCTAACAAGGTCTGTGATTTTTCTCTTTCCTGTTCCTCAACAACACAGTGGCTGTTCCTGAAGTATTTGTTTGGAATTTCTGCAATGTTCTGGTCATGTGACATTCATTTTACATCACGACAGGTACATGGCAGGGACTGAGAAAAAGGAAAGAGATGGAGAAACTCATTCTGCAGTTGTCTTTTCGGAGCCTGGTCCTGTATGCTTTCTTTAAACACTGTACCTCTAAGGCTTAGATGCAATAGCAGCCTCTCTCACGGTTAAACCAAGGGTTTCTCGTAAATTCACCTGGTTTATGTTTGGACTTGGGAAGGGCTTGTATCAAAATACCAGAATTAGGGGATCAAGACAGTGGGCTGAGTCCATTCTTCCCAGTATATTCACCCTTCTCTGACTTTAGCGTCAGTATTGGAAATTGTTAGAAAGTATGAAATACTCTTGTTTGATGGATAAGATTAGAACAGATAAAACAAAAATGCATTCAATTTACCCCCAAGGGTTCTGTTGTTAGTATCAGTTTCCTTGGCTGGTGTCTGTATGTCTCTGCTCTCTGTTTTCCCCACAGAATTTTCTGTAAACTCGGCCTGTCAATCCAATCCTTATGTCTTTCATTTTTAATACTCCATTTGGCACATTTTACAAAATAGACCAGCCATGCTAACATGCGGTGCTCCGTTGGTGGAAGGGGCTGCAACTGGGTCCATAACTGTAGTCAATCACAGCACGGTGAATGAGAAGGACTGTTTGTGGAGTTGCCATGGGTGCCTCTCATGTCATCATGTGCCCCAAATATGTCTTTCTGTTCACTCCCCCATAAGTAAGATTGGTCAAAGATAAGACCTAGAGGAGATTCTTAAATGCAAACCATGATTTTTGTAGGAAAGTGCTAGTTTTCCTAGTTACCAATACCTCTGCCTGCTTAGAAAGCATGTAGGAATGCTTCCACTGAGCATTTATAAATATGCGATGCTGGCCTACCTTCTCTGGGTTCTCTCCCTTGTTTGCTACCAGTTCAGGGACCATCTTCTATTCTCCCACCATCTTGGCATCGGCCCCCTTGTACTGTAATCATTACTTATTTCCCCAAGCTAATCTGCATTCACTCATTCATTCAAAGTACAGTTGTTATGTATCTACTGAGTCTCAGTTTTTGTTCTAGACGACAAAGCACATGTTCTCAGCATTCTTGAAGCTGTCGATCTGGAGGGGGAAAGAGTCAATCCATACATTATATTCATCATCTCGGCTTCCGTAACAAATTACTACTGATTGAATGGCTCTAAACAACAGAAATTTATTTCCTCACAGTTCTGAAGGTGAGAAGTCCGAGATCAAGATCTGGCAGACTCAGTTTCTGATAAGGACCCTATTCCTGACCCAGAGACAGCTGCCGTCTCACTGTGCCCGCACATGACATTTCCTGTATGAACACGTGTGCAGAGAGGGAGCAAGCTCTCCAGTGTCTTTTCTGATAAGAACCCTGATCCTATCAGACCAGGCCCCCACTCTTTTGTGCTCAACTAACCTCAGTTGCTTCCTGAGAGGCTCCACCTCCAAATATAACCACCCTGGGAGTTAGGATGTTAGTATGAATTTTGGAGGGACACAAACATTAGTCTACACAGTACTACTTCAGATAGTGATAAGGGTAAAGAAAAAAATCAGTTAGAGGAAAGGCACAGAGAACAATTGGGACAGAGATGGTGGTTACTACTTTAGCTACAGGCCCCCCTGAAAAAGTGGAAGTTGAATCAGACCAATTATAAGCAGGAGGTAGTCTTGGGGAGGTTTAGTTAAATGAGCATTCTAGGCAAAGAGAATCAAAAGTTCAGTGTCCAAGAGGGAAGTGAGAATGATACGATCATGTACAAAACAAGGTCTGTGCAGTTGGATCCTAGTGGCTAGGGGAAGGAGGTAGGAGGAAATATTAGAGAGGTAGGCAGTAGCCTGACTGTGCTAGCCAGTCCCAGGGATTCAAACTTTGTGCTCATTGCAATGGGAAACCATTGGTGGAAAACTAAAGACTTGTTCACGTACAGATGAGATTTGATTTAAGTGACTAAATAGAGAAACTCAAAGGAATGTTTTAGAGTCTTCCCCATTTTTGGTACACATAGTAAATGCTCAGTACATTTTTTTGAAATGTAAGGATGGATGTTTTCTTACATAGTAATTGACTTTTTTTAAAGTCGGGTGTATTAGGTATAATTTACATAGACTATCTATTCACTCTTTATAGTGTACAGTTCTATGAGTTCCGGCAAACATAGTCACGCAAGCACCAAACAATCAAGAGACAGAACAGTTACATCACTTCCCCAGATTCCCTCCTGCATCACCATAGTCAACGGCTCCTTCCAACCCCAGCCTTTGTCATCCACCCATCTATTTCCTGTCTTTACACTTCTGCATTTTCTATCTTGCAATATAAATTGAAATATAAAATATAAGGTCTTTTAAGTCCAACTTCTTTCACTTAGCGTAAATCACTCAAGATTCATCCTGTTGAATGTACCAGAAGTTCTTTCCTTTTTATGGCTGAGTAGTGGTCCAGATTGTCCAGGTGCACCAGTTTGTTTATTGACTCAGTTAAAGGATGTTTGACTTGTTTCCAGTCTTTGGCAAGTATCGATAAATGTGCCGTAAACATTTGCATTAAGGTTGTTGTCCAAACATGTGTTTTCATTTACCTTTAGTTAATATCTACCAGTAGGATCGTTGGGTTATGTGTGATATGCATGTTTAACGTTGTAAGAAATTTCCAACCTGTTTTTCACAATGGCTGTCCCATTGTGCACTTCCACCAGCAATGAATGAGAGTTCTACTTTCTCTGAATTCTTGCCTGCACTAGTATTGTCACTTTAACAAATGGCCATTCTAATAGGTGTGTAGTTGATAGCTTTTTTCAAACTGCACAACTATAAATTTAGAGGCCTGTTGGGTATGAATAGTAAGGATGTAATATGTAAGGGAGTGATTTTAAACTGTATATTTTTAGCCAAATGAGTGCGATGTTGTAATCCTTATTGAGAACTAGATAGAGTAAAATCTGAGGATGTAGTTCCCTAATACTAGCTTGGAGACTTTTATAAAATATAAGCTTAAAGAATTTATTCCTTAAATGGCAACCTTGAAATCTAGCCCTCCTACATTCAATGTGAGTCTTGTGGAAGGCACCTTCAGAAAGGTGACCTATGAGACTATTCAAAATATTGGTGACTCCTGAGGGATGATGAAACTCTTGTCCCCCAAACTCCAACCTCAGTCATACAATTTTTTAAAAAATTAAAAGAAGTAGTTGACTTTTGCTAACAGTATGGCCAAGTAACATAATGATTCCATTATCTTTGATATACATTTTCCCAATGTATCCTCACGTCAGTGAAATACTCCGCCGGAGGCCGCCTTGCTTTGGCTGCTCTTTGGACGGCCACTCTAGCCTTCCACTTGCCAGTGAGACGTTAAGGAAGAAACACGATCTTAAATGCTGCTGAGAAATGTGAGCATTATGTAACTTGTGGACTCTAGGGTTTCATCTGAGCAAAGATGGGTATGCCACTGAGTTCAGTGTCTAGAAGATACCCTTTAACAATTCTCTAGAAGGGTAATCCTCCTCTGATTTGTGAAGCCCTCGTCTGGCTCAGCATCATTCTATGATTGTCCAATGAAGGGCCTTGAAGGACTAGAAAACTCAATGCTTTTTACAGAGTCTACAGAAGTATACCACATGTGTCCAGAATCTCCACCAATGCCATTACTGAGCCCAGAAAATATTCCTATCCGTACCTAGACACAAACTGCCTGCTTCTCTTTTATGGAGAAAGAACTTAGCTTAGTTTTCACACGAGGGTATGGACCCATGCCTAGCACCCATTATCTAAAACTCTCTTGTAGCTGATTCTGTTTCCTGAAGGAAAAGATAGATACAGTCTCTGTACGAGCAACATCAGCCAGCTCTATCAAGCTTGGTGCTATCATTTTGCCTTTTTTTTCCCCCAAAGAGCATTAAAATGGCATCACCTTTTAAAAACAGAACGAAACAATGCCTGTGGCTCCTCTCCCTTGTTGGTTAAACATACGCTTACACTCACCTGGCATAAGCGATTTTGTGTGGCCAATTGTGTAAGATGACTCCAAGTTGTCATTTTTGTTCAGAATAATTTACTTCTCTTGGTGGAATCAAAGACTATAAATCAGCTGGATGCTCCTTGTTAATTAAAAGCCCGTGGGAGAATGTGAGGGTGGAAGTCCGTCTTTCCCAGAAGTGCTCAGAAGCGTTTGCCAAGGGACTAGGCGTACAGCAGCTTTATGAATCTTCTTTTTTTGTTGTTGTTTTCTGTTTGCAGATTTTATTCTTCACCGTACAGTATTGCAACCAACCGCATGATTCCACAGACATCTATCACGCCATTCATTGCTGCTTCCCCTGTCTCCACATACCAGGTATGTCTGATTTACCTGCAACTCAGGAGAGATCTTTCTTGCCAGGGATAGACTACACAAAGACCGAGACATAGTCGCATTTTTAAAACTGGTCCTCAAACACGTTACTGCACATCCTGATGTGATAATACTCAGGTTACCAATTCGCCTACACTTTCAAGGGCTTGTTTGCCTCTATTTCCCTGATTAAGAAAATCCACTGTGCTTTCCATTCTTCCTGCCGAGTTTTCATGATTACACTACCTTCCAGCCAACTTTAGTACAGCTCTCCGAGCACTGAGCAATTGTTTTGTTTGTCGTCTGTTATTTTGGTTGTCATGCTTCCTATCGTGTCTTTCCTAAAAGCACATTTGTAGCACTCCCTACCCTTACTCCAGCGTATTCTATCATTGTCATCTCATTTTGCCACAGCTGTCCTGTGCATCCATGTAAAACTACATAGATACATGTTAAACCATTCTCCCCAAGAAATAGGAAAGATTATCAAAGTGGTGAAAAGTTATTCCTCCTTTCGGCTCTTACTTCATTCTCAGTTTCAAAGAAGCCAAAAGAGACCTCAGGGGTTCCACATGTTGAAACACAAAAAAATCTGAGACTCAGTGTGTGTCCTAAACCAGATGTTGTAGCCAGTTAACTCTATGTACACAGGTGGATTGAAACAGTCCTACGTCTCCCTTAAAAACTGCTTCTTATCTTATTTCTTTGAGTTATCAAACATGTGATATCACTCACTGCTTCTCTTTACCTCCTATTGTTCTTCAGGCAATTCTTCTTACTCTAATTAGAAATAGATCTCAATGTTCCATACGGAGAGTATCTAGTGCCATCGTTTAAAACGCTGGAGAAAGAGAAAAGGCGAGAGAGCGCAGGAGCATGCGCAGGAGCGTGCGCGCCCTGTGTTTCTCTCTGTTTCACAGATGGTGGGGGTGGATGTTTTACACCGGGTAAAACTCTAATGTTGCTGACTGCTACTAATTCAGTTAAGTGTCGCCTTATTCAGCCACTACGTACTTCTTTTCAGGATGTCCCAGTTGTCAGAGCATCAGGCTTAAGATTATGTACATTTTTCTTTAACTTATGGCCCCTGAAGCAGTTCATTTGCATTCATTTCCTGCACTTAGACTCTTGCTACATGTCAGCGGGCGAACAGAGTAGACGCTTGTGGAATTGCATTCGAGGGTCTCAGAACGACCGACTTCCTAATTGCCTTTCCCTGGGACCCGTGAGGCTGTGTGCAGGTGCTGTTCACTTTTTGTTCTGCAGACAGGCCTGCCTGCTTGTAATGTGTTTTGTTTTGTTTTACCCAGTTTCCCCTCCTAATCTTGGCCTCTGTTTCAGCCAAGACCACCCATTGAGCCCCAGTGTGGAGCACTTTGGTGACATGAATAAAATATCCACAGAAAAGTGATTTTACTTGGGAGGGCTTATAAGTGGAATTTAACCCCAGCTCTCTTTTCTCATAAAAGGAATTAGAGCCGTTTCCTATGTTGTTGATTCTCGCCTTTCAACACGTCTTTCTTCTTTTTATTTTAAATCTAAATGGCATTGGCAATTTTGCTTGTGTGAAAATACTGAAAACAAAAAGTCTTTAAGGTTCTCCATGTGACAGTTAGCTCTTAGGGCTGACTTTCTCATTTGGCTGACAAGGCACATTTCAGAGCAGTTGGCTGGCTCAAACGCTCATTTTTATTTACCATACCAACGACCATGAGAAAAAATGACAAATTTGCTTAACTTGTGTTTTCCAAAGCATTTCCTCAAATTTTGGGTTGCTCGATTTAATTCATACCTCAATTTTTACCACTTGGACTTATTTCCAAGATGGGAATCACTTGAGAATTTGAAGTTAAAACAAATGACAGAAGAAAAAGGAAGTCTTAGCAGTAAACTCGTGCCTCCTTATCAATTGCCCGGGTATCCCTGGGAGTTGACCTCTAAGTAGGAAAGTCCCTGTGGCTACCTAATACTGTAGTCTCCAACACCATCCTCAAAATATGTTCCACCTCCCCGCCTGGCCCATGGACACTGCAGCCAGCTCCAGTGAGGTAGGAATTTGCTTTACATTTGATCATGTTTCAGGGACCAAATTAATCAGGTCCAAGAATGTGCTTTCTATTCTTAGTTTTGAGCGCTTGTTAGCTGTGAAGTCAGATGGACTCCACTTTCTTATGACCTAGTGTGACTCCACTGAACGCAAGAACCAAGTTCTCTCTGTGATTGCTTTGTGCTAATAAATGCTGTTTGATGCATAGGTCCAGAGTACTTCATGGATGCCTCATCCGCCATACGTTATGCAACCAACAGTAAGTGTTCTCAGTCACCTGAGGCTAAATATTTCTATTATCCAAGTGCAAGCTTTTGGAATGCATAGAAGCTTTGGGGTAAAGCTTTTGTTATAGTCCATACCTCTTTCAGGCAGCCATATTTTTTCAGATAAAAGGCTGTTCCTGAAATTCTACAAAAGCATGTACAATAGATAGAGATAGAGACAGAGCTAGAGCTAGCTAGCTAGATAGATATAGATAAATAGATAATAGATAAGCTCTCTTGGAGGAAATGTCAGTCATAGCAGTCAGTCTCTCGAGCTGATGTCTACTATTTGTTATAAATAGGGAATTTCTACTTCCTTCAGGAACTCTGAACTCTGTACAATTAAATCCATTATTAGGAGGAAAGCCTTTCTGTTTTCCTTCTTCTATTATGCTTTGTTTTCTTCAAATGCAGTTTGGTGTGGTTTGGGAATGAATTTCAGTATCAAGGCCAAGTGTTGACTCGAAGCAATATACTTGAAATAGGAAAGTAGTTGCTTATTAATAGATGGAGATGTGTAGCTAGATAGCAAGGTTGCTACATATCTTTTATGTTAATAACTAGCGGCCTTCTCTTCCTCTTTTGTGGAAAATACCTTCCAAAAATATTCAAACTCTATTTTCTACTTGCTGGATTTCCCATTTTGTGGAACTACATTACATCAGTCCCAAGTGAAAAATATTACATATTCCATTAGAATCTAGACTGAAGGCTAATGATCCCATTTGTCTTTGTCTAGTTCTCTCAGGTTTTCTTGCTCTATAGAAGTGTTACAAGGTAGATTTCAATAACAATACACTCACGGTAGTGGGAGGCAGGGGAGGAGCCCTAGACTGAAAGCCGTGTGAGGCAGTCTCTGGGTATACTCACATCTGTGCCTTTGTTTCCTTACCTGTCACTAAACTCAGTGTTTGGAGGAGAATCAAATAAGAACATATGTGAAAATAATTCTTTACATATGATATGCTACACATTATTATTAGCATTATTCTTAGTATTATTGGATCTATGTGTTATGCAAAGAAGAAGCAGTCCTACTTTTTGGCTCGTCTCAAAGCTAAATATAAACAAGCTAGCACATCTTAACGACCAGGGAGCTAAATGCACAAGCACTGATTTCCTGGGCTCAAAGGATCACAGCACCTGGTTTTCATAGTTGAGCTTTCTCTATTTTATTTAAAATAAGTAACATTCTACATTGCTCCTAATGTTTGGATAGTTTGTTTTTTTATTTAAAGAATAAAATAGATGTAGCTTACTGCAGCAGAACTTTAGACCGTATTTCGCAAATCCCTCTCTTTACTCTTATTTCCACACTTCGGGGGCTTCCTGAGTTCATCTGGACTGTGTTCTGTAAATCATACCAACATACAATGGATCCAAGACATACATTTCTGTCCAAGTCATGAGGTAGAACAACATATACTGCCAAACCAACGTATAGCCCAGACTGAGCCAACACAGGAAAAGAGAAGATGTCCTGCCAAGTTCTATAGAGTAGACTTTCTAGAAGGAAACAACTACCTTCTAAAAAAAAAACAACGTGTTCATCTATAAAGTACTAATGCTAGCGTAGTCCTCACACTGAGGTTCAGCATCATCTCACCGTGGCCAAAAGGAATGCACATGTGGCGAAATACTCAGATTTTGCCAGATGTTAAAGTATGTCAGACTCTACAGTATCTCTAGAGCTGTGAAGACAATGGAAGATGTTGTCTGTATGTGTCTTTATTTCACTCAGAACCTTAGCAAATTTTCCACTGCCACTTCCTCACCCCAGCACAGCTTCAGCCCTATTTTTGAAAATATTATTTCTCATACATCTTAATCTAGCAATAGTGGGGTGTGTGTGTGTGTGTGTGTTCATTTGTTCCCTTGGACCTTCCTTGCTGTGGCTCAATGGTATGTTATCACCCCCATGGCTAGACTGTGCATCATGTTTGAGCTCAGAGCACTTAGTTTACAATGTAATATTTGTGGCTGGTGCAGATTCCTGGGAAAGGAAGTGTCTGGGCCACCCACCACTTTGTTGTCTTTAACATGGAACAATTGGTTGAACAGTCTCATGGAAACGCAGAGCTTATACCACAGTCACTGCCGTGCAATAGCCTTGCTGGTCGTCTAGGTTGTATAAACATCCCAACTGGTCTTAGCATTGTCATCAAAGTGAGGGGTAGATAATCACTCTATGATACTAAAACACAAAAGTACTGAAGCACTCTAGGGCAAAGAGACAAAATACCGAGTCTGAAAAGAATGAATGATTTGATAATTAACAGCATGGAGACTTAGCTAAGCTTTTTACGATAAAAAAAACTTTTCCTCACTATGGTACTTTGAGCATTAGGCTTTTTGAGGCACATTTTTGTCATCTATTATATATCGACATAATAATACCTAAATAATGATGCATTTTGTTTATTAAAGAAAATAAGATATTTAAAGCTTTTAATATAGTGCCTGGCAAATGGCAAACACTCACTAAACTATTATTATTATTAATTAGCTAATTTATCCATCTGAGTAGACTATACCTTATGCCGTAGATAGCCCAATTGTGTAAAATGAGTGTTAGTGTAGAGAGAAAATTGGGATAAGCAACAATCACCTAGTTCTACCACATTTATACTACTCATCTAACTTAGCTCACTAATGAGTTTGGTGGAGATAGCCTCTGTGGGTATAAATAAGGCACATTACTTAGCTTGGTAATTCACTGACTTACTAAACCATTCACCTAAAATACTTTTAAAAAATAGACCCTTTGGGTACCTTCTGGAATCTACTTTACAAATAAATTCAAGGTGTCAGTATCAACATAGCTCAGAGAAGTTGCCCTAATTCTGATTTGCATTCAGATTGCCTCCTCCCCATCATTTTAGGAAAACCTCCTTTATAAGCTGTAAGTGTTATAGGTGTATTTTCCTGCCATCACTAGGAATGCACATGACTTCTGCACTGGAGCCAGAAGCCTTGCATGTTCTCTTTCAGTCTTGACTCAAAGGCCTGTAAGATCTTAACCAGGTTTCTGATGAGGAAAGAGCGCTTTTGGAAAGTCTGAAGGCAGAGCACAGTGCCTCTGGCCTCCGCCAGGGCGGGAAATGTTTAAACTGGAGCAGTGACATCTGTAAGAAACAAAATGGTGGAGAGAAGGGAAGCGGTTGGTGTGGGGGCCAGAGAAGAACAGAAAGCGTAGCATAGGACTGAAGCATAGCATGGGACCGCCATGTAAGTTTGCTTCTTTGGAGGTTGAATTTCCTAAGTTGTGTGTAATGTACTTTTTTGTACATGTAGAAAGAAGATTCTGAGACACTTTTTACTTTTATAAAAGAAGGAATAAAAGTCTCGTTGCCTGCTTTGAACCATCACAATGGCGTTCGTGCAAAAACAAAACAAAAATCAGGTTGCTGTCGGTTGCCCTGGAAAGTTTTCAGACCCCACTTATGGCAGGAAGGGCCTTTCTGTTTGCCCTGTGTTGTTTTTCACCGGAACGGACACTGAGGAGGGAGCACTGCGAGACTAAATTAGGAACTCACTTTTGGCTGCAAGGAAGTAAAAATGCTGACTTTGTCAATGCAGTCAGTTATTTGTCCCCGCTGCTCTCCGTGCAGGGTTCCATACTGAGCTCTGAAATCTCACCCTGACTCTGACAGAATGTTCACGGATGATGGATTGCCCCAAATATCTGCTCGGCATAGCAGCGTGTCACACTGGAGTCTCTCATGAATTCACAATTGAAGTCCTGTGTTGCAATACGTCAGATATTTTGTGAAATCTGTACTGACAAGGAGAAAAGATGATAGTTCCCAAGAAGAAACATAGTTCCATTCCCTTCAATTTTATTTAGGCTCATTTGAGTCATAACTCTTCTGTTCTTCATATGGTTAACATTATTTCATTTCAAAGAGAAAGGTCAGCTTTCATTTTCACTTAATTACAAATTGGTTATCTAATTACAGTATTCTAAGAAATACAAGATGCCCCTACTGAATGGCTGGATGATTTGGTACTATGCATGGCTAAATAATGGCTCTTAATAAACTATAGGTTTACAGATAAAGAGTAAATATAAACTTCTCCTTTACAACAAGGCTGCTCAAGAAAGCTCCAGAATATTCTGTTTGGTCACTCTTTACCTGCAAACTGGTAAGGGCTGAAGCCTAATTTTAGAGGTGGTGTCCCTCAAAGTTTCAGGTGTGTTTTCTGTAAAAACACACCACCAAATATGGAAAGAGGTGGAAGAGGGTATAGGGAAGATAAATAGTAATGAAAAACAAATACAATAAAAATGAACTATTTTAAAAATAAATAAATTATTACAATTCTGTTCAGAAAGCAAGGTTTTCAGATACTGTCTTTTTACACCAACATTTGAGCTGAGCAAAAACCCCGCCCTCACAGTTTCATTATCAAAGGCAAAGTGCTTTTGCTAGCTAAGGAGTTAACCAGGTAAATATATAACTCCAGGGCAAATTTTTTTTAAATGCATAGCAAAAACAAAACAACAGCAACTCTAACTCCTGTATGCCATTTCTTCCAGAAAAGAACTCACATGAGTGAGAGTAAGCTTAGGAGGAGCAGCTTCTTTGAGTATCACCTCCTATGTAAGGCGGGGTACAGTGAACAAGGTAGTTTCCACAGAGAGCCTCTTATACAACCTAACAGCGGTACAGTTAAAAACAAAACAGTGTTGGCCCTGCCATTGTTACGTGTAGCTTTCAAATTCTACAATAATTTTTCAAAAATAATGTAAAGTGACTTTAGAAAAAAACTTTGAATAACAAAATTCAGGGTTCACAATTCAACAGTGCATAGAGCACGGAAGACTTTCCACTCACCAGTTCTGCCCTCCAGAAGCAAACTTTGTAAATGAATTTGGACGTCACCAATTTTTGTATGCCTATGAAAGTATGTATGTGTGTATGGAAATATGTATATATTTTAAAGATACATACAAGATCAATATACAAATACTGTATATTAACATAATAGAATGTCCTGGATGTCATTACATGAGTCACATGTAGATCTATGTCATTTTATTAACATTTCATAACATAGAAGTATGGAAATGCAACAAAAGGTATTCAACCCCCAGTTTCCTGTTCATAGTCACTTAAGGTGCTTCTAGTAATTGCTAATAAACTCAAGACTAATATTGAGCACTTGTGAGAAGGTCTCTGTAGGGTAAAGTGATTGTACAAAAGGTATGTATGCTTTTAAATTCAATATACATTATTGTCAATTTGCACTTTAAGTGAGAATGTTTGTTTCCCTATGGCCTCCGTTAAAATTAGGTGATCTCAAGGTTCAAATATCTGGTTAATGTGATAAATAGTGAACGGTATCTTATTGATGTAGTACCTTTATTTCTCTGAGTCCTAGAGGACCTGGGTTGCCTTTCATGAGTTTACTGACTGATTTTATTTTCTTTTTCCCTGAGGTCCATTTGTCTTCTGGGATATTGGTGTCTTCTTATTTTTAGAAGATCTTATTACAATTAGTTAAGTTAACATTTCATGGACAACCTAGATATTTTCTTGGTTTACTTAGAACTTAATTATATAGTGTTTCTCAAACAGAATTTTAATATTTAGTATTATGTAGTTAGTATTTAGTATTCACCAGTTTTTCTGTTTAGAGCAGGGTCAATAACCTTTTTCTGTAAGGAGCCAAAGAATAAATATTTTCGGTTTTGTGAGTCATATAGTCTCTGTCACACCTAGGCATTTTTATGGCTGTAGTGTGAGAGCAGCCAGACAATACAGAAATGAATAGGAGTGGCTGAGTTCCAATAAAACTTTATTTACACAAACAGATGAGGGCCACATTTGGCTCATAGGGTGTATTTTGCCAGTCCCTGCTTTAGAGCATCTGAACTCCATGCAAATACATTATTAACTATGAGATTTAAAACATCATATGGTTTTGCTTGTTTGGTGTTGTTTTATTTTTGTTGTTGTTGCTTTTGTGTTTTGAGTTCCATAATTGTTTAAAAACTGGGATGTAATTAACATAAAATGACATGTCCGCATGTGTTTTATTATTGTGCTGATAATAGACAGGTTCTGGCACAAATAACACCCCTGTTTATTATGAAATCTTTTATTACAAAATCATAAGCATATAATTCTGTAACATAACAATATCACACTCAAGCACACCATATGCCATTAGGTGAAATTTCAAATTAAGACTATAAATTATTACACCCATATTATTACCCTACCAACCACACTCAAGCAGGCATTACTTCTACTGGACTCTATTTTATTTTAAATTTTTGTTACTTTCAGAGTGTATTTGTAATGTGGGATGAGATTATGACCCAACTTTTTATCCCGAATGGGTAACAAATTGTCATAAAAAACTTCCACCATATAAATCATATATATTTTTCCACTGATATCAATTTTATGCCAAAGTCTTCATAGAATAAATCTTTATATCTTTGTATTTTTTCACTCTGTTCTATCCTTTTGATCTATTTTTCGGCCATTCCTCTGCTGCTGTAACAACAGTCACTTTATAACACCATGTAGGTTGTACAGGAATTGTTCACAGTATTGTCTTTTTCTTGAATCTCAGTAACTGTCTTATGTTTTGTTTCTCAATAATTCACCTAACTATTTTACATTTCCAGCATAACTTCAGTAGTAGTTTGGGATGGTTTAAAACTCCACTACAATTTTTATTGGTATCACTTTAAATTTATATATTAATATGGGACATTTAAGAATATGACATAATTACAGCATTTAATTTTTCTAAGAAAAAATATGTCTTTCCATTTAGTCAAGATTTTTTCTAGCTTCACTGATGTATAACTGACACACAAAAGTGTCAGAGACATGAAGTGCACGTTATGGTGATCCGATAGCCCCGTACATTGTGGAAGGATTCTTACCGTGTAGGTAATCAATACATCCAGCTTCTCATATACATTGTGTGTGTATCTGAATAATGCTGCAATGCAGTGGGAGTGCACATACCACTTTGGAATCCTGAGTTCATTTCCTTGGATATATACCTAGAAGTGGGACCCTTGGATATGATCATTGGATTTTTAATTTATTTGACGACCCTCCATGCTGCTTGCCACAGTGGCTGCATCAGTTTACATTCCCACCAACAGGGCACAAGGGTTTTCTTTCCCCACAAACTCATCAGTACTTGCTATCTTTTGACTTGTTGATAATAGCCAATGTAACAATCTGTGCAGTGAGATTTCACACATGGCAGTTTTGATTTGCATCTCCCCAGTGATTAATGATGTTGAGCACCTTTTCATATACCTGTTGGCCATTTGCATGTATTTGGGAAAATGTCTATTTCATGTCTCTTACCATTTTAAAATCCAATTAGGTTGTTGTTGTGTTGTTGTTTTTTCTGTTGAGTGGTATGAGTTCTTCATATACTTTGGATGTTAACACCTCATCAGATAAATGATTTGAATATACTTTCTCTCATTTAATAAGTTGTCTTTTCACTTTGTTGATGTCTTCCTTTGGTTTGCAGAAGCTTATTTTGTCCCATTTTTTTATTATACTTTTGTTGCCTTTGTTTTCTTGATGTCAAGTCCAAAAAGTCATTGCTAAGACCAACGTCAAGGAACCTACTCTTTATATTTTCTTTTAAGAATTTTACAGTTGCAGACCTAATGTTTGTCTTTAATCCATTTTGTAGTTGATTTTTGTATACAGGAAAAGATAAGAATTCAGCTTTATTCTTTTGCATGAAGTTACCCAGTTTTCCCAATACTATTTAATTAAGACCTTTACACATTGTATATTCTTGGATCCTTTATTTTAAATTAATTGAATATATATTATATAACTATATTATAATACATAATATATAGTTCGTATCATAATTTATATATCCCAAGTTCTTTATTCTGTTTCATTGATGTGTGTGTCTGTTTTTATGTCAATACTATATTATTTTGATTAATATAGCTTTGTAGTATAGTTTGAAATCAGGAAGTGTATGCCTCCAGCTTTGTTCTTTTTCAAGATTGCTTTGGCCATTTAGGCTTCTTTGTGGTTCCAAAGAAGTTTTAGGATTGTTTGTTCTATTTCTGTGAAAAATGCCATTGAAATGTTTATAGGGATTACATTGAATATGTGGATTCTTTTGAATAGTATGGACATTTTAACAATATTAATTCTTTCAATTCATGAGCACAGGACATTTTTCTCTTTATTTATATCTTCATTTTTTTCATCCTTGGTTTTATATATATATATATATCTTCCTGGGTATTTTATTCTTTTTAATAAAACTGTAAATGGTATTGCTTTCTTGATTTCTATTTCTGATAGTTAGTTATTAGTGTATATAAACATAATTAATTTTTGTATATTGGGTTTATATCCTGTAACTTTACTGACTTTATTGGTTCTATCAGTTTTTGGTGGATTCTAGGGTTTTCTAGATATATTACCATCTCATCTGCAAATGGTGACTTTCACATCTTTCTTTTCATTTTGGATATCTTTCATTTCCTTTTCTTGACAAATTTCTCTGGCGAGGATTTCCAATACTATGTTGAATAAAGATGGCAAGAGTGAGCATTCTTGACTACTCATTTTAGGAAATTGAGAAGGTTGAGTTCAACAAAAATATATTAAGTAATTAAAAAATATTCTTAAGCATCAAATATGTATAGAAGATTCTTTTAGGCAGGGAAAATGGGGGAGGGAGAAAAAGAAATAATGTCCTAAAAACATATATCTAATTGTGAAAATATTTTTTATGTGCTTAAGATGATATATTTAAACATTTGCATCAGACAAGATGTTAGATTTTTGGCAATTATATAACATTGGAAATGACAAAGTACCTATGAATATTTAAGGGCAAGGAAAACCAAATATATATATAGGACTTTAAAGAATAGGTGGTGTTTATGGGGTTAAAGAAAAAGAAAGAGCAGTTTAGGTGAAAATAAACCATATAAAGTATAGAGTTGGGTTTCGAGTTATTTCAGAGCCCAGAGAGGGAAATAACCTGCTCGAGGAAAATGTGTTAGGGAATAAGAGAAAGATTTGGTTGGAAAGGTCAGTTGTGGTCTATTGGAGTACAACTTTTATCCATCAATTTGACACACTTTACTACACATTTTTTTTATTAGCTTGATAGTCCTAATGCTGTTATCCATAAGTTAGGTTGACTTTGGAATATGTAAAACAGAAAGGCTAAATTGTATCACTGATACATTTTAAAAAGTCATAGTTTCCAAGAGAGTAATGGATGAATCAGTCATAAAGGGAAAATTTCAAATTTTGCTGCATTATAAAAATGTCATTACACAAAGCCTCTATACATAGAGTCATTTTATAGCCACAGAAATATTTTTGGAGGTAATATTCATCTTTTGAGTAGAACTTGTGAAGGCTTGTTGGAGAGAACATTGCCTATTGTATAATATCCCTGCCTTCTAAGCAGAGGAGGGGCTTGGAAGTGGTGAATTGGGAATCTTTTGAGATCCAACTGTGTGCCTGTAACCTGACTTTTGGCATACAGTTTATGTTATTTTACTATGGACCTTTAAAAAGAAAGAATAGCTCAAGGAATAACATATTACCATTTTAGAACTTCAGGCACGATATTCTGAGCACAAGATTGGAAGAGCTCCTGAGAGAAAAAGCTCCAACTGTGCACGACCCCCAATGTGGTCCTAGGTGGTACTTAGAATTTCTTCATCATCACACCATCAGTAAACCAGAATTTGCCAGTTCCTTTGTAAAGACATTGACATTACATCATTACTAGCTATTTAGCATATTAAATATAATTAAATAGAAACACAATATTAAGTATCCAAACTATTAAAGCCTTATTTTCTGTGGATTATCTCTAGAGAAAGCAAATATACAGCTAAGACAAAATCCATGTCAAACTATCTAGAAAATAGCAAGTTACCAGGGCAACACAATCATACAGTAATAGGGTAAATCATTTATTTTATGAATGTTGCTAGGGCAACAGAAACTACGAAGAAATCACTGAAGGCTTGAACATCATGTTACAGAGAGTCTGTGAAACTATTTGTTCTTTCATAAAACATTGGGAGAAAACATCCATTCCAATCTAGAACTTCGACAGTTATGTGAACTACGTGGGTATTTATTAAACAAATAGTCATGAATGTATTCAAATATTGAGAGTATTTCTAAATATCAAGAAAATATTACTCTGTATCTCTTGCCTCTCAGAATGTCATTGGAACACTTGATTTGGCTTTAAAGATTAATCTCTGGTAGGCTAGCCCTGGAGAGCCCAGTTATTTCTGCATAGGTTCTATGTCTACAATTCAGGATCATGGTTAATGGAGTTGATTTCCTTGTTTGTTTGTTTTTTAAGATTTTATTTACTTAGTTTTAGAGAGAGGGGAAAGGGAGAAGAAAGAGAGAGAGAAACATGAATGTTTAGTTGCTTCTTGTGTGCCCCTCACTGGGGACCTGGCAGGCAACCCAGACATGTGCCCTGACTGGGAATTGAACTGGCAATGCTTTGTTTCACAGGCCAGCACTCAACCCACTGAGGTACACTAGCCAGGGTCCTTGGGTTTTATCAGAACACCAATTTGGCTGTACCAGAGTGGGGGAGGATTATATATAATGATATCTGCATCTATATCTATATTCATATCTATCTATATAAAATCAGATATGCTTAGAAAATATTTATATTATTTTAATTTTCATAACAAATATAAGAAATTATATTTTTTTTAAGATTGTATTTGTTTATTTTTAGAGAGAGGGAAAGGGAGGGAGAAAGAGAGGGGGAGAAACATCAGTGTGTGGTTGCCTTTTGCATGCCCCCTACCCAGGACCTGGCCTGCAGCCCAGGCATGTGCCCTGACTGAGAATCGAACACACAACCCTTTGGTTCTCAGTGCTCAGTCCACTGAGCTATACCCACTGCGAGAAATTATATAATTTATATTAATATTTTCAAAATACTAACACAAATACCAGTAAAGTGCCTTCACACTTTTCTACTGCTTAAGAGGAATACTTAGCAAAGGTTGGACTTAAATTTACATTTTTCTCTGTTTTAATGCAATTTGTTTCCCTCTTGATCGAACCCCCTTTATAAAATGAATACTTATAACAGTTTAGCTGTGGGTAACTCTTGGAGTGTGTGCAAAGTATGGGAGTAGTAAACAGGTTGGAGTTGTTCATTGTGTGGTAGAGTAGGGCAACAAAGACAGACTTCCCACAGACTTCCTGAACTTGATTTTAAACACTAAAGGAGTTTTCCAGTCAGACAAGTGTTGGATGTCAGGCAGGGAGGGTATTCTAAGCAAATCAAATATTAGGGTACGTGGCATCTGATGAGCATCTGAGAGAGGGCAAGGTACTGCCACAGGCTATCAGTTGTCCCTAAGGCTGGGGCATAAGCATGACATTTGTGTGCCCTCACACAGTTACGCCACAGAGGAAGAGGATGTCATTTAATTATGAGTTGGGCTGGTGCCTTCCCCCCACCCCACCAAACCCCATTCAACATGGCCCCTTCTCTTAGAGATATGCCTACACCTCTCGGCAAAGCGTTCTCACTAATACCTAGCATGACCCTCCACGAGCTCTTCACTCACAGTTGTGTGATACGCCCACCTGTTTTGGGTATCCCTTGATCATCTCTGAATAATCGTTACAATCTCAGCATTGGGCCAACTTTGGTGCAGTTCTCTGAGCACCCCAGCTAGAAGTGGGGACCCCAGCATCCTCAGAACCCCAAGAATGCCTAGTGTCTCACCACAAGACTAATGTCATATGCTTCTTTGTCAAACTGTTTCAACAATAAAGTAAGAAGATGATATCCTGGGATATATTACTAGTCATTCTTTCCCAACTAGAGTATAATTTTATTATTTAGGGACTTATCACACATAAATCACAACGTCTCCCTTTCATTTTTTCCTTGTCCAGGGTAAGGACTGAACAAATATTTGTTGATAGGCTACCCTTTATAGGCCAATTCTGCATTGGCAAATTTTGCGACCCTACAAGATTCCAGGTGCTGACATACTTTTTTTCGCTTTTCTGCAAAAGCGTGCATCTTCTTTGAACCTCATTGCCAATCAGTAGGTTTGTTAAAGATAACTTTAAAAAATTCTCCTCTGCTCATGATGTAGAATTCTAATTGCTTTTCGGTTATAGATTTGGTACTATGAATTTAATAAGCTCTTTTCACCAAGTGTATTTGTTCCCTCGTGTCTGCTGTCCTCCACTTTTGGGAAGTCTGGGGAGGGTTTGGAAGATCTCTTATGCCCATATTAAATTCCAGAATGCAGTCTTTGTAATACACTTATGCATTTGTTGGTCATGGCTGAGCATTATAGGTAAAGGCTCTAAAGAGTAAAGATTATTCTTGCCAATCTCTTTTCCATCTTCTGTTCCTTCTAAAAATCTGATAACTTGGTAGATCTACTTATTAGGACAAGCAACAACCCTCATTTTCATTATAATGAAGGAAAATACTCCAGATTGAATAAAAAAAAGAGTTTGGAAAATTGTATGGTGTAACATCTGAACAGGTCTAGTTTTTTATTTCTTGTGTGACCTAAGTTTCTGCCAGCAAACCTGTTTCTAAATAGTTATATACATAGACAGATAAATGCTTATTTGAATAAAAAATAAATATCTACCCCCTTTAGATACAAAGAGAATGAATAATAAGGGTTTCTATGTCACCTGCTCTTAGAAAGAAGCTGAGAGTACTTATAATTTAAAAAACACTTCAAAGGACACTTATTTAAGGAAAACAAACAAAAATCTTATGGCAGAGGAAATAAGATTGTTAAAAATTTAAGTTCTGGGTAGTTGACTACAACAGAGCATTAAAATTTTGTCTTGAGTTTTAGAAAACCAATGTCAAATGGTTAAAAAGAACTGGTTATATTGTTTCATTCTCTGACAAAAGGAAGCACAACAGTTGACTGGAAGAAGATTTTTTTGCTGCTGTTGTATTCTAGAAAAAAATTATGACTGTATAATATTATTTCCCACCCTAATGCCTTAGATAGCAGTTATGTATATAGAGAGAAACATTTTTCTTATGGTCATTTCTTTTATTAACTCTCAATAATAACCAAGCAAATGTTAACTTTCAATCTTGTAATGAAATATCTGTACCAGCTACATTAATATTCTTTAGATATCAGCTTCCCATGACCTAGCTTGATTTAACAATGACACTTCGTAAATCCAATTGGAAAGCATGTAGCTTGTTTGGTCTTTTAGATTTCCTTAGTCTCAGCTGGAATTTTATGAAAGTTATGCATCTGACTTAGAGTTATCAATCAGATAAAGTCTGTTTTACCTCCTCACAGAAGGGGGCTGCAAGATGATCTGCAATTTGTGCCAGAATTCTCCTCAAGAAATGTCTTTCAGAAGAGCCTAAACATGTACTCAGTTGAGATCCTGCAGTTCTGTGCCTTTGATTATTGGGAGACAAATTGCACCTAAAACATAGATGGTAGGTGTGAGACCAATTAGCGATCGTCACTCGGTGGCTTGTGAAGAACTCGTGGTCTTCGGCAGTACGAGAGCCTGATACAGGGCCAAGCTGAGTCAGGTGCAAAATGTGCCCATTGGTAGTAAACTGAACAAAGGGAATGAAATTATTTGCTACGGACTTCGAGAATTTTAAAGAGTATCTGCATAAATTGATGGTTTGGCTTCAGACACAGTAAATATCTATTGTCTCTTATAGTAATTATTCAACAACGTCAGCTGACTCGGAATGTTGCACTTGAGAAGTGACAGCAATACCGTAACATTGGCAGAGAAAACCGATTGTCCTGCTGCCTTTGGCAGAAAGACATGCAAATAGTTTAGTTGACATCACACCGTTTATGTATTTTTTTAAATTAGTATAGTGCTTGTCCCTTTTTACATCTATTAACACACGTGTAACTCTGAGGCACATAGTGGAAGCTAGAAACAAGCTGGGGAGATAAAGATTTCAAGAAAGAGGATTAATCCATATCCCTGTTCAAACAAGTATTGTGTTCTTGGCTTTTTAAAGCCAGGAGCCAGAGAACAACTTAGAACAGAGAAAATCAGCCTAATTATCAACTTGAATTCTGAACAATAATCTTAAAACTTCTATTCATGAGAGGGACCTTTTATCAAAGAGTTACCCTTAAAGGGTTTGTAATCAATACACATTAGAACAATTTCTGCATAACATTTGTGTATGTTAAAAATTGATTCTTACTTTCCTATAAAGCCTTTTATCTCTTCAGTCTTATATCTTAAGTATTTTGAATCAATACTGAAAAATCATTATGATGCTTAGTTTGTGTTACATGCTATATGTATAAATCCTTAGATTCTGTTATGCTCCCAAGTTATTTCTTTCTAACTTTCTAAGTGTATATGGAATTTCTGTCAAGGAATAATTTATGTTATACATGGCATGAACAGATGGATAAATAGATGGGTGGATACAATGTGTATATTTCTGTCTACATATGCTGATCTCCACCGTAGATATTATTTAGCCCAAACACTGCCCTACACAGATTATACAAATATATGTTTATAAGATGTGTTTCTGTAGCATAGCGGTTATCACAAATATGTATTTATATGAGGATGTTCAAATAACTCATACACAGGGGCGACAGCGTGGTGGCAGCCAGAGAGAAGTGGGGGAGAGAGACTGGGTGGAGGCAGGCAAAGGAGGGAAACTGGGGACATCTGTATTAGTGTCCACAATGAAAATAAAGGGAAAAAAGTCTTATTTATGTCATTAAAATGACTAAACATGTTGAGATCCATGGCGTAAATTAGACTGAAAGGAGAAAGAATTGAGACAGATGGAGAGAAAGGGTGAGGATGAATGGGTCAAGTTTAACTCTAGCAGATGTTAGCCTAGATAGCCAGGTAGAAGGGAATGTCCTTAAGCTGAATTAATATGTGGAAGAGAAGGGATAAATTCAAGGTCAGAGACATAGAGTTCCTTTGGGGCACATCAAATCTGTGGAATCAGGTAAGGATTTTTAATACACAGTTTGAAATAGAGTTTTGGCACACAAAATTGGCAGTGATAGACCTAGGAGTCATTTATTCCCATTGGAGAGAATGGATATGGTTCCTAGCAATCCATTTACTTTTCACTAATAATTACCATGCTTGATATATGCAATAGCCCTTAAACCTAGGAATATGAAATAATACACATATGATAGCATTATATTAAGTATACTATTGTTTCACTCTTTTTTTTATTGTTGTTCAAGTTCAATTGTCTCCATTTTCTTGCCACCACTTTCCCCCACCCCACCCACCCCCTCCTCCTACCCTCAATCCTACCCCCCTTTGGCTTTGTCCATGGGTCCTTTATGCAAGTGCCCTAAATCAAGTGTGTGCTTATGCCCTTGCAAATAAGATTATTTAGCAACCTAATTATACTTTTGCTTACACTTGTATAAATTCACGGCTAATCTATTGTATAACATATGCCTTTTTGAATCAACCAAAGCATATGCACCTGATGTTTCCACTTAGGGAACTATCGTGATAAATTGAAAAATAGAGATAGATGCTTTAAATTATAAGCAACCTTAGAGGCCATCTAATCCAACCCATTTTCAAGTTCAGGAGTTGGTATAAATTTTGAGAAATTGCCATATATGCTCATGCAAAACTGTTTCATTCCAATCCTGCGTAATATTTCAGGAAGATATTTTACTCGTCAACTCTCCTTTTCTCTGTAGCCACTCACCTAGGGAGAGGAAGAGCAACAAATTATGAAAACACAGCAGCAACCCCTGGCCTGGTACAACCTAAGGAAACAATCAGCTCTTTCATCGAGCCCTTAGGAACATTGAAAGAGGCACCCTTGTATTTAGAGTTAGTGATCTCATTGTTAGTCCCTATCAATATAGGAACTCTAAACCATGATCACTGTGGAGTAGGATGATCTCTTCATTTTTGTGAAATTTTAAAAAAATTTCTTTTGTTTTATTGACAAGAATGGGTTATTTCACGCTTTTCTGGATTATCCCATCCTTGGTACTGAGGGCTTTCAACTGTATTTTTCTCTATTGGTATAGTTGATGCCAGTAAATAAGAACCACTTTTACTGATCATAAAACTATGAGCTCAGAATGACTCAATAATTCCAGTGTTTCAAGTGGCCAACTTGAAAAGGCTCCACAGGAGGACTGTGAGAGCTAAATTATTGAAGAACATCATATTTTCCTATGGGATTTTCCCATGCCCTGGGGATTTTATGCACAATGTTTCTTAGGGTTTTCTCCCTTCCTATTTGACATTTGAAAGATCAGAAAGTTTAAAGTAAGTTTCCCAAGAATCCTTAAATGGATGTTCATATCTCTAGACAAGTGTTTACAAATTAGATGGTGGCTCAAAGATTTACTTTTCCTTTATGTCTTTATTCTAAAAATAAGGATCAGTCTGAAATTGATGAGAGTGATGATTCATTAGCTGACAATCAGCAGGAGGGTCCTTTATCTGTATGGGATAAAGTGGGATATTATCTGTAATACAACAAGATTAAATGTTTCAAATGTAAACCTTAAATCTGTATGGTATATTTACTAACATCTGAACAATTTCTAAGATTTTGTCAATTTTTTGTCTTTTGCAGTTCTAACAACAAAACCTGGTTATTGTTGAGAACTAAGAGACTCTATTAGTTCCGTACCTGGAGCATGCAAGAGCATGTAGCTTTAGTCTTTGCTCTTGAGATTGACCAGGATGTATTTCCAGTATTTATGATTCTGATTTGCATGGTTCAGTGAGGCTGCCCTGTTAATAGCAATTACCCTTGTTCATGAAGTTATGTAGACAGCCCCACGTAAATCAGAATGATCCAATCATTTGCTTGTGCTCACTTTTATTACACACGGCCAGACATATGGTGAAAAATGTTCTGGCTGACACAATTTTTTCTTCCAGCTGTCCTAGAAAATGAAATAAATTGTTATAGTATGGATTTCCTAACAAAGTCAAAAGTATGCAAGAATGAAAGTCTATTTTTACCTATGTCCTTGTGATCTCTGATAGATCTTTCTCTCTTTCCATTTACTTTTGGTCTTATAAAGATTAAATTCATTAGATATTTATTAAATCTCACAACACTTGTGGAAGGTGTATTTCCTCTTCTTATGTTAAGTTTAGTAAACTTCAGTGAATATTTATTATGAAGCACATACTTTTAAAAATTTTAATTGCTAAACTTCCTTAAAAACCACTATTTTGAACTATCTGAAAGTGGTTGAACGCTCCTTATATTGCTTTCATTAGAAACTTACTTACTAGTTGTTCAGGAGAAACACATTTCTCCTAAAGGCTTCTAATTATCATATAAGTCTGACCACAATTGTGATGGAACACTAAAAATGTAAATGAATCAGAAACATGTGGGTTATATTTCCATAAAAATGTGCATTTGAAAATTAATGATACACCTTAGGGGAATAAAATGTGTCTTAAATTTTATTGATCTCAAGGTACTTAAGAATCATCCAAAGGGAGATTCAAGAACTTCAAATTATGATTATTGTGTAATTAATTAACTTCAGGAATATTTCTAGTAGAATCAGAAGATTTCTGTTGTCTGTGTATCTGAGAAGAATGATAGCAATAAAATAAAACTAGATATTTTTTATCCAGTCTTTTTTTCCATAACAATAACAATGTTGGATTGGTTTCCAGGCAGCAAACATATTTGGAAAAATAAACCTGAAGTCATTTATTCATTCAGTCAGTAAACCTTTGTCCAGTGTCTGTTACGAGCTAAGCACCATGCTAGGCACTTGGAATGCAAAACTGATCACAATAGAGACTCCTTCCCCTATGGAACTTACATTCCAACAGGGGAAATATTAATAAAGTATAGGGAATATGCTGACAAACCACGTTTGAGCTTAGATTTTGATGACATTGTCAAGAAGGTAAAATTTGTCTTTGGGAAACTCAGCCATTATTTTCAACATCCTTTACCTCTCCCCCACAATGCACTTCAAGACACTTAGACCCAAAAGCTCATTCTTCTCCTTTTGCTTTTTTATTTAAACAGTGTTTCTAGAGAAGCCACTGTGTGGCAGACACTGTGTGCCGTTCCATGCCCAGGCATACGATGCAGAGCAAACAGGGCCAGTCCCCTTCCTCATGAAACTTACGGTACATTAGAGAAATCAAATGAGCATATGAAGGAATGTGAACGTTATTTAAGAAAGATTCATGTTATTCTGGTTGCACCTATCAGCAGGCCCCGAATGAGGATGTGTGTGTCTGTGAGTGAGTGTGTGTCCGTGTGTGTTTGTGTGTTTAGTGGGAGCCTGGAGAGGGACTTAGGGAATACAGCAAACAGCCTCTCTGCCAAACTGATGGCGTGTGTGCCTTTCAAAACCTCTTCTGAAGAATTTGATCTGGTCGTTAATATATTAATGTGGGTGAACTTATCAATACATATACTTGAGCATTGTGCATTTTTTCCATTACTATGAAATGAAAAGTTTGTGGAACTTCTAGAGAATTCCAGGCATCAGCAAAGTTCATGGATCTTTTGACTTCACAGTTTTCTGTCTCTGGAATAATGTTCTGCCTATTCAGGTTACATAGAAGTCCTTTGCTCTCTGTCTTCTTACGATAATATTATATATGCTAACACAAAATATAAATGTGAATATTATAGGATAATGTTTTTCTGTATGAAGGAAGTGAAACTCAGAGAGGTTAATTGCCTTTTCTGATATCACACGAGTTGGTGTCAGAACTGAGACAGGTATGTCTCAATCCAGTTAACACCAATTCTATTTCATTATATCTGGCTTGATTCTTCATTAAGTTTTTGTATATCAGGTTGTATAGTTTAACCCAGAGTAAATCAAGTTGACAGATTAATAAAATATTATAATTGGGTCCTTTTGTACATAGAACACAAAATATTAGTAAGTTATCTTTTGTCCACTGATGCTGATTAAATTAGTAGAAGGTCTTTTATTAAAGCTTTTAGCACTCCCATCATTATATTTTAAGTGGAAAGGAATTCATATGATTTAGTTAAAAGCTTTGATTTTGACAGACACATTCCACCAAATAGTATCAGAATTTCATTCTCCTTATTTCAAAATTATATAATGCTAGATGATATTCGAGGGAACTATCCCTCACTTTTAATCTGCATAAGTATTAGAAATGGCTCATAAATATTGTAGAGCTTTTTAAGTTAGTTAATGACACTTGTTGCATTTTAAAATGGAGGAAGCACATAGTAAATAACTATGAGAAAATTCCATGAAGGCACAATACACAAAGAGATGGTATTTCCTTTAGGCCTACTCGTAAGCCAACTAGAGCACTGTGTGGAAGTGCGTGCTAAAACCCTTCACCAGTGTTCCACATGTAGGGCGGTTTGTTACTGACGGACGTGAGTAATTTGAGCATTGTGTAATAATTTTGATTTAATTCTGTATGAAAACCAGAATGTGACTTTTGTCAGCCCCACATATTAAATCAAAAAGATTTCAAATTAAATCAAATAGTTTTTTTCTAAAGGAATAATATCTGTTAATTTTCCTTATATTAGATAGCATCCATTGTATAAAGCAAAAATAAAAAGAATCATTAAAATAAAACCCAAAAGTTAGTTCTTTGTTTCCTCTTTTCATATTTTAAGTGAAAAAAAATTAATAAAAATAAAATAGTCCCTACTTGATTTTTAAGGTTTTTTTTAAATTAATTTTTAACTACTTAGGAGGTTCTGCATAATATCCTATGTTACTATAATGACACTGAGAATCATTTGCCAAACACTGAAGTCTGAACACAACAGAAACAAATTCAGTGGGTTTCATTGACCTTCTTCTGACTCACTAAAGGTGAAAGATAAAGATGGGTACCAGCCCACTCCTTTTGGAACGTAAAATCAATATTGAATTTTCATGGGACATTGTATCCTGTCTTCCAAGAAATCAGAGATAGGTAAACTGAAGGATCAGAGAAAGAATGTCTCGGAGAAGTAAAGTGAAGGAATAAAGCTTTCATGGGAGGAAAATGCTGCTGTCAGAACTCTAGAAACTCTAATTCAAATCGTGTAAACTATGCATTAAGCAGGTGCTATACTCGTAGATAGATGAGTGGAACACCTGCTTAATGCAGTTTGTAGACTCATTAATTGCTACAGTTGCTAATCCTGGTTATAATTTTTCAATTGTTTCTCTATATTCTCATTGTAATTCCCTGTCTCTTTGTAGTAATAATCAAAATATGCAGGTTTGGATGCAATTTTATTTTGATACTTTAGTTGCCTCCAAGGAGCAGGTTTGGGGAACCCTTAAATAGCTGTCAGGCAGTCCAGGTCGGTGTAGGCTATGTCTCCCTCTCACATAGGGCCCAGGCTGCATGATGCTAAGGTCATTGCTTGAGACAGCTCCACCTGCTTCTTTGAGCTCTATAGCTCATCGGCTTTTCTGCCACTATATTCACAGAGTTTGTCTCCACGTTTTTTTTTACTGGATGACCTCTGCTTCTCCCCACTCCCAAATGTCAGGAAAACAATTATGGATTCATTTGGTGGATTTGATATGATTTTAGAGTGTTAGCCCTAGAACTCCTCAAAAAGTCTGGTTGTTCCATTATTTACCTCTCTAGTATTTTTTTAACATACCTACATGAAAAATGTTGCACCACCTCTGGAGAGCGGATTTATAAATTAGGTCATGTATAGCAGTAGTAAGAAGGAAGATCCTCACTGGCCTGTTAAAAGTTAGCCACATAGGTTAATATCAAAATCTATCCAAAAAATTGGACTGTCACTCATGGTTGCTGATAAGCTTCAGTATTTGAAATGAAGCAGCATATCTCTTACTCCCCTGATTCTGAGGGAACTCATCTATATTTTGGCTTTTGAAAATTTTGTGGTGTGAGCAAACTGGTAAATATGATTACTGGTCTTGACAACGTAGGTGTTGAAAGCATTGCATTTAGTTCTTAGAAAACATGGTAAATCAAAAATAAATTTCTCTTCTTCGTTTTTTTCTGAAATTATTGCGCACTACCTTCTTGCATACTATCTTTACTCCAAAATATCTTTAAAAGATCATTTTACTCAGATCTGGGTCCACGATATAGCTACCAAGCGGTATGGAGCACAGTTATGTCTGTTATGGATGCATTACTAGATCACAATTCTTATTTTTAACTTTGATCATACGTTGCCTGATTCACAATGTCCCCCAGTGAGTGCTATGTAAAAGAAATGATAGTTTTAAAACCCACAGAGACTGTTAGGAACCAATGAGTTTCCACTATTTTTCATTAAGTTTGAATTTCATGCAATGTGTGAAAATAATTTTTTAAAAGTTAACCTTATTCCAAGACCACTGGATATTAATAATTATTAGGTCTATCCTATGAAGAAACCATGGAATTGTAATTAGATTTTTTAGTTTTTTTCATTTTACAAAATTACCCTGTAGTCAGGATAGGTTGCTGCATGGAATGTGTGGGTTAGCGGTGTTTGCTACCCCATCACCATGCAAGTACCAAAAGCTATTAATTGAACGGTTATTTCTGGGGTGCATACAGAATTCTTAGGAGAAATGACGTAATAAAATATGAACAGTTAATTAACAAGTGGGTTGAATATTGGCATTATTGAAAGAACTAAGGAAAGCTGAGGCTCTCTCCATAAGTGAGCTAGCTATGATTGACAGCAGAAGTGAACACATCTGTAACTACTAACTCTTCTTCAGAGATGAGCCATCCATCCCAGGAGACTTCAAACCTCAGCCTATAAAGGCATTTTTGATTCTGGTAACTAAGATAACTATTAGGTAATTGTTAGGCACAATGTAATGGGTGTGCCATCTGCAGTTCTCTCTCACTTTCAGAGCTATTTCCTTCTCACCTACTTGGTGGTCTCAGGCTGTTTCCAGGGCCCACAGTCCCTGTTGCAGCAAGATATCCGGGCTTGCAAGACAATGCAAGCCCGGATATCGTCACTCATAGGAGAGACACAAGCCATGGCCCTCACCTGGGACTCCAGGAGTAGAGTGTTAGCAATCATCCAGCCAAAATTTTAGAATAACTGAAGACAGAAATTGGCATGGTATTGCCAATGGTGTTTACTTCCATGGGAAATTTTAATGTTCTTGATCCCTTTGTCCACATTACATTTTTGAAACCTGTTTTTTAATCACATCTCATTAAAGTCATGTGTCTACTTAACTCAAAGATATTCCAGGGCAAAATATAACAGGCCCTCAGAAAGTACGATACCAGTGAATCAATAAGTGGATTAATGTTCTTGATCCTATACTCTAAATATCAACAAAATATCTTTTAAAAAGTTATTAAGGCTTTAACATATTTGGCATACACAATTTTAGCAGCCCCATCAATATTGGAAAGTGATGTGATTCTTACTATTAGAAGCTTTGCTATGTCGGTTTCAAGCGAGCCAGGATAAGACTTCTTAAAAAGTAGATTAATATTTGTTCCTAAAATATAGTCTAACATCAGGGTATAATTCCACCACAGAACAATTTAAGTTCATTGTCTATTCATCTAAGAAAGATGTTATAGTCTCCTCACAGTATTTCAAAGAGTTGGATGAGTTGATGGTGTAAACATTTCTTCGTGGGAACTTTATACAATGAAAAGAAAGAAAAAAAAGGTTGATGGATGCATACTCCAGCTAATTGAAGTGGTTCTGAGTCAACCAGATGTTTTCAGCTGAATCATGCCTACAGATGCTATTGCTTCATTACCCCTTAATCTGGGGATTACCTCGATTGGCTAGCTTGGTGACATTTGAGTGTTTCAAATAAGCTTGCCTCTCTTTTGTTACATACTTTGTAAAGAGCCCTTGTCTAAAGCCAGCCTATCTTCTGCCCTGGAAATGTTTTCAAGGAAGTTATCAGGGCTGTTTGTTTTTCCTGCTCTTGGATGTGGTCTTTGGTGAGGTCAGACGAATGGAACGAGAGCTGCCACAGATGACACTGGAGCTATTTCCACAGCTGGCTGCAGAGAGTGGGTAGTCCCTTACAGATGAGTTCGCATGTGGAGGTAGATGATACAAAACATCTGCCACAACAGGAATAAGCAAAAACAATGTCCCTTTGAAGATTGCCTTTTAATGAGGAGGAGGGGGCTCTGTCTCCCTAACGGGAATGCAGGATGTAGTTGTTGGCAGGCAGATGGCTTCAGACTTGCTCTTGCGTGAAATAAAGCAAAAGTATACATTGAAAATCTCTGACGCTAGTCAAATTGCTTGATTTTGCTGAACATCCATTTCCCTGCCTATTGCACATATAATCTATAAGAAATGGAAGGAGTGCTAAAAGAAAAAGGTTGGGGGAGGGGGGACTAAGAGAAAAAAACTCATTCTGAATATTTTTCTCTTGAATGACTTTAATACAATAGCTTCATTTCAGCTGGTGGTTGAAAAGTCAGAACGAGCATTTTTTTTTGCAATAAGTTTAATGTATTTATAACACTATGTTATTTTTCATAGAAGTTTAAAATATTAATATCAAAAGGGTCTATCATCATGACCACATGATGCTAAACACTTCAAAATTTGAATACCAGCTTGCAGAACATAAAGTCATATTTTTTTCCTTCTAGGAATAGTAGGAATGAAAATATCTTAGTGATCATCGTAAGAGAATGATAATAGTTTAGTTTCTCATTCCATCTACCTGAAAAAATTAAAAGCAATGAAATTAGCGTATGTTTTTATTTCATAATGTTGCTATAGAAAGAAAAGTCTTGACTGTAGATCAACTGATAGCAAATACATGCTGAATATCAGCCAACAGCAAACCTCTAGATCTCCTGTTGCAAGACTGAAAAGAATGCTACCGTCCCTGCTACCCCCAGCCACATTGCCGCAAACCGCGGAATCACGCTGCCTCTGCCACCACTTGGCCAGCAAAAAGGATGCCACATGTCCCACCCACCTGTTATTCTAAACCAGGGATGTCAAACTCATTTTCACCGGGGGCCACATCAGCTTCCAGGTTGCCTTCAAAGGGCCAAAATAATTTTAGAACTGTATAAATGTAACTACTCCTTAACTGTTGAGGAGTTGAAATTACATTTGGCCCTTTGATGAAACTTGACTATGGGTTTGTTAAAAATAATGAGAGAGAAGGAGGAGGCAAGGATGACTTGGAATTTTCCATATTATTCCAAGAATCAAAAAGAGGAGAAAGAATATGCTCTGAGGATAGAAAGGGAAAGAAAATATTCGGAATGGGGTGACTTTGAGTTGTCTGAGATGCTACATTCAGCGAACGATTGGAAATTTGGGTCAGGAGTTCAGACAAAAGGTCAAGACAACAAAGCACTTTAAAAAACTTTAACTTTGAAACTAACTTTAGTACTTTTGATTAATTCCACGTGGGCCTAACAAGCAGCAATAGTTTGGAAGTTTACTTCTAACATCATATTAATACCTTATATTTATGGTGTATATATATTAAGATGTTGACTCACTACTCTATACCCCTTAAAACTTACAGCACCTCTTCTAACACTGGGTCATAAAAGACATTTCAAACTCATTGGTGATGCAAAATATTTCCAAAGAATGGAAGTTTTTTTTTTTTTTTTTTTTTTTTTAGTTTGAGGGTTGCCATGAAAACGTCTCATGTGAAATGAAAGGAAATTTTTTGTAAAGAAGATTTTTTAGATAAAGGCAGAAATCCTACAGAGTCTGTTGAGGGACTAAACTAAATGTCTAGCTGCGTGTCAGTATAACACAGTTGTGGGAAGCATACTAAATGTTACTAAGATTATTTGAAGCTTCTTGGCCCTAAAATAGGAACTGCAAAAGGAATTAACACAATGATTAAGAAACAAACCAAGAATCTCTTTAGAAGCAATGCAATAAAAAATTTATTCAGAGCCAGGGCAGACATAACAACAATTCAGATTTGGCCTTGATTGTGACTCACCTGGGGACCCTACTGAACTGTAGATTCTGACTCAGTGGGGCTGGGGCTGGACCCGAGACTCTGTATTAGGTTCCCAGATGACGCTCTCTGGTCCTGGACCACATTTCGAGGAACAAAGTGCTAGAGAGTTTAAGACCAATCTACTAAACTTAGAAAAAGTCACAATTACTGTTATAGCATTACTGTTTAGGAGGAAGGGCACTAAAATCTAAGTGAAATAAAAGATGCTTTTATTTATAAGTTTCTACAACAAACAGGGCACTGAAGAAAAGAAACACAAAATTGGCTTTTGTCTCATCTACTGGACAACTGTATGTATATTAATGGACCTCAAAATGGACATCTTGCAGGCCTCAGAATGTATCTTGGTTGGCTGCTAATATGTAAATTTTTAGCTTAGGAGAAGGCCATTCCAACAGGACATATTTTATTTCAGCGTTAGATCTCAAGACATTTCATCAATAGTATATATACTGAGTTTGAGACGTGTTAGTGACAATAGTACTAATAGAAAATGTAGTTTAAAGGGAGAGAATTCGTTTTGTTTTTTTTTTAATTGAGTCTTGACTTCACACCTGTGCCCTTAGGTCTAGTTGAGTTGCCAGCTCTAACCAGGCAAATTTCTAAAAATGTCTTAAAAGAGAAAACAAATAGCCCAGAAATGTCCTCTGAGGGACCACAAAATAAGGTACATTTTGCAGTGAATTGCAGGACAAGGAATAGCTACTTTCCTAGTAATAGCCAGAATCAAGGTGCCTTGTGACATATTTAGGCAATTTGCACTATAAACAATGGCCATAAGTAGGCTAATGGGCAGCTTTTCCTCTTGATCACCCTCGTGGTTTGAGAAGTAATTTCCCGGGCCCATTCACCAATAAGGTCCTGCAAGACCTTGAAAATGACTGGCAGCCAGGTATTCGGGCCTCTCTGTCAGTACGGAGAAGTGTTTAATGAGTAGCTCTATGACAGCTCGCCGTCCTGAGTGCTGGTTAAAGCGAGATAAACCTCTCACCAGGCAAAAGACGCTGCCCATAAATATTCAGACATCTGCTGGGAACCCTATTTGCCTGATCATTTGGAAAAACGCTGGCTTGGAAAACGGCTTCTGACGTGCATTTTGAACTCTGTACGTTGAAACTCTGCTTGGAGTGATTACTGTGTAAGTGATTGCTGTGTAAGTGAGCAAAGCGGTTTTTATCTTATCACATGGCAGGGTTTGGCAGCGATCTTACGTGGCTATTGAGCAGTCTGTGGCGTGAGACGCCCTAATAAAGACCGGTTACGTAGCATTTGTGTCATTGCCCTGACCGTGATATACACATACATAAAAAAAAATCGCACCCCGTGATGAGGTATACGTAGGTCCTCCGGAGAACGGAAACTCTGTAGTGACCTCCAACGTTAAAATTCCTCGGGGAGTGTGTGGCTCGTAGAAGCCCAGAAATCCTCATAGTAAATGACAAGAACATCAAGTTAGCAGTGGTCAGACGTTGGTACTTTTAAAGGAACACAAAGCCATTGAATGGATGGATTTTTAAGACCATCCTGTTATCCAGTCAAGGGACCGCTTCTTTCAATGGAATCCTCTTGTCCGCCTGGAGTTTCTGTTGATTTTACATCCCTTTGAAGTCATAGGTGCCCCGGCTGATAAACAAGTGTCATCCACTCATTTTGTCACTCAGCACCATTATAGACTATTTGATGATAGACACTGCCCTAGGCTTTAGAACCACTGGAAAAGGAGTAAACATCATGGATGGCATGGTGACCTTGAACTCCAAAGGAGAAATAAAGTACGATCATGATCCAGGTGTGTGCCAAACGTCACGAGAGACAAGAGAAGCAAGCAAATGACCAACCACCTGGGTCAGACACAGTAAATGTTCCCTAGAATGTACCATTTGATCTTAGAGCACACCTGCAAACCTGCTGTAGATCCCAAGACTCCTGGCAAAGACACTGAAGGTGTGAAAGAGAGATGGGTCAGAGAAGGATGAGGCGTTCAGTGTGGTGGGAGGAGAGCTTGATGTGGGTAGTCGTGGGAAACTAGACTGGAGGGTAAACCGGAAGTCATGGGGTCTTTCTAGAGCGTGCGTGCCATGCTAAGGAGGCCATCCTAAAGTCATCTGGAGGAGCCTTCTTTTGGAGATGCCGTGTGGAAGTAGAACAGGAAAGCTAGTCTCAGGTGACCCTGCTGCTCATTCAATCTAAGTAACTTCTTCTGGACGGCATAAGTAGAAATGGAAACTATTTTGATCCCATCACTGCATTGCCTTGTATGCCTTAAACTCCTCCAACATATTATCTTAAAACAGTCATTGGCTCAAAAGTGCCAATGTCCTAAATATGTGACATTTCCAATATGAAATAATATCTTTCAGGTACTACTCAGCTATAAAAATTTGATCTAGGCTGTGCTTTGGTAGAGAAGGTAGTTTAACACGGTCTCCTTTATATTCCCTCTTGGATTGAAAAATGACAATCATTTTTCTCACATTTACAGGGATATACGTATTTTAGGGGTTATCTTTAAGGTAGGAAAATGGTAAGGAGCTGTTCTCTGTACCTCTGATATAATTTTTGTATTATATATTCTATGAGTAGATAACAGTAGTTTACTTTGTATCTTAAAAAGTAGAGAAGATAGTGAAATATATTGTGACTAACCCATTCATTTGAAAAGTGTCATAGCTTAATGGTCTTTAATCTTTATTTTTTCAAATCTCTTTAAAATAATTTTGGAACCGTGTGCATGTATGAGGTAGGTGTATAACATAAGAATCCTGCAAAGTAACGACAAAGGACTTAGGTTGCACCATTAGTTCTTCTACATATATAGTGTGATTACTTCGTATCTTCAGAACATACCATGTGCATTTTTGTAGCACCTGGGTTTGTACTGAGAGCCACACTTGACTCGGGGATTAGAATGGGAAGCCGATGAACATAAATTCACCCTTTGTTGCTGAAGCCATTAGAAGCTCACTGAAGACTTGGGATCCTTCTATGCACCCTTAATATGTCTCTTGGCTCAGCAACTATAATCCCATAGAGCAGAAATATGAAAGGAAAAGAATATAGTAACCCACCTGCATAATGAAATTCCTTTTATAATTTTAACACGTTTAATGATGAAAGAACTAATTGTTCTGTTGCACTTCAGTCAACAAAACCATCTGACCATCAGGGCCCATGTCTTCAAGTTTTCAACTCTCCATCAATAATGTAACATGTTTACATTTGGATCTATTAGAATTCTAAAGAAGCTTGTTGAAAACATCAAAAGTCACTGCCAAACAGATTTCTTTACTTCTAAACATAAAACTTTCTAAAGGCTTCAATGAAGCATTGTTGAGAATTCTAATAATCTATGTACTTGCTTTGGTAAGATATACTTCAGTGTGACATATTTACTTTATATTCTTATTCAAAATGACATTATTGTACAAATAGGTACTTAAGCAATAATTGAAACCATTATTCACAGTTGAATAGGCATGGTATTTAATTAGGATTCTTTTAAAGGGACTCCATGGTTAAAACTAATTTGGTTTTAATGTTTTTTAATATTACATATTTTTAAAAACAATTTCAATGAATGATAACTGAGTGAAAAAGCAACCGCATGAATTAAGAATGTTTAAGTAGAAAAAGAAAAAACTCTTTTTACGGCTAATATTCTCTTGTTAGATAAACTATTACATGACTGTTCTAAAATGCCCTATTTCTAAAAATCATACCCTTACCCCACAGCTCTGGGTAGCCATCCAGATATTATACCAATGGAATCGAATTTGTCTAAACTGAGAGGAGAGGAAACAGCTCTGGATAGACGTATCTCTAAAATAAATAGCAATACAAATTGGAACTAAAAAATTGTCATACAGCCACGGAAAGCCACATAACAGTCTTGCTTCCTTTCATTCATAAATTATAGGATTTAGGCAGTTGATTTTGATGTCAAGTGTCTAAGAAACTGGTTTATATCATAAATATAATTTCAGTGTAGAAGCTAAGATTTGCTGTTGGTCACAGGGAGCAGAGAGTAGATAGATATTTTGTGCCATGTTCTAATTACCGCAGCTTCACATCTCTCATTTGGTGTAAATTGAGTTTATAAATATTTGTCTGCATGTGCCAGGGTTTCTGACACTCGGCACTAATAACGTTTGTGGCTGCATAATTCTCTGTTGTGGGCATGTGTCCTGTGTGTTGAAGGGTGGCTTCTACCAACAATGACCCCACCCACTCAGTGTCAGCCACGCCCCTTCTGCAGTTTGACAACCAAAAATGTTGCCTGACATTGTCAAATGCCCCTTCTAGATAAAGCAAAATCACCCCTGGTTAAGAATATGCACGTGAGCAGATATCTTTTATTTTAATAATTTCCACAGATATGCTATGGTGATATTAATAGAACTTTTTACATCAAGGGAATTTCTGATCTCACTTTTAAGACTATGGTGGTTGAAGATATTAATAAACGCACAAATATGTGTGCTGAGCCATGGTTTTCAAACTGGCCTTTGTGAAAACAAGTTTTGTCAAGAGCTTGGGAATGCTCCACTTTGATGAGTATTCTCAAACTTGCACTTTTCAGTATCTTTTGATTGGAATTTTGTTGCTCCATCATTCTTCCAACCAATACTTATGAATCATATACGTATTATATGCCTCATACTGTAGACAGGACAAAGACACTGTAATTTGACAGTGGTGAATAAACAGGCATGATTTAAGCCCTCTTAGTATGAACATTCTAAACAAAAAATGTTGCTAAGTATTAGCCATTGTTTTGAATTTAACTGAACAATTAGAGGCTGTGATATAGAAAAGTAATTCACAAAACCTGTTTTGAATATTTATTGCATGTAATTCCTATTCATAGGGATTACAAAAGGTGTGTGAACATAACCCTTACCCTCTTGGAAGGTATAACACTGAGAGAAGCAATTAGAGAATAATAAGAGGAAGAAAGGGATTAAGTACTAAATTGGAGACCTAGGGGCATCATGATTCCTGCTCACTATGATGATTCATCAATTCGTCATTTTCCCATACTGCCAGTGTTTGTCTGAGATCATTCCAAAGGGCTTCCAAAATTGAAGTCATATCTGCCAGCTCTGCCACAGCTTTGGGGATTTCAACTATAATTTGTTTTAAAGTCAGACTGCCCCCTCCAAGTTGGTTGGGAATTCAGTAAGGTAGTTGAGGATTCATGAGTGTTTCTAAGGATGGGGCAGGGTGGGAGGAGGGCTTTCCTGCTCCTTCTTCTCTCTCTTCCCAAAGCAGCAGTCCTTCCTAAACTTCACCAAACACCCTCCTTTACTCAAAATAAGAAATAAAATGTTAAAACCACTCACCCCAAGATCAATGAAAAAGATTAATCTCTGCATATCCATCACGGAATGTTGCACAGGAATATTTCGGGACACTGCATTTGCATAGCTACTTCCCAGATTAAGTGAACTACCTTTATGCCATTCATATTGTTAAACCATCCTTGCTATTGGACAATCACTTACACTCACTAGTGTGTTTGTCGGCTCTCATCATTCTCTGCACTCCACTCTCCATGTGCTCAAGACAGTCTGGTATATGCAAACTCAACTAGATTCTTTTCCAGATTAGAAATATTGAAAAATTGACAGACAGTCAGAAAAACATAAAGATGAGAAAGAAGACAAATAACCTTAAACCATATTTTTTGAAGTCATGTTAAATGATTACTATGAAAAACTCCTATAGTTTTGCATAAATCATTGTAGGAAAAGAGTGTAATATGGGCCCCAAGTATGTTGACATGGGGCATCTCCATACAACAAGAGGGGAAAAGGAGATAACATTTCATTTCTTTTTTTTCATTTATATTGTCCAAATAATTTTCTTCCCTCTTACTTTTTACATTCCGATGATTTCAAATTCAGGACTTACCGAGATTTCAAATAGGAAGAATTCTCACACGTCCCACAACCCACGAGAGACTGAGGAAATGGAAACATGTCAGGTCATCAGGCAGAGGCCTGAATTATTCAGATAATTGCCCATTTCAGCTCATCAAAAATGTAGGCTTGGCCTCTTTGCATATTTAAACAAAACATGATGGGATTATTGCTATAAAGGCTCAGGCCTTATCACAAGGC
Source organism: Desmodus rotundus (assembly GCF_022682495.2). Taxonomy (NCBI): domain Eukaryota; kingdom Metazoa; phylum Chordata; class Mammalia; order Chiroptera; family Phyllostomidae; genus Desmodus; species Desmodus rotundus. Next base: position 118,952,547 of record NC_071394.1, read on the forward strand.
TGGTTTAAAACACATAATTGTGGGGTGGAGGGACGGGGAGAAAATGCAGACAATTGTAACTGAATAAAAATAGATTAATTAATTTAAAAAATAAAGATAAATTTAAAAAAACACATAATTGAGAAACAGTGAAAATAAAATACAGCCAACTGTTTGTATTTAAGAACTGTAACACCAGGAACTACTATAAAGGACACATGGACAAAACCAAGGGGGAGGGTGGAGGTGGGGGAGGGAGGTGGGTTCAGCTGGGGTGGGGTGGAGGGATGGGGAGAAAAGGCATACAACTGTAATTGAATAACAATAAAAATTTTTAAAAAAGAACTGTAACAGGTTTATACAATAGCAGTTTATTAACAAAGCAGACTTCTCAAATTTTAGGGGACATCAAAGTCATCTGGAGGTATTAAAACAAAGATTACAGACACAAAGCACCGGGATTCTGATTTTAATTCTAATCCTTAGCTTACTGCTGCCAGTCCACAGATTGTAGCTGTCACTGGACTAGACCACTGACGGTCAAAGGAAGATTCATGTAGGTGCTGCTTCTCACTGTAGACCGTAGTCCATGTCCTGGCTTTAACATAGGGTTTTTTTTTTTAATATTTCTCTTATTTTCTATTTATACAAATTACAATTTTTCTTCCTGCCAATACTCATCACTATATAATTCTATCACATTAAACTATGAACAATGAATTGCGATTAAACTATACTAAAGATAATGATGTTTTTCATGAATAATGCCTTCTAAATTGTTTGCCAGATATCGTAATACACTCGTGATTGCCTCATATAAAGGTCCAAGGATAGGGCTCACATTAGGCTTAATCTAGATGCTCAAAGGATCCCATCAAGAACCTAGTTTTGAAGTGTTGACTTAATCTACAGGTGAGGTCATCACCTAGTGGCCCTCGTGATGCAGGAGAAAGAGGAAAATTGAGCGAGGTACTGAAGAAGGCAAGAGCGGGTGAGCAGAGACATTTGAGCAGATTATCTGAGGGAAAGACCTTCCAGGCAGAGGGGCATCTCATTCAAAAGTAGTGAAGGAAGGAGGCTGTTTGGAATACTTGGCAAACAGCAAAGAGACTAGTGTGCTAATGCAGAGTGAACCACATGGAGGATGGTAAGAGATGAAGTCAGAAAAGAAGCAAAAGGCCAAGTTGATGTAGGACCTGCTTAGGCCATTGCCCTGAGTAAGAGGGATAGCCATTGGAGGATTTAGAACAAAGGAATGGCATGACCTGGTTTACATTTTAAAAGGATCTCGGGTTGCTGTGTCGAACGAGACCAAGAGGAAATAGGAGAAAGCAGGGAAACCGATCGGCAAATTTGCAATAGTTTAATACAGGTTTTAAGCCAGCTGTGTGTGTTTCTGTTAGAAGAGAGCCTACACATGTTTTCCCCTATTTGCCAATGATCTTATGTTTCATTTGGGAAATTAAAATATTGATGAGCTCTCCAAGATTTAAAATGTCTCTCAACTACTGGCAGAAGGTTAACAGCACAGACGCTTTTCTGGCTTTAGGTCAGCTATGTTTACTCCACATCAGTGATCTTTGGAAACTTTATCCAAATTGCTGTTGCAATTGTTTATTTCAGAACTAGGGCGACCAGATCCGCCCTACGTCTCTTGAGTGTGAGCAGCTTTGTTTGTGCAGAGGCAGTGGCTAAAATAGACCAGACATTTCCATCAGCTGTTTGGTCATTGTGCTTTTTAGTGGAATTACAGCATGTTATAGTATTTTTCTTTGCAGCTTAAACATTGAGCAAACCCAGACATCCAGAGATGCTAAAATGAAAAATCTGTTTCCTTTTGCCTTGCCGTTTGCCAAGCAAACTCTGTCAGACAGCACATTCTATACATTTTTGTCTCTGAAATTACCCTTAACGTGTTGGCAACATCTGTCACAAACACTCTTCAGTCTATGGCTTAAATGCATTGGATAGAAATGGATTTGACAGTATATTTAATGAGGCACAATTGTAGCTGAGGCCACTAGTTTGGCCTTAACAGTCACAGGTTTTTCTTTTCCTTTTTTTGTTCTTTTTTCTTTCCTTTTTCTCTTCTTTTTCAATGTCTTGTAGAACGCAAAGGACATTCTGTGATGAGGGAATTGTCTAGCAAGCACCATTCTTTGTTGTAGATAAACAACACTTCCAAGCCTTTGTCTTTCCCTGATAAGTGTCATCAAGAAAATTTGTTTCTCCAAGAGATTTCTGTCTTACTTCCAACTTACTGATTATAAAGTTGTTCCATCCCTTGAGACTCTTAAGGAATTTATGTTCTTAATAATTTTGGAGGGAATCCTTGTTTCACTGACCATCTTTACTGAACGTGAACAAGAATGTATGTTCTTACCAGTCCTTCCCCAAGAATTATTATTATTTTGTGCATTTATTTGCAATAACTGCTTTGGTTAGGAAAAGAACGTTTCCCTTACATTCTTTGGCACTCCTTGCCTAGTGGTGCCATTTACAATTTCAAATTATGACAAACCCCTCCCCACTCTTCCCTTTGATTGTCAGGTGTGTGGTTTGTACGCAGAAGCAGCGCTCCTTCTGTGGCATCTGCGATCCAGTGAGTCCCCAAACACTGTCTGAGAAAGGATTCTTTAAAGAGACCAGACAGTCCTTCCTAAATTAATTCTGAATGCAGGCACTCAATCCTTCTATTCTTATCATGCATGGATTTTGATTCATCTGTCACATACTCACATATCTCATTTGCATATTGCCTTCCAAACAAAGACTCAAGTCTACCTCTCCGAAACACTGGGGAATGAGGTCACCCCCTAGGGCACTGTGAAGAAAGTATTCTTACCAAACACAATTTGGTCTTTATCTCTGATTTATGACAAACAATCTTTATGTGGCTAGAGCAGACTGATTAAACTGAGAGGTTTCCAGGACTGTGACAGTTTAGCTGTATGTTAGAATCTCTAGGGGCAAATATTCTAAAGAAATAGGCTAAGTCTCAAGTTCAAGAAAAGTATTGAAGTTTTGCACCTGCTAAGGATTAAAATGTTGTGAAAGTGCCACTTTGGGGTTGAAACAATGCTTTAGGACTTGTCTTAACTCGGAGATTATTCTATATAGTTTTTCTCTAAGTGATTTAAGAACTGCAGCTCTTCTTAAAGTGTTTACTTCCGGTCTGGCACAGCAAATACCTGAAATGAAGCCCAGTAAGTGCTTTTTGTAAAATATAAAATAAAGATGCTTCTGCTAAAGAAATTCAGACAGCAGGATGAAAAAGTGACGTGTCTCTGAGTTATGTGTAAAAGTTTTTATCATGTTTCTCATTCAAGAAACACCCTGATGAAAAACAATTCACCGAAGCACTATAAAATTCAAACAACACAAATCCACAACTGTGTATGTTTACAAGCTAAAGACCTGTAAAATAACACATATATTTTCCAATTGATTCTAGCTCAAAAGTTCTAATGCCTTTTGGAACAAAGCTGAATCTGTACATTAAGCATTTCCAAATATTTGGCTGAATTGCTGTTCTCCCTCCATATTAATGGGAGGAGCCCATAAAAAAGGCTGAGCGATTGCCTGATCTTTTAACAGATACAGTCGGAAAGTTGGATTTGGAAAGTAACATGAGGAATTAATCACCCTGAGCAAAAGCATTTTAGGAAACATTTGCTTGTGGGTAATTAGTTTGGGGTCTGAGAGCCTGTCATCTGCTTGAATCTCTCCTAGTTTTATTTCTTCAGAATGTTTACTTACATGTATGGGGAAAAAAGTCACATAGTGAAAAAACAATGTTTATAGAAAAAATAACATACAGACACATAATAATGTTATTACCACAGAACATTTAAATGAGTTGTTATAGCATGAACTTCTGCCTTTATCATCATCTTTAAAACACTGGAATTATAAAATATCAAAGGTTCCATCCAACCCTAGATTTTTAACTTTTAAAAAATATTGTTCTATTGTCTAGCTTAGTCAATTAAGGCAAACTAGTGGGTAGAGGAAAAGGGAGGAGAGGGTACATAGCCTGGCTCTGTGCTTCAGTAGCCATGTGATACTTTATATATGGACAGATGTTGTTTTAAATGTCTATTTTTTTTTTTGCATTCCAACAGTTAAAATAAGTCAAAAGCATGTTCTAGACGTTGGCTTTTCATAACACCTGATGAAATACTGGACATTTTTACATTTAAAAAACTTTTTAGCGATGTTGCATTTGACCAGCACTGAACAGTTTAGTATTCTTCTGTTTTGTGTCAAAAGCATAGAGAGAATGAAAGTAGGTCAAAATATTTAAATTTAAAATAATGGGAAATAGTCACTCTAACTTTTATAGCATTTATATTAGATTTTAATATGTCCATCAGAGAGATGCAGTCAAGGAACCCATCTGGTCCAGCATTATCACCCCAGTGGTAGATTGTATTGAAGTGATCAAAATTATCCATGTAAATCCTGGATAAATGGCATGAACCAAAAGTCTTATTCAATATCCATAAAAACTAGAGAATTTCCATAATATTTGTACTTTTATGCAGAGAAGTTTGTATTCAGAACAATGAGGGAGGGGATGCATATGGTATCTTGGAATACATCTTACCTTAAGTATTGGAGTTATAAATAACAGGCATTTTTGACACATCACAGATCAATCGCATCAGGGGAAAGGAAGTCGCTAATGTTATATATTTAGATGAACAGAAGATGCCATGGATGGATGTAAAAATTATACATGGTTGAATTTAGCCTTTTCAGTAAAAAATGAACGGATTGGATGTTAACACAGTTTACTGTGTTTATTTGTTTTAAAAATTTTCTTCCTTGTGGAGCGTATTTTCAGATGGGCGTTGTGTGTGCTTCCAGGGTGCTGTGATCACACCGACGATGGACCATCCCATGTCCATGCAGCCAGCAAACATGATGGGCCCCCTGACACAACAGATGAACCACCTTTCATTGGGCACAACAGGAACGGTGAGCTGAAGAGTTTGTTTGGTTTTCTTAGACTTCTTCAGTAAGATGAAACACTCTCTCTTCACTGGCATATCAGCAAAACTGGTTCTGTACCTTCGACTAACACACCCTTCAGGTTCCAGTATGAACAAGCTGCTTTCTGCATGCATATTTGGTCCCGGGACATGTTTTCTCCCATTGACAACCCTGAAGGTTGTACTGTGTGGCATTTAAATATGAGTTACTTCTTGTTCACAAGCCACAATGCACCAGGTATAATGTCTGTTTTTGGAAAAGTGGTTTTTTTTTTTGCATGCACCTGCAAATCTAGACCTTGTAACTTAATACACTTGAGCCTAATATTCTTTTCCCAGATGCTTACCACTTCAGCTAATATATCATCCCCAGGTTACACACAGGTGGTGGCCAACCTGGGCTATGACTAATATGCAGGGCTTTTTATTTATTTTCAATGTTTAAGTCAGTAAAAGTAATTGAGAGCCTGACATAATCGAGTTCTTTTCATCTTGCCTTTGAATATATTGACATTGATGATGTTGAAAAATAGGAAAGGAATCTAATGTACTTGATCCTTTTTTTTTAATAGGTTGGCATATTTTTGACTAGCCATTATTTTTCCTTAGAGAACAAAAGTATATTGAAAAATGCCTATTCCAGCCTTGATTTTATATCAATGAGGCATTTGAAATCATTAGTAAAACTTTTTGTTTGTTTGTTTTTAAATCTATTCAGACAATTCCCCAAATAATCAAGAAGGCAAATGTTTAATACAATCTGGAATACTGCAACTTTAATTACCATTATAGAGAACAATGAAAAACATCCAAGTCAACCTCTCAGGTGAAACCATTGTTAACAGTTTTTATTTTTTATAGCTGTTAATGCAGGTGTTTTGTCATTTTTAAAGAGGTAGAAAGAAAAAGGTATTTTCTTTTTATTGAGGCAGCTTAAGTGTTATCCAAAGAACACTGGACTTGAAGTCAGGAATTCTAGACTTACATCTTGATTGAGCCCTGTTCTCTCCATCTGTCCTAGGAAAAATAATATCTTCCAGCCTCAATTTCCCTCTGTGTCTAGTTGAAGTATTGAACTTGATAGATGGGGCCCCTTTGACTACATGCCTCTGTGTCTTTAAACCTATATATCTCATCTTCTGTGCTGGCATCATCTCCAAATATCTTCATATACTATGTACACTAGCTACACATTGTAAATTTTACCTTAAAGCAATGGCTTGCTTGCCACATAGGCTTTTTTAGAATATAAGAAGTTTCTGACATGTCCACTGAGGCCTCAATAATCTGCTCTAAGAAGACAGTCCATATACCTAACGGAAAGGGCCACTTGGTTTCAATAGAGACATTTAGTTTTATTGGCGTAAACTCTAAGGCCTCCGTTGCTAAATCTATAAAAAGCCATTGATGATCCTGTACCTGTCTGAAGGCTTGTGCTGGGCCAAAGGCGTCCTTAGATCTCTGGCGTAGACTTTTAAAAGTCTCGTCTAAGAAGACATTTAACTCTCCACTGTGGCACAGCTAATTGTCATCAGGGAGATAGAATTTGAAGATAATATTTCTAGAGCTTTTAGCAATATATAAGGATTATTTGTAGTCACTTTGCTCATTTACAAGTAAAACAGACCCCATGAACAGTGTGGGGAGACCTGAAGTTTCTCATGTGCTTTTTATTGATTTCCCTTCATATTGGCCTTAATCTCCTTAAAGTATCATAAATTCTTAATAAGTGAAGTATTGCAAGCTTATTATATTGAATAACAATCTGGAATCTGATAAAAGAGGGAGTTATTATGCAAAGCCTAGTAAGAAACACTTTATAAATCCTACTCATTTGAATGAAAAGCAAAGCCAGCTGACTTGCTGAAGTTTCAATTTGCAAACTAGAAAAAAACGTAAGAGCTAAGTTTAACTTAGATTATGGCTGCATCCTTTAGGGAATTGAAAAATAAACTAAAATATACAGAACAGATTTAGAATTATAATAGTTATTGGTTCAACAACATATATTGCAATTAGCACTTGAGCACTTTCAACAAGGACACATTTATACAAGATCACAATTTTTACCCAGCTGGCAATAGCCAAAGTATTCAAAAAGGATGTGTACTCTCTCCTGTTCTTAGCAAAAGCTTTAAGTATATGGCTTATTTTTAATACCAAATTTCCTGTAGCATATTTTTCCATCTTTTCTCCCTTCACATTTGTCCTAAAAAAATGCTTAGGTATATTATAAGCTTTGTATAAATCAATGTTTTGCGAAGGAATAATATTTCACGAGGCTCTGGAAAGGAAGAGAGAAAACAATATTACCTTGTTGATTTATTCAACAAAATAGCATTGCGTTTAGTGTCCAGAATACTGTTATACATATCTCTTGATCTGTCACTCTTATACTTTAATGTACCATCATAGATCCATTTTATGTGAATTTTTGATCCATGTCTGGAGTGGCTATCAAATATGCCCTCCTATTGCATCATTTCAACACACTTTATCACTGCTGGGAAGGTGGTCTGTTGTCATGGAAAGAACAGTGGAAGTTGGAATCAAACTTGAGTGAGTTCAAGTCTGGCTCGGCTCCTCATTAGCTACGCATGTTTAGGCAGGCTATTTAACCTCTCTGAACTTTTATTTCCCTTCCACAAGGTAGGAAAAATAATATTTACATTCCAGGAAAGTTGCCAGTGTTAAATGGAATGATATATGTGACATACTTAAGACAATGTGAAACCTGATAGATGCTTATCACACAAGCGGTCCTTACCCCGCTGTCTTCAGTGGCTGCAAACTGGTGGGAATCTAATCTGAGTCACCAGAAGGAATGGAGGAAATTATCAAGTCCACAGCACAACTCACTGGCCTGCTCTATTTCATTTGGCATAGCTTGTTTCTTTCACATTTCTACTTCTTTCGCGTCTAACATACTCTTCCAGGGTTGTAAATCCAAAAAGTTCATGGAGGCCAGCCAAGTCACATTAATGAATACAAGTTGGCTGAGTTTATGCAACAAACCCTAGAAATACATAATCAAATCTGGTCTGTCATGTACTATAAATATAAGTAATATTGAAGATTATATTCAAATTACATATATTTTTAATGCAGTATTAACAACATCTCTGAGTGTTGGATGAACTAGGAGGTGGCGCCCTTGGCAGCCTGGAACACGATGCCACATCTAAAGAAGGCAGCCACTACTCAACTCCAGGCCACTCTTGCTACATAGGCATACAGACCTGGGGTGGCCCCATCTTCCAATTGTTTAAGATAATCTAAATATTTGGAGCTTAATGGAAAATGTTCCTATAGTTGAGTATTGAACCCAGTTTGTTCCCAAAGCTCTCGGATTGTGAGTCCTGACCAAGGTTTTCCGAGGTCTCCTGAGACCCCTCTGGCCATTGCTTCTTCTTGTCTTTCACAGGCTGCTAAGACAGGGTTTCATTTCTTCACTTCTCATTAATACATGATTTCCTTAGCAATGCCATCTATTTTCATGGTTTTGAACTCTGCTTGCTATGCCAAACACTCCTAAATCTGAGTCCTCGACACTAACTTCATCTTAAAATTTTAGACCCATTTTTCTAACTACTTGCTAACTATCTCATGTTAATCTCCCTCTGATATCTCAAAGTCAGCACAACCCAAACGACTCATATTAGCTTCCCCAAGCTTCCCCCCCACTGACCCCCTTCCTTTTATATGTTCCTGCTTTTTGTTTCCTCTCAAGACATATCCATCACCATTTGCCCTGGAAGTTAAATGCTACACCTAGCACTCAATCTAGTTCTTTCCTTCTTCCTCACCACCATGTACAATTACTTTTCAAGCCCCACCAATTTTGTCTCATAGACATTTGTCAAATACATCCCTTCCTCCAGATTTCTAGACTCTGTGCCCTGAGCCTCATTTGATTAATTATAATAGTCTCCTAACTATTCTTCCTGCCTCCTGTCTCAATTGGCTCCTATCCATTCTCCACCACGTTGTCACAGCCAGTCAATCTAAAGTTATCTGAGCATGCCTCTCTCTTACCAGTAACTTTTCAGAAGCTTTCGGACATCTAAGCTCACTGAAATTCTACAAAATAAGGTGTAAGCAGTGACAAGTCAAGCTTAAGACAGTGGCCTCAACTCCAGAAACAGGTTCCAGGGGCAGAGCAGAGACAAATCCAGTGAACATTCTAAAGGCAGTAATTGTCAGTGCTAATGGGGAGTTGGCGCTACATTGGAATTTGCCAGTGTCAGAAGGAGGGCTTTAGGCCATGGGTCAGTTCCCACTTTCCTTTCTAAGATCCCTGGGGAAAGAAGTATAGGCAGACAAGTCTCTTTTTCATCTTCAAAAACTAGATGTATATGGTCCCTTTCAACCCCCAGTTTTGAGATGGATACCATGTGATTTAATTAACCTTTCTCTACCCCTTGCCACCTCAAATATTTATTGTTTAACTTTCTACCTAATTTTAAGCTAGACAGAATCTTCAAGCCTTAAGAGAAATGAATTTTGTGCAAGTAGCGTAACTGTTTTATTCCAAGGTTCTGCTAACCTTGAAGAATTTTCTAGCTTTTCCACTTTTTTGTTTATTTTTTGTCACAGGAGTCCCTGGGTAGAACCAAAGCCCTGTTAACCATAATTTCTTTTTACTCTCTTGCAAGCTTTAGCAGAAGCCACTGGGGATTTTACCGTGTTATGAGAGCCTCCAAATTGCATGACAATCTTGTTTTACAAGTTCCTTATCTCCTTTTCACTTGTTAATTGGTGGTCACCAGTGGCTTACAATGTCACCACAGTCTGTGGAAAGAAAAAGTTTTTGTTCTGCAGGCTCCTTATCTGCAGTTCTGTTTGTGTTCTCCAAACCACTGGTGATTTGTGACATCACTGGGCTCCCATGGCGTAACCATAGCCACTCGCAAAGATAGTCTTGTAATTGTACTCCGTTTGTTCCCTATAGTTCTCTGATTTTTTTTCAGTCACCACCGTTCCTTCTTTAATTCTCACAAATTCTGACAGTGTCTGGTGAAAATCCTGAATTACTCATTTTCCTTAGAGAGTGTCTTTTTACAATTATTAGGTATGAATATAAGTATTAGAAATAAGAGTAATGAAGTGCATTGCACAATCTTAAATGGACTCATGACTAGGAAATAATATTGTAAATTCATAAATGGTAATAAATATATCTTCTTAAATGGTTTTCAAGGAAAAAGTGTCAGTTAACTAAAAAAATGGTCAAGTACAAGACCAAAAATATAGATAAAAGTGAACAGTTTTCACATTTTGTTAACGCTTATCATAAGATAAATAAACATCGAAGGTAGTCTTTAAACAATAAACAAATAGGCATTAAGTGAAAGTCTAGTATTACGAAAGTTTAATTGCAAATAATAAGGTTTTGCTGTTTAAAAAATGGATTCTGAGTTCAAATAAATTAGAGCAGGACATTCAAAAGGCTTTCAAAAGCCTGGCAGATAAAAGAACATAAATAGGTAGTTGAGAAAGGAGGAAATAGAATGCCCCCCAAAATGAAGAATATAATGCAGATAGTCATTTAATCAAATACACACATAACCCATTAAAGGGCATAAAAATAATACACATTACTGATGAAAGTATAAAAAGCAAACATTCTCCATATGTGACAATAGGGAACTAACTTGTAAAAGTCTCAATTGGACAGCACGGTAGGTAGTCAAGATGCTTCAAAGCAGCTCTACTGAGAGACCGATCAGTTTTGGTGTTGGAAGCTATTCTGTGAAAATATTCTAAAATAGCAGAAAAGCCTTTATACCTTAAAACTGTTCAAACTAGAGTTTTTATAATGTCTAATAAAGAAGGATGATTAAGTAAATCATAAGCCACCCATACATTAAAATATAATACTGCATGAAGCTATAAGAATTTAAAATAAATAGGAAAGGATTATGTATAATCTTTAATCAAAAGAGAAGGATGTAAATTTTCACATGTGGAGTATAGTAACAAAGAAGAAAACTATATATGAAGTAAGGCTATAAGAAATACAACAAGTGTGGTTATTTCTGGGTTATGGGATTAGGGATGATTTATATTTTAATTATTATATTTTTCTACATTCTCCAAGTGTACAACAATAAGCATGATTTAGTTTATTTTTAAATGTTATGAAATATATATAGAAAAATGACTAGTGGCATGGACTTAAAATTAACTTTTTGTTTGTAGTAATAACATATGATTGCAGTTATTTAAAAAGTAGTATGAATTGCTATCACTATTAATAAATATTTGTAGACCCTTTAAAAATGATTCTACTTATTCTAGCTTTGGGTATTATAATCAACTCACTAGTTCACATACCTGTTGTGAGAAACAAAATAACTCATGTCTAAGGTTTATTTGCTTTTGAATCTTTGATCAATGTTTGCTTTTGCTGGTCAAAGTACCTTGTAATGTTGATGTTTTTATCTGTCTTCTCATGAGAGAGTGATTAACATTGTCCTTTTGTGGCAAGGAGATAAAATGCAGAAACTTCTGGTAGTCTAAATGAAGTTTTCAAGTCGATAGAAAAATGAAGTTTAAGGTTTTCAGGGTTTTTTTAAAGAAATAATGATTACGTAAATGAAATAAGTATCACACAGAACATACATTTAATCATGTTTTGGCAGTTTATTTGAATGTAAGCAATATTTGGTCCTTTTATACAATTTACCCCTGCAAGGGGCATTGGGGCTGGATTAGAACTTTACATTTCTGAAAAGGAGGGGGGGGCTTGGGCCGTAGGCCGGATCCAAGTTCCTTTTTTTAGACCTCTGGCTAAAGAAATTGTATTAAGCCAAAGTTCTTTTTCATTTTCAAAAAAAAAGCAGATGTATTTGGTCCCACATAACCCCAATTTTTTAAATGGGTGCCATGTACTTTAATTAGTTATTCCCTACTATTTGCCACCTCCAATATGATGACACTTTGGAAGAAGACAGCAATCATCTGTTGAACAGATTCTGTTCTGTCTCTGCTCTCGCTGTTCCAGCACGCAAAGCTCCATGGCCTTGACCAACAGCCACTGGGATCAGAGTGGAGCTGAGTGCTCAAAATGTATCAGCCCCCGTGCAGTATGGAAATGTGCAATTTTTTAATTTATCCCTTTTAAATTTTCCATTCTTTACTTTTATCTCCAGGACTTTGTTTCATAGTCTGGGCCCTTTTCAGATGTGGCCTGCCTTGTAGAACTTTGGGGTCAGCCAGAGAGGGTACAAATTTCACATTGCTACCCTGAAACCAAAATAAAGAGAGACTACAGAAAATGACAGTGTTCTGGGACAGACTCTACTGTCCCAGCAAGTCACATGGGGCCTAACACCATATTCAGTGTGGTGGTTATGGGGACCATTGTATCAACTGTAAACTAGGTAAGGGCCACAGTGCCTCACAAGCTTGGAGATAGGGGGCCTAGGCCACCACATACATACAGTGGGCACTTCCAAGTTATAGAGCTAAGATTCTATTTTATTTTCTTTTGTACTTCATTGCATTCTTTCTCATGCTCTTCTCATTCAAAGATTCAGTCCCAAGACAGGATTATGATACTCCACCAGCTGTTGTGTCAGGTAGGAAAATTCTAATTCCTTTCAGACTTGATTGGTGGGGAGAGATGGAGGTTGCCTGTTTTTTTCCCAAAACTCTTTAAAGCAGTGATTCTCAACAGGGCTGGGTGCAAGGAATTTAAATTTCCATTCTGGGGCAGGGAGTAGGGGATTGTGAGGAGGTGGGCAGAGCATTGTTCAAAAAAGTACATCGAATATTCTAGTCCAACTCTGTGTATGGAAAATAAATATGTTGTTTTTGTCATAAAAAGTAAAAACTCAAAGACATTTGGTCTGTTAAAGATACGCAGAACGTAGAGCCTATGTTGTGTGTATCGGTGGTTCTCAGTGTTAGAAGGGCTCATTGGAATTTCTGAGAAATGGAAGATTTACAGATAAAAGATTTATGGAAGAAATGGATATTTGTGTTTGCCAAAAGAGGGCACAGATTAATTCAAAAATAGTTTGAGAAGCACTGCTTTAGAGACTAGGATTCTTCTGAAATCAGAAATCATCCCATTTTGCTTGCTCAGCACACAGCATAGTGTCTCACCCATAGTAGGTGCTCAATGTAATTGTTTGTTGAATGAATCAAAACTTCAGATTTGTTCCAAAAATGGTATTTTGGATATTGAAAGAGAAGCTGCCGATGTTCTACTTGTACAACAAAGTGGCAGAGATTGATTTGAGAATATGTTAGTATCTTGAGGATTTTACGTAGCAATATTTAAGTCGTTTCATAAAATTTGGTGGTGCAGTTTGTAATAGAGTATATGTATGTGAAAAGGTAGGTTTTTATTTTGGGCTTCACAGATCTTGTGCTTTCTTAACTTTGAATTTTGGTTTTTTTGCAAAGAGAAAAATGGGCACAGTTTTTCATTTTTGTTGATTTTTTTTAAAACTAAATAAAATACTGGCAGCCTGAAGAGCTTTGAACTCTTTGATCCTTTCATGTGTTAGATGATGAGGACATAAAATCCAAACCAAGAAAGGCAGTGGAGAGACAGAGCAGGAGATGAAAGCCAGAAAGAGAATGAAAGAGCCCGTCAGTCAGTAGAGTCAGGCCACTGTTTTGAAGCAGGGAACACCATGTTCTTGGCCACATGCTTTGCTTGACCCAGCCTCCAACGGGTAATCCTTTCCTCATGTCCTGGGGACTTGTTTAATTGTGCTCACAGCTGAATATGCATCTTACAAGTTCAACCGTGAAACAATGAGTCAGCTTTCAGTTGTGAAGTCACTTTGCTCCTCTCGGAGAGCTCTGTAAATTGTTGATTAAAACGTCACTTATCTTTCCCCAAAGTGTACTACCTATCATCTTTTAATGTGCCTGTTTCATGTAGCATACTCTGCGTAATGTAATACAGCCTTTACTTGGTGTAATATATGGCATCTTTGTTTAACGAGAGGCATCTACTCCCGAAAGTAAGAAAATACATACACTGAAACTTTACTAGGTTTCCTGATTTCACTTTTGAGAACACGATTTTAAAAAAAGCAATGAAAACATCAAAAGAACTTACTAGTATCATATCATTGAGGCAGAACATCTGGCTTGGAGTTCCCACCTAATGCCACAGACAGCTGCCACTGGAAGTTCCTGAGCAGAGAAATGACTCGATCAAAGTCATGCTGTAAGAAACATACTCTGGCAGTTTCACGTGTGCTTAAGGAGCAAGAAATAGCGATCATATAGGGCAGTTAGAAAGCCCAGGTATGATGTCATGAAGAATGTTTGAAAAGTGCTAAGATACCATCAGCGGAATACAAATGAAGGAGCCAATATAGAAGTGACAGGAAAAAGAGCAATTTGGGGGATTTTTAACTTGTTTTCCCCTGATAAGACTGAATTGGTGGCTTGACATCTGATAAATTTGCACAGAGATCTTTGGCCTCTTTAGCTACCTCTAAATGAAAGTAGACTTGCCTTTTAAAAATGTTTGTAAATTGTCTGGTTTGAACAACATGAGTGATTTTTGAAAAATTGAAATATCCCTTGCCAAACCCTTGGGCAAATCAGGCAAAGGTGTAAAATATTCCCTCCCTAGATGTCCTAATATGCCAGTATCGGACAACTCTAATAGTAGTCAATTCTCTGTCAGCGTAGGAGCAAACTGAAGTACCATACTTTATTGGAGTTGAAGTATCCGCTTTATAATCTACAGAGACATAACCCTAATTTCATTCAATCAATGTATCAAACATTTATTGAACACCTGAGCGTTAGGCACTATGCTCAAGTACTAGTTCTACATGGATGAATACAAAATAGACCACTGGTTTAAAAACATGGTCTGATTTAATGTTATGATTGGTGTTTGTTTGTTTTTTATGCTGTTTAAATGTATAAAGTAGGGTGGAACTAAAACCTAGAATCTAAAAAGGAGATCAGAAGCCCTCAAAACTAAAGTGAATTCTGAGCTGGATTTGGAAGGACACATAGGAGCTGACCAGCTGGACGAGAGTGGGAAAGGTACAGGAGACAAATGGAGCAGGATATGTAAGCTCCTAGAGACAGGAAACCGTGTGGGGAATTAGATGACAGCAAGTCATTTGTTATTCCTGGGGCAAAATGTCACAATGGCCAACACAGAGGCTCAGTCAGCATAGATCTGATTATAGAATTCTTTCTTCTCTGAATCACATGTCACCTTCTTAAAATTTATTCCAATAATATTTATTGGGAGTGGCCTTTACTGTGTTGGCTGCCAGGGATGCAACTTTCCTCTAAGAACCTAGGATTCAATTAGGAAGTTAGATACAAAAGGTGATTACAACACAGTGTTTTAAGAGCTTCCACTTATTATGTTTAAGTTTGTAAACTCTCCAATAACATGCCTGAGTTCAGAATCTACTTGTATAACTTACTAGTTGTAGAAACTTGGGAAAATTACTTAACATCTCTGTAGCTTAAATTATGTATTTGAGTAATTAATAATAATTACCTAATATGATTGTTGTGAGAAGTAGGCAAGATATATAGCTTGTTTAAAACAGATCCTAACGTAAAATAAGTGCTCCAATGTTATTAGTAACAACTACACCAATCATTCCTGTTACAAGATGCTATGGTGGTGGAAAGAAAAACAACTAGAACACAGTGGAAGTCAGCAAAAGTGGAAGAAACATCTCAGTGGAGAAATAAGGACACATGGGAATTAATAAGTAAAAAATAAATTGAAGGAGAAAAGTTCCAGACCAAGGAGGCAGCACGTACGAAGACTCTTGGGTAGCAGGGTATGACAAATTCAAGGAACTATAGACGGCTCAACGAGACAGGGAGGGATAAAGAGAGGTGGGGAGTAGAGAAAGGGAATATGGGGAAGTTAGCTGGAGCAACAGCACCAGAAATGGTAACTTGAACTCTATCCAAGTGGCAATAGATGTACGCTAAAAGTTTTTAAGGTGGAAGGACATGTGATCACTCTGTAGAGTGGAAAATGCACGGAGAGAGACAGAACTAGAAAAGGCAGGGCAGAACTCAAGAATCCAAGCATGAAATCAAGTTGGCATGTGCTCAAGTTGTGGAAGTGAGAATGGAAAGTTGACAAATTTGTGTCCTATTAAAGAAGTAAAATATATGACTTAGTAAATAAGTGGATGCCAGGATCAAAGGGAGAGAAGAGTGAAAGGTAGCTTTTAAGTTCCTGTCAATTCAATGGCCTGAGACATCATTTCCAAGGATCTAAACAAGAGGAAAGGGAATCAAGTTTGGCAGGAAAAAGGCCAAGTTCAGGGTTGTACATGTTGACTTTGAAGTGTCTATGAGGCACCCGAATAGAGATAATCAATAGATATTTTGATAGATATCTTGGAGCTCAGAAGATAGCCCATAGCTACAGCTGGATTTCGGAGTTATTGACTGGGAATTGTCGTGTCATCCAGAGAATGTGCTCAGAATAAAGGCAAGTAGGCAGATCTTTGAAAATAAGACTGGCCAAAGGAAAAACACCCAAGGAGCCTGAAATAAAGATTGTAAGAGACAACTATAGACATAGAAGGAAAAGAGTTTTAAAGTTTCAAGATGTGATTCATAAAGGGGGTGATTCACAGAACAAGGTCACTGAGGAAGCCATATACTTCCAGGAATGTGGGAGGACAGGAGGAACGGATGAAATATGTGCATATGCCTTTGTAAATGTAGGAATAGGAAGTCAGAGGGTTTCCTACATGATGAATACTATTTGCTTTTATGTGACATATTAAGTGACATCTTCTGAGAGTAAATGGGAGATGACAGGTAGAAAACTAGCTTTGGAAAACTGGGGAGTAAGAAAGTGAACCAGCAATACATAGGAAGTTTGAAGGGCAGAATTGGGGGTCCCTTTGAAGCTACAGACTACGGATTTTTGTGATACCAATACGTGAAGATGTTTGATTTTCCACAGTAGTGATCAGTAACCAGAAAGTCAGACAGGTGGGTTAAGCCAAGGCTAAGGTTTTACTGAATGAAGTGAGGAAAGGGCAATGTTTGATGATAATATTGGCAAGAGGGTGACTAAGTGACAAACTATAGTTTCCAGGATCAACAGAAAGAGAAAAGATGGGGCAGTAGGAGGTGAGAAACAGGAAGAAAGAGGGCAGATAAGGACTAGTGTTGTCAATGAAATGTATGAAGTGGCATGAAGTAGAATACTGGGATGTAAGATTTTTGGATAATAAACCATTTCTTGGCAAAGGCAAGATCAGTGGAGCAGGTGGCCAAAGTGGACTTGAGATGAAGGTGACGAAAGTTAAGGAAATCAAGCAATATGAATATAAGCTGCTATTTAACTGAGGTATTTTTTTAACGTCTGGAATTGTTTTATTTTATTTGGTTTTTGACTTAATAAGATGAGGGCTGATCATCAGGAAGAATGTCCCTAATATACGGATCACTAACAGAATATACTTCTGAAACATGTTACAAAACCAAGAAAGAATTTTTAAGAATAATGTTATTTCAGAACACTTGGAACATAGATTTAATTCAAGGCAGAAAAGTGGATCATATCAGTGTTTTTTAGGGTGTGATTTGTGCTTCAACTTGACACTTAAAGTTAATTCATGAGTACAGAGACCCAAACATTTTATTTTTATTTCAGCAGCTGCATAGTTACTTTCATGTAAATTATGAATAACATAGAATAAGTTCACCAAATACATGGCTTAAGGAATACTTTGCTCAGGAAAAATCTAAGGTAAATAATGAAACAGTAAATACACTTTAAAAAATAGTAATTCAGGAAGGACAGAGCTAAGGCAAGAGTGGTGATGTCCGAAAGGAAGTGGCTGAAATTTGGGAAATGGGAGCCTTTGACTGGTTTCACTGAAGTCACCTCCCCTTGTCAAAGTCTCAGCTACAGCTTATCTAGCTCATTTCAAGAACAGAAGATAGAGGTTGAAACTCCCAACATTTTCATGCAAAATCAATAACCTGTTCTCTTTTTAGTGTTTCTTTCCCAGAACAAGTACAACTCTGTAAAAGATCTTCCTATTTTAAGCAAATTTGAGGGGGGAAAATTGCTCAAGACATCGGGTTTTTTTCTTCATAGTTGGATTTGGTGAAAACTACATATAATTTGTTGTGGAAACTTTATCTCAGTTGCTTTAAGCATGATTTCCTTGAAGGGTGTCATCATGAAATCAGGCAAATCTATTGACAGAGAGCAAGTTCAAAACAAAATTTGTTCTCCTCTTCTAAAAACCTTACGAGTTCAAAATTAGAATCTGTGTTTGGAAAAAGACCCCAAAATACATGAGAGGGACCCGCAGAACTTCTGTGAGTTCATGTGTACATTCTCTGCTCTATCCTCTCTACACTAGCTAAAACAGGTTGAAAACAGTCAATGGTAACAGTACAACTTCACGACAAGATTTCACAGAAAATGTATACTCAACCCACAATACAGTTTCACTGAGTGTGGTCAAATATGAAGTCCTTAAGCATCTGATCTAGCCAGGAAATTATACTCTAAAAATGAAGTCTTTCACAGCAGTATTTTGCCCAAACTAAGGCAAAATTCACTGTTAAAATAGTATGCAGTTTTTCCACATTGTGCTTGCCAGTCCATATCATCACTTTGCATTGCAAAGCCTCATTAATTTGGCATCGGTGATGCTCTACCAAAGATTTGGTGGAAGCCCATCGTTATACTTCCTCTTCTTGGGTAAGAATTTCTCTATACAATTATCCCATGATTTGGATGGGGGGAGGGGCAGCATTT
Organism: Desmodus rotundus; assembly: GCF_022682495.2. NCBI lineage: Eukaryota > Metazoa > Chordata > Mammalia > Chiroptera > Phyllostomidae > Desmodus > Desmodus rotundus. Next base: position 118,971,288 of record NC_071394.1, read on the forward strand.
AAATTACTTCAAAGAACAAAACTTTTTTTTCCAGCTCTAAACAACTGCTGTTTTCATGAAGACCATGAGCTATTTACAAATGATTTCCATCTCTTAATTAAAAATTAGGACCATTAGTACCTCCAATTAACAACAATTAGCTATTAAATTGCCTTTACTGTAATAGACCTGACACAGAGTTATGTGTTCCCACAAGTGATGCATGAAAATCAGTTTCATTTCTTTGTTCAAATACTATGCATTTACTTTGATTACAAAACTGCACTTGTTTAAGTGCACTAATTAATTGATTTTCTCTTTTTAATAAGTTCTAATGAGGGAGACTTTCTTCTATTTATTATTCATTCATTCAACTAATATTTTCTGAGCTCCTGTAGTACTGCAAGGAACCAAGGCTAAACGGTATAAAACAGATGCATTTCTTGCCTTCAAAGAGCATAGAATCTAACAGAGGACAGAGTTATAAATAACTGTCGTTCAACACAGAATGGGACTTTGTACATGTTATTTACACAAATAGTTGACAAATAGGCATGTGTATGCTGGTGTTGTGTTCCTGCTGATACATTCATATTGTTCCCTACCTTACAAAAATGAAGTCTTAAGGGCTTTTCCTGAGGGACCACTATTTTTACATCTCTATTCAAGTAACTGATGTCCAAAGGAGGTGTAAGCAAACAGACGGCTCTGATAGATAAACACCACTGTTATGTAGCCCCTTTTTATTGGGGTGGGATGGGGAGGTGGGCTAGGAGGATACAAAGTCCTATGCTTATCTTCTAATCCAGCATTTTTTTTTCTGTAAAGGTCCAGATAGAAAATATTTTAGGCTCTGACCCCCATAAGGTCTATATTATGACCTCTCAGTTCAGTCTTCTAGGGGGGAAGCCACCGCAGACCAGGTATAAATGAATAAGCACGGTTATGCACAAATAAATTATTTTATTTATACACAATAAATATTTATTTATACAAACAGGCAGCAAGTTGAATTTGGCCTTCGGGCTGTACTTTGCCTACCCCTGCTCTAATCAATTTATTTTTATAAATGTTCCAAATCAATGCTATTACTGACATTCTTTATAAGAAACATGAAGTGCTTTCCCTTTCAAGTTAGAATTTTTGTGTTTTTCTTTAATTTCTCAAAAGGCAGATAAAATATTAGAAAAATAGAGTTGGGAGAGATTGAGATGAAGATTGAGACCTTGCTTAGTATTTCAGTTTGTACAGCGTGTGCGATTGTGGTACTGAACTATTAAAGCACTAAGCATATTTATACTTTTTTTATGTTCATCATATATTGGTTTTCTGGGATTTATTTGTATGTATCAGCAGCAGAGGATTATCAACCAGGAAAATCAAATACATGTCTTGTTTTATATTCTTTTGCCAGCCTTTAGAATTCTGTGCTTTTAGAAATTTAGAGAAAATGTAACTGATTCATCATCTCAACAAATTTGTGGTAAAAATCTATGCTACACCTTTGTCACACTACCTGGCTGTCATTTTTGTTGTGGTGGTGGTTTGTCAGTGTCCACTGAAGTTATTCTTTATGGATCAGTTACTCCCTGGGCCACTGCCTCTGAGTACTGCTCTTTGGCTTTGCACTTAGAAGGTGAAGGGAACCTTTCCTGGCTTTGTCTGGAGATCAAACCCTGCACAGGGCAGGTGTGGGATGGTGGGAGATATGATTGCCCTTCGGTGGCAAAGTCAGAGCAGAACTCCACTTGGTGATGCAGCGCACACCTCAAAGGGAACAGCAGCATCCCAGATGTCGTCTCTGCCATAGAATCCCTCAGTGAGTGGCCGCCGTGGGCTCAGAGCGCACCGCTGCAGCCACGGGTGTCACTTTGTACCTCAGCCATTTCAAGGACAGCATCTACTTAAGAGCAAGAGGAGAAAAGTGTTTTCAAGACAACAATCGATTTTAAAGGAAGCTAATTGAACGTGCAGGAATCAGCATGTCTGGTGCTGACGGCACGTGGTTCCCTTTTTAATCAACAGCATAAAGTGGACACTTGAGGTTCCCGTCGGAGAATACAATCGTGAATGGACTACAGTTCAGCAGTTGCCAAAGGCACGCTAGAGATGTCTGATACCAGAGCAATACTGCCTGGCAGACAAGCTAGCATTTCCCCAGACTGAGTGTCGAATTAGTTTATCAGAAAGCAAAATACCTGAGCCATAGGATTGCACGGCCCTCTAAATGCTTTCTCGGAGCTATAATTTAATGTTTTAACCTCTGTTTCTTAGACAGATAGTATGTGACACAAACACTTAACATTACTAGCTTTTTTGAGATGCCAGAGCAGAAGTAATTGTCCATTATTTTACCCAATGTTCCTTATGTAAAGAAGCAAATGATGAATTTCTCCTTGAGTTCAGTGCCAAGGCCAGTCTCTCTCCAAATGAATGGATATACTTCTTTTGAACTGACAATGTAAAATACATAACTTAATGCATTTTCCTTTTTGGCCTTGGTTATCAGGACAGCTGGAGTCAGATATAGTGTATTACAAATGTCCCTGGTAACATGTTCTCTCTGTTGCTCTCAGCTCGTCATTGCCTTGCTGATGTTTTTAACTGTGCTTTTTAATATAGTGATCCAAGCATGCAAAAATTCAACTTGGAGAAAAAGAAGCACTAATTTCTGTAATAAATAAATAAATAAATAAATAAGGATGGGTTCAGGGAAGTTTTTGTGCTCTAAGGTCTCCCTGGAAAGATAAAATAAAAGATGATTGTGATTATGTGTTCATCTAATCTAAAAATTTGCAGGCAGGGACTCTTTTTCTTCATTCATACACATGCAACTTTGAATAGGAATAAATATGGTATAATAATTGGAAGTGGCCTTTAGAGTCAAGAGGGTACACGTGATTCCTAGTCCCACTACTGCATACTTGTTTAACAATGACAGCTACTCAGATTCTTTGAAGCTAGCCTTTCCTTAGGTGTAGATAACATTGCGTTAACACCTCCATATGCATACTAATGTGAGGGCTGAGATGACATGTCTAAAGTACCTAGTAAGTGTCTGACTCATAACAGATAGTAAAGAATTGGGGCTTCCTTTTCTCCGTCTTTCCCCATATTCAGGAAAGTATGTTAGGACTTTTGAAGTATGACTCCCTTTATGTTCGCCATGATAGATTGACTGAACCAAAGCAGTGTTTTAAAATAGAGTTTCCAAACCCAATATCTAAAAACAGAAGAACTATTAAGGGAGTTCATTGCATGTCTTCTCTATTGGGTAAACAATTATACTATTTATTAGGTGAATTAATATAATGAATAAGTGATAAAGCTTTTTTAACAACATGAAAAATAACACTTATGATGTAAAGTGACAAAAATGAACAATGACTGTGACTCTAAGTTCCAAAACATGCACATGGAAAGCATCTAAAAGAGAACGCATTAAGTGATTATCATGTGCCTTTCTTTCTTCTAAATTTTTTGAAATGTTGCTTTGACACTTGTATAATTTACTAACATTTTAGTGGCAAAGTCTCTGTGTGTACATAATTGTAGGGAACATTTATATAGGAGGGTTTTCATATCAAGAAGATAATGACAACTGTGATGATTATATTGGTGGCAGCAGCAGCAGTGATGAACTCTAAAATGTTTCCCACTTTGATACCTCAACACTAAAGTATTTAAGGCAGAATTAATAGAAGTTTGTCCCTCTATAGAAGTGGCATAGAATCTTTGAGTGATTCTGTAGTCTAAAGTAACCCTTAACTTTATGCAAGTTCATTGTCTACCTACCAGAATGTACATCTCCACAACCACTTGCCTGTTGCTTTTCACATTTTTCATAGTGAAATCACATTTCAAATAATATATTCTCTTTCTTGCATGCAGCACTTGGAACAATCTAAAAATCTTCCTACTCTATTTAATCTGAGACTTCTAGTCTCTTGTGGTTTTAGAATGGATCTAACACATTTGAAACTGGAATCATACATAATATGTTTTAATTAATTATTGATATTGCCTAACTTTTACAAATTTTATATATATGTGAGTTTCCCGAAGCAGTAGGTCACAAAATATTTGTTCCTACCAAAATCATGATACTATTTCAAAGTTTATTGCCACCCAAGAAACTGTCTGTTCTTCTTTTGCAACACTTTTCCTCATTTTGATAATGTGGAATATATCACAAGAAGAATATTGTTTCTTATAGATCATTTTAAAATTTTTCACTTGTCTGAACTGTGCACTTTGGTATACTCACTGTGATTTAATGTTAATAAAATATTGATTGAAAAAAGTCCTTAGCTACCTGACTGATATACTGCGTATCAGAAGACTTCAATTCACATTGGGCTTCCTTAAAAATAGAAACATTTGGAAAAATGTTAAACCATTGGTGCCCTTTAATTTATACGCAATGGACATGTATTTTATTTGGCAGCAAAACAACGTTGGGTTCAGAGTAATGGATCTCAGGCCACTGTAAGACACAAACTTAATTACTTTGTGTGCTTGCTCTGAGTCCAGCAGTCTGCCCGAGAGGCTCAATCTGGGGGAGCATAGGACTCCAGATTCAGGACATGGGAATTCCATTCCTAATTGAGCAGTTATGTTAGCAAAACAAATATATAGAGTTAGTTTTTAAAAAATTGTTGTGATTTTTGAGGGACTTGTTCTAGAAGGTTATAGCCTACTAGCCAAAGAAGACCAGGAACCACCTTTGGTCAAATAAAGTCGGGTTTAGTAGCTTTCAGAAATGAAGAAGAAGTGACATCAGGTGAACCATGGGACATCTAGGAAGTCTGGAGGGATTGAGCTCATGCAGTGTGACTTGGGGAAGGGCTTCAAAATGAGGGTTTGTTTTGCATTGGGTGCTATGAGGAAGTGAGGGGAGGTTGAATGATTGGGAGTCTTAGTAAGTCTAGGAGGTGAGAGCAACAAAGCAGAACTAGAATTGTCATTGCTATAAATGGAGTAGTCACTCACCTTAGAAAAGGATGTTTGCTCTCAGGTTTGCAGAATGTCCTTGCCTCTATCTTTTATCCATCAGAGTCTGATAATTGTTGATAATGTCTTAAAATAGTTTAATTGGGAATACTATAGTATGACCTTCCTAATAGCTACCAGCTAATTAAAGATAATTTGAAAGTTTTGTATGAATCCTTTCCTTACCTAAAAGGTAGTTTTTAAAGTTGCTTGACAAAAATAAAACTGCAGGTTGAACCGCCTTGATAAAATGTAAATACAAACATGAGATAGGCCAAAATGTACCTTATTCATCACATGCATCGAGTGTATATGGACGGAACTGCAAGAGTGGAGATGATTTTATGTACAAAAAAATACTCTGTATTCAAGGCACTGTATCACGTGTTTCATATGGATTAATTTGTTACATGTAATTGTCACAACTGACTAGCAAGGAAATTTCTGTGTCTTCTCCCTATTGAGCCTGGCTGAACCCTCACTCATATTTATTATGCTCCTTTGATCTTCTCAAGTTCTAAACACGAGTCCTGCCATTTACGCGCAGAAAAAGGCTTTGTCGTCCATTATGAGAAATGGATACCATAATTGATCTGATCTCCCATGAATGTTCCTGTTTATTTCCAATGTCTGTTTCTTCATTTCCCTCTCTTCCTAGTCTCCTGTATTTCTCAAGCATGCCCCTCTTTTTGACAATGCTAACTCTTCCTTCTATGTCCTTGATTTCATCTGTCTTTGCCTTTTTGATGGTGTTACACCACTGACTGCTTTCTATTCCACAGGCACCTTCTGCAGTATATATTTATTCATTGATCACTTTTCCTCATCTTTAAAGAAAGGACATAGATCCTTCCTATCTTGTTTTGCAGAATGCTGGTCTTAGATCTTTGCTTTATTTTCATTCTCTTTCCAGTGAAGTTATCTGCTTGCTGGGTCTGAACCATCATATAGGTGACCTTCAAATTTGTATTGCTCATTCTATCCCCTGTTTTAATTCCATGCCTGTGTTTCTAGCAGCCTCTTAGATATCTGCATCTACTCCCACTGTCCTTGGCTGGCCCCATGGAAGTTCAAATTTCATATTCATAATTTAAGTCTAATACTCTTTCCTCCCAATTCAGTTTTTTCTGCAGACTTCCCTAGGATTCAAATAAAACTCTATAAATATTATTTCTGTAAGCCAAGACTTTATGAGTGATGTGTAGCTATGAGTATAAGATTGTTATAGATTGTTATAGCCTTTGACAGAGGTTTGGAATATAGCTCTTCTTTCTTGGGTGAGAACCATATGATTTAATATTCAAGCAAACTTAGAGTAGAATAGAAAATCTCTCATAAATTGATGAAGCATTTTTCTCCCAGGCAATTGTGCTTAAAACCTCAGAGACACTTTGGCCTTTTCTATGCCATATAAAACTTCCTTTTTCTTATAAATTCTACTTCTACAATATACTTCGAATCTGTTCTCCCCATTCCATGCTTTTACCCCAGTTCAAGTTGGGTCCTTTTTACCTTTCACTTTATTAATAAAATGTTTTCCTAGTGTCAACACCTGATACTTTCTATTCTTATTCATCCTTCACATAAATGCCTGAATAAATTTTGAAATTCACACTTTTTTACTTTATCTGCAAGGATATAGTCTTAATATAACAATTGGGAGTTACCTTAGTAAGTAACTATCCCACTTCATGAGTATTGACAGAAAGAGGGTCAGATTAGATCTCTGAACCTAAAGTCAACTTTCCTAACAGCAACCCTCAAACTTGCATGCCTGCATATACCAGGAAAGGTACCCTACTCAAAACTGTGGGCGGCTTACAGGTATTATTCCACAACTATGTCGCCCTGTAGAACTGTGGTGTGGTGATTGCTCACTGGTCTCTATGTGACAGCTGACCTAAACTTTTTCTGAGAAAAATCTTACATTTCCTGCAGCTAACCTCCAAATGCAGGGGGTTTCTTTTGGGCGGAGTGGGTGTGTTCTCTTGAATTCTTTTTAGCTTGTTCAATTTAATGCTATGTGTTAAGTGCCAAGTTCAGTTGATGCTTAAAACAGGGGCCTATGTGTAACCAGCAGCAAAGAAAGCTACATTTCAAGTCCTTGTCAAGAAATATACTCATTCCAAAGTCACAGTTACTCATACTTTTCAGAAACTTGGCTAAAACAAAATAAAAATGCTTGAGAAATATTTGGATAATTTTCAGCATATCCATTCTCTCTGGTTATTCTAAATTATATCCCGGGATTAATCTGAGAAAGCTGTCTTACCTGGCTGACAGTGTCTCGCTGACTCCCTGAAAAATAGCTTTCCTGAAGTATGCATTGGCACAATGCCACTCACTTGTGTTTGAAGGACACTATGATAAATAGCCCTTGGAAACTTGCTTTGCTTACTTTAAAGCAATTGTTCATTTGAGTATCTCTGCTCCTTTCAGACCTATAGGAGCAATGTCTCTCTTGCCTCCATATAAGGAAATAGTCTTCTATGTATCTGGTTTATTTTCTTACCTAATGGACACAGTGAATCATGTAATTCATTGCTAACTAACTCTGATAAATTTTATTATTTATTTTAGCAGCCTTGCTGACTTTATCTTACTTTCTTTCCCTCCAACTCATTTTTCATTATTTGATACTACATTTTATACACTTCAGAAGCTGCCTTAAATCCTTTTGAGAGCATGGGGAGCTACAATTAAATAAATTCTGTAAATAGAGATTCCTAACGTATTATTTTCCCAGTCAAGGGTCACAACTCAAAGGCTGCAAGAATTAAGAAGGACTCATCCACCTTTGGTTTGAGGACTGCCACAGAATAATTCTCAACCTACTCTTCCAGCCGTTTTTCTCACTATCTCCCTCCACAACTCTATTTTTTTCCACTGGTCATAACGATTTGTTGAATGGTTTAGCTATGATCACTTTCTTTCTTGCCTTTGCTCATACCTGGAATTTCTTCTCTGCCGTACTCACCATTTCTGCAGGTAAAATCTCACCTACTTCTAACATCTGTCTCTTCCATGAACCTCTTCCTGATTTTCACTGCCAGATGTGAAGTCACTTTGTTTTGAAAACTCTCCAGGTCCTTTGTTCACACTTGTTATAGTCCACCTCGTAGTACAGATACTTGTACACTCCTCACCACCCCATTTCTAGGTTCTAGGTCCCTGAGAGTTTGGAGGTCAAGGACTGTGCAACTCCTAGTATTCCTGGTGGTACTACTGAAGCTCGAATTTTTGATGAAAATTTATCAGGCTTTAAATGAAGACTCACCCTCAATTTAAAACTTTACATTGATTTTTACTCCAAATATGTAGAGAAGACAAAATGGGAGGCAATACTAAACTAGTCAGACACCTGAATTTTCTCTAATAGGCATCAAAGTCAGGACTTCTTTTTTTTCCCCAGGAGGTTACTCTAGGTAACCGTCCTCTCTTAGCAGGGTTAGCACAACATCCATCTGACTGGCCTTGCTGATTCAAGCCTTAACCCCACCCCAGTTCATTCTCTCTACAGCCACCAGAACTGTCTTTCTAACACAAACATGGCCTGCATCCAATCTTTCCACAGCCTTCGAAACATCATCCTCAGACCTTAGCCAATGCGATGTGGCCCTTCATGATCCCAACATCTACTTCTCCAGACTCGTCTCTTACTACTCTGTGCTCTAGGCATAATGAATTGCTTTCAGTTCCCAGGATGGGCCAGTCCTCCAGGGTCTTCACATAAATTGGAGTAGGATAACTATAGGTGGTCCCTCTGTCTAGAATGCTTTTTCCTCTACCCTTCAACTTGCTAATGTTGGCTTGTTTTTCAGGGACTGTCTCAGATACTTCCTTCTCTTTGGAAGTCTCCCTCATCCTCTGTCTTGTCTTACAATTGTCACTTTTTCTTATCCCCTTAGGTCCCTGAGAGTATCTTCATCAGCACCTTTAAGCACATGGAATCATCATTTTAGGTTTAATTGCCTTTCCTCCCCTCTAGAGTCAAGACTAAAACCTCCTTTAAAGCAAGGACTATTCATATTTGCTTGTTACCAGCAGTGTCTGAGTAGATTGTTTAGTAATATTTGTTGATAGAATGAATGATATCTACTTTTAAAAATGCTGAAGAAGGTAGCATCCTTTCTATAGAACCCTAACCTTAAACTCAAAGTATTAAGATAGCAAGAAGAAAACAGACTCAGAATTCCTACGATGTTAGAAAATTGGAATAAATAAATGCAGAGAGCTTTCTAAATGAGAGAAAAACCTCATAAACAAGAGAAGGGAAGAAAAAGTGGAAGGATTTGGGAAAAGCAGAATTATTAGGAAAGGATTCTTACATGAAATAATTGAAAAAATTGGTGGGAATCCACAACATATCTAACGGCTACAAATATGGCTGCTGTTTAGCAACACCACCTATCTGGAAGGTTTCATGTTGCTAATTGTTCTCCCCAGATAACCATCATGGCCATTGACCGTACTAGCATTATTATAATTGATTCCCCAGAGTCACCTTCTGAAAGTACTTTTATGCCCGTTTTATGGCCCGGTCCTCACATGCACACCATGCAAACACACTGGTCCCAATGACACTGCATTTTTGCTTCATTTTTTTCTAATCAATTTTTCAATGGCCTGTGTCATGCCTTTTGCAGATCCTCTGGAAGACATGCATCCAGGTGCCCCACTCTCATTGTGAATGGTAATGAGGACAAGTAATGGCCTTTAGCTCTTTTTCATTAATGAAATGGAAAAGCACCATACCCAATCCATTAGGGATGCACTATTATATTGAGAGCTTGTGGAAGAAAGGCAGCCAGCCAGTAGACAAAGGTCTGGTTTCCCTTAAATAGGATTTTCAACCATGATCAAGCAAGGCACCCTGTCATCTAGCAGGAAATTTTGCAGTCTTTCCCTCTCTTTCTCGTTTTGTTTTGTCCTAATTTATCCTGACAGTCCATAAGGAGTTTAACTAATGTTTTCTAAATGACATTAAATTTTTTTGCAGATTAACAGTATTCATAGGGATAAAATATCAGTTAGTTTTTGAAAACCTGTCTCTTTGATTTTTCCTGTCTGTGGATTTTAGTTTCTTGAATTCTTTACTCTCAAAGAGATGTTTTTCCCCTTGATTTTTCTCATTACAAACTGAATATAAATATAAAATTAACAGCCATTCTGATTTATTATTATTATTATTATTATTATTATTATTATTATTTTGGCATTCATGTAAATACAAGTCCCCTGTCATTTTTATTCCTTTAGGAAATTATGTGTAACCTATGGTCTTGAATTTGGCCAGTTCAGGCAAGACTTGAGGGTTTTTTAGTCTCCTAAACTTAATTGAATTATTTTGCCCTTAACTTGTATTTTATAAGGTGTCTTTTGCTTTAAAACTCACCTCACTGGCATTTGTACTTATCAACTAAGCCACTTAAACTTCAAGTTCATTTGTGGAGCTAATTCCATGTGACCTTAAAGTGCATAATTGTGCATAGGGCCCAGTTCCTAAAATACCTTTCGTCAGGAATACAACCTCTCAGCCAAAGCAAAATACATTGGCTTCACAGTCTTTTCTCTATAGTTTCTAACTTATATGTTAAGAAAGTGAATATTAAAGCAAGTAACACAACCATTCTTGTTAGAGTACGGGCAAGTGCAGTTTTTGTGTCCATTTCTGCAGTGGGCGCCTTTTATCACCTCTTCCCCACCAAGACCACTCTCAGCGACCAAATAGAATGAGAATACATGAATAGTTGACAGCCCAACAGATGTGCTTTGCCCCCTCCCAATGCTGGGTGGGCAGCACATGGTAGAGAAATGAACCCAAACTGTGAGAAAGATGAGCATTTAAATCCCAACCCTCCCATGTCGTCTCTCTGGAGCTACTGTTTCATCTTGAATGAAGATGATGATAATACTAACAGAGCTATACAGTGAGCATTAAATGAGATATTAGGATGGTCATAGTAGATACTCAGTTCCACTGACTTTGTAGAATTCCAAATTTCCGACCTAACGTTTTCAATTCTCTAAGTCAGTAGTTCTCAAAATGTGGTTTGGGAGGAGCAGCATAAGCACCTCCTGAGGACGTGTCAGAAATATAGTTCTCAGGCCTCACACAGACATAATGTGTCCAGAACTGGAGGTGGCCCAGCAACACCCTCTTCAACAAGCCCTCCAGGCGATTCTGATGCACAGTCAAGTTTGAGAACCACAGCTCTAAGCAAATCAGCAAGTCATGGACATGCGTCTGAACGGGGGAAGGATAAACTAATTAAAACCATGGAAAAAATTAAACTGTTGGTAGAATAATAGTAAAATTTTAATTATCCTTTATTATTTAAATTCTTTCCTTCCTTCCACAATTCTATTATATGTTGTTGTCTTTTGCGATTTCCCTCCTCCTACATGATGTGTTTTTAAAGGCCAACAGGATTTTTCTTAGGTTGGAACATAAATATAGTGGGTCCCTTGGGGAAAAGAAACGTCCTTATTTGAATTTATGCGGTACACCTCAAAACCATTAGGATTCATGGCCTGTAATGATATATTTAGGAACTTCCAGGAAAATGAAACCAAAAGAATCAACACATTGGCACAGTATGTGTATGCACTATGGCATGGTTAGTTACCAACAGGTACTTTTATAATGAGCTTAGCTCTCTCTCTGGGTCTGGAGAGAAGGGAACCACAGTTGTTTACAAACATAACCGCAGTAATTTGTAGGTGTGATATGCTTCTGGTCCTTTTACGTGGTTATTCCAAGGAGGTCTTACTATTGCCACAAGGTAAAGTTGTATTTATGAAAGAGCCAAAACTCATATATGTATATAGAAGGCCTGTCCGGAAGGTATCCAGCCATGTAATATGAAACAGAGACATTTATTGAAGAAGATACAAGATTCAAGAAACATTGTACATAGGACAATGACACCTCTATCCCCTTCAAAGTAGGCACCTTGGGACCTCACATAGTTCTCCCAACTGCCATCAGCTTCCCTGTTGCATTTTCCTGAATCTCACTGATGGTCTGAAATCTCCACCCTTTCAAAGGTGATTTTAGTTTTGGGAAAAGCCAGATGTCACAAGGCACCAAATCTGGGCTGTAGGGAGCTGAGTCACCTGGGTGATTTGATGTTTTACCAAAAAACTCTGCATGAGACATGATGTGTGAGTGGGCACATTGTCATCATGAAGCTCCCAGTCACCAGGTACTCAGAGCTGTGGCCTTCTGAATCATCTGAGTAGTTTCTGGGGGAGGAATGTTCACGCTTAATGAAAAATCTGATGCAGATTTGTTGCTCCATTTGCTCAGTCATTTTGAATGTGATGGCCACACAGTACACATGCTCACTCAATGGCGTCTATCTCCCCCACTGACTAGTAAAGTTATCACTGTTCGCCCAAGCGCATTCTAGTTCACTCTCCTTGGCTGCCAGGTTATATCGATGCCGCACAAAATGCTCTTGTTATGTTAACAATGGCTGGACTTTTTCCAGACGACCTCCTATAGATATATATAAAGAAGTGATCACTCCATGTCAACAAGCATCTGCCTTCCTAGCATATTTCTTTGAGCCTCTCCTATTTAGGACACTAACTAAAGTGACCCTTTTTATTTTCCTCTGGTGTGACACACAGCTAAGAGGATTATACTGTACTTGGATGTTAAAGCTCTTTTTGTAACTGGTAGCATCTAATCCTGATTATTCACTGTTTGTATTTCTAAAATATATAAAACTAGAAACAAAGCTTTCAGCTGAGTCCCCAATTTCACAGACAGGTTGACCTTCACGTCTGCAGACTGACTGTGACTCACTGCTAATGAGAACAGTTGTACTTTGCGCTCTCTTCCTCCTCCTCTCTCCTCCCTCCCACCTCCACTTCTCTTTTCTCCAGTGTCTGTAGAAAGATTTCTGTGTAATAGAATTGGGAAGACATTTTATTGTGCATATACTTACTTATCACCTGTGCCCTTCACAATTGTTTTCAATTGGGAGAGGGGGATAATATATTTTTATTTCTGTTAAATCATCACTTAAATGTGATTAGTCTTTTGGTCACTTATATAAAATATAAATTCCCTTGGGGAATATATTTAAGCATCATTTCCCAAACAACCCCTAGGGTAGCAGTTCTATAATTTTGTAGCATATTAGAGGCACAGGGGAGGGTTAAATATCCCAATGCCCAGGCCACACACAGCTAAGACCAGCTAAGTCAGGTTGTCTGTAGGCGGAACTCAGGTGTCAGTATTTTGTCAAAACATCCCGGGAGATTCCAGTGTAAAGCCAAGAGACTGAATGCTCCTCAGTCTCTTGAGACGTTAATGTTTTACCTTAAAAAAAAGTTCTAAGGTCCAACACATTTGGGAAATAGAGCAAATTGCATTGGTGTTTTTATAGATTTCTTACAGATTCACAATAAATACTTGCACATTAAAGACAGAAGTCCTGCAAGGGAAAAATAGTAGAAATAAAGAAGGAAAAGAGAAAAAGGAATCCTCACCCTCAAGAAAAGCGAACATTAACCTCTTAGCTCAGTTTATTCCATCATTTAAAAAAATTGTTTATTCAGAGGTGACTTGTATGTGGAATACCTGTCAATTTTTTTTTGTAACACTCCTTCTGTGGAATATCATTTGGAAGATGCTGAATAGAAGAATTCCACACCAAAGATTTTTTTTAATGCTTATTAAAGACCTGGTAAAATGTAGATTTTGCTTCACTGTCATGTAGCATTTGATATTTACAAGAATTTGTTGCATTTGCCACAGCAGTTGAGAAATCACACAAAGTGTCCGGTACAAATACGAGACTTGGGCCACAAACACAGTATGAGATTTAGGTTAGAAAATTAAGTCTCCAAAATCAAGAGAACAAAAGAGATCAGTGGCTCCTGGAGAAATCCAGATTTGGTAACACTGGAAGGTAGGGGAAATCCAATCAGGGAAGACGGTGGAGTGAGCTGATGGCAGCAATAGTGCCGGGACACATTAGATCCAGTGGCTTGTGCAGGGTCCGTACAAATAAAGTGATCGTTTGGGATTCTTCGATATTCCCTTTCCATTACACTCACACTTAATTTTATATTCTCTCCCGCTGGGCTTTTCTAAATACTTTGTCTCAGAACTTTATACCCTGGAATCTTTCTAACCAACCCTTAATCTTAGAGTTCCTCTTTCCTTCATCAAAACTAACTTGTGCCCTTCCCTCAGGAGTCTCCAACTCCTTCCTGAGAGTCGATTATATGGTAAAACATTAATTTCTGAATGCGTTAGCGTCTCGCCGCAGTGACGGAATCTCAGGCACCGGGGCAGATTGTTTCCGCGCTGGTTGCCAGGCAGATGCAGAATGACGGCAGTTATGCTCCGTCTGAGTTTCCTAAGAGAGCGCAAACAAAATTCTGCTAATTAGAGTCTCCTAATTAGGAAAAGTTCTTGAGATGCTGTAAAGAGTAATGAAAAATATTTAAAGTAATTAGACAAATTGAATTTGGATACATATTTAAAACGGACAGCCAACTGTTGATGTCAGAAAAGGTTCCATTAGCAATTGAGGTTTATTAGCGGGATAAGAAAGGGTCAAATGCCCAATAGGTCAGGTAACACAGGGGCCTGTGTGACTCCCTGCCTGCTGTGTTTGTGGCCAGTTCTATGAAAGCTGATGACATTGTATATGTATTTTTAACTCATTTTTTGGCCTAATTTTCCCTTTCAAATTCATATGACCTCCCCAACCACAAGGAATAATTAAACACTCAGCTCAAAATGGTTTAATTTAAAAATAAATGCATTAATTCGTGGACTGGAAAAGCCCTAAGTACAGTATCTATATTGATTTTGCTTTCTGGTTGACTTTGGCTACCTGGCTTCCCCTCTACCACTACCCACATAAGTGCACTTCTCATCCTTTTGTTTATATTTTATATCTATTAATTTTATTTCCTTTTGAAACTGCTTCTTACATGCTTCTATAATGATCAAATCCTATATTTCTCATTTTTCCAGTGGACATGAAATATTAAGATTTAGGATAAATTTTCAGCCCGTTTGAGTTTATTGTATCCAATTTTACTTTACTTGTTTAAAAAATGGAACCCATATCACTGGGTCCCCCAATATTTTGAAATCAGATAAAATTGGCTGGAACCCCCAATTCCATGCCCTTTGGAAAGGCAAAACTCTCTGTGGTGTGTATTTAAGTTTTTGAAGGCATTTATAATCACCTCTGCCTGCTCTCTCTAGTCCATAGTGCATTAAATCAGACGAGAAATTTACCCCCTTGCCAGTTTCTCTACAAAAATTTTGCGCAGAGTAAAATCAATAAAAACTTGGGGTGTGTTCACTAACGCAAACATAATTAACATTTAAACAAAGTCAACTGAAAACAAAGATGCATCTATGGATTTGAAATGCCCATTGACGGCTTCCCCACAGTGGGATCTCACCAGCTCATCCCTTCCATATGTTCAGGTTCATCTCGCTCATAACACCGCTCACCTTCCCCTTTCCTCTAGTTCCTTCAGGTTTCCTCTCTCTCATTCTTTCTCAGAAACACAAGCTCCCGTTTCTCCCATTTATAATATCACTTCATGTAGGTTAAGCGTCTGTCTCCCACGCCTTCAGTGTCCAACTGTTCCCTCCGAGAGTCATCAACGTACTTTCCAAGAGAGAGTAAATGAGCATTTCCTGCCTAAGCTGATTTCTTATCCTGCAAAACTATTGAGATGAAATTTTTGTCTTTCATAATAATAATATTAATAAAAATAAAACTAATGATATTTTCCATCTTTTAGATTCTTAATATGAACCCAGCCCTATGTTAAGTATGCATTATTCACTAATACTTCTCAAAAAATAACCTTTAAAGTATGAATGTGTGATTCCATTTTGCAACAAGAAAAGTGAGGTTTATAAATAAAAGCTCAAATGTTTCTTAACCATCATGATAGACTAATCAATCAGACATATTTTCCTGGTTTTTTGGCTGATGTTATTATTCTACAGACTTTAAATTTAAAAATTACATCTAAAACCCCATTATTAGGAAACAATTACTGGGGGTGGGAATTCACTGATACTTGTGTAATCTTATACCAGTGCACATTGAGAAAACCTTTTGCAATATGTATCAACAACCTTTTCAGCAAAATGAGATTTATACTTATCTTCTTCTTTTGCTCCAGAATACATGAATATTTATGAACATCATTATCTTCATCATTAATTTACTAAATTTGAAGCATAGCGTTAGACTAATTTATTTTTCAAATGTTCTTCAAATTAATGTGGCATTCCATGAATCATCCCCAAATCAGTTTATTGTCAAGCATCTAGATGCCAGAAAATAAAACAAACAATGCATTTATAAAATAAGGGTATTTATCCATTAAATTAAAAATCACCAAAAATACTGAGTTAACATATTAATGCCTCAAGCATGTTATGTCTCAAAGCATGTTAATGTCTTAAAAATAATCAGCATACTCAAAAACAGAAATAATAATAGAAACAAAGAACAAAAAGCCAGAAGTAAACAAGTTCAATTACGAGCTAGATTATTTGATCAATGGATGGTTTGAAATATCTTTTAGAAGAGCTTTTCTGATCAATACCAAAAATAAGGGAAGTTATTATTAGGTGTGCCTTCTTCCTGTCCATTAAGAAATTTTAAAAGCACTAGAGAATCAAGAACAATAATACCGAAGCTGGTTTCTAATGACTAATTTTCAAGATTTATTCATTTGGTACATTTCCATAGAGGGAAATGCTGCTTAGGTTTAGACAGAACTTGAATGTAAATGTAAAGTCTTTCTTTTAACTCTCAAGAATAAGTGGCTTCTAAAAATAAGCAGATGGGGGGAAAAGAAGAAAGCATATTTACAGACCCAACAAGTAATAATTGTAGTATCACATACAGGCATTTATATATCAGCTGGTGAACCATCTGAGGTCTCAGCTGGCCCGGCTGGAACTTGGAATTGATGCTCTCAGGCCTGTTACCCTCATCTCCTGAGTCACTAGTCTAATTCAGTCCTATTGGGGCTTCTACCCTTATTGCTTTATTCCCAAGACACACCGCACTGCTTGCCCAATGGATCATCAATTTACTACTGACCTCACATGGTATCTTTTCCTTTGTGTTCCCAAAATAAACTTCTTAAATTCTTATGCTCTGCACAAAAAGTTTTCTCTTCCTCGTGTTGTACCTAAGGTCTGGTTTCTTAAGAATTCAGACATACCTCAATACTCACTGGCTTCAGAGCTCATCACACCCTTTACCCAATACATTTTGATTAGCAAAAAAATTGTTTCAGACTCAGCACTTGCTCAGGACTCATTGCACTTGCTAGAACTCATATGAGTCACAATGCAGTCCCGCAAGAGCAAATGCTTCATTGTTCCGTATACGTCGCTTTCAGCACTCATCACAAGTTCCCAACAAATTAACGATGTACCACTGTATGTCCTTCCTTAACCACCCTCTCGAATGGAGGCTTCACTTATTCCTGTGACTGGTGGAGCTAGAAAAAGTGTTATCAGTCTGCTATATTACCATTGCCTCTTCGAGAACTGTGCAAATTCCTTCCTCTCTTAATGATGACAGAGCTCCAGGATGCTATCTTCTCCCCTTCTTTTTGTTATACCCTGTTCATCTCCTTGCCAACCTGCACATATAATATGGCATTTTGTCATCAGCCTCCTCTTGCATCTATCTCCTGCCTTATTAATACTGTAGTGTCACAGTACTGCAGCAATACTATTGAACAGTGAACTTGCCACCTTTTCCTCAGAGAAAATGAAGGATATCAGGTGTGAACTCCTTTGGTTTCCTGATCTCCAACCCACAAATTAATTGATTCTGGCATTCAGCCTCACCTTCAGAACACTTCTTGACAAGCACCCCACATCCTGTAACAATGACAGAACTATTTCCTGTGATGGGAAATTTACTTCTACATTTGCTGTCCTGCTTGTGTTTATTCCTGTTACAGTTAATTTTTTTAAATTTAAATTGTTTTGCAATTGGATCCAATTTCTTCTCAAATATATGTAGGATGTAGGATTTTTTTTTAATTTTTTGGTTCAGAGTTCATGTCCTCTTAATTTTAACCTTATTGCCTTTGCCCCAGCCCTAATTTTGCAATTAAAAAAAGAGAGAGAACTGCTTTCTTAACCTATTCTTCCTGAGTTTCTGATGTCCTCCTTGCAAAAATGTTTTCCATTCATTTACCAAATTCTTTTTTTTAAAGATTTTATTTATTTACTTTTAGAGAGAGGGGAAGGGAAGGAGAAAGAGAGAGAGAGAAACATCAATGTGTGGTTGCTTCTCACACAACCCCTACTGGGAACCTGGCCCGCAACCCAGGCATGTGCCCTGACTGGGAATCGAACTGGTGACCCTTTGGTTTGCAGGCCCGTGCTCAGTCCACTGAGCTACACCAGCCAGGGCTCGTTTACCAAATTCTTGCTTAATACAGGCGAGATACTGTCACCCAGGCCTGAAGTGGTTCTTGCAGTTAGAATTCCGGAATGAACCAATGACCTTTCTAACTAGGTTCCCAATACGTGAAGGCTCCTACCAGTAGTCCTCACAAATGTCAGGCATTTTCTATCAAAGAATTTTGATGAGACTAGGAAAGTCTCATCTCTTTCCTCAATAATAATGATTATTTGCTTTATTTTATACCATAATGTGATTCCAAATAAATATCAAGCCTTTGAAGACACTCTGTAATCATATTTTGTTCAATAATTTATTTATAGTATAGACATTGTATTAGTCAAGGTTCTACACAGCAACAGAGCCAGTTTCTCTAGATACATACATACATACATACATACATACATACTTTATATGCATACAAGAGCAGATTTATTGTAGACATTAGCTCATGCATTTATGGAAGCTGAGAGGTTCCACAATCTGCTGTCTGCAAGGTGAAGAACCAGGAGAACTTGGTGCTATAAGTCAGCTCAAGTCTGATGTCTGACCACCAGGGCAGCCAATGGTGTCGTACCCAGTTCAAAGCCTGAGAATACAGGGACTACTGGTCTGAATACCTGAGAACTAGGAGTTTTGATGTCTGAGGAAAGGAGAAAATGGGCATTTCAGTTCAAGAAGAGAGAGAGAGAATTCATTCTTCCTCTAGTTTTTGTTCAAGCCCTCAGTGCATTGGATGATGCCCATTTACATTTCAAAAGGGGCCTCTCTTTACTCAGTATATGAATTTAAATGCTAATTTCTTCAGGAGAAAGCCCTCAAAGATGCACTCAGAAATAATGTTTTACCAGCTTTCTGAGCATCCCTAGCCCAGTCGAGTTGACACACAAAATTAACCTTCAAAGGCAAAACAAAAGATCCGGATTTTTGTGCTTTTCCCTGAACAATTGTATAGCTCCTATGAACTAGGTATAGCTTGAGCTTTTCATCCAGAGAGCTTCATTATTCATTCACTCACTCATTCATTCATTCATTCAACAAATGCACCTTAAGTGCCAACCATGATGAATCAGACATGGTTCCTGTGAGAATTTCCATGGTTTCCCTGCAACAGAGGTACAGATTAACGGCTGTTGAAATGTCATAGGAGAAAGCTATCACTTCCAAATCAGGGACCAAAGCAAGGCTTCATGAAAGAATTTGGCATTTGGACTTAGTATGAGAGTCAGCTTTTGGATGTGTGTTGTATTTAGGAAGAAAAAGATTAAAATACGGTAAAGACAAAAAGGTCATTGAAAAAAGAATTGGCAAAGGGGGTGCTCTTTACTGGGTGCAGGCCGATACAGGTCACAATGATTCTAAGAACTCAGTGTAAGTGGGTTGAAATTTACCCCAAGATAACATCCTTTGTCTCTTCATTGTTTGACAAGGGTATCACCAAACAAACTGCTTTACAATTGTGGCAAGGAGTGGAATCTGGACTCTGGCACTAGACAGACTATTCCTTCCAGTCTTTTTTATTCTATCTTTTTGCCCTTACATTTTTTTTTTTTTTTACTTTGAACTCTTCCTACATATCCTTGGAGGCAAGAATGGCATCTGTCTCCTGAAAGAAACTGCTGTATTATGTTTTAGTGTTGCCAAACTTACGTGTGCTCCTGCAGAATAGTACCATTCACATTTTCCCCCTAAATGTGTTCAGTTCTTAGAAATATTATTCTCAAATAGCTTTATGTCCTATTTTTGCAGTTTCTAATTTGTTGTTGTTTTCTATGTTTTCCTCCTTGTTTAGAATGTTACTTCATCTTTCTTCTCCCTTCTTCCTCACGACTCACCTTCACATGTTCCCCACCCATCTTGGGTTGATCTCTAAACACAAATATTCTAATTTACTGTGTAGGTCCCATTTTATCCCTGAAAATCTCTGGTCTAAAAAACAAACACATTAAGTAAGAATATGTTTGATGATTCCTGTAGAGACTGAACTCTTTCAAACTACATTTTAAGGACACCCTCAACATTTTCTCTTTTATTGTTTATTCTAGTCTCCTGGGATAATTAACATTCACAGTGTGTGGGCCCGAGATGGTTGAGAGGAAACTTTTTGTGTGGAAACGGAATTTACTTTGGGTGGCAGCCTGGATGGTTTCCCTTTCACTTTGGCTGAAGCGCCCTTCCCTAGCCTTATTTAACGCTTTAGTCACAGACTTAAAGAGAAAGCAGCCAAGCTTCCTGTTTGGGGGAGCTTCCTGTCTTGGGGGCTTCTTAGTTCACTCTTCTTCTTGACAAGATCCCGCAGTTATTTTTATTTCCAAAATGAAGAAGCAAGCCAGGTCTCCTAGAGAGGTGAAATGAGCCTGAAGAGGCCGAGGACATTAGTTGTTGGACTCTGATTTCATATAAATTTCTGAAAGAACCTTCCAGATAATAAAGCAGTCATTTGTTAAAGGGATTTCTTCTTGATACTTTCAAATTTAGACACTGATTAAAATAAATGTTTATTTGACCCCAACAGCCTCTCTCATTTAAAGAAGTCACCACTCGACAGAGACTTTTAATTTTTTTTTACCACTAATAACCATACTAATTTGCAAAAACAACTAGAAAAATGTTAAGAAACAACAAGGAAGGTATAAACAGGCAGGAGAGTTAAACGCAAAAATAGGAAGACTACCAGAAAGTAGTAATAATACAAAAAGATCAATTTATAAAGATTTAATTATCTACTTGGTTTTGAGGTACTGTGGTGAATCTAAGATTAGCAATAGTGAATAATACCTAAAAACTAAATAGCTTTCTATATGTAAGATCAGAAAGGAGAAGTGAACCCTCCAGGACATCCAGTGGGGTAGCAATAAAATTCATTTCTTCTGGGCTGTCTCCGGTCCTATGGCCCCATCCCTGTTTTAACACTATAGTATGCACTTACTGAATACTCGACGCATAGTAAGGGTTCAATAAAATTTTATTGACATTGTTAATAAGTGAATTAAGAACATATATCCATTTTTGGAATTTTACAACAGAGTACCTTGGCCTCTTAGTTTCTGGTAATCTTTCCTCGACCCTAGAATGTGTCATTAGCAACCACTGTACCAACTCTAAATCTGAATTTCAAACACTAGTTCAATTTCAGACATGCGGCTCTCTGACTACCACCTCCTTCCTTCTACACACTTCTTCAATGACCCTTATGGCATTAATTCTTTGACACCAGTGAGCCTGCCCATCTGTGCATTACCTACTGCTTTGCCAGTATCAGTTCCCCTTCATTTGCTCATAGCCATGCCTAGCTTAGATCTGATCACAGTAGAGGGTTATAATCACTTTTTTTTTTTAATGTCACCTCCCTTGGCTCACTCATCCTCCATCACACTCTTCTGGTAAAACTTTGATCCTCTTGTATCCGATTCTCAAAATGCTCATTCCTTTGAAGAGCTGCACATGGCCAAAGTAAAACGTTTCATCCGTGCTCACGAGTCTCACGTTGCTTTTGTGACCACACAACTTCAGTGGGTTCTCGGCACTGCCTGGAAATCACACTACAAAACGCTGGCCCATTCGCTCTCTCACTCTCCCAGACAACCATTTCATACTTTCTCCCAAACCCACCGTGTCTCACTGTCACCTCGTATCTTGCCCCCAAAATAGAAACAATGAGAAGAGAACTAAGGTGCCTTACAAATTTCCCAACCTTCTTGCATCTGAATCCATTCAATCTATCCTGTTTACGTAGATGAACTGTTGCTGTTCTCATCTAAGGTCAGTGTTTTCTTTTCCTCACTTGGTCTTTTTCTCATTTTTGTAAACTGTTACGGAAGTATGACATATGCACAGAAGAGTGCAAGTTCATGAGTTTACAGCTCGATCAATTTTATAAAGTGGAAACATGCGCGTATCCACCACCGAGATCGAGACCGGGGAGTCCCCGTCCCGCAGAGACCTCTCTCGTGCCGCAGTCTTTTCTCACTCACACACGAGTACCCGTAACCCTGAGCTCTAAACCGTGAATTTGTTTGTGTTGTTTTTAGGCTTTAAATAGATGGCATCATACATTATGAAGATTTTTATGTCAGCTATTTGAAAAACTCCAACATTATATCTATAAAATTCATCTGTATTTGTAGAGCAAGTTTTTATTGTTTATATTATTACACAACATAAGTATATCAGAATTTATTAATTCTACTGTTGATGGACATTTAGGTTATTTTCAGTTTGGAATGATTATAAATAATGCTGCTCTAAATATTTTTTTTGCATACCTCGTGGTATGTATATTTTTTAAAGATTTTATTTATTTATTTTTTAGAGTGAGGGGGAGGGAGGAAGAAAGAGAGAAAGAGAAACATCATGTGTGAGAAATACATTGATTGGTTGCCTCTCTCACACCCCCAACTGGGGACCTGGCCCTTGACCCACGCATGTGTCCTGTCTGGGAATTGAACCAGAAACCTTTCAGTTTGCAGGCAGACACTCAGTCCCCTGAGCCACACTAGCCAGGGCCCTCTTGGTGTATATTTGAAAGAATTTCTGCCATTTACTTGCCTAGGGGTGGGATTGCCTGGTGATAGGTTCTGTAAATGTGTTGCTTCTTTGGTACTGCCGTACAGTTTTACTGAGTGCCTGTGCAAATTCACACTCCTAGCAGCGTGCGAGAGTGCGTGCTGTCTGCATCTGCTCCAACACATGGTACTGCCAGGCTTTTCCGTATTTGCCATCCTGGTAGGAGTGTAGTGTTATACCATCCTGCGGATAATTCGTATGACCCTGATGACCAGGGAGGAAAGGTTGCATTCCTATGTATACTGGCCATTTGAATTGTAGATATTCTCTTCTGAAAAGTGTCGGAGTGACTATATATACTTACATATTTTATTTTTTTTATTGCACTTTTTATTGAAACAATTGTAGATTCTCATGTAGTTGTAAGAAATAATATAGAGAGATCCCTTGTATAATTGCCTCAATTTCCCTCAATATTTTGCAAAATTGCAATATAATAATTTTGGATGTTGGCATTGATACAATCCACAAATCTCATTCAGATATCCCATCTTACTGACACTTATACATGTGTCTCTTCAGTTTTATACATTGTTCTCACCTGTATGGATTTTTTTCATCCACCACCACAGTCAACACTGACCAGTCTCAGCACCACAAGAGTCCCTTCTGCCGCCCATTCATAACCATACCCATGTTCCTATCGCTTGCTGCCCTCATTCCCCGTCCTGGACATCCACTACTCCATTTTCTACATTATATGTTTTTGTCATGTAAAAATGTTATATTTATGGAATCACATAGTATATAAACTTTTGGGATTTGTTTCTTCATTTACCTTCCTAGAGATTTTTTGACATTATTGCATGTAATATTAGATTACTCAAAATTACTTTTAAAAATTGTGGTTTTGCCCTGATTTTTGGATTTAAAAATATATTTCATATATAACCTTTGTTTGTCATATATATATATATATATATAATCAATATCTTCCCTCAGTCTTTTGATAATTAGATTCCTAATTTTATTTTTTAATAAATCTTTTCTATTCCCAATATTTTGAAGCTTTTCTCCTATTTTCTTCAAAATTATACCTTTTAAACTTATATCTGTGATCTATCACCATACTTTATAAGGTTAGATTCAGGAATTATTTCTTTCCTATAAAGACAGTCATCATTTATTGAAAAAGATCACTCTTTCCCATGTTGAATTACAGTAACACTCGTAAATCATTTGTCTGTACATGTATTTGTTTCTAGTTTCTCTATTTTATTCCATTAGTCTATTTCTCTCTTCTTGCAACAATATCTCTATCTTAATTACCATGACTTTTTAGTACACCTTAATATCTAGTAGTGCATGCATCCTCCAAGTTTGTTTTATTTTTCCCAAAATTGTCTTGTAGGTTCTAGGTCCTTTGCATTTCCATATACATTATAGAGTGAGTTCATTGATTTCTACCAAGAAGTCTTCTTGGATATCAATTTGAATTGAATGAATGTACAGTTTCTTTTTCAAAGAATTAACATTATTACAATTTGGAGTCTAATGATGCATGAATGCAACATATCTCTCAATTTAGTTAAGTTTTATTTAATTTCTCTCATTAATGCCTTTTAATCTTCAGTATAAAAAATTTTATGGATTTTCTCAAAGTTATTTCTAAGTATTTGATATTTTGATGCTATCCATACAGTATTTTAAATTTTATTTATAGTTGTTGCTGGTAATTACAAATACATTTAATTAACTTATATTCAGCAACCATGCTAATTTTTTTAACAATTATATTTTTAATATATTTTTTAGAATATATATTAGTAGAGTCATCTGTGAATAATGAGTTTCTTCATCTTTTTGCCTTTCTTTTTTTCTTGTCTTATTGTATTGTCTAGAACCTCCAAATCAAAACTAGAAGAGGTGAAACTGGACATCTTTATCTCATCCCAAAATTCAAGTAGAGAGTGTTCAGTGTGTCACCATTAACTGGAATGCTAGCTGCATGTTTTGGGGATGTAGCCCTCTATCCCTAGTTTCCATCTATTCCTCGTGTACCAAGACACTTTCTCATATCCAAGTGTTAGATTTTATCAAGGATATTTCTGAATCTTTTCAAATGATCGTATAATTCTCTCTTTTGTTCTGTCAATGTGATGAATTATGTGGACTTATTTTTAAATGTTAAACCTACTTTTTAATCCTGAAATAAATTTAGGAAGTTTGTATATATGCTTTTGAGAGATACCAAGCTATAGTTTTTCCTTCTTGTAATGCCCTATAGATTTTTGGTGTAAAGAGTATGTTAGTTTCCTAAAATGAGTTGTGAAGGGTCCCTTTTGTATTATCTCCTGGAGGAATTTATATGACTGGTATTATTTGCTTCTTAAATGTTTGGAAAACTCACCAGTAAAAAACAATTGAAGCTGAAAATTTTATTGTGGGAAGGTTTCAGATTATGAATGCAATTTCTTTAGTAGAAAGAATTAGTCAGGTTTTTTTCATTTTTCTTGTCAGTTTTGTTAAATTGTGCTATTCAACAAATTTGTCTATTTAATATAAGTTGTCAAGTTTATAAAGTCATTCATAATATCCTATTATTATCTTTCCTACTTTCTACTTCCCATTTTATATTAAATTCAATGAGTCTTTCATTTCCACTACTCCATTGTAAACATGCTTTCATAGTTGCCTTCATTCTGAACTCTGATTACAATTAGTGTTCAGTTTTTATGTGAGTTATCTTCACATTTTAAGTTGTCTTTGTGGTTCACTGGACCTCTCCTCTGTTCCACCTTTCCCTAGATTTAATTTTACCTATTACTAAAAAAAAAAAATTGAGGAGAGGGAAGGAGAGAATTCATAGTGTGTATATAGAATTGTTTCTAGTTGAAGCTTTAAAACATAGTTGCTTAACCAGCTATATTTCCATAGTATTATCTTCTATTTTTACTGCCACCACAGTGATCTGTGAACATGCTCAAACCTAATGGACTTTGTTTTTCCTTTTTTTCTCCAATACACTCATGCAAATTGCTTTCCCTGCACAATTAAAAGCCTCCAAGCCTGTGGCTACTGCTAACAGGGGATGAGATTTCATGACTTTCCAAGCTTAGAACAACCTCCAAGAGTCATTCTTGCTACTCTCTTGCTGAATGCCACCAATCGTGGCCCCACTCCAGAACACAGCAACAATCTGTATTCTTTGGTTAATAATTGAACAGACATCTCTCTGTGGGTTTAGTTCAGTACTATTCTGAGGAACTGGATGGGATACGATAGGCTATATACTCCTAAGAATTCTGGGTTCCCATTTCTATCTTGCCCACTAACTGGCCATCTTTTCTCTTGGGATGTTTTTACTCCTAGTGTGTGAGGTATATGCTGCTATCTATATTCACTACCACCTACTCTTCAGGGACAGGTATTTCCATTACTCACAACTGTCCACTGTGTGATTTCTCTATTAACATCTTAAAGAGTGAATAGTCTACTTTAGGTTACAAAAGCATACACTGTCAGTATTCTGGATGGAGATCCCGACCTCACTTTCCATCACTTCACTAACCGAAGTAGAAAGGATGCAGGGGGAACTGAGCTGTGTGGGTCTGGGTAGGAGTCCCACCTTATATGCCCTAATGGGCATCTCTCTTTTCCAAGAGAGTCTCCCCAGCTCTCTTCCTCTGTGGATAGTCTCTCATTCATTGACATAAAGACTTAGAAAGCATTCTAAGAATTAGACTCCAGGCACCTGTTACTACTTAGTAAAGCAAGCACACAAAATGATACAATTTGCCATCCCAAATGCAGGTATTACTCCCCAACTGAGATTATACAATGTTACAAATTCAAAAAAAAAATGCCCTCCAGACTCCAGACCTCTACCTCCCATAATGCCTCTCTCCTTCAACCCCTCACTCGACTCTGACCAATAATTCAGGTTGTTCCCTATATTCTCAAGCTTCCTATAGTAGAAGAAACTTTGTACTCAGTGATCTTAAAAGTAATTCACACTGCACACTGTTAGCATCATCTACCACAGTTGCTGCTTTCTCTGCTCAACTTCCTTTCTGAAGTGCATTTCATAACTTTCCTGTATCCTTCCCATTGACTTTCTGGGTTTCATAGAGCCTGGACACCTTTCCTTGCTGAAATTTGCTAAGCAGATTTATGAATTTTATATATAGCAAGGACTATAAGTACCAATTTACAATGTAAATAGTGTAATGGTAACACCAAATGAGTAAGCTTGATAAATTATTTTAGGAAATTCCAAAAATTGAAATGTGGAAAATTTCTTGCCACTCCTTTGCTTTACGAATAATAAAAATATGTTTCCTCACAAGAAATATATGACATTTTTTAATGTGTTTTGTTTTGGTGGAGGAAAAAAAAAAACCTAAATCCAAAACTAAAAATTTAAGTTTTCTTTCTTTGTTTCCTTGGAAATAAGGAATGATTCCCCAGTAACAGAAACAGTTTGTCCTAACTTAGGCAAAAATACAATTTCTCTCCTGTCTCACCGTTTCCCCCTCTTTGTATAACTATCTTGGTGATGCGGTGTCTAGACTTCTTGGAGCAATTGCTGAAGTCCGGAATTTACTTTGGGTTTGACAATGGCTAGCGAGGCCTCCCGCGCACAGGGGGAAAGCTGGTGCTTTCAGCATACATAAAAATCATCAAACTGTTTACCAAAAAAAAATGTATTCATTCAGGTCAAACTTTGTGCTGCATACTACAGGGAAATATTATATGGACTTGCTCATTTTATCTATATCATCTCATTGTGATGTTGTTCCCACCAGTCGTGTCAAAAAAAAAAAGCAAAATAATTTCTACTTATGAAAGAATTATGGCAGATTCTAGCTTTTCAGAAATACCTATAAAATAAATTAGTTTCAAGGATGCACATCCACTCTTGTTACGGTTTCCCTAAGTAATCCAAGGGAATTTATCAAGTCAAAGGGGCACTTTTTTTTTTATATGTTATTGGTCCTTCTCTTAGTCCTATGTCATTTGCTGGCTGGAAAAAATGAAAGCAGCCTCTGAAGCATCCAGATCTAAGCAATTTTTTGTGCAGCCTGGATTATTAAATCTGACTGTAGTGTGTCTCTTAAGGAAATCAAGCTGTGTGCTTGCAAAGAAAATGCAGGGTTATTTGTCACCAATTACCTAAAGCTGAGAGTTGATCTTACAGGTAGCTGCAACCATTTCCTGTAAGCACTTGCTCCTAATTTTACAAGGCTGTCACTTCCTGAAGCTTTACCCTAGAAAATATATGTCTACTGAGGAAGAGTTTTATTGCAAAAGTTTATCCAGGGATAATGGTCTCACAGGGTGTGAAACTCCATAGCATCGACCTGTTTGAAAGAAGCGCCTATTACTAATTTTCAAGCCACCTTCTTGAGCACTGACTATTAGTTTTTTCCATGACAAAAGAAAAAAAAGCAACCTGAAAGTAGTTTTTTTCATTCAAAGATACACACAACACACTGAACGGAGCAGACCTCATTTGCACTGTAAAATCTCTACTGCTTTTCTTCAGAATAGCAGCATAAAAGCAAGTTAAGTAATCAAATAAGTTAGGCACATGGGGTAGCCCTCCGAGAAGAAAATCAGGTATTCTGAGTATAAAGTAAAATTTAAAAATGTATGGAAATTCAATTACAATAAAAATGTTCATCATAGGCATATTATCCTATATTTCTTAATCGGAACTTCACTTATTAAAGCCCATTAATTAAAAAAAACAGTATCTATATTACATGGGAATGATCAAAAGGAAGCTCTTAAGACTTTATTTGCTTACTTTCAAAGGGAATGAAGGGGACTGACACGTGTGCTGAATTACAGCTCAGAAGAGCTGGAGTCCATTCCCCGTATAGGGAGGTCTCAGTTTCTCAACGTGTAAAATGGGTGAACCATCCTGCCTAGCCCATGACATTGCTCTAAACAGAGGATAAGTGTGCATTTACGCCATTGCAGTTCAGTTTAGGTCGTGTTTACACTTCACGGAATGGCATGGGAAGCATGAGGATTTACTGATTCGGTTTTATTGAACAAAACACAGATGAGGTGTGGAGTAACTCAGAGTCCTCTGAAGAAGCTTATCTAAGAATGACAGAACATGCTTTCTCCATTAACAACACTGCCTAGGAACACTAGTTCGGCATGAGAGGTCTAAAAACTGAGACGGCTTCTCCTGTGAGCTGTGTTCCTGAAGCTAGTTCACAGAACCACCTCCTTAGAGATGCTGAGAGCGGACCAAAGTCCTGGCCTGCAGATGGGTGCCAGTGATGTCATCGTCTTACGCAAAGGGCACGCATACTCACTCATTATGCCAGTTGCAAAGTGTGGAATTACTAACTCTGGAATAGAAAATAACCAAATCCATGATGGTTTATTCTTTTACTAGTAAATTACAACTCTGGGAAAATATGACCAAAGAGTCTGAGCCACAACAGTATCGACTCTGTGTTTAGATAATTTCATAGTTGGTAAAAATATATCCCCACTTACTACAAATCTACTAGGATTTTTGAGATCCAATTAAAGAAACATTTTTCCTATGTATGTTCTTTAAAGCATGGGTCCCCCACCCTCCAGGCCGTGGACTGGTACTGGGCCAGCCAGGCCTTTTAGGAATCCAGCCACATAGCAGGAGGTGAGCCTAAATATAACGCACTTGAATCATCCCCAAACCATCCACCCCCTTCCCAACCTCCACCTTATCCAGGAAACCGGTCCCTGATGCCACAAAAGTTGGGGACTGCTGCATAGAGCACTAGTTCTAAGCAAAATTATTAGTTGCTACGAAAAATGTTTTAGAAATGCTGACCTTTAACTAGGCTTCAGTAAAATATGATTTCTCAAGATTTTTTTATTATATGTCAATATCCAAGAAGAGAATATATTAGGCAGCATTGCTCAAAAGCATCGGAACACATAAAGCTTTTATCTCACGTGAGCTTGCATTCTATAAAAAAAACATGGTAGAAAAACCTAAATCAAAGGATATTTAAAACCTGTATAACACAGTCAAACCACCGGTCTGAAGTAGTCAAGGGACTAAGATTACCCCCCAGCATACTCTCGAAAGCAGTTTTGTTGGTAATGCAAACACCTGCCACAGGGACCTAGATGTGAAATAGTAATTGCTGAAATGTGACTCCAGGGTTAGGAACTGGTTTTTAAAATGGATAGCAATCAGATACCTGAATACTTATTATCTACCTAAGAGCAATGAGTGGGGTAAAGTATTTATTTAAACATTATATAAACACATTATGGGGTTGGTGAAATTAATATCTATAATGAACTCAGAATTACCAATGGCTAAGAGGCGTACAAGACTTGTCATTGGAAGTGGAAGGCTTCTACTCATATCCTTTTATTCAGCCATCAGACAATAACTTCCTGAGAATCAGGCATTTGGTGTGTTAGAAGATGCAGAGACAAGTAAAACTTAACCCATATCTTCAGGAGATAATAGTCAGGACAATTGTAATAGAAGAGAAATGAATGTTATGAGATCGCAGAGGACAGGGGACAAAAAGCTCTGGTAACTTGCAACTATAAAGCTAAATTAGTAACATCACCAGGCCTTTCAAACAGTCACTCTTGGTCCAAGTTACAAGGCTGTTTAGTACAGATATGAATTGCACTCAGTTGTTATTAGTAGCAGCTAGAATACAGAAAACTGTTCGTTTGATTTGATGTGGAGTTGTTTCATGAAGGCTGTGTCTGTTTTTAGGAAACAGATACAGAAGGACAGTGCATAGTTTCCAATGAAGATGCATCTCTTCCAGAATTGCTTTACTGCTGTAATTCTCCATAAATATTAAACAACAATCGATGAGCTAGTCTCCATTCAGAAATTTCCCTTGATTCAGAATCATCATGCCTCTTGGATACTGAAAGTACCAAGACACATAAAACAATAATTTAGGTTTTGCATATTTATGCATGGCCTTAATTTTTGAACTCAGCAAACTTAGAAGAATAGATATTCACAGACTTGGAATTTTACACAAGCATAATTTCTCTAACCTTCATGAATTGAGAAACTTTGTCTTCATTAGATGATTCTGATTCTAAAGTTTTGTTATGTTCATCAAGTTTAGAAACTCAGAAATATAGTTGATTTTATAGAAAATTCCATTCTCAAAGAGCAGAACTTTGAATTTATGGGGGGGGGGGAGGGTTATAGTAGAAATAGGAACATGGGTAATACATTCTATAAGATGAGCATGTAATTTTTCTGCAAAAATACATTTTATCCCCAATACATTACTGAATGCTAAATCTTAGTGAAAAAATGGTCTGAATGTTTCATTGTTTATTTGACTGAAGAAAACTCGGAGAGTTTAAGGAGCTGAAAGGAAATCTTGGCAGTGACAGGAGGGTGGGATGGGGAGGGGAACAAAGGAGGTTCCAACAGTCTGCAACACTGGTGTTTCAATGTATAAAATAGTGATGTGAAAATGGCAAAGTGATGACACTCGCCAATTCTGAACGTGGCTACAGAAACATTTCTTGCATTACTCCTCTATTATTTGTATTTAGACAAGAAATTATTACTAACAATATGATTCATTCATTCAACAAATAATTTGTTGAGAGCCTACTGTGCGATGGATGCCAGCAAAAAAATTGAGGGAAAAAAAGGACATTATCCCTGCCCTCACGGAGTTTATGTTTTAGATGTGAAAGTGAAATATTTGAGACCTGATATAGACTGTTTACAAAGATAAAGTAAGCAAAAAGGGGTGAATTAATTCGTACTGATGCTGGAGGTGGGCTGCCATGAGTACTGAATCAGTAAGAAGAGGTAATTCCATGCTGAGAGGAACTGCATTATTTTGGGTCAAAATAAAGTTTAACTTGGATCATGCACTGGCAACGGGCCAGATATCTCATGTGACATCTACTTTGCTCCTTGGTTGCGATCCCAAGTTCACCTGCATTTTTCTTTGATTCCCTCTAGTATATGACTGCTGCCGCTCCTATGCAAGGGACCTACATTCCCCAGTACACGCCTGTGCCTCCGACAGCTGTTTCTATTGAAGTAAGTCTGTCTCTGTGTTACAGAAAGAGGGTCGGAGAGATCCATCTCAGCCACACACACTGTGGTCCCCATACCCCGAGGAATCCATATGGTTTGTGTGGTTTTCGTGCTGCTCTGAAACTTGAAATTGCTAGCTCAGTATATAAAAATGCGTGCCTTTACTTGGACGTGCCTAGGTTTTCCTTTGCACATAAAATAAGTTAATTTGTTAAAAAGGTATGTGGGTAGTGTCATTGTCATATTTAGAGAAAAGATCAGAGACCAAATCTCTACCCCATCAAATGTTAACCACAAATACCCATAAATAGGGAAGGGAAAAAAGTTTGCAAATATTTGAATGAGCTAGTTCTCTGGTGCCCTGTTACTCAAAGAGTGGTCCCTAGACCAGCATCGTAGGCATCACTGGGGAGCTTGTTCAAAACTGAAAACCCTCAAACATAACCCAAACCTACTGAATCAAAATTTGAATTTTTTTTAAAAATCCAGGTACTGTTGCTTTATAATGTTATATAAGTTTCAGGTGTGCAGCATTATATTTCACCATCTGTACATACTACATCGTGCTCACCACCAAAAGTCTAGTTTCCATTTGTCACCAAATATTTGACCCATTTTGCCCTCCTCCATACCCCATCCCCTCAGCTAACCACCAGTCTGTTGTCTGAACCTATGAGTTTGTTTTTGCTTGGTTTGTTTATTTATTTATTTTTTGTTTTATATTCTACATGTGAGTGAAATCACATGGGTTTGGGGTGGGTTTTTTTTTTTGTCTTTTTTCGCCTGGCTTATTTCACTTAGCATAGTACCCTTCTGATCCCTCCAGGTTGTCACAAATGTCAATATTTCATTTTTTATGGCTGAGTAGTATTCCATTATATACAGGGTGCGGCAAAAGTAGGTTTACAGTTGTGAGGATGCAAAACGCAGAGTTTATCCTTGTATTATTGTGTCTTAGTTATTGTTGTATTTTCCATACAAACAACTGTAAACGTACTTTTGCCCCACCCTGGTGTATGTACACCACTTCCTCTTTGACCCACTCATCCATTTTGTGTGTGACAAGGGTTTGCTGTTGCTGAGGCTTGGGAGATACAGGCATTTAAGAAGACATGACGATATAATACAGGAACCCGCAGAGGCCCAAGTTTTACCTCTTTTATGGTTTCCAGACCCAGAGCTGCAGGCCCCGAAGAATGTGTCAGCATTAAACAGATTTTAACAGGATTTTCAGAATTTTAAGGCTATGTAATTACGACGCATTTTGATAGCCATATTGAGCTATCAAACACATGGAGGACAAGAGGAAATTATGAACCTGAGCATGTAAATATAAATCTGTGCCATATAGTTGCACTTCTCTATCTCTGCACCAAAATTTGAGCATTTTGATGACGATAAAATGAGACACATTTGTTAGTGTGGCTTATTGGAAACAGTGTAATTATAGTTCAATGTAGGACTTATAAAGAAGTCATTTAGGAATAAAAATAGAAGTGCACTGACATATTGCATTGAATTTGTGCTCAGAAGGGTAAGTACTCATTGACTCATTTCCTACATAAAAACACTCACTGAACATTCACCCGTATCCATACAAGTAGATACGATGGAAAGCCCAGAAAAAAAAATGCACAATACCAAATAGTATTAGGGAAAAATATTGGATTAATATTCTGAGACTTTTCAGTTTCTAAGGAACTCAGGGATCTTTCGTGACGGAGAGCTGACCAAGAACATTTGAAACCCAATATCGCTGCAGGTGTCCAAGGCTATAAGTGAAACCAGGAGAATATATTCAGACAGATGCCTTTTCAAGCCTAGTAATTACCAAATAAAACCACCTATGCCTCTCTGGGAACCAAACATATGTTCCTAATGATGACCACCTTCAGAAATTCGTTCTTGTTGACATATGTGAGGAACAAGGAAAGCAAGGGTGAGGAAAGGAGCAAATCAAAATTAAGGACGTTTGTTTGGTCCTTTTTCTGAAACCTCTAACTGAATTGTGAAAAACAAAACAAAATAAAACAAATTGAATGGTTTAAGGGAGACCGCCTTAACAGTATTCTTTTAAAAGAATTTCAAACTTTAATGTAGATTTTTATTAAGGTCAGAGTTCATTGTCTTGCCAGATCTTAGACTTGGTACAGTGTACTATCCCAAGAAAATCATTAAATATACAGGTTTTCCTGAATGAATTTATTATTAACAAATTACCATTTAGTGTGGCTGTATACAGTATGACTTAAAAGTTCTAAGGATGGACAAAATGATTCCTGACCACTCCGCTGCTCCAAGGACTTCTGACAGCAAAGGCTCCTCGGTCGCACATTGAGGTGAATTTCTCAGGCCTTCCACAAATGTGCTCTGTGGTTTTCCTTTGCATACTTACTGTGGTTTCATGTAGCTGCGTGCGATGTCACTCGAGCCGAGTAGAAGAGGGGTATTGTTCATCAGAAAGAGGGATCTTTGCTGAAGCCAATAAGGCTTTGTGTTCTCATTTGCCTCCTTAGGGTGTTGTTGCTGATACCTCTCCCCAGACAGTGGCACCTTCATCGCAGGACACCAGTGGTCAGCAGCAACAGATAGCAGTGGACACATCCAATGAACATGCATCTGCATATTCTTACCAACAGTCTAAGTAAGTTTGGGCTTTACTAAGCATTTTCCCTCAAGAGCAACCATTTTGACTTCACTCTCTCATGTTGCACCTGTTAGCTTTTGCTGCAATGCAGACCCCTCACACTGAGTGAGAAACAGTTATTCAGTTCACAATTGTGTGGGTTGGCAATTGGAGCTGACCTCAGATGGAGTGTTGACTGGACTTGCTCAAGCATCCGCGGAGAGCTGCTGGTCATTTTCACAGCTCGGCTTCTGGGTGTTGGTCGGCTCTTGGTGGAGTGATGGAGGTGATTGAACCACATGTTTTTGATCCTCCAGCAGGCTTATTCACATGGGAGATCAGAATTTGGAGAATGAGGGAGAAAGCCAAAATGACCGGCACTTTTCAATTCTGTGACTCATTTGCTGCTGCCCCTTTGGCCAAAACACAACACGTGGCCAACCCCAGGTTCACTACCAAAAGTTCTGGATGCAGAAAGGAACATTGTGGCAATTTTTACAAAAAAAATTATGACATATATTTTGGAAAAACTCTGATATTCCCACATGAAACTAAATAGTGAGACTATGTTTTGGTCTCCCTTTTCTCATTCTTAAATGAAAGCAGTAACACTTTTTTCACAGGGTTGCTTTGAGCACCCAGTGACATCATTCATGAGAGACCTTATTATAAAATACAAAATAACAGAGAGTAGGGTGTTATTCAGGAATATATGGCAAAACAACAATCATGTAGTCAGAACTACTCTTGAAAATCCTTAAATCACTTAAGAAAAGTAGAGTTGGCTTTGTATTAAGTAATTATATAGATTGCTGCTAGGTGGAGGGGAGTATAAGGAGACTCAATGGTAATGGAAAAAATATAATAAAGATTTTATATTTAAAAAATAAAAAATAAAAATATGAGAGGGGTTGCTAGAAACCAAAGAAGTTAACAAAAGTTCAGACCGTATACAGATGTCATGCAAACCAGTCTACTTCATAGGGAGCAACCAAAGGCCTGGTAAACAGAAATTTCCCAGTGATCCTTTCTGCCTGCACAGTGTTGTCCCGTTTCCTGCTCATCATTCTTCTTTAATCTCAATTTATATGTAGACATGTGTTGGCTGTTGAAAGATTAATCATGATAATGTAGTCTTCTATATGTGCGTTAGCTTCTAAAGTCACTTCCATGAATTAAATATACTCAGAACATGACTCAACCTTACAAATATAAAGTATCATCATCATCATCACTACTAACACATAGCTTTTACAAAAGATGTATAATAAATAAGGCATTTTAAAAAACTCACCTTTAGCCTGTGTGAATGCACCCTTTCACACAGCCTTTTACGTGTACCAAACAACATGGTAGGCTCTGGCACTTGGTTGCAAGCATATTAGATTTTTTTTTAGTCTTATCAGAAGATTATATGGAGAAAGGAGTAGAGGTTGGCAATGTGGAAGCGCAGTGGAAGATGCTAGTGGGAGAGGAGAGACACTATATTTGCTAAAATCATTTTTCAAGTCTTGGTGAATAGGTGAAATTGGCTTGACTGTTTTAAAATGTAATGAGGAAAGTGGTCCTAGACCCTTTTTGCCAACAATGTACTGATGTCTGGATAAATGATAACTATGCTTTCCTTTATCCAATCAACAATTATTGATTGGGTGTCTACTATGTGACAGGTAGTATTCTAGATGCTAACAAAAGACCAATGAAAGAGGCAGCTGCCTCCTCCACTCTTGGAGTTTATTTTCTACTAGAAGTGGACTTGGAATCAATGGGTCAATCAAGAAATAATCAAAAAGAGCCTGCCCTCTTAGCGCAGTAGGCAGCGCGTCAGTCTCATAATCTGAAGAAATAATCAAAAGGAAACAGAATTTCAAAGTAGACTGCCTAAAAAGATTCTTATGAAAGAAAGTGACTAAGTAGATACCTAAGATTTGTATCTTCCCAGATAATTAGAGGGTATTCTTGGAGAGTTTTAGAGCAAAAGCATTCTAGACCAATTCAAAGATCTGGAGTGGGCACCTGAGGCTGAAGTGTGGTGGACAGGTCCACAGGGGGAAGAGTTATTGGAGGTGAAGTCAAGCAGGTTAGCTTTGATAGAGCCTTTGGTCCTTTGATACTTGACTTTGTGTTCAGTAATTATTCTTGGTTTTGTGCTAAGTGAGCTAGAAAACCTTTGAAGGGATTTAAGAGAAGAAACAACAAAATTTTATTTATATTTCAATGACTCTATTACCAGTGGAGGCTGGGCATAGAGAAATGTATTTCAAGGATGGCCTCCAGGTTGCAGATTTTCCCCTCTTGTAATTTTCAGGAACCTTCTCCTCTCCCTGCTTGATTAAATAAATCAGCTTTAGCTGCCCCTGCTTGTCAGCCCACAATGAGATGCTCTCCCTCAGGGTCATCTGCACCTTTCCATGATGAGATGGATAGGCAAGTGCTCTGCCTGGCCCATGCACCTCCACACGTAGGCCCTGTTTTACTTGTAGTACCTTATGCTGGGTACTAGGTTAAGAGATAGGATCTCTGCTGTCAAGGATTTACAGTCTAGTATGGGATTTAGATCTATACATAGACAAGATAAACACATTTCAAGGAAGAAAATGAATAGGGCTCTTTTTAAAAATACTATAGTAAGTCATAGAAGAATGCATTTAATTTTTCTTGGTTATATAAGCTTTGGTGGAGGTTGTGGCAACCGTAACTGTGTCTTACAGGAAGGAGCAATGTTCCAGGTGTAATTACATCTTGACCATATCCAAGGATGGGAAACTTCAAAAGAGTATTTCATCGAGAATTAGATGCAGAGTAGTAGAATAGTGTAAAAAGGCAGATTGGACCCAGCTTCTCGTATCAGGTGCCATATTGAGGTGCTCGAACAGCATTTTCTTTGTTCTTTGCATGTTTTTCCAGTTGAAGTAGACAATGGATTTGGAAGGAATGGAGACAGTCCTGTTATTGCAATGGCTCAGGCAAAAGGGGGCAGAGTTCTGAAGTAGGATGGTGGCAAGTGCAAGGGTGGGACTGGGTGGCAGGGAGTTACAAGGAAGTAAGAAAAAAAGGAGAACAGGATTTTTAAAGTTTGAGTAATACTGTGGAGTTAATGATGCCACTGACAGAGGCAGATGAGACAAAATCAGGAGGGTGTGATTAGTGGTAAAAGACAAGGAACTAATTATTCTTATAATGAGTCCATTCAAGGAAGCTTCATTCCTTGAAATATTGAGGAAGTCTGAATCTGACCTCATAAAATTTTAAGTGTTCAAGGTTAAAACTGGTAGCACCATGGTTATGTTCTTTCAGCCACGGGTTCTTATGGTTGATAATGCGGAGCTCTCCACAGATAATAAATATCAAGAATAGAAGTCCTCCATCCCATGTCCTCATAGGGGTAAAATTATGGCAAGGCACTTCCTCGTTTGAAGGAATTTTCTTTCTCACCCACGCTGGGCCATATGGCACAGGATGTTCCACAGGGCTTGCTCGTTGCTGCAACATGACAGAGAGGAAAGCGCCCTGGAACATAGGACATTTCAAATGTGTGACATGTGAAAACCACTTGTATTGCCTTGCAGACATTTATTTAAACCTGGAGAAAAATTTTAACAGGTCCTGTTTATATTCTCAACTTCTTCCCTTTAACAACGCTACAAAGTACAAGGAGCTTTTGACTTGAAACAACAAAAGGATAAAATATTGAATGAAAGCAAAGACAATATCCTAAGTCTGATAAATAGGTGGATGGCCATCACTTCTGAAGTTTTATAAAAGGAAGTCATTAATGTGATTCTCTCCAAGTTTTTATCAATTTCAGCCAAGGAAAGCTGCCCTGTGACATGGTAAGACATGAGGTTCTTCAGAACCATTCAAGGAAGATCCTGGGAATAGAGCTAAGCATTTGGGTTATGTAAATAGCTCAGTTCATTCACCATCCCTGTGAAATGTTTTGGAATGCAAGAACACCCAACATGGCATTTTCTAAAGAAACATTCATTAGAAAGAAGACACATGACAATTAATGCCATGTGCCCTGTACACACTTGACACAGTCCCAGTTCTAGTCTTTTAAATAATCTAAAAGACATGGAAAAATTCACTTGGGTTACATTCTACCATTTTCTAGAGGTAGTACTATGTTATCCTTTGAAAGGCCACCAGAAATCTACTCGAAGTCTTGTTCTGAGGTCAAGTCACAAGGCAATATCCCTAAAGTTGTAAGCTACACAGTTCTCTACACAGCTCCATCTCTCCTGTTCATGCACAGTGGTGGGTAGTTCTAAAATGTTTTTGACAACCCATGTTACCTTGAGCGCTACAAAGTTCACCAACGGCAGCTTATTTCCAGCATCATTGTGCTGTTATGCTCTTACTTTCTTCCATCAGGCGACCCATTTCTAACAATCATTATGTTAATTGAGATATGGATAGTTTAAAGAGCTTGTACAGACCTCTGGCCGGGCTCACTAAATGATGGCTGGCCTCCTGTGGGCTGTGACATTCTGATTAGGGTGCCCATGAACAGCAGTTTAACCCATCGTCACACATACATGTAACATCATAACGTCTATACTAAAGTTATTTTTAAGTAAATTAGAAACTTCACAGCAGAAGGTCTCAGGTTTAAGAAGTATAAATGATATGCATAGGAATACAAAGTTTATATTTGGGAAATATGTTGGCAAATACTTTAACATTCCAAATTCTACTTTCCCAGCTTTAAAACAGGTCTTCACATTTTGTAGTCATGCTTTCTTTTTTCCCCCATTGTTAAAAGAGACATTACTGCAAAAGAGACTCTGGACTCTTAGCCCAAAAGGGAAAAAAATGATACCTGTGGTTTAAGTTGGAATTGTCATGGAAATTCCAATTCCTGCCTGAGTTATCAGTTTTTTCTTTCTCACCTATGAGTTGTCACTCAACCCTTCGGAGCCTCCTTTTCCTCTTCTTTAAAGTGAGAGATTGGATTGTTCTCCAAAGACTGTAAATCGGATCTCTAGTACTGAGGAAGGATTAGCCACATTTCCCGGAGCCCGGTGGGGAGGATGGCCAGAAGTGCGTTGGGAAACAATGCTGTAACCTGAGTGAATGCTTTCTTAATTGCAGTTCTCTTCAAAGCTATTTAAATGCTAATGACTATGACCCCCTAGAGGGCCAGACAAAATATTTGAAATGTTTTACTTCCTGAAAGATTAACGTGTCCTGCCCTCCTCCTCCAGCATTCTAAGTTTTATTTTTTTAACGTATAAAATTATTAAAGAAATCTAACAAAAATTTACATTGTCCACAGGATGATGCTTTTGATATTAATTTAAAAGATTACATTCTTCCAAATACTTTTTTGTTTTGTATTGGAGATCCTTCTTTGTTGGGGCCCTAACGGCATACTTAGTTTGTTGTGCAGTTTTTCCTGAGCCCCGGACCACAGAATCTCTCTTTTCA
This sequence comes from Desmodus rotundus, assembly GCF_022682495.2. Taxonomy (NCBI): domain Eukaryota; kingdom Metazoa; phylum Chordata; class Mammalia; order Chiroptera; family Phyllostomidae; genus Desmodus; species Desmodus rotundus. Next base: position 119,011,333 of record NC_071394.1, read on the forward strand.
CAGGGCGTTATTGCTTGAGGCTGATCCGTCAGGAACGACACAGGGGAATACTGCATTCTTAGATCAACTCTAAGACTTCTTCCAGCTCTAAACGTCTAGAATTCCAAGATTACGCTTTGCTACTTCCTAATCTACTCTCTGTGCTTTTCTTTATTTGTGTGTGGGGTGGGGGGGGGGGGCGGAGGGGGAAAGTGGATGGAGGAAGAGAGAGTTCAAAATGACTCTGTGATCTTAAATTCAAACTCCTAGTCTTCCAACACCCACACTGACCTTATCTCAGGCCCCAGTACAGCGAGGCCTTTTCATTCTTCATGTCTTCTCTGGCTGACTGAACTGCCATGACCACCAGCCCCTGTACACCGTAAGTATGCTGACGACGTGTACGTTATATCCCTGGTTGCCGTGTTTACGTGCCCTTTAAGCCTGCAGTAATACATTTTGTTTGCACAGAACTTTACAGCTGGCAAATAACTTTTATGTTCATTCACACGGATACGTACCTCTTTTTAATTTGCCGCCCATTTTATTTCTAAAATAATCTCACTGTCCAATTTCAAGCATTCTTGTTTGTTATAATCATAGCCTTGAAAATTTAGAAAACTACTGTTTTTATGGATATACATAAAAACCTCTGTTTTAATGGATAATCAATAGTCATGATTTCAGTGTGCACGTTCACAGTTTACCTGGGACAGAAAAGGTAGACAGGGGTGAATTCGGTTCCAATAAATAGCAATACTTTTTTCCTTCAAACTTCAGCTAGCAACCGTGAAAATGTAAAGTACAACCATTTATTTCTCCTCCTTTGTTTACATGCAGCAATGAGACTACTGGAAGGATCGAGCAAGTGATGGGCGAGGGCTATCAGAAACGTTTGTGTAAGGTTATAAAACTTGACAACAGCTGCAGCCTAGCTCACAAGTATGGGTGCTTGGAGACAGGCCCGTGCACGCGCCACACCTGAGCACTGCGGGTGTTCTCTGATGGCGTAGTCCATTGAGTGAGACACCGTTCACTGAGCGGCTCTTACAGAGATTCACGGCATGTCATGCATTTCCTACTCGATACACAATAAAGCCAGGGTCGAAGATGGAAGTAGGAGCGAAGAATAGATTTAAAAACTAAAACAAGCAAAAACACAAAACCATAAAACATGGATTTTTAGAGATAAATGGGGTAAGTCTACACCTTGCAAAGGCATACAGATCAAATCTATACCATGGTTTCCATGACTACCACTACTAATAAAATGTCCCTTGGCGTGGCTGCTATTATGGAAATTTTAATTGCATTTCTTCTTAAAAGAAATCTCATTTTTCCTGAATAACTCCAAAAAATGTATTTCTAGAGACTTAAGCTATTAGTTAAAAATGGATATATTCAATTTACCAACTAGACATTTTCCTTACATGATTCTAGATATAAGATAATCTGGGTGAAAGAGCCATACTAGACTCCTAAGAGAGCTTTTAGCAGAGTAGAAAAAACATTCCTGCCCTGGCTGGTGTGGCTTAGTGGATTGAGCGCTAGCTTATGAACCGGAAGGTCACGATGATGACGAACCTGTCAGGGCAGTAGCCTGGGCTGTGGGCCACGTCCCCAGTTGGGGACGTGCAAGAGGCAACCAATTCACGTTTCTCTCCCTCTCATTCTCCCTCCCTTCCCCTCTCTCTGAAAATAAGTAAATACATTTTTTTAAAAAAAGATAGAAAAAGCATCCCCTCTGAGTCATCCCAGGCTAACTGTCATATGGATTCAAACATTGTAGAGGGCTTTTTGTCAATTTGAATAAGGCCCACTTGTTCAGGTTGAATGCGGCCTTGCACCAGAGTAAATAGGTTGGGCAACAGATCAATGGCTAGAACTTAGCCCCGCTGGGCTCCCTCAGCCACACGTCTCACACCGTGAACCACCTGTACAGCCATACCCAGCAACCCAGAGGTGCCTCTACTAACTTAAGCAAATGGGCATCAGAAAAACCTGCAGAGCGCCGAGGGAAGAGGCTTCACCTGCCTACGTATGACCTCTGGGTAGTTTAAAGATTCTTCTTTTTATAGCACACCCCTGGTGTTATTTAGCAAAATTCTGATCTGTGAGTGGAAAATCTAAGAGTGAAGGTCCACCTACTAAAAGCTCAGTCCTACAATACAGATGGAGCAGGAGCAGAAGACATTATTTGGGCAGGGCTAGGCAAAATAGCATATAGTAAAAGTGACATTTGTCAAGTTAAACACCTATTATGTGCATACCTCTCTGCCAGACTTCTGGACAATAAAGTCAAATAAGATATAGCCTTTGCTCTCAAGAATTTGAAATCTCAATGAGATGAATAAGCCAAGAAGAGGAAGAGAAGAGGGAAAGTGAACAAAACTGCATCGCCCTCTTCTCTGCCTTACTTAATTACTTGGGTCATACTTAGTGAGCACATAGGTAACATACAATCCATCGCTGTATCTTGGGTATGGAGTAGGGACTCACATATTTGCTGACCAAGTGAATGATGAACCTCATGGGTGTTATGAATGGATAGAATTACTCAAAGAATTTCTGGGGGGAGCTACAACATAAGCCAGGCCACAAAAAATAGGTTTCATTCACAAAGGGAATATTTGCTATCTGGGTATATTTGTAATATTTATTAGTTTAGAATTGAATGATATTCTTGACCTATAAGCCTTGATATTTGATGTGAACACAACTCCTGGCTCGAGTTTATATTTGTGTGAAAGTGGTAGAATTTGACACTCGAATCAGCCCAGTATGCTTTTACAACTTCACTGATGACTGTTATTTTTAAAGAGCATGGTATCTTTTAAAGAGACCTCACTGGACAAGAGCACAGAAGGGGATTCCAAAGTTGCTTTGATGTAATAACCACTCTTATTCGATTGCTTTCACAGACCATAAACGAGACTGAAGAATGTCCGTCCGAAACTTTGCCTTGAATGAAGAAACTTCATTGAACAAGAAGTTGGCTTCCAGTTTGCACAGACGTCAATGGAAAGCTTTTTCTTTTTTTAATTTTGTACTTTACCCAATGAAAACAACGCGTTTTGTGTGCTGTGCAAATAGGTCTTTCATATGATCTGACAGTTTATTTTTCGCCATCATTTTTTTAATTAAAGTAAAAAAAAAAAAATCCCAGAAGAGGAAAAATGAAAACAAAACAAAACATGAAAACATGGAAGGTTGACATTTTATCTGGAAGAACATTTGAATTCAGAATTGACCTGAAGGTGTAGATAGATTTTTTTTAACAAAAAATCTGATGTCAAGAGGTGGACAAGCAGAAATGGAAACAAATTGTCTTCCTCGTAATTAAGCTACTCTTTCTTTTTTTTTTTTCTTTTTGTTTAAATGTGGGTTGTTTTTTAATTTTTTTTCTTAGAAATATTTAGGTAAGGTTTATCTTGAATCTTAATTGCCTTAATTTTAAGGACGTCAAAGGCTCTCGAGGCAAGCTGTCAACGTCTTGTTAAAAAAATCAAGAAAGAATTGAAATATTGTGCCGGCTTTAACTGGTACAGAAGCTTAAGACTATGAGTTTTTAGGGTGAAAAAAAAACTGTACAGTTTAAAAGAAAATGTTTTTCTTCATTTGAAGAAAATTTGTTGATAAAAGAAACCATGGCAACTGCAAGAATTGGAAAAATGCTGGGACTTTTCCTGAACTTTGTCTTAAGTGTTGAACCATTTGGAAGGCTAACACATTTTATGGTAAAGTTATTAAGGTTGGTTTAAAAACAACTGCATTAGAAATAATGCGTGTTTGGGGGCAGAATGCAGAATTTTTTAATTTACAAAGCGTGATTGCTAGCAAAAGCATTAGTGCTTTTTACCTGCAGTCTTTTTTATGAGCTTTACAAAGTTTTTAGTCAGCTTTGCTTGTCACATTGCAAAACCTAGCTTAAAAGCATTAAAAAAAAAAAAACAAGTAGATAGGAGCTTATGGTCAAAAGTGCAAAACAAAACAAAACAAAAAAACAAAAAAAGCAATAGATAGAGAAATTGTTGACAATTTCTGTAGTCTTTCCTAGTCGTGATCAAATTCAGCCTATGGATGGCCTGTTTTATACCAAAGATGAAGTGGTACCCTACTGCAGTCCAGAAGATAGAGGTTGTTTTTCTTTACTTTTAACATTTTTATTTGACCTACATGGCCGGACCAGTTCTTATTTTGTTGTTTGTTTAAACTACCTTCCACTGGTATTTTACATACTGCAAAAAAAAAAAAAATTTTTGTTTTTTTCTATATTTGTGGACAGTAGAAGCTCACACCTGCTGTGCTCAGCAGTTTCAGCATGAAGAGTTCTGGATACCAACTGATAGAGCCAAGAGGCTTTCAATTCCATGAGCTTTTCCAGTTCTTTGCTAGCTGTCTTGAATAGTGAAACCCGTATTGACGGCCACCAATAAGCTAAGACACTTTTTTAACAGGTTGAAATTTCTTTTTGTGAATTTTGAACTAAAGACACTTCCTGAACCTGGTCTGAAGGGTCACTTGTTAAAAAAAAAAAAAGCTTAGTGATATTGTGTTAAACGGTGAGTGGTTTCCTGAAAAGGTCTCATTGTATTTGTAACAATAGTCTTCCTTCTAAATTCCAACACCTCTTGATTTTGTCTTTGCACCTTAGTCTTTGTTGTGACCCACCATGAGTAGTCACCTTGATTCCGCAGTGGGAAAGGGAGATCTTCTTTTTGCCTTTTTTCATTGTATTTTCATATCCTGGTGTTGTCAGAAGAAAGACAAAATAGACCTTTTTATTTCAGTTTAACTCTCTAAGGGAAGTAGGACCAATAAGATTGAGGATTCTGTTAGAGGAATTTAGGTAAGTTTTTGAAATGCTAGTTGACAATCAAGAAATTGTATGATTTATATTAATAAGAACCAAAACAATTGGGTTTGATCAATCATTAAAGCCAAAGGGATATATTTGCATTGAGAAGGATGCAAAATTGTGTCTAAAATGAATTAAATTGATGTCACAAACATCTCTGCATATTTGGTTCATGAAATCCACATCCAACCTGTACAGTTTCACTTGAAACTAAAGACAAGGAAACAAACGTTCACTGAACTAGGCCCTGAATTGCTTTCTGAATGAATCATTAGAATCAGATAAGGGAAATTCTTTTCACAAACTGTCAGAGGAACCTGTCTTAGTCCAGAAAGAGGAGGGAAATGCACCGAGTGCACTATAAAAGAAAGCAGAGTAGGCTTTTGAAAACTTTTTAAAAATTTAAAAGATAAATCATAGTCCCATTGGATCACCAGGAGTGATGAGTTTGACTCGTATGAAAGTGTCAATATTTCACCATTGATGACATACAAACAAAAGCCTAGTGCTGAAATAGACCTGGTTCTCTTGTCCTGGAAACTCCAATCTTGAGAAAGACTCCATATCTTCATGGTTAAATTAGAGGCAAAAAATATATCCAAGAAATTGTAACATGCTACAGAGCAATACGAACTGGTCACACCCATCCTTACGGTTGTCCATGATTTAGTGAGAATCCGAGGTTTCTACTTTTTTCTGTTCCATCCTTGAGCCTCTCATGTATTTTAAGGGTGGTGCTTAAGTTTTATCTTTGAGAAGTGGGCCCCCAAGTTTCAGGGGGTGAGGCAAACATGTATGGAAACTGTATTTTCTGTTTCTTTTTTTCACTCTCTGAACTCTTTGTATAAATAAGGATTATCCTGGGCATAATTCATTTGAATATGAAACCAACATGTTTTCTTTTGTTTCTGTAAAAAAAAAAAACAAAACTTAATGTGATACAAAGAAAGTCTCATTTGTACAATCAACGATGAGGCTAAGAGGTAGCTACCATGTGGCTGATGAGTGTGCCTAGGTAACTTCCTGTTTCTATTCAAAACTACTGCTTTATTTATACATTCAGAAACATTTTTTTCAACTATAAAATTTCAATGATCTCAATTTTTTTAAGCCACTTCAGGCAAAAGGAAATTACCTGTCATTTTATGTATCCATGTGTGTTTTGTGTTTGGACTTTTTACATCATGCCATTCTATAGAATATCTTATTTCAAATCGAAAAGAAGGAAAAAAAATGACACATGTTCAAATTCCCATCTGTCATCTTCCCTAATAACTGTTTTTAAAAGTCATGTCTTAGGGAGAAAAGCATCGACAGGTAAGCAGCATTACACTGTATTAAAAATTAAACAAACCAAAATATGTGTTCAATATATGCAGACATCAGAATCCTATTTTGGTTATTTTAATCCTCTTTAGGACTGTACTCATTTGGTTTAAGTATTCTGATCCACCAGGTTTTCAAGCCTTTACTCAAAGTATTCAATTTTTCCTTTCAACTTCAATCGCCAAGATTTCACCTAAAGCTTAGGAAACAAACTAAAGCCAGAATCCAGATGGGATAAACACTATCTCATCGAAACTCCAGGGACATGAACTGGGGGAGTGCGGTGGTTTTAAATAATGATAAGGTATTGTCAGGGGTGGCAAAGTGTGCCCGGCGACTGGGGGCTCCTCATGCACGGCTCTGTCTCCGGGAGACGTTATGGCCCCTGAGTGAACGAAAAGTAATTCTAGCAGGGGCTGGTGACTCTTTGTTCTTGAACACTGGCATGTCTTGAATATTGCAAGTGGCATAATATTCTAAAAAAAAAACCTAGCTGACTCCAGTTTGGTCAGGGCTAGTTTGTTTCCTTGGTAGATTTCAATTGTTCGGGTGTTGTCTCCATGCTTCACTTGAATCAATTCTTCCTGTGACCTTAATGGCTCTGCCACATTTGACAGCATATAAGACTCACCTTCACCCCTTTCTAATGAAAAACTACATGGTATTAAAAGCACTCCTCCTAAAGCTGGAAAGCCGTGAGCAGCAGGTGGCTGGATGGAACAGGAAGTTCACTGTATCTACAGAATACGGTGACCCCTTGCAAAACTGCTTTACAAGTATTTCCAATTCATGTATGACCAAAACAAAGTACTTAGTTTCCCCCCCACCAAAAAAGAAGAAACCTATTTGAATAATTGGGATGCCAATTACATACCCATGTATCTTTTACAGTGGCCTAAAGTCTCCATTAAGGAAAAGTGAGATTTCATTTAAATGCATCTGTGCCGTCATCTTCATGATTGAGAAGCTTCGATGTACTGTCTAGACAGATGATATGATTAGTAGGAGACTAAAAGTACATTTGACAATTCAGCCTCATGCTTACTTTGAGCGCACAAACCATTACAGGTGAGCTGATAAGCAGAGAGAAATTCTTACGCAGGTTGCAGTGATCATTGTTTTCATATGATACAAAATTAAATGAAAGGATAGCATTTATGTACACAAATAGCAACATTCAGCACATTTGAGGATCACGTCAAAGTAAAGTCAACACCTGTCATGGAGCCCTTGATCCCCGGTATCTCGTGCACAGTAGGGAGTAAAGGATGAGGCTTGGCATGCTTCAACCTTCTGAGCTTGCCGGGACTGCCAGCCTCTCACCCCAGTCTACAGGACGGATGGAAGTGGAACAGGCTCGTTGATTGGGTACACTATCCCCTTCCTGTGGCAGAACGATAATGGGGTTTCGTTAATGAATCAATTCGTTCTACAAATAACACCCACTGTGGCACTGGAAGACAGTTGAGTCTAACTCAAAGTTAACAATTTTTACCAAATACTTTAAAATATGTAATTAGTCGTTTTATCCAAGTGCTCTTGGGCATGCCTGCCCTCTGTGGATTACACGGTTCGGGAAAGTACAAAAGCTAAATAAATATAAGATCCCTGAGTGGCTGCCCAGACCTTTTATGACATAGGGCGGGGAGCTCTCTCCAGGTTGTTGGTATCTTCTATCTTTGTGTTTATACCCCAGTACATATGCTCCCTGCCACGCGCACACACTCACACACACTCACACACACACACACAAGGATGAATGGCTTCTCTACGTTCATGTCTTTGTGTTTCTGGGAAAAAAAGTCACGTTTCAAGGAATGCTTCTTACACCCAGGGAGCAGTAAGGCTGAAGCAGAGGTGAGACCTCGCTTGGAGTCTGCAGGAAGGACCCTGGGCCGCCCAGTCCCACACTTCTTCCATTTCCTTCACTCCACTTAGGAACCGCCCACGACTGAACCTTGCAGAAATCCAATCACTCTCAATTTTTGAAGGGCTAATTATCTACTCTGTGGCTTTCTTTTGTCTTTTCTTTTCAACTCTTCAGACTTGGGTCTCTATTTCTGTTTATTAACATGTCACCCCAAGGGTGGAAAAAGAAACAATTGGAAATAAAATTCACATCAGTCTATGTTGCTTCTTGTTAAGTATTGGCTGTTTGAAGGAGTTGAAAATCATTTGTAAAAATTAATGTCAGAGCATTATATACCATTGATTTTTTATTACCCATAAGCCCCTTGTCCCTTTCCCATCCACCACAAATAATTGAGAGTTGGCTGTATTCTTGCAGAATATAAAGGAAAAAAAAACGAGCAAAGAATTGGCTCCCCTTGAAAGAAAAGCTGTTTTGGTTTTGTTCACTTTTGAAATTTGAACCAGTAAAAAAGGTCAACTCAAAATTCAGTTATGAGAATATAATAGCAGCTCTTGGTTAAATACACACTCTTACCCTTATCTTAAATCTTTCACACACCAAAAAAGAAAAAAAAAAGCATTGTTTGGGGTTTTTTGACTTTGCATCACTGTATTAAGGCTGAATGACCTTAACACTCCAGTGGATTTATTTTAAAAAATCATTTCAAATTTAAATAGTGTCCAAGGTGTAACTTCAGTGTTACGCTTTGTATTTTAAACCCTCTGGTCTTAGATGATTCAGAAAGATGCTCTCTCCTCCCCCCCTAAATATGTTATTTCTTCATATGTAAAAAAGGAGTTATTTCATACTTTTCAGGAACTGTAAATACTATTTCAAAGAGACACTTGAAAAAGTTTTCTCCACTCTGGAAATCAATGCTTTCATTTCTTTAAAAAGAAGAAGAATTAATTGGAATCTTAATTTAAAAATATGTATAGGTAAAAGTGTGCTGGCTATGAAATTCTCAGTTTCTAAAAGAAAATGGGACACAGCTTTTTAAAAAAAAAAAAAAATCCTTGTTTCAGGCCACATTTGATTTCATGGAACTTCTGAAGCATCATTTAATTTTGAACTTAATTTAAGAGCTTTTTGTACTGCTGTCTCTGACTGTCATGGAAAGTTCTGTGATTCTCTGGTGTTTCTGGTTTTATTTTTAATATCGCCATCTGTACCACAGTCAAACTAGCTACCATTTCCCCCATTCCTTGGGCTTTCTGTAGATCAGTGGATGTTAGGTTTAAACTTCTGTTTTCTTTGATGAAGCTTTCAATAAAAAATGAAAATAAAATCAACCCAGAAGGGCCATTGTGTTCTTCTTTACCCCTCCAGAGATGGGCTGGGGAAGGGGCCGGTGCGGGGGGGGGGGGGGGGGGGGGTGCAATGTCTGTACACATTAAATTACGAACACTGCTGGCTTCCTACAGAATTCCTCAAAGAAAGAACCACCCATGGAAACAAAAAGTGAGAAAGGAGAGAGCATTCTGCTCATGCAAAGAGGCATAAGAAAATCACTATTTGGAGGCTCTAGAGGAAATAGACTTTAGATCTTACTAGGACCTCACACACTCTTCCCACTTTCTGGGCTTAGGGATTTGGTGATAAATATGCCTAAGGTGTACCAGCTACGTGATGTATCTTGTGTGAAGGCCAGTAGATATGGAGTTACGTGTAACACTAAAAACATTTGTCTTGATACCTGTGGCTTTTATCCCTGCAAAGATTAAATTCCAGGTCAACCAAAATCAGAAGTGCCCATTTCTCAAGCTGCGAATGGTTATCTATGCTAAACAAATAATCAGAAACTCTATTTCTCTGGTCCAGAATAATCTAAACTAAGCTGGAGCTCCTAGTCCAGGAACAAAATACTTTGTGCTACAATATGCATTTGCTGTATTGCTGAAGAATATTTAATTCTACTTGACAAGACAGGAAAACAAATGCGATGAATAAAATTAATACGATGTGCTAAACACAACAAAGTGAGTAACCTTTAAGAAAGATGAAATAATTAGAGCATGTGAGTGTGAAGAAATAGAAAGACCAAAACACTATGTATTTATGATGCACTAAATGCACAAAAAGCACCACGTAGTCATGATACACACAAGAAATGTGAGGCACTGAATGTTTCTGAGGTCGTAATTAGGTCACCCTGTGTAACTCATAGCCGCTCGTCCGGGAAACTTGTGAATTTCAGCTACTTGCCTTTCTGTCTCTCAGAGGGAGCAAGCACGTTTCATTGGCTCCTTCCTTCTGTCACCTGCCTTGCTCAAACCAGATCTCTGGTCCTTGCTGTTGCATCCATGGGATTGGATGATGAGGCAGAGGGAGAAGCGGGAGAAAGGAACACTGCAGAACATTAGGCTAGCGTGGCCCTTCCAATCCTTTTGCCCCATACCTTAAATGAGCTAACCCACTCCGTGGGCCTGCCCTTGCTTCATGCTGTGGGTTTTAAATTGATTCAATAAGCCCAGTTTTCAGCACACAATATGGGGCTAAAGTAGGTTCCCCGTTCATGTGGAAAATAATACAATAATTAATGAATAATAATACAGAATACTCTGTGTTTCATGCAATCACAGCTGAAAACCTACTTTTGCCCACCTGGTATTTTATTTGGCCTGTGAATCCCTCTGTTCTGTGACCTTGAGTGCAATGTGAACGATAGCGTACTTGGAGGTCACCGCTGCATCAAGGTGTTTTCCTTGTGGCATTTTCATGCTTTAGAATATAAGCGCCAAGGGGGTGTAGAGCTAACCAGCCAGTGTCCAGGTCCTAAGAGCGTGTTATGTATATCCCTTCTCCCTATGTGAATATCCGTTCACATTGTCCTTCTGGGCAGAAGAGAAAGCTAGAAGTGAAAGTTGGAAGAATGGAATTACTGGAGAGTATAAGAAAGTAAGACTGGAATAAAGATCTTGAATTTAATCTTACCCACATTCCATCTGGGTTTTTTTAATGGTTCTTTCATGCTGTTTGTTTATTTTTCAGGAATTATAGACTTTTAAGAAGATGATAATACCACCACCAATACCCATATGCACAAGATATTTGCAGGGCATTTGGGAACTTTCAGAAATGCATCCCTTTGGTTAAAAAAAAAAATCCTTTCTTTGAAGATACAAAGAGGAAGAAGACTAGAGGATGAAGAAATGCAGCCTCCGCTGTCTAAAAATAAAAGAAAACATGATTTCTTGACCTCACATCACATTTTTTAATGTTTTAAAATTTTCTCCCAAAATAACTCAGTGTTTTGTCAACTCTCAATCGTTTCAATAAGGTTCACGTTCAATAGTGCTTTTTTAAAGGGATGCTGACAAAGATAACTCTTTTAGCTCCTCTCCAAAGTTAGCAAAGTGAGAAGTAGCACAGCAGAAACTTAATCTCAGAGGATTTAATTATTTCTAAATTATCTGCACAGGAGTGTCATTTACAAAATGGGTGAAAAGGCTGTCATAGATCAAAAGGCTGTCTTTTCATTTAAATCCTCGGAGACACGGTGCATCTTCTCTCCCAGGATCTTTCTCCTGCCGTGAGGAAGTTGCAGGGAACTACGGGGACAAAGTGGTCACCAGGTGGCGCTGCTGCATTAGTCTCCAGTGGATTCCAAACCCAAATCCAGATTCTGTATTCCCGAAACAAAATGGGTATGGTGAGGTACTGCTGTGAGAGCAAGAGCCACCATTAACTGAGCCCTTACTCCGTGCCAGGCACTGTGCCACGTGCCCTGCATACCTGAGTTCACACAACCCTCGCAAGAGTGCTCTGAGTAGGTACTGCCACTGTCCCCATTTTCGAGATGAGCTTTGGAAAGTTGGGCAACCTTCCCAGGAACCTACATCTAGGAAGGGCTAGACTGTATTTTTAAAAACACATCCACAACTCAACCCCTGGGTTCTAAGGTTTCATCTTCCGCAATGACTTTGGGAAATGCCGATGTGGAAGACCTTTTCTTTTTCAGTATCTTTTTCCAAAGTTCACCTCCCGTGGCCTGAGATTATGTGACCTCTGTAGAAGAGGGCACTGGACGTCATTCTAATCATCTTGGTCACAGAACCCCAACACAATGCACATTTTCCATCCCAGAAATAACTTGCTGTTTCAATCATCTCTGTGATTTGTTCTGGAAGGAAAGAACCTATCTACCAAATAGATAGGCATAACTTTTCATTGACTCATTCATTTAACAGTGCCCAGCACACGGACACTCCATAAATATTATAATGATACAGAGATAAGGTAGACATGGTTCTTGTTTACTGGAATGTCTATTCTAGTAGGCAGGGGCTATGGCAACATTGTAGCGTGAAATAAGACCAGGGAACTTTGTGAGCAATATGTTTAACCCTTTCATGGCTGGATGCAAAGCGGATGGGACAGCTGCCTCGTCTGCATGCAGCCGTCTGCTCTCACCCACACATATGGAAGATCTTCCAAGCTCCTTGCCATTGCCTTTTTCTTTCTTAAAAAATATTTTTTATTGATTATGCTATTACAGTTTTCCCATTTTTTTTCCTCCCTTTTATTCACCTCCATCCTGTACCCACCCCTCCCACCAGCATTCCCCCATCTTAGTTCATGTCCATGGATCGCACATATAAGTTCTTTGGCTTTTCCATTTCCCATACCATTCTTAACCTCCCCCTGTCTATTTTGTACCTACCATTTATGCTTCTTATTCCCTGTACCTTTTCTCCCATTCTTCCTCCAGCTCCCACTGTAACTCTCCATGTGATCTCCATTTCTGTGATTGTTTTTGTTCTAGTTGTTTGCTTACTTTGTTTTTGGTTTTGTTTTTATTTTAGGCTCAGTTGTTGATAGTTGAGAGTTTGTTGTCATTTTACTGTTCATATTTTTTATCTTCTTTTTCTTAAATAAGTCCCTTTAACATTTCATATAATAAGTGTTTGGTGATAATGAACTCCTTTAACTTGACCTTATCTGGGAAGCACTTTATCTGCCCTTCCATTTTAAATGATAGCTTTGCTGCATAGAGTAATCTTGGATATAGGTCCTTGCCTTTCTTGACTTTGAATACTTTCCAGCCCCTTCTTGCCTTCCTTTGAGAAATAGCTGATAGTCTTATGGAAACTCCTTTGTAGGTAACAGTCCCCTTTTCTCCTGCTGCTTTTAAGATTCTCTCCTTCTCTTTAATCTTGGGTAATGTAATTATCATGTGCCTTGGTATGTGCTTTCTTGGGTCCAATTTCTTTGGGACTCTCTGGGCTTCCTGGACCTCCTGGAAGTCTATTTCCTTTGCAAGATTAGGGAAGTTCTTCATTATTTATTCAAATAAGTTTTTAATTTCTTGCTCTTCCTTTTCTCTCTGGCATCCCTATGATTCAGATTTTGTAAAGCTTAAAATTTGTCCCAGAGGTTCCTAAGCCTCTCCTCATTTATTTGAATTCTTGTTTCTTCATTCTGCTTTGGTTGACTGCTTATTTCTTCCTTTTGGTCCAAATTGTCAATTTGAGTCCCAGTTTCCTTCCTGTCACTGTTGGCTCCCTGTACATTTTCCTTTTTTTCACTTTGCATAGCCTTCTTCCTCTATTTTTCAACCACACTCAGCCATTTATGTGAGCATCCTGATTACCAGTGTTTTGAACTCTGCATCTGATAGGGTGGCTATCTCTTCATCATTTAGTTCTATTTTTGGAGCTTTGATCTGTTCTTTATTTGGGCTACATTTTTTTTCTCTGGATGTGCCTGTTATGTAGTGAGGGGCAGAGCTTTAGATATTCACCAGGGTGGGCAACCCACGTAGCTGTGTTGTGGCTCTGTATGTGGGGGAGGGGTCTGAGAGGGAACAAGAGCTTGCTCAGCTATCTCGGCCAGCCTTCAGTCACTTCTGCCATTGCCCACAAGCAAATTGGGCCCTTCTGGTGCTGATTCCCAGGTGGGTAGGTTTGTGTACGTTCTAAGACCCTGTGGGTCTCTCCAACGAACTCTCCTGTGAGGCTGGGAGTTTCTCCTGCTGCTGCAACCTCCACAGGTTTTTACTCCCAGAGGTTTTGAGGCTTAATTTCCTCACACTGGAATCCTGGGTTGCATGGTCTGTCTTGCTCCCCAGTTGTTCCTCCCAGTTTATCCTCACACAAATGTGGGACTGCCCAGTCCTCCAGCTGCCTCCCTGCCACACGTCCTCTCCACCCTGGCCGCCTGTCTCCACCCTTCCTACCCATCTAGATGAATGTTTCTCCTTTAACTCCTTGGTTGTCAGACTTCCACACAGTTTGATTTTCTGGCAGTTCTGGTTGTTTTTTATTTTTAAATTTGTTGTTGTCCTTCTTTTGGTTGTGTGAGGAGGCAAAGTGCGTCTACCTACGCCTCCATCTTCCCATTGCCTTTTTCTTAGCAGATATTTCATGTTTACCCTTTCCTGAAATCATCTGGAAATTCAACCCTTTGACAGTAAGGAGAAATCAGCTATTCTTGTAATAACTCTAGTAACAACCATTATTTGTTACCTCTGATCTTTTCACAATCATGCAAGGGAAATTCTAACCACATTTTAAATACGAGGGAACTGGGGCTTCAAAAAGTTACATGAGTCAGTCATGTTTCCATGGTGCAAGCGCAGGACCAGCTAGATACAAAGCCAAAGATTTTCCTGTTATGTAGTGCTGGATTCACGGACGTGACTTAAGGAGATACATTTCTTGTCCAAAATACCTTTTCTATCACCTGACATTCCATCATTATCATTTTATTCTTGATCACAAAATATTGGAAAAAGTACTGAATAGGCAATGAAAAGACCTAGAAGTCTCACTTTAGGTATAATACCCACAAAACATTTTTTTTATTTTTTTTATTTTTTTTTACTTTTTCTCTTTAAGCTCCAGCTTGTTCCATCTGTCAAAATGCAAACCTTTTGTTTCTGAGAGTGGTTATCACGATAAAATGGGCAATGAGTATATCGTGTATAAACATTCTAGTAATTGTAAAGATAACCAAAAGCAATACATACCTCTAATTTTTCAGTTCTGAATTTCCCCTTTAAAGCACAAATATTATGAAAGTAACTCCAGATAATTAAGGGCAAGGTGAATATCTGAGCATATGGAAGGAGGCACGAAGGCAATAGTAGAGCTGAGGTTAATAATCAGCTAGTTTGCAACGTTGCCCAGATTCTGGAGGGCACAAGTGCCAGGCTCACAACTAGTTGCTCCCGGGCCACAAGAGCAAGAGTACACAGAAACTGAGCTCAATCCTTCCACAATTTCAGATGATAATCCTTAAAATCACCCAGTGAACAAACATACTCTGCCTTCTTGGACCCTCCAACATGGTGGTGTGTAATCTAAAGGCAGCTACTGAGAGAGGGGGGCAGGACTTAACCATCAGGTATGACTATCACACAGGGAGCTGCAAATGGAATGGAAGAACTGAGGGTAGGATCCTCTGGAGACTCAAGTACATAAGGTATATTTATCTCAAAAGGTAGAGAGAATCAAAATAGTCATGCTGAAACTGGAAAAGAAACCAGCATTCCTGCTGCCTGTCACATACGGAACCCAATAAGCAGACACAGGGATTGAGTCTTTATGGGCGCTTTATTCAGATGGCCGGCTATCTGAAAAGATGGCAG
This sequence comes from Desmodus rotundus, assembly GCF_022682495.2. Taxonomy (NCBI): domain Eukaryota; kingdom Metazoa; phylum Chordata; class Mammalia; order Chiroptera; family Phyllostomidae; genus Desmodus; species Desmodus rotundus. The sequence continues at coordinate 119,026,999 of NC_071394.1, forward strand.
GTTTATATCCTAATGGACCATCTTAAATTCCATTTTAAAATGGCCCTTTTTATAAGGAGAACAAAGTGTAGGTAAGTGGCTTGGAATTCAGGGAAAAGTTAATTGAATTTAAAAAGCTGCAGCATTCTCGCCCCGGGCAGTGGTCTTTGGCTGTGTCCTGGGTAGTGGTCCCGTCACTTTGGAGTACAATGGCTCAGATACCAGGGCTCTTGAATTGCTGGAGACCTCCTGAGGCACAAAGGTGGAACTGCTTGTTGTCTCCTGGGGTCAGGGTGGGTCATACCTTCAGTTCCTGGAACAATAGCTTTTACATGCATTGATTACTAAGTGTATTAGCTGTTACTTAAACTAAAATTTTCCAACTCTTGAGTCCCCTATCAATGCCAACACACAAGTTGCATCAAACACAAATATTTCCAAGACAAGTGATTGCTATTAGAAAACGTGAATGGGATCCAGCCTTTAAAGTATCTGAAAAAGTCTAAGGAACATAAGGTAGTGGTTACAAAAAAACATTCCTAGCTCCACCTTACTGCCTGCAGCCATGGTCCTCACCTCCCTCCCCGTCTATTGTCTCAGGGTTGACTTGTTTCCTGCTTGTTTTTGTTTTTTTTCTTCTTGCTGGAATATAATACCATAAAAAATGCATATCTTATAAATGATCAACACAATAATTTTCACAAGCTGAATACACAGGGGTAACCAAGAAACAGAATATCAACCCCCAAAGACACTGCCCTCCCATGCTCCTTCTAGTCATTTTGTAACCATTACCCCTCCCCCACCGCCATCAATTACTTGGAACTCTAACAACCTAGAATGATTTTGCCTGATTCTTGCTTTATATAAATGCAGGTTGGCTTGGCTTTTATGAGAATGTCTTTGTTACACATGAAGAGAAGGCCAACAATTTTGCTTGTGTTTGAAACCTCGAGACACATATAGTTCTAAATATAAGGCTACATTATCCAAATTTTAAGAAGCTTCAGTTTCAGAGAGCACATGGACACATATTCTTGTTACGGCTCCATATGATGTTTAACATCCTTTACAGCTAAAGACAAGCAAGCAAGCAAACAAACAAACAGCAAAAGTCCTCAATGAAATGTCCTGAGAGAGCCAAGGCATGGTCTTAAAGTGGCTAAGTCCCTGGGGAAAGGTTGGTTCCAAGGCTTCCTCGAAAGTTTGGTAGCACATCATTCACTGTCTGCTTATTGAGACACTGGGTGACATGGGGTAGCCAATGTCCCACTTCACTGGGAGATCAACCAGAGCCGGAAGCTGCCAGTACACCATTGCTCACACAGAAGCACAGCACCCGAGTACATTGAACCCATGCCCACCACCATAAGCGGCAACTTCTTTGGCTTCTGATTGTAACGTGAAATTGCTTGGGGCTTCCTCTCCAGCGGAGATGTTGCTCTCCCCTCTTTTCCTCCTTCCTGCCTCTGAATCTTCCATGCCAGGTGGAGATCAACCAGGTCTCTTTATGGTATTTCCCGGTGTGTGATTTGGGGTTTATACAGCACCTTGGGTGGAGGGATTGCTACACACAGCATCCTTTTACCACCGTGGTCCTAGAAGAAGGAATCACAGCCTTTGAGGGATCTAATATAAAACTACTGCTTTGGAGAACTCTTGACTGCTTCTATTAAAATGCACAGAGTGCTTTGAATGTTTTACAAGAGACGTTTCCAGAGGTTTTGATCAAGCCGGAGGCTGGTTCTCAGGCTTGTAGCTTTCTCCAGGGCTCCTGCCCCTCCTTTGTGCTATACTGATTGTTTTGGTCAGTTCTAGCCTCTCTGTCCCCTTTCCCTGATTGAAAAGCACCTCCACCAATGCTTGAAGGCACCAGTTGGTGCTTTGCTCTTCTCCTACAGATTAAGCACTGGGACATTTTTTTTTCTTTTTACAACAATAAAAAGCTTATTTGTAACAATAAACCAATTCCCATCACTTCAAAACAGCATAGGAGTAGAAAAGAGTGAGGCTGAAAGCATTGTTTCACCCAGGGCAGAGATCCTTGCTTGGCAAGACAGCGAGCCCATCTCCCCCAGAGACTCCTTTCTTGGGCTGGACTAAAGCGACCAGCAGGTGGGCTAGAATGAAGAGAGCCCCAGGCCTCAGCATGGTTCACCTTCCACAGCCCCTGTCTGCGGCATTCTACCCCTTCCCTCCCCAGCAGGCTGACTCCTACCCTCTAAGCCACCAGGGAACTTTCTTTGTAGGGTAATGAACAGGGGGATAAGTCTTATGTGCAAGAAAATACTCTGTGAAATCTATTGTTGTAAAGATAGTTTTAAAGTGACACCCCATACATAGCCCTACTCCTGTTACAGAACGGACCCAGGGGTTATGGAGTCCCTCTATCACTATGGATTTTTTGCCCACCACCAGAGAATTGGAGTTATAGCTCTCAATGTCAGAGTTTGCTGAAAAGGAAAGGAACTGTTTATTCAAAAGTCATACAGGTTTAAAGTAATGGCAGAATGTCACCATTAAATACTCTAAGTCCCTTAAAACACCCACAAACACACGCAGTCCTTCTTTCCTCTCTTTGCCCCTTCAGACCAGTGAAGGGTACCGTATCTCAGGGAAAAAAAAATAGAAGCCTGTAACTCGGTTAGATTCCTGATTCCTCCCAGTAATCCGTGCTCCGCTGGGCAGGTCTCCCGCAGTCCCCAGCACCATCAGCTGTGTCACCGGGAATCTCCAGTTCTCAATCAAAAACCACGTGGCACCTCCTCATGGCCCACCAGTGAGAGTCCTTTCACCCCTTTCCTTCTCGCAAGGTCTCACACTGTCCCCGTCCCTAGTCTTGTGTTGTCTCTCCTGCGTTCTTCCGAACCGCAAAGACAGAGTGCTGCATGGCTGCTACATCTCGCTCTCCTGCTTCCTAAGCTTCATGGTTAAGGTAGCCCCAAAACAGTGTGGTTAGCCCCCACAGGGCTGCCACGCTTGGGTTTAAATCCTGGCACCAATCTCCTTCTGCAGCCCCATTTCCGACTTCTCCCACAATCGGCTACACCTGCCAGCACTCCTGTATTTCCAGACTTTCTTGGCTGCCATACACAATCCAGGCAGGTGTGGCCCCCAGGCGTGGAGCAAACTATCTCCAAGCTCTCACACAGGTGTTATAACCTGGGGGAGCTGACTCCCAATTAGGTCAAGGGTCAAAGTCACTCCCATCTCCCTGGCTCAAAGCTTGTCCACAGCTACTTAACATATCTATGAAGCTAGTCAGCTGTTATACATATGCAAAATAACCATTTCTGCACATCAGGTACGAAGCTGGCCAACTGCTGATATGCAAAATAACTCTCAATGGCCCTGCTCCGTGTTTCCCATCCCCCAGTCCAGACTTGTGGGGGTGAGGATATCCTGTATTTTTATATTTCTTGGACACCCCGAGTTCTGGACCCTGTTACAAACCCCTCTTTGGGGGGCCCTGGCTGTATCCCATTACAATCAGCCATGACAGCTCTTCCTCTCTTCACCACAGATGCAGGCCCTTCAGAAGTGGTTGCCATCTCAGACAACTCCAGACTCCTTTCCCTAATGTCCTTCTTAACGGCTGCTGTCCTCACCCAGCTGGGAAGGAATCCCAAGGAATCCCTGTTTCCAGGTCCAGAGGCTGAGGAGAAAAGCCCTGACAGCTTAGAAAAAGATCCTTCCTTCTGTTCCTCTCATAACGTTTCGATGGAGATTGTTGCTGAACTGTTTCCTAGTCCCTAAGAAAAGTTAGTTTCAGATTGGGAGAGCAATCCACAGAATCAGGTGGTCCATTTGATCAGATACTAGTTTTGAGATATACAAGGCGAGGAGGAGTATGAAATCTCCAGTTGCCTTCTTCACCCCAAATCTTCCAGAGAGCCTCAGAAGGGGGACACTGAGAAGTCTCCACCTTTCCCAGGCCTTGGTGGGACCATTGCTAAAGTTCTACCGTCGTGGACTGATGATTTTTGACAACGTCACAATAAAAGAGACAACACAGAGGACATCTCCAAAGGAGCATCTTATCCCGGTATTGAGGGCTCTAACTGTTAGCACAGACTGATGTTTGGCACCAGAACTGGTTTAATTGAGTGAGGCACTCAAAAACGAGGCAGGAAGCTTAAGTAATAACATCTAAGGCAAGGAACAAAGCCCATTAATTGGGTATAGGGTCACTTGAAGCTTTAACACTGATATTTATGCTTTACTTTAAACTCTTCTCCAATGTCTTTGGTCCACTGAGCTAGCTGTCTCCTGCATGTGTAGGACTGGACAAGCATAGCCTCACACTCTTTGTGCAAGATACTCACATTTACCTCACTCGGAAGGATGCTAATGGCAGCACACTGACATGGGACACAGGAGGGCTGAGGGGTGCTCGGATCTGCCGCCTTATTGACAAGGTTCGGATTGGGTGAAATGAGGACAACTGAGACCACAGTGTTGGAATTGAGGGCAGACTCCCTTACAGCAGTTTGGGGTGTAGAGATGGGAAGCAGTGGTCCTGTGATCCCAGCCTCGCTGGTAGAAGCTGACTGGGAAAGGATGGAGGGAACACTGGGTACTTTCAGGCCCACCATGTTCCCGGTGGGGGGAAGGGGCAGGAACCTCAGACTTTTGACATTTTTAGCCATTTCCTTTTCTGATATTTAATCATATTATTACAAAAGTAAATTTATCTGCCCTGGCTGGTGTGCCTCGGTTGGTTGGAGCATCATCCCATGAACCGCAATATCACGTGTTCAATTCCGGGTCAGGGCACATGCCTAGGTTGCGTGTTCTGTTCCTGGTGGGGGAATGAATGGGAGGCAACCAATCGATGTTTCTCTCCCATACTCTCTCCCTTCCTTCCCCTCCCTCTAAAACAAACAAACAATATGCATATCCTGGGGTAAGGATAAAAAATAAAAAAATTTAAAAATATATTTACCTTAAATCTGACAAGTTAAAATAAACTTCAACTTGATAATCTTCACACATAGCCAACCATATTCATGAACAATGTCTACTCTGCTTCTGAATAACAAGTGCACCTGCAAGCTTTAAGAGTATAAAAATATGGTGTTGAGTCCATCAAGATGGCAGAGTAGGTAGATGCTGTGCTCCCCTTCTCCCCAACCACATTCAAATTTCAACTAGACTAGAGAACAGCTGCCCTTGAGAACCACCCAAACCCTAGCTGAACAGAACTCCCATAACTCAGGATTAAAAGAAGCCACGTGGAGACTAGTAGGAGGGATGGAGATGTGAAATGGCTGGTCCCTCACGCACATGTGGCAGCTAAGAATTGAGAGGTTAAGAATTAGAAAGGATTTACTGGCTACAGAGGTCCCTACTGATGACAGGAAGGTCCCAGTCCCACACGAGGCTCCCCAGCCCAAAGCACCAGAACCGGTTAGAAAAGCCCCCAGAACCCCTGACTGTGAAAATTAGCAGGGACTCAGTCCAGCTGAGATGTAGGGGTGCTGTAGAACCAGTTGTCTTCTTAAAGGGCCCAAACACAGACTCACTTGCTCACAAAACACTTGCCTTAAGCTCCAGAGAAGGGGCAGCAGCTCAGAATGAACCAGAGACTTATAGAGAGGAACTGAATTGTCTGGCTTCAGGGCCACGGTTGGAGGGGCAGGGCTGGAGGGGCACGGTTGGCAGGTGCCATTGCTTTTTCTTGAACCCCCACCCCCATCCATCAGGCATAATCCATCTCCATCACCCTGGCTAACACTACTCTAGTCCCACCCTGGTGATTCTCTGAGACTCTGCCCCACCCAATTCACCTGCCTGCCCCAAACCACTTTTAGAGTCTAAGTAGTCAGCCTGAGCCCACAATTCCAACTTTCCCAAAATTTCTCAAAGGTCTGCAAAGCCCCAACAAACAGCAACTGTCCTCAGCATGCCCTGTACCTTTGGCTAAGTGACCCCAAGCCTGGCACTGGTGGTAGCCAGCATTGGTTCACAGCATAGCCACTCCCAGGTGCCTCCAAGCCCAGAACAAGCAACTACCACTGCAGATCACTTTGTAGCTCTTACCAGGTGGCTTCGGGCTTGACCTTGGCTTGCAATGGAACCCCTCCCAAGAGGCCCTAGACCAGCACACCTGGTGGACAATTTCTGACCACCCCAGAGCACCACCCAATCAGCACCACAAATGACACACCCAAAGGGTGGACTTGGCAGGCACAAGAGCCCCGTTAATGCAAATACTACTCTGTGAGGTCAGCCCCCGACCCCACCCCTACAATAGCTTGTCCGCAGTAGTCACGGCCAGTCCTCCCAGCCTGTCAGCCTGACGGCCCATCCCACTCATCGATGTGCCAATAGCACCCAAGGCTCAGCTACCACAGAAGAGCACATACAACCCACGCAAGGATCGTGTTCATCAGGTTATGACAGAGAATTTGAAAAACTTCAAACTGACTTGAAGAAGAAACTTAATACCTACCCTAATTTCCTGGCAGAGAAATGTATTTTCTCTGACTTTTATTTCCTATATATGATTAAAAAAATAGAAAATTAGGCTTATACTATGCAATTTGGTACCATTTTCTTACTTACATTATAAACTCTCTCACCATATTATTTTCAACTGCACTATTGAATTAAATCCTCTTAAACAGACATACTATAATTCACCTTTGGTTTTAATTAATAAAGACAGAAAAATACTATAAACCATACTATGGGACAGTGATAGGCCATTTACTTTTGAGAAGCTGAACTTTAAACTACCGAAGTAAAAGAGTCTGCTTCCATTAGCAATACCCAGAAAACTGCTTCATGTTATTTACTTTAAGCTGCTTAACAGTGATTGGCCATTGCCCTCAGATTCGTGTTGAAGATTCCAGGCTCAAATAGAAAGAATAATGCCTGAGATGGTATATGGTGAGGTGTCCTTAGTTTTCAAATTTTTATTTTGATTACAATTTTATGTTCTTCAAATGTGGGACAAAGAGGTGAAGTGGAACGGCAAAGATTTATTATTATTATCGCTAACGGTAATTTTGAACTAATAAGAGATGGTCATTTACTGAAACAAAGGAAGGTGCAGAACAATGTAGGTTGTGCCACAAACTGAGTTGCAAAAAGGAAAATCTGTCTGCGTGTGTGTGTTTGGTATGTTTTCTCATTTTTTCTCTTTCATTTACATATCCCCCCCCATACACACATGATCTACTGGTACAGGAAAAAAACGTGTCTGAAAATATTCACAAGAAACTCATTACTGGTTTATTTCATAGGAAAACCTAGTTTTTAAAAGAGATTTTTTAACCATATACTTTTCATATATTTTGCATTTTTATTCTGTGAATATGCTACCTCTAAACAAACCAAAGCTGAATAAACACCCCCCAAAAATTATGAAGAGTATGAAAGAGGTTAGTATTTTTTAAAAAGATGTATGTCTAGGTTTTGAACTCTCCAGTACTCCTGGAAGTGAAATGGCCAAGCCAGCAGGGCAGAAGCACCCTTCAGGGTTCATAATCAGTGTGTGTTGGGGCCTCTTTAGCATTTGGCGATTCCCTCTCAGAAAATGTTTGTAAAGGCAAATAAAATACATAGGAAAAAAATATCAGTTATATAGCAAGAAGGTATCAACTATGTAAATTTGAAAAATTTGATACAAGAAGGTATGTGCTTCTTTATTAATGCCATAAATAACATTTAATGACATATTGAATGACTTCTGGAATTTTGAATTGTCTGCAACAATTGTAGTGTGGGGGTATGAAATTATTTATAATTTATACTAGTGGCACAGTACTCCAAATAGTGTGTATTGTACTGTGGCTTGTTGCATATAATTGTAATTGAAGAAAATGTTAAATTTCTGTTGGATGTTAGCATTGTAAAACATAAAGGCACATGTATTTTTGTCACTCATATTCAGAAACTCTAAAAACAGTTTTCCAAGACTTTTTGGGGGGCATGATGGGAATCCTTGTTGGTGGGGAAAAATAAAAGAAAAACCAGTTAGGATGAACCCACTGAATACAACACAGAAAGGGCTTTGCCAGAGCACTAAGCCAGTCTGCGGGCATCCGAAGACTCACCACAGAGGTGATGTCTGGGCTAGATCTTAAAGCACAAGCAAGAATTTTCCAGATGAATACAGAGAGAAAAGAACGCTGTAGGAGATGGAATGATGTGAACAATAGCAGAAGAATGGAAACTTGCGGACCTATAGCATGAGGAGAACTAGTCCTCAAATGCAAAGTCACGGGAGGGTGGGAGGAGGTGAGGTTGGAGGGGAGGGGAGGGTTATGCTTAGGGGAACCTTCTGAGCATTGCTGAGGAGTTCAGATTTTACTTGGTAGCCATGGGGAGCCACTGGAGAACTGTAATGAGGGGAGTGCTGGGGTCTGATTTGTGTTGTCTGTTTTCTATGGCATTGTAGAGGGTGGGGTTGAGTTGGCAGGGGACCAGAGAGGTGGGCACTTCAAAGTCAGAGCAGGCATGACCAAAAATGGAGTAAGGATGTTCCTTTGGAAGGAGGACAAACGATAGAGGTGAGAAATATATAAGATATGTGGTAGACCGGATCATTGTTCCCCAATTCTTTGTACTTCCTTTGTTTCGGAATTGCATGCCCACAGAATTTGGCATTGACACTGTGCCTTGCACTAGAGGCCAAGGGTTTGTCCCACCACCTTGATTTTGGTCTTGGCCATGCAACTTTCGTTAGCCAATGGGCTTTGAAATGTGACTGTGCAGTTCACCATCTTGAGCGTCTCTCATCACCGTGAAACATTCTGTAGGTAGCCTCTAGTTCCAGGAGGATGAGAGGCTTGCGGAGCACACCTGAATCTCACCCTCAGTGCGAAGCCAAGTCCAGCCTCAATCACTCTGCACACCCCTAGAAGTGAGAATAGATGCTTCTTGTCAGAGACCACTGAGGTTTTCAGGTTTTCTGTTGTGTACTACGGTGATGGCTAGAGATGTAAAGCTAGAAAGATTTGGTGACTGAATGGATACAACTTGGGCAAGACTCTCCAGGTTCTGAGAGTGCAGATAGGGGTATAAAGATTCCAAAAACTAGGACCAGGATTGGTGGATGAGCAAACAGCTTTTATGGCAAAAGTTAATGAGGTCACTATAAAACATTGGGAGTTGAAACTCTTGATAAGACATCTAGATGAAAACATTTAGCAGGCAGTTGCATACAGAGCTCAAAGCTCGAGAAGCTATGAAAAGGGTAAGTCCGTGGGTTATAGTTGGTAGCAAATAGCATAAGCATAAATGGCTCAGGGAGAGAATGATTAACAAAAGTAAAATTGAGCCAAAGAAGAAACGGCGATCACTCAAACATCTAGATGTGGATACAGTAAAAGGAGTCAATAATGGAGGCTGAGGAAAAACTCTTTGTAGCTAGATGGAGAAATATAGTATTACAGAATAAGAGAAATGAGGTTTTTTAAAATGATTTTATTTATGTAGTTTTAGAGAGAGGGGAAGGGAAGGAGAAAGAGAGGGAGAGAAACATCAATGGGTGGTTGCCTCTTGCACGCCCCCTGCTGGGGACCTGGCCCACAACCCAGGCATGTGCCCTGACTGGGAATCAAACAGGCAACCCTTTGGTTCACAGACCCAAGCTCAAACCACTGAGCTACATCAGCCAGGATGACAAATGAGCTTCAAGAAGAGAGAGTATAATACAACTGAACACTGCTGGGGTGGGTTCTCGTAGAAGCCAGATTGCGAATGGGCTGACAAGTGACTGGCATGAAAATCTCACTTTTGTTAGCAATGTTTCCTTAAACTAGTAATGACATCCATGTAGCTCACCCACAAGCTGGTCTTAATACAGTGGAGTAGTATATTTAATACAGATTAGTTTCTTAATTAATGGAGTAGCTATTTAATAGAGATTACTTTCCTAATTAACGGAGTAGCATATATAAAGAAGATTAGTTTCCTTTAGTAAAGTCCATTATAATTATAACAAAATCTTATGGATTACTTTAAAACCCTATATTTGAAATAAAGTCTGTCTTCAGGCTCTTACATACCCAATATCTGATTCTTAAAACCATTGTGATGATAATAGCAGCAGGTGAATCAGCATTCACACTCTGACTTCAAATTTCAAATCCACTCCCATCATTCCTTTAGCTACATTACATCATATTGGTAATGGCTACAAAGTGGAGTATCAATTACATGTGAGTGTGTCTCCATGTCTGACTTATCTCACGAGCCCATTTGATCTAGGAGAATCACTTTGGTTATTCGTGAAGGCAGGCAAGGGCTTCTTGGCAGTAACTGCCTGTTATTGCATCTGCTAAACTGAAATCTTAGCTCTGTTTTAAGCATTGCCTAACAGTTTAAATATATTATGGTCCAGCAACATTGGGTTTAATTGAAAGCACCCTAATAAAAGAAATTCTGTCAGAAGCAATTTGTAGAAGTTGTTGCGATACTGTAATACTTGTGTTTTGTAAGTGCCAGCGTTGTGAAAGAGTCCCGAGTGCAGAGCGAAGAGTAAGGAGTGAGAGAACAGCGTTTCCACTCTCTTCTGTGATGACTTCCTGGTTGCTGGAAGCACTTGTTGCTCATGACCCACCACTTAATGATAACTAACACTGGAAATTAATATATGTTTGTGTCTACATTGCTTTCCAGTTTTTCTTATATAATTAAAAAACTCATTACAATATTCTGAGTTCTAGTTGAAGAACATTTTCACTCTGGCCAGGTGGCTCGGTTGGTTGGAGCATCGTCCTGTACAACAAAAGGTTGTGGGTTTGATTCCCAATCAGGACACATGCCTAGGTTGTGGGTTCGGTCCCCAGTCGGGGCACATACAGGGAACAACTGATCAATGTTTCTCTCTCTGTCTCCCTCTCTCTCTATCTCTTCTCTCTCTCCCCCTCCTTTCCTCTCTCTCTAAAATCAATAAACATATCTTCAGGTAAGGATTTTTAAAAAGAACATGTTCTATTTAGTTTTTTATATAATATTTCTAAAAGTATCTCTGGTAAAGAACCAGTTATTTTTATTTTCTAAAAATTTTAGTCTGTTGAAAACTAATATTTTTATAAAACACAAGACTTATAACTAGAAAAAATAAAATAAAAAGACACACAAAATACAAATCTTACATTTTAATTATTAACAGGTTCAACTGATATTAAATTACTCTGTCACATTACTATGAAAGTTTTTAATTGTTGTTTTTCAATTTTTGTACTTATGATGGGCCAGTAATAAAGAACTCATCAACTTGTATGTGCCTTCAAACGAGACTTTGAGGAACCTGTACTACAGCATCATTTCGACATTTTATATAACTGTTCACATATACAGAAATTTGTTCCACTTGTCACTTCTGCCTTCCTTACTCCTTACTGGGTTGGAACAGGGACAAGTTTTATAAAGACAAGTGTCCAGGGAGCAGTTGTCATCAGAGGTAAACTCTATTAAATTGGAGGTGAGCAAGGGATGAGATGCAGTCGGTAGAAATAAAATGAGTAAAACAGAAATTTGGACCAAGTGTAAAAGCCTGCAAGTGCTTTTGGAGATAGATGGAAAAACCAAGGATGAGAAACTGGCAAAATCGAGGAATGGTTCCATTCGTCAAGCTCCGAAGTAAGACGAGCCAAGAACTCGATTAGTCTATGGCCCGAGGGAGTTGTCTGCCCCATAAAAGGTTTCTATCACATTGTTATTTTCCAGACTGGGACACAAGTCACACTGGTAGTAAGCAACACGTTATTTGGTGACACACAGATAACAATATTTTTATTTTTATATTTAGGGACATTCATGACATTAGAAAAATCAAACTAAGCATCAAAATTCTGATGTCATGGCTCATATCCCTTAGGCTGAGTCTGTCTTAGAAGGTGTCAAACTCATTTTCACCAGGGGCCACATCAGCCTCGCGGTTGCCTTCAAAGGGCCAAATGTAATTTTAGGACTATACAAAAGTAACTACCCCTTAACAATTAACCGAGAGCTCGGGGCTCCCGCTGGGTAAAAACGCGGCGTCAGGCTGGATAAAAGAAGGTGGAGGGCTGGATTCGGCCCACAGGCCTTGTGTTTGCCACTTGTGGTCTAAGAGGTAAAGAGAGCCGAAAAAATATAATTAATAATAGTATAGATGTTATACAAGTATAGCTGTATGGAAATCACTCAATTTAGGGGACTTTGGATTTAATATAATTTAAGCTCTTATTCAGAGCCAAAATTCTATATATTTTCAGTGTTTGTTTCGGAGTATAATAAAAATCCTAGAACTGTGGGCCCTGAGAAAATGGGTTGAAAAACAGAAGAGAGAGGTAGATGTGGTAGCTATTGCTGTGAAGAAAACCACCTTGAAATGAATGACCTAAACCAACCATTTCGCTCTGCCCAGGGCCCACAACCACGTGACTCAGGAATTCAGTCCACGCAGCAGGAGTGGCTTCTCGCTGCTTTCCCAGATGGGAAACACCTGGGTGGGGAGAATTTAAAGACCAGGCATCAGCAGGAGAGCTTGACAAAATGCAAAATACGCACATTATGATTCAGGAAGTCCAGATTGGTGAGGGGATGGGGTTGGCCTGAGACCGTTGTCAGGGATGCTGATTTCGGGACTGCACTCTGAGGCAGTAGGACAGGAAGACTATTATATGTTACATTCTCATTCGTGAGAAGAATTTCAAAAATCACCCTGATTATAATCAGCTTTATATAAGGTTTCTCCGCCCACAAACTGGTTTAATAATTACTGTCAGTCAACAAATATAAAGTAAGTTTATGATCAATTAGAAAACATCTCCAACTTTTTATTAGAAACATGAAAATTGGCAATACCTGAGAGAGATTATGAGGAGATGTGAGATCATTGAAATTAATGAGAAATGGTAGTGTTCCTATAGTGTTTACCAAACATTTGATGAGCTCATTTGAATGTATAGTTTTGAGTTTGCAAGTCTAAGGTATTTGAGCTGCATCTTGTCCTTACACACTGTCTGGACACGTTCTTAACCTCAAAATCAGAGACTAACTGAATGTTCAGGCCAGCCAACCACACACACACACACACACACATGCACACACACGCACACAAACGTTAAATTTACTCTGTCCCAGTGGCGTTCCTAAATGTGCATGAAGAAACCATTCTAGACATTTCCATCAGAGTCCCAGCCCTTTGCTAATTTTTGAGCTCTGAGAGGAAAGAAAAAGGCAACAGTATGTAATTAGGGAAATCTATGATTTACACATTAACGAGTAAGGAAATGCAATCCACAGAGGGGAGAAGGAAATTGTGGCTAGCTAATAAGTGTCTGTACTTATTAAGGCTGAAGAAACAACCTAGGAAATAAATCTAAGCCTTTCCCAAACAGTGCAAGGCAATTATATTTGGCATCAGTTCCACAGGGAAGATGCAGCTTTAGAATACAGAATTGAGGGATGGGAGGAAGAGAGCCAGCTGAAGGTACAAACCAAACATTTTTCAGATATATCACAGGCAAGGGACAGGATAAGGTGAGAAAAAGGAGACACCGAAGGCCATGAGGAAAGGAGAAAAATGAAATATGCCTTTTGAAGCTCAGTCCTCATTCTGGAAAGTGATGGGAAAATTTAAATTTCAAAGTCATCCATGAGAACTTGGAGAATAACCTTGATGGAAAATTTTTAGCAGGACTACATAGACTTTTAATCCCCCAAATCAAAAGAAACAGATGAACAGTTCCTTGAAGAATTTATCCCTCTCCTGATGGTAACTTTATTAAACACTGACTCTTTTACTAGAAGTGATGAAACAACTATCATTTCTGCCTTTGAAAAGCTTCCTCCAAGTGGAAAGTCTACACACGCATATCCGCACATACTCCAGCAGTCACATATGCAAATTCCGAGAAACGCTGGGTCTTTTTCTCCTTGAGAGCTTTGGGTTCAGAGTCCAGATACTCTATTTTTTAGAAGTGTGACCTTGGGCAGAATACTTTACCTCTTTGAGTCACTGGTTATTTGTCTTTAAAATGGAAATGATAAAATGTATAAGTCAATACTGTTGGAAAATTAAATATGAGAGAACCCACCTCATAAATATATAATACTTTTTTCCTCCTTTCATCTAAATTAGAGCCTGCTGCAGAGGGCCAAGTTAAGGATGATGCCTGGGACATTCGGGATGGTCTACCTGCTTTTCTCCCTGGCTCTTTCCTTCCTTCTCTCTCTCCCTCTCCGCTTGCAAGATTATTGAGCAAATCACAATAATACATACAATTCCTGGGCTCAACTAGCTCATGGCGGAGTAGAAGACACAGTATAGTAAACAATTTCAGTGCAGTCTGGAAAGTTCTGTATCAATGTGAGTCCAAGTTATTGGAGGATAATCGAGGATGACTCTCTGCAACATTCACGTTAATGGCAGTTGGAGTAGTAAGGAGGAGCTTCCTATGGGCAGGAACATGAAAGACCTAGTTTCATTCACTGTCTTATCCCCAGTTTCTAGCACAATGCCTGGTATGTACTTCAAAGTTAATGAGTTTATTAATGAACAGATAAATTAAGGTGAAGGGCACGGACAGGAGAGTGGACTGAGCTCTCTAGACCGACAGTCATCAATGACAGCTGAGCATTAGAGCAGCAATGGGAGAATCTAACACCATATTTTGGGGTTGGGATCCAGGACGATTTTTTATGAATCTCCGCAAACAATCGTTCTGCATGCTTATGCACGAGTTACTGCTCAAAAGGGGGAATAGCGTGTGTTGAGGCTCAAGGACAATATTGCTTTGTACAGGCAGCTTATTAAGAATGGAGCAAAAAGTAACCTAAGGGGTTTCAAGTAGAGCTATTGCTGGATCGGAGCAAAGACAATTATTTTCTACCACCTACAAGGAGGGTTAGGACTATCCTAGTTAGGACATATCTTAATAAATAAGTTTACATGTGCGAACGAATAAATAAATGTACCCCAAATCAGAAGGCCAACTTACTGAATAAACTTACATTGATCATTCATTATGGAGACTGGGTTTTCCTAACCCTATGACCAGACTATTTTGTGTTTGGAGAAAGTGATCACCAGTATCGTAACCAAAGTATTTCCTGAGTGAGAATAGAATGTGTAAAAGCGATATTGCAGGATAGCTTTGTAAGTTATATAAATGTTTTACCTCTGTGATGTACACCTGAAACTAATAAAATATTGAATGTTTACACAATGAAGGTCTTACCTTTTGCAACAGCATGGCTGGATGTGGAGACTATTATGTTAAGTGAGATAAGCCAGTCAGAGAAAGACAAATATGATATGACCTCACTTACATGTGGAATCTAATGAAAAAAAATATTTAACAAACAAAATAGAAACAGAAGCATAAATACAGAGAACAGACTGGCAGCTGTCACAGGGGAAGGGGATAAAGGGATCAAGCATACATATATGTGACAGTGTGTGTGTGTGTATATATATATATCATCTATATCAAGCATGTATATATGTACAAACAGTGGGGTGATAGTCAAAGGGAAATGGGGGTGGGGAGACGGAAGAGGGCAAAGGGGGTAGACAAATGGGGATGGAAAGAGATGACTTTGGGCAATGGGCACACGATGCTGTGTGCAATGATGCTTTGTTGATTGTACAGTTGAAACCTGTATGGTTTTGTTAACCCATGTCACCCCAATAAACTCAATCAAAATATATTAAATTTAATTTAAAAATTAAAAGGATTTAAATGTTTGGCAAAAGCCAACATTCAAATGGAAGGGACTTTCTGGCCATTAAAAACAAACAAATAACAACAACAAAACTGCCGGCTTCCACTTCCTGGCAATCTTCCAAATCCAAGGAAAAGGCTGCATGAACTGGATCTAGACTTCTTTGAAAACTGACACTCGGCTTTAAGAATTAGGGGACATGATATTGATTTCTTTCCACCAGAGGGCACCATAGACTACAATCCAGCAACCTCGCTTGTGGGGCTGGGCACAGAGGAACATCTCAAGCAGCTACGTTTAGGTTGGACGTTATTATAGCAAGGGCAGGTTTCTAAGGTCAGCAAATAAACATTATTGATTTTTCAGTAAGGTAGGGTTTATAGTAAAGACATTAATTTGACTCCATATGCCTCTGACATTTTTACGTTCTAGATGGGCAAAAAAGAAAAAAATTAAAAAGGCTTAATCTTTTATTTATATATGTGCTTCCACTGGATTATTTATAGAAATCGGGAGATGGTACACTGTTCTCGCTACGGGCACCTCATGATGAAGTCCACTTACAATTTTGCCTGTTGAGATTCATCTGGAACAAGTGTTTGGAATTTGTGGGCTCCGTGGAATTAGAGGCTCTCATTTCCAAGGAAGCTACAAGGAAGCAAGGCCCCGTCCCCCCAGGTATCTCTCCAGCACTAGCAGTTATGTGTGTCCTTTCATTTCCAACCCAACCGCGCACTGAGCAATTTCTGCCTTGTTCAGCATAGACTATACCCCCTTTATCATCCACTGAAAAACCAGGCTTTGCCCTGAATCTCTGACAATCAAATGCTTGCAAACGCCCTCCGCTTTGCTTCAAATACTGGTTCTGTAAAGACAGATATACTTGCACTCCTTTTGTACTCCGAGGGGCAAATTTTATGAGCTGAAAGCTCTCTTGCAGTCTCCTATGAGTGTTCAATAAGCCAAAGTGCTTGTGAAGTATGACCCCCATGGCTACTTTCTACCGGCTGATTACGACTGAAAAAGTGCATTTGAAAATGGAGTGCCATTTGAAATTCATGGGCTGGCAGGGCTCACAGCTGATCATAATTTCTCGTGTGAAGATGTGATTTCCCTCCCCTGATTCCTCTTGTTATGCTACTGAGGAGTACTGAGGGAGTTTCCCGGCCTGCGACGGGGACTTCTGCAATGGTGATGCTGGGACACACAGTTTAAAAACAAACAAACAAACAGACAGACAGACAAAAACAGAGGCATCACGTTTCCAGGCTCTCTCTGGCTTGTTAGACTGACAAGGGATGGCTTTCAGGCTTGTGGAATGATGACTCCAGTATGGGGAGGAAGCACACGCTTCCTAACAGCATAAGCCACTCCCCAACTGTAATGGAGCTTCCACTGGCTAATACTGTGAGCTTGTATCTGACAAGGGTCCCATAAAGATAACATAGTTTTACAGCTGAGTGAGCCTCTAAAGCTTAAATGACCCTCTTACTTTACCCAAAACTCTGGATACTAATCCTAATCATTTCTATTTCCTTATGGCAATTAAGGAATTACTAAATCACTTAAATACAGGGTGGGGCAAACGTAGGTTTACAGTTGTTCGTACAGACACTAATACAATAATTCATAAATAATAGTACAAGAATAAACTTGGTGTTTCACATACTTATAACTGTAAACCTCCTTTTGCGCTACACTGCGTGATTAAATAGTCCACACAGCATGAACTATTTTGTTAGCAAATGTAACTTTTCTTGTTTCCCCTGCCCTCCCCCACAATATGGTGTTTTCCTTACTCTAATCCTGTTCAAATCCTAAACTATTTTGCACCTTCTGCAAAGCCTAAGCCCTCTCCCTAAAGAATTTAATTATGAAAATTCATGACTTGACAGATGTTTAAGCAATTTAATGGGAAACATAGACTCTCAAACTGGGGGCTGCAGCTCAAATAAATAGTAAGGAGGATGGACAACTTGTAATTAATAATTCAAAACTCTCAATGTAGACCTTCAGCCTGAGTAGAGCAGTGTACTCTTTTTCATTGGAATTGCATCAAGCCACTGTGTTTGCATTGATCAGAATCTATTTCGGCTGTTAGTTACAGCATTTAGACTGTCGTGATTATTTCTGACATGAAAATAGGTAATAAAATAGTTGGTGAATAAATATACGTAGTTCTTCATCACCCAGGCATCTCCTCTCTTCCCGCTGCTTTCTCTCTCTCTCCTTCCCTTCAAAGCATTTAAGGATTTGAAACAGGCATTTGTTACCCTCCCTTTTCATTCCCTATTTTCTCCACAACCCCCAACGACTGTTTTCTGTCTTCAAACTTTCGCTGAAACTACTTGAGTTCAAGTTACCAATGCGTTTCTGATTGCCAAGGTCAATAGATACCTTAATGTTCTTATTTGATTTGCCTTTTTGTAACATCTGGCTTCATAGATTTCCTTTCTTCGCTCACATGGTTCATGTTGTTTAACTCCATCTCTCTAGCCATTTCCTCTCTGCCTCTTTTCTGTGCTTAAACTTACAATATCTCTGGAGTTTCATTCTTATACCTACTTTCTCAGTCAACTGTTCCCTTAAGCCTCCTCATCCTGACTTCAAGCACCATTAACATAATGATAACTTTTTAGTTTCTTCTCAGGTTCAGACTTCTGAAATTCAGCCTCACATTTCTGTCTCCTGAATTTTCCCAATTGAATGTCCGAAGTGAAGACAGTGCTTTGCATCTGCCAAAACGGTTGCTTGTTTTCATCTGATGGGCACATAAGCCCTTGACTTCTCCGTAGGTCTGTGGGGCCACATGATAGACTTATGGCCAATGGAATATGGGTAGAATCACACATGGCACTTCCATCTCCAGTGCCTACATGACCCTCTACGCTCTCTCTCTTCTCAGACGACATTGGATGGCAGTGGTAGGAACATTCCTGTCCCATTTTGCTGGAATAAAGCATAAAGCTGTGTTAGACCACTGAGAATTTGGGCTGATAGTTATAGCAGTTAGGCTGTCATGATAATAATGGGCCTGATGTAGCTAAAGGACCCGGTATGCCTAAAACAAAACCCACCCTGTCCCACAAAACAAAGTCTCCATCTCAGTGACTGGGACGCCACCTGGTCCACACCAGAAATTATAAGGATTCTCAAACCTTAGCCCCTGACTTTATCCCCACATTCGGTCTCAGCAAACCATGTTGACTTGACCTCTTCAAAATCTCCACGGACATTAGTTCACACCCGCCTGGCTTCCAGCCTGCACAGTTACAGTGGCCTCCTCATGGTTCTCTGCTCTTAACCTCACCCTTCGTCCTCCACAGTTCATGGCTCAAACCCTTCGAAAAATGGTCTTGTTCTCCCTCATTTTTAAATAGAAAGTAAATATCAATTACAATCTCATTAACCCAATACAAACTAATTAAACGTTTGGTTCATGGGCTTCCTATGTTATTTTTATATGTGCATTTAAAATTATCCTATATAGTATTTTTAATTAAATTTTATTTTTTATCAAAGTAATACATGAATAAATTTAAAAGGTTATTTGCCAATATTGTACACAGTAAAAACTACAGCTTCCTGTCTCATCTTTCTCCATTTCTAATTCCACTCCTCAGAAGCAAATGCTTTTAAGTAGTTGAGTGATTTATTTAGTTGTTTTTTTTCCATATTTCTAAATGACACACTTGTACTGCTGTACCTTGATTTTTCTTTAATTATATATGTTATCTACTGATTCTGTGCTATGGAAAATGAAAATTCAATTTTGTTATATTCCACACCCTCACACAAACCTTCTGCATGACAAAAAATTATGCTACTCTTTTTGGTTAAATCAATAATGGTATTTACATTATTATTACTCTATAAATATTACTCAAAATCCATCTTCATAAGGTACACTAATTATATTTTTTCTTGTCCAAGTTTTTCTTTTTCCTGAAGTTTAATAATTGCCTCTATTTTCTTCTTAGTTTTCTATATATCTATTACAAATTTATAGCTACACCCTCAAAAGAGCCAAATATTCATTTCACTACATAAAAACACATTAGGCATTTGATTGAATACATTTTGGGGGGTACTTTCCCTATTAAAGCCCTCCATATTCATGTTCCAATCTGGACTATATTTCTCAGTATCCAGAATATATAATAACACTCAAAATCAATAAAAAGAATAAGAAACAAGAGATAACAGGAATAGAAGAAGCATAAAGGCGATTAACAAAAGAGGAAGACAATGACTATTAAACATGTGAAAAGTTGCTCCATTTTATGGGTATTGGCAAAATGTAAAAGCTTTATGATTCTGTGTGTTTAAAAATTTAAATGGTATAACCTTTTGGGGGGAGTGTATCATAGTCTAACAAAGTTGCAGCACGGATACTCTGCAATACAACCATTCGCTAGAAATCAGTTACACACCCCAAAGTCGCATGTACGCACACTGTCTGTCCAGAAAGTATCCAGCCATGCATCATGAAAAATAGAGACCGTTACTGAAGAAGATATAAGATACAAGAAACTTTGTACATAGGATAATTATGCCCTAGCCCTTTCCAAGTAGGCATCTTGGGACCTCTCACAGTTCTCCTAATTGCTATCAGCTGCCCCATCGTATTTTCCTGAATCTCATTGTTGGTCTGAAATCTCTTCCCTTTCAAAGGTTATTTTAGTTTTGGGAACAGCCAGAAGTCACAGGGTGCCAAATCTGAGCTATAGTAGGGCTGAGTTACCTGGGTGATTCGATGTTTTGCCAGAAACCTGAGCACGATATGATTCATGAGCAGGTGTGTTATCAGTGATGAAGCTGCCAATCACCAGTTGCCCACATCTGCAGCCTTCTGAATTATCCAAATAGTTTCTGCAGAGGAATGTTCAAGCTTAACACAAAATTTGGTGCAGGTTTTTTGCTCTCCTCACTCAGTCATTTTGAATGTGACAGCCACACAGTACACATGCTCACTCAATGGCATCTACATCCCCACTAAGTAGTACAGTGAAGTTGTCATTGTTCACACATGTGCATTACACTCCACTCCCCTTGGCTGCCAGGTTGTATCGATGTCATGCAAACCATTCTTGTTATATTGAAAATGGCTGGACTTTTTCCTGATAGATCTTGCGTATGTATGTGTGTGTGTACACACACACACACACACATGAATCATATCACTAAAGCAGAGAAATAATAAAATGTCAAAATGCCAATTTCAATATAGTAATTATTCCTGGAAGAAAAGTATTGGGAAGGTGATGAAATAAGAATACACAGAGAACTTTAATTTTATTAGTATTTTCTTTTGAATTAACATCCTAACTACATTAAATTATTTATATCTTTTTAAAATATTTTATAATAGATGAAAAACTGGAGTCAAATATATTGTAGGAGAGCATATTTGGTGTGATTTTGAGTATTAGAAATTGGAAGATTTCATTGGCTTTAGGGCCCCCATTGAATGATTCCCTAGAACCAGAAAAAAAGATCACAGAATACTGCTTCACAGAACAGAAAGGAAAGGGCTAACTATAATACCTGGTTTTTTCCTTCCCTCCAAATTTCTCATAACAACTAGAGGTACTGTGTTTGGATGGTATTTGGGGAATATGTCTCCTGGCTTGGTCAGTGGGCACTGTGAAGCTTCATTTTAAATCAAGGGAACCTCGTACCTGCAAGTATATGAGATGACAATTAAGTAAATACTTGATAAAATAAATGAGTTTTAAATATGTCTCTCTGCCATTATAACTGGGAAGCACCTTCAGAAAAATTCAGCCTCTGTAACCCCAAACCTTGCAGACTTGTGTGGAAATGTTGAAAGCTTTTCCAGATTTGCACCCTCTTGTTGTAGGAGTTTTACTTGCTAATTAAGCTAAGGTACTCTGCCAGCAATGTTTATTAATAGAATTTCTGAGTCAGTCCTGATGCTCCTGCACATGTTCCGTTTCTGGATTGAACAAATCTCTGCATTGAACTGTCAATATTAATAATGATGAAAGAGCTGTGACAGGCACACAAGGAAAAAGGAATTTCATCAAGCTCCAGACTCCATCGCCATTCTAGGGGGTGCTTTGTGTTACTCTGTTTCCCATGGAAAGGAATTCTGTGGAGTTCTGCAGTGCAAACCGTGGATTAAAAAAATAGAGTACTTGAATTCACTCCCAACGTTACTAACTTATTGTACAGTGGTGTGGCTAAGTAACTCCAAATCGCTCCACTTTACATACTAAAATGTTAAAAGGTTTACAGCACTCACAAGAGTGTAGTAAGACTTACTAAATGTTTAGAAATTCCTGCTAATAAGCTGTCTTTCTTCCAAAGCATTCTAAGATACTAAAACTAATTAGGTGCTATCTACTTATTAAGTGCTAGGTGATGAATGTTTTTACTGAGTTTTGAAATTCTGGGGAAGAAATTGTGAGGCATAATTATCGTTGGCAGTGAATAGTATACATGATGAATAGCATGAAAAAATTCAAGTCATTACTGTAGCATATTTTAGCTATTCCACTGGCAGAACTGGAAAAAGGTACTGTCAAAACTGAAAGGTATAACCCACATAAAGAAACACTGATATATCTGAACTTTCAGAATGGATTCTCAGGCTGGATACTCAGAATATCACATGAGTTGAAACCAAGAAAAATGATGTTTTTTTATTAGCTAATTTGTATGCAGAAAAGCCAATTTTCAGAAGCACAGTCATTCTGCCTTAGGAATATTCTAATGACTCTGAAAGACATATAAAATCTGCCTTTTGGTAGAAAAAAGAATAGTGAAGGACTTGGAAGAGAATGAAATACCGCATTCATGATTACATACCTTCCCACCCAAAAATGTCCAGAACTATTACCTAAAGTCTGAAGACAGGCCTGGGCACTGAAGCAACAGTCCTGGCTGCTTGGTCTCCAGGCAACTTCGGTGGCATTATGTGTCAGTTCTCCACCTGACCGTGTCAGCACCTGCCCTCCTCTCAGAAACCGTGAACTTGGTTTTGGAGAGAGCCTTTCCCTTCCTTTTGTCCAGCTGGGTTTTACCACAGCCAACCTCACCAATTATAAAATATCATTGCATTTCCGTGACTGACTCTAACTTCTAGGGAAACTAAAGAATGATTATTCTTTACAAATGCAAAATGCTTTAGAGTTCGGCAAGTGTTTTCATACTCTACTGATACCAAAGTCAGAGACCTAAGACCCATTTTTATAGCAGATTTTCCCAGATGTAGGTATAATTGTTCCTTTCAAAATGTCTTCTGTGTGATGAGAACCATCTGGGGCTTTCCTAGTCTTAGGTTTGTTTCTTAAAACTTTCAGGGGTTGAGAATCTAGAAAACTTGAAGGAATCTTGTTTAAGACCTGTATTTTTTTATTCCAAATGGCTGAAAGACAATTCTTTATGGCTTAAGCTCAAAAGGAGAGAATCAAGCTGCAGGCAGGGAGAGGAGTAACTGAGCTCAGAAACATCTGGAACTGGGAACTTGAACACCAATGGACTGCACCCCCCACCTCTCATTTTTGCTTTGCTTTGAGTTTTAATTTCACCCTTTCTTCTTTGGAGCCACGTCTAGATCTGTGCTGACTTAGGTTGTCTCTCATTTCTAATTTCCAAAACAAAAAACAGAAAAAATCAGGAGAAGGCTTTGCTGTGTCTGGGGTAGGAGTGGGGTGAGAAAAGTAAAAATCCCTGACCCTCCTGTGAAAATAAGGAGGTTATAGCACAGAGAAGTGCAGCTCACCAAATAAGATAGGTGCCATTTCAGAAGAAATAGTGTTTGGGGCAGACAAAGCAAGAGGTAGCCAGGGTGAAATCTCATTGTGTCCTTTAACATTTATAATTCTTAGATGAGAAAATAGAGTTAGAGTGAGGCAGTGACAATTCAAGGTCATGCAGCTAGTTCCCATGTGAGAAAGTTGTGACTTGCGCCTGGACTTCTTATGCCCCAGGTAGTCTTTCTCTAGCATATTACTCTGTAATTTAATATTTTGATTGGCAGCATAAAGCTTGGTGTATGACTCATGGCACTATGATGTCTGTACAATTTCTCTGGAGGACCCATGGAGGTTTTATGTTGTCTCCGGTTTGGAGTTGGTTTCAAAGAGCCTACAAGCAATGTTAGTGAGTCATTTCCAGAGAAAATGTCAATTCATTGAGCACCTGCTCTAAGGCATGAACTGTGTTAAGCTTCTGAATTACAGAAAGGATAAACAAGAAGAATTACTATAACTAGTTAACTAAATAATTTAAAACATTAAGTGTGCAAAAAGAGAAACTACCTGATGCCATGAAAGTATACAGAGTGATATAATGTAGAATTGTGTTTGAATTAATGAGATGGGATATACAGTTGTGGAAGTTTTCCTTGTGACTCTGAGGCTATTTAACTATGTCAGACATTTGTTAATTTGAGAGTTGATCCTTAAAGTTGTATATATGCTATTCATCTTCTTTCTAAACATCATCTAGTTTTGGAACTCATCCTCTGAAGAATGAGAAACTTAATTCATTTCAGAGGAAATACATTTTCATTATTAAGGGTAAATGAATGTTAGTTTTTTCACCAGTTAGCTATTGTTGTGTAACAAATCAGCTCAATGACTTAAAACAACACATGTCTCTGTTGGTTGGTGGGGATTTTGCTGATTTACACTGGGCTTCACTGTGTAGGTCTATGAAGCAAAGGATGCAGATGGGCTTGGCTCCATACTGCTACTGGCTCAGTCTGCTGCATGCATGTCCGTCTAGGGGCACAAGACTTACAGGGAAAACCCCTCTCATGACAAAGGTGGAGGTGGGAGAGAACAAACCTAATCAGGCAAGCAAGTTTGAAGCTTTTGACTGTGTCATGTTTGCTGTTATTGCATTTGCTGAAAAAAGTCACATGGCCAAGTTCAAAGTTGAAGTGAAGAACATTCCTCTAATAAAGATTGTTGGTGGTAGGAGAGAGTGAACAGTTTTGAGCAACAATTCAATCTACCATGAAGTCCACAGGTAAAAGTACATTTTTAGAAAGTGTATTGAACAAGTATATTTCTGGGAAATTCTCAAGAAGAAGCAAAAAATATTGTGAGGAGGCGTTGACTTTTAAGAGTGGTGAATACACATCTTTGCCCTCAGAGGATATCAGTGATTTTCTTTTTTAAAATTTATTTCCCTACAGACTAAATATCTACTCTATCTACTACTGTTAACATCATCTTAGCCAGGTGTATGAGTCAGGAATTTCCAGAGAAACAAAAACAATAGAACATATACAGGCATATAAAAAGAGATTTATTTTAAGGGATTGTTTCATGAAAGTATGGAGAATGAGAAGCTCCACAATCTGTGGTCTGCAAGCTGGAGGCCCCAGAAGCTAGTGGTGTAGTGTATAGTCCAATCTAAATCCAAGGTCCTGAGGACCGGAGGAATATAGCTGTAATTCCTGGTCAGATTCCTAAGGCCCATGCACCAGAAGCTCCAATGTTGAAGGGCAGGAGAAGATAGAAGTCCCAGCTCAAGCAGGGAGCAAATTCATCCTTCCTCTGCTTTTTCCTCAGTAGATTGGATAATGCCTGCCTACATTGGTCAGAATGGTCTTATTTACTTCAACTCAATTCAAATGCTAACCTCCTCCAGAAATATCCTCACAGATACACAGGGAAATAAATAAATCTTACCAGCTATATGGGTATCCATTAGCCCAGCCAAGTGAACACCTAAGATTAATCATCACATTAAATGACCATCTGTTTTTATGATTTGTCTTCATTGTACTTTGGGGGTTAAGACAGTAAGAATGTGACTTGGCACATTTTTTCATTTATCAAATCTTGGGTTTATAGTTATTACCCTCAGTTTGGGCCACATTGTTTTCATTAGTTCTTGCATGTCCCTTTTCTTCTTTCGTATTTTTTAATAATTTTTTTTCTCTTTAATTCTCATAACCCTGAGTCATCTTGTTCCTTCTCTCAACCTATGACAATGATCTGAATCTTTAAATGTATATATATCTTTCTGTTTGTATGTGTTCTTCCAAATTGTTTATTTGTAGTTTTGTGTTACTGTATTTTTAAATTACATAAAGAGATTTATAGATTCTAGTCTTACAGATTTTATTTTATTTTATTTCCTCTTTTTGCACTCAGAACTTCTCTAATAATCATTCGTGTTATTACCTATACCTATTAACCATTGCTTCTCACTGACATTTAGTACTTGGTGCTTTGTTCCCACCACCTTTCTTCATTCTCCCAAAGATAGAGGCTCAGATTGCTTCCAGTTTTCCATGATCAACAATAATGCTAAAAAGAAGATCCTTATACATATCTCTTTATGTATTTACATAAGACATTCCTTGGGATAGTGTACTAACTATGATAGGCCAGCTTTGTAACAGTAATGAACAACCTTACAATTTCAGTGGCTCAACACAATAAAAGTTTATTTCTCAGTCATGCTGGAGATCCAACCCAGGTCTCAGCCGTAGGGGATATACTCATAGTGGTACTCAAGGATGCAGGCTGAGAGAGACTCCATCTCAACATATTGCTTCCATTATCACTGCAGCATTAGGAAGACAGCATTCATCAGAAGTGAAACACCTCATGTCTACTCATATTATATTAACCTAAGCAAACATCATGACCACACTTATCTTTAAAGGTAAAGGAGAAAAGAAGTACTATCTTACCATGTGCCTGAGAAGTTGAGAGTGTGGAAAGCAGAACCAATAAAATGACATTGGTCTGGGCAAGATCAGATAAAGTATATAAAACAAGATGGCATCACTCATGTCAACCAAGATGGCTACCAGTCAGCCATGACACTTTGGTTCAAGAAGGAAACTACCTAAGTCATGCTAGGCACATCTGTCAAGGAGACATGCCTAAGATATCTGCACCAGAATAGCCATGGTGGCAGAGTGGGACCACCCACAGATAGGCTCCCGGGGAAATTCTCCACTTGCCATCAAGGGACCCAGAAGGGTGGAGTACACCACCCTCAAGGGAATAACTGAGGCAGGCTCCAGACTACAGAAGAGGCAGCTGAGCCCCACACACCAGAGTGCTGCTCCACACCATGCTGGTCCCTTGGCATTGGCCTCCAGAAGCTCTGCCCTGCTTAGCTGGATCCAGACCATACCCTCTCGGACCTGTAAGACTGGCTCTTCCTTGCAAGACTCTGACAGCTTCTTTGCCCACTGTGCTGTCTCCTGGTCCTGAAGCCTGAAACTCTGGGACTCAGGTTCATTATTCCCCATTGACTGCTCTGTGTGTGTGTTATATTTACCTTAGATTGTTAGGGTGTGAGTAGGATATTAATGTGTGTTGATATTCTACTTTGAGTGAAACTGCATTCAATGAAAGCTGAGTGAATAGCATAGTTACTGTGTGTGACTCTTGTCTATTCCTTGGTGCTGGACTGCTCAGTAGGCAGGTAGCTGAGCAGTTGCCTGGCTGACTTATAAGAAAGACTATATTGAGAAACATACACTTGTGACAGAGAGCCAAAAATATTTGAGGAAAAGCACTGATTTCCACAAATACGTGCCCAGGCATTGAATTTCTAGAACATAGCATAGATATGCATTTTCTTAATTTGCCATCTGATGCCCTACTGCACTCCATAATGGAGACATCACTCTATGTTCCCTCCAGAAATATGGGAGAATTCCATGTCCTCACCAGTGCTCAGCATCACCAGCTTTCTAATTTTTCAGACTAATGGGAATAAAGATAGGTTACCTTTTAAAATTTTTCATTTACCTGATTAAAAGTTGTTTTAAATATGGCTTAATATTCTTAACTTTGGATGCCCATTTTGTTAACCTGTTCTTTGCCTCCTTTTTCTGCCTGTTTTTTTCCCTCTTTTTACACATTTGTACAGTTCCTTTTATATTCTAAACACTGTTAATCTCTTGGTGGTTTTTAAAAATTGCAAATTATTTTTTTCCATTCTGTCACTTATCTTTTAACTATACCCATGATACCAATTTTATACAGAAATTCTTAATTTTTATATATTTTACATTTGTCTATTTTTTCTTTTTGCTTATGAGTTGTATACCTGACATTATATTTAAGAATTACTTCCCTGTAACTTATAATTTTTTCCAAAAATTTTCTTTCATGAAGATGATAGATGGGTTTTTCAGTTAGGTCTTTAATCTACCCAGTGTAGTGATATATGTAAAACAAAGTTTTGTTTTATTTTAATTTTGAGAAAATTTCCCCAGAGTAATTGATTTTCTTCCTCACTGATTTGGTGGTGTCACCAGTATAGTATATTAACTTTCCATGTGTACACATGCTTGCCTTTCTATTCTTTTCATTGGTCAACTTTCTTACACTAACATTCACACTATTTTTAAGTTGCTTCTCTTTTTCTCTTTTTTTATTTAAGATTAATTTAATGATTCGTTGATTCTTATTCTTTTATGTAAATTTACTAAGTTCCTTAAAAATTAGAAATAAATGTTTAAATGATATTGCAGTTCAATATAATTGGCCTTCTTGTAGTATTAAGTCGTTTTAACCCAGGACAACACTACCCTCCCAGGGACTCCAGCTGTATTTTATGTCCTTTATTCGGTATTTAAAATTTTCTCCACATCAGTGTTACCCGCCTAGTTCAAAAAAGTGGTGTGCATGGCAACTTGATAAACATTCTTACTAGATTTAATAATTGAATAATTCTTTTCTGTTTTAAGGCAGATCATATTTCTATAAATAGTGGTGAATTTATTTCTTCTGGGTCAAATCTGGCCACTCCTCTTTCTCTTTTTCCTTGCTTGTTCTACTGGCCAGTCTTCCAGTGCCACGCTAAGCGTTAATGATAGTGTCCCTACGGATCTTATTGCCGGTCTTGGAATGTATTTAAGGTCTGATCAAAGTGGGATGTGTTATACATTTTTAGTACATGATCTTTGTGAAGTAAAAGATGTTCCCTTCTAATCTTAAACTGTGCTATAAATTTTTTAAAGTCTTAAATAAATACTGAAATGTATCATGAGCTTTTCTGAATCAAATAACAGAATCTCATTTTTTCCCTTTGGTCCATTTATGTGGTAAATGAAGGAATATATTTTCTAATTTTAACTCATGTTGTATTCTTGGGATAAGCCATGCCTGGCATTTATTTTTTATATGTAAGTACATTGTTGGATCCGTTAGTTAAAATCAAGTTCCTTCAAATGGCTTAACAAGGCTCTATAGCACTTACCCAGCCATCTCACCCCAATCTATCCCTGACTTTATTTCCTACTACTGTCCTTAAGCACTTACATTGTTCCGGTCATTCCAACCTCTTATTCCTCAATCCACCAGGCACTTTCAGTTCCTTCTGCCTGGAAAGAACTTTATTCAGATGCACTCATCCCTCCTTCTCAGTAAGGCTGATCCCAACATTCCTATTTAAAATTGCAGTCCATCCACTCTGAACCTTCTTTACCCCCTCTCATTGCTATACTTTACTGTTTTAACTCTACTTCCTAGTTTTCTGTAACCTTGATGCTCTGACATTTATGACTTCCCTGCCTGGGGACAGACTGCCGCTCCTGGGTCTAGCCAATTCTTAGCAAAAACAAAGTACTCACCGAGAGCAAACCTTTCAAGTGTAAACTAAACAACCCAGTACCCACACTGCCACCCATCCCCTTTGCAAACTCTCACACATCAAGTTAATATTTCTCCTGCCCTAAAATCAACCCAGGGCCAGCTGCCAAGCAACTGGGAACAAGCCCCTATGCTCCTAGCTCACCAAGTAATGACTGAAATTTAGCCAGTCTCAAACGGTTCATCTTGCCCTGCCTTGACTTTCCTACAGAAATTCCAATGAAGGCTATGGTGGCCTGTGCCTCGTCTTGTCCCTTCTGCCTCTGGCTGACCTTGGTGCTTCCCCATGTCCCCCTGCCTGGCATGCTGGGCTCCTCCCCCCTCTTTAGGGAACAGTGAGTATAAACTTATTTTTTTATGACAATCATTTCTATGTCTATATGTCTTACCATACCTGATTAAAGCAAATACAAATTTTACGACATTTAATTCTTATTTCTTATCACTTAGTAAATAACACACTTTCCAGTTTACTTATTTATATTGCTTATTATAAGTCTTTCCCAACTAGAATATAAATTCCATGAAGCACGGGGCTTTTTTTGCTTCTTTATCTCCATTATCTAAAACAGTTCTTAGCAAATACAGGGCCCTCAATAAATATTTATGAAATGGATAAATGAAACATTAATGGATAAATGAAACACTGTCTGGTACCAAAATGATGGTTACATATCATTATAAACTTGTTCTAACCCATAGTATGTGTAATATCACGAACCTCGAGTGACTGAAATGCGTCGATATAGGTTTATCAATGGTAACAAATGTATTAGTACAACTCTGAGGGGGATACTGATAATGAAGGAGGCAATGCATGTGTGAGGCCAGTGGGTAGATGGGAAATCTCTGCACCTTCCTTCAATTTTGCTGTGAACCTGAAATGACCTCCAAATGAAGTTTTGATAATAATAATAATAATAATAATAATAATAATAAAAACTTTATGGTATAAGTTAGTAATGAAATCCTGCTTGACCCAATCCTTATGATTTCATTTTTTAAACATAGCCATTCTAATTTTTCATTTTTCTAGAAGAAATTTATCATTATGATTACAATAGAAAATAGTGATTACATTTATATATAAATATTGACTAAAGAGTTGAGTTTTAAATAATATTTTTAAAGGACTAAGAAAAAAGAGAGAAGACAAATAAATAAAATCAGGTATGGAAGCACAGTCTGTACTTTACATCCCCATGGCTATTCTGTACCTACCTATTTTTACATGGCCTTGCAGTTAAATTCAAACCATTTCTTCTCTGGCATCTACTGAGATGATTGTACTCTTAAAATTTTACTAGGTGGTATTAAATATATTACTAGTTTAGAAAATGACATCTTTGTATTTTTGTAGTTTAGAATAAACTATTTTTGTCACGCTGTTGAGTTTTGCTTACTAGTACTTTTAAAGATATTTATATTACTTTCATAAATGAGATTACATAACAGTTTTTGGGTTTGCCTCCTACTTGTCAGTTTTAGGATTAGATTACAGACGAATTTGCATTCTCTTTCTTCTTCTCAGTCAGAGTCAGCCCCACTGAGAAGTTAAGAGTTGAGCAAAGATTTGAAGGAAGTGAGAGAGTGAGCCATAGAGCTATTTGGAGAAAGTGTTGGAGGCATCGGGAACACCCCATGCAGTGCTCTACATTAATAAATCCTTCAAGGTGTCAGGCATGGCATTGGGTCCAGGGGTTTAAGGAGGGATAAGACATCAACCCTGCCCTTGAGTCAAGCAATGGAAGTACACTGCTTGCTCTATTACCTATAGCAAGAAAACTACTGTGAACGATAAGCACATTGTGCTTTGAAGGACATAGAAGGGTTTCTAGCCCAGTCTAGAGGCAGCCTCTGAAAAGAACTGCTGGAGACATCACTTTCTATGAATAGGGCTGAGGCAGAACTGAACAAAGTCCAAAAGGGAAGAAGGACAAGATGGGTGTGTGCCTGTGAGCTGTTCAGTAGCCAAAATGAACAGGCACTGGGGACTGACTGGATGGAGGAGCCTAGAATAAACCCGAAATTTCTGAATTGTGTGATAGGGTAAAAGGTGGTTGCATTCCAGAGTGGGTTCCATCATAGATAAGGAATACTGGAAAAAGAGCAGGTTGGGGGAGATCTTACAGAAAATAGGCACATCCATCAGGGAATTAATGTCAAAGGAAAGCCACCAGATTGAGGCTCCCAAAGTGCTGTGTGTGTATAGGCGTGTTTTAAGTCCTTTTCACCAAAAGGAGTGTACATATTTATAATATATGAGATTTGAGACCTGCTTCACTTTGCACTTGACATTTAATACACTATGTGTTTTTCCAATAAATTCTAAATATATCCGGAGGGCTTCTCTATTGATTGAATTTCCTGAGGCATAACTCATTCCCATGAGGTGCTAAAAATCTGATAATTTCAGATCTTTAATGCTAGAAATATTGGTGAAGGAAGTTAAATAACGTCTTAAAGACTCTATTAGTCATATTTGTCTTTGAACTTTTACTAGAATATGGATTTCTTTCATTAACCTTCTCTCCCCCACACACAAACCTTCTTGATGTAGGAAGCCTTCAACAAGGACCTTTTGATGTGGTATCAATCACAAGAGAAATTTACCATATCTAAAGTTACTACCTCAATCGCACTGCTTGCAGTAGGAAGTCAGTTGCCCCTGATTTTAGAGAGAAGGTTAAATGAAGCCAGAGGCACGTGTTCTATCTCATTGACCTCCCCCCCAGGCTGCTCTTGGAGTTATCCCACTGGGCTGAGTCAGTGCTTCTCATCCTAGGAGCCGTCAGATGTAAAAGAAGCAGCCGCCTCTCTCAAGCAGGGAGCTTGCAGTGGAGGCCCGTGAAGCTGCCATTCAGTACCTTAGCAGACACACTGCCTAGGGAGGGGACAGTGAGGTTGAGACTGATGGACCTCATGTCCCCCAAGACAGAGCTCCGCTCCCCAGAGGAGGAGAAATCTGCAGGGTGATGGCAGACAGGGTCAACACGACAGAAGAGTGGCAGGAATTTAAAGGAGGAATAATGAGATGGAACCGTGGAGGAATTTTTCCTACAAAAATTCACATTGAGTGTATCTTTAATATGTGCAAATATCTGCGAAACTATAAGCATGGTTTGGTTTATTTGATTTGGAAATGTGTTAAATCCTATGAGGGATTTCCTGCCAGAGAACTTCCAGCATTGATATTCATCACATAATTGTCACCGATTTGTTTCGATGGAGTTTTGTGTTGTTGCTGCGGCTGTTGTAGAGCATCATTTCTTTCTGGGTGCCTTTTGGTGCACCTGATAATATGAAAACAAACTCTGAACTCCTACTACTGCAGGGAAATTTCGATGAGGATAATTTACACTTATATAGAGTTACTATGCGTTCCACACTGATTAATCTCGTAAGGGCACTGGAAGGTGGGTATGGTTACAACAATTTTGCAAATTAGAAAGTGGAGCCAATAGAGGATGAGGGAGTTGTCCAAGTGTTACATATACTATTATACTGTAAAATCCTGGAGCTGAGATTTATTGTCTGGCTATACTTATTCTCTGCTTTCTCTTCCCACTTCTTATATTTCTGAAAGACAAGGTTGAGTACTTTGCAACCTTTGTGCGGGAACATAAAAAGCCTAGGAACTTCAAAGTCAAGACAAGCTTAGAATGTCTAAGATGTTGAAATTGTGACCAACATTATTGGTGGCCAACCCAGTATCTGTTGTTCCCTCCTTCCTTATTAGGAAAATTTGGTTTCATGTATTTGTTGCCTCGGGGTGGAGGAGTTTCTGGGAAATAATGTATACATCCAGTTTTATTTTCCATCCTCCTTTTCAGACAAGAGTTGCCATGTGACATAGTTCTGAGCAATAGGAAGTTGGTGGGTCCCTGCTGGAGGAGCCTCAAGGAGAATGGAACAAATTCTGTGGGTGCCAAGATTTTTGCTTTTTGTTCTTTCCTTCCTTCTTACCTGGAGCATATCTATGATGCTGAAGGTGGTGCAGCCATTTGGGACAATAAAAAATAATAAGCAAGAGCCCTGGCTGGTGTGGCTCAGTGGACTGAGTATCAGCCTGCAAACTGTAAGGTCACTGGTTTAATTCCCAGGCAGGGTACATGTCTGGGTTGCAGGCCAGGACCCGGGTTTGGGGCGTGCAAGAGGCAGCTGATTGATGTTTCTATTGCACATTGATGTTTCCCTCCTTCTCTCTCTTCCTCTCTCTAAAAATATACAACTAAAAATATTTTGTAAAAAATAAACAAGAGACTAAAAGCCATGAGCTAAGGATAGATAAATGGAAAGACCGAAAGAAGCCTGGGTGAGGACTTCTTTTTTATGTGGAAAAAATAAAAGCTCTTTTTTACTAGAGACATTGTGTGACACATAGCATGTTGCATAAAGCCAATTATAATTTTTACCAGATAACAGATCAAATAGAAAAAATTTTTTAAAGTACAAATTAATATGAGCAAAGCATATCAATAGTCTCATTTGCCTTCATAAAAGCAAAAAATGCCATATATTGACAGTGGTGGGAGTGAGTTTTGGGGAATTACAGCTCTGCTTGCTGGTGGGAGTGTAATCCAATTCAACATTGGTAGAGATTGTTCTGGGGACTCTGCAGGGAACTTTTTACAATGTGCATGTTTATGACAAGCATTTCCAATTCTAGAAATTCCTCCTATGGAAATGTTCAAGATAGGTGTAAAGAGAATATTATAAAGACCGTTACTATGGTAAGAAAAATCCTTAAAAATTGACAAAAATGGAGTTTATAAATCAATCAGAACAATTTGATCAATTTAAATGTATTCTAGAATATCTATATAAATACATAAATCAGATAAAATTGCCACTACTGTGACTTAACATACAAAAAGTACAGGATATAAATGGTTTATATCACCAATAACACAACTGTATCATACATGTAATTTGTAAAGAACACAATTATACTTCATACAATTTCCTTTTTAAAACTAAATACAATACCCTGCATTTTAGTACTTTCACATTCACCACATTCTTTCTTAACAGCCGTTCATGCAAAGAAGTTTTTACAGTGCTTCTTATAATCTCATCTAGTATCTTTTTCTTTGTGTTTGTTTCCACTAATTTTAATTTCACTTCCCCCTCCCCATCCTGAGGTTAGATACACATCTGTATTTTACTCTTTTCTAAAGTGTTTTTTGACCTTCTAACCCTTTTGTATCTCTAGAATGTAGAGTATTATGCAAAGTAAAAATTTGACTTTAATAAATTCACATATTAGCCAATTTTCCTTGCACAATTCACTGAATAAAATACACTTTTATACAAGTCTTGGTATGGGCACATGTTAAATTAGTCATTCATCTGGAAATCAGAAATCTGAGTTGGTTAACATAGCTTTCCTGTGTTTCTCCTAGGGGACTTCAGCAAGCTTTATCCCTGGTCAGCATCCTCCATCCACATTTGTAAGATAAAAGCATCCCTGGTATTTTTATCCGTCACTGTTATATATGATAGAATACCAACTAGCTGTGTTTGACTAGAACTGCCAAATCAAGATAATGGATGGCTTATTTGGACAGGTGAAATTGTGCAAAGACTTCCTGTCTCCCCAGAAACTACTTTTCTTAACTTCATTCCGAAGCTGAAGGGATGTATCAGAAGGGTGAATGGAAAGCTATCAGAGCAGAAAGAACAAGAGAAGGTAGGCTGGGGGGAAAAATTAAAGACATATTCCCAAGGATGCCTTTGATCTTTGAGAAGCGTAAGTATCGTTTGGATAAGAGAACTGCGGGACAAGCATTGACAACCCAGCCACCACTGGCGTGGGACCGACTGGACTACTTCAGGTATATTCAGAGCTGCCTCGACTTCCTATTCAGGAAAACTTCCCCATTAAAAAGTGGTATTTTCATTTTCATTTTCCTGTTCCTTTCCAACCTCATGGCTCTTTAACTTTTGACTCCTGTGTAGTCACAATTCTCCCTGTGGCCACAGAGGTCACCCGCACAAGCATGAGGTGACATGATGAGACACCATTTAGAAGTCATCTTTCTAATTGAGAGTCCTGTCATAGTCCCAGGAAGCCCAGCATCACACGGTGTGAGGGAGGAGGTGCTTTTGAAGTGGCTGAAAGGTCATTCCTTCCCAGACAAGGATTTTTGAAACTGTAGTCTGGGAGGAAAATGGCTTCGTGACAATTCTAATAATACACAGTCAACTCAGGGTGCAGCCTCAGACGTCCATAAGATAGAAAGGGAAAAATGTACTTTTGATGACTATTCTTTTCGCCTTTTACCTTATTATTTTATTCTACTTGGGAACTGTAAAAATTCTTTATAACCAACCAGGGAGAAAATGGTAAATATAGAGCATTGTCATTTTTCACTGGGGTTTATGGATTTTGATAACTTCAAATTTAAATTATTACATTTTAGATACCAAAAAAATAACTAAAATAATGACATTTGTAGTGTGCAGGCAGTGTTTTTAAAGGTACTAAATTTCAGTTCAAATGGTATTTTCTTTGAGCACTACCGTAGAGCCAGATATGTACCTGGAAGAACACAGAATAAATAAGCTATGGTTCTTGCCCTCTCAAATATTTTAGTTTGATAGTTTAAAGGAATAAAGCTAAATCGAGTATTTTATATTTCAGTTACACATAAATGTTCTTGTTGTTTCAGAGTATCAGCTAAGGACCCCAAAATAAGAATAACGGGAGCTAAGCAACCCCACATTATAAAAAGTAAGGTACAAGACCATCTCTGCGGGACTTGTAAATTGGGAAAGTCAGAAGCCAGTTATACCAGAATTTGGAAAATTGGTCACTTCTATAAAAGTTAAACAAAGAATTACCCTACGACCCAGCCATTCCTCCCCTAAGTATTTAGCCCAAAGAAATGAATGCAGATGCGCATACAAAGACTTGTACACAATGTTCACAGCAGCTTTACTTATAGTAGCCGCAAAGTGAAAACAAATAGCCATCAACATGTGAATGGATAAACAAATGGTGGTATATCAGTAAAGGGAACACTACTCAGTAATAAAAAATAAACGAGACATCATGGTTCTGTTGATTTTAAACAAAGGCAATCAGGAACATGCAGCCACGTTAGGCCGCAAGCAGCCCCCGTAAAGCAAAGGCGAGGAATGTCTTTTACAGAGAG
The DNA here is from genome assembly GCF_022682495.2 of Desmodus rotundus. Lineage (NCBI taxonomy): Eukaryota > Metazoa > Chordata > Mammalia > Chiroptera > Phyllostomidae > Desmodus > Desmodus rotundus. Next base: position 119,063,417 of record NC_071394.1, read on the forward strand.
GAGGAGGAAATTGAGAGGGTGCTTTGCAATCAGTGTAGGGCCCGAGAGCCCCGCTTTGGCCTCCCTACTTCATTTTAAATATGGCTTCTGTTTACTCATTTTTTACAAGTCACATTCACATTATGTGAAAGGAAAGAAGGCAGACTCAAAAGAATATATATCCTATGATTTCAAGTATATGCAATTCTAGAATGGGTAAAATGAATCAATAATGCCAAAAATAGATTAGGAAGCAATTGATGGGGATAGGTGGGTTGAAGATGAATTACAAAGAATCATGAGGGAATTTTTTGAAGTGTGAAAACCTTCTACACGTTGCCTGTGGTGGTGGTAGCAAGGTCGGTTACTGAACTCTTTAAATGAGTATCTTTTATCGTATGTAAAATACATCTCAATACAGCTGCATTGTAAAAGAGCCAGTTGTGCCAATGTTAGTTCTCCCAATTATACGATGAAAAGATTAAGAATCCATTAGGAATTTTTTTTAAGTGGAAAATTTCATCATAGAGAAACCATGCTGAGGGAGGGGTGGCGAGGTGTTCCTTCCTATCAAAAGTTATCAGGGACTTTAAAAGAACCACTCAGATAACCTGACATATTTTCCCTAGAAATTGTGGAATAGGGGGGCTGGTACCTTATGACTAAAATATCTCAGTTTGAAAGGATGGATGATGGAGTGTCTTCCTGAGCTTCAGAATGAGGTGGTAGGAGTGGCCAGGAGGGCCTGTGCATCCAAAGTTTGATGGGTCCAGGACTTACTTCTGTTTCCTAAAGATGGGTTGTGGACTGCACAGAAGGGAGCTAGACTTGGGTTGTCATAGAATGATTCTGTCCATCAGGACCTGCTGAGTACTGAGTCACAGGAAGTCAGTGGTGGCTTGGGTGGGGGATGGTATTAAGCAGTTTTCTAGTTAAGGCCACTGTGAGTGGAAGATCCTGAGAGCTGTGAGATCATCTAAGAACCCACTCCACAAAAGATGTAGAGTTTGTGTTTGGGACATTGACTTTTCTCAGAAGGCATTAAATTGAAAACCCCACAAGGGGTTCAGTTGTCCCCTATCTCTTCTTCCACCAACCGTGCCATCACTGAAGAGCCAAGGCTGGCACCATCTGGGAAGGAAAGGAGAAGAGAAGAGCGAGCTAGGAAGTTGAGACTCGCTCCCCAGTCTTGGAATTAGATAAGAGGGTGGAGAAGTTGAATAAGAAGTTGCAACTTTGATATCAGAAGGCGTTAGAGTTTTTTTAATGCCTTAAAAAATGACATTAATGTAAGAGATCACTGGGACAGCTAATGGAATTTAACCAGCTCCCTATCAGAATGTTGGGAAAAAATGAGCTCACAGGGTTACTTGCCCGGAGCAGTGGTGAAAAATCATAAATTATGGTTTTCTAGTTGTGTCCTCAGTGCCCTGTTCATTGATTAAACTGGTTAAAATATAACTTCGATGTAATATTAAAGGTGATTACTTCTAGGATAAAATGTCATCTGACTAGCTTTCAACCTTTCCCAGGTATTATAAAAAATATTCATGTGGCCAGTGTAAGTCTTCAGGCCACAAATGTAAACTATTTTTATAGATCCAAGCTCCCTTTGTGATGATTATGGAGGCTCGATCTTGCCAATTTAATGCATTAAGGGAGGGATTTAAGGGTAACTAAAAGTATTTGAGGAGGCTATCCGAGAGGGAGTGGGTCTTAGGTGTTGCCAGGAATTAGGTGTGGGCATACCAGAGTCTACCTGGATAACCTCTACTAAAATCAGATGTGTCCATGGCTGATGCACCTCATCCTTTTGGGTTGTGTGGTCCACACAGGCTAAGCTCATTCTCAGCTTGCATCTGATACAGACAGTTGAGCCCAACAGATAAATAGATACTCTAGGAACTTCCTCGTCAACTTCCCTTATTAAGATGTTGGGAAGTCCCACCAAGTCAGATGATGATGCCCATGAAAATGATTTTGTACTAGAAAGCACTCTGAAAGATAATTATTAACTTGAAAGGCATTTTACTGTCAAGAATTAAAAAATAAACCTTGGATCCTTCATATATTTTTACTTGAAGATTTATTTATTTTAGTTCTACAAAGATGACCTCAGTGAGGCCTGAAAAAATATGTGAAGGGATTTTTTTCCCCCAAAACTGGAAAATGAGCCTTGCTCTGCCCTTTTAGAACAGTCACTGTTGGCTAAATGTCACCTCCATTTTGCTCTCACTCCTGCCCCAACCAGACCAGGACACGCTGGTACCAGACATTGGTTCCTGTGGCCCCTAAATGGTCTGGCCAATACAGGCTTCCAGCCAAAGTGACTAGTGGAACTGTCAGCTCGTACACACACGGTGACACTTCCTCCTGCCAGCTGTGAACAGCTTGTCAAGGCTGAGCAGGGCAGGCTGTTAGGAGCTAGACAGTGACATCAATATGCCAATAGTTCCCTGCTTCCCTCCACCTGCTGTCAGAGCTGTGCGTTAGCAACGCTGCATTGTGCAGTGGGAGCCTCAGGGTTCGCCCTAAATTCTCCTCTCTTTTTTCCCACCTTCCTTCAGGGATCCATGTTCCTGGAAGCTGAAATCACAGCAGCTTAAATCACTGTCTGCTCAAACACGTTGACTTCAATTGCTCTTAATCTTCCCCCTCCTCCCTCCCTCTCTCCACCCCTACCTTGCTCCCTCTCCCTGTCTCTTTATTTCCTAGTTAGGGTGTGTATGAAAAGTAAATGGCACTAGGTAGCAATGTGCGCCAGGGATGATAGCTTTGGCAGAGAAAAAGGAAACCAGGCCATGCCTGTCTCTGTTTCTCACATAAATATGAGATACATGTATTCATAATGTACAATGTATACATTTTATATGATAATAAATAGTTCATGTCCATAACTATATTTATTTTTTATATAGTCATATGAGCCCCTATTAGCCCATTGATACTATTAAATTATAAGAATATATGAATTCATGTAGAATTTATAATTTATATTCTGATAGACAACATATGAAATGACTCTATATTATATAGAAAGATACAGTTATTAAAAGATACTAGATAGTAACAGCATGGACAATTATAACTGCAACAGATCTAGCAATAGGTACAACCTATTAATTTGATATTTTTGTAGTTTAAAAATAGTCAATTATGAGAAATTTCATACAGCTAAATCTACTATGTTCATACATGAGATTGGCCTACAATTTTCACCTTCTGTGCATATGGGGATTCAAGTCACCCAGGATCCACAAAACAAATAAGGATCTACCTTTCTCTATAGTCAGTGATTCTTAAGTGCTACTATAATTATTTTACTTTATGTCTTATTGTATTTTTGAATAGGTAATGAATAGTATAGAGCACTCAAAACATACCAAGAATGAAATATAAAAAGTAACTTTCCCCTGAACAACCACTATGATAGTTTGTTGCATTTTTATTTTCTTCCAAGGAATAATTAGTAAACATGAAAGTAGGGGTTTCTGGCACACACACAATTTGGCACTCTGATTTTTCCCACTTAAAATTTTTTTGTGTATATAGAACGACTTCATTCATTTTATTGCCTGCATAATATTTCAGTATATGGGTGTACCAAAATTGAATTATCTAGTCCCACATTGCTGAAAATTTGTGTGGCTTCCAAACTCTTGCTGTCTTTACCATGTAGCATTCCATATCTTTGTCCAAATGGCATTTTTTACATGGGAGAGAGCAGTTGAAGAATAAATTCTTAGAAGTGGAATTGTCATATCAAAGTACACAGGCACTTTAAATGTGAATGGCTAGTTATGAGTAGATCTTGGGTCATAAATCAGATCTTCAAACTCTGTCTAAAGTGCTATTTCAGACTTGAAAAGTAGAGTTTTCCCTGATGAAATTAGACTCTTTCCTGGGACAAGAAATCAAGGCTAGTGCTTCCCTGAGGTTGGGAAAGGATCCCTCTTAAGGCAAACTTTTCTCCCTTTGGCTCCCTACTATATCAGTAAGATGAGAAAAAAAGGCAGAAACTGCACTCAGTGGATGCTGGAGAGGTTGTGTGGGTGGACTGGCGAAGGCCTCATTCTCTTCAGGTACCAAAATTTACAAACTGGTGAAAGGGGTTGGTGTTTCTGTGCAAATGAGTGGGCTGTGCCTAATAGAAGGGATCACTTTCAGAGTATTCAAATCTGAACAAAGGACCACAGGAACCAAAAATGATTATTGATGGTTTTCCTGAAATTAGCTCTAATAACAGAATGGAGTTGGTTATCAGTTTGTTTTATTTTTTTTATCTTTCTCTCATGTCTTCCCTCCATCTAAAAAGCTCTTAGTATTTCCGTTCTAAGTGTGAATATTTAGTGAAAATTTTTTGATGGGACCAGAGCCATCTGTTTCTTGATGGGTTTGCTTCAGGAGACCACTCCTTTTTTCCCTGGTATTTCTTAACAGAAGCAGAAACTCTCTTCACTTGGGCTTTGCCATGGCTTCCGTGAGTGGGTTGACATACTTCGTGCCAACTGCCAGAAGTTGTTTTCCTTTTTCCCTTTTCCTTCTTCTTTGTTTTCCCCTAGCAGTGCAGCAATAATCTTAATGTGTCTGCTACTGTGTGGTAATAGTCAATTTAGGCTGACTATTAAAATAAAATAGTACACCATAAAACTACTGCATAGATAAGCACTCTCCAAATGGCAGATCCCAAGGAGATGGTGTTCGTTTCAAGGGGCAACAAGGGCACAGAGTTTTACAGAGCAGGGAGGAGAGTCTGACTGTCCTGTGCCGTTGCCCTCAGGTTCAGTTTGTTACTTACTTTTCATGCTGGTTTCTGTTTGCCGAGCTACCTCACTCACGTGTGAAAGAAAAATCGCTGACACTTGTTAAAAGAGGAAGAAAGACTTTATTCGAGACTATTGTGACAGGGGTGTTGCAATAGAGCAGAGAGGTTGTGTTCAACTCTGAATAGAACAATGACATCTTGGTATTTACAGCCAAGAAACAGGGTGAAGGGGATCAGTGGATGGAAAATTACTAAGAGGAGACATCAAGGATTTAGGGGGATCCCTTCTCACTGACCAATTGGGATTCCTGATAAAGACAGGACTCAGACTTCAAAGGTGGGGGATAAAAAAAAACACTGATCAGAAATCAAAGATGAGGGAGGACTTAGCACAGTTTTTTGTTTTGTTTTGTTTTGTTTTTGCTAAAACTGTGCTAGACAGGCCAAAGACTGGACAGGGGCCAAGATCAAGGCCTAGTTGAAAAGAGAGCTCAGAAGAACATGACTCAAATTTGGTCAAGAGGAGTCTTTGTCACAGGGTGTACACTAAATGAGACACTATAAGCCTATTATCCAGTACACAGTCTCCTACATCCCAGATCAGTCCTGTGCAGAAAGGACTGGAGAGAAAATCTCACAGGACATGTTCATTTTGTATGTCCCTGGGTAGAGCCCAAGGACTGCCTTAATGTTATATGGGCCTAGGAGAAATAGCAAACTTCTCCCCTCACCGGTTCTAATTAACAGACCAAGTAAGAATGAAGCTTAAACCAAATTGGGCATAGGTATGTTTTCCACTCCTTCAAGACCTTTTTTAAAAGATTATATTTATTTATTTTTAGAGAGAAGGAAAAAGAAGGAGAAAGAGAGGGAGACAAATATCGATGTGTGAGAGAAACATCTATTGGTTGCCTATCACACACACCCCGACCAGGGACCGGGCCTGCAACCCAGGCATGTGCCCTGACTGGGAATCAAACTGGTGAACTTTGGCTTTGCAGGACAATGCCCAACCAACTGAGTGAGCCACACTGGTCAGGGCTCCAAGTCATATTTGGATTCCACTTTTACAAAGTCTCTCTTTAACCTCAAGTTGCTTCCTGATTTCTCCCCAAATTTTACATTTTTGCTGCTTCTGCCATTAATTAAAGTATATATATATTTTTTTATGTGTGTATATATACATACATACACACACCACCATCTCTTTTTCTTCCAAAGTGACCATTTGTGCACATAAGAACTCCCTGGATGTAATACTTGACCACACGATATGTTCAGTAGAGTATTATGGTAATGTTGTCAAGGAAACAGCTTAGGTCCTGGGAAAAGGGAGGGCTTTTGGTCCCTATAAATCATGTCATATAGGTTGTTGCCTACTTTGTGAATTTACAAAATGGACCTTGACCCTAGATTATTGCAGGTTTTATCTCAAAGAAAATTAGGCACATGGGAACCTTCAGGAAAGATCATTTTACACCCCAGTCCTTGCTCTTTTTCTCCAAAGTCCTGGCTCAGATAATTCCATATCAAGTGTGAATGGACATAGACAGAAATCTGGAAAGAAGTAGACAAGCTCACACTTACCAAGTCTGAAATTAACTGACTAGAGTCTTTTTTATGAGAAAGAATATTTTTCTAAATTTAAATCTGCAGTCTCTCAATTCTAAATTTCATCAGTGTGCAAAACTTTGCATTGAGTAAATCCATAAGCCAGACCTGAGAAGATCTGATACAGCTTACGTATGTGAACTTATGTTGATTTATACAGAGCTATATTTATGCTCAATGAGTAAATGTTAACTATAAATCTTAAAATAGGTCCTAGCACTGAGGAGTAGCTTTGGATGTGCTCACTACGTGCATCTGAAGAATATACCCTTCTTTTAGAGGTTGGTAATGCTCTGAGCTGTGGTGCCTGAACATCTGTGCACAAGTCTGTTTTTGCAACACACTTTCTATGAATAGTCCTGTTTGCTTTGGTCCCTTTAAGAGTAGAGAACTTGAAAGTTCAACATAAAGTGAGAAAAAGCTTAAAATGTCAGTACTACAGTTGGAGTGAGGATGAGAACCTAAAACCAACCCAGAAGGTTTCCACTAGCTAATGGTGGGACCTCCAATGACCCTGTGGGCTGTGGATAACTCCTATTGTCTACCGTAAGGCAAGTTGTCTAATCCATGCTCTCCTGAGAGACTAGCAATTAGCAGTTGCCAAATAGATGCTTCCAGACTGCTTTGTTCCCTTTAATCACAATAAAATGAAAATGGTGGGGAAATCAAAGAGCAGAGGGCAGGCAGTCCAAGGCTTTCCCTTGGCTTTTATTTCCTATTAAATGCAGTGAGAATCAATATCCATATATTAGTTGTTCTGCCTCCAGCTCTAGACTTTGAGGTGGCAAGGGGAGGCCTTCAATTCTCTAGGTGATCCTACAGCCCAGGGCTAGCACTCCCCACTCAGTGATCAGGAACACTTACTGGGACTGTTCCCATGGCCGCCTACAGAATCCCTTCAGTCATCAATTCCAGCAAAAGGGAGGGCCTGTTTCTAGAAGAAATTATAGGGACTACAATAAAGTAGAATTGTAACTTCCTTTCCTGTATTTAAATATCATTCCCTAATTTATCAAAAAGCTCAAAGAAGTAGAGGAGTACCGTGCAAACAGACTTTAATCAAGGCATTTGCTGATGTTATGCAACCTCCTTCAAGAATGATATGCAGGCTATATCTCAAAAAAAAAAAAAGGCACAGTGACAATGGCATAACTCATACTGAGAATAAGGAAGCAAAACCTTAACCCCATCTGTTCCCAAAAAGGAAAAACATTGCCTCAGATCCAAATGCCTCAAGCACCTCCCACAGAATTCCACCCACCCCCGCACCCACATCCCCTCACCACAGATCTTCCAGACAAAAAAAAGTATTACCAAGTCTATATTTGGTCTGGATTCACATAGACTATTAGAAGATAAAAGAGAAAATAATCACCAAATAAATCAATGAAACAAAAATCTAGGACCTATGAAGAATGGTAAAACTTACTATGATTTCATAATTTCAAAAACAGTTCACTTTTCTTTCTAATACCTAATAGCTTCTTAAGAAGATATTAGATATAGAGGGAGTGGTGATGTTGAAACTAAAGGAAATCCGTTGAAAAAAGAAAAGGTCTCGGAGGCTAAGAAGTGGTATGATATGCTTTGCCCTGCCTACTGGCCCTGGTACATCTAGGCCGTGAGGAAAACCAAGGCTATTTCAATTTGATGGCTCAGGACTCAGCTTCTCTATTTTGTTATAGACCCCACTCTGTCCCTGCCTGCTGTCCTCCCTCAGCCCATTCTCCATTCTATTCAAGGTCCAGACTCTCCTCCTTTTATGGCTTTAAACCCCCAAACTCTGCTACCCATCTCTTTCTCAAACAATTGAATTAGATAGCCAATGACACCTTCCTTTTTGACATGTGACAGACCTTGTCGATAGATTGTCTTGAGATGGAAGATAGGAGTTCTTATCATTATAATTTTCCTTTTACTGACCCTGAAGCACAAAAGGCTTTCCTAAGAAAAGTCCTGCGTGTTCATTTTTATGGGACTTCAGAATTTCACAGAGGATTAGGATCTTCTTATAGGGGAAAAATGTCTATGCTTTAATGTGGGTGCTTTTTCTGGCACCTTCCTGAGTCATAGAAAGTAAAGATGTCTTTTTCTCCAAATGGATTCACTAATTAACATATCAATCATTGTTCCAACATGAAACAGAATTTACCCCAGACAGCTCTATGAGAAACATTAATGACAAGACAACTTATAAAAGTGTGGACAGAAATAAAAACTAAAGCCATGATGAGGCTATTGCACCAGAAAGCTACTACCACCAGTAGGATGGAAGTAAAAAGGGCAGAAGGTAGTATTACTAGAACCCAATGAGAATGGGAGCCAGGGAGGAAGCGCCCAGTGGGCTGCCATCATGAAGGAACGAAGCTGCTGCCTGAGACACTACGTGAGAGCAAGGAAGGGATGGAGAACAAATAGCCAAGCTCCTCCTATTCCAGCCATTCAGTCTCCTGCTACTGTCTCTCACTGATGGAATCAACTATGGGCCAGCCATGGAGGGGTCCATTTGTTGCTTTAATCCAGTGTACCAAGCAAGGCAAAAAGGACGGGGTCCTGGGTTAGGAAGCAGGGGAACAATTAGAAAGTAACCAGCACAACTAGCTAACTCAACAACAGCCAAAAACATCTAACTGTAGTGTGATAATTTGCTACATCTCTTTTTCTCTCTTGTCTAAAAACAGCTTTTTGTTTTTGTTGTTAAATTACAGTGAATGTAAGTCAGCAAAGTCCATCAATTGTCTATTTGGTGAGTACTTCCGTAGGCAAGGCTCGAAGCAAAGCATTGGAGATAGTGCCTCTGCTGTTAGAGAGCCTGTGGCCAGTAGATGTAAGTGAAAAAAAGATTTTTACAAAATCTTGATTATTTTATGGTTCTTAAAAAATGGGCAAAGTCTATGGAAGTTTAAAAAGTAGAAACAATTGCATTAGTTTGATAGGGATGTAGATGATTTTAATGGGTAAGTAAGAGTTTTTAAAGACTTTGATGTGTGCATGTGTTTCTGACCAGCAGGTTATGGAATAATGGAAAGAACTTTCCATAAGAGATCAAAGAAATGCAGAAATACAGAGTGGGGCCAAAGTAGGTTTACCTTTCTGAGTATGCAAAACAGTTTATTCTTGTATTGTTATTTATTAATAATAGTATTATTTTTCATACAAACAACTGGAAAGATGAGCCTGGGAGGTTCACTTTGACTAGATCATGGAAAGTAGAAAAATCAAGATAGTAATTTCAAAAAGAAAGGTAATTGTAGTGAAAATTAATGAAATCCATTTTATTTGAGTCTTGAGCTTTCCTTATCATTTCTATTCCATGCTATAAAAGAAATCAGGCAGGTCTAAATCTGCACTAATTCTAGTAAATCTGTACTAATCTATACTAATAGAAAGTGAGAACCATGAGAAAAATTAGGGCAGGCAAATTCAGGCTAATAGAAAGAAACATTTCTCCTCACCAGCCTTACAAATGCAACAGATGCCTTGGAAACAGCCATTGGAATCTTCAAAGCAGAGGGGCAAACCACAGATAGAGTGAGGCAGAGATCCTTCCTTATCTTGAGCAATTGAAGACATAGTCTGTGGATTCCTTCCAACTTTGAGTCTCTATGTTACAGAATAAGGTACAAATTATGGTAGCAAAATTTTGATATCTGAACACTTCTATAGCCCTAAAGAGGGGATAATAAGTCAGAGAAAACAGGCATGAACAATTCTTATGTATTTATTTACTGACTTTTTACTGAAGAAATTTCAGGACTGAATGCAAAATAGAGGGGCACAGAGTCCTGAGGCAGGATGACATCTAAAACAAGAAAACCTGAATAAGAATCCTTGTCTCTCTCCACTTATAAGTTTGATGAGGTTAGAGAAGATAGGTATCTCTTAGCCTCCTCTACCCCTTGTGTAAGGCAAGATTATAATCACATTCTCGTAGGATTTGGGGAGGAATTCAAAGAAATTATGTATGTAAAATTCCTATGTGACAGTTTCCAAATAAATGTTAGTTTCCACCACTGGTAATTTTTAAAGTCCTTTGGACAGCAATTTTCTATTTTAAATAATAAAGCAGAACTATGAATTTAATAAGAAAGTCTATAGTATTATTTCTTTTATAAATGAATTCATAGGACTATTTTCAGCTAAAAGCAGAAATGATATGCAATAGGAATTGGAGACTGTGTCACGTCAATATGTGACTATTTTCAACAGCTTGCAAAATACAGCTGGCTCAGTCTATCACACCTTCTTAGTGTCTCAGTGATGAAAAACCCACTTAGCCTCTTCACCTGGTTTAGCGTTGAAATCTGCCAATTGACTCAGGTAATTAAGACTTCCAATGTTTGCTAAGAAAAAAAGACATGCTGTACATCTGCTCTTGACATTCCCACCAGTAATGATTTGGCCTTCTTAAGTTTCAAGAACAACAATTTTTATTTTAATGAGCCGATTTTGAAAACTCAGAAAAATATGCCGGAGCTAATGCATAAGTACAGGAAAATGTGATTTTGATTTTCCAGTTTTCCCAAAAATGCAAAACCCAAAACAAACCTAATTAACCAAGCAATCAATCAAACAAGCACATTTTTTTTAAAAAAGTAATACAACTGGAGAAAGCAAAATTCAAGCTTCCCATAGTCTAATTCTAAGATTTTATTGCCGATATTGTTCCTGGAATTATAACACAACAATTTTTGTTTTGAGTGATGCTGAATTAACCAAAGGAAATATTCCATTCACTACTGCTGTATTAAAAAATCACCCCCAAACTTAGCCACTTAAAACAGTAAAAATCACTTATTTTGATTATGAATCCACGATATGGAGAGACATTTGTGGGGATCACGTGTCTCTGCTGTAGTCAGTCTTGGCTGGGAGGTCTTGAGTGGAGGTCGAGAGAGTTGGGCCCTGTGAATGTCAAAAGGCTGGTGGGTGGATTGCAGGTAGTAGAGTGTTGAATTTTACATGAAAGGAAAAGCCAACAGTATCCACAGAGTGAAGGAGGATGAAGCAGTGATTGGGAGCACAGGCTTTATAGTCAAATTCCAGCCCTAGTAGCAATATGATGTTGAATGAAACTCTCTGAGCCTCAATCCTCTAATCTATAAAGTGGGATAACAACATTTCCTATACTGAGCAAAGTAGGCGTGGACATGTATACCATTAACACCATGTCCTTCGTTACAGCAGTAAAACATCAGAACACAAAGCCCTCAGTGCACAGGCCCTGCGTTGAATGTCCCATGATGAGTGCTCCACAGAAAGGACTCAGCCCCCACAATGCTCTACATATCAACAGATCAGGCGCGTATGTAACAAGGAGCCTCTTGGTCAGGAAGATGACCTTGTTAGAAAGGAGGAACCAGGAGAGTGCACCATCTGTTCATTATGATGAACCAGTTCCTCGTTAAACTGCTGAATAACAGGTGGAAACAGGAACCCAAGGTTCTCCACACTTGTCTCTATTTAACCTTCTTCATAAGATTACTGTAGCCCTGGCTGGTGTGGCTCAGTGGATTGAGTGTCAGCCTGTGAACCAGACGGTCACCGGTTCATTTCCCAGTCAGGGCACATGCCTGGGTTGAGGCCGGGTCCCCAGTAGGGGGCAGTGAGAAGCAACCACACATTGATGTTTGTCTTCCTCTCTTTCTCCTTCCCTTCCCCTCTCTCTAAAAGTAAATAAATAAAATCCTTTAAAAAAAAAGAATGCAAAGTGCTTAGCAAAGCACCTGATGTGATAAACTCTCAATACATGTTAACTATTATTGCAAAATTATTGAGTTCCTCCTACTTTTTTAGGTATCTTTCTTTAAATATAAATTCATGGCATTCATAGGAGAAATGTGCTGTATAAGCATGTGTTACCATTGTAAATATTATGTCAGTGTATTTTTGTTCTGAGGATTGAATCAGCTAGCGACTGCTAAAAATCAACAGCCATTTATCCTCATAGATCTGTGGATTATTTGGGGGTCAGCAGAGAGTGGACAGGCACATCTAGACTGAGCTTGCCTGGGCTCTTCCTAGCTCTGTACCATATGTTTCCAGCTCCTTTCCAGAAGCAACAGTAAGCCTTGGCATGCTCTTCTCATGGTGATGAAGAGGCAGTGGGAAATGAGCACAAACCTATGAGAAATCTTGAGTTTTAGGCTCAAAACTAAGACACCGTCACTTCCACAATTTTCTATTGGTCTAAAAAAATATGCCACTTTGCCATATCCAAAGTCATGGGAAAGGAAAATAAGCTTGAGCTCCTTAATGTGAAGAAATACAAAGTCACAAGAGAGTAAGTCAGTCAAATAATGAAATCTACCACAATGAGAGACTTGGATGATTTAGTTTCTAAGCAACAAAAGGATATATGAGTTATAAGAGATTTTTGTGCAGCTTCTAAAAAGATAAGACAGCATGGAGCCCAAACCCCTTTTTCCTGACTGTACTGGGTTGAATGGTGCCCCCCCTAAATTCATGTCCACCTGGAACCTATGATTGTTACCTCATTTAGAAATAGGGGTTTTGCAGATGAATTGTGGAAGTGAAGTCATGCTGGATTAGGGTGGTCCTAGTTCAATGACTGGTGTCCTTATAAAAGGAAATGTGAACATAAAACCACAGAAAAAAGAGAATGCCATGTGAAGCCACCTAAGACAAAGAGGACAAAGCTGTGGGAAGACAGAGGCAGAGACTGGAGTGATGTATGTGTAAGTTAAGGGACACCAAGGATTGCTGGCAACCTCTGGGTGCTAGCAGAGACCTGGAACAGATTCTCTCTCAGAATCTACAGAAGAAATGAACCCTCCCGACACCTTGGTTCCATTTTAGTCTTCTACTTTTCATAACTGTAAAAGATAAATTTCTGGTATTTAAACCCAGTTTACGGTAGGGTGTTACAGCAGCTCTATGAAACCAATACACTGTCTATAGCTACCCAAGTGACAGAAAAATCAGCATCCTTAAAATATCCCAACCTCTATGTTACTCCAGGCTACAAATTTCTACAAGAACTTTAAAACTCCTGTTATGCTCTCAGAAATAGCAGTATTTTTTTTCACAAGTAAATTAACTTCCAGCCTGCTTTTATTTGAAGCAATTGATTAGGTAGATAGAACATGGGGGGAAAATGGAAATCTTAATCATTTTCTTTTTTTATTCTCCATATCAAATCATTCACCAAAGTTGGTCATTTCTTTCCCATCAATTACATACCCTGAATTGGCCACTGTGGCTGCCTTACTACAGGCTCTCGTTTCTAAACATTGATACTCATGACACTGTGCTGCCACAGGGGGCTTCTTAAAACTTTAGATCTGGCCATAGCTCTGTAAGACTGCTTGGAAAGACAGGGCTGTTGATTCCAACTAAATTCTTGAATGTGGCAAATGAGACCCTGCGTGGCTGAGCCCCTGTGGATGTGATCAGCTACACCAGTTGCCACTCCCTTGCACGTGCTGTGATTCCCAAGAGAGTGGACAAGGCTGCCACCTGGAAACTAAGCAGAGCTGAGGGACGGAGTTCTATTTCCTTTCTAAATCGGCCTGCCCACGTGGCCTGGGCTTCCTTATAGTATGGTGGCTGAGTTCTATATCCTATCCCAAGAGAATAGTCACAGAATCATGGCTATATCATGCTATTTATGTATGTGTCTCTCTGACTTTGCACATGCTATTGTCTGAGTACCTTCCTCCCCTCTATCCTGGCTAACTACTCCCATCCTAAGATTGTTTATGCTGTTATAGTTGTCCCCAAATTTTCCCCTTTGTTCCCTCTGCCCAGCCCACCCCCTACTTCCATAGTCAATGCCCACACTGATGCCCATGTCCATGGGTCCTTCATATATGTTCTTTAACTAATCTCTTCACCTTTTTTCAAACAGTCCCTACCCCTCTTCCCCCCCAAGGTTCAGTTTAGACATTACTTCCTGTGGGAAACTTTCCTTGATTCCTCTGGACCTGATTTAGCATTTTTCCCATCATTCTTTGTTTTAACATTTTCCCCATACTTTATTATAGCTGTTTTCTACATTTCTGTTTAACTCATAAACTGCACACATTGAAGGATCGTTGTGTGTTCTATGTTTCTATCCCTAGAACTTATTACAAAGCTGTTATACAAGAAATGCTGTTCAATGAATTATTTATTCATCCATAAAATAATTTCCCCTGTCTATAGGTGAATACATTTAAAGGTACTCAAACTTCCAGGACTATCTGTGTCGTATACTGATGGTTTGTGTTGTTATTGTTGTTTGTGACAGATTTTATTTTCTACAAGTGAGCAGAATATTTCTTTCTCAGTGCTTCAACTTCTTTTTTGAGTATAAAATTAATAGACAGTCTCTATTTCTGGGGAAAAGCCAGAAATAAAATATTCAGTATAACAGAATATAATTCTTACTTTAAAAGTTTTGCTGAAAAATGTACTTATAGTTAGGATACCATAAGTATTACATTTCTGTTTTATAGTTTTGCATTTTTAAATCCATGGCTTTTAATTTTAGAACCTCTTGTTTCCACATTAAATCATGAGATATTTAATATTTTCCCACCTTATTATGTTTCCTTTATGCACTTTTGACTGTTCTCGCTTGTATTTATATTATACCACCATACTATTTTGTTTAAAAGTTTTCTCGGTGCAATATGTGTTCAAATTCTCATAAAGTGAACATATTTTGTTTACAAAATATTTCTGCCATATTTCTGATCCAGTCTACACTTCCATAACCATACCATTTCACCAAAAAGAAATTAGAGCCGCCATTCCCTGGCCTTGAAATTAGCTGCATGTGACTGTCTCAATGAGTGGAATGAGGCAGAGGTGGTGAAGGTAGTGATGTGTAATTCTGAGGCCAGCTTATAAAACGTGATATGGCTTCCATTGGATTTATTCTCCTGGGACAGGACTTAGAACTCAGCCACCGTACTACAAGGCAGCCCAGCCCACATGGCCAGGCCAAATTAGAGAAGAACTAAAACTCCATCCCTCAGCTCTGCTTAGTTTCCAGGCGGCAGCCAGCATCAGCTTGTCCAGTCTCTTGAGAATCATTTCTAGTCATGACACCACCCAGCTTATGCCACATAGACCAGAGATGAGCCTTTTTTTTCACACAAACCCACCCAAATCACAGACTTGTGAGCAAAATTAATGATTGTCATTTTATGAAGCCGTAACATTTTAGAGCAGGGATAGCCAGAAAATTATTATAAATTACACTAATAAGCAGTCATTAAAAGCAATCTGGTCAGTATGGGACTAAGAGTAAAATAAAAATAGTATAAAAATACTTGTATTACAACTGTAAACTTATAAAAGTAAGTTTACAGTTGTAATACAAATAAATAATACAGTAATTAATAAATAATCATACAAGAATAAACTCCGTTTCTTGTACTCACAGCTATAAACCTACTTGGCCCGCTCCTGATTATGAAAGTCTTAGCAAGGTCAATGTGTAGGCAATATCTTCAAAGGGCCACACTGGGAAACATTTTTTAATAAAAACATTGGGGTCTTTCATAATTAAAGTATATATAAAATGTATTTTTTATATAAACTTGGAGAAGAATCCACATATTCTGAAAGCAAAAGCTAAGAAGATATATAAACTGACCTATCTGGGGCCATGCCCTTATCTGCACATGGCCCGAGGGATGAATTTAGAAATTTTAAACTCTCACTTGCCTCAGAGTTAGCTGGGTTATTACAATGGGAATTCTTGGATCACCTGATATTGGGCACTGCCCTCTGGACCTCAGTGAACTATGGCTTTCAGGCCACACCTGGTCCACTGCCTGTTCTAATAAATAAGGTTGCATTGGAATCAGCCACCCCTGTTCCTTTTCTTATTGTCTGTGGCTGCTTTCACACTAAAACAATGTTCAATGATCCCAACAGAGATCATACAAACTACAAAGCTGAAAATATTTCCTATTTGGCCCAATACAGAAGAATCTTGCTGCCTGGTGTCTTAGAGGAGAGATCTTGAGCTCTCTAAGAGGCAGGCAGTAAATTGGGCCAAGTATTTCCATAAATTCCAAAAATCACACTTCTAGGGCAGAGTCCTGCTCTTGAGGAGTTTCCTGTCCCTGGATCTGGGGGATGGAGGTGAAGGTCAAGAGAAGGCCTGGGTGTCAGAAGGAAGCAGGTAATGCTGTGCATAAAAGTCTGAGTGTCAGAGGATCCTGTTTAATGGGCGAATTAGGAAGGCACTGACAAATCTCAGGGTGAGAATCAGAAACCTTGTTGTTATAAGTGACAAGAGCCCAATTTAAACTCTGAGGGTTGTGCCTAGGTTCAAGTCTAGCTGGAATCAGAGTCTCAAATAATTTTACAAACCCACAGTTTCCCTCCAACATCTACTTTTCTCTGAGCTGGCTTTATACTCAGAATCCCCTCCACTAGTTCTAAACTCACATTGTCCTCACATTTAGCAATCCAGTGAGAAAGGGCTATTTCCTTCTCAAGTTTCACCAAGTGCCCCAGGGGTCTCTCTGTTTGGTACAGCTGGAGTCACATGCTGATCACTGAGTAATTACTCGGGTGGGCTAATGAAGTCCTTTGATTGGCTAGGCCTTGGCTGTGCCACTCAGCCTTTGAAATTAATCACACTAGTTAAGAAGAAAGAAGGCGGCATTTTAATAAAGAGATACTGGGCAAATATATTTACTTTTTATGTATTCATTACGTCAATTCACGGGGAGTAGCTTAAGGCTGCCAGATACATGCCTAGTTAAAATTGAATTTCAGATAAGCAATGAATAGAAATACATTTTTACTGTAGCTATGTCCCAGATACTACATGGGACATGCTTATACAAGAAAATTATTTATGATTACCATAAATTCATATTTAACTGGGTATCCTGTATTCTCTTTTCTTGTGTTTTATCGGCAATGCTATAACTGACTCAAAGTTTCCTACATTGACTGTGACCTACTTGGGGTAGTTCTAGGTCAAGCTCACAAGATTATTTTGAGGATCAATCAAGGCAGTGTGGCAAACATTTAGTAAATTATAAAGTCTTACAGAAACATAAGAAAGTATTCATTTTTTCCGGGCTGGACTCTTAAAGTCTAACTTTAAGTTTGGTGCTATTGCGAGACAATTGTGTACCACGGTCACACAATTCTAAACCGAAGTCAATCCCTCTCCCTGACAGTTAAGGAGATGAATAGGATTGAGCTTACATACAGGATTTAAAATAATCATAACTAAAATGATTTTTCCTTACAGCCAACAAAATAGAACAATCAACATTTCTCAAAGATACACATACATCTTTCGTCAATAATACCAGGGAGCATCAAATGCAGTGATGATGTCTTCAACTTGTAGTTAGTGAATCTTAAACTTTGTCTCAAATTACTTCCAAGAGATTTGGCCCATAATTCTGGATTGCAAGTCTGTTTCCAGCGTCCATACTGTCAAGTTTTAATTACTTCCTGTGGGGGATCCTTCTCCTCTTAGCCTCTGAGATTATTCAGAAGAGAGACATCTGCTTGCTGCTAAACTGAAATGCTACTTACAGCCACAAAGACGTTTTTCCTTTCTTTTAAAAATTTCCCTCCAACTAGTGAAGAACAATGTCTATTTTCTTCAGAGGAAAAAAAAAAGGCCCCTGCTTTACCACTGGAACTATAAAAGCCCCTTAACTATCTCCACTAATGCCCAAGAGGACTCTTAGAAAATTGGGGAGTTTAATCTACATGTAATGGATAAGGTTAATTAAGTAAACCTCACTGGCCGATTTCCCTGAAAAGCTGAGAAAATGGTATCTTTTACAACCTGGATCAGCTATCAAATGAAAATGATGGACTAATGCACGAGAAGAGCTAATTAAACTGGAAACAGCACTACTTGTACCCTAACATTTTATGTAGACATGACAAAGTTCTAAATAGCTATGCACAGGCAATGAGGAAACAGGACACTATACAATGTGTTTAATTATTTCAAAATATAATTATTGCAAGAAAATTAGAGAAGGGGAGGTGGACACGGAACAGAGTCACAGAACTAGAATTCACAGAGCATGGGGGGAAGGGACTGTAAGTGTTGGAAATGGCTTTGGTACTTCCTGGCTGGCAACTATGGGCAAGTCCTTTAAAACCCAATGCCTTAGTTTCCTTATTCCTATTACTAGACAAAAATGGTATGATGGCTACTTACAAACTGAATGAAAAAACAGGAGATGCACTTCTTTTGATGCACTTTGAAAACTGCCTAGCACATGGCAGATCTAAGCTCAGGATTGTTTGTAGTTCTCCATTTCTGTTTACTTTGGATTCTTTTTCATCTATCAAAGGGTTTGTTTCTTCAAATGGTTCATTGTCATTCCAATGTAAGAGTCAAGCACTAAAAAGCTGTTTGTTCGGAAGCACTGTGTGCAGGGATGGGCTGCACAACAAGTGCCTGCTTGTGGAACAACTTTGGCTGAGAGACAAAGATCAGTCTCGGAAGGTCTTTGCTCCGGAGTCTTTCTGGTTTTCCAGAAAAAATATTCCCAATTCCTGCCCGATTAGGGCAAAAGGTGGCATGTGCCTGGCAGCTAGTAACGTGAGCGCAGGACATTTAATTGCCTTGACTGTAGTCTATATTCCACATCCATCTTCTACTCTTCCTAGTGCCCCAACTCCAGAACATCTCTAGCTCAGCTGCACCAGAGAGTACATCTGGGTCTCCTCTGGAAGAGAAGGAGGTTATTATCTTGGCTCTTTTGGGTCAGAAAGGGACCTCAGGATAACAATATTTTACATAATGTCTTAACCAAGGATTTGGGTCCGTTTTAGTTTCACGCATGTAACTAGTTTACTTTCACACATAGGAAATGTTACAATTGCTAATGCCAAGGCCATCTCTGTTGGGTGGTTGGAATTTTAAGGAAGGAGTTATATCTATCCATATAATAAAGCTAATATCTTAATATTTTATTATACTGGCATTTTTCTAAATGTGTTTATATGTAAAATCACAAAGCACAATGATTATATCTGTCTCCCCTAAGAAAAATATCAATAATATCTAGGAGTGAAAAGATAGGGAATATATAGTTACATCCTTTTTTATGTTTATTTTATTTTATTTTTAGAGAGAGGGGAAGGGAGGTAGAAAGAGATGGAGAGAAACATCAATGTATGGTTGTCTCTCCCATGCCCCCTAATGGGGACCTGGCCCGTAAGTCAGGCAAGTGCCCTAACTGGGAATCAAACCCATGACCCTTTGGTTCCCAGGCCGGCACTTAATTCACTGAGCTACACCACCCAGAATCATATAGTTAGATTCTTAATGGGAGCTCAGATTTGTGGTTAAAGAGTAAGTGTATTTTTCATGGAACGTCAGCATTTATGTCCCCATGATATGCATGACTAATGATTAGGTCACTTACCATGAGATTCATACATTTTTTTAATTTTTATTTATTTGTTTGTTTATTTATTTATTGTGTTTGTGTGTTTGATTGCAATAGCAAGAAGGGCTTTGCAATGATTTAATTACAATTTATGAGCCTCATCAGACTTAACAGTCAGTACATAGGAGTGGCAAAATAGTGTGGCAGATACAATCTCAATCTACAAAATTAGATGAGCAAAGAGCAGTATTTTATTCTTCTCCAACTCAATTTAACTTTATTTTAAGCATTTATTTCAACCTGCCTATCATTGTGGAAAGTTAACCACAGACAATTTGTACTTTCCCTATTCGGGACTGCATCTGATTCCTGGAGTAGTTATGTAATCTGAAAACATTGGGAGAGTAATGTGTTCCTTTGTCATCTGGGTGATAGGCCTTGCCCCTCACTTTTGGAAGGGTATACCTAACTGTTAGCAGGCATAAGAATCGCCTGCAAGGCTTGTTAAAAACACAGATTGCTGGGTCCCTCTGTCAGAGTTTCTGATTTGATAGATCTGGGGCAGGGCCTGAAAATTTGCCTTTCTAACAAGGTTCCAGGGGATGCTGAAACAGAAAACCCTGGACCACACTTAGAGGACCACTGGCCTCAAGATGAGAAAGTCAGATCTGCCTATTTAGCTTAGAAGGAGGTTTCTCTAACAAGAAGCCCCATTGCTCTGTATCAAACACCAACCACATGAGAAAGGTGATTCCAGGAGGATTTCCGGGAGAGGGGCAAGTGCATTTCAGGATTTCATGTTTCATTCACTCATTCACTTATTCATTCATTTGCTAGTTTATTAGTTCCAGAAGCTACTACACAAATCAATAATATGTGATGTGCATAGAGAGATAAGCTTTATTTTCCCTTTCTCTATCTCCCCATCTACTCACAGAATGGATCATACGGCCCACTAGCCATTAAGAAACATACAGGTTTCACCAATTATTTGAACAAATGAAATCCATTTCATCATGTTTTCTTGGATCTCAATCTGAAGCATCTGCCTCTCAATGTGCCATCTCGTTTTTCTTTGTTTCTCCAAGTGTTGGAGAAATCTTGAGCAGTATAGATACATTTTTTTGAATTATATGTACTTTTGGAAATTGGGTTTTTTCAACGAGGGGGAATACTGGTTACCTTATCTGGCAGTGAGCGCTCTCTCTTTCTCTCTCTCTCTCTCTCTCTCTCTCTGTCTCTTTCTTTCTCTGCAATGCATTGGCTGCATATTTTATGCATATTTTGTAACTTCTTTCTGCACACCCAACTCTCGTATTTGGCGAGGTTTCTTGGAATTTTTGTCTGTGCTAGGTGGTTTCCTGGCTTGAAATGTACTCTTTTAAGGTATTCTGTTTAGGAGACAAATCAAAGAAAGAGAAATCAGTACTATAACTACTTAATAATAACAATTGAAAAAGTATCCTTTTGAAATAAACTACCGTTCCCCTTAGACACACACACACGCACATGCAGGCACACACTTCAGAGTTCCCCAGTCAGTCCTCGTTCATCCTCTTCTCCCTCTATCTGGTCTCATTGCTAAGCTTGATATGTGTCATCTGACTTGATTGCAAAAAAGATCACAGAATGTTTATCATTCATGTAGTCTAGAAGCAAATTTATTAATAAAGCAGATAACTGTATATCTATGATTCTGTTCCTGGTCTGGTTGTTTGTTTAGCTTGTTGTTTTAGATTCAGTTGTTGATAGTTGTCTGAGAGGGGGAAGGGGGAGAATAGGGGAAAAGGGATAGGGAATAAGAAGCATAAATGGTAGGTACAAAATAGAGAGGGGGAGGTTAAGAATAGTATAGGAAATAGAGAAACCAAAGAACTTATATGCATGACCCATGGACATGAAGTAAGTGGGGTATTGCTGGATGGAAGGGAGTTCCAGGCAGAGAGGGGCAAAGGGGGAAAGTTGGGACAATTGTAATAGCATAATCAATAACATATATTTAAAAAAATAAAGCAGAGAACTGGCTTTGGAGTCACCAACTTGGATTAAAATTTTGGCTATGCACATTAGAACTATGTGAACTAGGCCAAGTGACTTCAGCTGTGCAACTTAGCTGCTCTTTGCTTCAGTAAGATGGCAACGAGAGGAATGGCAAGCCCTGTCTCCCAGGTGTGGGGATTGGTCATGGTCATAAAGCACTTAGCACAGAATCTGCACAAATACTCAAAAAAGCATAGTTGCTGTCACTTCAGGTGTTCTGTTGCATTTTCTTTCCTGCGTTTTTCTTCTCTATGGAGGTGGAAGTCTCCTTTTGCTGGCCACTAGGTGGAGAAAGCAAGCCTTTTACAGTAATTGAATTAAACACAAAGCCAAATCATCCTGCCTAAATATGACAGACATTTAAGAGGGAGATTTTTTTTTACTCCCCCTTCTTCAGAACTTCAGACAGCATCAACAGGGAACCTGGAGAGACGTTGGGAAATTTTTGTGCAGTTCACGTGAAAGGGAGTTCTGAGTGTGGTTCTGCCCTGAGGCACTAGAATTCATTCAGGGACGGTCCCAGGCAAATTATGAAGTTCAAAAAGTCACTTTTCTGCACTTTATCATCCTCCATAACCTACTCTCATCTCACATGCATTTCAAGCAGGCACCTGTCCAGTATTTTTCTTTTCATTCTGAAGTATTATATAGCTACTGATTTCTAGGGACATTTGCATTTTAAAATGAACTTCCTCAATAAGTTACCTTTATTCTGTAATAAAGTAAGAGTGAGAACCCGTTAGATCTACTTCATAGAGCTCTTGTGAGGATCATTTAGTTCATACTTGTGTAATCACCTGTGAACTCTAATTCTATGCAAATAAAAATTCTGTTTATATTGACAATAAAAATCTCATTCTTTAAGAAAAAAAAGATGAGGAGGCCAAAAAACACTTGAGAAAGAATCCAGGCTGCAAGGGGATGAGGTGACACAAAAGACAGGGTTGAGGTTTTGATGTCAAACCGCTCTAGGTCCAGGTGGGAGGAGGAGAGGGGCCTGTATTTACAGAGTTGCACATGCGTTTCAGACAAAATGTTCTTGGAGGGCATCCATGTCACCACAATATTCCCACCCAATACTTAGCCCATAAACATTCTAGGTGAAGCATTGTAACCCTTTGTAGCATAAGCTCAGGCTGCTTCATGTTTCTTTTCCTTATGCTATCCCTCTCTCCTTCTCACCTTCTTTGCAAAGTCTTTTCATGTGCTTTCTTACCTGTTTTTACAATCCCAGCATTGACTCTTCAGATTAACAACGATTTCCAGTGTTAATCCAGTCTATTGATTGGCATCTTCCCAAGAATTATACCATTGGCTCCAAAAATTGCAGCTATCACCTACATCCCTGACCCAACCTTCAATAATCCATAATATCCCAGCACCTACCTAATGATCTCCTTGTATATAAGGAATCTCAAGCAGGAAGCCCCCCCAAATTTCTTTACTTTTAACAATACTTTTGCTTATGGGCAAATTTCTGCTTTCCATGATAGAAAACAACCAAGTTGTATACCAAATTTTCAGCCTGCAATTCATATAATTGTATTGCAAAAAAAAAATTATCTCATACTTTTAAAATAGTAGTTTCATTTTGCCTTTCCACTGGGACTCTTTATGGCACTTTGGTTATTGTTTTATTTTTCCAATGTCATTTAAAGAAGGAAAGGGGAGAAATTTTAGTTTAGATTCAGTAAATTTCCATTCTAGGACCTGAACAAAAGTTTCCACAGACAGCCAAAAGCATGGCTGGAGCCCTGGAATGCTATTCTGTTTAAATGTGGTTTGAAGTGGCACACTTATTTCCTCTAAATTTACTCCTAATGCATTTCATAGAACGAACACTTTTGCATAACACACACTTATTATGAACTTGGATTCAAAAATCCTCAACAAAATATTAGCAAACTGGAGCCGATAATTACTAAGAAGAATTATACACCATTACTAAGGGAGATTTGTTCTAGCTATGTAGGAATGGCTCAGCATTTGAAAATCAATCAGTGTATTTGAATAAACCATCATATCAATAGACTAAGAAGAAAAATTATAGAATTATGTCAGTTGATGCAGAAAAGACATTGGACAAAATCTAACATCCATTCATGATACAAACTATCAGCAAGCTAGGAATGGAGGTAATTACCTCAACTTGATAGAGAGCATGTACAAAACCTCTACAGCTTACATCTTATTTAATAGGGAAAGACTGAATATTTTCCCCTAATGTGAGGAACAGGGCAATGATGTCTGCTCTCCCCATTTATTCAATAAAGTACTAGAAATTGTAGCCACTCTAATGAGAAAAAAAAAAACCCTAAGAGCATAAAGATTGGAAAGGAAGAAATAAATCTGCCCCTGTTTGCAGATGATATGATGAACTACATAGAAAATATCAAGAAATCTACAACCAAAAAACCCCCTAGAATTAGTGAGCTCATCAAGGTTGCCAAATAAAAGATTAAAAAACAAAAATTAATTATTCCATATACTAACAATAAAGTGCAGAATTTTAAATTCAAACAGAATACCACCACAATCATTCCAGCACTTAAGAGTACACTTAAAAAAGTGTTCAGGTTCTGTGTGTTAGAAATTACAAAATGCTGTTAAGTCAAAGAAGAAAATGTACTGTGTTCATGAATTGGAAGACTCAAGATATTATATTATAGATATTGATTTTCCAAATTGATCTATAGGCTGAGTGCAATTCCTCTCAAAATCCTAAAGAATTT
Organism: Desmodus rotundus; assembly: GCF_022682495.2. Classification (NCBI taxonomy): domain Eukaryota; kingdom Metazoa; phylum Chordata; class Mammalia; order Chiroptera; family Phyllostomidae; genus Desmodus; species Desmodus rotundus. The sequence goes on from NC_071394.1 coordinate 119,087,890, forward strand.
CTTTCTAGAGATAGTCAAGATTACTGTAAAATTTATATGGAAAAGCACAGGGCCTAGAATGGCTAAAATGATTTTGTCAAAGGAGGACGAAGTGGCAGAAATCACCCTACCTAACGGTAAGGCTTACAGGATACCTACAGTAATCAAGAGTATGTGGTATTCATGGAGGGACAGAGACTTAAATAATAAAAAAGAACACAGGACTTGTACATAGGGACTTTTTGCCTGCTGCTCATCCCTGTTTTTGACTCAACATGTGTGAAAACATCCTATTGTATTCTCAACCCTCTCTCCTCAGAAGACCACCCACCTGATTCTTCTTCTCCTGAAAGAAGAAGAAGACACTGTCATAGGCACTAGAAATGCAGAGACAAAGATACAGCAGTAGTGCCTTCCTATCTGCAGTGTTGCTTTTCATGATTTCAGTCAACCAAGGTCTGAAAGTGCTAAATGGAAAATCCCAGAAATAAACAATTGATAATTTCTAAAGTGAGTGCTGTTCCGAGTAGCATGATAAAATATTGCACAGCCTGCTCTGTCCCACCCCAGACATGAATCCTCTCTCTCCAGTGAATCCACACCGTACACGGCTTGCCCTTCAGTCACTCAGCAGCCAACCCCCTCGGTTATGAGGTTCATTTTGGTGGTGTCACAGTGCTTGTGTTCAAGTAACCCTTATTTTACTTCATAACGGCCCCAAAGCACGAGAGTAGTGATACTGGCCATTCAGATATGCCAAAGAGAAGTCATAAAGGGCTTCTTTTAAGTGAAAGATACGCATGTATAGAAAAAAAATCAGTATGTATCCGGTCCAGTACTATCTGTGGTTTCAGTCATCCACTGGGCGGGTGACTTGGAATTATTTCCAATGGATACAGAGGATGATTCTATAAGTTAAAAAAATGAATGAAATAATTTCAGAAAGTGATAAACACTTTGAAGAAAATGATCAGGGTAATGTCACGATGAATGAGAGACAGGGTGGTGGAGCTACTGTAGATGAGATTGTTGGGGAAAGCCTTACTGAGGAGATGACGCTTAGGCCAATACCTGAGTGATAAGAAGGCGTCAGTCCTGAGGTCCAAGCAAAATGTGTCCATATACATTCAGAGTGACACATATACCCGCATGGACACGTGTACATATACATATAGAAAGATACAACTTTTCATTTTGACCTTTAGTTCCCAACAGTACCATAAGGACTTCCTTTTCATTGCCTGAGTATTGTGCTTCTATGTTAATGTAATAAAAGACAGAGACAAATCTGGTTAACTCTTCTTCTAATATGTCTGAATTTATGTTGCCCAAGGGGAGCCTATGGGAGCTGGGGTAATGTACATTCCTGGCCAGCCTCCAAATGGCCATTCTAGCCAAGGTTATAAAGAAACTATAATATCCTCCCTGACCCCCAAATTTATAATTTCTTGTTAACTCCATTCTTCCCTACCCGTCACTAACATGAAAGATTTTATTATTGAGTAGGAAAATAAAGCCCTTTAAGATAAAAATCAACCTGACAGTTTAAACTTGCTCTTAACCTTGTTATCACTGGAAGATGCTCTCCTGTTCTCCCTTTCTGAGCTCTTGCATGTTTTTATATGTGCCCTAGAAGCACTGAGAGATCCAAGATTTTTCATCATCTTGTCAAGAATGGTATTCCTTATGTCTTCCACCTCCTGTCCAGCTGCAATAGATCAGATGTTATTTTAAAGAGCATTGGTTTTACCTTTCAACCAAGAGAAAGGTGAAGTCAATTATTTTAAGACAAAAAAAGTGTTGCAAGAAAAATGCAGGAGTCCAGGACATCCATTGCCAAGAAATATGACCTAAAATAGCTTCAACTTTTGATCTCTGCCTGCTGATTAAGCTGGAAGCTCAAAATAGACCCTCTTAATACCATTTGCGACCTTCTCGATCCTTTAGGGTTTTTTTTTCCTTTTACTGAGGCCATGCTACTCAAATTTTCTCTTTGAAGATCACTAATGACAAATGACCTTTCAGTGAACAATGTCCAATGGTCATTTAACCATCTCATCTTCAACTTTCTGGTGGTATTTGATGCTGTCAACCACTCTTAGCTACTTGCAGTTCTGCCTCTTGACCCACAGTAAAAGGGACTGTCCTGAATGCCTCTTTATCTCCAGAGTCTTTCACTGAGTGTTCTACCTACCACTCCATTAATGTGAGGGTGTGCATTTTCCTCTGTTTTGTCATCAGTGAGAATGACTCCAAAGTCTAAATCTGTAACCTCAGCCATTATAAAGACCCAGCTCTTCGTTGTCGATTGTTTGTGGATTTTCTCTCCAAGCTATTTCTGCTGGTACCTTGTCCATTTCTGCTCGTTAAGGCTGTTAACCTGGACGAAAGCACCAGGGTCCTTGTGAAGGAAATGTCCTGGCTTGAGTCCAGTATTCCCATGCTTGGTTTTTCAGTGGCAAGGACCCCGCCCCCTCCATCCTCTTTCACTTGCTTGCACTCACTTTGGTTATTTGATCTCGTCCATATGTTAGCACATGCTTCTATTTGATGGGCCAATTTTTTACTTTTTTTGACTTCTTCCTTACTTTTCCTTTCCTAGAATCTTGATTATTGACCTCATCTCTTTTCCTTAGGTGAACAATTCCCTAAGTCTTTTGGTTAATATTCCCAGTTGGCTCAACTCTTTTCATTCCTAGGGAAAACATCTTTCCCCTTTAACAGAACTTAGGATTTAATTAACATGTTAAATCTGGGCTTATTGTCTTTATCTCAAACCCAAATGTGTCTCTTCATCTGTATTCTCCCCATCTCTCAAGTGCGTTATCCAAGTTATCATCAGCTGCTCCCTTAGCTCTACCTCCTATAGGCATTCAGTTAGCCAAATTCCATTTACTTTCCTTTTTGACTCCTGATCCCCTATCCATACTTTCAACCATGAAAATCCTAAATATTGATTTTATATACTACTTACACCAGTGCCACCTTGTTTATAGCTGTGGTCAGCATTTGGTTTTATACAAATGGCAAACATACATCATTCCTTGCATTTTAGCTCCTTAGAAGACAGCCAGATTATTAGCTCTGGAAGACAAAAAAGAAATAGGGATTTATATGTGTGTCCTTCTCTTTTCAGTATAGTTTACTTATGAAAGAGCAACTCAACAAGAAGTAATAAACTGATCATTTTAAATTGTATCCTACAGCTTTGGGTATGTTAGGTTTCAATTGCGCAAAACATAAGCCTTTCTAACTATGTTAAGAAGAAACTGATTTAATATAGGGAATTAGATTGAATCAAAAATTAGTAGAAGGGCTTGGGTCTTGGGCTCTGCACTGAACACCCCCCGGAACATCATTGTGGAATTAGTTCCCTACTCCTATAACAGCCATCAGGAAGGTATTAATGAGAGTGTGAGCCCCAAAAGCAAACCATTTTGACCAGGTTCTAGGGATCAAGAAGCTCTTCCATGTCTAGAGCTATGTCATGCCTACCAGACATCTACCAGGGGTGGGGGGGAAGGATGTCCCATACCTTGCCTCTTGACACATATAAAGAGAGTGATTCTTAATGCTGTTACAGAAAAAAGCAACATCTATGTGAAAAATCTGATCTATGATTAAAATGAGTTGAGAAAATGAAGCAGTCATTAGTTGGCAGTACCACAGGGGTTGAGGGGTAGGATGGGGGAGGTGGGCTGAGGAAGCAGAGCCTATGATACTAGCTTTCTCAAACAATCTACCTGCTCTTTTTTCATAATTTGTATTGCTAGCCAACAGCATCCCCAAACACTACTTGACTGTTTAGAGTAAGGAAGTGCTATGTGTTATGGACCGATGTGCCCCTCACCCTTCTCACCTTCCAAATTCACATGTTAGAACTCTAGTGCTCAGGACCTAAAAGTGTAACTATTTGGGCACAGGACCTTTAAAGAAGTAATTAAGTTAAGATGAGGTGGTTAGGAAGGACCTTAATCCAGTCTGACTGGTGTTTTTATAAGAAGAGATTAGGACACAGAGAGACACCAGAATAGGATGGGCACAGAGAGAGGTCAAGTGAGGACAGCAAAATGCTGCCATCTGCAAACCAAGAAGGGAACCTTCAGAAAAATACCAAACCTGCCAACACCTTGATGTCAGACTTCTAGACTCCAGAATTATGAGAAATAAATATTTGTTGCTTAAACCACCTATTCTGTGGTATTTTTTAATGGCAACCCTAGCAAACTAATAGAGATAAATAGAATGAAGTATATAATGTAAACAAACAATTTTGATGCTCCTCTTCTTGTAGACAAGTTTTTCTCAAATCGAGGCAATTTTGCTCCCCTTTGGTGACATTGGGCAATGTCTGGAAAGATTTTGGTTGTCATATTCTGTGTGTGTGGTGGGGTGGGGGGAGTCTCCTAATGACATATTGTGGATGGAGTGTACAGATGCTGCTGAGCATCCTACAGTGCACAAACCATTTTCCTTCCTGCATAACAGAATTGTCCAACCCAAGATGTCAGCAGTGCTGAGATTGAGAAGTCCTGATTTAATGGCATGGATTTGCCTGACAGGTTTGTGATTTGGGAATGAGGAGCTTTAACATTTTTCTTAGTGGTTGAGCCTGCAAAGTCATTGCTGCGGTAGCTTTATCATCCTGTGCCAGACACTTTGCACAGTTAGCTAGAAGACGCTTTCACTAATGATCTCCATCAGGCCAGTTGGCCCTATCCATGATGAACATTCTGGACAGGGGAACTTTCTACTTTCCAATTAGCAGCATGGAAATATTTCTGATGTTTGGTTTCTCACAAAACACAGAAGGCAGAAACTAATTCCATATGTCAATATATCTCCCTTAAAAGATGAAGGACAAATAGACCCATTCTTTTTGCCCACAATATATTGGACACGAATTTATTAAACCAATTAATTATTGAAGCAAATTTAAATATGCTTCATTTAGTGACATGCAATTTTAAAACCTAGTTTGTCCAGGTTTTTTAAGACAATGACCATGCAGTCATTTGAAGCTTAATTTTGATCATTTATATCATCTGATGTTATTTTCCTTTACTCTTTCTCCTATATCCTCATCTGTAAGTAGTCACCAAAGAATAGCAAGAAAGGTAAGGATGCTCAGCCCAGAGAAGTTGAATTAATGCATGGATTCTCTGTTCCCCTCTAAGTGAAGTTGGACCTCTGTGCCTGAGACAGACAAGGAACCAGCAGACAAGGAAACAAACTTTTTCCCCTAATAAAAGAAGGCAGCCCGGTACCAGCCAACACTGTAACTGCCATGTCTCATCTGTTTCCAGTTTACCAAACTGGGTTGTAACTGGGGACGTGGAAATTGTTTTTGCCATCCCTTATCTGGAATTCAGCAGAACAGAGTATAAACCCTGAAACGTTTGAGGCTGGGATGACCGCTGACTTGATTTAGTAGTGGAAATGAGGGCTATCAAAGATGTGTGCTCCGGGATCCATTTTTATTCCTACAGTTATGACACTGGTTTTAATGAGGTGAGGATTAAATGTTATAATTAAGAAAGAAAAATTGTTCTAAACTTGACATGAGTTAGAAGTATGTGAACTAGTATGATTTGCTATCCTCTTCTGAGAAATAATTAGCATTTCCGATAAATTATTGACAGTAAAGTTGACAAATCTTCAGTTACACTGCCACAAAAAAGAAGAGACTCAAACTATCAAAATTAAGAATGAAATACATCATTTACATAATCCTGGACATTATTATTTGTTTTTACAGAAGTAAAAAGGAGTATAAAGAAATACTATGAACAATTGTATATTCCTGATGATTGTTTGGACACACTTTTTCAAAGACCTGGTGAATTCTTGCAGCTAAATGCTAAAAGTCTTCCTGATTTTGGTGGAATAGTGAAGTGTCAGAGACAATTCTTTCAGCTTCCTTTTGTCTACAAGGAATATTTTATTGAGACTATATATAGCTCAAGAAACTGAAAGAAAGCTTTCTGAGGTTACTTTAAAAGCTTTTTGCAGCACTCCCAACTCTAAAACAAAGACAATTATATTGGAAATAAGAATGTTCATCTGATACCTGAAAAAGCCATTCTCGTTATACCCCAGTGACTTCAGCACTTGCCAGAATTACCTGGAGGGCTGGGCTAAATACACCAATTAGTCAGCCCTTGGTTTAGGGCCCATCCTTACAGAACACTGCCTGCTCCAACCCTTTCTCCACAACTCACCTAATTATTTCATTCCTCACACTTCCACCTTCCCTACTTTAGACACTATAATAGATTTCCATTATTCTTTGGCTAAAGAAACTTAATATGGCCTGTAAGCCTGAAAACAGTCTTGACATAAAAATAAATATCTGTTGAATGAATGAAAACATAAATAAATAATGCATTTATAGCTTCAGTAATATGTTTTGCAGTTGCAAGTTTGGGTTATTTTTGCAAGAATCAACACCAATTGTGAGACTGTTGTAGTTAAGGTGCATTTATGGGCTATTGTGGTACTTTTGGGCTGGAATGAGCATGCAGTTTTCTTATGCTTGAGAGCAAACAAGATAGATGGAGAAGAATTTGCTGAATGTATCCCTCAGAATTCAGTAGTGTAGAATTAAAATAAAATGTCCTTTGGGCCAGAGGACCCCATAGCAATGGAAGACTCAGTGAATGCTGTAGACACAGTAAGTACAGTTGGCCTCATACTTCGGGCTTTGACTTGATTAGAGATACTTAGTTGATTTCGGTGATGAGGGATCTTGCAGATCACTAACTCTGCTTGTCTAGTGCTTCTTCCTCCACCAATGTGCTTACGTAAATCAAACCTTTAAGATTCACAGTTCATCGAGATGATTCTGTCAGTGCATCATAAGCTGCGCCGATTAGATTTTGTGTATCTTTAGCTCCACAAATCATCATTGATGAGTCTCGCTGTTGGATGCCAGAGTGATAAGAGAAATATGAGGAAATATGGGGACCAGGGTGAGCTAACCTCATTTGAATTAGACAAATGAGGCCCTGCTGGAAAGGAATACCCAGTGTCTCTGGACAAATTTATGGAGTCAAAACAAAAAATAATTACAGCGCAGAAATAGCTGGTGTTGGATGAACCTGTTTCGTTCCTAATGTTGGTTGGCAGTTCTTCATCTTGATTATTCCATCTGGAGATAATTGTGTGATATCATCCATAAAATTAAATCATAAATCAACCCAACTAGTGAGCAGGCCAGCAAGCTGCTGAGAAAGTCACATGTAGGAGAAGTGAGAATTCTCATCTTAATGAGAGGTATGGGAATGAAAATAAGAGAAGACGACATGTAGAGGGTGACCCTCCATGTGTCCACAGGCTCACTTACTGACAGCTACAGCCACAGTCCATGCCTCAATAGTATCAGGACAACCAGCATATTGCCTGCTTTATCCATTTGCTGATGAGGAAAACATGTTCTGCTCACGAAAGGAACCATGCATTGCTTTTTAAGGATTTCAGGTTTGAGTTGTAAATGTCCAGAATGAAAGCACTGGATTTTCTTTCCTGATGAAATTTTAACAGTAATAGAAAGTCTGTAAGAGCAATAAAAGTCTTATACGAGAGGATTTGGTCAAACAGCATCTCTAGACTTACTTTTTGGACAGGTGAACAGAACATTAGGGTCTTTAACAGCTAGTGAGTGAGCTGTGGTCAATTTGTAGGTTATATTTGGAAAAGGTTTTTCAGAGGACAAGGTATGGTTTTAAAGTAGTTGATTATGACGAATAAAAGAGTAAAGTAACTAAAATAAAGACAGATGCATTGCTTGAATGCTACCAGTGATTTTCACAAGTGCATTTACTGTGGCCAGCAAGTTAGAGGAGGTCAAAAGCCAAAGGTCATCCTAGACTCGCTAATAGCTTAGGCTGGAGCAAACGGTCCAAAGGCATATGCTTCTTTCAGCTGAATCATTTGAGATGGTGAATCCCATTGGCTTTGGAGATTCCATTTGTGACCATAATAAATGCAAAGTCCCACTGCACATCCAGTCTCTGAATTTGCAAGCTGGCCACATTAATAGGTGTTGAAAGAGTGGTGGCTTATGAGCATCTGTGGTAAGAAGTTCCCTATACTACTCAGCAAAGATCCAAGTTGAAAAACAGTAATGAAGATAAATTCTATTTTGTTTGTTTTCCCTCTTCTGCATAATATTAGGATCAGTAGAGCAAGAGAAGTCTGAGAAAAGCGTCTTTTCTTTCATTTTCAATTGTGTTCAGTCCATGTAGTGCATGTATATCAAACCCCACATGTTTGTAAGTACCAGTATCTAGTTGGTTTTAGACAGTTCTAAAGTGTAGGCAAATCAAAAAAGAAAAAGAAAAAACTTCATAGGGAATAAATACTATTTACTATCTTTAATTGTTTCCTTCTCCCAGTCTTTTACACCCCAAGAAATTTGTTTTTGGCTCTGCATCTTGACCAAACTCAACAACAACAACATAAAAAAAATGCAAAAAAAAAAATTTAAATTAAAATCCCGAAAACCACATTTGCCAGTATTATAATCATGAACAACACTAGAATTTTATATTTCAGGTTTATTGTAGTTTCAGGTTTATTGGTGAGGAGTCTTTTAGTTGCAAACCTCTGAAATCCAACTCCAATTAGTCTGGGTAAACAAAGGAATTCATTATTTTACACAAAGCATCTTGATGTGTATCTAGAGGCAGACTGGTTCAGGCATGGCTGCATCCAAATCTCAATAATCCAGGCAGCCCTCTTCTTTCTCTCTCCCCTTTATACCTTTATTTCTAGCTTTATCTTAATCATTTGGTTCTCATTTTCTTCTTGGTTTCATATTCAGTTAAGCTCTCTTTCCATAAAAACAAAAAGCCTCAAATAGTTTCAAGCTTCTATATTCCATGAAATCCATGATTTCCCATGAAGAGAGTGTATCTTTGTCAATGATTTCAGAAAATGTGCAAAGTAGCCATGGTGTGCGTGGAGGCACAAAAAAATTTTTTTATCCCACCATCTAAGTTCTTCCAGGCTAATAAATAAATTAACATGAGCCAGATTAACAGGAGAAAATGTCCAAGTTCAATACATACGTACGTGCAGGGATTCCATAAGAACATGAGGCCGAGGACTCCCTGGGTTGTTGAGGTTTATAGGCCCTTCTGGAGCTAAGAAGGCTGGGGAGGGGACTGTGGTTCAGGCCTTCTAAGGGCAGGAAGGCAATTCACATGAAGATGGAAAAGCAAGTGTTTGGTAAAGAAATGTTTGCTGGGCCGTCTTTAACAATAGGACACAGAACCTTGATCAAATGGACCTTGCTAGGTTTCTCCCTGTCTATCACACATAGTTCCTATTGAACTACAGTTGTCTGTGATGATATCTCCCTTTCTGGAACAGGCCCTCTATCTAAATTCCTCCTAGGCGGTTAAAGGTAAGGTCAAAGGTTTTTTCTGATTCTTGTGTTTCTTAAAAATCACCAGCTTAAAATAATCAATATTCCAAAAGGCTTATTTCGGAGGTAACAAACTGCTTCCCCTCAGGTGTAAAGAAAGGGGAACTTGTGGAAGATAAAGCTAGGCAGTCTGATTAGAGATAGGAACCCTTCTTACGTTCTAAAGCTATAAAATGAAATGACTAGGTCTTTGTTATAGAAGGATGACTCTGGTAGCTACTTGGAGAATGAACTGAACTTGGAGGAATCTAAACCCTGGAAATGACTTTGCAGGCAACAGCAGGTTAGGGTGTAGTGGCAGAAAGATTAGAAAGCATAAAAAGCAGATTCAAAGGGCCTTTGAAAAATAGAATTGAAATAACTTAGCAACCCATTGAATGTGGACAAATATAAATAGAAAAAAGTAAAAATGCATTTAAATTTTTGGTTGGGCGATTGAATGGATTTTAAGGTCATTCACTGATATGTTGATACATCTCATAGTACTGAGTTTGAATGCAGCTTTTTCTTTGTACATATTTTAAAGTGATCCTTCGGTTCCCTAGGTAGAAATACTAATAAGTCTGATACCTCTCACATTCTACTTACAGCAGAAAAATTGTGGGACAGATTTTAGGCAATATTTAAAATTAAAACTAGGGTAATGCATTCATCAAAGGGGCTATTTATTCGATCCTTCAGTCTAATTCCATTAAAAGAAATCAAAAGTTTAAATCTTCCTTCTCAGCTTTTAATAATTCAGGGTATTGATGTTATAATGATTTCATTTTTCCCAACTACTGTGTTTTATTGATGGGGGACTCAACAGTTGGAAAGTTTTAGTTTTAGGTAAGAGCTAATAAACTTACTAATCAATGCATGTAAAACGCTATTGTTCCAGGAATTGAAGGTATGATCCCCCATGACTTCAGGAGACAACAAGCAGTTCCACCTCTGTGCCTCAAGAGAACTTCAAGCAATCAAGATGGTATCTGAGCCATTGTGCTCCAGAGTGAGGCTCCATAGTTCAGCACACAGCTAAAGACCACCCCCAGGACACAGATGAAAGAATGCTGCAGCTTTTATTGCAACTGTTATCTGATTGATTTTTTTCCCTGAATTCCAAACCCCTTAGCTACACTTTTCTTCTCCTTATGAAAAGAGTCAGTTTAAAATGGAAGTTAAGGCGGTCTGTTAGGGTACAAAACCCACCCTCTTCTCAGATCGCCAGCCATCTGAGCAAAGCACCCATAAAGATTCAATCCCTGGCTCTGCTTATTGGTTCTGGTAGTGATCGGCAGCACGAACTCAGGCATTTCTGGTTTCATGATGATGTAAAGATGTTTTTAAAAGTTAGTTTATTGAAAGTTACCTTTAATAATTACCTGGCAGAGGACATTTAGGAAGTGTGTGAGGTAGCCCAGAGGCACCTCAGAGTGCAGAGACCAACAGAGTAGAATAGGAAGAATATCGGGACCAATGAAACTTTCTTTATAAAAACAGATGGCCAATCTTAGTTTGCCAGTTTAATATTTAATTATTGAATTATATTATTATCTATCTTGATTACTGAGTTTTTTTGTACCTCCTTAAATATTTTTACACAAGGATAGTGCCTCACTTAGTTCCAGCTTTGTTGGTACTAAGGCAAAAAGAGAGGGCTCCCAAACACGAGTTCAGGAGGAAAGCTGTGGGAATGAAGATGAAGAGCCAAAAAAAGTTTATCCATCAGGTCATTAGTTTAGATGCCCAGATTTTGATGTGGAACCCAACTCACTGGCAGGGGGTTAGAGGAAGCACAGATCAATTTTGAAACATCTTCTTTCAAACAAAGCCAGCCTAACCACAGTGGTATGACAATGAGTAGTTTGGTAGGTTTGCCTGGGCCAAGAATGTGCTCCTAAATTTTCTGAAATATGCTGAACAGGAGGAAATAATCTATAAAATGTGGTATTTGATTCTGAGCCTTGCTACTAAAAAATGTAGTCCATGGATATGCAATATCAGCATCACCTACTGGATCAAAATCTGAATTTTAACAACTGAGTTACATATACATTAAAATATAAGAAAAGGCTTCCAAAGCAGAGGGCAAAATTAAAATAATGGAACTTTTATTTATTCTCTTTTATTTATACTGTCACCATTTTAATAGTATGTATATTACATTAAGTATACACATTACATAAGCTACTATTTATCTACAGTAGTTCATATCTCTTAATATTAGAGATATATTCACAAAAATGGGTTTTTTTTAATCAACTGAAATGCATAAGCAAACATGTTGGAGACCACTGCTTGGAAGATTTCAACTCTAACACACATGTCCTTGGAGAGAGGAATAAAAGAGGAACAGAACAAAGCTTAGGATATTCTAATCTTCTCGAGTGACCTTCTGGGTTAGTCTGTTATTCCAAGGTCATGATGACTGATTACTGAATTTAGGAATTCATTAAAATATTCATAGAGCCATCTAGGAAATTTCTTTACCTACGTCATCCCCAAGGGATTTATATTTTCTTCCAATACCTAGTTCTGGAATGCAAAAGCAAGTTGGGTTCACAAATCAATGCCTAGAAAGTATCAAGTGATAAAGAACAAAGCAAATTTAGAATTGTGAACAATCCTTTCCTGGACTGATAAAGGGAGCCATATCTATCCATTTTAAATTCCTTTATTGCACTATTTTTTTTCTGGATAAAACAATGAAATGCAAGTACTAATGACCTGATAAATGTCCCGTCTTCTTCAACAGGGAAACAGACGCTAAAGTACATCCCATTTCTGTGATATATTTCCCTATGTAATTAGTAATGCTTTGACTCAGCCACTTAGTTCCGAGTTCTATTTCTTGTTTTCTTTCTTAGCTCCTACATCTCTGTTCTCCCTTTCTTTCTTCTCTGTCCTATTTGATACACACCTCAGGTTATAAATATCTCGCATTAATAAAAGAAATAAAATAAAATCAATCAATGAGTTCTGGAAAGCTATTAATAATCACATTTAACTGGAGAACTACCTAAGGATTAGATAAGTAGATATTTTCAAGTAATATTTAAATTTATTACTTTAATATATCTGAATGTGACTTTTGGGGGAAATTCAAATACCAAGTCCAAGGCCAAACAATTTTCTTTTCAGTCTTCGTACTTAAGCTGTTCCACAATGCATTTTTATAGTGAGAAGAAACCACATTTAGAAGATTGCCTCTGTTTTCCCTTCCAATTTACCATATTGCGCTGCACTCTTGGATGAGCCCATCTGGGTCCATGCATAAATCTTGTTTATGAATGCTTCCCTTCAGCTTCTCAATCACTGTTCATAAGTCCCTTTGGCAGGTATCCAGAATTACCCCAATTCGTATTAAATTCCAGCGTTTAGTGAATTATATTACCGAGATTGCTGTTAGCACACGAATGCCACAATTATGGCTAATTTCTCCAAGAAAATATGAAAATGAGAAGGAAAAGCAATTGGTCTTTGGATGTTAAAATATAAGAGGCTGAGTGACAGCCAGGGAAAACATCGGATTTGGAGTAAAGACGGGTTATTCAAAACCTTGGGTGAGTTAATCTCGTTCAGCTTCGTCTATAAAATGGGAACATATTTATTTATTTCATAGGGCTGTAGTGATTCTTAAATGAGATAAATATAAAAAGTACTCCTGATGGAGCCAGGAACAAAGAAGCTACCCACATGGTAACTGTTGATACTATTATTAAAATCAACACATTCATTCTGAGCCAGATATGGGAAGTCTTTCTGAATAAGCCTGGACCACTTACAAACTAATTTAATGGGTCAGCAATACCTAAGAAAAAGGCTACGTTGGGTTGAAGGGTGTTCGTCAGATATGGAAGTGTTTCTGGGGGAGAGACCCCAGTCAGTCCTGCCCCACCCCGCCGCCTGAGCTTGTTCCTTGGTTTTTGCCTCACTTGCAAGAGAGAGACAACTCATATAGTGGAAATGAGATAGCAAGTTTATTTGTGGAACACACAAGCATGAAAATATAGACAGGCACCCCGCTAGCCCAAATGCCCCACATATAGAGGAAATGAAGTTGTTAGTAAGTTTGTTCTATACACTCGAGCCAAGGCTACAAGTGGGCACTCAACTGATCTGAGCGCACCAACCTGGGGTTCAGAGGTTATATACTTCAGTCAGTTTCTAAGTACCCCTCTTTCTCCTCCTTCTGAACCTTGGGAATAATGTACAACTACAAAGGCTTTCTTTTTCAGCTAGTAAAGGCTCTTTGTCTTAGTGAACTGTGCTCCCTTTCCCAGCAGAGTCTCAAGGACTGTCCTCCTCCTGCACTATCTTTGCTTGTGACGTTCAGAACACCTGGCAATCTCATCCTACCCGGCTCAGGACTGCTGAGTCAACAAGTGAGACATGTCTCCTTCCTCCTCCCTGCCTTAGCTTACTGACTATCCTACCTAACAAAACTATAGAAGAATAGCAGAAAAATACTTTGTTAGTGAATTTCCTTACATGGTGGAAGAGAAAAGGATCCCTTAACCAAACTTAGCTACTTTAGATTCTCAAATTTATTTGGATGTATAAAGGTGTCATAAACTGATGCTAATCAGCATTCCAACATTTAGACAGTTAACTCAACAGTCTCCAGCCATGGCTACTCATCATGATCACCTGGGAAGTTTTCAAAAAATATTTATTCCTGGTCCACACCTTGCAGGGATTTTTGAGTTGAGTGTCCTGGGATGGGCATAGACATCAGTATTTTGTAAAATAGTCCCAGGGTAGCCAGGTATGAGATCCACTGATCTAATCACTCTTGCTCTAATCTCATGCTCACCGATCACCAATTTGATTTCTCTGTAGGTCTTGTCCACATCGACAGAGTGAGATGACCACAGGAATTTGCATATTTCCAAGTCTGTGGCTGATATTTCCCATGATGAGTCACTAATATGATGGTCTATTATGACCCGGGTTTCCCATGAAGTCTGAGGGCAAAGCGAGTTTGTGCCAACCATGCCAGAATAAATGTTCCTGGTCTCTTAGATTATATAACTATTATTATACATTAATAAATCAACACTTTATGGTTCTTGGTTTCCTGTCTTCTATTTCACATGAGTCAATTTCTTGAGGTCTGATTACTTCTAATAATAAAAATTTTCCGCTTTGTCCTTTCCAGTTCACTTCCTCCCCCTTTCTTTTTTGTTCCTTCCTGAATAATTTAGTTCAAAAGCCATTAGGAGCAAAGAAGCAAAGTTGGCATCTTTGCGTGGGGGGGAGTCACAGGTGCCGCAAGCAGGATGTTGGAGGCCAAGCATGGTAAAGAGAATAGTCACACATGGCGAGGTGTGGGAAGTGGCCCAGCAGATGCACAAGAGCCCGTGTAGAGTGAGGAGGAAGTCCACCTGGACAGGGGGTGGGAATGGTTGTGCTGGAATAAGACGGTAATAGAGCAGGAGTCAAATTACATGGATCAGATACAATTCTACTTTCCAGATAATCTGAGGGATACTTCAACAATGCTTGAAGAACTCAATAACTCCGGGCTTGTGGATAGAAGAAAATACTAAAATGCTGTCAATATGAAATCTATTTTGGCTCTAAAAATAGCTGCTCTGCCAGTGTTTTCCTTACATCTCTATCCCAGGCAATGATGTGAAAGTATCTATCCATATAGTCTGCTTTTATTAAGCACTAATTATGTCGTAAAAGCTCTGTGAGATGCTGGATACACAGAGTAAAATGACTCAATTCCTTGTATTTGAGTTTTCCCAGAGGCAGTCCACAAGGCAGGGAGTCGGATGGACCCCAGGAAGCACGAGTAAGTAGAGGATTGAGCAAAGAGAGACAAATACACTAGCAAAGCTAGCCATGTGTGTATTTATGAATGGGCTATTTTTATGGGTAGCTTGGACTCAGTCTTACTGGGGTCGCTTGAAAGAATCATCTAGAACATATTGAAGAATTGTCCCAGTGAGGGACAAGGATGGGGTGTGGCATATTTCCTTCCAAATATGACCACAACCTCTCCCATCCTGTATGGGTTTTTTGTAATGTGACCTTGAGGCTGTCAGATTCAAGAGCTTATTTAAGTCTATGTTCCATCCCCTTGAATATGGGTGGACTTCAGGTTTTGATAGAAGTGATTCCATAGGATTTTAGGGACTGGGACATAAAAGGACATACAGCTTCTTCTTTCTCTTACAATGTTCATGCTTCGAACTTGGCATCCATGTTGTAAGAAACCCCAAACTATCCCACACAGAGACACTATATAGGGGTGACACATGCAGGTGTTTTAGCCATCAGACCCAGCTGGGGACCCAGCTACAGCCAGCACTAACTGCCAGAAATGTGAGCCAGCCTTCTGCTGATTCCCAGTCTTAGTCACCAAGTCACTCCAAGACTTTGCATCCAAATATCATGGAGCAGAGACAAGCTGCTGTCGCTGCATCTTTCCAAATCCCTGACCCCCAGAATTGGCGAGCTCCCAGGCACAATCACTGTTGTCAGGTGGTTCTAAGTTTGGGGTGGTTTGTTATACAGAAGTAGATCACCAGACGCTGGGGCATTTACCTGTCAATATTCAGCCCCCGTTGGTTGTGTATTATTAAGTCCTCAGCACATGCAGTCTGCCCTGCATGGCTGAGCAACTTCCAGTAGTCTTGAAGAGAGCCTTCAGGCAGAGAATGACAAAGACTCAGGCACTCAGAGTGGGCAGCTGTCAGGTGTACAGTCCCGGTCTCCTGCAGCTACAGGTCAGTGTTAAGGTGGATTGAGGGCACAGGGGCAGAGTACCACACATCTACCTCATCTCTGATTAAACTGCACAAGTAGCAGGGTAAAAGATTAACATGGAAAGTGACAAGCTGGGATATGCTGAACCAGTGATGGAGTTAGCACAGATGCTCTGGCAGCTCAAAGGGGCCTCCCACCCCAGACCTCAAGGCATGAAGAACGTTTCCCAGAAGAGGGATTAAATGAGTGCTTTAGGTTCGTTAAAGAGGAAACCACAGGTCCAAAAATGGCTTCACTTGTGCTAAAGCCCATGATACACACCTAGATTTAATACCTGACCTAATCGCTCTCTCAACCTCTTTCAGAAACATAACCTTAATCAACCAGTCTGAAATGTCCTGGTCTGAAAATAACACCAATAGGGTGATCTGTCACGTGGGCCCTCTCTATCCACCATCCTGCCGTAGAAAAAAATCTGCATGATGAAAATCTTTGTCTTCCCCCCTGCCCCAGGAAAAGATGTCCTGGTCTGAAAATAAGTCTTTCTTTTCTTTTGTCAGTAGCTCCCCTGCCCCACCTTTTCTTTTTCTTCCTATAAAATCCTTCCATTGGGTACAACCCCTGGAGTACCCTTCTAGTTGCTTCTTGGGATGCTGGTTTGTTCATGAATTGCTAAATAAAGCCAATTAGATCTTCAAATGTACTGAGTTGAATTTTGCTTTTTTTATCAGGCTCCACAGCCCCAGGATGTGGGAGAAACTGGTAACCTCCTCAAAATGCCAAACTCCTTTGGAGAAAAACATTTACAAATAGACAACTGTTTTTAGGACAGCATTATGTTGGTCTGAAATTGAAGCCTTGGGAAGTTACAATTAAATATACGGTCACTACTGGCTTCCTTGTCTAAGAGAACAATGTTTCAACCTGCACAAAATTGATTTAATGACCTGCCTATTCTTCAGATAGGGAGAAATACTTTCGCTGTTCTGGTGAGTAGGTAAATAGTATATGCTTTTTCCTACTGGTATTCTGTAAGTTCCTGCTCAATTCAAGAAGGAATTATGTTCTACAAATTGAAGGTAGAGAACGGGAAATAGAAAAATAGCATTCTCTTCTTGCGCTCCATCTGAACACAATCAATGGCTTTGTTCAACACTGCTTTCTTAACCAGAATTCTCACCCTCGAACACCCAATCTTTCTGGCAGTTCCACTGAATAAACTTTTGGTGTTTTGGATTTCTTGACTCTAACTGAACTTCTCGTTAAAGGATAACACGCAGACAAGTGTATGCATAATTTAGCTTCATTAATTTCCACCAGTTACACACACACATGTACAACCAACGTCCAGATCGATAAACAGAACACGACCAACACCCCTCAAACTTCTGTGCTGGGGTCTAGGCACTCTCTTCCCAAAGCCACTGCTCTCCTGATTTCTAAGCATAGATTAGCATTCCCTGCTTTAAGCACTACACTCACGAAATCACTCTGCTGTGCTCATTTGGGTCTCACTTCATTCGCTCAGCTTTAATTTAGTGAGGTTCATCTGTTTTGCGTGTAGTTGTTGGACTGTTTGAATCTAACTGCTATTTATTGCATTTTTTAGTTCCCTGGAAAAACACCAGGGGTTCATGGTTATCATCTGACATCCTGACATTCTGCTTCCAACTGAGGAAAGCTTTTATTACAAAGAAAGAGAAAAAAAAGAAAAAAAAAACTTCTGAAATGCTCTGTATTACAGTTAGTGTTTCCTCCGGAAGTTTGGCAAGGGCGTAGGAAGGGAAGCGGATTAGTCATTCAGAGGACTTTGTCCTCAGATGTCCTCATTTTGTAGTCAAACAATTCCCATTGTAAGTTAGGATTAATGCTGGGATGTGGTCTCTGTGTAGGAGTCTATATTAGAAAGATAAAAGCTAGAGTTTAAATTCAAAGTCCCCCTCGTGATGTTTATTTGCTGGCATTATCACAGTCTGGGTTTGTCATCTCAGTTAGGGCTGGAAATATGAGGCCAAGGATGACAGAGAAAGTTACTTCCTAATATGAAACACATCAGTGCCTCTTGAAAAAACTGATGCAGACAGATAAGCTTAACTTGCTGATTTTATTAGTAAGTTCTACCACACTGGTAAAACTGCAGAACCTTCATCTTCCTTGCAAAGAAAGTAGCAACATGCTGGCTTGAGCCTGACTCTACAGGGAAAATAAACTATTTTTAAATGTGCAGATAATTAAAATTGCAAAGGTGACCAGGTAATGGACTTTCTCTGGAGAGGTGGGCAACCATCTGCCAAAGAGGCACAAGCAAGACCTTAGTTGAATCTTTAGCTTAATCACCAGCTGGGTAAGAGCACAGACCTAGTAGCTCTGGCCATGTTTCTTTGTCCCCCTACATTTGTAAATTCTTCTGTACAAGGAAACCCCAGCTAACTGTAGCTTCTCCGTGTATCTAAAGTATGATATAACGTTCTGAAAAGCTACAGTGCTTGGGCTGGTTTCCTAAAGGGAGCAAGAATGCGAGGAGTGGATTGAATTTCTCCTTTTTATATTAGTCAAACTTCCCCTGGTATACTGTATTTAACTTATGGCGTCCTATTGTAAGACAGATCCTTAAAAAAAAAAAAAGTAGTTTTATGACTAACCAGCCAAGCTAGTGAGAGGGCTAAAGATGCCCAATAATGGTCATTAACATTTATTAAGCACTTATGACATGCCAGACCTTCTCCATGGCTCGTGGTATTTAAACCTGTCAACAATCCCTTGAAGTGGTTATGATTATGCCTGTATTTGCACACACAGGAAACTGAGACTTAGAGAGACTGGGTAACTCACCCAAGGTCACAGAGCTGGAAGAGCTGGCTTTGAATCTTAAGTGACCTGACTCCAGAGCCAGTGCCTATGAACACCACGCCAGCCGCCCTGTAGGTGAAGGAATCTGTGACTGTAAGAAGGAAGTACACCTGTACCAGCCTCCTGGGGTTCCTGAGCTATTTAAACGAGATGACCCCTGTAAAGTGCTGACCAGAGGTCTTGACCACGATAAGATTTCAGTAAGTGTTGGCTGCTCCTATTATTGATGGAATAATGCCCAGAGAATGATTAATCTGGAGAATTTCGTGGAGACGTGGCAGTGGCCTTGAAGATGACATTTCTGCAGGCTACTCTGTGTTTGATGGCCGGCGGCACGGTGTGGTGGGAAGGGCAGCAGCGCTTTAGAACCACAGCGCTGCTGTTTCTTTTTATAACTGACTTCAGCAAATCACTTCATCCCCTTGAATCTCTCTCTGCGTGTCTATGATGGAGACAGTAATTGCTACCTTTCAGACTTTGGATGAAGCCTATGTAAAAAGTGCCCTGAAAATGTCTGGCACAAAATGGGAAACTTACAGAGGTTAATTTCCTCCTCAGCAAAGTCTGTGACTCTAGACTAGGGAACATTGGGATTAAATGGAGGAAGTTTAGATTTGGCCCAGAAACCATTATCTAAATGAGCTTCCTCAAGAGAAAGTGCTGGTTCACGATGATGGAAGATGACTGGGCATTTCAGATGAGGGATGGCCTGGGGGAACTATTTCACCCTTAATCTCTTAACTCTCACGGAACCAAGAAAATATTCACCCAGTCTTTCAGAAAGTTCCCTCGAAAATACTCAAGCCACAGCAGTTTTTAGTAAATCTCAGGACCTGTGAGCCCTGCCTACAGCACAGAACAGTGACAGGGAAGAAGCATCAAGGACTCACAGACACTGGTCTCTGGTTGGCTTCTGGCCATCTTTTTGGCTGAGTCTTGCTTCCTCTGTCATTTGAGGTGGTGGTGATTTTCTTAGTGACAGGGTCTAAGATAATGGTTTATTAAAATAAGTTTTAAAACAATTTCTTCATTCTATAATTTTCTTTTCTCCTTTTCAAACCAGAAGTCAGGGCCTTTGCATCTCGTTTCCTTAGACATTTGCTGAGCAAAAGGTAATGTGAAGAAGGAAGGAAAAGAGTAGAATGGCTTTGAAGGCAGTAAAGGAAAGAAGAAAGATTTCTCCCAATACAGGAAGAGGTTAGAAGGCATCCATCCTGTGAGTGGGAAGGCATAGTGCCCAGGGAGACAATGAAACCTGAGTGGAGCTGCTCGTAGAGAACCTGAGGAACTGAGGTGCTATTACCACGAGCAGAAAAAGCAAGCAGCCACCCTGAAGAAACTGAACAAACTCTACCAGTGGCCATCTCCCTGGGAATTGGTGAGAACTGTCGACTCGGGACAGTGACAGGCAGGTCCCTGTGGCACTGCACGGAACTCTGGAACTTCCGGAATTCTGATGAGGGGGTGAAAGGATAAAGTCAGCGCCATTTGCTTGGCAAACGGCCAAGCTTGTTTGACATGACTTCCATTTTACTCTTCTGAATTTACGCCCCCAGGACTGAAAATTACTGGACAGCAATTTTCAGAACTAACCACTCCCTACAGCCACAGGCGGAAGATAACACTGGATCAAACTGCAGCCTCATGTTACAACACCCCAATAACCCAGGGGCCACACAACAGCAACCGTCCCACCCTTTTTAAATCCAATTATAATCCAATAAAAGCTCAAAGTCCCTACCTTTCAATGTTGGTGTATCTTTCCACACCATTCCCCTCTCCTTCCTTGGAGAATGAGTAAAAACTTACTGTAATACATTTTCTTCCCTTTGTGAATTCTTCACAGCCTGCATCACCGACCACCCTAACAGGGGACAGCATCCCTATGGGCTGAGAGCACATTTTCCGTCAGCCTCATGAGAGAAAGGCTGGAATCTGATTTAGGTTGATCATTAGAAAATAAGGAATTGTGATTATTTCTACCATGCCTGATTTTTATAATACAAATGTATACCTTTTACAGATAGAAACCTGTTGGAGAGTTTTTAGTCTAAGGTCATAGCATCCAGGTCTCTTGTAATGATTGGAAAGTGTTGCCACATTAACCCAGTCAAAGGTGAAGACAGAGAGACCCTCAGAGATATTAAGCGATTGATCCAGCCGTGACACCTCCGTCAGTGGGGTCAGGTGAGTGAAATCCGTAATTCTAGATTTCCTACCTCATAACCGATCCCTCTCCAGGTTTGAAAAATGCTGTCTCAATATGCTATCCATTACTTCCAGCAATATTTTATTTCTGCTCATGATATTTATGAAAACCTGGGGGATGATGGAAATGCAACGGAGCTCCCCTCGGTGCCTTTGAGAGCCCCGCTCCTGCCCTTTCTTGCACAGCATCCACATTGCTTCTGCCCAGTTCTGAGAGCAGGGCGCTTGGAGAAAGTGATTAATGATTGAAAAGGACTTGAGAATCCTGAGATGAAAGTGCTTGGTGAGCTTGAAGTGCCACTCCTGAAGGATTACCTCTGTGTATGCTTTGGCTGCCGCTAGGTTATGTTTAAGGGGAAGGCTGAATTGAAAAGGGATTTGAGGCAGCTGCTGGCAGCTTTGTAGTGGAGGCCTGGTATCACCCCTGTGTGGGGACAGTCTCCCAGGCTTGGCTGGCCTCAGCAGTTAATGAAGGCTCCTGGAGAGTCTCCTAATCTCTGTCCTGCTGAAGCTGGAACACTTCAAGGTGGGTTTGAGAGATGAGCTCCCAAGAAGGGATGAAAGGGGGCATGACCTAGCTGCACACTGTTGGAGCCCATGGCCCTGCCTTTGGTGGGCTGCATTCAAGCCTGTGACTTTCAGGCAGTGAGTGCTCTCACCATGTGGCTCTGATGGGTTGGTAACTGGCCTGTGTTGAGTGGAGGTAGGGAGAGGCAATGGGAAGGAGAAAGGGACTCCAGGAAGGGGCTCACTGTCTCAGGTCACCGCAGGGTGATGGGCCTGGCTGGTGTCCTCAGGAGTGACACCCAGAAAGCTGCACTGAACTGATTTTCTTCGACTGTATTGCTACCCTCCATCTTGCACTGACTCCCTTGTCTCTGATAGCCTTTCTTTTCTTATACTTTGTATTTCTTCTTCCCGACGTCTCAGTGCAAGGAGAGGTTGTTCGAGCTTGGAAAGATTCCAGCAGTCAGACTTCTCACTTTATAGAAGGGGAAACTGAGGAGTGGGAGGGACTTCCTGAGAGGCTGACAGACCCAGGAATACAAATTTGACATTCTGACTCCTCTCTAGGACTCTTCATAGGACGTCCCAGTGCCTCTTCCCCTCTCCTATCCTCTCCCGTGCTGTCCTGTGCTCTCCTCGCCTCCCCTCCCCTCCCCGCTCTCTACTCCATGCAGTAATAGTGTCAGAAAGTAGAAAATTGGATGTCTTGTCCTGGCTGTCACCAAGCTATCATGTGACTTGTAGAAAATCACTCAGTCTTAGGCCTTCAGTTTGCCCATCTGTAAAAGGAAGGATTGGATTCAAGGATCTCAAAAACAGTGACAAACAATTCCACGTGTTCACCAAATCCAGTTCATTTTCCTCCTGGGCATATGGGAAGATGAGATGTTCCAGCCTTTGCTCTATTCTTTTGAGCCAGATGAGTGATGGCCAGTAGAAGCATTGGTAGTGATGCCTCTCACTCCAAGACTGTCAGAATCAGTCTCCTCACTCCTCTCCCCCTTCAGTGGTGACCTTGGGGGCCAGATTGGGAGGCAGATAGCCTTACAAGATGGGGGATGAGTGTGTGGGGCATCAGGCTCTCCCCACCACAACCTGTGCCTTCCTCACATCTACCTGGTTGGACCATGAGACGAAAGCACTAACCCTCGATTATGTGACTGAGAATGAGGGATTGTTAGTTACCACAGTCAGTGTACCCTGACTAAGAAAACCTTTCTGATCCCTTTTAGCCATAATATGCTAAGATTGTACTCATCATTGTTAGTTTATTTTATTTTCCTTCATTCAACATTTATTAAGCACCTACAATGTACCAGAAATTGTGTTAAAATGTAGTGCCTCATTTCCGTCAAGAGACTTAGGACCCCAAATCTAATTCAAATGTGATTGGAGAAAATCCAGTTTTATGAGGCGTAATCTGCCTTTGATTTCTCAGGCTTCCTTCCCACCACTGTGGGTAAGAGGACACAAGGAGAAATGGCTTTCAATTGCCATTATCCAGCACCATTTTAAGAAAGTCTCAAAGCAATTATTAAGTGCCAACAGGCCAAGTTACAAAGGAATGAGAGATAAAAGTGTTTCAAATTATAGGGCTGGTGGGGCCTAATTGAAATGATTCAACACTATCCACTCCAGGGGACGAGACTATGTCAGCCCATTTGGAAATCCCTCTGTTGGATCTTTGGGGTTCTTTTGAAAACGTTTTTAAATCAGGCCCATGGACCAGCGCTATCCATCCTCATTAGAGCTGTCGTTTCCTCACTGGCCGTGGTGTCCACTCCCACTCCCAGATTCCTGAGGTACATCTTTCTTCTCAGCACTGCAGCTGAACACATCCATCTGGCCAGTGAAAGAATGTAACAGAGCATATTTTCAGCATGACCAATTAGATGTGCAACTCCCATTAACAATAGCAGGACTTACGCTCCAGATTCTTCCTCCATAAATCCGGCCTTTCCCCTTATGAGCAACAGATGGGTTTTTCACAATGGCTCATTACCTTCTGGCTCAGCTCTGATGCCAGAAGTGAAATATAAAGTTATTTATGGATGGAGAAAGATGCATAAGTCACCATGGATTATTTTCTGTCATCCTTTTTTTTTGTTTATTTAGAGTTTTTTTCTTTTTTTTTTTATTGCTCAAGATGAACAAGTTAAAAAGATGGCAGTGTCCCCACTGGGAATGGAGATGGATGGCCTTTCGTCTCATTTACTTTTCTTGATGGCCACAGGCCTCTGGGGCAAGGCTGCATTTCCCACAAGAAATGGTAATTGGTATATTTCCATGGAGAAGATACCCATTCCTCAAAGATCTGCTAGCCTCTGACAGGCCATCTCCGTGACATTTGGTCACTGGGGTCACAAATCAGGCCACTTAGCTGCACGTGATACGTTTGAGAAAACAAATTGCTTCTTCAAGGAATGCCAATATTTTTCAGCACTTGACACCTCAGGCACATAGAGATTATTCCTCTGTCAATTGGGGGACAAGGACAGGGAAACAGGCAAAGAGACTGACATGCTAGATGTGTTATGGGAAAGTACACAGTCAAATAATAAATATCCATGAAGAAAAAGGAGAGGAGAGGGGAGATGAGAAGATTGAGAAAACAGCACTGAGTATAATGTTCTTAG
Source organism: Desmodus rotundus (assembly GCF_022682495.2). NCBI lineage: Eukaryota > Metazoa > Chordata > Mammalia > Chiroptera > Phyllostomidae > Desmodus > Desmodus rotundus. The sequence goes on from NC_071394.1 coordinate 119,112,202, forward strand.
ACTGCTGATGTTCATAGGCAGGCTGTGTTATGTGAATCCATACCTATTCTGTCCAATTCTTTTCTATGCAATTCCTTAAACACGGTGTGCCTCAGTTTCCCCATTTCTAAAGTGAGAACAATAATAGCATATCATATGACTATATGAGAAGTATGAATTCACACTTGCAAAGCACTTACATTGGTACCCACCATATAAAAAGTGCTGTAGCCTTTATATATTAAAAAACTGAAAGCAGCAGATGCCATTAATTGTTTTATCTTCCCATGAGGTTCAATGGGGTTGCCAACTGTAGGAACTTTCTTCCCCCCCTCCCCCGTCACCCCCTCAGGCCACAGGAGTGGCTACATTATCTAATCCAGGTTCTTTCTTAGGGTTTTGTAAATGGGTACAAAGGAAAGATGGTCAGTCCTTCTTTTAAGGGAAAGGCTATGGGTTGTAAATCCAGATACTCCCAGAAGCTATGGGACCTGCTCTGTGGACAAAGCTGGTCAGGGGAATCCAGCACAGAGGGAAGCAGAGACAAGAGGTGGAAAGTCCCAAGTAGGGTTCTAGTTCCTTGTTTTGATGGGACACTGGAAAGTTGGAAAAATTTAGTTTAAGAAATAGCTAATTAGCTTAATAATCAATGCATTTAAAAGCTATTGTTCCAGGAACTGAAGGTATGACCCACTCTTACTCCAGGAGACCATAAGCAGTTCCACCTTTGTGCCTCAGGAGGACTGCAAGCAATTCAAGAGCCACGGTATCTGAGCCTTTGTGCTCCAGAGTGAGATGACCACCACCCAAGACACAGCTAAAGACCACGGCTCAGGGCGAGACTGCTGCAGGTTTTTTAATCCAATTAATTTCTCCCTGATTTCCAAACCCCTTACCTACACTTTGTTCTCCTTATAAAAGGGTTATTTTAAAATGGAATTTAAGATGGTCTGTTAGAGTGCAAACCCACCATCTTCTCAGATCACTAGCCATCTGAGTCAAATGCCCACAAAGATTCAATCCCTGTCTCTGCTTATTGGGTGTGGGAGGTGACAGGAGCACGAACTCTGGCTTTTCTGGTTTCAGTTTCACTGGTTTCTAAACAAGCTGTGCCTGTGCCCTTTGGGAAGTTTGTTTACATGAATCAAGAGGTTCCCTTTTGTGGGACAGGAAGAAGGGCAAACTGGGTCTCTGTCACTCACAACAACAACAACAAAGTTACTGGAAAAACACCAACATTTACTGGGGGGAAAAAACAGCTCTCTCTGCCCCTTGCCCTCCCTTTCTTCAACTTGTGCCGGAGGAGACAGAGAGAAGGATAGCGAGACCGAGACCGAGACACAAAGATAGATAGAATCGTAAGGTATGGGGAAGGTGGAGGTCTGCTTCAAAAAGACACCCAAGGAGAAATAACCCTGAGATTATTTCGACAGCCTTAACATGCAAATCACAGAAAAACAGAGCCTCAGAGCTGAGAATTACCTTCCAGTTTTCATTCAGAGGATGTGATTTCAGACTTTCCCCAGACATTACTGAACACAGGGAAGTCATTTCTTTTGAGGTTGTTGATAGCTGTATTAACGAGGACACTTATTTCTCATATTCAAGTAAATTTGACTTGGCAAAGCCTCCCCGCATCATTCCCAGGGCTTCGCTCTTGAAAATGATTAGTTTTCTTCCTATTCATAGGACAGGATCACAATATTTGAACACAGTTTTTATTTGCCTGTAAGTCTTTTCTTCCTTGGGACAAAACATCCTACCAGAATCACTCCATTAAGTATTACTGCAGGAGAAACTTTAGGTTGGTTGAGAGTCACCAGGGTTGGTAGAAAGAATGTTTGCTTAATGTCAGACCAATACCATATTAAAATGTGGCAGGCTGACTGGAGTCTATTATGCGAAGAAGAAGAAAGACAAAAAAGACCATGGGCTTGGGACAAACTCTCACCAGAAAGAATAGGTTTCACTGAACAGTTTCTGTTCCAGGTGCTGGTGACCTGAATTTCATCTCAAACGACTAAACCAGAAACTAATTGGTACCGTGTAAATCCCATTTCATTTTTTTCTAGGTTGATTTTCTTTAAAATTGGCAATAATTATAAAAAAGATATTACACTAAATGATATCCTGCGCTTGGTAATTAGAGTTTTCACTTAAAACACACGTGCTGTGGAGGTCTATGCAAACACCACCGCCCTTACCTCTACAGCGGTTTTAAATAAAGAGAACACGTTCTGACACCTCATTTCCCTGAAATTGTGAAAAAGAAATTAAACACTGAAATATAGAAGTCTTTTCCCCATTTCAGGTTTCATGCCTCTGGTCCTGGAGGTTTGATTCTAGCTGAGATTTTATTTCTGTTTAGAAAGCAGAAGTAATAAAACAATTCAAGCTGGTCTTTAAAAAAAATACAGTCAGTGAAACAGGTCTTAAAAACAAAACAGCTGGGAAAAAAAGCAAGAACAAAAACCTACAGCAGTTACTGCCTTTCAAAGGACTGCCAGCTTGCCTCTATAATATACTGGAGGTTGTAGAAGCACCACTGGACACTCTGCAACTCCTAGCAATCAGGGCAGAGTTGAACTTTTGTCATTTTTAGTTCAGTGGCGGTAGCAACTGTGAAGTTCAGAGCACCAGGAAACATCGTGCCTGTACTGTATTGTATTGGCTTAATTATTTGTATCACTTAAACATGGCCACAAAAAGGTTGCTCAGATTACAATTAGATACATATCTATTTAAGTGACTAAAATTCAGACAACCTAACAATGTCAACTCCTGGTGAGGATGCGGAGCCACTGGAACTCTTACACAATCCTGGAGGTGATGCAAAATGGCATAGGGACTCTGTGGAACAGTTTGGCAATGTCCTATAAACATATATTTATTTGCACATGACCCGGTGATCTCCCTGCTCGGTATTTACTCCAAGTTAAGTGAAAACATGTCCACATCAAAACTTGTATATAAATGTCCATAGCGCTTTTATTCCTAATCACCCAAACAGGAAGCAACTCAAGGTTCATCATCTGTGGAATGGATAAACTGAGGTGCAGCCTCACACTAGAATACTACTCAGTAATAGAAGGACAAATCGCTGATACGTGCAATGACATGATTGATCTCAAATGCTTTATGCTAAGTAGAGATGGACACAAACTATGGCATACTCCTTACTCCTACTTACGTGGCAGCCAGAAAAGGCAAATCTGTAGAGATAGACAGATCAGTGATTGGCAGGGGCTAAGTGTGGAGGAGGGGAATGCCTGCCAAAAGAAACAGAGGAACTTTGGGGGTGATGAAACTGTTTTATGTCTTGATTGTGGCAGTGACTTTGCACCTGCATGAATTTTTTACAATTTATACAATGGCATATATAAATGGGGGGAATTGTATAGCCTAGAAATTGTATATGAATAAGCCTCCATTTAAAAAGTGCTACACTATAAACTACTTCAAAACTCGGCGGCTCACTGCCATACCACTTATTGTCACAGCTCTGCGTGTTGGCAGTGTGATGGTAGATAGTTGGCTTGGCTGGACACAATGTAGCAGCTCTTTTTCTTGTCAGAGGTGTACAGATCTGGGTCTCCCCTGAGAGTCTCTCATCCCCTTTGAACCTGCGGAATGGCGGGGGGATGTTCTCATGCTGGTAGTAGAGGCACAACAGAACAAGCCCAACTGCAGAAAAACATTTCAAGTACTTGCTTGCATTCAGTCTGCTAATATCCCTTTAGTAAGAAGAAGCCCTGTGATTTAGCTTCCATTCCAGGGGTTGGGGAGGAAACACCTCCAGTGGGAAGAACTGCATGGCAGATATGGAAACGAAGTGTTAGAACCATAACTTAATCTTATAGAAGGCTCTCTGCAGACTTACAGTTGAATAGTACGCCCCTATGTTTATTTGAAGGTGGTAAGAAGAAAGGTTATATGAAGATTATTTTTGCTTTTGTTTGCATGATCACTGTTGAAGATTTTTTTTATTTGACTTGGTGTTCCAATGATGAGTAACTTATTATAAATTCTTCTTAAAATTTAGACCAAAGATTCATACTCCATTTTCAAAAAAATGGTATGGTTGATTTTCTTAGACAGTTAGACATCTATGGTTCACCTTGATTCCTTTTCCTGTTGGTAACCATGAAGTTCAAAGCCAACTGTATTGCTCAGCTGAGATTCCAAGTTCCATGATATTCCAGGTTCCTTGCATGTTTCTCCTTGTTCTGCAGGATTATAAGCTCTTTGAAAATATTTATATGCATGTGCCTTATTTTCTTTGTGTTTTTACACCAAAATTTACAAAGAGCTTTTTGAACATAGGCAGAGAGACAGAAGGAGAAAGACCATAAATAATGCAGAGAATAGTGGAGGGGGGAGGAATATTTACACTCCAGTCATTTCTTTGAATATACCACCTGACCTTTGCAAATCTCTTAATCTCTTTATCAAATCTGTATCTCTCTTAATTTGTTAATCATCTTATAAAGCTAATCATGTCTCTCTTTACTTTTCAATGTAATGGAGAATACAGGTGAAATCACAGTGTATTTGGGGGGCACAATTGACTCTGGCTATAAGCCATTGCATTAAGTGAATACACAGGTGTGACTTTGGTACTAGAGGAAGCCCATATTGTTCTATAAATGGAACAATAGACTCTCCTCGATTTCTTGCGGTGGCGTCGCCTGTCAAGTGGCTTGGGAGACTTGTAATAACCAAAAGGCACAACTTCAGCTCACTTGTGGTTTCAAACTTGCACAGAAAGATGGCAGTTCTTCAGCTGCTGACAGTCATGAAATGAGCCAGTGTTTCAGGATGATTTCAAGTAGAAAGCTTGCCACAATCGCAGTAAGATCCTCTGGGATTTACTGTGCCGAAGTCAAGGTTGAATGAAGCACAGAAATCAAGGAGCTTGACTGGCCACAGAGGGGTAGCTTCTAGGTCCGTGAATCAATAAAATAGTATAGATGGCAATCACTGGGTGAGAAGGCAGCGGGGGAACTCCTGGGTCAGTAGAATTAGTTCTCTGACCTATGTGTACACTCCTACAACCCACAGAGCACTGGGCAAATGGCCCAACTTCTGAGAATTTTTTTTAACCATAAAAAGTAAGAAGAAAGTGACTTATATGGACAATTACTTAGAATTTGCAGAGAAATGTGAGTCATAAGATTTGTAATGAATGAGAGCCCGGAATACACATTTGAATTTATCAAAGTTTTAAGTCCTATGTAGTCCAAGAAGGCTTGAATCCGTATAAAACTGCACCTCAGAGCTCTGTTTCTCAAAGAGTAAGGCAGGTAGAAAAGTACCGTTTGTTTTGTCTGGTAATTTGAGTGTTAATCAACTACAAGTGTCCCTCTGCAGGGAGACATACAGGTGTCAAAACATAAACCTGCATCAGAATCACTTAAATGTCATATTAAAAGTGTTAATTGGGAGGCCCCTATAGACATCCTGAATTAGAATTTGCAAGGCAGGGCCCTCCTGAACCCTGAAACGGGCTCCTCAGCTGATATGAAAAGATGAATGATATCACAAGAAACACAATATTTAAACAGGGACTACCAGAAATTGTGTTCCACAAACCGAGTTTCTTGTTTCCCCAAGTGCATACCACCACAGAAGAAACATGAAGCACCACCCATTTTTATTCCGTCTTAACATAGTTTAACTCGGTACCACTAAGAAATTTTATTTTAAAATATTACACAGCATGAGAAAGTAGCACGACTTTTTCAGATAAAACAAGAGGGTGCAAAAAAAAAGTCTTTGCTTGTGGAAGGTTATTTTCAGGTATGCTTCCTAGTTTCTTTCGCACTCTTCACTACTTTTAGAGGGATTCGGTTGAAAAGTTTGAAAGACACAGGGAAAGGTGTTGCAGGAGAAGAAGCTGTCAGGGTTACAGTCATTCCTGATACACCTATTCACACAAACATTTATGGAGCACATCCTACATGGGAGGCACCTGGGAAATATAACACAAGGCCCTTAATCTGAAAAGAGGCAGAACAACAACTCTAGTGTGAAGTGAACTGTGCACTGTGGGGCCCTCAGGAGCAGGGAGGTCAGTTCCGGCTGTGGGGAGAGGAACAGGGAGGTCGGGGAGTTAGGTGGTAGTGTGATGAATGAGTGCAGGAGCTCCAATGGAAGGCATGCATTTGTGTTGGGTTGTCAGAGGTAGATAGCATTTGGAATGGTAGGGATGGGAAGGATGTCTTGGACTGAAAAAATGGACACCACCAAAGAGGAGATGACAGGAAAGCATCATCGATAAAGCACAACACCCTACAAAGTTCCAGCCACCACAATAGGTATCACAAGAATTTTTTGGCCTTTAAAACTTAGTTGAAGTGATGGTTCCTCTTAACTTCCCACCACTCCACAGCTTTTTTGTCCATATTTTGTTCTAAAAACTTCCTTGTAACTAATCCAATATTTATTTGTTGGTTAGTGTAGTCTAACCAGGAATGGTGATTTATCAATTGAAGTGTTCTCCTCAGGGAAGCCAAGTCCAGGGGTAGGGGGTGAGCATTTAAAGGCTCTAGTTGAAAATCCACTTTTCAAGGACTGCTATTCTCAAATATTTCTCTCAGGTGAATATCATGGAGTTTGGAGATTGTTCATTTGTTAATGGATGTTAGAAATTATTTTTATCAGTAAAATAAAGTGGGGTTCTAGATATTTGGGATTAGAAATATTGTACAGGAAGCTCTGAACTGGCATGGATTTAGCAAAGTGTGCTCTGCTAGGCCCACAGGCGTCATCATGTATGCCGCATTTTGGGGGGAATTCTGTCACCTGAACAGATGAAGTTTACTTGAATCCCACTATTAGAATGTCATTAAGTGATTCCTTCACACAAAGGTGCTTGTCTCAGGGCCTGAGAGGATGGAGAACTGGGAGTAAGCTTGTAAGACACCTACATAACCACATTTTTTGGTGTTGCCATTTAAGTAAATGTTTACATGTTTAGCAGAATTAGACTTGCTGTTTTCAAACATACCACTTGGTAATGAGACTATAGGCAGAACTCGCATAGCTTTCACCTACCCTGGCTATTGGAGGCTACAAATATTTACCAAAAAGGAGTAAATAACTGTGAATAACCTACCAGGGTCAGTGTGGTTCGTAGTAAGATCCTTCCTTCTTTGACTGAAATATTCCTTTCCTATGCTCTCCCATCTCCTGGTGTGCACACCTGTAATACTTCACTGCAATTACTAGCTTCCTCACCTGTCTCCTCCTCTTGACCATGAGTATCCTAATGATACAAAATGATCCAGCCAACTTCATAGGTGCAGGTGTTTAGGTGGTTTTTGGTAAGTGAAAGTAGACATCTGAAGTCTAAAATGGGTGAAATTTAGCTACATCCTATTTCCCATCTTCAGTCACAAGATTGTAGTGGGGAGATATTAACTAGATGCCAGTTTGTAAATAAGTAATCACAAGAAAAATTCCCATAAATCCTTCCAAAGCCTCAATCTAGTCTTTTCAGGTGTTCTAGCCATCGCCTTGCATGGGTGAAAATTCAGCTGAGGCAGCCCTGCCAATATGCCAGACTCAGGACGCTGTTATCCTTTCAGCAGGCATCTGACAACTAGAATCCTCCAATTTCACAGAACGATTTAGAGGTTAACTCTTGGCATCATCTCTCAGGGTCAAGGCTACACACCTCACTGTATTCCTGAAGTCTGTTCTTGCAAGGCTGGGGAATTGCTCTAAACAGCAAAGCCATAGATCCTAAATACCTTTTATTTCACTAATGCAAACCTATTCCCCACATTCAACCTAGTATCAAGATACTAATTGCACAAACAGAAACAATTTCCAATGGTTAACATGCTAGTTTAAAAATGTTTGGTGTTGGTTGAGGTAAAGATAGCAGAAACACTTGCAATGGCTTGTGATAATAGGCTATCAGATTAGACTGTTGACTAAGCAACCCCGCACTGAGCATTCTTGAGTAGAATGCGATCGGTGCCTTGGTTGTAGCTTTATCTAACCGATGTTCAGAGATTATCAGAGATTTTTTTCTATACTGAACTACTTTAAAGAAAATTATGTATCTCTTGAACCTGGCTACAGGGGTGTTGATTAATTGAACTCTGTAACCCCAAGGCTTTGCACTGTTCATATAGTGGGTGTCTATTCCCTACTCATTGAATGAACTAATACAAAACTTCAAGAGTGAATACATGAATCAATCAGTGACACCATTTAATCCTTACTGCAACCTTGTGAAATATTACCACCAGTTTATAGATGAGGAAACTGGAATCTAGAGAGGTTAAGCAAATTTCTCAAAGTCTGACCACTTAACAACTCGAGAAACAAGCGTTCTTGCTACAGTCTGTCTGCTGCCAAGGTCCGTGTGCTCTTCCCACAGCACTGGTTCACCAACCAAGTGCACAGAGCTATGGGGGTCCATGGTATGGCTGAGAGATGGGGGAACTTCGATTTGGTGCAATATTAGATAATGAGAATGATGAAGAAGATAATAGCTGTGATTTATCTGAGAACCGTATGTTTTATTTTATAGGTAGAAGGTGAGTCATCATATATATATAATCTGATAGCCTATTATCACAAGCCATCACAAGCCACTATTATTAATCTATATATAATAGTGACCTAATTCTAGCTATGCTTTAAGAAGAAGAGTCTGGGAGTAGTTCTTAAAATAACTTGAAGTTCAAAAGAGGTAAGGAGAAGGAAGGCTAAGCAGAAAGTAAAGGGCAAGGAGACTGGTAAAGGAATAGATGGGAAAAAAATAATTAAACTGAAAACAGCAGAGTGCAATGGCTTGCTGCCTGTGGGATACCAGGGAGGGGCAGAAGATAAATATAACCCAAGGCTACTTTCTGGGTTCCTGCAAACATTTAAAATATAAATAGTGGTTCATACGGGTGCAAGTTGTTTCTGAAAAAAACAGTTTCCAATCGCATGCCAAGATTCCTTCTTTATTCCTTTACGCGATCCTGCTCCAACAGCTTGGTCTTGTGTTGAATGCTCAGGACTCCGACCTTCACAGCTCCGGGTCGAATGGCCACCAAGAGAGGTGCACACCTGTTGCAGCTCTCAGAAATACAATTTTCACAATGTTTTTTTAAAAACCCACACAATTATACAAATAGTGAGCATATGTCAAAGTTTTAATGAGGGGATCAACAGAATGACAAAGACAGTTCAAATGCAGATAAGAGGAAGTGAATGTGTTTTCATGTGTTATTTCAAAAGAGAAAATAAATGTATGGTGATTAATGAAACTCCTGCTCAAGCAATATTTATCTTTCGGATACAAAACTGATTAATGTAACACAACACAAGCATCTATGGTTTTCTTCCCTAATAGACAAAGTCATTTGCATTGTTCTCATTGAAAAAAAAGTCTTTAAAAAAATATGTTATTTATTTATTTTTAGAGAGAAGGGAAGGGAGGGAGAAAGAGAGGGAGAGAAACATCAATATGTGGTTGCCTCTCGCATGCCCCCAAATGGGGACCTGGCCCACAACCCAGGCATGTGCCCTGACTGGGAAAAAACCTGCGACCCTTTGGTTCACAGCCTGTGCTCAATGCACTGAGCCACACCAGCCAGGGTGAAAAAAAATTCTTTTGCATACCTATGAGATAGAAATAATTTGCTTTCATTTTCTAAAATTAACATCTTTACAGAATTACAACTTTACGGATTTATAACACGTATGTGCCCTCATTAATAGCAGTAGTAAGCCACATTCCTTTGGCAAATCAGATGATCCTTAGTTAAGTTTGATGCCCTAGCATGACATCACATGTCATGATGTTTCCAAACACTGGATAATTTTTCTTCATGGGACACAGGTTGCTTTGCCTGCCTGCCATTCGCATTCTACTGGGAACTCCTTCCTCCCCCAGACTCCATTCACGTGATTTCAGCACAGGCCACCTTGTCAGTGAGAGGCTGAGGGAAAAGCTCAGGAAAGAGCTAGAGGCCTGGGATTAACTGTTTTTCACCTTCTCAAGCTCAGCCCAGAATTTGCCAAATTGAATGAAATCATGCTAGGTGTGTGGTTTTCAATTTGTCAATTTACAATTTGTGAAGCTGGATTTGGGGGAGTGACTGTAATAGAGATAGATTACATAAATAAATTGGATAGTCAAATTCCACTTTATTTTATACTGTCAAATATGAACATGCAAATCAACAACTTTGTTCCCAAAAAATTCTATATAACGTATGTCCTAACAAATATTTATGTTGAAATTGTTTTGTCTTCAGTTTTTAGTAACATATTTTTGTTTCTGTGTTTTATATGAAGGTACAGGATAAACCTTAATCTTTTGAGAAGAGTCACCTTTATTCCAAGATTATTCCTACTTTTTTTCATGTTAAACTGCCTTTTTGCATATGCACAATGATGGTAATGGAAAATGTAGATATTTTTGTATTATTTTGTCCTAATATTTTTACCAACAAAAATAAAAGTGGCAACTCTATGTCTGTTCCTATTTGCTTCCTCATTTATTCACTTTCTTAGGAAAGCCAAGTATGCAAATCATTCTAGAACTCCTGAGAGAGCAAAAAGCCATGTTAATGTTCCTATTATTCTGAGTCTAGGTCCAACTCTTGCAATTTTAGAAACCAGAACTGTTTTTCCTTCATACCAAGTGTAGGTTAGCTCACTTGGGGTAGACTCCTATTAACCAAAATGAACACAGAAAACCTAACTTAGTATATAGAACAAAAACATCAATTGATTAAATTAAAATTTGGATTCTAACCACAGAGGGAATGAGATAATTAACTTCAAAACTTCTCCCTGAACTTAGACTACTCCAGGTGCCAAATTACAATCAGAGAAAGGCTGGTAAGCAAGTAATTAGAATGGGGAAAGCTCCTTCTAGGACTCAAGAACTTGGATGGCTGACAGCTTCAGGCTTGCCACTGCATATATGGCTGCTGTGGCAGGGAACTGCCTCTCTGGGGCAAGGCGTGGGTGGATTTGCAAACATTTATCTCTGTGTATCTTTTACTGGTCACCAGGCTAAGGAAACCTCTTTTTTAACCACACGTCTTTCCTTTCTGATGCATGTAATACCTACTGTCAGAGTTTCCAGGGCTGGTAACTATTCAACCTCTTTAAGAAATCTTTACACACTTCTACTCTGACCCATAAAGATTGAAGTTAGTGTTTGAGTCAAAGATAAGGATCTTCTTTCTTTCTTTGGCATGTCTACATTTTTTTTAGAGAGCGTCACCACTTCTGTCTACCCCCACTGCATACAAGAGTCACCATTCTCTTTAAAAGTCCAAAGATTGATTAAGGCCTTATTTGATATATAAAGATATTATTCCTCTATGGGTCTTTAGTCCCTGTATGTATCAAATCAAATATATTCACTAAATGCTTGGTTCCCCCCATCCCCACATATGAAAACCCTAATCCCCAATGTGATATTATTTGAAGGTTTAAATGAGGTCATGACAGTGGAGCCCCATGACAGAACTGATGCCCTAATAAGGGCATGAAGAAACCAGAAGTCACTCTCTGGACCAGGGGAGGAGTCAGCAAAGAGCAGGCCCCTGTGAACCAGGAGGTGAGCTCTCGCCAGAACCTGACCACCCTGGCACCCTCACAGCCTCCAGAGCTGTGAGAAGTACATTTCTGTGGTGTAAGCCACCTGCTATGCAAAGGTTTGATATGATTTCAATTCCACTTGTTTATGACTTAAGTAGTTCAGAGTTTTCATGGCAGCTACATGATCATCAGGGACCAAGATTCCTTCTTCTAGACTATATTACCATCCCTAAAACATTGCTACCACCTTCTGGACCAAGATGGCTGCTTAAGTTCCAGAAATCATGGCTACATTACAATCAACAGGAAGGAAGAAAAGGTGGAAAAGGGAGCATCCTACTTGTTTAATGGCTCTTCCTCAAAGTTGCACATACCACTTCTTCTAACATTGGCCATACCTTCCTAGAGGAGAGGCTGAGAAACATAGTTTTTATTTCTAGATGTCAGGTGTTCAGCTAAATATAGAGGACTCCATTATTAATGAAGAAATAAGAAATGGCTCTTGGGAGAAAACTAGCACTCTCTAAAATATTTAGACAATTATAATTATTAAAAATTCATAGCTAATATTGTTGGGCTGCCTTTATTTATCAGGTACTATGCCAAATTTTTCACGTAAATTTTCTCACATACTCCTCCAAAAATCTGTGAGTTAAATATTATCCTTATTTGGTATTTGATAGATGGGGAGACGTAGGCAAAAATTGATCGTGAATAATACTAGATACATAGCCATGAGGTAGAGCTAGGATTTGAACTCAGATTAGTTTTCTTCATTAGAACCATATGCTTGATCACCTCACACATGCTCCCCAGAGAATTCTGTGAGGATCGATTTTTAACAAGATCTCCCTAGCCCATAGGCCAAAATCCTGTGCCTAATAGTCACATGAAGTCAATCATTGGGTTGCTATAAATTTCTGGAATGGGTAGATCTTGTGTGACTATTATGGCTCCTTGAAAAGGGAGAACACACACACACACATAACTTACTAATGTAAGTTTACTGATAAAAGAGAAGAGTAGCATATAATTTTTAAATAATAAACACACAGTACTCTATTATTGTGAGTTTTATATAGCCAATTGATTCCCATAGATTGTTTTCTTAGATTTTTGACAAACTTGTATTTATAGCCAGCCTATGGGGTAATTGACAAACAATTGTAGTTCTGATCTGAATACTGGTTGATATTTCTATTTCTGTTAATCACTGAGATGGAAGTAAAACATCGAAGATGATGGGAACGTCACTTATTCATCAACAATGTGAGTGACTTTTTTGCCATGTTGGATAATAGCTTCCAAACACTCAAAGGACATGGATATACTCAATTTCTGTTATTGATAATGTAATGGCTACAGACACAGCACACTTTTAAGTTTAGTCTGCATTATTAACATTTTACTCATTAATTTCTTAAGTTTAGAACATACTGAAAACAATGGGCCTTTGCCAAATCTCTGTAAACCCGTTTAGCAGACAGATTTGTTGGAACTCAGCCAAGCCCATTGATTTACATACTATCTCTGTCTGCTTTTAGGCTGTAATACCAGAGTTAAGTAGCTGTGACTGAAATCATATGGCCCACAAAGTTGAAAATATTTACTATTTGGCTATTTACAGAAAAAGTTTGCTAACCCCTGGCCCAAAAGGACAAAGAGCAAAAATAAATGGAAGACTGCGGGCTGTACTTTCAGTGAAAGAAAACAGGATGTTTACAAAAAAGAGAAGCTGTTGTGAGAAAGACCATAGAACACCCCAGAAACAACAACAAGGGTGAGTAATACGCCTTTGGTTCATTAATGTCTGGGTCCAGAAATTCCAAGAAACATGGCCAACAGTGCATCCTAGCAGAAGATATGTGTTATATTTTTCCTAGATGCTGATTAACAAGAAATTATTGATGGAAAGAGATACAGAAGAGGAACCAAGCCAACCCTGGGGGGTACAAGTGATTTCCCTGCCTACAATTCCATTATATTACTTCAAATGTTGTGGTATAAGAAGAACTGAGAAACTGCTGGAAGCAGGAGCACAAACAATTGCCAGACAGTGTTCTTCCTGAAAATAGACCTTTTTGCTTCTGAAGCACAAAGGACTTCAGTTTCAAAGATGGCTGCAGGTCTATCAGATTTTCTCAGTTCTTTTTCAATGTTTATAATACCCAGGAAAGAAACAATTAAAAGGAGATCACAAGAACAAATTAGGGCATGTGTGGGCTGCCCAAATAGCATGTATGTTAAAATAAATAATAAATGGTATTATAGAGAGAAATTGACAAGGTAGTTCTCAAAATGCAAGTCCTTAATTCTTTACTTGTTTTCTGGGTATCCACTCTGGAATCAGAGACAGAAAATTAATTCTTTACCATGTATTTAATGCTATTACTACATGCATATTTAATATCAGTAAAGCCATATTTATACTGCTAATAAACTATTCAAAGGTGAGAAAGATCCCACCAAATCTCCTCTCAGGGCACTTTGTTACAAGGCAGGTTAGTATGAGGTTAGCATCATCTATTACCATGTGTCTTATTGTAACTCAATTCTCTGACCATTTTTCTGATTTTGAAATTCTGCTAAAATTTAATTTGTTTCAATCTCAAAGTAGCATGCAATCTTGATATAAGCCTGAGTTAATAAACACATGAGAACAGACACTGTAATTTTGTGACAAAATTTCATTATAAGGCAGTCATATACATAATCTAGAAAATGCATTTTTTAAAAAATATATATGAAATGAAAAAATTCTTATAGAGAACTCCCAGAGCTCTGAGACTATGTCCAAGGGTCCTGAGGAATCCATTTAAAAAGAGTTTGTAGTCAATATTTTTCTAATGCCTTTGACTTTAACACCGTGTATTGATAGAGCATCAGGGGAAACATATTCTGGAAAATACTGCATCCATGAAAGAGTTAAATTTTTATCATTGTGTCTTTTCTCTGTGATAGAATAGCCAGCTGGAGAAATAGCCTGGCCTAGGGTTCATTTTCTCAAGGTTCTGGGGAAAGCCAGTTCAATATGAAGTTAAATCATCACCATCACACAGCCCAAAACATTTTGAAGCTTGAACAATAAGAAGCAGATCACTGTACTCTCTGGGTCCTGCGAGGACCGACACTCAGGTGCTAACCCATTGTAAAAGGAGTAGCTGCTTTGGTGATCTCTGACAGGACTGGGAATGGACGGTTCAGAGTGCTCTCCGCAGAGAGCCTGTTCTTGGGAAACTCTGAGACCGATTTTGCAGTCGGGGTAATTATGGTGAGAGACAAGTCCCTTTCAGACTCTTTAGGGCTTTATCATGATTATATCTTTACATTTACAGACCATTTTTTCTCAAAAGGCTTTCAGGCATTTTTATCAACTATGATTGAGAGAGAGAAAGGGAGAGGGAGAGACAAAGAGAGAACGAAGAGGCGGAATGAGCTTTTGTAAAATGAACTATTTGTATCGGCCTGCTTGGGCTGCCAGGAACAAATACCACACAAACTGAGTGGCTTACACAATAGAAATTTATTTTGTCATAGTCCCAAGGTCGGGAAGTGCACGATCAAGGTGCCAGTAGGATTGGTTTCTCCTGCTACCTCTTGCGATGGCTGCCTTCTTCTGTGTCCTCACATGGTCTTTCCTCTGTGTGCATCCTCTCCTGGTACCTCTGCCTGTGCTTAGTCAGCCCCATGAACCACGCTCATGCTTAGAGCTTCATTTAACCTTAACTACCTCTTTAAAGGCCCTGTCACATTGGGGTTTAGGACTTCAGCAGAAGAATTTTTGGGAGAATGCACTTCAGCCCCAAACAATGCATGATCATTACAGAGCATTCTGACCAAATATCAAAGTTTGAAAAAGTAAATTTAAAAAAGCCAACTAACTTTCTACCACTTAGAAATAACAACTTCAGCCTTTAGCGAAGGTCATTCTACACATCTCTCTGACCATTTGGGTGAATCCCTAGATTGATGGACTGCACATGAGGTGAACAGATTCCAATATATGTAAACAGATGCATAGTATATAAATTACTTTTTAATTAAATAATTTGAAGTTTTAGTGATGTGACATGTAACCATGCAGTTGATTCTAAAACCAGGGTGTAAAGTTACTATTTCTCCAAAAGATTTTTAAATCACCCACACTATTGGGTATACTCATTTTCATATATAAATGCTGTTCATTAATTATACTTAAGACCCTCTAAGCTAGACTGAAGGAAAGAAGAGAAAAGGAAAACCTGTATCTTCATGTCATTTAAGCCATTCAGTAGATGTAAAGGGTGGGAAATTGTTAAGTGCCCCTGGTTGTTTACAAGGGTTTTTTCTCAGTCTGTTTTAGTATAGTTTGTAAGTTTATAAGTTGGCTTATTGTTTTGATTATTAAACCAAACAATATGTAAGACAGAATCTAGCATAGAACCATAACCACTGTTCATAGTGGATGCTTACTAAGTATTTGTTGAATTAGAATGTACATCGTATTAATGCCACAAGTATGCTGTTTTGTTTTTATTTTAAGAACTGTGAAAAACAATGGCCCCCTGTCTTTCCAGTTTGGGATTCTGTATGAAGTCCTGTGGGATGACTGCCACTCTTACGCGCCTGGGCATTGGCCTAATGGAGTGGGACTTTACAAAGATACTAAACCTATAGTCATCCACAATTTAAATGGTGCAATTATACTATACTTAATGTACTAGAAAAAACTTAAATACAATAAAACTCACTTAAAAATTGGGATATTTCTTAAGCTCAACACACATTATTTCCTAAAAAAATTCTTAAACCTTAGGAAAAAAGATTATGAAAACAATCAAGATTTTACTGTCTTTTTCTATTTTTAAATCATGTGTTTCTATTTTAGATTTCTTGCTATAAATGATGATGGGATTAGGTATAATTCCTCCTAATCCCTCTTCTTAGCACTTAATTTTTGTTAAAGACATATGTGTGCATGGACTCATGTATTCTCACAGTAATAATTACATGTGTATTCTAAATTGTAATCATAATTCCCACTGTTTCTTAATTCCATTTCTCTATGAATTTAATGTTCAACCATCATTTTTCTTCTTCATTTGTATTTCTAAGTTTACTAAAACATCTCTAAGTTATTAAGAACTCACATAGTATTTTTATTCCATAAAGAATTTGTGAGTATAGCTTTAAGTTCTTGCGGGTTTAAGCATGTGGATGACCTTTATTTACCCTGTAGTGACAACTGGATTGGGCATTGTACTCATACATCACTTCTTTTTTCTTCTCTAGGAGTTGCATAGACTCTGGTTCTGTATTCTAGCTTTGAACTTGTGGAAAAGTTTAAAGCTGGAATAACATCTCCCTCTTTTGCTATCTAATTGCCTATTGAATTTATTTTTTCAATACATTTTAAAAGCTTACCTAGTTTTGTCCAAGTGTCAGTCGTGGTGAATCTATTCTTTCTTCTAAAACAAATTAGTTTTTATTCAGTTTGCAGATCAAATTCTTCTCCCTTTTTAAGGCATTTCGTTGAGTGCTTTTCTATTACATTTATTATGTTCCTTATCAGGAACATTTATGAGGTAGAAATTTTCCTTGTCTTTAATCAGTTTCTCCATCTTCCACAATATTTACTTTCTAGAATTGGTTTAATCATTCTGCCATTTTACTTTGTAATTATCACAATATTTTCCCTAAGTCAATAATTCTATTGTCAATTATGTTCAGTCTGTTTTCTGTTATGTTTTACACAATTAATGTATTATACAATTAATTTATTGTGCCTGTGATGGAATCATTTTTCTTCTCAATTTGTTGTCTCAATTCTGCAATCTCTATTTTTATTACATTGCATTATTTTTTACTCTAGGTATTTGTTGAATTCATGTTCTTATTATTCTAAACCATATACATTTATGGAATATTACTTCTGTTTTTTGGATTGTTTTTTTCCTTTGAGAATGGTTTCTTCATCCATTTATTCCCCTGCTTTTCTTCCTATTATCCATTTTTCTGCTAAATACTTATGAAGTTGCTATCAGACTACTTTTAATTTTGCTCTTGTTTACTGCAGGTTCTACTTTCCAGCTGATTTACTTGATTTTATATACTGTAATTGAACTTTCCTGGTCTTCCTTTACTCCCACCTTATTTAAGACATGTGTGCCTTCCCCTCTGATACATAGCTTGAGGGTTGGGTTTAGGTTTGATTCATTTATGTCCTGAAAACATGGAGGTAAGAAAGGAAGATCAACTAGAACTAGTTTCCTTTAATGAAAAGTTACCAATTTTCTATGTAATAGTAGCTGTGGTGTTAGTATTTTCCATGATTGATAGCTTAAGATTCAGATTATTCTACCAATTGAACATGGAATTTCTGAGTCCATTTTGATTATGTGTCTTTATCCAGTAGACATTGCTACTTTTTGTGCCATTTCTCACACTATAATAAGAAAAACACATGAATATTGCCTAATACGCTTTTTGTATCAAATTTTGGGGCAATAATTATTTTTAAGATGTGTCTGGCTCACTAGTCAGTACTGTTTCAAGTAAAGTTTAGGAACAATGCTGAATCTCTCCAGAATCTTCTTCTTTCCTTGCCAAAACCCTTTAATACTGGATTGTGATCACAGTTGGATTTCTGCTTCTTTTTTCTTTCTTAAAAATGTACTTTTACTTTCATTTATTTTACTAGGTAATTTGGGGTGGGGGGAGTCTCTCATCTGAACTCTATCTGCCTTGATTGTCTACAAGCCCTCATCAATTAGGTTCTAATTTCTCAAGTGATAAATCTGTGTCATCACGCTTCCGGAGACACAGGATTTCACCAATTAATAATAGCACTGATTTGTGACAGAACTATGCCCCTATCTATGCAGGTGGGAAAAAAACTATAAAAATGAATTGTGTGACTATTGGTTGTTATAACTCCTAACACAGCACTTTGGAACCCTAAGATGATTCTATTTATTGTTATAACAATAAAAATACTGGTGATGTAAGAGTAAGAGCATCAAAGGGCTCCAGAGGCACTGTCAGTGGGCATTGCCGTTTCTGCAAATAAGAAAGCAGATGCACAATAGCAATGTCTCACTCAAGGTCAAATAGCTATAGAAGCCCCATTTGAGTGTCTGTTAGCGTTAGGACTGTGTCTTTAAAATGTTTCTTAGGCAAGAAATATTAACCTACAGTCACTACCCTCACCTCCTGACTGCGCAGGCCCCGAGGCAGAACCATGTGGCGAGGCATTGCAAAGGCCCACCACTGATGCAGGCTGTGAATTTCCAACATCGAGTAATCAGTCTCCCATGGATGATCAAACACGGGTGTGCACAGAGGTGTGGGCATTATTTCCCACTTCTGTTGGTTAATACATTCCCTTCTTTCACTGTGGAATAGCACTGGCTTAGAAACTGCCAAGTTTGTGTCTCTTAAAAATTTAGCACATACTTTCAGTCATAAAGGCAGAAACCCAGCTGATTTCTGCCCTAGTGAATTGTAAGAGCTGATTGAAAATATCCAAAGAAATAGCTCTAAATGTTCAGCTTAATGCACGGGGGTGGAGAAAGGCAAGAAAGGGGGGATGTCAGGTGCCCTTCAAGGTAGGAGAAAGACAAAGGAGTCCTGTTCCTAGTTCATTCTGAGCTAGGAGATGCAGCAAAATAGAATGGATGCCTCTAGACACCCCTTTCCCACTCCATCCTCTCCTCGAAGCCATGACCCCAAACCAACTGCTTATGAGAATGCTGCACCCTCCAAGGATCCCAATGAATATTCTTTAATCACATGGATTGTTCTTACTAATAAGAATTCACATGCTCTTACCCCAGTATCACTTCACTGGGGTCAGTAGAATAAGCACTTAAAATAAATAGTGTAGTAGACCTATTAATGCCCCTCCCTAGCAAGATGTTCATATCCTAATCCTTAGAACCTGTGGCTATTTTACCAATATGGCCAAGGGGACTTTGCAGATATTGTTAGGAACCTTGGCACGGGGTGATTATCCTGGATTATACAGCTGTATCCAATGCAGTCACAAGGGTCCCTATAAGGGAAAGAGGGAAGCAGGAGGATCTGTCAGAGATGTGATGACAGAGCAGAGTTCAGAGAGGTTTTGAGGTGCTACAGAGCTGACTTTAAAACAGAGGGAGGGGCCACTAGCCAAGGACTACAAATTACCTCTAGAAGCTGGACAAGAGAAGAAAACAGATGCTCCCCTAGAGCCTCCAGAAGGAATGCAGTTTCTTTTGTAGTAAATTGTTACAACAGCAATAGGAAATTAATATGAATGCATAAATTCATGATAAATTATTGATGTGCTGATTTAGAGTAATAAAGCATGGATGGCTACTGTAGAAATTCAAAGGTAAATAGCAGATCTGGTGCCTTACAATAAAACTCTGAGTCTGTGAGAAGCTACAGAAATGAGACTCTCTCTCCCCTATAATAATAGAAAGAAAAGAAAATAGTTCTGAAGGAATAAAGACATTTTTTCTTCAGGTGCCTCCACTATTTTTAGAATCTGGTAGAAACAATTTTAAGGGTTGCAGGAATTATTAATGACCATTTCCTGCTGAACTGTATTGAACTGAACCGACAGGCTTCTACTTAAACCACCACTGTTCCCATTTCTGCATGAGCAGGTGCCCACTGAGCTTGTAAGCTTTTGACTGAAGCATGACCCCAAAGGAAAGTTTCTGTTTATGCCTGTGTTTCCCCTGCTCTGAAAGGAAGACTGTTTTCAAGTATAGAGTTATTATCCATGAGCTACAGATAACATGAGTTCATCTTGTCGTAGACAAAGGGTCTTTGTTTCTCAAACAGACTTCTAATGACCTTTGTGAAGAATCTATACATTTAGCTTCCTTCTTCCAAGAAAGAAAGAGAAAGAAAGAAAGAAAGAAAGAAAGAAAGAAAGAAAGAAAGAAAGAAAAGAAAAGAAAAGAAAAGAAAAGAAAAGAAAAGAAAAGAAAAGAAAAGAAAAGAAAAGAAAAGAAAAGAAAAAGAAAGAAACGGAGGGAGGGAGGAAGGAAGAAAAGAAAGAAAAGAAAGAAAGAAAAGAATGGAAAGAAAGGAAGGAAAGATAGATTAAAAGCCACTGCTTCCATGCAGCCTCTTCATCCAATTGCCTTCATGACTTGACCTTTCCGAGTGGCCCTTACTTCAGATCTTATTTTGTCACTCCTATCATTAGACACTTCCAGTGGCTCCTCCCTCCTGCATCAAACTCCTGTGCCTGGCCTAGAGGCTCTTACATAAGCAGCCCCATTTGGGCAATGTAGTCACCGACTAGAGAGAGCCACTTACTTATACAGTTGTTCAGCCAATAGTCAACTCAGATTTCATTTTCTCAAAGAAACAATGTTTTACAAGGTGCTGAGATGCCAAAACCAGCCTGCAAGGAACCAATTAACCTCTCATGTATTCATGCTATTCCTACCATACCCACAACATTGTCCCCTGCCTCTGCAAGAGTTCTCACTTGGGTTGCTTAGTGCATTTCTTACTTACTAGGATTACTTCTTGGGGGCTGGAGGTAAGATTAAAAGCAATGTTATGAATTAATTCCTAAAAGAAAATTGCAAACAATACATCCCCCAGCTCTCATCAACACCATCTAGGTGGCCAACTTGCTCCTGATAGCTAAGAGATTACGAGGTGGATTTGATTTGAGTTTAGGTGAGGTAAGGCAAGGGCCTTTCCTAGGGACTGTAACTTAATATTGCACTAAAATACACAAGTAAGAACATTTTTCTATAACTTCACAGCTAGAAGAGGAAAGGTGTCATTTAAATCAAATCACTTACTGTGTGACTAAGAAATAAAGAGCTGTTGATTTGAATTCGCCCTCAGCCCCAACCTCTGTCAGGGAGCATGTGTGGCTGTTTCATGTGGAAGAATTAGTAAGTAATAACAGCTCGCATTTCTCTGTTGGGAACTTTTGCTCCTATGGAGGCTCTCTCCCAGGTTCCATTCTCCTCTCCCTTTGGCTACGGTGCTTAATTATTCTAAGTCACAGCACATGTGATTGTAAATTGACCAGATAGCCTCTTTTTGCGCAATTCTAAATTCTCTGCATCCTTTAAAGCCTGTCTCAGCCCTCTCTAAGTCTCCCCTCTCTTCTCCAGCCATGGTTGACAGCTATTATTCTATAAACCCACTGCGCTTCTCTTTCCACGGGAAGAGCACCCTCCTCCTTCTGGGGACCCCCCTGTTTTCCCACCTCTTGCCTCCCACCACTCTGTTATCCATGGGAACTAATAAGATCCCATCTCATGACTACAGTGAATGACACTTGATTCTGCTGGAAACCTGCAGAATTTCCACACACTCCTCATTGCTGTGATTAGTCTACATACCAGTGTCTCCCTAAAAATTGTGAACTGAAGCCACTTGGATGAGCCTTTTCCTTCCTGGTCACAAGATGTGTTGACGAGCCCCTTCTGTGCCAGAGACTAGCTGGGTTGGGTCAATCTGCTTTGTGGGGAAAATCAATCCACTGTAGAAGAAAACAGGACTGAGAACCAGAGAGAAGAGATAAGCTAGATAAGACAGAGTCATTCTCAAGGCCAACTTTATTCTGACCTTTCTAGTCATTTAACTAAAGAAACTATTTTCCTTATGCGAATTAGGATTGAGTGTTTGTAACATCCCAAGAAGTGTTCTGGCATCCATGACACCCCTTCCCCAAACCTCCTCAATTTTTATATGGCCTGCACCAGTAGTTAGCATTTATTGCTGCACTAACTCTGTGCAAACTAATGGCTTCTTTTGCATAGACCTTGCTCCCTAATTGGATTGTGTGTGTGACTTGAGAGCAGGTAGCCTAACTTAAATTTAGCAGAAATGCTTATCGTCCTGGGAGGAAGCTCAGGAAATATTTAGTGGTTGATTAATGGAAGAACTTCCTGAACAGATGTGTTGCATGTTTATCAGACATTATCAGATATTATTAGTTCAGCTGGGTGCATGCAAAAAGAACACAAGACCCAGTAGATTGAAGCTTTGCCTCTTCCTTTGTCTTGTTGGCATTGTTTAAATCACTTCATCTTTCTGAACGTGTTTCCTCTTTATATTTCAGATCAGGATAATAATGTGTTGGTCCTGATATTTTTGGTTGCAGGACACAAAAATACAGCTTAATTTGGATTAAGCAGAAAGGACTTTTTTTCCTTATATAATTTAAAGAGTAGCATAGTAAGTAGACCTTCGGGAATAGGTGGATAAGGGCAAACAAATAAAAACAAATTCTTCAACTCCTGGCTCTAATTTTCTTTTCCTTGTGATGACTCACTAGTAGGTAGGAGTCTGTAACTGGCAAAAGCCACATGTCATTTACCATAAAAATTGGTCCTTGCCCTCTCACATGTGACTTCAAGGATGAGGTATCTCCAAAAGTACTTTGTGTACACAAATGACCGTCTGAATATGAGTAATTATTAAAATGCTCAGTTAGAAATTACACCGATTGCTGTCTGAAACACCTTTTAACATTATAATCATTAAAATAATGGAATTAGACATATCATAGTAAAAATTCCTTAAAACATATTTACTGCTACAAGGATTTTGAACTCTCATTATAACTTGGATGCATAGCCCTTTGGATTTAAAACTACTCTTTGTGGTCCTAGAAACTTAGTACTCTTAGCAACAACACATCTGTGAGGGTCTTGCCAATCCCGCTTTAGTAACTGAAGGGCATCAAGACGTCACTAGTTCAATAATGGCACACAGACAACCAGCGCCAAGACAGGACAAGGATTGAGGATTTTCTGCTTTCCAGACATTGTTGAAGGGGCATACTCTTCTCTCGATCTCAGGGCTGGGAGAAGGGCAATAGAGCAAAACCAAGTTGACACAGAGTAGAGAACTGCCTCCTAGGAGACGAGAGCCTCAGGTGTATGAGATTGCTTTCACCCATAGAAAAAGTAGCCCTTGGGCCTGGCATCAAAACTGTGACCCTGCAATTTCTGGAGGAAAAACTTGAATCCAATACCACTTCTGCCTTCATTTTCTTATGCCATTAAATCTTTGACAACTACCTAATACTAATTAAAGTATACTATTTCCCATAATTGTTGTGAGTTTTAGAATCCTCACTTCAGGGGTCGTCTATTGGTCTACGTGGTCTTTCCCACCAAAGCACACACGTAGAAATGTATTTGTTCTTTGCAGGCGTGACGGTGGTGCTGAGTCATGTTTTGCCATTTGGGAAGTGTGGAAAGGATGAGGTGTTTCTGCTGGCTTCATTGTGACAGCGATTTCTGTTGCTTTGAGAAATGTATGAATTGGGGGCTTTTCTGAAAAGCAGACCTGGCGTTGCTGTCAATGTGCAGGGACTAATGCAGTGAGAGGATGGACAGGGTATAGAGGAGAATGTGGAATTACCTGCTTAACATGGGCACTTTCCGTGAACATCAGACAGCCTGGGCACCGTATGAAACAAATTATTTATTATTCTGAAGAAAGCCCCTTCCTTCCTCTGGAATGCTGCTGTTCCTGCCACTGCGATCCATTTACCTTCCTAACCTTTGTTAAATGTTCTACTTCTCAACCAAAGGATTTCTAGAATTCTAAATGTCAAAAACTTTGCTCTTCTTCCTAGCCTCTGGGAGCCAGAATCCAGCCACTACTAAGAGATTTCCGCCTGGTTGGAGAACTGGCACAATTTGATTTTTCTCAAGCCTATCTTTTTACTGATATGTACTTGAAAAATTCTTACAAGTATCTATAACAAATAAAACGCTTGTTTTAAAACTTTAAACACTAGGAAAGCTCTGAGGTTTTCCCAGGTCACTTCTTATCAAATCCATCTTAGTCTTACACAATTATAATGGGCATAGAAATGCACAATGCTATTACTGGCACTGTTGAAAGTAATCCCTGTTACTAAGCACGCATGGCATCTGCCTTCCTAACTTTGCCCATAACAATGGATATCAATATCACTGCCGGTAACAGGGTCTTCTCACACAAAGAACAACCCTAGTAAGTATTTATCTTTGTCGTTAATTTGTTATGCATTTCAATTCTTCCATTAGTTCTCTTTGTCAGATTAATTATACAGATCTTTTCCCATTTCTTCTCCAGATTTAGAACTGATCTCTGAATCCATAGATAATTGTGTCTTTCTAATTGTATCCTTTCCTGTTGGGGACACTGGCCAGATGACTCCTGAGATTGGCCAGTGTGACTATTGCTGGTGTGAAAAGACTGGAATACTGTCAAAGCTTGTCCTTGCTCCAGATTTTGGTGGCAAATGCCTACAAACATAAAGCTAGGAGTGAGGTGCTTGCCTTTCTCTAATGCACTGTTTCTTATACCTCATGAGGTATTGGAATCACCTTTGGAGCTAAAAACAAGCCAACAAGCAACAATACCAATAAAAACAGTAAAACCTTGCCTAGATGACACCCCGGCTCAGTTAAGTCAGAATCTTGGGGACTAAACCGACGACTACCGAAAATCACTGTGCTACAGTCTTGAACAGCCACAATGCCCAGGACCCACTGCATTTTCAAAATCTGGGTTCTTTACTGAGATGAATGAGCAGAGCGAGTCTGCAAAATGCCAGCATGCCCTACGAAAGCAGTGGTTTCCTATCAGAGATTCTGTTGCTGCAGTCAGTTCGTAATGTGTGAAGACAGTTTGGGTTGTCACAAGAAGGAGAAGGGATGCTACTGTCATCTGATGAGTGGAGGGCAGAAGTGCTAAGCCGCCAGCAATTCACAGGACAGCTTCGCATAACAAAAAATGATCTACAGCTCCCAAAAGGGTGAAGGGGACTTAGTGTGTCCCTCTTTAGAGTGATTAGTAAGGGACACTGCTGACTTCTTTAAACCACCTTTATAATTTCTCTTTACTCTAGGAGACGTTATCAGTAAAAGTAGAAATGCTCTAGATTTCTTTAAACATACAGGGTGGGGCAAAAGTAGATTTACAGTTGGATGGGTGTATGGGAAACACAGAGTGCATTGTATTATTTATCATTATTGTATTATTTTTCATACAGACCACTGTAAACTTGCTCTTGCCCGACCCTGTATTCTTTATTGGCTAATGGGAAATTGGTTTCTTCTCTAAACACCAGAAGGAAAACTTTGCAACAGCATTTGAAGGTTTTCAGACTTGCAGTGGATTGTAGATTTTAAAATTTACATCTCCTAGCAGTTTTGACACCATCCTTCTTGACAACCTTCCCCTGAATAAATATTTCCTTAAAAGAAAGAACAAATGAAAATATCTTAAAGGAACAAGATACTCGGTCATTAAATTGTATGTGTAAGTCACATGATTTTAGAGTAAAAAAAAACGTCTTTGTCAAACTGATTCAGCGAGGTTGACATTGTCTAAACTCTCAGGGATAATAACAGAGTTGGGACTGATACTTACAGCTTTTGATTATTCACCCACTGCCTTCTCCACTAGTCTATATATTTTCCAAGTGAGTCATAGCCAAAGATCCAGTTCAGTAATGTCCAATTTACCCATTTAAAAGTTAATGACTTGGGTTTTTTTCCCCTAGATGGGGCAAGAATGTCATTTGTTTACCCAAGTAGCTGTTATATCTCAATGTGGAGAGATGGATACATTAGACTCTGACAGCTGATGTAGCAGATTGTGCTTTCCAAAGATAGCTACCATCAATGTCTCATCATATATATATATATATGAGTGTGTGTGTATATATATATGTATATAGAGAGAGACAGAGAGAGAGAGAGAGAGAGAGACAGAGAGAGAAATTATACATATATATTTACAGTGTTACTGTGACGCTGCTCCCAAAGAGTGTCAAGGCCTACATTTCCTCCCCTTGAACTTAGGCAGACCCTCACAGCTGCCTTGCCCTGCCCAGTAGGGCACAGTGTCAAGTCACTGCACAAAAATACCCTACATTTCTGCTTTTTAACTCTTGGATGTTCTCTCTCGGAACAGAGACATCATAGTCCTAGAAAGCCAAGCAGCCCTGTGAAGGGACCACCTCCAGGTGCCTCAGCCAAAAGCTTCAGTGGCTAGTATGATACACACCCAGCTCTCAGATCTCAGGTATGGGAATGGGTAAACCTGCAGATGAATTCTAGTTCCCAGTCCTCAACTCCCCTCCAGCATTCAGGCTGTTCCGACTGATACGGAACATACAGAACACAGACAGGCAGTCCCTGCTGAGTCCTTCCTTGATTACAGATTTGGAAGCCAAGTAAATGATCATTGACATTTTAAACAGCTAGTTTGTGGTCCTGTTACTTAGTAGTAGGTGACTGATACACCTGACATTATTAAGCTTTCGAATTACACAATCAGCTTAACTTTTTGTGATCATACCTGGCTCACAATAATTTTTAGTAATTATTCACTTAATAATTGATTAAGTCTATTCCATGCTCAAAAAAAAGTTCCAGATCTGATGTGGGAAATACTACAAAGCTTGAGCCAACTGCTAATTAATAAACTGCCATTCTATACTATATATGGGTCTTTGTAAACATGTTACATATCAATCAGCTTCTCAAAGATAAGCCTACTATTTTTGAAGGAATTGAACTTCTAAGTCTGAAAGGACCAGAGACCAAAGTATGGCAAGTTCATCACTGAGGAGGATCCTACTCATTCAGTACTTGGTAGTGAAATAGTCTTTCTTCTGATATATGGACTTCGCTGAACTACTTAAATCTCAACTTCAGCTATGTCCTTTTCTTCACATAACCTTATATCTAATAAATCACTCTGCATGAGTGAAGAAGTCAAAAACTAACTAACTTGGACGTGTCCTTAAACACCATCCTGCCACAAACATTGTTTTCCAGACCTTAGCGATTTTTACGCACCAGCCAAATCTCTTCATAATAAGACATATGTTTTTGTGAGAAGAAGCACCGTTCTTTATGTTGGCTGTCCTCCATTAAAGCAGAATATTTGTCATATAAATTCACCAAGGAACTCCAGGCCAAGTGTTTTCGATTTATGAAGTCTTAGATGTGGTCTACAATGAGTTAATTACTCTTGGGAGCAAAATGCTTGCTTATAGATGAAAGCGATGCTTAAGATTTATTGGCACTAGTGAAATAACTCAGGATAATGTAAGGTAATTTCTTCTAAGGCTGTGGTCTCTCAGAGTTGAGAAATAATCCCTTTTCTTGGGGAAAGGGTATAAATGGGTGACAGCTTTCTTGAGAAATAAAGTTTCTTAAAGCAAGAATTATTTTGATATAGAAACAGGCTGAATGAAGACCAGGAAGGTAAAGAAAAAGTATGGGATGCCTAGTCCAACCAGAAATAAAAACTGAATCTTAATCTGGGTGCAGACAACTTGATAGTGGCTCAAAGATGGACAAATAGACTAACCAAACCGAGAGGCCCCAGAGAGCCGGGTACATACAAGTAAACTGAATATATGACAGAACTTAGTCTGTGGATGGCTGGGGAAAGGATAAAGTACTAAATAATTGGGGTAAGACAATGGGTCATCCAAAACAAACAAACAAAAAAAGAAATTGGGTATATATCTCATACAATTAATTAATTCATATTCAAAAATTAAATCTAAAAAGGTTAACAAGTTAAAAATAAAAAGGCAAACTTTAAACTTATAGACGAAAATATACATGAGAAAAGTTATAGCTTCAAGGTGGAGAAGGATTTCATAAAAGGAAGCAAAAAGCACAACGTTTAAGAGAAAGGATTGATAAATTTAACTACGATTAAAATTGACACCTTAAAAATATGCACACACACAAGACACAAGATGAGGGAAGACATTTGCAACAAACATAATTGACAAAGCTTTATAATTCAAAATATGTTAAGAACCCCAAAAATTAATAATAAAAAGACATCTTACTATAAAATGGGCAAAAGAAAGGAATACATATTTCAAAGGGAAGCTAGCACACATGACCAATTACAATAAGAAGATGTGAAATTTTATTACTAATCAAAAAATGCAGAATAAATAAAAATACAGCAAATTAAACCACTGATCGAAAAAGAGTAAATTCTCATTATACTAAGTATTGACAAGACAGTGATTCAATGGGAAATATTGTCCATTGACTGTAGAAATGTAAATGAAGAAACCACTTTGGAAAGTGATTTAATATAATCTAGTAAATTTCAGTGTGTGTGTGTGTGTGTGTGTGTGTGTCCCATAACCCCAGCAATTCTATCTCTTGACACAAATTTATCACACAGTATATAGAGACATGTAAAATATGCATAATAGAATTGTTAATAACAAAAAATGAAACCAACCCAAATCTCTATAGACTTTAGTACAAAGAGATACATTGTAGCTTACGGACTTTTACAGAGCAGTTGAAATAAAGCAGTTATAGCTGTACATATCCATACAAATGAATCTCAAGTACCTAATACTATATGAAAAAGACAAGGAAGAATATAGTCATTATGACTGAATATTCTTTAAAATGTTAAAAACAGGTAAAATGAAATGATATATTGTTTACAGGCACCTACATAAATTGAAAACTATGAAGAAAAGCACAAGAATGGCTAAAGACATTCAAGATATTAATTATCTCTAGAAGGAGAAAGTAGGAGGAACCAATGAGGCACACACACCCAGGGAGCTCTAAGGGAATGTTGTCTTAAACTGGGTGATGGGTTCAGAGTTCATTTTATCGTTATCCTTTAAATTATACATACATGGCATATGTACTCTTATCAAAATGATATATTTAAAAATACAAAAATAAACACAAAGAATATAGATATGCTATCTCATGGTGGGTTTGACATCCAAACTCTCTGATATCATTGTAAACTAGGAGACTGGACTGGATTGATTAAATTTCATTTCCGAGTGACATTCAGAATGAATTGCCCTGTGTTAACACACGAGGACCTTGGTTCCTGTTACCCAAGCTATAAATAGATAAGTAAAGGTTATTTTGAGAGGACAAAAATGTCCAAGACTGGAAATATCTATTTTAAAGGGTTTCCTTTGGGGTTTGCCCTTTTAGTCTAACCTTGTCCTACACGTTCCCCTGAGGATAAGGACTCCCTAAAAGCCTTTCTCAACATTCTACAAGCTTGTCTAGGTCACCTTGTCACCTTACGGGGCATCAGGACCACCCTGGTTTCCCATGGTTGGCCTTGAACTTACTGTTCAGTTGTTAACATCACTATGCTCAAGTTCTTTTCCTACATTACACAGAATCAAAATAGAACGTTCAGTTATTAGACAAAGACCTTCTAAAGCAACACCCACAATTCTCCTCTAGACACATTAAGAAATCAAGTATTGTACCAGATCTCCTTCTCAGGGACCAGATTTGGTCAAACTGTATAAACAATCAAAATGAGTATGAAAGTACTAAATTGTGGGGACAATTCAAAGGCAAAACGTAGTCATTTTTCAATAACTTTATTGGTGATAATTGATGCATAATAAATTGGACATGTTTCATCTGTAAAATCTGAAGTACTTTGACATATGTGTACATCCCTGGGAACAATACCACGATCGGGATAAGCATGTTATCACCGTTAAGGGTGTCCTCCTGCCTCTTTGTGCTCTACACCTCCCTTCACCTCTCCCTAGGGAGTCAAGAATTTGCTTAATTTGCATGTTTTGTAATCTGCATAGATTAGTTTGCATTTTAAAGGCTTTTATATAAATGGAGTCATACAGTATGTAATTTGGGGGCCAGGGGAGTCTGGCTTATTTCACTCAGCATGATTTTGAAATCCAGCTGGATCGTTTTATGTGTCAATAACTTTTTCCTTCTCTGTTCCTGAGTAGTGTTCTACTATGTGGGTATATCTAAATTTGCTTATCTTTTCAGAAGGGATGTAATATTAACCCAGATTTCCCAGACTTCAAAGTTTTAGCACAGAGGGTGTCCTGTCAACATAATTACACAGGTGTACCTGGCTTTTGTCTTCAGTCACTCATACAGTGATTCCAAACTCTTTACCTTTCTCCTCTCTATCCATTTCTGGGTGTCTTCAGAAGGTGCCTTCCAGGAGCTCCTGGACATATGCATTTTTCTTAAGCATCTTCCACACTCTACCAGGTATTCATGGTGCAGAGTGTTCCACAGGGCAGCTTCCCAGGAGAGGGGAGGCGCTGGAGATTGACAGATGCCCAAGCTGGGTGAAATGCCACTGTAAATGGGAAGGTGTTATAGTCTGCATGAGGGGTTCCGAAACTATGCTGCTTACAACGCTTTAACAAATAGCTTGTCCGATTGTTCTTCACCCCACTTAGATTGTAGGTATTAAATTTAAGGCCATAATATGTTTACAAAAAATATAAAGTTATTCTTCTGCAGCTTTAATATTCTGCAGTTGAAATCAATGTCTAACTGAGCTCACATTTCACCCATTAGAAGGAACTTAAATTTAATGCATTCGGTGCATTCACAGTTAAATGTTCTGTTCTACTCATCACCAGCCCCCCTGTTTTTTTCCTGCCTGGGTGTGTATCTAATTGCATAGGGTTATATGCAATATAACCAGTTTCTCCTCTGCTCTCAAATACCCACATTATCTGGGAGCATTATTCTCTCCTGGGACAGAGTCAGAGGAGAAGGTTATCAGAAGCTCCAGGGTTCTTCTCAGAGACTTGGAATTTTCCTTCTCCTCTGCTGATGAGAGCTTCCCCACTGTGTGACACCTGTCATGCAGAGCTCCTTCTTTCCTCATGGTAAATTCTAACAAAAAGCTCCTTGGTTTTCATTCACATGGGCTTCTGGTATACAGCCCTTCCCAGTTTGTCATATATACTCAGATGTATACAATGCCAAGTTCTTCAAAATGTTGTCAGAGATATGTTAATACAGTTTAAAAAAAAAAAAAAAAGCTCATTTGAATTTGCTGCAGTTGGAGGGAACATCACCTTGGAGGATGAAGCAACTCCGAGAGGAATCCAGAAGTGAGATACCACTGGCACTTTGGGGTCTGGGCTTATGTACTCTAACGGGGGTCTTTCAGGGTAAGTAACTGACTGGGACTGGTCAGCACTCATCCTATTATAGTGTAGAATTAGTTGTCAGTCAGACAAGACTGTTAACGAACATGCTGATAGACACATTTTTGTTTGTTAAGCAAGCTGTTTGCCGAGAAGACTGCTCTGTCTGACAAATTGGCATGCAGGGATAGTTGAATCCTCTGGACACAAAGAACAGCAGTGGAAGGCAAGTATCACAGTTTTATTAATAGCTTCATATGCCTTGCTGAGCCAATACAGGGTGCTATGTGTAAAGATACACATGAGAAGAAAAACTGGCGGGGAGGAGCAGTGAAAAAAACAAATTTATTGCCCCACTTAGATACATAGTATCAGAGGAGAGAATGAGGATTTGAAAAACCTGTGATGGGAATTCTCACTGACAGTTTAATTTTTTCGACTGGAGAGAAAATATAACAAAAGCAGCATGGAACCTGAGTTCCAGGATTCTTTGTCTGTCTGTTAGGCACGTGACTACCCACTGGCAATCATGATGCACTTAATATTCTGAAACTGACCGGTCAGATGAACTACTCCCAGGCTCTGGGGAAGAGCTAAGAAAGTGGTAGCTGCGAGGCATGAAAAGGAGACAGCATACCGCTAAGTTTCCTCACCTCTAAATTTTCCTATTTTTGTCCTCTGTACAAATTTACTTTGGGTGAGGATGTGGGTTTGGAAAATATTATTGGTATTTTTCCAAGACACCTGGGAATCTCTCATCCTGCCCTGTATATCAGTTTTCTTTCCATGGGATTCCCAAAGGAGCTATGGCCACAATGACTAATACAAGAAAGGGGACCAAGCTTACTTTATTAATAACTGCGTGATACTCTCATCCATACAGTAGAAAACTCTAGACTAAGAGCTAGACTGTCACATACACTTTAGAATGAATGTTTCCTACCTCTTGCTAAGTCTGCATCCTGAGATTCTGTACGGCGTGGATGGTTATACAGAGGAAAGGAATTAAATATATGGTGAGGAAAATATGGCCACATCTACATGAAAAAATATCTGGCTGAAAATTCCCTGCATAGCCATATGCACTAGGTGGAGTGAGCAGAAAAGAGGGACCTGATTTTCACTTGCAAGACCAATTTAAAAATATATATTTTTTCCCGCTGGAAATCATGAGCTCTTAACCTTCCATGCTCTGAACAATTAATTATACTAGTAATTGTTCTCCCATTTCAAATAACTATGAAAGAAGTGACCAGGGGAGCCAGAAAAGCAGTTGAAATGTATTTCTTCCCCTCAGAGTTTCAGGCATCTGCTCAGAAGGGCAGAAGGAGAGCTATGAGAGAGAAGGGAATTGGGCGTGCTTCTGGCCGCATCACACACACCACTTTCCTTGTGCTTCACCTGCCAGCCCTAGGCTACTGGTCTCATTACACCAGTTGGCCAACCAATTAAGGCCTGGGTGGAGGCACATTCTAGTGGTGGAGTTTAACCTTTTTATCAGAGACGGTATCTGTAGTTTTCAGTGTACAACAGAAGGCTTAGTAAGTACTGTGTTTGTTGGATTAAATGCAGGAATTTCATCCTGCCTGCATTGCCCATTCTTTAGGAAGTACTGAATTGGGAATCATCATGCCTGCCCTTATGTGTAGGCACATATCACCCGAGTCATCTCTCACAGGGTGAAAAGTGTGGCAGACTTTCTAACAACACCTTCTTCCTCAACACCTTTCACTGAGATGTCATGAAAGCTAAAATCTGACTTCCCCAAACTACCCTGTGCCTAGGGGGTGCCATGTGACTCAGTGATGGTCAATGAGATATAAGCAGAAGTCTGAAAAGGTTTGAGTCTACTAATAAAGAGGATGGACTTATGCCATGCTTCCCCTCGCTCTTTTCCCCGCTTGATTGCAGACGTATGTCTAATACTTGGGCAGCCATCTCATGCCCAGATCGGAAGGCAAGGCTGAGAGAGTCACAAATGTCAGCCTCAATACCTTCAAGCCACTGAGCCAATCCCAGCAACCACCTACATCTAACCTTATTGCTGCTTGAGAAAAGTAAGCCCCTAGTGGCTAACGCTAATAGTAGTTTTCAATTGCATGTGGCCATTAACATTCTTGGCTGTTACAGAATTTACCTGGTAAGGAAACAGAAAAGTCTGGAAACTAAATCACCCAGATGGAAATTCACAGCTGAGTTGAAAAATAATCACCATTTTTCTCTTTGCAATACAAACATTTACAAGCTGCATCTTCTCGACACGTTCCCCAGGTGCATGATACAAGGAAGATGGAAAATAAGGCTGCTCTGGTTTTACACTTGTAAGTTCAGGAACAAATATAGAAAAACGATTCTCCACAGAGAAGAAAAAGCCAAGATTCATATTTCAAATGTCTGACTTTCCTCGGTGCCCACTACCCCAAGCCTTGAAGCTGGACGCTCCACTCAGGTTTCATTGGCCCACATGTCTGATTTTGAAAAGCTGCTTTGTATTGCGACCATGAGGCTGTGCATGTATTTCTTTTACATACTTCAGTTGTTATATATGTCTCCACTAAGAACACAATAGATTTACCAAAAAGGTAGTAGATGAATAAAATAATACATCTAAAGAAGTTATGGTTTAGCCTAGCATTAAAAATTTTACATTCTTCCAGCTCATTATGATTCCAGGCTGCAGTTACATATTTGAGTCTACTTATAAGCAAAGAACACTAGTAGTGCAAACAAACTCGAAACTAAATCTCACTTCTACCATATATAATAGTATGAACTACCTGCAGCTCGCCCGCTGGTCATTTATTAAGATGATAACTCTGGACAAGTCATTTAGTCAATCTGAACTTCACTGTTCTCAGCTGGCAAAGAAATGACGAATATCTGTCATCAAGGTTGTGGTAAGAAGTGGAGAGATAGACCTGATATATAGCATCAGCTCTTATCATTATTAATTAGCATTTGGCAGATGAATATCTTCTCGTTCTGCATGACTTTTGGCAGGGATTTCCCACAGGGTCACTTTTTCTCAGACAACACAGGAGAGGGATGACAAACTGAACCACTACCTCAGACCTCTGATCCTTGTTCCTCAACGTTCCTGGGCAGCTGCTTAAGCCATTTGACCAAGAGCAATTTAGAAAGCAGGTTCATCTGAGTGACGATGGTCTTTGTTACTCTCTCTCTCTAGGGTCCAAGAGGTTGGCTCAAAGTGACAGGTAGAGGAGAGGTCAGAACCAGCTCCTTTTACAAATGGGGCTACAGATCCTTCAGAGCAAGTAAGAGCCCAAGAGATCCCTAAAGAAGCCCTATTCTTGATGACAGAGAGGGAAACCAGATGTTTACTCACCCTCCTCCGGCACTGCTAGCTCCCCTGCTCCTTTGTAGATCAAACAGCTGCTTTCTGTGTTAGTTTATTGATCTTAAGAAAAGGAATTTTAGATAAGATTGATACAACTCAGCCAAGCTGTATAGTGCATGTCATAAAAGGGTGCCTGCAGTATTGTTTCACTGAATTATACACTCAGCTGATTTCTCATCCTGAAAACCAGGGAATAAGAATTCCCAACACTTGTAAGTAACCCTCGTGAATATGAAATGCAAGAGTCAGGTAAATTACAAAGAAAGGAAGAAACAGAGAGAGAGAGAGGGAGAAAGGAAGAAAGGGAGGGAAGGAGAGAGAGAATGGGAGGGGAGGGGAGAATATTTTAATGAATGGGGAAATCGAGGCTTGGGATTTGCCTAAATCTAGAACTTAATTGAATGAGCTAATGGTCTCCAGAGACCATGTGGACTTAGGTCAGACCTCAGTTATAATCGAGGATCAGCTATTAAGTAGTCATAGTTTCCTGAAGGTCATACAGCATTTCTAGGGCTTTGCTACCCCATCTGTAACACAGGTTCACTTGAATTCAGTTATCACCAAGGATACTACTACCAGATATAAATGCTATTTTTTTTAAATTAAAAACGTTTAGCATTGCAAATTTGGCTGAATACCTAAATAGTTCTAACAACTTTCTTGATCTCCATCACGACCTGTATGAAATCATACTGAACGTTCCCGGGCTGGAATACTGCCTTTTCATGGACATAGATTTCCTCTTTCAATATATTCAAGCAACCATAAGAGGCAAACTTTTCTGGCAGTACATTTTTATGGGGGGTGGGAAGACAGAATGTCTTCCCTATAGGAGTCAGATTCATTAGCAAGCAGCTAACACTTATTATTGATCCTTAGGGTTTATACCGATTGGAGGCTTATTAGGCTATTTCACTGGGCCCTTTGTATTTCGAATTGGAAAAAAATGCAGAGGTGCTGATATTCTACTACCACAAAAAAGCAGAAAAGTCAGATTGCAAAATTGACACAGACCTGCAGCGCCACCTGTTGGCTGCTGGATTAACAGTCACCACAGAGTTGTAAACAGAGAAGCAGAGCTGATCTCCAACATAAAAAGTAAGCGAGCAGAGTATGTCGAGGCCAACTTTCAGTTAAACTCACTTATAGTTGAAAAGGAAAAAAATGTCCCTAGAAAATGAGTGATTCAACTTAGTTCTAGATGGACATGTGGTAACTGCTGGCCTTCATTCATTGTATTTTTAACGGAGCACTAGAGAAAAATGGAAAGGTAGAATGACAGAATTTCAGAACTGGATAAGTCTCTACATAATAGCATACTTTTTCAGTAACGGCAAGACACCAGTACATTACGTATTCCAGAGCTACAGAACTTGGGATTGTGGGTGTCAGGGCTAGTTCGGAACTTCTTCAGATGTTCAGTTCAAAGTTCTTTCTGGATAACTTCCTATAAGAAAATGCATTTTAAGAGACCTTTATAGCCTCCATTTTTAATAGAATGCTGCTGAGAATCAGACGCAGTTCTCACAATATTACTTGTTTAAATTTGCAGCATTCAGAAAACAATTTTAGTAATAATCCCTATGTGTAGCTGCCTATCAAAACCATTCACTGTTACTGTGCTTACAGAATCCAAACCTGCCAAAGAACAACTTCTTTTCTTCTGCTTCCTCATCCTTCTTAGCAATTGTTTCATTTTTTTCCAACCATTTTATTATGCCCATGTGGGTCTGTGGTTCCCTTCAGACATAAGACTCCTGAAATGCTGATTGCTCACGTGAGACAACTAAGAGCCAATGAGGAGAGACAACTCCCAACCTCCTCTCCTATCCCAATCTAATCCAAAGGGGATGGAAGCTTACTGGAGACCTGGGTTGTGAGAACACAGACAAGGTGTGTCAGGGAAAAAAGTTAGTGAATGCCGCCCTTGGTAAAAGAAGATAAAAAAAGATCACAAGAGACAAGGTAGACTTATAAGCACCACCACGGACAGAAAGCAGAAAATATCTACAAGAAACAATAAGTTTTAGAATGTTGTGGTTTTCTAAAATTAAAAAAACTTGCCTCTGTTTTTTACTTAAAAATAGTGATTAGAAGCACACTTCTTAAAGAGAAATACTGCTTCTACACCCTCCTGTGAGCAGCAAGTGAAAGAGAACTTGGGAGGCTAGGTCTTGCTTCCTAGGCAATTGGAGGGTACAAGGTGATGAGTCGTGGAGACGTTCGGAAGGAAAGAAAAACAGGATCAAATTGAACCAGTCGAGTGATTCTTTAGTGCCTACAAAGTGGTGTTAAGGACTTGACATTGGAAACGTGTGGACAATGGTGGGGCCCCAACCTAATGCCCCATTTAGTCACTGGATGTGACAGACGACATCATCACATTGATTGTCATGCGTGTATGCACTGTCCAGTGTACTTGTCACCTGCGCTCTACCCCAGGACGCAACAACCACTGAATTCTCGTTACATGTTTGTGAGATAAGTAAGCACCCAGCGGGTGGATGCTGGGTGGATGGGTTCATGGAAGAACTACTGGAATGATGGACGTGCTGATACATTTGGATTCCTGATCTTCCTCCCATGAGGGTCCATTGCACTTGGCATTTAAAACTGTGAATTTGAGGTTGTTGATACCTAAGCTCATCATTGTTTTGGGGGGCTGTCCCCTGTTGCATTTAGGCACAAAAGCTGGAAACTATGTTTCTCAGACTCAGACTCAGGCCCGCATGAGTCTGGTTAGATTCAAACACAGGACGGAGGAGCAGACGGGAGTGAGAAGGCATGACTCTCTGGTGACAGCTCTAGGCGGGGACCCGTGCGGCCAGCATGGAGTCGTACCTGTGGCTCTCGGGCATCTTGCAAGGAATTCCATACATTACACACGCTGGTGCCTTAGACAACTACAATTTCTGGACTCCTGGATGCCCTGAAAGCTCGTGGACTGACCTTTATTCATCCAGCTTTCTAATAATTTTTGTATGAGTTTTCCCTATAAGTAAATTTCTTCCTATCCAAAATACCCAGAATAAATTTTGAGTGCTATACAACTCATGGTTAGAAAACTAAATAAAATGGTTACTTAGACCTACTGAACATTCAGTTCAAGAACCTTTACAGTAATTTGTAGAACCTTTTACGTTTAATACATCCAGAGATAACACATACACTATTTTTCTTTTAAAACATTGAGAAAATAAGAAAAAAAATTAACACATTATCATATGTCTTAGAAGGTGTCTAAAATTAACATATGATTTTCCTACTCTTATTAAAATTTTAAATAGAACTTTAAGTTCTGGCCAATATGGAGTAAATAGAGATTGCATTTATCCCACCTGAAATGACTACAAAAAAAGAACAAAATGCATGAAATAATGGTTTTCAAAGAGGACTGACATCAGGCAATAGTACTTGTAAGCTGAGGAGAATGAGAGAGGTAAAGTTACTGTACAGGTTCTACGACTATGAAAAAGGATAATAAAACTATTATAAGCAGCTTCATGCCCATATATTCAATAACTTAGAAAAAGTGGAAAAATTTCTTGAAGGACAGAAACTACTAACTTTAGTTAAGAAGAAATAAATAACCTAAATCACCCTGTATCTCTTAAGGAATAGAATTTGTTTTAAAAAATCTTCCCACGATGAAAACTCCAGCCCCTGATAGCTTTACTGGAGAACTCTTTCAAGCATATAGACAGAATAAATAAATTACATGCAAATTTCTCCAGAATATGAAGAAGCTGAGAATTCTAACTCATTTCATGAGGGCTGAATACAAGCAATGGACTTGTATTCAGAACATATAAATATTTCTCAAGAATTACCAGTAAGTAACCAAACAGCTCAATAGAAACTAGACAACCAATATGAATAAATACTTAAACTATATATATATAAACATACATATGTAAAAATATGCTCATTATTTCTCATTAAGGAAATGCAAATAAGACTGTATGTGATACCACACATCTATTAAAATGTCTAAAATTAAAAAGACAGGTCATACTAAGGGTTAGTGAGGGCGTGGAACCGCCAGAGCTCTCCCACACTACTGGTAGAAATGAAAAATGGGACAACCACTTGGAAAATGGTCTGGAAATTTCTACAACTACCACGTAGTGAGTGAAAATAGCCAGACAAAAAGAATACATACTTTAGGATCTCATTTATATAAAATTATAGGAAATGTCAACTAATCTCTAGTTGCAAAAGGCAAACCTGTGGTGACCTGGGGATGGGGAAAGGGCAAGGAGAGCCAGAAGGGACAGATGACAGACAAGAATGAGGAAACTCGTCCTTTGCCTTGATTGTATCGATGGTTTCCTAGGTATGTACCTGTGTCAACTTTGTCAAGGTGTATACTTCAAGTTTGTTTATGTTATTATGTCAGGTACATTTCAACAAAGCTTCTAAATCCCTTTTTTTAGGTGAGTCCAAAATGTTAATATTTTTAAGACCCATGAGGCAAGTACTTTTCCACTGATGCATCCTAATAGAGAAGTGTCTGCCTTCTATGGAAAATAAGGCTTTGGTTATCCATGGGAACTTACAGTATGAGCACATAAAACCAGCCGCCTTGAGCAATGTGACAACTCCCTGCTAAGGGGGTGGCAAACACATGACGGACTGGATTTCACGTTGCTCCATGTCTCACTGTCTCAAATTGCAGGGTGGGAAGCTCCATGTGCTGTGCCATGCCCCACGCATGGTGGAATCAACAGCCACAGTGCATTTTCTGCCCTGATGCCCCTTCATGCCTTCATGATTTCATGCGTTACAGTGGCTTGTCTTTTGCTACTTTGGGGGGAAATGCCCGTGTCTCTTTCATTCAAGATTTCAAACACTAGGTCTGAACCTCATGGCCTCAGTCCCCATTTTGTTCCATTTTCATTCTCTCCCACTCCCGTTGCTGGGGGAGCAGTTTCAGACCCTTCCCCCTTCTCCTGCTGTGTTGCCTTTGAACTTCTATCCTCAGATTTGTCTGGATTCTTTCATCTCATACCTTTATTCTTACCTACGTTAGTGACACTCATAGCCCCAGGGGTTTCACCCTCTCCATTTCCTTCATCAAAACTTGCTGCTTTCTCCCTATCATAGTTATGTACTTCTTGTTATTTTTCTTTCCGCCTTCCTGCTAATTATACCACCAAAAATAAAAGTACTCCATACATATAATTTAAATATCATAACGTTATATATAAAACAAAAACAAAGTGCTTTACAAGGTGATATCCACAAATTATTCTGTAAATTTAATGCAATCCAATCAAAATCCCTGGTGATTGATGAGTAGTCACACTACATGTTATGTAACAGGTAGGTATCTTCATACATTGCTGGTGGGAGTAAAAATTGGTCAAATAACTTCAGAAAAAGGGTTTCCGGGAATTAGCAAATTTGATGATCATGCACATATGCAAAGGAATCTATGCACAAGAATGTTCAGGCCAAAACGCTTTGCAACAGCCCCAGTGCGCTTCAACAGCGGAACAGGTACAGCAATCCTGGCCCTTTTACACAAGTCTGTAGTGTTGTATTTCAGCTGTAAATATAAACAAGCATGGATAAACCTTACAAACCTAATGTTGAGCCAAAGAATCAAGGTACAAAAGAATCTGTACAGTATAAGATTCATACAAAGTTAAACATTTTTTTAAATGAAATTATATTGTTCTCGGATACATCTTAGGTGATAAGTTATCGTGAAAAGCAAAGAAGTAATTCTTTGCCAAGTTAATGGAATGCTGCCCCACCCCCAACCAAAGATCTGTCCACACCCGAACTTTTGAAATCTGTGAATGTGACCTTTTTTGAAAAACAAAAGGGTCTTTGCAGATATAATTAAGGATTTTGAGCTAAGATCATCCTGAATCACCCAGTGTGCCCTAGGTCCAATGACAGGTGTCCTGATAATAGCCAGAAGTAAAGGAGAGGGGGAGAAAGGGAGAGGGAGAGAGAGAGAGAGAGAAGGAGAGAGACAGAGAGAGAGAGAGAGAGAGAGAATGCACATGTAAAGCCAGAGGCAGAATTTGGAGTTACAGAGCCCAAGCCAAGGAGCCACCAGAAGCTGGAAGGGGCAAAGAACAGATTGCTCCCCCTGGGCTCGGAGGGAGTGCAGTCCTGCTGACACTTTGATCCTGGGCTTGTGGCCTCCAGAATTGTGAGAGAATAAATTTCTTGTTTGAAGCCACTAAGTTTATGGTAATTTGCTGTGACAGCCCTAGGAATCAATACGTCTGGTATAGAAATTTTAGCTGGTAGCTTGTTAATAATGATCTGAGAGTACAGAATAAAAGGCAAGGTGCTGTACTGTAACAACACCTTCTCCAAAGACTGGGAGAGTGAAAAGGGGAAAATGGTCTTGTCGGGGTCGTAGAGGATGCTCAGGGAACACAGGAGGACTGTGGCTCCACAGGGGAGAGGCAGACCAATGCGGGAGGCTTATCACATAGGTTCCGGGTGAATTTTCGGGGACGCTCGTACATCCCCAGAGCAACCCTGGCTTGTGGCGCATCACCTCCGCCCGTCCTAGGCGGCTTTCTTCCCTCTTAACCTGTCCGCGTTCTGGGTCCCAGACAACATGGGTGTATTATTATTGGTAATTCCCCCAGGAATAATTTTAGTTTTCTAGGATAAACACACTTTTAGCGCCAACCCCATGGCGAGAAACACCGGTATGACTTATCCCTAGAGCGTACGAATCTCTGGCGAGGGACTGAGTAAATGTCACGCCAGTCAAAGAGGGTAGACAGTTGTTGCTCATTTTCTGCCACAGTCTGATAAGAATTCGTTTTTGCCAATAATTATTAAAATGACGGGTCCACATGACATTTCTATAATGTTATTAGCCTGATTGTGTTTTACACGAACAGTCTGGCTTGACCTTCTCAGTGCCCTGTGTGGTGGATAGGGTAGGCAGCATGATCCCTACGTTATTTTACTTTTTTAATCCTTACTTTAAAAAAAACAAAGCCCCTTAGCATGTATTGACTTCCACCAGGTCATTAAGATAGTCATGGATGTGGTTATGGCTCAAAAGCAGAATTGCTGATTCCTTTTCCATATGGTAATTCTATGTTGATCACTTGTTGCCTTTATTGATAAACCAACACTTACTGAACATCTATTACATTGAATGCTGTGTGTAATGCACTGGGGCAGAAGAGACGTAAAAGATGCAAGAGAGCAAAGTCCCTGACCTCAGAAACTTTGTAGTCTTCTCAGAAAGACAAGTACAGAAAGGCCTACTTTTTAAAGAAAAAATAAAATATACACAGCAAAGTCCTATGATACTATCCCACAATAACAAGAATCTTTATAGAATGTAACCAGTGATTGGCTCTTCTCTGCAAGTTCTGCCTCATCTCAGACAGGGGGGTCAGCAACAGTGGACACGAGGAGGCTGGCAAAGTGAGGCAGGGAAATAGTTGGGCAACTAGGGACCTGCCAGCAACCCTGAACCCCAAGAATTCTCCCGGCTGAGGCCTGGAACTACCAAAGGGGGCACTGCAGTCACTGTCCAAGGTGCGCCCATCAGCTGCAAAACCCAGAATTGTCCCCGTTGCTTTTTAAGCCAGAACAGACAATGACACTCGCTGGCACCCATGACCAGGATGGATTTTGGTCTTATATTCAAACTCCTTTCCAACCCTGCTCACAGCCTAGGCAAATCAGGCCCTTTCAATGGCTGAAAAAGAAAATCAGTGTGTAGTCCAAATATGCTATATGACAGGTGGGGGGAAAAAAGAAATTAAATTGCAAACAAAAAGCTGTTGCATGGTTAAAATACTCTTTCTTAAAATGGTTTTAAAAGTTGTTTTCCAGTTAATAAATTTCCTAGTAAAATAATCCAAAATACACTGCACTTGAATTACTCATCTTGAAAAGCTGATTTCAGGTTTTCTCATGTCTGCATAGTAAAGGTGGGTGTCTCTCTCGGAGGTGGTAGAACGTGATTGCTTTCCTGTAGGATTCGTACCTAGACGTCAGGAAGCCAAAGTCAATCCCATCAATAAGATTCAAGTGGGACCATTTCCACTATTCTATTTACTCTAAAGTTAGCAACACTATCCTGATATTCTTTTTTTAAATCCTCACCCGAGGATATGTTTTTATTGATTTTAGAGAGAGAAGATCGGCATTGGGGGTGAGAGAGGGAGGGAGAGAGAGAGAGAGAGAGAGAGAGAGAGAGAGCATGAGAGAGATAGCATGAGAGAAAGAGAGAGAAACACCAATGTGAGACAGAAACATCAATGAGTTGTCTTCTGTACATGCCCCAACCAGCAGCCGACCCTGCAGCATTTTGGTGTATGGGATTATTCTCTGACCAATGGAGCGGCCTGGCTAGGGCTATCCTGGTATTTTTTAGCAAGTTGAACCTGTGTCCATTAATATTCTTTCTGCGATATTGTAATTATTGTTTACATTCAGGTCACACACGAATCTCTTTAGGATCCAGAAAAGTAAAATAAGTGAGAGATAAATCAGGATATAAAACATACAGCATGGGACTTGTTCATATGGAAACTAACACAATAATTAATAAATAATAATACAAGAATAAACAATGTTTTGCATACTCACAACTATAAACCTGCTTTTGTCTACCCCTGTAGAAAATAGTAGGGGTGGTTGAAGATCTTTTGGCTAATTGAAGATCCAGTGTCCTTCCTAAAGGCACCCAAATCTAAATGTTAAAAAAAGAAGTATGTATGCAAAAAAGAAAGTCTATTATTCTGGTTGCTACTTTGTAATATCTGGTTTACTCAGGTTAACCCACAGATAAACTACTTTGAACTTCAGCTTTGAAATAAGCAACAACAGGTGTTTAATAAACAGCTGATGACTGAGTGATTGAAATATAATGAGTGAGTAAATAAATGGCTAAATTTTTAGAACAGGAAAAGTGTTCTGGGGGAAAGTGAAATAACTTCTGTCATGTTCTTGTTACATAAAAACCAATGCTTTCTTATTTATATTAATTCTCACAAAAAAACTTGTGAATGCACATAAGCATTTTCATTTATCCACTGAGGAAACTGATTCTCTGAGATCACAAGTGGTAGGTCCAAGGGCATATAGTTAACGAGTGA
This sequence comes from Desmodus rotundus, assembly GCF_022682495.2. Classification (NCBI taxonomy): domain Eukaryota; kingdom Metazoa; phylum Chordata; class Mammalia; order Chiroptera; family Phyllostomidae; genus Desmodus; species Desmodus rotundus. The sequence goes on from NC_071394.1 coordinate 119,156,129, forward strand.
AACTAATTTCTTTTGGACTCCCCAAGTCCTCACATGCTCATTTTACTATATCTGAGCACCTTTTCTTGACTCAGATAAAATGCCAAATGCAGCCTGACAGTTAAAAAATAGAAAAATTTGATTCTTCTGACTGATTGTCAATATTTTATTTCATGGCCAGTGTTTATGGCACCGCAGACTGAACTGGAAGCCTTTTTTGCTGGTTATTGGACTGTGCCAGTATGCTCAGCCCCAAGATGATAACCATGTTGGAAAGGCTGATGTGTAAGTGCAAGGCTGCTAATTAATGTAGGCTGAACTTGGGCATGTGCTCTAGCCCTCTGCAATACACACCCTGTCACAGATACCACGGTTTCCATCTCCTTTTCCTTCCGCTCTTAGATGTGCCTTGGCAAATTTTCAGTGCTCTAATGGATCATTTGAAAACTGAAGGGCCACTTCAAGTACAACAAGGGGGATTTAAGGAATCTGAAAGACCAACCACAAAGAAAGTTCTTCTGAGAGTTTTTGAAGCTCCTTTAGTTCTTTAGCAAAATGTCCTTCTTTGTAGGCTTTGACAAACTTAAAGAAGTATTAAAATCAAAGAAGCCTCCTTGATGTCCGATAGGGTCTAATCCCACAATGTGTGTTTTTAGAATAGCATTGATGGACTTTTCCAGTTACTCAAAGGAAATGAGATACGCCAATGTCAAATGGGAAGCTGGGAAAAGAAGATGGGCAGGCAGCAAACTCACCCTCTGCCTTCTCCATAAATCAGCCAGAAGGGCAAAAAGTAATGGCAGAAACCCAGTGGGGCATAATCGAGTGTCAGCCCATACTTGGTCATCTCATATCCCTAAGGCATATCTCTTGTTGTACAGGTGGCATTTTACTACTGGTACACAGTCATTTGATTGTGACGGTTAAGTGACACTCTGCAGAACTGGTTTGTGGAAATACATGCATAGAAACACAGCATAAAAGGACAGCAAGACCGGAGGAGCCCAGAAGGTCACAGATGTAGAGATGGGTTTTGTGTGGATAGAGGAACCATGTGAAATTCAGATGTCTGCAGATTAATCAATAGGATAAATTTGTTGTATCAAAACACTTCGAAAATGTCTGAGTTTTCCTGCTGAGCTGAAGAAGCAATAGGAAGGGACACTCCTTACTCAATTTTCTTTTCTTCTTTCTGTGAATTCCAATTTCACAAAAGTAGAGATATTAAGAATAAAGAAGAACATTGTAAAAGTATAAAAATGTCAAATCACTTATTGTACCCATGAAACTAATGTAAGCAATATAATATTGTATAACAACTATGCTTTAAAAAGAATGAAGGCCCTAAAGACAAAATAAACAATGATCTTTCAGAATAGCGCAGGGCCTCAAACATGGAAATTCCATGAACTGTCTCTACAGGAACGCACATTTGCGACGTACACAGCACACTGTAAATCCAGAGTGGGCAGTTTACTTTCTCTGCCTCAAGTAAGTTGATCCATCAACTGTGGGACCTTTATCTATGACTATAGAGAGAAATAATAAGAAAACCCAGCCAAGTAATAATAATAATCTGACCATATTCTTTTCTCCCAAATTCCACATGCCTGTCTACACATTGAGCCCAGCCACCTTTGGGGAAAATAAATAATATCTGAGGGTCAAGTGAAATTGTTCTATCTAGTTACATCAGGCAGAGAATGCAAAATCACTGCTCAGGTGTCCTTTTCCAGACAACCAGTTCTACATTGTGTTCATTATGTTAGCGATGACTCCAACCGTTATTTCACATATTTGTGGTTATGTCAATATTGTTGCCTTCTCTTCTGAGCTTTTTTTTTTTCTCGAGTTACTTGAGAGAGAGAGAGAGTGGGAGAGAGTGAGAGAGCGAGAGAGAGAGAGAGAGACAGAGAGACAGAGAGACAGAGACAGAGAGAGACAGAGAGAGAGAAGCTAGGCAATCAACCAACCATTTAATGGACATTGAGGAGGTGCCTCCTCTGTAATGGGCACTGTGCTAGAGTCCAGGCATTAGAGGAATACACCCAGCCCAGGGGCTCCCGCGGCTCTGAGTTTAGTGGAGTGGTCCTATAGGCACAAAACAACCTGTAGAGCACTGTGATAAGAGTTACAGAGACACTATGAGCAAGAGCTGGGCGTGAGGAAAAAGCAATTTTCCTTTGCAAAAGCAACAAAGGCTTTTTACCAAGAATCTCAACTCACAGATGCAGGTATTTTTTAGGCAGATAAGAGGGTAGGTAACATTCGAGGAAAAGGGAGCAGTCTGCACCAGGGTATAAATAATTACAAGAACGTGGGGCATTTGGGAAGCCATGAGCAGTTAGAGTTGACTAAAGTTGGAGAATATAAGAAATTATGAGAAAGGGCAGGTTACCAAGGACCTTAGATTCTCCACTAAGGGAGAGCTTTTTACTGCAGGACATGGAGAATCATCAAATATTTCACCAGGGTTCTGACATAATCAGAGACTATAGCACAGAGCACTTTGGGCCACATGGAGAGTAGCAGGACATGAAGTTGGACTGAGGTGGTGGTCACAGAGATTCGAGTTACAAAGGCTCTGGGATCTGGATGAGAAGAGGACATACAAATGACTCACCCTTGCCCAGGCCATCCTTTAATTTCTGGGATTTAATTCCATGTTGTTTTCAATCCTGAATCTACCTCATATTTTGTGGTTGAGGAGAGTTGCTTTCTCCTATGAGACTGGGCTGTTCGGTGAGTTGGAAAAGAATTAATGATGACCAGAGAAACGAGACATCCAAAGACTGGTCTGGAAGCGAAGCTCCAGAGCTCTTTCTTTACAGAGTGCGGCATGAACAAATTAGTGATAAGCTGAGGCCAAAAGTGAATGTGATTGCTAATGCAGTGTGAGGAGGTTGGGCTGGATAGACCAGATGTTTCCCAATTTTCTTTGGGAAACCAAAGCCCTAGAGAAAGGTTTGGGAAAGCCACCAGGGACCACTAACCTATGACAATGGTTGATTGCCTTGATAATGATCTTTCCTTTCCAGAAGTTTCCAATGATAGGAAATGTGGAAACATAAAGGCCATTTGCCTAATCAAGTCCATTCTTTTAACTCAGGAGAACAATGCACAAAGCATTTTTAAAGCCTCTATTACTATTCTCTGACCTTCTGAAAAGGGAGGGGAGAAGATGTGATTATCCAGTTTGATTTAAAACCCTTTCAGCTAAATAACACTAGCCTTATGTTGTTATTGAAATCCCTCACCAGGAAAACCCATCAGAGCCCCTGATAAGAAGAGGGTACTCACGATCCTCATGCTCATTTGGGCCAATGGCACAGCTTTTTGCTTTGAAGTTTCTCAGAGATATTTGCTCTTCTGATGATGAAAAATGCTTGTAGTCTGACCGGCCAGTTGGAAAACACCCTCTCTTAAATTTGATGACATACACTTGTATCAGCTTTCACAAATACCATCTGTGGCTTAGTACTAGGTGAGTGAAATAAAATAGCTAAACACTCTAAAAGAGAAGAAGCTAAAACGTGGTAAGACTCACAACCTACTACTCAGAATGATTCATGGGCCAGCAGATCAGCTTCACCTGGCAACTGAGAAATGCAAACTCCAGGGCACCACGCCAGTCAGGTCTGATGATTCAGAATCAGCATTTTAATAAGATTCTCCAGGTGATTCTTGAGCACGTGGAAAGTTTTATATGGCAGACATTTGGGAGAAAAGTAGCCAAGTGTCCCGTTCCTTTTAGACTTCTAACCATGTGTTTTTGGGTTTTGTCTCACTCTAACGTAGATACTCTTAACTTTTTCTTTCTTTCTTTTTTTTGTTTTTTGGTATATATGGATCTCTTTAGCAGTCTGTTAAAGCCTATGAATAGATCTACAAAATAGTTTCTAAATAAGAAAATTAAAATACATACAACAAAAAAAGCAACTATACTGAGATACAGTTGTCAAAATCATTGTAATATAAGGAAATATGAATTCTACCAAACATTTTAAAAAGAAGTAACACTAATCCTTCTTAAACTTCTCCAGAAAAGAGAAGAAGAGGAAACACTCCCAAACTCATTTTACAAGGCCAGCATTACTCCAATACCAAAACCAGTCAGGGAAAGTAGAAGAAAAGAAAAATATAGGCTAAATATCCCTGATGGAAATAGATGCGAAAATCCTCAACAAATTTCTAGCAAACCAAATTAACAGCACATTAAAAGGATCACACACTATGAGCAGCGGAATTTATTCTAGAGATGCAAAGATGGTTCAACACATGCAAATCAATAAATGTGATATATCACATTAACAAAATGGATAAAAACTATATGACTATTCCAATAGATGCAGGGGGAAAAGCATTTGACAAAATGCAACATCTTTTCATAATAAAACCCTCAATAAACTGGGTATAGAGGAACATATACAGGTATACATATTGGTATACCTGGGTATACCTGAACATATTGAAGACCATATATGACAAGTCTATAGCTCACACCATATTTAATGGAGAAACACTGAAAGATTTTCCTCTAAAATAAGAACAAATAAAAATGCCCACTCTGTCCACTTTTATTCAACATAGTACTGGGAGCCCCAGCCAAAATAATTAGGTAAGAAAAAGAAATAAAATGCATCAACAAAATCAAAGATCATCCAAAGGAAGTCAAAGGCATCCAAAAGAAAGAAATACACTACCTCTATTTGCAGCTGGCATATTATTACACAAAACCCTAAAGACTCCACCCCCCAAAAATGGTTAGAACTAACAAATTCTTTAGGTAAATTTACAGGATACAAAATCAATACATAAAAATCAATTGCATTTCTATGCATCAACAATGAATTATCAGAAATGATCACAGATTGGAAAAATTAATATTGTTAAAATGTCCATACTACAAATTCAAAGCAATCCCCTTCAAAATGGCTTTTTCTTTTCACAAAAATAGAACAAAAATCTTCAAATTGTTTAGAATCACAAAAGATCCCCCAACTAAGCAATTTTGAGAAAAAAGAACAAAGCTGGACACATTACACTTCCAGATTTCAAACAATATTAAAAGGTACAGTAATCAAAACAGTATGTATTAGCAGAAAAAAAAAACAGATGCATAGATCAATGGAACAGAAAAAAGAATGCAGAAATAAACCCATGCCTTTATGGTCAGTTGACAAGGGAGCCAAAGTGCTCAGAGGGGAAGGGATAGTCTCTTCAATGAATGGTGTCGGGAAAACTGGACAACCACATGCAAGAAAATAAAACTGGACTCCTAGCTTAAACTATATAAAATATCAATTTATAATGGATTAAAGACTTGCATGTAGGATGTGAAATCTTAAAACTCCTACAAGAAAACTTAATGGATAAGCTCTTTAACACAGGTCTTGGCGATGATTTTTGGAATTTGACACTAAAAGATGTAAAATAAAAGACAAATAAACAAGTTGGATTACATCAAATATCAAACTAAAAAGGTTCTGCACAGCAAAAGCAAAAAGCATATTATATATATATATGTGTATATATATATAAAATATATATATACCAGAATTTATATATATAAATATATAAAAATATATACCATATATAAATATATAGAGAAATACTATATATAATATATAATTTATATATTACATATAAATTATATGTGGTGTTTACATATAAATATAGAATTTATATATAATATAGAATTTAATTATATGTAATATATAATTCTATATAATAAATATAGAATTATATATATAAACCAGTGCGTGTGTGTTTATACATATATATGTGTGTGTGTATATATATATATATATATATAAAAATTCAGTCTTAAAAAAGGAAATCCTCTCCTTTTAGACAACACGGATGAATCTGGAGAGCATTATGCTGAGTAAAACAAATCAGACAGAGGGACAGCAGGCTGGGGTTGTGAGGCATAGGGAGAGGTTGGTAAGTGGGCACGCATTTTCAGTTGTAAGACGCAGAAGTTCTGAGGATTTAACGTGTAACATCGTGGCTATAGTTAATAACACTATTGTTTGAATTTTTAATATTAAATTTATTGAGATAACGTTGGTTAATAACTTTATATAAATTTCATATTGAAATTTGAAAGTAAATGTCCTCTCCAGAAGAAGAGGAGGAGGAGGAGGGGAGGAGGAGGGGGAGGGGGAGGGGGAGAAGGGGGAGGAGGAGGAGGAGAAGGGACAAATAAAGTTGTGAGCATGTGAATTAACTCAATGGGGGAACCCTTTCACAATGTATAATATATCAAATCATCATGTTGTACATTTTAAACATCTTACAATTTTACCTGTCAATTATACTTAATAAAGTTGGGGGAAATGGTATGTGAGATACAGTGTAGAGATAGGGCTAACACTCCCACAATTTTGCAGTAGTGTTAAGTGTTAACTGTACTTGAGAATATCTGCCGTCACTACAATGCAATATAGAAATATCTATGGCAAAATCACAGTACTGCTAATAATACTGTGGCTTCTTCCTAACATTTGTAACTAAAGACAATATCAAATATCAGCTCGAGGTGAGTAAAAATAAAGATGTCATTTTCTTCCAAGCCAACTATACAAACACTCCTGAATGCTATCCTCAGACCCCCAGATGAAAACACGTGTTCTAAGTGGTTAAGGCAGCATATTACAGGGTGTGTTTTAACTCGGTTTTGCTCTGAGGTGGGTGAAGACACCTGGAGCCCCGTCCATGCAGTCCCCTTCAAGTGCATGGCAGAGGGAGATGTGAGGGGGCTCATGTCCTTCCACACCTACCACCCTTATAAACACCCAAGTTCACCTACTCCCGTTTGTGGGCTCAGTGTTCTGAGCCATTAAACCAGGAAGGCGGAGTGAGACAGAAAATTTGGAAGCCTTTCCTCATCAGATCCATTATCTCAAACACGTGATATGTCCCAGATATACAGAGAGAGTTGTGTTTATAGTTATTTTTCATATTTATTCTTTTAGAATTTTAAAAATCTCCTTCCATCTTGATTTGGTATTCTAACTTAATTAATGATGTTGCTGTTACCAAAAGGAAAAAAAAAACCACCAGACTATAATTGTGTGTTTACATTTTGAAGTCATCAAGAACAAGCAGTGAAATAGTAGCTTCATGAAAAGGAGGAAGATAAAGCAACTTGAAGGTGGGGTAAATATTTCACCTCCTTAATTTTTAGTAAAAAGGCCAAACAAATAAACAAAAATAGATCCTGGTACATAATAAACACTCAACAAACATTGGATGAATCAAACCAGGTACCAGAAAGAAAAATATTCAAAAGGACTTTTCTTAATAACTACCACTCATTTTAGTGATAGCTGCACCTAATGGACTTGCAACATTTCTGTTTTACGATGGTATTTATTAGACTAAGTGGCTTGATAACATGCTCTCAGGTTCCTTTAAGTTGTAAAATTTGATAACTTTAGAATAAACAGGTGGAGGCGGGGGTCCGGAATGATCTGATATCATGTTCAGGAAGTGGCTCTGGCACTGCAAGTATAAGGTAATTTAAAACCTCCAAAGTGGTCTCATTGTTAATATTTAAGGAGTTCTGGGAAATGTGTCCATTCATTTCACAATTTAAAGTAAGTCTTAAGAGCAATCTTTGAGTACCATGAACACAGTTATCACCAAGCCTAATTAAAAGTAGCTTTATATGATCTATGAATCCCTGTTTATAAATCCAAATCTCTCTCTTCAGTATCAGCCCTCCAATCACTAGATCCATCAAAAAATCACTTTTGACTGAAAATTGACTATATTTATGACAGATGTTGAAAATGAACTAGAAATAGAGACTCAACCTTTTGCTACCTTGTCTTCATATGTTTTCAGGTGAAATTTAAGAACTTCAAAGCTATATTAATTTTTATTTTAGTGAAAATATTATAAAAGTCAGATAATCTGGAGTAATTTTTGTTCCTCTCTTCTTGATTGATCTAAGCATGTAACTAGAGTTTAATAAATTCTTTTCTGCAATAAATTAGATGCCCTATTTACTAAGAAGTTCAGTTCTAAAAGGTTCTTTCCTAGATCCATCTGTTTGTATGCCCAATGTTAGTTCTACACATAAATCTTAAGCCTTCATTTTGGTAGCACGCAGAGTAGATACATTTTTGCTCTGGTCCAGGGTGTTGTCATATGTAAATTTTAGAAGAGAGACTTTATTCAAACCAGTATTTCCCAAATATAGAATCCCAGGCTACAGGACTTGCACATTTGAAATATTTTCTTCCTTAGCCAAGACTTTTTGCCCTTACTATGTTTTATGTGGTGCTGCTATTAGGTCCTACCCTTGTTTTAGTTCATAGAAAGCCACCTCATTCTTTCCAGAACGAAACAAGATACATGAAGTGTATGTTTGAGAGAAGCATAAAGGACAAGGAAGAGATTGGTCTTTGGCATCCAATAGACCCGGTTTAGATCGTGGCTGCTTCATCACCTTTGTCTGAGTAACCTTGGGTGAGGAGCGCACTGTCTCTGCGGAGGGTTAGTCATCATAACACACTTCAGGACGTTTGTAAAAGCTGGTTTAGGGCAAACCTTTGAAGTATTTTAACCCCAAATTTTCTGAATATATATAATGAAAGAATTCATGAAGAACAAACTTACACTCTGAAATAAGAATGGTATATTTTAATAAGTTGTATTAAGATATAACTCACATACTGTAAAATTCACCCTTTTAAAGTACACAGTTCAGTGGTTCTTAGTAGACTTACAGATTTGTACGTCTATCACTGCTCTAAAATTCCAGAACATTTTATCACCCCTCAAAATAGCCCCATACTCATTAGCCATCCTCTCTATCCTCGCCCCCATCTTCTGGCCTGGGGCCCTGGAAGCCACCGATCTACTTTCTGTCTCTTTGTGTTTGTGCATGAGGAAATTTCATGTAGGGGACCACACAACATGTGCCCTTTGGTATCTGCCTCTGTTCAGTTATCATAACGCTTCCAAGGTTCATCAGCGTTGTAGGACGTCTCGGTATCCCACTCCTTTTCATGGCCAAGCAATATTCTATTGTATGAACACACACTTTGTTTCATCTGATGGAGATTTTCTGCTTTGTGGCTTTTTTGGTTTCCACTTTTTGACTATTATGATTACTGTTGCTATGAGCATTTGTGGTCAAGTTTCTCTGTGGATATATGATGCCAATTTCTTCACACCCTTGCCAACGCTTGTTATTTTCCATTTTTATTGTCATTATCATTATTATCATCATGTCATCCTGGTGGGTGTGACTAGCGGGGGTGAAGTAGTACCTCATTATGATTTTGATTTGCATTTCCCTAATGACAAATGATGTTGACCATCTTGCCCTATGTTTATTATCCATTAATATATTTTTTGGAGAAATGTTTATTCCAATCTTTTGCCAGCTTTTAAATATGGTCATTTGTTCTTTTAATTGTTGATTTGTAAGAGTTCTTTATATATTATAGTGCAATGTAGCTTCTTCCTTCTTTATGCATAGCCTGCACTGTTTTCATCCTATGCTCTGTGGTCTAGAAGTCATTAGATCTTGGTTTAGGGGTCATTATTGAATGTATGGAGCAACTTCAGTTGCTTACATTTGTATCTGCTCAAAGTTTACTTGAAAATACATGATTTTTTTATGTATTAATACCCTTTGCCAAAGACTGGCGATGTGTTTTAGATGTCCAGCCTTATTTCAAATGTTGTCTGCTTATTGTTTGTGCAACTCACTTGCTAACTGGAGCTCTCTGCCTGGTGCTTCCGTTATCTGCAGGAAAGAGCATGTTCTGCCAAACAGCAGAGGTTGGAAGGGTTATATATGCTCCGTGGCAGAAAGTCACTTCCTGATTAGCATCTGATCTGAAAATAACTTTGCCCTGCATAGCGTTTCCTGTGTACTGTGATGAGTTACCCCTTCTTCAGGTGAAGCCCCAGAAGGAGCATTGCTGTTTCACTGCTCTGTGCCCTGCAGTCTGCGGGTTTTCGGTCTCCTCTGGCTCTCTAATCTCTCCTGAGTTAAATCCAAATCCATTACTGTTTTCCAGTGACTAGAAAAGTGCCTCCAACATTGTAGGTACTCAGTAAAAATATCGTTGAATGTATTAATTTGAGGACTTTTATAAACTTTCTAAACTCATTCTTTCTTATAATCAGGCCATCCTCTGAGTTAAATGGGTTTTTCTCCATTTCATGAACTCTCCATGTGCTTTTCTCATTACTTTTCTTATGAAATTTCTTCTGTCTAAATTGCCCTTTCTATAGTACTGACGGCTCCCCTGACATATTATGTATACTCCCTCCATTACGATTATCGCCATAGGCTACTTTGCATTGCCCTCGACTATAAGCACTATTTGTTACATACATGCTATGAATCACACGGCTCTTGTGAGGCACTGCAGACCGTCTGAACCTCATTTCGCCCTTGGCCTCGTCTCTGCTGTGCAGACCAGTTCACAACATAATACATGCTGACTCTCAATGTTCAGGATTTTTTAAAAATGAAGAAAAATGTAGTTCTCACCCTGAAGGATCTGATTGGGGAAAAGAAACATAAATTATTAACCATAATTAAAGGTACCCTTTGCAATAATTGAACAATGAACAAATTACTAAGGGAACAGAGATGAAATAACATTAAATTCTGCTAGCAGACATGGATTTGAAAGATTCACTAGAGAATATAACATGGAATTAAGTTTCAGAGAATTAAAAGTATTATGCCAAGTAGATTAGGTAGGTGAGAAAGGCAATTAAAAACCAACAGAGTATCTTAAATGAATAGAAAAGAGGTGGAAAAAAAATACACTATAGGCATTAAATGTTTAATAATCTGTTTTCCACAGCTGACTGAGTTCTTTTAAAAAGGAACAAACATTTTGCAACTTGGTATAATTTACTCTTTCATGTATGAATTCAATAAACACTTGCAAAGTGCCTGGCACTTAATACTTGCTCAATAAATTGGTATCATTTGGGTCTGAGTTCTTAGGCATCTTTTACAAATGGAAAAGTAATATGAATATCCAAATGTTGTTTGTTACTCAAGAGCAGATAGAAACCCATTGCTTTGTTACTTTGACAGTGCTTTGGATTTAATAGTTTTAAAAAAAAAAACTATGCATGAGGGCAGCTACACAAAGCAACCTCATCACAGGTGCCGAGAGTGTTTGTGTGAGTGAGGGTGCACGTGCGGCCCTCCTTCAATCCAGCCGGTGAGTCCAACTCGTAGCATTAGGGGAAACGATCAGAAGAATCTGAAACATTTTGGGAGCAAAGGAAGTGTCAAGACACAGAAATGTTTTATGCTTTTTTCTTATCACATTACATCTCTTGTAAATATGTGGCTATATTTCACTCACCATTCTATGAAAATAAGGTCGTGTTTTGCTTTTAATCATGTGATCTAACATTTGCTCGGCACTGTGTTAAATAATAGGACAGGAAGGGCAAATCAATTTTTTCTCCTTTGTCAACACAATAGCTTGGTGATGACCGGCCAGAGCACTGGGATGAGGGTTTCAAAGCTCAGTCTAGGCTGGGACTATAGGAGATTTGTGATCCATAAGCAACTCTGTCCAGAATGAGGTCAGGGAGTGCTGGACACATTTGCCTTATTTGTGTATCCTGCCCTAGGGGTACAGGTTGAAGGAAAGCGCTTGTCTTCTTAGAGCACATAGGAGTGACGACACTTGTGAATAACCAATAAATACAGTGTAACAATGTGATTCAGGAGCCTGGACAGGGGAGCACCTCGACCCTTCAAACTTCAGGAGGGACAAGGGTAAAGATTTTTCAACGGAACAACTTTTATCTATATCCAGTGCTGTTCTGCAAGGTTACATTTGAAAAACATTGTTATAGAATTAAAGGTGAAGGGATTCGCCAAAGAACATATATTCATAACTCACAATAGTATGGTTGACGGCCAGAGGAAAGTCGGGGGGGGGGGCAGTAGAGGTGAGCAAAGGGGTGGTAGTGACATCTGTAATAGTGTTAACAATATAATAAGTAAATAAATAAACAAATAAAACAAAAAGCAAAAATCTACTAGTTGGCATCTTCTCTGATCAAAAAAAAAAAAAAGATATGAAAAACACTGACATCATTTACTCTTCCAAAAGTTACTTCCCAGAGTATTCATTTGTCCTCGCCATGCACAGCCTCCGGCACATTGGTTCTTTCTCTGCAAGTGTGCCTTTACCCTCCCTTAAGAAAATCCAAGCTCCCCAGAGACAAGAGCTAGGGCTTTGGCTTTATTTTACCCCCACCATACCTGCGAGAGTGTTGTTGCAGGAATCAGTAAGGAACTAGGTGTATCTAATCTTATTTGGCCCTTGTATGTAATCAGCCAGCCTCAAAGCAGTACAAAGATCCTGATTAACAGGGCTGGTAAAAAATAATAATAATAAAAATTAAAAAGTTAATTCTGTTTCATCCTCAAGGAAATCTCACACTAGCATCCAGCAATGTCCTTACTTGATGCTCACTTGAACAGCAGCAGAGTTTTATCCAAAGGGCCATTCAAGAACCCAGAGAGTTAAATTGATTACATTCCAGCTGCAGGGCCAATAAAGTCATGGAATATGGTGGTTATACAAGGACCGTGAAAGGCTTATTGAACTTGAACTACATGGGTAATTTAAAATGACAACAAAAGGCTCATTTTCCTTGACAGCGGGCAGAGGAATCATCTAGCTGGGCTTCTTAGAGTTCAGGTTCACTTTGCCATGGTCACTCACCCAAGCAGCTTCTTGCCCTGCGTGTGGAGACAGAGGGTCATGTCGTGCCTCCTGGCTGAGCAGATAGAATGCTTCCAATTTAGACCACAGAGCTCTCAGCTGAAGAAAAGGCAAAAAGGTGGAGAAACTTAACAGGCAGAGGATGGCCTTTGGTTTGAATCCAAGTGAGAATGGGAACTGCGCAAGGTAGATATAAATTGATTAAGATAACCACAGAATGTTGCGCTCATTTGGCACTTGGCCAGGCCAGCGGGAGCCTTACAATAAATCATAATTTTGAGACTGTCACTGCCAGGGAGGAATGTAAAAATTAGCATTTTCACTGGAGCTGAATGAAAGTCTTCCTTTCCTTTTCTTTCTTCCCTTCCCCTCTTCTGCCTACCCCTTCCCTTCCTTCTCACCTCCACATGCAGTGTGGTAGTTTCATGCAGAGGTAGAACAGCTTATGTGAACAGACCCCAGTGCCAAACCCAAACTATTTCCATAGTCACCTTCACTAGTACCTCAACTCTGAAAATTCAGTGATACAGGAATGTATGAGAGAGAAGCATGTGATATCCTTTTTGAATTCCCAGAGCTTTGGCAAAGGTAGAATAAATTAAACCCTTCCTAAGGCTTTTAGGTTCAGACTACAAAAATAATAAAGTCAAGAAAAATGTTAAATCTAATGTTTTCCTTTTTTTGGCAAGTTTGCTGACACTAAGTTGATAAATTCTTACTTTATGATCCAGGCGTCACTACCTCCCTCCTGTTAGGAGAGTTAAGTGAAAATATTCATTTTCCAATGAATAGGTAGAGTATTTTTTACAAACTTTGCCCTCGGTTGGGGAAACGGAGAGGTGGCTGGGCAAGAGTGAACATATCCGGCTACAAGAGGTTTATTGAGGAGAGAGCTGAGAGAGAGAAATCTCTGTAGAACGCATTAGCCAACAGGTTGTGTTAGAACGGTAGATGGAGTTAATGGCCTCATTTCCTCTCCCCGCCCAGTGTCCATGCTTTTTGCAATGTGATTTTACACTTCCTCCATTACCTCCCTGCCCTTTGATTTTTGGCTCCACCGTGAAACTTGCTTTGGGTGTTGGAACGTCAGCACATCCAATGCAAGTGGTGCACGGGTGCACTGCCTGGAAGAGCCAGGTCCGCCACAGTCGGGGTTGGGGTTCTGTCTCCTCGTGTGCCACTTGTGTCTCTTTGCAGCCTCCTTCAGAGAGGCCCACATCTCTGACTTCAGAATCAATCATCTGTTATTCAGAATCCAAGTGAGAAATATCCCTTCCCAGTTTAGCTCAGGATTTCAGAACAGGACTTGACCCTATCATGCAGGTTTGGCCAATGTTTAGTAGGTTCGGAACAACTTTGGGGGGCATGCTGGCACCTTGTCTAACATACACTTGGTGTTTAAATGAAAATAGTTTAAGGAAGAGGTTGGCCCGCAGCAGATCCTGTGGGGTCGAAAGCAAGTGCTGGCAACTGTTTTTCTGTGAAAGACCAGATAGTAAATATTTCAAGCTTGGCAGGGCCTGTAGTCCGTCGCAGCTACTGGGTTCTGCCACTCAGAGCAAAAGCAGCCGGAGGGAGTGAATCAGTGAATGGGTGTGGGTGTGTTCCAAATGCTTCATTTTTACAAACAGGTAATAGACAAGAATTGGACTGTAGGCGGCCAATCCCTGGTCTAAAGCACAGTCCTGTACTTTAAAAATCCTTCAAAATCCAAAGTAAAGCACTTACATTCTAAATGCATATGTGAAAAATACTGCAATAAGGAATGCATTTTTTAGAATTCTTTGGTCATTTCCAACGTCCACTCATCTGACTGTAAGTTAAGTTATACCTCATAATTGTACACTGTTTTGCTTTTCATGAATTAAAGTTGTCATTATTGAGTGCAGGTTACTATAAGAGAAAATTTAGGATTCTTGGGTTTCATAAAGTGATCCGTTAGTTCTTCTCATAATGTCCTTGTGAAAATGGCAAATATTTGAAAGCCATTCAGTTTCAGATTTATACATGCATATTTTTCCATTCTGTGAATATTTGTTTCATTTTTTTTATTGGTTTGAAAGCAAGGTCTATTTAAATACTGGATCTTTTCCTGGGAATTTCACAGTCCTCATTCCATGGTGAAAGTGGTAACTAGTTGCCATGGAGATGATTACCCAAGCTCCATTGAGGTTTGTGATTTCTGGTGGGAAATGAGCATCGAGAACAAATGAATTTTTTATAGCACTTTTAAATTACAAAACTAACCTTTAAACTGACCCTATCATCTCATCAGTGGGATTATCTAGTTATAATTACTTCTCCTGGTAATGAAAAGTTGTTGGATATTAATACTGAAGCTGAGCTGTGTGGAGCACAGAATTAGAAATAGCCATAGGCCATACCCCGTAGTCAAACCACATTTCTCTCCTAGGAAAAAAGGGCTAGAAGAGTGGATTCTCAAGGCTTCTGAATGTTGTTAGGTATTTTGTAAGCAGGGGATAGATGATGGAAATTTAAGAGTTTTTGCTCCCTGACATTTATGAACTAGTGATTTTGGGGGGTAGACTAATTGCATGGAAGTTGGATTGGTAATTGATTTAGATTTGAGAGTCTGTTACAAAGTCCCTTTAGACTAATTCTGACACATTTAGCAAGTGAAAAATACAGGGTGCCCAGTTAAACTTTCATTTGAGGCACACAGCTAATGCTTTTTTATTGTATGTTTCATGTAATGGTATATGAAAAATTATTCACTGTTTATCTGAAATTAAAATTTAACTGAGCATCCAGTAATTTATCTGGCAACCCTTCTTTAGGGAAATCACACATAATCTTGCTGAGCTTCAGTATTTTCAGTTACATTAATTTTTATCTAAATACTTTCTAGTTCTAATGGGATTTTTCAAAGTTAGCAGAGGCTAACTGCTATAGCAAGCATTCCCCACCTTCTGGGGGCTTAATACAACATGAAGTATTTTCCTCACTTACATACATCCAGTGCAGTTCAGTAGGCTGCTTTCCCCATGGTGGTTGGTTCAAGGACTTAACTTTCTTTGGTTTCTGGCTTTGTCATTTTCGAAATATGGTCTCAATAAAATTGAACAGTAAAGTACACGCCTCCCATGTTTGAAAACTAGGTGTGGTTACCACGGTTACCACCTAGACTTAAGCTGCCGGTGAATGGTAAACTAATCATATATCCAGAAATAAGAAATAGGTTCTATGGGTCTCTAGCCAGTTTCTGCTGCATGCCTTCATTTTACTCATCCGTTCACTCGTTCAGATGCCTGGCACAGTTTTAGGCATTAAAGACAGAGCTGGGAACAGACTGGATAAAGTCACTACCTTTGGAAAGCTTTGTTCTAATGGAGAGAGTTAGGAAACAAACAAACATGAGCATACAACACGTCAGCTATTATGCAGAAGACTAAAGCAGTGTGCAAAGATAGAGTTGATGGGGGGGTATATTAGATAGAGTTTTTAGGGCCACTCTGAGAAGGCAGTATTTGAGCAGAAACCCAATGGAAGTGAGAAAGTCTGGGGAAAGAGAATTCCAAACCAAAGAGGCAGCAAGCCTAAGCTCTAAGGCAAGAATGATCAGTGTGAAGAACAGCAAGAGGATGAGGTAGCGAGATCAGGGGGAGCAAGGCAGAGGGGGTGAGGTAGGAAAATAGACCAGAGAAGCAGGCCATTGCAAAGACCAGGGCTTTTAGCCTGAGATGTGAAGCCACTGGAGGGGCTGAGCAAAGGAGTAATATAATCACACTCAATTTTTAAGAACACTACCTAAAAAATCTGTGTTGCTTACCTGTGTACTGTCGATGGGCAAGGCTGCAGCAAGACATCAATCTCAAGGCTGTTGCAATACTCCAGGTCAGAGGTGATGACCCAGAGTAGACAGAGAACAGTTAGTAAGAATTGGAAGAATCTATTTCAAAGGTAGAGAAGAGCTTTGCCGGGGTGCCATGTAATAAAAAGCAAGAAGGCTAAAATTACTCTGAAGTTTCAGGCATGAACAACTGGTAGGATAGGCAACTAGTAGAATTTACTGATATAAAAAGTCCATCGGAGGAGTATGTATAGGGCTGTTGGGGATCAGAAGAGTGTAATTTAAATAAATTAAACTTGAAGTTTCTATTAGTCATTCAGGTGGAGAAATATGTCTGCAATTCAGTGGAGTAGTTGAGACTGGAGGTACAATGGGGTCAATCAATTAAACAGAATGTAACTACCAACATAATGCATGTAGACAGAATAAAGAAGAAGACTAAAGACTGAGCCCTGGAACAGTCCAACACTGAAGAGGTCAAAGAGGTGAGAAAGAATCAGCAAAAATTGACTAAGACTATGTAGCCAGATAGGAAAGGAGTGATTCAAGCATAAATTCAATTGGTCTAAGTTACAAGTGCTATTGGTTGGTTAAGTTGAGAATTCATTAAGGTGTTGGATTAAGCAACGTGGACATCACTGGTGACATTTCAAGGGCTAACCTGATGGAGAGAAGCGGATGAAAGCCTAACCTAAGTCAGTGCAATAGAGAACAGGCAGATAGTCCTCAGTCAGTTAGGGAAGCTGCTTAAGGGGATAAGTGCTGCACACTCAGAAAACACCCCCCATCAAAGTTAAGCATCATACACAGCTGGGCTCACTGCGAGTGGGTGAGGGAGAAGGGTCAACTCTTTCGAAAAGCCTGCCTCTCCCTATTAGCATCCTTCTCTCCACTTCCTGTCTCCCTCACCCCCAGAGCATTCCAGAACATATCTGGAAAGTAACTAGCAATAGCAATAACTACTCTTATTGCATTTGCTATATTCCAAATACTGAGTTAAGTGCTTTAGAAATGTTATTTCAGTCTATGTTTTCAATGGTCCATGAAACAAATATCATTACACTGATTTTAAAGAGGCGTGGGGAACTTGAAAGTAACTTGCCCATGCTGACCCAGGCTGCCTGTCCACTGAACTCAAAAGACAGGATTTTTGTTTTTAGTTTCACAAAGGCCGCCTGTATGGTATGTCACTTTGCTGCTTTTCTGTATTTGACATAATCTATGATAACAGAATGGGTTTGCACTGCCTTGAAGAGACTTAGGCATTGATCAGGAGATAGCAGTGATTGGATCTGGGGGACATGGGAGCCTTCTAAGACCACACTGTGGCTATTTGCTCTGATGTATGATGGGAAGACTCACAGATCAATATTTGAGGATGGCAGAGATGTCTTCCCTATCAACCTGAAACCTATTGGAACTTTCTCCTTACAAGTCAAGGCATATCTGAGGGACTACTAGAAACTTCCCTTTCAGAAAGAAGGAATTGTTTGACTCTACACAGACATTGGAAACTTCCAAAGATCTGTTGCTTTCTAGAAGAAAAATATGCCTCCCCAGAAAGTCCCCAAACACTCCAGCACTGTATAGCTGTTGGGTGTAAGTCTAAGCAGGCGTGAGCCACGTGGCCTTGAGAATTTGTGCTAATTTGCATATCAGATCATGGGTACAAAGATTAGACATCCAGAAGTTCAATCCCAATTCTACCACCACTAGGTATGTCTCTAAACGTTGCTTTCCTCATTTGTATATGAAGATAATACATCTTAGGGTTGCCCTGAGAATTCACATATGTAAAGCAGCTAGCTCTGACTTGTCCTTATTGGGAGCTGCTATGATTATGAATATCAGTATTGACTGAACCCAGACGGCTGCAAGACCTTGGAAATTGTTTCTAACGCTCCAGGACCCAGAGAACGTGTGCTACTGGGCTCTAGGGAATACTGGGATGTCAGTGGGTTAGCATGGAGACAATAATAGTAAGAGTTATTAGCATCTTTTTAACTATGTACCATGTCCTGCCCTCAACATTATACACATGCAGTGTCTTATTCGAGCCTCACAATGACTCCATGCGTGCTGCTGTCACCCCTATTTTACAGATGAAGAGACTAAAGTGTAATAAGTAAACTGCCCAATATCACACAACTAGGAAGAAGTGGAGCTGGGATGTGAACAAAGGTCTGTCCGCTTCTCCAGTGGGTGTAAGAACAAATACCTGTACTTCTTAAAGCACTTTCGAGAGATAATCTCTTTATCAATTCAAGAGAAATTATCAATCTTGCTTTTCTTCTTCACGTAGCTTTAGAAAATAAACATTGAGCATTAGCGCTCATCACTGATGTATTGTCTTGTGAGGGGAACATGGTTACCTGGCCACTCAGAATAAAGTATGGCCCCATTTCCATTAGTTGTGTGGTCTGCTGAAAGCTGTTACTATGACACTGTTTCCACTCCATTGAAATAGGACAGACTGTAAATTGGAGTGATCTTATTCTCTCTATTTCAATAGTATCCTAGTGTTCAGTCAGAGGTGGGAGGTGGGGTGAGGAAGGAGAGGGGAGAGATAGGGGTCCGCAGCATAACAGATGGATCTATCCCTTACACCAGCATTCACTAGCGGCTGAAAATGCTGCAGGAGAACCATCTGTGATGTAATAGGGAAGAAGTGGACAGACAGCTTTTACAAACCTGCTACTTACCTAGTAGAGGCATCCTGTGGGTTACCCCACAGGAATTCACTTTCCCGCTTGGTTTGCCAGGGAAGGAAAGGAAGACCTGACCAACAGATCCCCCAGGTTTGCTTAGCTGTGAGATTTCCATGCCCCACACAGAAGTTCGCTCGGACACACTGCGTGTTTGCACGGCCCGCAGTGGCATCTTTTCAAGGCCTTCCATTGTCTGGAAAGACCTCCAAAGTCCGGAGTCTGTGATAAAGTAGACAGAGTGCACTACAGTCTCTGCGAGGCTGCGGCTACCACCTTCCGTCTATGACAATCACCAGCTGAATTAAATCTCAACAAGACCAAACACAGTGCATAATGGTTAAATGTGTTCTTGTGCTTGTTGGCACATTAGCCACTTCCTGCAGGGCACTTTCTCCCCACCAAACTATTGGAAACTTGATGAAAGAGCGCAGATAGAGAGACATTCACTCTACGAATTTTACTGAGGAACTTTTCCCTAACTAGTAACCATGCAGTAGATTAGATACATAGCAAGATGATATCCACGGCTAGCAGTTATTTATACAGCCTGGCTTTTACAAAACCACTTGCCCAGGTATTTTCTTATTTGCTTGAAGCGACTATTGTTATTATTATTCCTTTTTACTCAGTAGAAAATTACTGCTCAAAATGGTTCAAGGATTTTCCTGAGATTATTTATCCAGTAAGTAGCAAACACAAGGCATAGGCACCTGTCCTTTCATGTCCAGGGCCTATAAGTCTCTCCACTACTCATCTTCACACACAAACCCATGAGATCTTTGCTACTTGAAGTAGGGTCTACAGGACACATGAAGTAGGGTCTACAGGACACTTTAAAGGACACATGGACCAAATCAAGGGGGAGGGTGGAGGTAGGGGAGGGAGGGGGGTTCAGCTGGGGTGGGGTGGAGGGATGGGGAGAAAAGGCACACAACTGTAATTGAATAACAATAAAAAAATAAAAAAATAAGAGAAGTAGGGTCCATGGAGCAGCGGCACCCCCATCACCTGGCTACTTGTTACAAAGGCAGAATCCCAGGTCCTTTCCAGACCTACTGAATTTGAACTTGGATTTTTAACAAGCTTTCCGGTTGACATTAAAATCTGACCAGCACTCTACTTGTGACCTCCTTGTACAGCATCTCCTTTCTCTGACTGAATAATGTATTAGCATGCAGTGGTATTTAAAGTCCTGTATTAAATACCAACAAGGCAGCTGAGATTATGCCGTTTCTTAACGATCCTATATGGCCTCGAAAGTCTGTCATCTTCACTTCCTGAAAATCCCATTTTGGTATAAATACACCTACATCCAAAATTGCACATGCAACCATGGAGACTATGCCATGGCTTTGTGTCTCTACCGGTTTGGGTAACAATGTCCCTTTTCATCAGTTTGGTGGATGGTGAGGGTAAGCCATCTGAAACTTGAGCCAGATATTCCATTAGGAGCTTTCTAGTTGATGCAAATTTTTAATTAAATGTTCAATGCCAAGTAAATGCTTGTGAAATTACAGCCCCCCTACCATATGGTGTGCTGCTTAACAATGGATTATATTTGACGTTCCTAAGACAAATTATCTATTGGAAATCAATGCTATGTCCAACAGCTTTGCTGATAACCAGTTAAATGAGCTGAGATAAGTCATTTACATTCCTTGGTTCTTATTTTTCCTGCCTGCAATGTTAGATCAGATCATCTGTATGCATCTCATCCAAGTTTCAGCACAGAATTGGAATTTTAAAAGTTACTGCAGATTTACAGAGTCTGAAAGAAACTAGCAAATTCACAAATAATCTCTTTCCCTTTCCATTCTTTTGTGAATGGAATTTTCTGCACCCTTCATTAATTGTGCTTGAGGTAACTATTTACTTTCTTATCCCTAGCATGAAAGAGCTTCTAAAATCTCAGCAAAGTAGCCCGGCTCAGCCCTAAAATGCGTGATTGAATGCCAAGGAGCTGCTGAAGCCCTTGGAGGAATTCGGGGTTATCACAGGGCTGGTAAGTTGGAGTAGCTGGCCCGGGGAAGGAGCTTATCGGTGAAAATTTAACCACAGCAGAAACCTGCATTTTGGATCCTTTTAAAATAAGCTCCAGAAGAATGGCTCTCTCTGTTTTTAGGGTGTGCCTAGGCCCCTTTATTTTTAACCAGGTCTGAGACTTTCTTCTCACTGTCCTGCCCAAGTGTAGCCAGTCTTCGAGCAGATATTTCAGATGACACCCTGAGGTGGGGGACATGCGGCTGGATGGTGCTAGTACCCAAGGGTCACCAGTACTCTCAACTCAGACGCCTGCCAGCTGGAATCATACTAACGTGTGTGTGTGTGTGTGTGTGTGTATGTGTGTTTGATAGGAGTAGAGTTTTAGAAAGAAAAAACTAATCCCAAAAGTCCAGGAAACACTGGATTGGGTTAAGTCCAATAATATTTAACATAAGGCCTAAGACATGTCAAATGACATCTTTCTAAATGAAAGAGCCGGCATAATTTTGGATTAGGGGGTAGATCCTGACCCCGCACTCACTGCAGGGATGAGCACGTGATGGTTTAAATGTAGAGGGAGAGTGGGAGGAGAATAGAAAGCCAGCAGCTCCCACAAGAGCTGGTGTGCAGGGTGCAGGGGCCAAGGCCTGGCTGGGGGCCCTCAGGCCTTGCAGGCCCAGAAGGTTCCTACTGAGATGACGGCTTCACTAGCCAGCTCTCCTTTTCTGTCTGTTCCATTCCTTAATTCCCCACAGCACCAGCACACAGGCCATGAATGGTAATAGAGCTAAGAGAATGGGGTACCCCACAGACTTAAAATATAGAGAACACTTACTATTTACATTGAATTTGACAGTCTCCATAATTCAAGGAGAAATAATTCAGCAACATGTAAAATTAGCTTCTTCACTAGGGCCCCATTTACTATACCTGGTCCTGGAATGGAGGCCTAACCTTCAACTTTGTCCTTCCGGAATAGTTCCTTTTAAAGACATATAATGTGAATCTCAGTCCTAGCTTTAGAGAAAACCAGTCACTGCCACCAGAAAGTCTGGCCCTTCCATTTGTTTCCTTCCCTTCTCAACTCCTACCAGTCTAATCTACTGACCACAAATCCACCCCTTCCCCTCCCGCTCCAGAAGTGTGGCTCTGAATGCCTGAGTTAACTCTAACATACCCCATGCGGAGGGGGCTTGCCACAAAGTGGGCGCCACAGAAGACAAAGGAAAGTGATCTTTGACCCTCCATTCCCACAACTAGCTTTATGAGATCTCTCAATCATGGGAGGTCAAGATCTGCCTTCTCATTTTTCTGGCCAGTCAGCAAGTAGCTATTGTAACACACACACACACACACACACACACTCTACATACGTGCACACAACAATTTTCAAAGACAATAGACTCTAACCAAGACTTAACTTCCAAGGGACAATGGCAATATCCAGAGACATTTTTGAGGGTCACTACTGGGGCCAAGGAGGTGCTACTAGCATCTAGTGAGTAGAGACCAGGGGTGCTGCAAGACATCACACAATGCACACCTAGGCCCCCACAACCAAGAATTATCCAGCCCAAAATGAGCTGAGGTTCAGAACCACAGAGCTGAGGTTCAGACACCGTGGTCTATAGATATGTAATATAATTGACCCTGCAGAGAATCCCTACCTACAATGACACGAATATTCTGTGCCATGTAACAGAAGGCGGTGGAGCTCATAACAGCCACACCGATCCTCTCCAAAGACGTGCTGCCCATCATTCTGACCTCATTCTTGCCCTCTCTGATCCTTTTTACAAAGTGCAATGGGTAATCTGCTAAGAGGATCAAGACTGGTTCTCAGGTCATTCCTTTGCTGTCCTGCTTTGGTGGTCACGCCATGCTTAGAATGTGAGAGTGACCCACACATTCATGCTCTGATGCTTTACATTCTTGAAAATAATGCATGGCCCATTTCTGGAAGTGTTAAGGACCACAGGAATATCCAGCAAGGAAGAAAGTGAAGGGAGTTCCCTCTAAACACCAGAAGGAGCTGATGGCATTCACAAGAAATCTATGCAACAAAATGTACATGGGTCAGTGAGTTGGAAAACCCATGGTCAGAGCTACTGTGTGTTTGGCTGAGACCAAGGTGTCAGTTGACACTTACCTGGAGGGTAGAGGCTCTCTCTTCCACAGTCCTACCTCCACAGCACAGGATGCTGCCCTAGGGTAGGAAGACTTCCGGGATCCTGGATCTAAAGCCTCAGCACCATGTACCAACGTGTTTAAGGTTTGGCAGGACTCAGAGAAGGATTTTTCTGCTAGCCCTGCCTTCCTGCAGAGGCCCTGGCATTCCTGAACATGCCACCCTCACTCCTTGCCAACATCTCAGGGGCATCAAATCAATAACATTTTGAGAAATAACTTTGAAACCATCCTCAAAGAAATCCAAAGTAACCTTAATGTCTCTCTGAGTGACAGCCACATGGATAAACACTATCTGAAGGTACCTGCATGCCTCCAGAGCAGGGTCTAATGCAATGAAAGAAAACCTCCTGCCTGATAGAAATCAGGAGCATCTGGGGATGGGCGGAGCCTGTGGCTTCATATTAGCTTTCCCTACTTCATTTCTCTGGAAAATTCATGAGGTTGGGAGTCTGTTTTGTATAGTTTGTGTGAATTTCAGCAAAGAATAAAAAAGCAGCACTTCAATACGTTTCTTACACAAAGGAATAAATTCTACTTTTTCTGTTTTGGGGGTGGGCAGCCTGTTAACACTGCTGGCTGCATTACCTTTGGCTTAAAACATCCAAAGACGATATGTTCAAGTTTCATCAGGTGACTCATAGGAAAGGCACGTTCCCCTTCACTTCCACTAATCCCGAAGTGTGCATTACAACCACCTGGAGGGCTTCCTACACACACAGGCTGGGGTTGGGCCCACGAATGTGCATTTTAGCCAAGTTCCCAAGAAAAGCTGATGCAGCTGGTCTGGGGTCACTCTTCAAGAAACAATAGCTTCAACGGTGTGATCAAAGGGAGAAAAGGCACACAACTGTAATTGAATAACAATACAAAATTAAAATTTTAAAAATAACTAAATTTAAAAAAAAGCTATTCTAAACAAGGATTATCCACTCGACTCCCTCCTTAGAAACCTCCCATGGACACTAGTTACCTGTTAAATAAACTTTGTAATCTTCGTCCAACTTTCAAGACCCTTCCAACTGGACCCATGTCCCACTACTCCTTTCTAAGCTCTACGCAGACACACAAGGCCCCCCCCCCCAAGGATGCTGTGACCTTTCGATGTTGCGCTCTCCTCACACAGTGTCTTCCTCCACCATCCTCGCCATAGACAGTCCCATGAAGGCTTTAGGAAACAGATCAAGCACCACCTCTCTCCCTGCCAAGCGGAAACCCTGGATTTGTCATGCCCATCCCTCTTAGCGGTGTGCCCCTGACAATAACACAGCTCTTCTGATTTCCTTTGAAAAACATCACAACCTGTGTTCATACCTACTTTATGCGGTTGGCATGGTTCTCAGTTAAATGATTCTCATGTGCAAGAAATATCACATTTTTGTAGCTTTATAGTTTCACATTTTTAACTGCAGTCTAAGGTGAAGCTGAAGTGGGTTGGCAGGAGAAGTGATGCAGTCATTTTAGAGCCTCCCCCTCCTCTCAGGCTCACCCCAGAATCTAGGTCTGTGTGGGGAGTGGAATCGGGAGCCGGACTTCTAAAGTCAGTTCCCCGATGCACTGACATCCTCATCATCCAAGCCCACAGGGGTGGGCCTCTGCTTACATGACAAGCTTGAAATATGGGAATTATCGCTGAAACTGGAGACCTCATGCCTGGCGCCCTGCCTCCCTGAAGTCTGCCTTCCTCTGTGTCTCACTGCTGCGGTGTGGTTCATGAGTCACTGCTGCTCTTGGAGCCCCTACATGTCTTTCTGCTGAAAAACTTTGAGAAATAAGCACAGACAGAAAGGATCTGAATCTATGGACTCAACTTTCTTATGTGTTTACCTTACTATTTACTTTATGCTCCATAGATAATGCCCCAAGAACGGCAGAGAAAGCCAGGCAGCAGCTCCAGACCTGCCTTCTACCAGACTGCAACCTAGGTGGTGAGAGAGATATTTTCCCAAGTAGGGGTTCTCACTGGATGACTTGAGTCATATGTCAACCTGGAACCAATCATTGTGATTAAGGGGATTTGGTATTCTGATGGGCCGGCCTGGTTGACCTGCCCAGCCGTGGAGCCAGAGGTAGGGTAAGCCCCACACAAACTGCATAGTGAACAGTGGGGAAGGTGTGATTCCCGCAAAGGAAGGGATGGGCTGTGTGAACACGATCAAGAAAGCTGGGCTAAGAGGTACCACATATATTCACTACAAGTGTGCCAGAACTCAAAGGCTGGTCGATTTATAAAATGTGGGCAAACAAAATGATCATAGAAAAGACCCAGCCTCCTCCAGGTGAGGTGGGTAAAACTAATGCACGGAGGACATAGAAACTTGCCCAGCCTGACATACATAGTAAGTTAGGGGAAGAATAGTCCCACTTTTGTTTTTTTCATGCTCCCTAACCGTCTGCATCCTCCACTCCTAGGGACCTGCCTGAAATAAGCCCCAATGTTCAGAATAAGTTTGTTTTAGCTCTATTCAATCCTGCTCTGTTCATCAGAGTAGATGCATTAGAGAGTTAGGGAGATATAACTTTTCAGATACTATTTGCATATATACATGCTTGGATAGTCTCTGAAAAGTAACAATTAAAAATAATAATGCAATGGTGGACAATTCAAATGCTGTTAGCAGAAGATGCTACTTCAAAGATGGACATTCTTTCAGTCAAGATTATATACTGATCTAAAGCTAATATAAAATAATATTGAATGTCAACTGTAATTGAAAAATAAAAAATTAAATTTAAAAAGTGACAATAAAATGTAAAAAACATAAAATTTTTTAAATAAAAAATTAAAAATGATTATACCCTGATCATCTGCTAACCTCTGCATAGCATCTGCTCTAGTCAAGGAAGATTTTGAGTAAGAGGAGGTATTGTGGAAAAACATTCACGAAGCATTATTATGTAAAAATAGTTGTTTATGAAACAATATGTATTATATGATCTTATTTATGCCAATATAAGTGAGTATAAACCCAGATAGAGGGATGTTTAGAAATATATTTGAAAATATTAGCAGTATTTTTATTTGAATGTTGGGATTGTGGTTAATTGTTTTCTTTATACTTTTTGGATTTTTTTCAGGAAACTTTATATGAACACATCTCTCTAGAATAATGCATGCGTGCATTTTCTCAATTTTAAGACACCATTGATGATAAGACACCATAAAGTTAACAGCTTCTCAGTTTTAAAAATTCATTCTTTATTGCTATATATTATTTTTTATCTCAACCAAATGTCTAACTTGTTCACAGAGGGGAAATAATAAAAACTTATGTAGTTTTTTCAATAAAAGGGAGAAATAATATGAGATCATACCTTGGTTACAAGTTAATGAGCAGAGTCTACACAATATGGATATTTCGACATTTTAAAATTTTAACATTAAGATGGACATCTACCGCTAAAGTAAACACAAACTCCTTGCCAAAGTTGTAAATTCACAGACACTGAAATAAATACCCAAGAATTAGTATGTTTTAAATCCTGAAGTCTTTCAACAATGTTCACTGAGCAATGCAAATGCCAAATACAAATAATGAGACCAGAAAGAATGACATCACCGGCTAATTTCCATTTTACTTCTTCCTGACATGATTGTCTGGTATTGCACACGAGTATTGCAAAAACTAATGACAAATCACTTTTAGCAGCCAAGATCATCAACAAAGAATCGTAATGATGACAGCGTTCATCTTTTTTAAAAGAAAATAGGCCCAGAGACCACACCATGCTGGGTGCCCTTAGTTTGGTTCCCCAGAAGCAGACCTGAGACAAGGATTCAGTGCAAGGAGTGATCTGGGAGTTTCAGGAAACAGCAGCTGAGTAGGGAAGCGAGAGACAGAAGGGGTAGTTACGGAGCCACCTATCATCTGGGCAGCTGGAGCTTAATTCCATGGGGCAAACATCAGGGAATACAAGAGAACACATACCCTGGAATTACCCCACGGACAGTGAGAGAGCCTGGGTATTTATTTGTGTATCTACTCCAGAGTTACGGGTTGAGCATGGCTCCCGGGGAGTGTTAATTTCCTTGCAATTCTGTCTTGTTATTCATGATTCTGTTCGGAGCAGTCTTCCGTGGTTTTGAGAAAATGAGCCCTCCTGCACAAAGATGCAGACACTGGCTGACGCACTTCAGAAAAAGCAGGGTCTGAGGGACGGGGCTGAAACACTGAGAGCGTTTGCCACAATGGGTCCATAAAGTCAACCCATTAACCTTCAGCCCATAGAATATAACAAATTTCCTCCTCACCATTTATAAAACCTTTCTTACAGTGATCACCTCTCGGCTTTCCATCTCCTTACTCCAAATGGTCATATCATTGTTAGTTTTTCTGTGTTACAGTTAATATCATTAGTTACCTGGTAGCTACCTCTGGCCATACAGATTGAAAATCTCTCGGCAGCAGCTCTGGGTATGTTTGGATTTGTTGGTTCACAAACTGGCCCATACATGAGGGACAAAAGAAAGAGTCCAGCCACTTCACACTGGTATGTGGTAGGTTTAACGAGCAAGTGAACTTACTTACGAGGCTGGTCTTGGGTGCAGCAAAATGAGTAAATTGCCACACACCCACTGGAATCTTAAATGTTCATTTAGAAGCCTTAACTGGGTTCAGTCACATATTCAGTCCAGATGGTGCCAACAGCACCTACTCTCTCAAGGCTGCACCCTGGAAACAAGCTTCCACTGTGGGAACATGGGCAGATCATACATTCCAAGGAAAGTGAAGGGGATGCAGAGCCTCCACCTACCTGGGTCCAGCCTATGGGTCAACCAGCTGTTACATCCTCTTAACGATTTCCTCTAACAGGATTGCACATTCTACTTTAGCATTTTCAAAATGAGTTTCTGCACCATTAATTTCTGGTTGTTTTACAGATCTTCACTGCCCTGAAGTTCATTCATATATTGACTTTCCTTCTCTGATACTGCCACACTGAGGTGCGTGTCAAAACCCTGTGTTATCAGGTAGCTGGAAAGCTGAACCCTAGTCCTCATGGTCTCTGATTTTCATCAAGCTGTAGTATTTGAACATTATGTGCAGAGGCAGTGGCCACATAAGACTCACTGGAACTGAAGACCCAGCAGGTGACAAAACTGTCATTAATAATCCTATAATATAAAAAAGTAAATTACCTCCTGGGACAAGGAAAACCAGCCTGGGTCTATTACAAAGCATGTTGGCCATTTGAAGCAGAGAGAACAAAAGCAAATTTAATTTCCTTTTTAAAAAAGGTTATTTGAGTCATTATTACCACCTTCTAGCTCCAGACCCATATTCCTTGGATTGTCAAAGTAGTTCACTATTACTACATATGCACAATTATCTAGATTTCAGGAATGCTAAAATATGGGGAGAGTTGTGCATCTTAGAATAAAAAGGGGAAAGGAAGTCTATGCAGAGAGATAAATATATTTATTTAACAGCACACAGCAGAAATCTTTGGGGAGAGAATTTTCTTCAACCGGGAAATGCATTGATAGCCCCGTAGTGAAATAGGAGACTGGATGTGAGTGTGGGTGTGGGTATTGGTGTGACCAGATAACAAGTCTGCAGAGGTGGAATGGGGATGGAGTTGCTCTGAATAACAGCAGATGAAACTTGAACTTGAGCAATGTGGAAAGGAGAGACAGAGGAGCAGAGGGAAAGAGAGGAGCCAAACAAACCAAGAGAGACCAGGACTGGGTATAGCCAATAAAATTTCACTATGGAAGAATGATGCCAACTAGTTCCATGAAAAGTTGTTTTTGTTGCTGAAAAGCAAATCTCCACTCTTGTGTTCTAAACTATGCTCTCCTTCCCCAGTTGAGGAAAGTCTATTATTTTTGTGAATAATTAGATGTGTATAATTTTTTTGAGATGCGAAAAAATAAACTGGAATTGAAGTCGAGATGGATGTACAGGGGGATAGAGACTGCGTATGAGGTCCAGGGACCTGGGAGGCTTTGGTGGCCCTGAGAATATTAGTTCAGCCCTAGAACCCACAGCAGCGATGCCCTGAGGACTGTGTGCCTCCCCATCGGAGGGAATTGGAGGGGGATTGTAGCCAGTTATCTACATATTAAAGGACCATGTCTCTCTAGGTTCTTTTTTGCTTGCCCCTTGGAACCCTACTATCTAGCACAGAGCCGGACTTATTTAATAAATGCTTGGTGTTTAATACATAATAATATAATATCATTTATATATAATTAATAATAATAAAATGATAAAAATAAAATACATGTTTGGTATTTAATAAATATTTGCTAGCTGATTGAAGGAATGAGGCATGAGTAAGTTTTTAAAATTATTCATCAAGATATCAAGCTAAGGGATAATTATTCTTCAGCCAAATTGATTGGCTCCAATAACTGCAATACCCAGAAAATCCCTAACTGGTCATATCCTATTGGCAAGAAAGGGTGGAGCATCTATTTCTGTTAGAGGTACAAGTCTTGATGTAGAAAACTCTAAAGATCTGTCAAGTTTCAAGGCTCGAAGGCAAAGCAAGTCACTGTTTTTATCATGTTTATTATTTAAATATTAGTACACAGATAATGTTTATTATATAAAACTTGTAAAGTATAGGCATATGAAAACAAATTAGAATCACCCACAATCCCACCACCCAAAGATCCCAACTGCAGAGCAGAGAAAGGGAAATATATTTGTGTGACTTCATATATCATTTTTTTTACTATGAAGTTGGGATCTTGTCAGTTACACCCCTGTTAACTTCAATTTTTTTATTGAATATGATATAAGCATCTTCTCAGGTAAGCACATTTATTTCTACTACATCATTCTCAAGATTCATCCCATATGGATGTCTCTCATTATCACATTGTATTTAACCAATTCTCTTTAATAGATGGTTATTTTTTGTTTCTTGCTATCATAGGCCGTCTGAGTTGAAAACCCTTGTGCATCCGCCCGTGCCTTTGATGAACTCTCAGGCTCTCAGACGCCTTCTTTGCACAGATTTCTGTCCTTAGGCAGAGGCTCCTGCCCGAAACTACTGGCAATCAGGGAATTCAACAGACCCCATGGCAGATGGTCTTCTCTGTGTCCATACGTGGGGTCAAATTATATTTGACTAAACTGAACAGCCAATTACATGCTAAATAAGATTGGCTCTTTCCTCTCATCTCTTTGATTTACTATCAATCACATGGATGAAACAATGGACACTCATGTTTTAGGCAGACTTTGCTTTCTTTGTTTCTTTCCTCTTTCCTTTTTTACCTAAAAACCTTACAAAAGAAAATACATATGTAAAATAAATATACTAAATATAAATGGTAAATTACAGAATTATGAATATATTGAATATCTAACATGTACAATATATTCACCATATAAAATGTTCAATATAAATTAGAAGTAGATTAAATTATAAAATAGGTTCCAATTTTGAAAGCTCCTAAAACTTTTCTGCCATTTATAGTGCCAGCCATTCTGCATACATAATCTCCAGTAACCTTCCCAAGGTCGCATGGCTAATAGTAGCAGCGCAGAAAATAAAACTCAGGTTTCTAGTCTATGTTTGTTATTCTTAAAGCTAACACTTATCATAAAACACAAGGCAGCAAATGAACAAGCAAAACAAATAAACTCATAGACACAGACAACAGTATGGTAGTTACCAGAGGGGAAGGGTCACGGGGGGGGGGGGGGGGGGGGGTGTGAGGAAGGTAAAGGAAGACTAGACTTTGGGTGGCAAGCACACAATGCAAGATACAGACTGTAGAACTGTACACCTAAAACCTATATAATGTTATTAACCAGTGTTATCCCAATAAATTTAATTTCAAAAATAAATATTTAAACATTATCAGTATTCCAGACAGCAATAAACTGGCTTACACAGAATAAAGTAGCAAAATAAAAATATAGCAGGTCATCTCATTTCCATTTTTATCTTTACTTTTCAAGTACCAATTAGTAGAATTCAACAGCTTCTGAAACATAAAGGATGTTTAATGATTATTTTTGTGATTAAAGAATGAATGAATAAATGAATCTGAACATGAATTATGTTTCGGAAATTGTTTTAGGTACTGTGAATCTAGCAACGAACATAACAAATAAAAACAAGCTTACATTCTAGTAAAGAAAAAATGGCAATGAACAAATAAAAAGTAAAATGCATAGCAAGCGAAATAGTGATGAGGTCTTCAAAGAAAAGTATATCTGGGAAGGGAAAAAATATATGTTTGGAGAGCTTAGATGATGTCGAAATTTTAAATAGGGTTGTCAGAAAAGGCACCATCTCTAATATTTGCAAGACTTGGAGCAAGAATACCAATCGAGCCCACACACCATACATCTAAGTATTCTAAAATTATAAATCAAAATAGCAAACTGTTCATTAAAGTACATTCCATCCTCTTAATTTGAAGTGTATCTGTGTAATGGCAAACTGGAAAATTATATATGAAGTTATGGCTTTTATATAAAAAGTCAAACATTACTGAATATAATTATTAATGCGTGTTTCTTGGCTGACCATGTTTAAGTGAATACTGTCATCAAATGGAGAAATAAATAATTCGTAACATTTTATATATTTACGCCATGAAATTTATTATACTTTTCTTCATTTCAGCTAACTCTCTATGTGAATAACCAAATTTTGGACATAATTTTTTCCTAGCCATCTTCAGGATCAAAACTAAAATGTAATTATATTCCAAATAAACAAGTTTAAATATTATTTCATCCTAAATGTAAACTAAAATGAATATAAATAATTTTAAGGTAAAATTATTATGCATATGTTTTAAAGAGATTTTTTCTGAAATATTTAAAATTATATACTGATTCAAAAAGCAAAATACAATTATAATTCATGAATATCAACTCTAAGCTAAAATTTATTTAAAGATGAATTTAAAATTTTTATTAAAAATGCAACTAAATCTTTTAAAATCATTTAAAAAATAAAATTTCATAATTCTAACAATGTTCAATTTTTAATGAAACTAAGCTATCACACTTCATATATGTTTCACCTAAACCTAAGGACATACAAATTTAAGAATAATGCAAATTCTTTAGTACTATGAATTATTTGTCAATCACTAAGGGCAACCATTGTGAATATTATCTTAATTCATATGAGTATTGCCAGAATCTTATGGAACATAAAGAAAAAGAAGGAAATTGATGTTCAACATTATTAGGAAATGATATGTTAAGATAATATTCCTTTTATACTCTCTGAGAGGAACTATCTAACCAGTTGATCAAATTGTCTTTGTCCTTCTCTAACAGGACATAAGAGATTGCTCCAAGGCTTAGCATTTCCAACAACAAATATTTATTATTTCTGTTTCTATGGTTTAGGAGTCTGGGTGCGACTTAACTGGCCGCCTGTGGGTCAACACCTTTCACAGCTTTCAGGGTGAAGTTGTTAGGCAGAACTCAAAGGGTGCGGGAAAGAGGGCAGCAGGGTGGGATTCTGAGCTCACTCCCAGGGCTGCTGGCCAGAGACATCATCTCTTGGCCATGCGTGCCTCTCCAGAGAGTTGATAACACCATGGCAGCTGCTTCCTTCAGCGTGAGAGAGAGAGTCCCAATAGCAAAGGTAGTCTTTTCCCTCCTTATAACTGAATTTCCAGACTGACATCCGTCACTTTTGTCCTACCCTATTTGTTAGAATGAGTCACCAAGTCCAGCCCACACCC
Source organism: Desmodus rotundus (assembly GCF_022682495.2). Classification (NCBI taxonomy): domain Eukaryota; kingdom Metazoa; phylum Chordata; class Mammalia; order Chiroptera; family Phyllostomidae; genus Desmodus; species Desmodus rotundus. The sequence continues at coordinate 119,189,216 of NC_071394.1, forward strand.
CAGAGAAGGAAAGAACAAGAATACGGGTCAGCCTATCCCTTGAGTTCCTTCCAGTTCCCATGGTTTTTGATTCTCTTTTGAAAATATCTTTAGTGCATAAATGTATCAGAAAGGCTGATGGAGATTCAAAGTTATCCACTTGAACCTCAACTGGGGAAAGGTTCCCACTGTCCAAAGCACGTGGCTGGTGAAGGAGAAGTTGACTATAGTGCTGATATCTAAGTGATGCTGGAGGGGGTGGCTCCAGAAGGGGGTGCCAGTGATGAGGAACCCGGAGCACCCACCAGACGGGGGTCTCTGACACGGAGAAACTTCCACATCACAGACTCATGGGACTTAGTTTTACCTCTGAGTCGTAGGTAGGCCCGGTTCTTTCTATTTAATTTTATTTTTATTTGTGTCTGTTTAACATGGCCTTAACGGATCATTTTCACTTAGATTGTGCCATACTCTGAAAATGAAGTCTTAACTATAAGGGACAAAGAATTCAGCAATGACATCTGTCATTCTTTAACTAATTAGAGTGCCCCTAATAGGACCCAGAAGAATGAATATTGCATCTGAGCACAACGACCTCTGGCAGGTAGTCTGCAGTTTGCAGTTCTAGGCTTCCTGTTTCTCCATATGCCACCGAAATCGACAAGTCAGGGCATGTCAGAAGTGCCACCTGTGTTGGATCATAGGAACCCAACCTAAACACAGGATTTGGGATTTAATTTTGCAAATATTCAGTGGAGGATTTTTTGCTATTTCTGGAGGTTAACATGTCTCTGGAAATTGAAGTAATTAAGTGTAGGTCAGGGACTTCTTTCAATATTTTCTAACATTGTTGTTTTACTAAGTCCAAGATTAGCCTAAAATATGGTGACTTTGTGTCCAGAATTTTTTGGAACAGTCCTAGTGTCAAATTTACTATATTATCCACCCCCCACCCCCCGAGAGGCTCACGCTTGTCACCGCATGGTGACCAAATCTTTGCTTTAGGAAATGTGAACACAGCACAGTCAGGGAAAAGAGAACATGTGCTGTGCTTCCTGAAATCATTTTCTTAATTGCCGAAACTGCAAAGGTGGAAGATAGAAAAGTTGACACAAATACTGCGCATCAATAGGCAACCTTGTTATAACTCTCCGTGGTCTAAGGGTAGGGCTTTCCTGTTAATAGTGAAATTCAGGAAGAATCTTTAAATCGGCTTTTGAGAAACTCACCACAGGTTCAGCCAAATGTGTGAGTAACGTCCAGCACAGGCTCGTTGCTGCTGCTACACTTACTGGCAAACAATGGCCAACTGCCAAGGCATGTTCAAGCCATGCAGCTGTTTTCAATGATTCATTTCCCCTGATTTCCCAGCTGGCCCATTCAGAAGAACAGCAGGTTTCAAGTCCCAGTTGCTAGCCCCATAGCTGCAAGGAGTCCTCCCCTTCAATGGTGGGAGAATTTTAAAGGCTAAAGTGAGGGACAGTTGCCCTGGTAAACAACGTTGTTTCCATGAGCAGAGTGTAAGCAGGCAAGAAAGGCTGAGAGGAAACGGGAATGTTGATTTCATGGTGAGGTACTCACCATGGCTCTGAATCATAACATACCTCTCCAGCTTTCTCTCCCACCATGCACAGACTTCAGGCCAACATTCCAGCCACTCTGGGAGTTTCCAAAACACAGAGGTTCTTTCACCCATTGGTCACCACTGTTACTCCTTTGTCTGAGAGCCTCTTGCTACCCCAAGTACCATGAACCCTCTGAAGTAGGTTAGACCCTACATTCTTAATGGGGGGATATTGCCCACGGTGCGATGAAAATGACTCTTGGAAGGCAAAAACTCACACTCTTTTTATGGATAAAGCACACATATACAGAGTATACAAGCAGACACACAGTTCATCTGTAGTATGAAAATTGCATTGGGGGGGCTGTAAGAAGAAAATAGAGGCAAACAGGAAAGAAGGTGTGGAGGAAACATCACAGTGTGGTGTCAGGTGTGCGGCTGACTGCTGCTGCTTGTACTCGGAATTAAGGAAATTTGTAGTCACCACTGAAACAGAAACTTTTAAAGTCACTCTCCACGTTCTAGCTGAATGCCAGCTGGAAAGAAAGCCGTGATGGGCACACACACAAAGGATACCAAGGGCTATAAAGAAGGAAACAAAGATAATTTCTTTTATTACCACTTTTGACTGGTCAGCACTTTATCAAATGTATCATTACATCGTACCTAAGAGGTAGAGAGAACTAGTCCTAGAAACAACTGGTTCCTATGACTCCACGTACACTGTTGGGTTGCCTGTACCCATCCCCCACCTCATCCTTCCACCCCTCCGTTGCTCTTTTCCGCGCACCTCCCTCTCATGTCTATTTCTCAGTGAGTGTCCACTTCATTCTCTCCACCATCTCTCTCCACCATCTGAACCCGTGGTCACAGGCAGCTTCAGTGTCATATCTTATAACTATATGACAAAGGGAAAGAGAAGGCTCCCCTGCTTTCTCCTGGGATAGACTCTTTTAGGAAAGGGCTATTATTGCTCCAGTTTAACTTCATACACACTTCTGAAAGATTAATTACATGGAGATGGTTACAATGACAGGTTCAGGCTAGGCCATGTGCCTGCCCTTGTGACCAGGGATCTGTAACCCTGGACGTGGAAACCCCTTGCAGAATCACAGCATGGGAAGAGAAGCAGCTACCCATACAGAAAGGAAGTGTTGCTTGGGGCCAGATAAAACAACAGATGACCACTCTCCAGGGAGGGGAAAACATGGACTTCGGAGGTGCATGGAAAATAAGTTCTAACCCCATTCTGCTGCTTCCTGGATTTATGATATTGAACTTCAATCACTATGGAAGTAAAATAAGAAGTAATAAATCCAAGAGCAGTCAATGCTAAATAACTAATTGCTAAGTGAAAGGATGATAAAGTGCTAAGTAAATGTAAAGTTCTAATATTAATATAACTTTGATCTTGAATTAAAAATTTTCCTTATATCGGGTCATATAATTTCAGAACTACTCCCCCAACACAAACACACACACCCACACACAGTGGATACTTTTCTCAGACACACCGTGCTCAAAAAGATTGTAAACTCCTGGGAAGGAAGGACAATGTTTTCCTTACCTTTTGTGTTCCTTGAACACGGAGCGAATAACTGGGTGTATGTTAACAGCATTGGTTTAAAAAGTACTTGTTAATGTCTGTCATTGAAAAGACTCCCAGACTAGTCACCCTGGGAGCCCACACTTATTCCGCACTGCTGTGCTGTGTTCTAGGTCCTGGGCAAAGGCGCATTTCTGAGAATAGGGATTCATAGCATTAATATTTGCTTTTATCTAAAATGTGCAAATGAGTGACATTTTATCAATTTTTTGGCCTCAAGTTATGAAGTTATGTTAAATCACTTCCATATTTGATAATATCATTCCCTTGAAAATGAGGAATATTATGAATGTCAAGCCCTTGCCACCTTCCTTGCATTATGAATTCCCGTTATTTAATTCTATTCTCATGATAATTTTCAATACATTTCCATGTATTAATTATATTCCCATTGATGTTCTGAAATAACCCCGGCCAAGCTCATTATATGTTTTGATGGAAAAATACTTGAATCTAAATGGCAACTTACATTTACTTTTTCAAAATAGAATTTTAATGACCATTAAAGTCTTTTCCCTAAATAGACTATGATTTTGAAATTCTTATGGAATTTTATATTTTGTCCCACAAAAAATAAGCATATTATTATTTTGGCTGAAATTACTGGGTATCTCACCCAACTATTCATGGTTTTGAAACATGAGTTAACTGTTTCTTATCTTTTTGTTAATGGGCCGAAAACTCTCTTCCTTTAACGTCATGCATTCTGGGTGAGTACTAAAAAGAGGTGATTTAAGGATACCTATCAGTACCGTGAGTAGAGGAAGCTGAAGTGCTAAAGGTGCTGGAACACTCATTCGAATGTCAACATTTCTTCTCTATGGTAATGGGAGGTGTGAATTTCCTACTTTGCATTGCTGAATATGCTCCAATTGGCTTGAGTCCCTTTCCTCCTGATAACTTTTCAGTAAAGCTTTATTTTTCATTGAGTTCATGGGGGTTACACTGGCTAATAAAGTTATACTCCTGTAGATTTCAGTCATGCAATTCTATAACACATCATATGTGTATTGTATTGTGAGCTCACCACCCCAAGTCAAGGCTCCTTCCATCACCATTTACTCCCCCTGTACCTTCTCCCACTTCCCCCCAACCCCTCTCTCTCTGGCAATCGCCATACCGTTGTCTGTGTCCATGAGTCTTCAGTAAAGCTTTTGAAGAGTTTCCCATTCATTACTGTAGAATATAGTCCGAACTGCCTGAGGTGGCCCTCCAGGACCTGCAGATGCTAGCCTCCGCCTAACTCCATGGCCTCATCTTCTCACTCTCCCATTGCTGCCACGCTCTAGCTACAGCCTCCTACATTTCCTCTTCTGAATGCTCTGTGCTGTCCACTAAACATAGGATATATTCCTGTATCTATTCTTCCTACCTGGAATTCTCTCCCCTTCCCCCCATCACCTAGCTAACTCTCCTGCATTTGTGCTTAAGTCGCATTTCATCTTGACCTCCCAGACCAAGTGAGTATTTTCAAAGGGCCATGTGTTTTAGATTTACATTTCTAAAATCTATTAAGGTTTATAATTGTTTCTTAGTAATGGACAGTTTTGTCCTAAGACTAGTGGGAACTGAGAACAAAGAGCAGAAGAGCAGGAATACTTGGGTTCCTTAAATTCTTGCGTCCGTTCCCTAATTCTAGTGCCCAGAGAACAAATTCGAAGAAATGGGAACTGGCAAGGCAAAGGCAACAAGGATGGAGTCGGCCACAGAGGAGCCAACAGCTTTCCTGGGCTAGTCGGTGCATAAGTTGAGTAAGGTGTTTCTTACGAAACCACAGCAGGGAAGCGGTCCACGAAACCACTCCATGTGGGCAGTTGTCAGTCCCTGCTGTCAGACAGGTCTCGCCACCCAGCTCTGAGCACTGGGCTCCTTCTCGCTGGCAGCACAAGCTCAGTCCAACTTATGCTTAGCATTTTAGCCAGTGCCCTTCTCTGTCTTTACTGCAAATTTATACAAGTGTGTGACTTCTGATGACTACAAACATATTTGAACTTTATAATATTCATGCACAATATTCCAGATTCCCCAAATGATATTTTCACACTACTTCTGTAATGTAACTGGAGATATTCCAAAGCCCTGTGAGTAGATAAGGGGAAGAAGCCTCTGCTGAGCTGCAGACTGACTTCAGTCCACAGGCTCTGATCTACCACGCGTTCCGTACTTTCTTTAGTTAGCAGGCATTCTGACCATTATTTGTTTTTCTAAGAATTGTATTTCATGTTGTTTCTCAGGAGTCTGTGCACTTCACCAGATTAGAACTGCTTAGAAGATAATAGATGCTCAATAAGTATTTACCAAATAAAGGAAAGATAGAATAAAAGGAGGGGGAAGGGGAATGACAGAGACAACAAAGCAAATTCTAAGTTTGTAGTTTCTAGCTCTGTGCCTCAAAATTACGTGCTCCCGAAACTCCTCTTTCTCTCTTCTCTTGCTCCTCACCCCAAGTGAAATTCTAATCCTCCACCGTGTACTTCTTTAAATGCGTTATGATGGGAGGAAATAAGTCACTCTTTTAGAGACAAATATCACATTATTTTTTTAATATTGGGGTCAACTGTAATAAGTCACTAATTTCTACAACTGTGAAGGAACAACTTTTAATGTTGAAGTTTATATTTGGTTAAATCTCATTGAAACATATAGACAAGATATTTAAAAATAACTTCTAGATTTTTTTCCAACATTAAGACTGTAAACATTGATTGTGAGTAGTCATTATTTGCAGAATATGTGTCATTCAATACAGATTTCAAACGACACAGTAGCCAGCAGATAGATTCTGGGTGCAGAGTGCAACAATAGATACTGTCTTAGGCTAGAAAAAGTCGTTTGTGGTGGAGCACACGGCCACAGCGAGTCATCCATGGGGCTGTGTGTTTGCACTCCCCTCTGAGGGAAGGATCGAAAGTAAAAGCATGAGTTCAGCAAACAGCAAATCACAGAGTACTGTGTCTGATTCACTGAAGACAGAGAATAACACTATCATAGTGGCTCATTTTTAAGAGTTTCTAAAAACAAGCCAGCCTAAAACTTAGAAAACATAGTTTGTCCGTTTGAAACTTCAAAATAAGTTGCCAAGAGACATTCTGATGAAGGTCTGAAAAAAAAGGAAAAGAATTGGGTGACTGTGTGAGTGTCAGTGTTCATTCCGTTGCTGCTTGATGTGAGATAAAGGCACTCCCTGTGCGTGGACAAGGTTAAGGTTCAGACAGGACTCCCAGGTAAGATCCCAGCACGGGCGCAGCAAGCACCGTAGGTCAGCTCTCACCTCCCCCTTGGGCAGGTCCTTTGCACCGCGCACAAACTGAACAACCATAGCTGTGACTCTGCTTTCAGTTTTTAGCAAGACATGCAACAAATTGATAAAATTTAATACAAAAGATCCCTACTGTATCTTGCTTGATACTTTCTTTAAACATTCATTCTCTTTTAATTAGCTTGAGAGGCAATTTAACAAAATGATTAAAGACACAAGCTTTGCCACGAGAGAAACGCTGAATTAATCACCCATTGGTTCAGTGATCATTCATTCTTCTCTCTGAGAGCTGGACCACTTTAGCTAAATAATGAAATGACAGTGTTTTCATTAATAATCAGTTGTAAAAATTAAATAAAATGATATATGTATTGTACACAGCACACTCTTTGCTACATAGTAGGTGCTCAACAAATGACAGTTGCTTCTAAATTGTTTTCTTAAGGTTGTTTTACTAAGGAGGCATTTTAAAAGAAAGGATGCTTATCTTCACCAACTAAAACCACACAGCTCAAGCCATGTCCCACGCAACTCTAACAGCTGGAGGCAATTTATCTACATATTAAATTAATTCAATTAAAACATTTTAATAATTATGAACAAATAATAGCAATTCAATGAATGAAAGCTCTTTGATTGATCTTTGACAGTATCAAAAGTTATAACAAATCGTCCCTTTTCATGAAGAGACCTGGGTATCCGTTGGTTGTAAGAAAAAGAAAAGGCAAAATGTCCTCAGTCTAGAAAGGGATATAAACTACACACACAGAAATGCCTACTTTTCACTCTTCAGCAAATATTATACCTGCTCTTATTTAAAGATATATTTCAAAACATCCTCATTTATTTCTGTGAAGTTTATTTCACAGACCCACAAACGCATGAGCATACAAACACGCACACGCACAGCTTGTATGAAGATGTCAGAGTCACACAAAAAGCAGAGGCCGTAGGGGTGTGCGGCTGGTACTTCATATTTTCAGCCTTAGCCTCATAGGCAGTTTTTTGCAAATGGATTTCAAAAATAATTACATTAATCAAAACTCTATTTATTCGACCACATTAGTATTGATTTCACTACATTTGTGAAATTTATATTCTGCCTCTTTAATTGCCTACCTCCTGCTGCCTCTCACTATTTGGGCTAAGAGTACATACATAGCTGCACAGATATGTTCAGGGTTTTCCTGTGAAATAAGGTGTCTATAAAGCCCCACTAGTATAAGGAAGCAGGAATTAGGTTCGTCTTTTCCCACCCTCGGTACTTATTAGACCTGCTCCTGAAATCGTTCGGTGTACCGTAGTTTTTTATTTGCATTTGCTCTATGAGCAAATGATGACTGTATTATGTTTAGTTGTCTGAAAATTGATAAATTACCTCATTGTTAGCCTGCCATTTTAGACCCTGAAAAGTAAATGGCAACAAAAGATTTTAGAAGCAGCTTAAAGAGCTAATGTTAAAGTGGTGTGATGTATCAACATAGAGTGTCTGTAATTAAGAGATTAAGAGAGAGAGAGAGAAAGGGAGAATAAATAATAATGGAACAAAGGTTAACATTTGGGGGACTCTGACTAGAAAGCAAATAGAAATTCTTTGTACTATTACTTAAATATTGTTTATCTGAAATTATTTCAAAATTTTTTAAAAATTAGAAAAAACAATTCCAGATTAGATTTTAAATGATAATGACCCATAATCATTTAAGATGGAGACTGTGTGGTGTGATTTTGATGAATAAGAGGTGATTAATGTGACTCTCAGGTGAAGTACTCAATACAACCCATTAGGTAACACCCAACACCAAACCTCATTCATCTTAAAACACATTCAGCTTAGTCAATCTTCATTAAGATCTAAACAATTTGAAAATCCAACACTAGTCTTCCAAGTCACTGCCAGCAAAATAAAAGGGAAAAGATAAAATACAAAATAACATAAAATATGAAGACTTTGGAATAAATTTGCTTTGAATACAATTCCAGAGAATATAAAATATCTTTGCTTACCAAAGACTACATCAAAGAAAAGCAACCCAATTTGCAAGCCACATACTAGCAATCTCATCCATGTCATGCATACGATTATTTTTTTTCCCTAGTAACTGGGGATTTAAATCATTTCAGTTAGCTCCAGGAAACCCACTCGGTATCCACAACCCACTGTCCTCTATTTGCAGCTCTCCCATGGGAGCAGAGCCTTTTGCAACCGTGAACATGGCATTGTACAGTTCCATGCGGGGGAAATGAGTGCGCCCTCTACAGAGTCTTTTAATCCTTATTTATTTCAATGCGGTGGCATTTAATGGCTTCCCTCACGAAACACCACCAATTATTCTCACAGTTTATCTAGGTTTCTGGGGAAACTCTGTTTGAAAGTAGCCTTCCCACCCCATTTTCCCTGGCAGTAAGTTTACTGAGGATTACATTTTACCTTTACATTTTTATGTCTCAGCAAAACCTGCTCAGCAGACATTGTTTTCCCTGTGTTTCCCTGCAAGAGACACATACAAACAGGAAGACCATGAAATAGAATAGGATAAATTGGGACACTAAGATAAACATGTACTTGTACTTCAATCCTGATATCCTGACCTATTTTTAAAAGCTAAGGAAAGAACAAGACCTGCTCCTCCTCCTAAGTAATTCCATGGGAATTCTCTCAGTGCAGTGGAAATATAGGACATAAAGTAGCTCTCTTTATTCCTGGGAGGGAAGTTTGCTTTTAATTTCCAAAAGAAATGGCTGTAATTATTCTTTACCTCTCAGAAAAGATCCTCATTTTGGTAGCTCAGCGATGAAAGAGGCTGTCATACCGTGGACTTGAGTGTTTTGGGTATGGTCACTATACTTCCAAGATTCCCTAATTTTCTAAAAGTTTTCAATTCGAAATGTTCTGAATCTAAAAAAGACAGGCTATTTGACCTTTCAAACTCCCTCAATTGCCTGATTGTATGGAATCGTCTCCTTTTGAGGAGAGAAAGTGGGAATCATTTGGAATATGCTTTTAATATCATGGAAAGAATATAATGCAATTTATTCCAAAGAACACAATCACTGGAAAACCTGTCAGTTGCAGTCAATTCCAAATTGTCTATGAACACTGGGGACAAACAGGACAGAGCCAATGAAGTCCCAGGGTAATCTGAATCCTTCTTTTCCTCCTTCCTGCCACAAGGGCTTTCACACACTGCTCTCTGTCGTACACCGTAATACCTTCTTTGAGTCCATCTTTTCCTGGTATCTATATCTGAGCCTTACTGATCATTCAAATGGTTGAATCCACAGAAAGGGCATTTATTAACTCAGCAAGTGTTTATGCAGTGGACAATGTGCAGCACCTTGTCAGCATTTGGAATACAAGAGTGAACAAGATAAAGGGTTTGCAGTCTTCAATCAGCAAAGGAGACACTGCAGACCCAGACTGTTTTCTAGCAGGGTCTGCGCTCTGGCAGATGCAGCATAATGGTTTTAAGACCAGGTTCTGGAGCCACACTGCCTGGGTTTAGTCCTAGTCTGTCACTTACAGCTGTGTAACGTGGGACAGGTTACTTATTCTCTCTGGTCCTCAGTTTCCTCATCTGCAAAGTGAAGATGATGATAATCCTGTACCCCCCTCCAAGATTTGCTTTGATGATTAAATGAGATAAACCATGGAAGGTGCTTAGAAGGGCACCTGCCTCTGGCAGGACTTTCTCTCATTACCAAGGCTACAGAGGCGTCCATAGGACTACACGGCCAATTCTCCCTCGAGCCTTTTCAGGAGATGGGCATTAGAATTGCATTTTTAAGAGCACACCAATGCAGGAAGCATAGACTTCTCTTTTAAACATCTTGCCAATACCAGAAGGCATTTCCAGATTTCAAATCGCCAATTCATGGCAACTATGTAGGTTCTAAGTTTCAACCCAAAACTCTTTGCCTCAAGTCCTTTTCCTCATTCTTCAAAGAAATCATCACTTCTTACTTTAAGCAAATGCCATGAAGTCATCTCAGAACTCCCCCATGAATGACCCTAGTTTTGGAGAAAGTGTTTTCCACCAACATCTTAGTCATTTCCATGTAAAACCATCCACAATGTATGGCCTGGATTTCCCTAGATTGCACCTGGGCTTCAAAAGGCATGAAGGTGGTGATCTAACTGTGCTTGGGACATCCGGAAACAGGCCATATTTTCAAACTAGTTTGAGACACTTGCTGAGAGTGAAGTGTGCCTGGTTGGATTCCTTCACCATTACTCCCTCTGCATACCCAAGGGTTTCAGACTATCAGCAAATTCCTGTAAGCACTTTCTGCTTGCATCCCACCAACAAAAACCTGTCCCTTACGCACCAAAATAAAGCAAACTTCAAATTGGTGAGTTTTCTTTTTCTGGACAGGTCTGTGCTATGTGACACCTGAAAGGTCAAAGTGAGAGCATATTGAAGGTTGAAACTGCCTGATATTTCTATAAATCCTAAGCATGACCAAATAAATGGAAAATGCCAAATATTTAAAACCTTAAGTTTATGTTGGAATTTAAAGAACTTAAAACCCCTCTGCTTGGTTGGGCATAACAGGCAGCCTTGGTAGGAGACGGAATGGTGTGCAGTAATCGGGGCTGGGGTGACGGGATGACTGTGAAGGTAATATGTTTCCCCGGAGAAATGTTCAAAATCGAAGCAATACCATGAATTTTCTTATTTTCCTATAAACTGATACCCTTTGAAGTTATTTCTGTACAGTTATGAATTCTCTCCCACATCACTTAAAATGTTTGAAAAATTAAAGTGCGTCTTCTGGAGAGGGCCACTAGATGTGCATTAATGTGAGGAAGAAAGAAAGTTTGAGTTTGTGTCCTGTGAATGAAGACCCTGGAGAATGTAGTAGCATCAGCCAGTGGAGGACGCTGGGAAGGGTCTCCAGGCATGAGGAAAAGCAGGAGCCAAGTCCCAGAGCTTTCATGATGCCTTCAGGAAAGAAAAGAGATTTCTGCTGGGCATGCAGTATGAGGATGTAGTTTGAAATGCAGGGCACGGCCCATCAGTGGGATTGGAGATCTAGCCTGGGGCCAGATCTTTAAAAAATGTTAAGGACTGTAAACTTTATCCTTGCAAAACGTGGAAGAAACGGAGGTGGATGACAGGATATAATCAGAAAGGTCCCGCTGACCACAATGAGGAAAAGAGCTGGAGAGCACCACAGAAAGGCTGAAAACATGAAGACTCCCATGGAGGCTGCTGTAATAACCCAAATTGTTATTTTAAAGATAATTACAGATGCACAAGAAGGAGCAACAAAGATACAAAGAGATTTCATGCATTTTTAACCCTTCTTCCTCTAATGGTGCAGCATGTACAACAATAACACACCATCAAAACAAGGACACCGGCACCGGCCCAATAGTATCAACTGGAAAAAGGACTGCACTCAAATTATGTTTCCTGAAATTTTATTACATATGTTCATTCGTGTAATGACCACCAAGGTCAAGATAATATCTAAGTCAGTTTAAATAAGGACTTAACCAAAGACAAACAGAGGAACAGAAGAAATATTCAATAAATAGAACTTATGTTCAGAACTCGAGTTTAGAACTCTCACAATTCAGGGTGTGAATTCTGGAGCTGGGCGGCCTGGGGCTGCATCGCAGCTCCACCGCTCACCAGCTTTGTGACTTGGGAGGATGTGTCTCAGTTCTCTCGCCTGCCACATAAAGATGATAATAGTGCTAATGACACAGGGAGAAATAAATAAGTTAGTGTTTGTAACCCACATAGACTCATACTCAGCCTATGGTAGATGTGATGAATGTGTTAGCCTTTTAGTCCAGGAAACTTACCGTTGGACACCATTTCCAAACTTATGACACTCCTACCACTGGGGATATTTCAAATGACTTCAGATTTTTTCACAGATTAACACTCTTATTCTGAGGATTATGCATTTATTTTTGTAGTTGCTGTATGCTAGTGGCCCATTTAGGCTGGTAACATATAGTTTCCTTCCTAGTTAAATGCTTTGAAGAAAAGTTGATTCAAAAACATAATCAAAGAGTTATACAATCGCTACTCAGAGGTGACAATAATTATGAAATTGGGAATTGTCATTTGTGGTGTATATGTTGCTTGTTTGCAGAGTAACATGTTCACTGGTGTAAGAAGTTTCAAGAATCTAAGTATTCTGTCTGTAACCTTAACTTTGAGTTACTGTCTGAAGCAATTAAAGATGCAAATCACACCTGAAGAATTAAGAAAAGAGGATGAAACAGCAACTCTCTCACCCTTTGCTGGTTGAACAGAAGGGTCATCTCTGCAACAGATTTCTTCACGTAATTAAAGAGGGCTCCCCTGATTAACTAAACGGAGAGCCAAACGCATTTAAACTGGTGATGCTAGGATGACATCGCGGTACTTTGCTTTAGCCGAAGTAAAGGCCCGTAAGTTTTTACTATCTGCAGTATAGTCCACTTGCTGACAAATGTTCAGTACTTGAAGATTTATTCAAGCTTATTAAAGGCCTCAAAGCAATCAGGAAATGTAACAGATATTGAAACAGAGTGCTCCGTGTTTCAAATGCTGAATAGATCTTAGGGTCAGAGCGAGCATCCCAGCTGGGTTAATGCAGTGTGAGCCCCACCCCTCTGCCCTGTGCTCACTCTGATAACACCTGCCCTTTACTCTCCAATCATGGTGTGTTCTTTACTAGCGGAGGGAAGCTCTGTTTCATTTCAAAGGGTTGCTTCTCATTAGAAAAGAGATAACTAGCAGAAATATTTACAAGACTAGTGAAGCAAATTGTTTTCCTGATAATCCAGAGTTAGGTCAACTATCTTCACTATTTCTGCCAGGGGTGTCCATACTTTGGGTGTCTCTGGGCCATCCGAGAAGAAGAGGAGTTGTTTTGGGCCACACATTAAATACATTGCCACACATAATCACACAAAAAAATCTCAAAATGTTTTAAGGAAACTTACGATTTTGTGTTGGGCCTCATTCATAGCCATCCTGGGCTGCATGCGGCCCCGGGCCACGGGTTGGACACCCCTGGATCAGTCATCCCAGCATTGCTAGTGGAATGTTTTGGTCAATTGTAGATTAATAAGCCCTTGGTTCTAATAGCCATTTTTGTAAGGATCTCAAGGTATCAGGACACACCTGTAAGTCACTAAATCCTGTGCCTTTCCACAGCCAACTCCTTTTTTCAGTTCTCACACGCTGAAAGCCCCTTCTCTCGCCATTCATCTACGACCAGAATCAGGCTCACCCGGGCTCTTCCTAGTTGTTGCTAAACATTTTTTTAACCTAACATTTTGAATTATTAATGGCCATTGGGATTTCTTTACCATTTGCATTACTTATGCTTTGGGTATCTATTTCCCAACTCTCTGACCTTCCCCTAAAAATGATCTCTTCTTTTTCCCAGGACTTTATGTAACAAATTGCCACAAACTGGATGGCTTAGAACAAGAGAAACATATTCTCCCACAGTTCTGGAGACTAGGAGTTCAAAACCCAGGTGCTGGCGGAACCAGGTTCCCTCTGAAAGCTCTAAAGGAGAATCCTCCCCAGTGTCTGCTGGTTGCAAACAACCCTTGGTGTTGCTCGGCTTGCAGATGCATCAGCGTAATCTCTACTTCCGCATCACAAGACAGTCTTCCTTGTGATGGGGCCTAGGCTGAGAGAGAGAAACAAGGTTCAAAGCAACAGAACCTGAGGCATGAGAGCAAAGCTGTCAGATCAGGGCCTAAGGCTAAGAGGCGGAGCTTGGAGCAAGTCCCCAAAGCTGGTGTTATTCGACACTATTTACTTTACATCCATTACTGTGTCTCAATGCTTTATATTCATTCTATTACTCAAACTTAAACAACCTTGCGAGATAGACATTACAATCTTCATATTTCCAATGATAAACTTAGGCTAAGAGAGGTAGAGTAAACTTTTCAAAGTTATTTGGGGACAGAGTCTAACCCATGAGTGAAGAGGGAGATATTAGGGAGTGCCAAATTGGCTCAGATAATTGGAGTATCATTAGCTCCTTTCCCTGGGCCTCCCTAACTTTATGTTCAAATTCCAGTCAGGCAAAACGGGTGATAATTGGCCAACACATGGCTGGGAGAAAAGCAAAGAAGTGACAAATTAGCTAATTTTGTATCTGAGAATAGAAACAGGCTCTAATTCTGAGCAGTCTGGGTTTGTCCTGGCTCTTTGTCTTTACAGACACACACTATACTTTCCAACTCAACCCAAAGGGATCCTGCGCACCTCTGCTCATGCATAGAAAGGCGTGGCAACTCCCAGGGTGTGTGGCAACTCCCAGGGTGTGGGGCCCTCTGGGTGTTTCTGTTTGATCGTCCCATGGCTCTGCTCTCTTTCATTTCCCTCAAGTTCCTGACTGGGATGGCTCAGCCATGCCAAGCATCACACCTCACAGACAGCAGCCCACCCTCTTCTCCTGGACCTCAAAACTCCACCCTCACTCCCATGCTACTGTTACCACCCCAAGCCAGCATACCGCACCCTTCCAGGGAAGGGAAGGCTACTCAGAACTGTCACAACAGAAAACAAACCCCGATTTCTTTTCCAGAGCAAATGGGAATCTCTGTCCTGGCTGGGCTGTTTTTCCTCCCGTACCACAGTCTGGTCAGGCAAGCAGAAAGAGCCAAGTCTCGTCTGTGGGGTGGTGTAGAAAAGGGAAACTGATTTCTACAAATCCCCGCTGATGGACAGCCAAGGCAAAGGAGATTCCCAAAGGTCAGGTGTAAACATGTGGACAGAGAACAAGAATTATTCTAAAACCAAGATCAACAGCACAAGACAAGTAAAAATTGACAAGTGGGGGGCTGGAGGCAGCACTTGGGACACAGGGACAGAAAGCTTTTCGGGTGGTGTTTGAGGACAGCCTGTGGGTAGGATGAGTGTAGTTAAGGACGCTGCACTGATTTGGATAAAGAGAATCCAAGGCCAAGACTAACTCAAACTTCTTTAGTGACCTCATTCTGAGGTCTGTGGTCTGAGTCACCAAGCAGCCTTTCTGTATGCCTCCCTGCCGTTTACCTCTTTTGGGAGGTGACTCAGTAAGGTTACAGGAATTCTTCAGTCACAAACAGAATCACTGCTGCAGGCAAGTATATAATGAAGTACCACTTCCAGGAGGCTTTTTGCTAATCTCTGCAGTATTTAGCTACAGAACATATATCAAGGCCAAAAGAATTTGTCTGGCTAAGGTCCATTAAAATAATAAAAAACTTAGAACACCTGATCCTCTGAAGAATTTATTTCACAGACAAAGCAGTTTATTGGAAGGAGAGTGGATCCACTCAAAGCCATCTTTGGAAAATCACTTTGCAGGGTCCTTCTTTCTCCTCTCCCAAATGGATACCGTCACATTTTCTCATGTTTCTTGGCTTATGAAAACACACTGGCCCACTGACTACACGTCTAGTGGGTATAATTTTGAGGTACCTGTCCTTTTTCTTCCTTTACACGAACTTGAAGGTTGACTTTTGTTTGCCTTTTAAGTCCAGGCATTTGTCGTGATATGAGAGGAACTCCAGAGGAAACAGTCCGCCAGGGTGGTGGGCATGTCTTGCACCCAGGGAGGCAAAGCTGTGCCCTGAGAACACTTGTCAACTTTGAGCAGCTGAGGGCCTCTCTGTGGTTTGGAAGTGAGGTCAGAGACCAGTTGAAACTGAACCCAGCAAACCAGTCCCACCTCTGAGTAGGAAAAGAAAATGGCTTCCTAACAGGGATTTGGCTGAGAAGTTTCAAGCCAAGTCAGGTCTAAGGCTTCTCCTTCTTCATTCTTTAAATGCCTTCCTTCTCAATTCCCTTCCCTTTGAAGAAGACAAAGAACCGTCTTATGTTTCTGCTTGTAATTTCACACTTAAAAGAACACTTGGCCCTTCTGCTGAGGTTGATTCAGACATCTGGTACGGACATCAGGAAGCAGTGCCAGGGGCTGGCCAGGTTCCAGGTGTCGGGGCCCCTTCGGCTTACTCCACATTTTCAGAGCATCCCTATGAATGAAGAATAGTGTACAGTGTTTTCGCCCTTAGGAAGTGCTTGCTATTGTGTCTATAAATGAAAAATAAAGGACGGAGTACTTTAACAAGTATTTCATGTTTATGAGTCGCTTGGGTTAAAATGAAATCTCTAGTAAGGAATATTGTGACAGATGCAGGGAACCCTTCGGACTGACATAGGTCTGTTTAAATCTCAGGCACAGACATAATTTCTGACAGATACTTCCATCCCTAGGTTTTGTCACTTCTATATAACCTTTAGGCATTGAAAGGAATTCTGCTTGGATACATTCTTGATGTCTTTTACTTGCTGTCTTTCTAAGGCGAAAAAGCAACCAGTAATTAAAAGAGAAAAAACAAACTCGTTCCTGTCTAAGATGGAAATGATGGCTCCCTTGAATTGCTGCTGGAGAGAATATACTTGTGAGATCAGCAACCTGATGTGTCTCGGTTTGTTTGTCTTTTTTAATTGGGAGATTTGAAGAGTGAAATAACCTCTCCAGGAAACACCTCTGTTCCTATGTTTTGAGAAACATTTTATGAGGAAGTTTCTCAAACTAAGTTGTGTTGTTGTCTGTATTCCCATCTCTATTCTCCCTCTGGATTGAGACCCCAGAGGGCAGGAATATTGATTACTTGTCTCATAAGATCAAAATGTTACACAGAGCCTACAGCATAGCAGATTGCTCATACAGTTGTTGAATAAACAAAAATGAAGGACAGCTGAAGAAAAACATCTCTGGGTGTCTCTTAAAGGAACATGTCCTCTGGTAAGATGAAGGCAAGTGGAATAACCAAAAACAGGGGTCAGCAAACTACAACCTGAGAACCAAATCTAGTAGTTCTCTATATTTTTAATAAAGTTTTATTGAATCGCAGCCACAGTCATTTCTTTACATAAGGTCAACGGCTACTTTCACACCACAACAGCAATTCAGTGTTTGTGACAGGGGCCGCATGGGCCACAAAAGCAAAAAATATTTAAGACCTGGCCTTTGATTGGAAAAAGAATGCTAACCCCTGACTTAAATGAAGAAAGAAGCACGGAAGTGAGTAAGCAACAAGTAGTGACTGAATGCTTATCACGTGCTTCATTCATTGCAGGATTTGCAGTAGACACAGCAACATATATCTTAGCTCTCTGAGTAATTGGTCCTTTAACTATTTGAGGGCATTGATTTAAGCAGCTGTGCCAGTGAAAGAGAGAAGTCATTATCCATGTGTTGGAGGAAAATGAACCTCATCAATATAAAACAGCTGGTAAATCCAAGAGGAGGTGAGCAGAGGGGACCACATTAAGTGCAAAAGTGGTATTTTGGATGCAGCAATGACAAATAGTAACCAGAAGAATGTAATTATTGTCCAATATCTCTCAATCCTATTTCCCCCCCCAAAAAAAACCAAGGAAGGCATTGCATTCTGCATTCACTGTAGAATAAAGACTAACTATTTTACTTGGATAGTGAAGGAAGGAGTGACTTCAGAAAGCTGACAAACTTGGTGACAATTGTGCTGCAGATATTTAATTTCTGCTGTATGGAATTATTATTTTTAATTGTATTGAAGACATACTATTAATCAAAGGAACATGTCAAGGGCTTATATGCATTATTTAATTTGACTCCAGCTTTATGCAAGAAGCCTCATTATTTGCTTAGCATGGCATTATTATCTTCATAGTAACTTCCTAAGCCACACAGTGTATGAGTTAGTCAGAGTAAGGTACATTGTGCTTTAGTAACAAACAAGCCCCACATCTCAATGGTTTGACACAATGTAAGTTTTTTTGTTTGTTTATGTTACCCATTTTGTTTATGTTACTCATACTTAGGTTACATAAGTATGAGTCAGCAGGTATTTCTGCCTTCTGTAGCCACTCAAGAAACCAAGCCAGCAGGGGTCTCATTTTCACCACCGTGCTTTGTGAAAAGAGTATTGCAGCATCTCCTACTGCCTATGATGTGCTTCATCTAGCAGCAACACAAATCATGTCCACTCATACTTCATTACCGGAACTGGAAACCATTTCCCTTCAACTCCAATACCCATTATCTTTCTATCAGCATTTATAGTTACATGATAATTCGTATTGATATAATAATGTGCTTCATAGGTGTTTTTCATCCCAAATATAAATATTCACAGAGATATGTTGACATTTACTAGTTCAAGAAATATTTGTTATGTGCCTCCAATAAGCCATACACTATCCTCGCCATCAGGAAGATAGCAAAACCCAAATGGCCATACCAACCTTCACTGAGTTTATGTTCTAACAGGGAGAGAAAATAACATATTAAATGCATTGTTTTCAGTAAAATATGAAGGATAACTGCTAATAAGTGCTGTGAGAAAATGAGATACGGAAGGTGGTAGAGATGCTGGGGGTTGGGAGCTGAGATACTTCCCGACCCACACGACCCAGCAGCACTTAGGCCTGAGCATGACGAATGGCCTGGGCACCCTGGAAACCTCCTGCGTCTGGAAGGAACCTGGTACAAAGGGCAGACATACCATTTCTGGTGGTCTCAAGTTCAATAAACATTCTGAGGGGTACAGATTCCCATAACTTCCTAAGCCACACAGTGTCTGAGTTAGTCAGAGGGAGGAGAGGTGGAGCTCTTGCCAGGATCATCTGGCTTTCTGAGGCCCCTTTTCAAATGGAGAGAAGGGGGTGGAAGGAGGAGCCTATGGTACCATGTTCAAAACTTGGACTCTTCTCTGCCTCCTTAAATAATTATAATTGTGAGCAAAAAAATAAAGGTCCATAAAATAAGTCTTCAAGGAATAAGATGAAGAGAGGAGCAGAGGTTTCTTTGGCATGAAAAAAAGAAAAAAAAGAATAAAACCTGGATAGGTACCCTATGTATGTGTGAGCAGAAGTTAGAGATAAGCCGCTTAGGGCTTGGCTGGGAGAGGATTGCAATGTTTCTCCTCACTTATAATGAGTGACATGTTTGTAATGAATTTTCCTAGCCCCTGTTTTG
The DNA here is from genome assembly GCF_022682495.2 of Desmodus rotundus. NCBI lineage: Eukaryota > Metazoa > Chordata > Mammalia > Chiroptera > Phyllostomidae > Desmodus > Desmodus rotundus. The sequence continues at coordinate 119,208,611 of NC_071394.1, forward strand.
CTCCCCGTTTCCTTCTTCCTAAAATAACACTTCCATTTGCTCAACTCCACTCCACTGCCCTCTGGCCCTCTCCATAGCTCCCATTGGTAGCTCATGAAGTGTTTTAAGACCAAATTATACTCTTTACTTTCAGTAAATCCTTTCTCTTTCCCCCCGCAATTTTTCCAACTTACTGTCAATCTTCATGTTAAGGTTTCCAGCAAAGTCCATGGATAAAAAATATCTCCTTTGTAAGTGGCTTTTTCTATTAGCCTGAATCATCCTACCTTGTCAAAACACTTAGCCCTGAGATTGTAACTCCCTGGAAGGCCTGACTCAGACTTCAATTTACCTATGACCTTAGGTGGATGAATCACTTTGTCATTGTGACAAAGGCTCCTCAGGGAATATAGGATTATTCACGCTCTGCTCAGCGACAGAGTAAGAATTTGAGGATTTCTTAATATTTTAACAGTGTTCTGCTGTTGAAAAGAATGATACAAACATCCTACTTGGTGACTTTGATCAGTAAGAGATACAGGGAAAGCTGGTATCCAGCACACACACCCTCAGAGCTCAGGCCTCCTCTTGAAAGACCAGAGTACCATTTTGGTTCCCTACCTGCACCCTCATTACTCATCCCACTCTCCCTCCAACTGCTTTCCTCTCTCCCCACCCCTCCAACCTACTCCAGTAACAATAAAAATATATGAGACACCTTCTATTGAATGTCTACCATGTGCTGACTGCTGTGTTACACATTGTGGCAGGTTGTAGGGACAGTCCAATTGTTCACACTCCAGGTTCCCATCTGTGCCATGTGACTTTACAGTTCCTCTCATGGACACAGAATGCATTTCCTGCTCCGCTGGTGCTGGATTTGATCATGTGATTTGCTTCGGCCAATAGAATACAGTATAAGAAGTAATGTTCCCCTTCCAAGTCTGGTCTTGAACAAGCCCTGATATATTTACTTTATCTCTTGGGACTCTGGCTCTGTGGTGGGAACAAACTTGAGCTAGACACCTAGAAGATGAGAGATATGTGTCTCAGTTACCTGAATCACCTCAATAACCAGCCAACATCTGGTAAATCTCCAGGCCTGGGAGGGGGATCTTCCTAGACCAGCCAGCCCCCAGCTGACCGAAGATATGTGAGTGAACCAAGTCGTATCAACCAAGTCTGGCCATGGCGGCAGCAATGCTGAGCAACCCACACATTCAGAAGCAATGATAACTGGTTTTTATATTGAGCTGTGAGTATTGGGGTATCTGTCATTTCTGACTAACTGATAAACATTTTATAAAGCTTAGTTCATTTACTCATAATAACTTTACACAGCAGGTTCTATGACCATGCCCATTTTACAGACGAGAAAACTGATGTCACACAGCCAGGAAGGGGCAGAGCTAGAATCCCAAACCCAGATGACTGATAACTTAACATCTGACTTTCTTTCACCATATTTATCACAGTAGCTACCCCCTCCTTGCTTTTCTGTTCTCACGTTTCAGAAGGGAAGGTTTCAATTACAATCAATTGAAATTTGCTAAAGCTCACGCTTTTATTTTGAAGGTAAAAAATCCTTCTCATTAAACTCAAAGTAAGACAGGTAACTGACTTTTCTTGCAGTGTCTGTTGTCTTGTGAAGATTCTCTGAAGCCCGTGTCAGTGAAGAAGTAGACACAAGACATTTCTGAACATTTACGGAAACATTTTTTTCTGGTAATAACTTGTTATGCAAATAAGCGTTGCCTGCTCTAAAATTGTCCAGTGTTCCTTCCTAATGAGTTATTATAATTAGTGGATCCTGCCACTCAGTGAGAAGTTAGTTTGTTCTTCGGCTGAATAACTAATTGGACAGGTCAATTCCGACGTGATCCATCGCCAGGGGAGGCTCTGTGAGAGTGGGGAATAATAGCCAGCTGGGAAGCTGCTGCAGTTTCATGGAGATAATGGCATCAGGTTTGGCATATTGCTTGGGGCTAACCACACTTGCTCTCCATAGAGTTGCCCTCGGTTACACAACTTTCCTGGGACAAAATAATGGAAGGAAAACTCTTTATTCTTATAGGATACAGGTAAGAAGTGCTTGTACTCTCAAGAAACATGAATCAGTTGTATTCTTTGGTAGGTTCCACTAAATAAACGTTGTTCTCTTCAAGCAGTCATCTGTTGTTAATTTGTTTTTCTTATCTGCAAAGTTCAACATTAAGGCTTTCTTTAGTTCAAGCCACTTTTGTTTTAAACATGCAATAGTTCTTTTTTCTTCCTGTCTGAACATTTTGTAAAATTTTGTGCAGAGAAGTTTCAACATTGCTGATATGTTGAAGGAGAACGAGGAAAACGTCTAGTATCTTTTTTCTCATGGCCGCTAGATCTGTTATGTGAAACATTGCTATAATTACTTTCAAATGCACAGCCAAGAGTGTAAAAAATGTTAATGCTTGTAATGCCTGAATCACTGAGTATTCCTATTCGTTCCATTGTCAATAACAATTGCATGACATTTTCTCTGATTTCCCATTCTCTAAAAGGTTGAGAAAGTAGACATTCTTTTGACCCATTCTCACGAAATGGAAAGAATTCCCCAACAAGACTTTGTTTTCTTTTTAGACACACTGATGACTCAAGTATATTTAAATAAGTGAAAACTTAAAAACAGTTCTTAAAACTATCTTATTTAAGATTGTGAATACTAGTACCTCAAATAACATTATAAAGATTGAAAGCATGCTATAATTTAAACTTTTTTTCTGCCTTGTATTATTATTACACTTTTATAATTTGATCCAAGAAAAATGGGAGATTCTTCCAGAATTACTAACACACTCTCTGGTAGTGTTAGTATTTTCTGTCAGTCATTTCCCCATTTATTCAACTATTTAAAAGTTATTATCCATATTTGATATACAACATTAACAATTTCTAAAAATCACTATTAATTATTGTGATATTTTATGTTTGAAACAATAAATGTACATTTATATTCAAATGACTGCTAGTGTTTTATCATATGTAAAACACATAAGATTTTCCACTTGAAGGTACATCTATAGAATATATATTTATACTTGAAAGTGAATATTCAGATAAGAACAATGAATCAAAGTGAAATAGCTCACTCCTTTTATTGACCTGGTTATGCTGTTTACATATGATGGTGACATACACAGTCACATGGCCCTACGCCTCACATTTAAGGCTACCAGAAGTATGAGGTTGCACATGAATCTTCACTCTGAATCTGCTGAGGCCAATGCTGAGATTGAAGCTAGAGAACACATTTTGGCCAAATATCTAGGCCAGAGCTAAACATTGATGATTCCCTAAATAGATTCCTTTGGGAGATAGATAAATTTTAAGACGTCAAAATATATATTTTCCCAAACATTTTGGATTTCTATCTTGTACCTGCATGCAGGTCAAATATAAACATCAGAATTATTTCCCACTCCAACCAATTTAAAAGCAGTAGTTAGCATACACCTATCATGATTTAGCCACTGAAGTCAAGCACTTTGCCTGTGGGGAAAATAACTGACACTTAGAAGAGAACAAAAAGGATGATTAAAAAAAAAGAAGTAAATGAGATAATTAACGGCAGGTGAAACAGTTAAACAGAGACCAAAATTGTTCCAGTCTTTCAGCATAATAAAGTATGGAATATATTTCAAAGAGTCAATTAATTCTCATAGTATATTTTTGTTGAACTCTTGGGCTCATGGACAAATATGATTGCAATTGATAAATGAGTATAGTTACAATGTGAATGTTCATTGATACTTTATTTTATTAAATAAGAATAAAGTGAATACATGAAGATGTTTGTTATTCATAAATAAAATGAACAGCTCTCTGAATTAAGTAGTAGAAGCCAAGTACTAAAAACCTATTTTCTCAATTATTTGTGCTAATCATGACGGAACAGCAAAAATCACAACACATTTCACCTGATTATTAGTGTTCCCTTATCATTTCATTGAGTCTAGATCATACAAAAGACAATAAAGTAATGCCTGGTTTATAGCATTTGCCAATTTCTGTGATGTAAAAACTGTCGCCATGGCCAGCATTCAGCAACAAATGTGAAGTCTCTGCGTGCAGGAAAACTTGCCTAAATAACTTCAACGGTGTAAAGAATGGTAAAATGCAATAAAGCCATCAAGAAAGATAAATTTTAATATATTTATTTTTAAATTAAATTTAATTTTGAATAATGGCTGTACATTTTTAACACGTGACTCACAAAAATACTGAACATTTAATAACCTGATCTCATAAACTGGTATGTCAGGCTCCAACACCCTGTTGCTCCCCACTCTATTCCGCCCCTCGGGCAACATAAACAAGACCTTTACGTTTTAAATTATGAAAGAAGACACAGCACTCAACTGGATTAAAGAGGGAGTCAGGAGAATCCATCTACTCTTCATTAAGCCCAAGCAGCACTGCGTAAGTGCACCCAGCATCAAAGGAAGAAAAAACCAGCAAGGGAGGGGTTTAATGCACCTCTCCAGGCATATGCAGTAAAATAACAGCAAAAAGGCCTAAAGTGTGGCAAAATAGGTCAAGAACCTATTTCAGTAGAAAATGTAAGCCTTCATAAAAAGAAAACATTCCTAGCAGTGCTTCAGGGTATCAATATACTAAACAAGACCGCAAATTTAAGAAACCAGGGTTCGAAGAAAAATATAGAGTAAGAAGAATAAACAAAGTGAGGGGAAGATGGGAGTTTTAGTGTTAAAGAAATAAACTGAGGACAAACTTCACAAAGTTATCACCACTGTCGCCACCACCAGACTTTTTAATTTCCCTCCATGCTTTATTCACACGAGGGTTTCCTCTCCTGGAGACTGAAATATCTATTATTTAGTCTAGAAAATGTTAAGAATTCCATGTCTTCATTCAAATAATCGATTCTGAATAGGACAGCACCAAAATTTTTTAAAAAATGTCAGGAATTTTTCAATACCAAGGCTCTGGTTTTAGCACCATCCCTAAGAACTGTTCTCAAATTTAAAGAAATCATCACATTTCTATATAGTTAATGTAATAGAAAAATATTAGTGTCACCTTTCCACTTTTGCCAATAATATGGTAACACCTAAGATATAATCTAAATAAGAAAAACTCATTTTCTATTGGTTGTTTTCTAAATGTGAGGGATTGTGATTAAAAAAAAACCCTTAAAAATGTTTACACCATTTAATTCTCATGACAACTTGTGAGTTAGTAATTAATACCAATCTTACTTTTAAAATGAGGATGCCGCAGGTCAGAGTTACTAAGGAAGCTGTCCAGGGTTACACAGAAAATACGTGGGAGACCCATGATTTGAAACTACTTGTGCCTACTTCCAAAATATATGTTCTTACCTTCACCACTCTCCTGGCTTCCTTGATACACTTTCCTTAGGATAGCTCACAAAAGGCAGAGAGAGATGAGACCAACTGTTCTAGAGTGTTCCTTTGATGCTTTAGATTCTTTTCCTATTTTATTGGCGCACTATGCATTATGCAGATCTTGTATCATAAAAAGCTACACTTGAAACCTACATAATCTTATTAACCTATTTTTAATCTTATTAATCAATGTCACCCCAATAAGCTTAATTAAAAAAAAATAACCCCCAAAATAATCTTGTAAGAACATGGTACCACTCTTACGTTACAGGTGGAAAAACAAACTGATAAGGCTTAAGCATTGACTAAATGTAACTGTCCAAATGAAATTTCCATGTGATTTGCTCTGGGTCCTACTTGAAGCCTAATCTGCTTGTTCTCATTATTAAATGTTGTTTCACACCATGTTAGAAAGGGTGCTGCTAAATCCGATGTTAGGCCATGTTGTTTCCAAGGCCAAGGTGCTCACCTGGGACTTACTGAAGAGTTTACTTTCTTACCATACCAGAAAATGCACTTTTCCCTTCTGCCTCTAAAATATGGGGACAAATGAACAATCTTAATGTTAAGTATCTTCAGGAATCAGCACCAAAACTGCCGCTCAGGAACTGTCGGAAGCATTTGAAGATGGCGGCAGGCAGGAAAATGTAATTCTTCTGAAATCTTACCTGGGAGTCTAACAAACTCTCCACCATTGTGAAACCTTCTTTGTGCTTTGAAGGATAATGATTTAACTTCAATCCCGGCAGGATAGTTACTTCCCTATCACCAGACCCCCTTCCAAAATGAAGGGTTTGAGCTGGGTCATGAAGATTCTCTCAGTCTTGCTGCTTTTGACTCGAGCACACACTTGAAAATAATTAGCCAACCACTGGAACACTGATATTTTCCTTTCCGCCAGCAAAGCTCTTCCGAGGCAATAATTTGCCTCTCTTCAGTAACATCAAACTCTTCAATGGAATAATGACGGGCTCGAAATATATGGGTCTGAAACAGATCAGCGAGAGTCAGATTCGAGAAACCTGTAACCCTCTTTTACTGCTGAGAAAGCAAAAGGAAAGTGCAGTGAACCCCTCAGCGGCAGCCCTGAGATCCCTCCTCATACCAGACAGCTCTGGAGCTGGTATTCTGGCCTCTATTCAACTCAGGGACGCCTCTGTCTATGAGCCCCATCTGCTCTCTTACTCCCGTGACACGCACCTCCTACCGTCCTGCAGACCTCCTTGCTATTGGCCTCTGGGAATTGCCAAAAATGACTTTCCTCATTTTTTTGAGACACCCAGACTGTTGGATAAAGCTATCTTTTTGTCTACTTTGCTTGACTTAGTAATTACAAAAACAACCTATTTTTACTGTAGAAAATTTGAAAAAAATGAACAGAAGTATGTAGAGATTAAAAAAAAAATCACCCCTATGATAACAGTCAGAAGAGTAAGTATCTCAGCAGGGGTGTAGAGAGGTATGGGCGGGGGGCGGGTAGGAGTTGAGAGGAGACATAACGAGCCTTTTGGGTTGCTCACCATGTTTTATATCTTTGTCTGGGGGATGGTGACACAGGGCACGCATGTTTCAAAAAGGAATTGTGACACACTTTACACACTTTGCTGCATGTGTGTGTAGCAAAGTGTGTAAAATACCTCAATAAAAAGGAAAACATTGAAAATCACCCATCACCTCCAAACCCACAGCCACCTTTACATGTTGGGATATGTCCTTCACATACATCTGTGTGTGTGTCTCAGTGTTTTACACTGTGAAAAGTGCATTGGCTATGAGATCAGGTAGCCCACTAGCTATAATATGAGTGTGCACAATTACTCAACCACAGTGAGCCTCCCCTTCCTTAGTCACCAACTCAGCTTTTAGGTGAGGACATTGTCTCTAGAAATAATGTGTTTTTTGGTCTTTGTGCATGACATATAATCTGCACTCATGCACTTGGTTTTGGTTTCTTCTATCTTAACAGAAAATGTGTCCCTCTGCTTAATAACTTTCCACTTGCATATATCCATACGACAAAGCTGCACGCAGAGCAACATGATCCCAGCTCTGCTCCCACCAAGGCATGCTGTCAGCTTCCTTGCTCCAGGATTCTTTTCCAGGATGCAGCCTTTGTCTTTAGTTTTCTGCACCTTGTGTTTATTTGTGAGGAAGCTTGCAAAGTTTATGACTCTGTTTTCTCAAATAACTGAAAAACCACTGAGTGTTGAAATTGGCAGCAGGAAGAGGCAAATGGGGGCAGAAGGAAAAGTAGAGAAGCACATGGAAGTGGAGCCTGGCACATGCAGAGAAGGAGGCAGGGCTTGCCTCTCCCAGAACTTGGATTTGGGGTTGGAGCCAAGATGAAACTCATTTCCCCGTGCTGGGCTCCAGGTGACATTTGGATTGCAGGTAGCAGGGACTTTGTAAAGACTTTAAGGCAATTCAATAGACACAGATTTAACTAAGAAGCATCATTGCCACTGGCAATATCTCATTACTGATTCAAGGAAGGAATCTTACCCAGACTTAAACATATTTAGCCTTGGCTGCACCATTTTACTGTTATGAATTTAAGTAAGTCAAGATATGTACTTACATCTGTATGTACTAGGCAGGAAATAATTCATGGCATACCAGACCAATGTTTATTGTACACTTTTATTTCCTTTATTAATAGTTTACTCTCAGTGTTGAGCTCCTGAGGGCCAGTACCATGTCTCTCATGTCTATTAAAAAATATAACAGTTAATGTCTACTAAGACTTTCTACATATATTAATTTATTTTACCTGTATGACACTGAAAAGAAATACAAAGAAGGCAATTAGGCTTGTGTGGAGCTCTATTATATCTAGGAATTTGGGAGCATTCTCTCTTTCTGCTTTACCCTCCTAGCATGTGAGTTCCATTCTCAAGTTTACCTCATGGCTCAGTATGGCTGCTGGAGTTCCAGCTATCATGTACACAATCCAGATGGAAAGAGAAAAGAAACAGAGAAAGGGGATATAACTCTCAACTGCATCAGAAGCTTTAAAGAACCTTTCCAGAAGTTAGAAAAAACACACTTAGGGCTAACATCTCATGGAGAACTCAGTCATAAAAAGAACAAAATATATATATATTTGTTTCTAGAGTTGACATCCTTACCTAAAAATGGAGAGTCTATAACTAAGGAAGGAGAGAATGCTACTTAATAGGTAATTGATAACAATGTCATCTCCGTGTTACAGATGCAGACCTTAGGCCCATTGTGGTTAAGTAATTGTGCACAATCATAAGATATTATAGCTAGTGAGCTACCTCATCTGAAAGCCCAGGTACTTTTCACAATGTAACACTGCTATCAATGTTACTTTGCAAAGGGTTGCATGTAATAGACATTCAATACACATTTGTGCAATAGGGTAGCAAATGATCGCCCTGAACCAGCAGAAGTAAAATGGTGAAGAGCATGAGCTCTTGAGCAGTGCTTCTCAAACTCTAATGAGCAATGAATACGATTCCCCTGCACATCTAGTTAAAATGAAGATTCTGATTCAATAGAAATGAGTGGGTCTGAGAGCCTGAATGTCTAACAAGCTTTCTGTGCTGCTGGTCCATGGACCACTCTTTGAGAAGCAAGGTGTAGACTTGCATTACCCAATACAATAATTGCGCACCTGAAACGTGGCTGGTCTGCATTGAAATGCACTGTGCAGGAAGTATAAAATACACAATAGATTTCAAGGATTTCATATGAAAAAAGAATAAAAAATATCTCAATATCTTATATAGATTTCATATTAAAATTATAGTGTTTTGCTTATATTGGATTAAATTAATATACTATTAAAATTAAATAAATTTCAACTATTTTTTATTTTTTAACTATGACTAATTTGACAAAAATGAAGTTACTGATGTGGCTCACATTATACAGGAGTGGGCAAAAGTGGGTTTATAATTGTTCCTGTGGAAAAGAATACAATAATTAATAAGTAATAATACAAGCACAAACTTTGTGGTTCATGTACCCACAACTATAAACTTGCTTTCTTCCCACCTCCTGTATATTTTTTGGACAGTGCTGGTCTAGATTGCGTGATGCTACTTAGTTCAAATTCTGAATCCCCACTTACGAGCTGAAAGACTATGAGCAAATCAACTGCATTAAGTTCAGTTTTCCCTTGTAAACTGGGAGAAATAAGTGTTTGTTTCCTAGTGTTTCTCCTAAATAGGACCAAATACAGCATTTAAGACACAGTAGTTCTTTGAAGCTGAGCTATAACATTGGGGTTTCGAAAGAGATCACAAAACAAACAAAACTCATTTGCTGCTTCATATTTTTAAAATATACCAAAATGTAGTAATTAGGCACTTTAATAAGCTTTGGTGTCAGTTACTTTAAAGGTGATTTTGGTCATACGCATCATATAAACTCTGCCAAGCACATTCTCCTTATTTTCTGAACTCAGTAAAATTGATGAAGTACCCAGTGAACACAAAGATACAAAAGTCGAGTTCAAGGATCAGGGCTGGACATAACAACAGCACCTACATTTCCAAGCTAATAATCAGCTGAGTCAGGTCACTGTTACTGTAGGTCCCCAGAGCAATTACAAAATATAATCTTTTCCAAGCTCCATGGTTTTGCCAGTCTACCTCTTCCCAGAATTCACCAGAAGTCAATTTGCTGAGTGGGCCATTTGCCTAGAGCCAATTAGTAGAAAGGCCAATTTGCCAAATGACTGATTCATCAAATTTATTTATACCTTTCAACCGTTATAGCTGTGGTACATGAATTTTGATTTTGTTCTCCTTACTGCATTGTAAGGAACGTTTAATTTGTTTCTGTCACAGTCCCCACTGTTCCAGATGGAACTGAGGGGCTAAGAGAGAAAGAGGCTAAAAAAACAGAGAGAGCAGAGAAATGAGAATAGAGAAGAAGAATTATGGGGTACAGCAGAGTGACACTGCAGAGGATAAGGGGAATACAATTATGACTATATTCTCAAATACAAATGCAGTTTTCAAGAATATATTATTAATCGTGCAAACACATAATTATAATAGTTCCTGATATTCAAGAAAATACTGAAAAATGTTTACTTATTGAATGTGTGAATAATTCTTGTCAATATAATCTCCTCATGCATAATAATATATTCATAGACATTTTTGCATTCAATAATTGCCCATGTAAAACATCTTCCCTATGTCCCAGTCTCTTGTATCTCTGCCTCTCCTTGGCTCATTTCCCAGCTGGCAGCAACAGGAAGCAGGGGCAGACATGGATTGAGGATTCCTTAGCATCCTGATATGAAGGCAAAAATGAAAAGCAGCCCATTAAAAAATAGTTTTTGGAAATGGAGGTTTGGTGGATTGCTCATCAAACACGTTTGCCTTTGACAAAATGGTCACTCGGTGAATTGGCTTCTAGGAGTTGGCTGGACTGTGGGTGTGTAAAGAAGACTGACACTGGGTGAGTTAAGAGGGAAGCCCCCCAAACTGGAGATGATGTTGCATATGTTGCCTTCTACCTTCATAAGAGAAATGCTTGGGTGAACAATGATCAGATGTGTACAATTTTTATTATGTGTTAGGGTACAGTGTAGGATCTAAAGCAGTGTCAACAAATATTTGGCTCTCAACTACCACCTGGCGCCCTGCCCGCCTCCTCACTCACCCATCACTTATCAACCCTGCTGCTCCTTCCTGTTTAAGTGGATGTGATTCAAGAACCATCTTACACACACCTGAGTCATTACACCTTTTGGTATGTGAGTAATAGTCAATCTCAACACCACCCTGAGTCTATGAACTCTATTAGCCCATAAGTGTAAACAGAGGTGTTCTTTCCCCAAAATAGATTTCTAACATAAGCATACCATTATTTTAAGGAGATAGCATAACTCAAAGACCAGCAAGACATGACTAGACCAAAGGTCATAATATTACTCAAGAATATGTCATTGAGGAGGGACGTCCAGGGATCTGAGAGGAAATACTGTCAGTGCTTATCTCAGATCAAGGATGCTCCTCACCATCTCCACCACGTGGTCCTGGGGGCAGGTGCATTCATCCTATGAGATGGGAACATTAGGTTATCATTACCTGACCTTTCAAATCCACATACTAGATCGGATTGCCTCTGCTCCTCTTCTATGTCAGCGCAATGAAGTTTCTAATTTGGCATATATGAGTTACACGTATCCAGATCTCTTAGCAAACATGTCTCTGTCTATAAATTCTGCTTTATAATCGCTCTCAGGATAATCATAGCCACCATTTTTATGCCAGATTGCCTGCTGTGTGTGTGTGTGTGTGTGTGTGTGTGTAGACATCAGACTTTTTGGTCTTTACCACTACATGAGGAAGTAGCCATTTGGATCTTCACTTATTAAAGAAATAACCAATCTCAACCATGAAAGGAATGTCCAAAGCATAGTTCAGCTGGACGAAATCCTTGACTCTATCTGACTCGAACGTCTGTGGGGCTCAACTCTTACAAGCTACAGTCTTCTGAGCCTAAGAGTAGATGACAAGGCACTTTGGGGAGATGACAAGACCAAGGATCTGAGCCAGACAGTGAATTGTGACAAATCCACATTTTGTTAGGCAATGTGTCCTGGTTATAATAATACAACGATGTCACAATTACATCAATTGCTTGTAACTTCCCGGTTTTCTTATAATTTTTAAGGTCAAATTATTGTGTAATAACTTGAACCATATAATGTGCCTAATGACTTTCACATGTATAATTTTTATAGAAGAAAAAAAAGCATTGTTTCTTTTCCCAAAATACTTATTAACCTCTCACACAGTGAGAGCATTCAGCTAAACACTGGAGCTTACATGTACATGCTACTAAAGGGACCCAGACTCTGGAGAGAAATTCTTTGAGTCAGGATCAGCTTTTGGCTGAGGCAAGGGGTTATGCCCTGTCACCCACCAAAACCAATAATAATAATAATAATACCAACCAAGAATTGACTAACACAAGAGTCCAGCCAATAATGAAAACAGAAATTCTAAAGCTGACAGAAGTAAATATCAAGATGAAATTCAAAAGCAAGAATAACACAACAAAACTAGGGCCAAAGCAAAAAGAGCCCTAGAATTAACACATTGAAACCATTTTAAAATTCTCAGTCATAAACATTTCATTCATTTCCCTTATAATATAAATCTCTGTTTCTCACAATGTGTAGATCACTGAGCCAATATGTAGGTCCCTTGTGTGGGGACAGTTTGAAAGGCAGTGAAGACAAACTAAGGGTTTACGTGTTTCCCAGTGGAGAGCAGAAGGCTTCCAAGGGGAACATTGATAGGTACCTATGATAATTCTCAAAATGTTAAGTTTATCAGAACATCCTGTTCTTTGGTAAAAGAATGCTTTCCTGATACAAATATCCCTGACCTTGGGAAAGTATTTGTAATTGTTACGTACAAAAGGATGTGTTTTTGTGTTTGCATCTGTGAGATGAGAGCAATGAACGATGCTGGGAAATTGTGCGCACACAATTCATTCGTGGGAGTGCCTCCAATATTCTAAAAGGCTCAAGCTGGCATTCGAGGAAAACGTGAGACCACATGTCTTAACAAAAGAAGAATGTCAATGAATATAGGGAAAAGGAGTTTCTTTGAGAACACAGGAAACTGTGTCAGAAAAGAATTCCAATTTTGGTATGAATGAGGTCATTAGGAAGTGAGGGCATGTGAATGGCAAACTTTCAGTTACAGGAGAGGTACTGATTGGGTGGGGGAATGTAGCCTCACACAATTCAACCAACAATCCCACTGGCTCTTAGAGGCTCAGAAAATATATATAACGAAAATATCCCAACAGGAACAAAACAAACCATGTAAGGGCATAGTGCTAAATATATAGTGGGATCAAAATAACCCTCAAGACATGATTTGGGCAGGAAATGAGGAAGTAAGTGCATGGTAGCAAGTAAGAAGGAGGAGACCTACAAGATGAAATCTGTAAGAACATCAGCAAGAGATGGGCCTCTTGGGATACATACTGACTGTAACTCAACTGTATTCCTTAGAGCTGGAAATAGAAAGTTAAATGTTAATGGGCACTTGTTAGCATCAACCATAAACCCTTGCTAAAGAAAATTCTCAGCTGGCACCATTGGAAGATGATTAGATCCATGGAAGAATGGCATTTGCTTTATAATGATTGTTTTATACTTACATTTCCTGAACTATATTGTTTTTTATTAAGCTACTTGTGTTATTCTCAATCATCATGCCTTTTGGGTAAATATCCTGACTTCTAGTTGTTGAAGGTACATGATGTTATCGGTCTCATTCTTTGTTGTCATGACCAGATTGCAGCAAAAAGAAGACGAGGACCAAATTTGTTCCCATGTATAAGCAGTTTGTTATGTATGTAAACAATATATATATATACACACACACATACATACATGTAATGTATATTTTACCAAACATGCACAATGACAGTTTATAAACTAGAGAGCAAACTCAAGTGCCAGCTCTCTGTTCTTCCAAGTGCTCTGACAGCACACTGCTGGAAAGGCCCGTCAGGACAAATCCAACAATGTTTTACTGCCAGGCGCCAGGCAGCAAAGACTCCCAGGAACACATGGCTGGCTCCACCCGGGCCACTTTGGAATCTGCCTACCTATCATCTACCTGTCCAACATCTGTCTATCATTTACCTATTGATCTTTTAAAATGTAAAGTTCCATTTGAAAGCAGACAACCTAGCTTTATTAGATTCATGTACCCTATTCATATAAGGTTGGAAATGCCTAGAAAGTGCCACGTCTTCTAAAGTATACCCTGAAGACCACTAATGCAAAAGTACATGCATACAGTACATCACTACAGAAGTGCTTTAAAGCACAAACAACAGTAGAAATGGCCCAAGTGTTCATCTACAAGGGAACACATAAAATGCGGTATAGTCACAGAACAGAATATTCAGGAATGAAAAGAAACGGACGACCAGTACTTGCAACAACATGGATGAATCTCAAAAACACTATACAAAACCAATAATGCCAGCCTAAATAAATAAATAAATACTGCTTCCTGTGCTGTTCCACTGACATGGAAGTTCAAGAGTAAACAAACTAGTCCATGGGGAGAAAAAATCAGAATAGTAACTGACTCTGCAGGAGAGGGGTACAAGGTGACTTTCTCCAATGATATCAATGGTCCATATCTCAATTGGGGTGTCAGATACACACACACGTACATATATAAACCCCCTTATGTATATAATGTATGTATATATGTATCTATATGTATCTATCTACCTGCCCACCTACCAATATCTCCATTTACATATATATGTCTTTGTTCATTCAGGCTGCTACAATGAAGTGTCACAGATTGGTTAGCTTATAAACAAAACAAATGTATTGCTCACAGTTCTGGATGCTAGAAGTCTGAGATCAGAGAGTCAGCTTGATCAGGTAAGGGGCTTCTTCTGGGTTTCCAAGTTCTTACTCTACCCTTGATGACAGAGGGGCTGGGGGCTCTGTGAGGCTTCTTTAGCACTAATCTCATTCATGAGACCACCACCATCATGATTTAATCACCTCCCAGATGTCTCACCTACTAATATGATCACCTTCATGAGGTAGGGTTTCAACATATGAATTGGGGGGGGCACAAACATTCAGACCATAGCAATGTGTATACACACACATGCACAGACATGTATAGATATATAATGGATACGCTAATCACACTAAACATTCAAGTGTGTTTAACTGAATGTAATTACAGCTCAATAAAAAAATGACAAACTACGTAATGCATATCTATTCCCAAGGTAAAGCCTCTGGATAGCTTAGAGGTTACATTTTTATTAAGGAAGACATTGTTCATTTGGTCTCTTGAAAGTAATAACAATAATTTCTGTCCCTTAATAAGCAGTTCCAATGTGCCAGGCACTATACTAGCAAATCTCCTTACATATAAAGATCTCTGTATTCTCTCAACAACTTTGTGAAGTTGGATTTGTCGTTATTTCCATTTTATCATTGATGAAACTGATGCCAGAGATGTGGCATGTTTCCAGCATCACCGCCTAACAAAAGGCAGTGTAGGTCACCAGGCCAGGAGTCTTTGTTTAACTCCAGGGTTTTCTGACTTAAAATGAAGGCCGAGGAGATTTCCTGATACTGTCACCAGAGCTCTGCATGACTCTCCCATGTTGCCAAAAGCAAGGAGAAGAAACTGGTAGATAAGGGAAGGTTGTTAAACAGTAGACCGAGAGATGAAGTGAAGGGCAAAGGTAGAAAAGAATGATATTGATTTCCAGTGACAGATCCTTATCAAATGCATTGTCTTCCATGGGTGCCCAGAAGAGTTTAATCACTGCCAAACCCAAACTAAAATTATCAGACAGACTCTCTCTCTCTCTCTCTCTCTCTCTCTCTCTCTCTCTCTCTCTCTCTCTCCCTCTGCCAATTTGGGATTGCTAGATAATTTTTTTATTGATATTTGAAGTAAGTCAATTCTGATAAGAGTTGGGTTTTTATTCATAGAGTTACATATCACTTACAGATCGGCTAGTGTGTTCACCTAATTGGGCCTCCATTATTTTACCCTGATCAGTCATAATTCTAGTTTTATTCTCTACCATGATGTCTTACTAAAAAGTACTCCTAAAATCTCTAGCTAGTATTAGAATTCACTTAATAAAAATAAAATCAGGGGAGGTTCACTTTTTTTTTTATGTCAGGCAAAATATTTTTTAAAGAGTAGAGCGCAAGAAAATATTCAAATAAAGAAACAATCTCACCATTTCCTTTATTTAGTCTCACTTTATATTTGCTAAAGTAGTTTTATTTTGAATGATTTCCCTGGAAACTAAGCAGGCAGGCATACTGCTCATTCCGTTCCAGTCATGTCCAGTCCTGAGAGAGCCAATGGTCATCTTGCAGTGTCTAAGTTGGTTCTAAACTTCTCCAGGAAAGAAATTATAACTAGGATATTAGACTGGGGGCACACATTTGTCACTCCCAAAGTGTTTGGCCAGGCCGAAATGAGGATGCTTGCCTTTCTCCGCCTTCTCCTCGAAACCCCCTCCTGCACACGCCAACCAAGTGCACACACGCCCCAGCACAGATGCAAGCTCTGAACCAAAATGCACGAGCGTAGGGACAGCTGAACAGAATTAGAAGTGTCGCTGTCCCTCTGCATGGACAGTGCTGGAGTGACCATTTACGCCTACAGGTGGCTGCTTGCAAATCTAATTCAGCCCTGTTCCCATTGAGGGGACCCAAGTGCCCCTCGCTTTTTGGTCCAAGACTGTATTAATACCAGTAATTTCCCACCTACAAGAACAATAATACATTTATGCCCAAGGAAGTGAAGTATATGGCCAGGTGCCTAGGCCGTGTAGCCAATGCTGTTTTGTGAAGAGAAGTATTCAAGCCTCAGTCCATTGTGTTTAGATGGGGTTGAACCATCCTGGGCTCACTAACAAAGATTTTTCTCAACAAAAAGAGAAATGCTATTCCAGATTGGAACTTTGGAAGAATACAGTGCATGGTCTTTCCAAAGTAAAATTTCTGCAGTTTGGTGGGAGAAACACAGGCTTTGGAGCAAGACAGACCTACATTCTGAGCACATACTGGAAGGTGCTGGGCCCACAGACGCATCGCAGAGTAAGGGTTTGGCACGAATTGCTCAAAGCTCGTCTCATGCATTTTCTTAATGAACACCGGATCCAGGACACACAATGAGAGGCATGAATGTCCTGTCCTCAGAAATTAATACCTGAGGCCTTGGCTAGTTTCAGTTACCCTTTCAGAAAATACAAGCTGATAAAGGCAGTTTGTGCTATGTTGAAGCCACATCTTAGAAGATACTTCGGATATTATGATGTACCCTGAGTCGTCATCGTCAGGCACGCCCATCATGATTTGTGAATTGTGGAAGGTGTATGTTTCTGCTAGTCGAAAAAATAACACTTGACATAAAAACCACTGGAATATTAATCTCAGGTGATTTCTCATATGCAGAAGGAAAAACTGGGAGGCTTCGAGAGGAAGAGCTGAGGCAAGAATTAAGGTCTTATGCATAATAGCAACAGGGGAGAGAGGGGCCCCAGTGACAATGCAGAGCAGGGAGGGGAGGAGAGAGGACACAGTGACTCTCTCTAGTCCACAGCCACATCCGGGAAGTATGAGTGTCCTGGAGGACAAGTGAGCAGCCATAGCTTGGGCCAGAGCAAATTTCGGATCTACCTGCATTAGAATAAAAGACCATCGAGTGCTCTGTTAAGGCAGGATCGTGGCATATTTAAGAATTTTGTCCCCAAATTCAGACTGCCAGGATTTGGATCTGCTACACCCTCTACTGACCATGTGTTTTGCAAGTTACCTGATCTCTCCGAGTCTCAAGGGGACGTAATATCAGCATCTTCCTTGAAGCTTGGTTGCAAAGGCTAAACGGGAAAGTCTTTGCAAAGAGCTTAGCAGATATTGAGAGTAGGTCCTCAATATTTGTTAGTTTTGAGTATTAGATCTTGGACATCACTATTATCCTATAGCTTGGCTTACAAAAATATCCTTAAGCAGTCTTCCAAAATGTTCCAAAACAAGAAAAAGATGATGAAGAAATTATGAAACAAGAACTCTTCGTCCAGCCAATGCTGGTTCCTTTCAGCTGGTTGGTCCATCTCTTATCTTTTTTTACTAATCCTTCAAGATTCAACTTAATCTGACCTGGATGAAGTTTCCTCCAGTCCCACAAATCAGAGAATTAATTTCTTCCTCTAAATCCCCCCAGACAATGTGTTTACCCTTACGTGCTGCAAGCAGTTAGTTATTTCTGCTTGGCACTGCGGTTAATTGCATGACCCTGTCACCAGTTAATTTAGGAAATTCTTGGGGACTCATCTCGGGTTCCGAATAGAGCTGAACGCTGTCAACATAGCAGCGGATCCTATAAATGCCTACTTAATTAAGATTGAGACTGAAGACACTGAACACACAGACACACACCCACAAACACAACTGACTATGGATCACAGACCTTGTCTCCAAAGTGAAAATGTACATGATAGCCTCACCTTACAACTCAATTTTGGAGGAAAACTGTATATTACTTTAATCAGTAAAAGACCCAGAGCAAGCTCTACCTTCTGCTCAATTTTGAGGCCTTAGTTAACCTCACAGAAAGAAAAAATCAAGGAAGGAAAAAAGACCAGTTGTCCTGCACATAGAATTGTACTATGGAGAGGAAATTCTTGTATCTCTTGGTTGCCCTGGGTTATGAATGAAAGAGAAGATGAGAATCTAAATCAAAACAAAAAAAAAAAGGCAGGGAATGATAAATTTCCTTGCAATTGCAAATATTTATTTTTAAAAGATTTTATTTATTTTTAGAGAGAGGAGAAGGGAGGGACAAAGAGAGGGAGAGAAACATCAGTGTAAGAGAGAAACATCGATTGGTTGCCTCTTGCAGGCACCCTGACTGAGACCTAACCTGCAACCCAGGCATGTGCCCTGACCGGGAATTGAACCAGTGACCTTTCACCCTGCAGAACAATGCCCAACCAACTGAGCCATATGGGTCAGGGTGCAGATTTTTTTTTTAACTTCTTTCTTGCAAACATCATTGTCACAAACCAGTACACCTGAGCCTAATAGTCCCTCCCACAAATCACTACTGTGCAGAGATAATTTTTAATTAAATTGCACTTAAGTGCCTATTGAAGTTTATCATAAAAACCCGGAGCACCTCAACCAACACCTACACATTCCCAGGCCATTTAAAACAAGAAATTTAGGTCCAGTGCTGGAAAAAGTATTCCAAATTTCTACTTTCTCTCTCTGTTACACACACACTACTATATTTTAGTGCCTACAGTGATCCAAAAGGTATCTCCAATCAGACACCAAAATAGTCCTTTTTCCTGGTATTGTAAAGGAATTTAGACTTTTTAAGTCAGTATTTGGGCCCAGAAAGGCTTTACTTTTCAGTCTCAAGAACATGATCATCAATTCCTTCAAGAGAGAATAATGTGTTTTTCCCAAATATGTTGCACAGAAAAGATAAGGCCACTTGTCTCTAGGGAGATGGGAAGAACAAACGCTGTTGTCAACACAGGAAGGCTGCTGCCGAGGGAGACACATCCCCTGCCACCCTGATGAGAGGAAGCCAGGAAGTAGGGGCTGTTTACTTGGGAACCACCATGAGAACCATGCGACAGCCCCTGTCCCAAGGGGTGGGGGGAGGGGAGAAACGGCCAGATCTGGGGCAGCTGTGGTTCCCACATGGCATTCTTCTTCCACCTTCGTAGTGTGATCTGCCTCTAAACCTCAGGCTGCCAAGCCAAGGCAGGAGCCAGCAGGCCTGCCCTCCCAGGACAGCACCGGGGAAGTGGGCCGGAGGCACCTGACAAGGATTCAGGACAGGAAGAAGCACGACAACACTCGTAATTCAAGCTGTCTGAAAAAATGAGTTTGAGTGCATCATCTGCATGGCGGATTGGTGCTGTGTCAGTTTTGCTAAACAGGACCCATTTTTATCAGGATCCTCCAGTGCATAATTCTAGGTTACCATGGACCCCAAGAAACATATATGGTGGGATTTGGAAGTTAAGCATAAACCATATTCTTTTTTTTAATTATTGTGGTAACATTGGTTAATAACAGTGTATAAATTTCAGGTGTTCGACAGTATCATTCCCCATCTGTATACACTATTGCATGCTCACCACTAAAAGTCTAGTTTCCATCCACCACCGTGTGTTTGACTTTCGTTACTCATTTCATTCCCCACTCTGATAACCACCAGTCTGTTTTCTTCTGCTACGAATACGTTTTGTGTGTTCTTTTAAAGAACACATTATTTAGAAGTTCTGAAGGTGGAGGCATGCATAAATGCAGGCACCAGGCACTGCTGAGCCAGCTCACCTTGTGGACACGCAGCTCCTTCAGCTCCCACCACATCGCCTCCTGCTGGTGCCCAGCTCCCAAACCCGATGCATGCGTAGCAATGTGAGGAGGCATGCCAAGTCCTCCTGCAGGTCACTCGCATCATTGAAGTTGAAAGTCTAGATAGAGGCTGGTGAGGGTCCAAGCTGGTCCTTGTAGGTTCCAGCTCATCCTTCTGGATTTGTCTTTTTTATCTTCCAGTTCACATCGGTCTTTCCTTCTTGAAGGCCTGCCCTGCTGACTTCCAACAACAGAGCCAGAGTCAGAAACAGCAGCCGTATGTAAACTGCTTAACCAGCTCCCATAACTGTGAGGAGTCAAATCCCCATAAAAAAATAGTTTCTTCTACCCTGGCTGGTGTGGCTCAGTGGATTGAGTGCTGGCCTGTGAACCAAAAGGGGTTGTGGGTTCAATTCCCAGTCAGGGCATATGCCTGGGTTGAAGACTAGGTCCCCAGTTGTGGGTGCACAAGAGGCAACCACACATTGATGTTTCTCTCTCTCTCTTTCTTCCTCCCTTCCCCTCTCCCTAAAAATAAATAAATAACATTTAAAAAAATAGTTTCTTCCATCTAACTTCTAGCGGTTCTGTTTCACTGGTCAACTCTTGCCTGATGCCATCTAAATTCTAGAAGAAAAACTGCCAACATTCTTGGTACTGAGGTTGACCTGGTTATTAACCAGATGCTCTGATATAGGCAAGATGGAACATTTGAGATTTCTGATGAAATTAAGTCATGAAAATACAATTGTAGACTTGAAGAATGGGACAGGAGCAGATGGCAATAAACAACCATCTAAAGCAACGAAATGAGAGTTGGAAATCTTGAGAATTTTGAATTTGATAATGTTTTAAGAAATGTATGTTTATTTTACATGTAAAAGCCTATGTATGTTTATATATACATACATAAGTATGTATATATATTATACACACATAAATATGTATACATCACATACAAATATAAATATAAAGAAAGTTTGACAAATAAATGTTACCTAGCAGCCATCTCCACAGGACTCTTTTCTGTAAACAAATATGAATTGATAGTCTGCCAAAGAATACTGAAATGTGAACTTTAATCCAGCCTAGTTTGGAGAAAATAATACTGCTCTCTGTAACTCTAAGAAATAAAAAAGATTGGTTATAGTGTTTCACATATTATTTCTTTATATTCTATCTCATTTCCAAAAAGTATATGAGGCAGCTGGCCAAGCCATACACTAAAATAAAATAAAATAAAAAGTGGGTGATGAAAGTGGAGCAAAGGAAAAATATGGCTAGAAATATAAAGCAGAGCAGGTATGAAGTGAATTCAGAAAAACATACAAATTCGAAAGAATGCATACAATTAATTCCTGTAAAGATAAGGATAATAAGTGTCAGCAGTGAAAAACTCATGAAGTATTAGACTAACTTGATAAGATTTAGTATCCTGTATGTGGAAACTGGTCATTTAATTTCACTCTACGCTAATCAGGTCTTTCTCGTAATGTTTATTCAATTTATGGTTCCAGGTCCTAATAGATTTAGACAATCAGGAACATGTTCAGTCAAGATTAACAAAATAGTGGGAAAAAATGGAAAGAATGCCTTGGGAAGAAGGGTTGAAGGTTTTAATCTAAAAGAAGGAAGACTTTAGGAGGCAAAATAACTGTCTTCACCATAAAGGACTCCTAAGTAGGATAGGGCAAGTTTGAAATGTATTACCTCATAATCAATATAAAATCAAAGAGTTAAAGGTAGAGGAAATAAGTGGAAGCTCATATAATATTCATACCCATACAAATGCAAACATATAGTAAAATGTTTTGAGTTGTGGTGAGTCCAGGTCTCCTCCTTGAGGGGGATGTCACAGAGTAGAGGCAGACACTGGCTGTGAGGCTGGAAAAAGATGTCAATGGTCGTTTCCTGTCTTAATCCATATCATAAACACCATTCCAGGATGGGTGCTATGTGCTTTTTCCAAAAATCATAAGTCATTTCCTTATAGTTTGAGAAATAAAACAGAACCCTAAAATGCGAATACTTGAATACTTTGTTCATTTTCCTGGGGAACTGACAAGACCCAAATAGTCATACCTGAGACACACCTATTACTCAGCGACACCCTCCCTAGTTCTCCTTGATGGCTTCTCCTGGATTTTATCATCTTTCCCATATAGGCTCGCCCTCCCTAGAGGATAAGCCAGAAGTAACATGAATCAGTTCTAGCCCATGGGTAGATATGTTTAACCTACACGAAGTTTAAGTTTTAAAATTAGTTTCTAACAGTTAAAAATAAGAAAAATAAACACATATTTGTAGATTGACAACTATTCTTGAAAAATAGAAAGATCTGGGACTCTTGTCTGCATGGAATTTTCATCACTGAAGCTGAACTGTGTCTCACCCCTTTGGGTAGAAACTGGGTCTCCACTGTGCCACCCCTTCTTACTGTCTTATGCATTCACATTAATATCTGGCCCTGGCTGAATTTGTAATCTCTGCCATGTATTCTGAGCACACTGACTGGTAGATCTTTGAGGGAGGAGAGGAGGCATACAGTAGAGACTGGCAAACTTCTAGTGAATGTTTGTATATGTTCTTAAGACTGTCTTAGCTGAGCTCTCTAGAGAATAGAGCCTGAAGCAGGGATTAAGTGCCGATGCTTTATTTGGGATGTGCAAACCTGGGGCAACAAAAGTACAGAGAGAGGAAAGTGAGTCAGGAAATTATAGCAAACAGTTGCTGGGAAATGTATAATGTTGCTGGGCATAGCACTCTGCCTAGCAAGTGCAAACTCTCGGCCAGGTTGGGTGTCTCAGAAAAGTCTGTACAAGACATGGTGTTACCATGGACAGGAGGAAGAGAAGGATTCCATCTACCACTCGCCATCAGTCCAAGTTTGCACCATTGGAGGTTAGCTTCTCTGTCCTTCTGATTTACCTGATCTGGTTCCTGTGATGGCTTCTATGATGTCAGATTTATCCCTACAGAGCAGTTTTGTTTTGGGGTTTTTTTTTTACCCTATTCTAAAAATGGGAGGAGACAGAAATTACAGGTGTGTGACTGGTGGGGCAGCTGTACAGTAGCAGCCAAGGGCAGTGCCCGTAGGTGCAGGCGCCAAGTGGTGGAACTTGCTGTGGGGAGTTCTAAGTGGCATCAATCAGCCACTGAGGAAAAGCTAGTGAATGAGAGTCCTCGGCAGTGATGGTGAGGGAGTCTCAGGCAGGGGTGAGCCAACTAAGGGCCACGGGCCCAAACCTGCTTTTGTATGGCTTGTGAGATAAAAACGGTTTTACACATTTCAATGCTTGAAAAAATTGAAGGGAGAATAATATTTCATGATGCACAGAAATGATATGAAATCCCAATCAGGGCCCATAGATAAAGTTTTATGGGACCACAGCCACACTCACTTACATCTGTCTATATCTGCTCTCACACAGCAGGGCTGAGTTGAGGCAGCAGAGACTGCGTAGCTTGCAAAGCATAACATAGTTACCATCAGGTCCTTTACAGAAAAGGCTTATCAATCTCTAGTCTAAGGAAGCCAGTTCAGTGGATCTGCATCAAGAAGCAAAATGGAACATTCTCAGCAAAATCAAAGGGCACTAATCGTTCAAAAATAAAGGACCCATGAACAAAGACAACAGGGGCAAGGGGAGGATTGAATGTGGGAGGTAGGGGTTGGGGGGGCAGAAGAGAGTAATGGGGGATAATGGGGACAACTGTAATTGAACAACAATAAAAAAAAGAAAAAAGAAAAAAGTTATCCTTACCTTAAAAATATTATTTTAAAAGCTATTATAATTTACACACACCTATGTGTGCCCTCAAAATTGTGAATGTCATTGCCCTCCCGTGTGCAATTGGAAGAAACTTCCCTGGTTGATGTCCCCTGATCTATTGATGGAATCACCGACAAATGATAGAATAACTTTTATGGCTTTAACCCCCATAACAAAATAGTAACTCTATTCCCAGATGAAAAAAATCTCAGAGCATCATCCTGATATATACAATATGGCAAAAAAGAGAGATAACGTTTGTTTATTTACTTTTAATTCAAGTCACATGATTTCAACTTAAAAATTCTACTTGGGGCAAAAGAACTGTGCATACACAGAAAAGCCACAGCCTGAACGCATCCCTCTGGGCACACGAGCGGGCACACTCTGTCCTGTTATCATCTGAGACGAGTTAAAGGCCCACAGCACGCCAACTCTGTGCCAGGGGAAAGACACACAGCCCTGCTAATAATAGGCCCCATTTTGCTGACAGCTAGAAAGCAAAGCAGTCTCTGTGATCGACTATATTAAGAACTCTCTACAAAGGAAGATTTTGAGCATTCAGAGGGGATGTTTTATTTGGAGATTAATTAAGTTCCGTTAATTCACCCAAAAAGCATCTTCCGAGAGCCTATTTTGTCCTAGGTGCTAGGTGAGATGCTAAAGAGGCTTACATGCTTAAGATGCAGTTCCTACCCCGGCACTTGGGGTATCATCGACCAGCACTCCAGCCCCCATTGCCTGGAAGCTGTAAACTATGCATTCCCTCCCAGAATAGCCCTCTCTGGGGACCTGGGCCCCCAGTGGCACAATATCTAACTATTTCCAGATCCACTTCCCAAGGCGAGTCTGACCTTTCATGGCAGCTGGAGAGATGAGCTACTGGAGCCATGCAAGCTTCTCCCAGTACGTGCGCCCTCAAGTCAAGCATGTGCTGAGCAGGAGGGCCCCTAACCCCAGAGGACATTCAGTACAAGAGATAGGCAAACCTAGTGGGGACGGGAAGCTTCTTTCGGTGATTCTCTAGAACAAAGCACTCTTTGGGCACCACGGGGCATGGCTTGGCACCAGGCCGTGGACGAGATTCCCGCCTCACTTGCCATTTCTGCCCAGCACTTGGGTATAGTGGTCAAACTGTACACCACTTAACGGCGGCCCCAATGATGAGAGGGGCGTGACGGTCAAGGTCTGACTGAATCCTCCCCACTTGTGAAGCTGAGTTGGTCTCAGAGCTTGGGTTGACTCCGCAGGGGTGGGAGGGGACTGTAGAACTCTAAGACAGGTCTCTCCTCCTCGTGTGTGCTAGGGCTGGAGAACAATCCTTTAATCCCACCAGCAATCCCCGCAACAAGAAACACTGATTCTCCCTTTATTTAATTAGGACTGTTTTCTCGCGAGCATTCTGCCTGATTCATGAATACCTATTGTTCAGAATGGGATCGCATACTCAGCACTGCTCAGTGGAACTGGGTTTGTACTGCTCGCTGGATATTTTTAAAACCCTTTTCTTAAGTGTATATGATTGATTGCATTATGACGCATAAAAATCAATGCATTCCAGCAGGCACTCCGTGGTTACGGGTTGTTTTAAATCAGTGATTTTCAACCGGTGTGCCCCAAGAGGCAGACCAGTACGCCGCAAGAATTTTTAAAGCACACAACAACACCTGACTATTTTAGTCAGGGGCACTGACCTCTTTTCCCTTAGATTGTCAAATAAAAAACATGACAACAGCCGACACAACAATAGCCATCCTGTGCGAATAAATCAAAGTTATACCTAGTTTTTTTTTGTCAGACCAGCAAAAAATATAATGTATTCTTTCAGTGTGCTGCAGAACTTCAGTAATTAGCTTATGTGTGCCATGAGATGAAAAAGGTTGAAATATCACTGCTTTTAGGCAGCTGTTTGGACTCAGGGGGAAGACCATGCTGAACTAGCCAGAACACAGCCAGGCTGGTTCAAAAGCCTTGAAATTCAGAGGCCTGATCAGGCTAAGGGGAAGTCTCCAAGGTGCCCACAGTCTTCAGACATTAACCCAATGACAAGGGAACCTATTTGGACTGCATAAAAGACTGCATCATATTTTCAAGTATTTAGTAGCAATCAGACACTGTTTTTATTTTTTTCAGCTACCTTGATGTTTTCTAGATACTCAGATACATTTTAGAGAAAACCTTGCTGGTGGGGGGAAAATTGTGCAGACTCTACGTGGACCCAGGTCATCTCATTGGCTTTTACTGGCCTTCACTGAGGCACTGGGAAGTGGAACTATGAAACACAGTCAAGGGTCAGTTCAAATGAACACTGTGAACTTGCAATTGGATATTCTGTATTACCCACTGTCTTACACTAATTCCATGATCTCCATTACTGTCCATCATTACCTCCCTGCTGCCCCCACCCTTGAGCCAGAAAGGAACTCCTTACTTACTCTTCCCCACAGGTATCCAGGCTGTGCCACACCCTTGCTTTGGCCTGTGTTGTTTTTTCCGCCTCATCTCAGTTCCCAAGGCAGCTAGAGTGACGAATGCCCAGTAGGTTAAAACTTACTTGTAATTGCAACACTGCATTTAATAGAGATGAAGTAAAAGTTTTGGTCACACCCTAGTAAGATCATCAACTTCTCTTCAAATACGCATTCATTTCATTCCAATACGCCTTTACTCTCTCTCTCAGCCAGGCATCAACACATATTTACAAAACGCTTGTGTGCTAGGCATTGTTCTAAGCACTGGAGACACACAGCAGAAAATAAAAATTAAAACTCCTTCATTCATAAACAATTCTAAATTTCTTACTGTTTTACCATGAGAAGTGCATCTGTTTTCCCATGATAATACTAAAAATTACGTTAATATATACAATGAACCTGAAATTGTTAGGGGAACTCGAGTTACAGATTTTATCTTCGTGTTTACTGAGTTGATAAGCTACAGTGACGAAGGCTGGTGGAAAGCTTTATTCCAGGAACTGGAATGCATGACCTACACGGTGCCAGGAGGTCAACAAGCAATTCAGCTGTGCTCCAGGGAGGGAATGTCCATGATGCAGATAAAGAATGGTTGATCAGCAGTTAAAGAAATACCAGGAAAATGTCCACAGGACTGCAACACTTATCTGATTAACCTTTTTTCCAAACTCCTTACCTACCCTTTCCTTCTCCCTACAAAAAGGCCAGCTTGAGATGAGATGTACGGTGGTTGTCGAGGCTACGAAACATGTCATCTTCTCAGAGTGCCAGCGTCTGAATAAAGCACCCGCAAAGATTCAATCTTGCCTCTAATTATCTGTTCTGGTAGAGACAGGCAGCATGAACGCCAACTTTTCGGTTCCAAAATCACTCAGTTTACACACACAAACTATTTGTAGTTGGCATTCTGTTCATAATGCTTTTTTTAAGGGGAAGGAGTGTTTGCAGAACATTCTCCAAAGTTCCAGTTGAGTAGTTAGCATTGCTTCTCATTGTTTGTAGGGTAATTGCATCTATTATTTTAAAATGAGTATTGTTTTGATTTAAAAAGCTGAGTTTTGAACATTTTTGGCCATTCACTATTTAAAATAAAGTTTTCTTGTTAGTTTTTTAATATGTCACACATAAAAAACCGTACAGCCCTGGCCGATGTAGCTCAGTGGTTGGAGCACGGTCCCTTGACCGAAGGGTTGCGGGTTCAGTTCCCAATCAGGGCACATGCCTAGGTGGCAGGTCCATCCCCGGTCCCAGCATGGGTCACCGGGCTGGGTGCATACTCTCACATCGACGTTTCTCTTTCTCCCTTCCTCTTCCTCTCTGAAGAAAGCAAATGCAAATGTCCTCAGATAAGGATAAAAAAAATACACAAAACATAATTGTGCAGTTCAGTGAATTCTCAAAGTAAACACCCATGTTACCTCCATCCAGATCTGGAGACAATGGTACCTGCACCCCCAGAAGCATCAGTGTGTCTTTCACCAGTCAAAACAGCCACCTTCTCCTCGAAGTTAACTGTGATTCTAACCTCCAGTAAGTTTTGTTTAGTTTTGAAGTAAGTGCATATAAAGGGAATCTAAGCATCGGTGTTCTTTCATATCTGTCTTCTTTCTCTTATCCACACGGTGGTTGTGAGGTCTGTCCATGTTGTGGTGTGCGGTAGTAAGCCATTGTATGAATACACCCAATTGGTTTATCTGTTGTGGGTGAAAACAAGCTTCTGTAATAACACTGGCAAGTCCAGTGACTGAAAGTACACTCGCCTGGTGATCTGACCCCAAATTCCTCACTGGTCACACCCCAGGCCTATCACTCTGTTAGTAAAAGGTTGTTTTTTTTTAAAGATTGTATTTATTTGTTTTTAGGCAGAGGGGAAGGAAGAGAGAAAGAGAGGGAGGGAAACATCAGTATGTGGTTGCCTTTCATGCGCCCCCTGCTGGGGACCCGGCCTGCAACCCAGGCATGTGCCCTGACTGGGAATCAAATCGGCAACCCTTTGGTTGGCAGGCTGGGCATTGTTCACAAAAGTTTTAAGCAAGCCCTGCCCATTGTTCTTGTGCACCCAAGTTAAAACACCTTTGAAATGCTGGAAGTAACCCTCTTTTCCAGACCCCTGGAAAGTGTAACCACCCTCAAGGGAGCACATAGTCTTATTAACTATCCTGTCATGGAATCTTCCCTATGTCTCCTCTGGAGACATTTGAGATCTTAATTCCCAGTTATTATCATCAGTTCTGGCTCAGATAAACTCATAAAAATTCTCTACAGGTCTGGTCATTCTCAGGTTAACTCTATTCTACTCCTAATAAATGCTCTGCTTCACCCTAATACTGATCATATAGAATTCCTCCTTCAAATTCAGCATCTACATGAAGACCAGTTTCTCACTATTTTACTCGTATTCCGGTCTCCTGACTACTTCAGTCAAAGAGATGAGCCTCTTGACTCTGATGTGTGAATTATACCTCTGTGTTTAGGGGGAATTCATAAAAGTATTGTGTATGTATCTTTATTTTAACTACCTTCTCTTCATTACCTCTTTCCACACTTCTCAAAAGCCTCTTCCCATGCCACAGGAAATAGTTCAGACTGATACATACTTCCACCTGCGAAAGGGTCCCATTTGCGGTTTCCAAACATCATCCATTCTCATCTTCTCACTTAGAAACCTCCTACTCATGTGCAGTGGCTCATCAGGAACCTTTCAGGCATGCTATCGTTTCATAATGTTATCATCTACAGATCGGCTTCTGTTAGGTGACTGTTTGCCTGGTCAGCACTCAGCAGAAGGCAAAGCAATGTTAACCGCGATCGGCTAATGATCCAGCACAGGATGCTATTAACCAGCCATGTCTACCAAGGTCACAGCAGTGTATTTGTGGCATTTGTTGACAAATAAGTTAGTCATTACTTCGTGGTGTCTTCTTTATAAGTGCCCTGAGGAGACAGTCCTGTTAGAACATTGTTCCAAAGTCATCTGCACTTCTCCTGAGCAATTGGTCTGTTATTATCTGAAGGAGATAATTTTTTTTCAATTACGTTTTTCAGAATACTCAGAGCCACGTTTGTGACCAATGCGGATGACGTCTAAGGGTATATCGTCCATCTCATCCCCGCCTATACCCTAACCCCAAGTTTATTTTCTGTCTCTTCTTTTGCCCTATTTTTAACCTCCAGTATTATATGACATTGTTACTTGAAATAATGTCTGGGGTAAGTAGAATATACAGACATGAAAAGGTGACTTGCTTCACTTACTGGTTTAGTTACACAACATTTTTATGATTCAAAAGCACAACTGTTTTGATCAGAATGCACAAGTGAGGAATGGAAAAGCTGTATTCTACAGGTATTTGTCAAATTTGTCATGGTATTTTGAGTTTAAAGGATGCCATAATTATTTCCCAAATCTATCACAATCTTTCAAGTTTTAAAATTCCATTTTTCTCCTTTTAGGGTTGACTTGAATAACATAGGAGAAAAATTAATGAAAAGCATTTTTCCTAGAAACATTTTAATGATATCATTCTATACTATGGTCTGATATGGAAAGATACTCTATTTTAAAGGTTGGAAATTATAGGACGCTACATTCTCATTGCCAGTTCTAGAGAGATACACAAGTGACTTAATAACAGTGGTTACCTGTTTTGGGATTGGTAAGTAGGCAAATGGAGAATAGATAAGGGAGAAAAATTGCACTGAATTCCTTTTTAAACTTACTGTGTTTTGACACAGGTTAACACGGGACAAAATTCAAAAGCTTAAATAAGCCAAAACAAATCATACTTTAAAAGTCCTCAAAATGAGGACTCTACTCCAATAATGCCAAGACAATTATCATAAAACAGTCCATTGTTATAGAGCAATATTTTTTACATAGTAACAATAATGAGAGTTAAGAAACAAACCAAGTGCAATTATGTCAAGAAGCCACAAATCTAAAAGTAGATTAAATTAAAAAATATATATTATTTTCCTGTGATCTTCAAAATAAAGAGAATAATCTCCTGCTGTCGGCCATGATGGAGTAAATGGGATGGGACTGGTTTGTCCTCTATAAAAACTAGAAAACTGGAAAAATACATGAAACAGTTTTGAATATTGAGCGGTAGCAAAAAATAGGACATGATCCTTGAGATAGGGAAATCAATGAAGGAAACCCTAGAATTGCTGTGGCTTTCTGCCTAGAAGCTCATCCCAGACCCCAGTGCAGGGAAAGAGACCACGTGTATCATGGCTTCCAACTGAGCTAAGGAAACAGAGATCAGAGCGCAGGGATGCTGAGGCAGCTAGCCTTTGTGGAGCAGAATTCTGGAAAGGAAAAAGCTCTGCGGAGAAGTAGCTCCAGAGATTTATAAAATGTTAGGGTCTCAATGTTGCTGAACTCTAAGCCACACACGTATAGGGAGAAAAATCCATGTACCTGAGCAGAAAAGATTGGAGATCTGCAGGCTGACCAATCCCCAGGGATTTCACAAAGCTAGTAGGTTTGAGTTCTGACGAGCCAGAGGGGAGAGTCCTTAGTGAATGTGATTCAGTAGAGATCTGAGAAAAATGATGGCAACAGTAATAGGACTAAACTAGTCACAGAGTGAACACTGCTCTAGACTGGCTCTCTCCACCAGAGCACACTACAATTATGAAAACATTTTGCATTGGTATCATTCCTCACAGTAGCCACAAGGCACATGTGGCTATTAAATGCTCAAAATGTGGCTGGTGTGACTGAGGAAATTAAATTTTAATTGTACATAATACTAACTAACTTAAATACAAATAGCCACATAAATAGTTAAATGTTAGCTGCTGCTTTAGACTCAACATAGCAACATTTTAAAGCTTGAAAACAAGCTTCAAAAGGATCAAGCTGATTCTAAAGAAATTCAGCTGCCTCTGAGAATAAAGTCTAATACTCTTAAAAAAAAAAAAGACCACAGAATTCTCTTTTGTGTAAAATCATGGCTCACCCATGTTACATGTAGCAGACTGTGGAAGCTACAGTGTTTGACCTCTACGGTGGATCCAAAAGGCATTGGCACGTCCACCTTAGTCTCT
The DNA here is from genome assembly GCF_022682495.2 of Desmodus rotundus. Lineage (NCBI taxonomy): Eukaryota > Metazoa > Chordata > Mammalia > Chiroptera > Phyllostomidae > Desmodus > Desmodus rotundus. Next base: position 119,240,202 of record NC_071394.1, read on the forward strand.
TGAGCCTCTCTAAGAGACTCCAGCTGTGATGTCAAGGAAACATTCAGAGAGCCAGCACCGACTTGCCAGTCACGTGAATGAGCTCTGCTGGGAACAAATCCTGCAACCCCAGTTACGCCATTGGATGACTAGAGCGCCAGCGACATGCAACCACAGCCTCAAGGAAAAGCCTGAACCAGGACCGTGCGGTCAAGCCCTTCCTGATTTACTGGCCCACGGAAACCATTAGAGGTATGAGTAGTGTAATATATTATCGGCGTTCTACACTTTAAGGTCATTTTTTTGAAACACAGTATTAGATAACCAGCACAATAAAAATTATTTTATGCCAAAAAAATTGACAACCTGCATTTAAAAATACAAATTCTTCAAAAAAGTACGTACAATCACGCCTGACACACACACAAATTGAGTATCTGAGTAACCTGATATCTATTAAAGAAATTAAATTTGTAATTTAAATAATCCCACAAAGAAATTGCAGGCTCTGATGACTTACTTTTCTAGTGAATTCTGTCAAAGCTGTGAAAGAAAAGGAAATATTATAGTCATTCCACACATGCTGTTAAAGAAAATAGAGGGGGACAAAATACATCCAGACTCAGTTTACAAGGCCAGCACAACTCCAATACCAAATCCGGGAAAGAGATTAAAAGAGAAAAGCTACAAACTAATATCCTTCATGAACAACATCTAGAATATCTCTGAGAAAATATTAACAAATTAAATCAATTTATATACAGAATAACACATCATGAAGTATATTTTTCTCAGGAATGCAAAGCTGGATTATCATTCAAAAACCAATTACTGAAAAACATTCTGGAATTAGACAGTGGTGATTATTTCACAACCTAGTGAATATACTAAAAACGACTGAATTGTATACTTCAAAATGATGGATTTTATAGTACATGAATTATATCTCAATAAAACTATTATAAAATATCAATTTATGTAAATGACTGGTAACAGAAAAAGAAAATTCACGTGTCTATCTTAAAAAATGAATAGTAAGCATTTAACAAAATTCATCTCCCATTCATGATTAAAACACAAAAAACTACAATTACAAGCTCAACCTGATAAAGAAAATCTAAGAAAAGAAGCTATAGATGACATGATACTTAAAGGTGAAATGCTTAGTGCTCTGTCTTTAAGATCAAGAAGAAGGCAAGGGTATCCACTCTCACCATTTCTGTTCATCATTATACTAGAGATTGTAGAGGAGGCAAGAGAAATAAATAAAAGAGAGAAGTAAAATTGTCTTTATTCACAGAGAACATAAGGGTCTGTATAGAAAGCCCTAAAAAAATCTACCAAAAAAAGCCACTACACTAATAAGTGAATTTAACAATTTTGCAAAATACATCAACTCTCAAAAATCCATTGTACTTCCATATATTAGCAAGAAATAACAGGAAATTGAAATTGAAAAACAAAATATTTCCACGGACAATAGCAGACATCCACTTGCAGCCAAAATGAACGAACAGGGACCAGATTTACCTACTCTCTAAAACAATTTTAAAAAGTGGACAAAATGTATGAAATGAAAGTTCGTGAGACACTAGATATCATGTAAAGAAGGACAGTGATTCCTGAGTGATGGAAAACAAATAAGCTGAACCCTACAATTGCTTCACCTCACTGCCATGAGAGAGTTCAGGTAAAGTCTGGTGAACTCCCTGAGCAAAGGAGATGGGCACATGAGCTTGGGGAGACCAAGGCACACAGAATCTGCAGGACAGCGTACAGGAGGGGAGATGGGTACACAGCGAGAGAGTAAGGGTTTCTGCAGAGGGCCTCCCTCACGTGTACAGAATACTGGTCAGTGCATGCATGGGGGAAAATTACCAGAACCCAGGAAAGAACCACAATATATCTAATAGTTCCCAGCACTCACACAGGTCTGGAAGTTGTGACAGTTTCTATCTTCCAGAGTAGAAAACCCCATTTTTCTTGGGGTAGTGGGTAGATGCCCAACTAGTGCCTTTAGACTTCCTCCCCAACACAAGTTTAAAGCAAGACTCTAAAAGATCTGTTTCCAGGTAACTTAAATGCATCCCAGTAAAAAGCTTTAGAATATTTACAGGAATACAAAACTATCCAGCTCTAACAAGGAAAATGTTATAGCATCTGAAAGTCAATAAATAATTGTATCATGAGATACTATGCGGCCGTGAAAAATTTTAAGGGTGAGGAAGATCTCCTTGAACTAATATGGAGTGATTTCCAGGACAAATGCTTGAGTGAAAAATGCAAAGCCCACCAGTATTGTCTGCAACATGTTACAGTTTATGGAAAAAGGAACATAAGGTAATACATCAGTGGCCACTCATTCGCATAATGATGATTCTCTATTTTCTTCATTCCTGAAGAAGGAATTCAGGAAATATAAACTAAACACTAGAGTTTGTTTGCCGATAGGGGTTTGGGGAGAGGGGTGAGTATAGAAAACACAGAGTTAGGGTAGCAGAGTGTAAAGAGAGTGACGTTTCCTTGAAATAACTTTTCATATAATTCTTACATTTAAAACCATACTAATGTTTCATGTATCCTTCACATACCTCTAAATTAAACACATTAAAAGCAACCAGGACATGAGGGTCACTCCAAATGAAATACAAACATTAGCAAATGAGCCCTGGCCCGTGTGGCTCAATCGGTTAGAGCATCGTCCCGTAAACTGCAGGCAACCGATCTGTGTTTCTCTCTTTCTCTCACTTTCCCTCTCTCTAAAATCAGCAAGCAGGTCCCTGGGGGAGGATTAAAGAAAAAAAAAAAAAACTAGCATATAAACCAAACTGTGCTACACACGAATACCATAACCTCACTGAAGGGTGTGGGAGGAAAAGAACTCTCCAAAGTCACTTTGGAAAAGGGTACCTTGACTAGATCCTGCAAGGCTAAAGACAATCATAAGTGCACATACACACTGTCATCTAGTTAGTAAGTGATTTGGTTTTGCTTTTAAACAGGGGCAATGTCTAGCAATGAAACTCATTGAACAAGAAAGTTCAAGTCCGGTGAGAGCCAGGCTTTCTCAGCGTTAGAGAAAGAATTTATACATAAGGAGAAAGGAAAGCCTAAAATCAACCCCATGCTATTGGATTAGAATGCAAGGTAGCAGTATTAACATCTATTTGTTTTTTTAATATATGCCCATGTAGACAGAAAAATAGAGGTATGTGGTGTCTGCATGGATTAGACACACATGTAAAATGACTAGCTCTGCCTGCTTGGAGGGTCAGAGTACTGACATCCCACTAACAACGAAACTACCTAACACCCAGATACTGGTCTCTAAAACACTACATTCAAATAAAAGGAACCAGGGCTCCTTGGAGAAGTGGACAATCCTGGGGCTGGGGCATCACAAATATAAAGTGAGACAGGAACGTCCTGTGGTGCCGGAAAGTGAGAAAATACTCAGAAAGGCCCGGCAGGGCCAGGGCCAGTGGGTCTTATGTTCCTAATACATTTTATTGATTATACTATTACAGTTGTCCCAGTTTTCCCCCTTTGCCTCCCTCCACCCAGTACTTCCCATTCCCTCTAGCAACCCTGCCCCCTCCACCCCCGCTTAGTTCATGTCCACAGGCCGTGCATGTAAGTTCTTTGGCTGCTCCGTTTCCTATACCATTCATAACATCCCCCTGTCTATTCTGTACCTGCCAGTTTGTACTTCTTAATCTCTGCATCTTTTCCCCGATTCTTCCCCTCCCCCCTCCCAGCTGATAACCCTCCAAATGATCTCCACATCCATGATTCTGTTTCTGCTTTGCTTGTTTGCTTAGTTTGTGTTTTAGATTCAATTGTTGATAGTTGTGACTTTATTGCCATTTTAATGTTCATAGTTTTGATCTTCTCTTTCTTAAATAAGTCACTTTAACATTTCATATAATAATGGCTTGGTGATGATGAACTCCTTTGGCTTTACCTTGTCTGGAAAGCAGTTTATCTGCCCTTCCATTCTAAATGATAGCTTTGCTGGATAAATGAATACAGGAGCCCACCTGAAGGAGTTCTTAATGGCCAAAACTGAAAAAACGTTAGCAACAAAACTGGATTTTAACCCATGAATAAACATCCACAAGTCTATACTGATATAGATAAATAATAGAATAAAGAAATAAATATGGGAGAAGAGATAGTTCTTCCTCTCGGTAGTATTCAAATTAATAAACATAGAGGGGAAAGAATCATCATTAGGGTAATACCATAGAAATAAATGACACCGACACAATTTTAAAAATATTAGCACTACTAGCCCTACTATAGTTTGCATACAATAAAATGCCCCATTTTATATACACAGTTCAATGACTTTTGACAAATATACAAACCTATGTAGCCATCACAAAAATTGTAATTTCTATCACATGAAAAAGTTCCTGCATGTTCTTTGCAATTAATCTCTCCCATCCCTGGCCCAAGACAACCACTGATCAGCTTTCTGTCACCATAAATTAGTGCTGCTCTTTCTAGAATTTTGTTATATCACTGACAAAAGATTCTGACTTACACTATAAAGCCAGTCAACAAACTATAAAGAAATGATACAAGTTTTTCTCCTGCTTTCTATGTTCTAAATGGGACAACTGTAATAGCATAATCAATAAAGTACACTTTAAAAATAAAGAACATAATGTGTAATATCTAGGTCTCAGACTGGGCTTCATTTGGAACTAGATTCTCCTTGAGTTAGCCAGGGTCCAGGGGGGAAAGCACAGCCTAAGTCACGTTGTTCATCAGATGAAATTCAATAATGGGAATATTGGCTGCTACTAGCCCTAGGGCTGAAAGGTCAATAGAAGGAGACACTGGTTTCAAGGCTGGATTGAAACTCCATCCACGGCTGGAGTTAACGGAGAGAGCTGGACCCCTGCAGGACATGCTGCTGAAGCACCCAGGACGGAGGCTGCCTCTCCCTTCCCCCATCTTTCCCTTCTCCTAGTGCCTCCTGTTGGCTGAACTTGACTGGAAGCAGGGGCAGAGGAGCCTGGGAAAGGTGGTTGGGTGGGCTCGGTAAGCAGAGAAAGACAAGGAGGAAATGGGTCAGAGGGCAAACAGGCAGATGGCCAGCCCACTCTGCACGTGAGATGCTTCTTTGGCGTCCATTGTGGAAAACTGAAGGGAAAATGTGCTGGTGTGGAAGGTTTGAAGTTCTAAATATTTTATCTTGACCTTCTGCAGGAAGGTGAATGGGGATACATCGTTTTGCTCCAAAACACCTCCCAGGGGTGTTTTATGAACTAATGAAAATACGTCAAGAACTTATCACAGAACCTGTGCCAGATGAACAACGAGTCATTTCTGTGCTTCAAATCTTACCTCAGAGGGTCATTCCATTTTGTGTAGAAAATGAAGTAAATCGTGAGTGAAAAGAGAACAAATATTTTAACATCTGAACATTCCTCTCTGTAAAATCAAATAAAGCAGAGAGATGGATAGACCCACAGCCAAGGCATTTATCTTTTTGAAATGCTGAAGTATCACTAGGCAAATAATGAGCCAGAGAAAACAAACATTCATTTTCCTGCCACTTCGGGGTGTGATCCTAATTCCTTCAATTCGGCACATTTAGGGTCTGCCTTGCCCTCCTTCCTGCATTCTCTCCAATCTCTGTCCCTGCACGATGCTGTCCTTCCACACATGCTCTTCTTTCTTAATAAAGCAATAACTGACACAGTCTGCCCTCTCTACAGAGTGATTATGTTAGCCTGTTGTTGTTGATTTTGTTGCTAAGGTCTAAGGATCTGCTGTGGGAGTGGTAGGAAGCAGGGGAAGGAAAAGCATGTGCTTATAATTTTCCCATACACCAGATGTTTTCTTTAATTCTTACATCTTTAAAATATTTTCTCTTTAGAAAAAAAAAAGGGGGGATTAGAACAAGTTTAAGATGCCAGGTCTTAGTTTCTCAGCATAGCAGGAGTACACACCCAAATAATTGAGTGTGAAGAATGCTGCTCTTTTGATAAGCTACACATCTAGTTCAAGGGCGACCTGCTTCTTAAGTAAACTGCATTCTTCCCATTTTCCAGGGATTCTGTTTCTATCATCGTTACTGTATGAGGACACCACCCCCCGCCCTGCCCCCCCACCACACACACACTTAGTGGAGTAAAACAACAACAATTGCATGATCGCACAGATTCTACAGGTCAAGGATTTTGGGAAGACTCAGGTGGGCTGTAACCTCCGCTCCATTGGGATTGCCACTCCCAGAATACAGACTCTCGAAGGATGGCAGGTTCAGGATCCTTGGACTTTCATAACAATTGGATTCTTCCAAAATGGGTATCCCAAGAGAACCAGGAGCATGCTGAGTGACCTTTCCTGTCCTAGCTTCAGAGGTGCTATACCATCACTCCCGCCATACTCTATTGCAGTGGTTTCAACTAGGGGCAATTTTGCCCCTGCAGAACGTTTTTTAATTGATTTGAGAGAGAGAGAGAGAGAGAAGCATTGATTTGTTGCTCCTCTTATTTATTCAATCATTGGTTGATTCTCGTATGTGCCCTGACCAGGGATCAAACCCACAACCTTAGCATGTCAGGATGATGCTCTAACCAACTGAGCTACTCAGCAGGGCCCCACAGAATGATTGGCAGTATCTTTTGGTTTGCACAACTGGGAGTGTGAGGGCTTGACACTGGCTTGAGCCAGCGATGCTGTAAATATTATACAATGCACAGGACAGCCCCTCACAGAAAAGAATCTGAGGCTCAAGACACTAGTAGTGCTGAGATGAAGAAATCCCGCTCCATGGATGCGGCAGCCACAGGCTGCAGACTTAAGGACAGGGAACATGGATCCTAATTCTTGATGAGAGGGGTGTCGAAAATTTGTGGACAGTTTAAAAAGCTACCACGAAGTCAATAATTTACATTTTTTCTAATTCAAAGCCAAATGTTCTAGGAATTCAATTCAAAAGAGGTAAAAAAAAAATTTTTTTAGAGAGAGGGAGAGAAACATCAATGTGTGGTTGCCTCTCCCATACTCCCTACTGGGGACCTGGCCTGCAACCCAAGGCATGTGCCCTGACTGGAAATCAAACCTGCAACCTTTTGGTTTGCAAGCTGGTACTCAATCCACTGAGCCACACCAGCCAGGGCCCAGAAGAGGTAAATTTTAAAAGGGCATGAGAAGAAAAAGAAAGCTGTAAAGGCAGAAAACTGTACTTGAACAACAATAAAAAAAATGTTTAAAAAAAAGTTGTAATGATTTCAAAGCCATGTAAATGAAAATGTAAATGAAAACCCCCAGATGAAGTCACACAGACGCAGGAAAGCCTGGGCTCAGATAGCAGTTCTATTGTAGAATCTGACACCCCTGAGCCATTATCTGCTATTGATTCCTGTGTTTCTACTTCTTTTCATTCACGACAATTTTGTTCAGCTTTAGATGAATGTTATTTTTAGATGAGTGTTATTTTTAGACACTAGTGAGATTATATTTAAACAAGATTTTCCAACTGACCTGTCTGAAATTTAGAGGTCATTTTTAAGCCCCAGAGCTCCAGGAGAGGAAAATAGCATCACAGGATCACAGCGAGGATGCTCTGTGCCCAGGGGAGGCGTCCCCAGACTTCAGCAAGCCCAGGGAGCCGTGGAAAGTTTTCTCTCTCAGTCCCTTCAGGCTGAAGAAGGGCTGGCTCAGCAAGGTTGGAGCCTCTCTCAAGACTGTTCCCTACAACCAGGGTGGCAGCAATTGGAGGCAGCAGTTGTCACTGAGCGAGGTGACCAGTTTTACATAATGGAAAATGGAATTTAAAAAAAAACTAATAACACTAACAGCTTTTCTTTTTAGTTGTTTCCCTTTTACTTTTTTCTAAAAATATTTTCTGACACTTCTGTATTTATTCTAACAGTCTTTCCTACTGTCTTCAGACAAAGTACCTGACATTTTATCTCATGACCTTCAGTTAATAAAGGATGGAAATGATCTGGTTTTATTCCCATATTTCTGGAGCAGCTCCTAGACTCCCAGTTCTGTGCTGAGCACTAAAGTGCTGCCATAGCAGTGAAGACAGACCCAAACTCACTGACATGGTAGAACCCCACCCGCCCCCAGCTGCCTCCACGAGGTAAGCCCTACTGATACTTACATTGCATATACTATATTATACATACACCCATGAATATATAATAATATAGATTATACATGTGGAAAGAATCAATCTATGCTGAGAAAGTCCAAAAAGCTTCCTGGAGTCAGAAACATCTAAATTGAGAATGAGAGTTACATAAAAAATGTTTGGGGTGAAGCAAGGAGGAGGAATTTTCCAAGCCAAGAAAGTAGAGTGGATGAAGTTCCCTTTTTAAGTTCAACATTGTTGGGATTTTTGGCTTTTTGACTTGTTATTGGATTCTTCCCCTGCTTGTGTACGGATTTAAGATGGTAGAGACAAATTTTTAAATTTTGGTACAAAAGTGACAGGTATTTTGGAGTGGGCCATTGGGTATTAGTTCTTAAATTTCTATTTTTCAATGCATGTGAATATGTGCTATTTCAATATTATGTTTTGCACTATTAATACAGCCCAGTAAAAAGGTGTTTATCTTCTTCATTTCTGGTGTTTTTTTTTTAATTCAAAATCAATCGGACCCTCACCGATGATCTCAAACACTCCTTTAACCATACCTCCTGGAGCAGGTCCCATGCCCTAAACACTTTTAGTTATCCGTCACTTCTAACAGCTTAATGTGTATTTGCAGCAAAAAAACCCCCACAAAGCTGTTTTAATTTTCATCTCTGAATAATCTACTGAATAACACATTTGTTAGTAATGTGAACAATGACAAGTTTAGTAATTGTCTTCACTTTTCCAACACTGTTTTATTGAACTGGGCTGTTTACTGGCACAGTTCAATCACTTCCACACAGAAAAGTGATTCTCTAACTCTATGTCTTACTTAATAAAAGACTCCAAAGTGACTTGCTTCTAATTCCAGGTACACAGAGACAGCCCTTCAAACTGCAGGACATCAATGTAACCAGGTGCTTGTTGGAAACAGTCTTTGTCATCTGGGCACTAGTTGGTATCAGTTAAGTTGTAGGCATAGCCATACCTAGAGCATAACCCACAATCTCCTGATGTTTACCTGCCAGATGTACAAGGGCCCCTATAGGAGGCAGTCATGCGGATCAAGGTCAGAGACAGGAGACATAATAATGGAAGCAGAGGTTGGAGGGATGAGCCCTGAAGATGAATGAAGGAGCCACAAGCCAAGGTATTCAGGATGCTTCTGAAAGCTGGAAAAAAGGCAAGGAAACAGATGCATTTTGGGAGATTCCAAAAGAAATGCATTTCTGCTGACATCTTGATTTCAGGCCCAGGAAACCTATTTTGAACTTCTTACCTTCAGAACTGTAATAAAATACACTTATGTAGTTTTAAGCCATTATGTTTGTAGCAATTTATTATAGCAGCCACAGGAAATGAATAGAGCCAAGGCCTTAAATTGAGAAGTGTATGGTGTAGCGTGTTATGTTTGTAAGACAGATGCTGTTCTTGTTAACAAGTCTCAGAAGAAATCATTGTTATGCGGGATAAAGCCTGGTGAGACAGGCTGTAGAAAGAAATGAGGGGAATGCAGCACCAGGTAAGCAAATGAGAGGGAAAGTTATTAACATACACCTAGAAAGGCCAGATGGGGCATGAAGACTAAAAGTAGGTTAGAAAAAAGGCAATTTTATTTTGAGCATTATTGGATAGAAGTTCCCAAACTGCACCAATATAAACATTGAGGCACAGAGAAAATTTGCCCAGTTCCACAGCTGGTAAGTGGTAACCAGAGTTTGCACCCAGAAAGTCTGGCTTCAGAGCCTGTGCCCATGGCTTCTCTGCTCTACAGTCCCCCATGTGTCTATGACAAGACACCTTGTTATTTTAATGGAGTTCTTCCAACGCGCCAAAGTCTGAAGAACTGTGTCAGCATCGCTGACTGCATGGCAGTGCGTTAGCCTCAGAGGGCGAAAAAAAAAAAAAAAAAACATCAAGAAAGACAAGAAGGGCAAAACAAGAACAGGGGTGACCTTGTTCAGGACCCAAAAAACGCCATCAGTGCATCGGAGCCAGCAAGCTGTCAGATGAGAGAGTGTGGTCAGGTGGCAGAGATCAAGACAGCGAAGAAGGTCCGGGCAGGCAGAGAGGGTCTGGAGAGCAGGCGCACAATGAGGAGCACAACTCTAGGACACTTGAAGCCCGAGGCCACCTCTGACTCAAACAGGACGATGAGGACAGCCCCATGATTGAATCCCACAACTCCAAGCAGACGGGGAACCTCGCAGGGCAGACCTTAGGAATACAGCGCCCCCCGCAGACATGTGTTCATGCACGCACCGAAACAATGTGCGAGAATATTTATAGACGCATTGCTGATAATAGCCCTGTGCTGGAAACCACCCAAATGTCCATGAACAGCAGAATGCATAAATAAATCCTGGCATTTTTACACAATGAAATACTGTGTAGCAATGTGAATAGAAGACTTATAACTACACTTGAAAATATGGTTGAATATTATAAATATTTCGATATGTGAGGGGAACATAAAAAGAACTTATTTTATGATTCCATACATAGGAAATTCAAAAAGAAACAAAAGCAATCAAAAGTATTTAAAGTCACAATAGGTGTTACCCTTGAGGGAGGTGAGTGGGTTGTGTCTGGAGGAAACACGGCATTGTGGGTTTTGATCTGGGTGCCATTTGCATGGGTGTGCTCAATTTGTAGAAATCCAATGAGTTGTATACTTATTTGTGCATTTTTCTGTGTAATTACGTATATCAATAAAAACATTTAAAATATAGAAATAGATCTCTGGAGTGATAGGAGATGGTGATAAAATGCAATTGAATCTGAATTTAAAAATAATCAAACTGCTTAGCTTCTTTAATTGGCTGCTGGAGAAAACTTGGCTAGCTTGGTTGAGATGACTCAGGATGCTATATGCTTTGTCGACTGAGCTTTACTTACCACCATTTCTCACCTACATGCTCACTGACCTTGTTGGGGCAAATCCCTGTCTGTTACTATTAGTCACTAGCTACAGATCCATTTACTTACTATTGTGTCTCAAGTAGATTACTGATTTTTTCTCATGAATGGTTCCATTATATCTGTGGATAGCTCCAAATCACACGTGTTAAATATTAACCCACATCAACTGTAAAAGTGATGGTGGTTTGCATTTCTGTGAAATAAACCTGTATCTGGATTTAACTGTCCACGTACTCACGTAACTACTGTATCATCTGTGTGCATGTCTATTTCCTCTGGTTTTTCAAACACCAGTTCCCTTTAATGTGCACTGAGTTTTGATTTGTGTTCATTATCACTTTTTCTAAGAAAATTGTCCTTAACAAGATGTCACCAGGGTAATCATTTAAACATTTTTCTTTTTAATAATGAAGAAACATCTATTAGGCAGGGCGAATCAAGAAAAAATGCAGTGGTAGGAAGGTATCCATGCCAACACTCAGTTGCAGTCAGTCATAAATTGTGTAGTATTTAGATTTAAAAACAAAACTGTCAGAAATCTGAATTGTCTAATTTTTAAATGCTGTCAATAAATTTAAAAACTTTTTAAACTTTGTATAAACCAAGCAACCCAAGTGCATGGACAGGACTCAGCTCACATATTGCTAGGTTGAGCTTTCTACAAGTGTGATTTTGTTCACTCCTCACAAATGCCCTCTGAGGTGAGCACTAGACAGAGGAGGAAGCTGAGGCTCATCGAGGTGAAGTATGCTGGTCCAGGTCACACAGCTAACAAGGGGTAAAGTTCCAGTCTCTTATCCAAATTACTAGTCTTTTCCCCGATGAGTAAAGCTTCATTTCCTAGCACTGACATTTGGGGTACCAACCAACCTACTTTTTTAAATCAATACTTACAGATACAATGAGTAAAGAGGTGAGAGAAATATCTGCATTATTTGCTAAGGAACTTATTTTTGGAAATTGGTTTGAAATCCTGTACTACAAATAGAAAACTAATACCCAGTACTGGATTCCTTATGATTACTTCAGTAAAATAGTCATTACAGACACAGCAAATAAACCAATCCCCTTATTTTAGATCATTCAACACCCACAAAGAGACTTGACTTAAAATTATGTCTGGATAACAAGTGACAAATGTCATCTAGTGGGAAGGATTTGTGGGAGTCAGGCTCAGGCTGTTTTGATTTGGTTTAGACCAACCTTTCCACATCCTTATCCTAACTGTTGTTTTCCAGGCAGAGGTCTTCAAAGGATTTCAGTCATTCCATCCAGGTTTACACCCATTTTATCAGAAAACACTCCTTCTTTGAAAGAGTAAAAAATAGGAAACAATTCATTTGGAAAACAAAAAGTGTGGAATTGCTAGGAAATGGTTGCTTTGTTCTTGATGTCCAAACTGACATTAAATTCATCTCGTCTTTGAAGAAAAGTGAAACCATTTGTGAATATAATTCAATGGGGTTGATACATCACATGTGAGGAGAAAAGATGGTTTACTTGTTTAAAAACATTTTTCAGGTTTATGTTTTCTTCCATATGGAAGGGAGTAAGTAAGCCACACCTGGGGGATTCCAGACTTTTTGGATTTCGGTATCAAGGCTGGGCCTTGAGCATCTCTGAAAAATGCGAGGTTCTTTTAAAATGAGATATTTGTTTGCTTCACACATTGGTATGGCTTAAGCTGTTTCAGTTACAACTTTGCATTGTTAGGATATGTACAGAAAAGTGGGGTATAAGTTACTACCCCTCTCCATGTGTTCAGTACTCTACCAGCCACATGAGACTACAGAATGCAAGTTCATTTTCAAAACCTGCTAACAACTGAAAATTTATTTTTTCCATCCTCTTGGTTTTACTTTACTTGGTGTTTTCAAGTGTCATAAGTACTTTTATAAAGACCTTGCCACATACATCATCTTCCTTCCTAATACAATGACTCAGGCCTTGACACTAAATCAAAAATGTTAATTATGTTCCCCACACATTGTTTACCTCATGAATTGACTTAGACTTGAACAAAAATATGTATTATGAGCTTCACCTTTTATTCTAGAATTCTATGGTTTCATGGGCAGAGGCTACCAGGCACTTAATCTTCAAATATAATAATAGAAGATTTAGACCTTAAAGGAGCTGCTACTTCGTGTTTCCCTGGGGGAAATAAGTCAATATATTCATCAATTCCATTACTATTTTGGGAGCTGAAGGGAAAAAACACATACTTATATATGCTTTAATATTTAGTGATATATATTATATGCAACATAATTTAATAATATATCATACATTACCTATATGTGCATATACATATTTATTTGACATTGTCTCTATCTTCAGGTGGCTTACAATCTATAAATAGACTTTATTTTTAAAAAGTATAAAACTATTTTAAATGCATGTCTGTTTTGCCTAGATTATATTTAAAGTAGTCCGTGATAATATTAACACACTGTTATGCAGCTTTGGGAACTGAATATAAGGCACAAACGTAAGGCAAACAGAAGTGGATCCCTTGTGGTGGGAGGGGCTGCTGGGTGCTGCACTGACCAGTCCCCGTGCATTCAAATTACACCCCGCTGTCAAGGTAGAGGGGTGGCTTTCTAATCCTGTCTCTGCAACACATGCCCTGGGGAAGCAGCTGCAAACATTAATCATTAAAACATTTACATGCCAACTACATTCAGAGTGTCAAGACAAATTAAATGTGTACCTCTAGAATCTACTGTCCTGGGCTTTTGCTCCAAATGCAATGCCGTCTTCCAGTATCGGGTCCTGATGACCCTCTGGGCAATTGCCAATTCTAATCCTTTGTTCACATCTCTATTCGTGTTTCTTTTCTTCCTCTTGTTGATTAAAAAATCCGTGATATATTCTAGCTACTAACTCATAGTTTGCAAATATCATCTCCAAGTATGTCATCCATCTGCCAACTGAGTTTCCTGTGTCCCTCACTGAACATAAATTTTTAATTTTGACATGGTCAAGTTCATTAACTTTTCCTTTATGATCTGTCATAGGGGGAGCAGTGCTTATTTACAAAACCCTTTCCCACCCCACTGTCACAAAGGCCTTGGGCAGAGGAGCCCTTATTCTCTGTTCTTATTTTTCCAGTTGGCTAAATTCCAATTTTTCCATAGTAATTTTAAAATGAGTTTGTCATTTTCTTCAAAAAAAAATCTTGCTGGAATTTTATTGAATTTACAGACCAATTTTGTGAGAATTGACATCTTTATAGTGCTAGATGTTTGAAATCTAATTCCTCTTCCAGGTAACATCTTACAAGGGAGCTAATAAATGCCTGCCCGTGGTTCTTTCGTTAGCCTTGTTAAGTTAGTTCCTAAATATGGAGCCCTTCTGTTAGTACTAAGAATGGCATCTGATTTTTCATTTAAATTTCTTGTTGATTATTACTGTGAAAGAAATACTATTAGTTTTTGACTGTTTATCTTCTGCAATCTTGTTAATAATTTCTTGATTTTCTAGGGTTCTATGTAGATCATGAATTCACCTGCAAATAATCTATTTTTGTCTTTTCCCTTTCCTATGCTTGTAACATTTAGCACTTTCATTGGACAGAGTCTCCAAAATCATGTTGAAGAGTGATGGTGACAATAGGGTTCCTTGTCTTTTTCTGGATTCTGAAAGAAAAATACATCTAAAGTTTTTCTATTAGATGTGATGTTTAAGTTTTGGATGCTTTTAGGAATGAAAGGTGTTATCCTTTTGATCATTATTTTCTGCGAGTCTCATGTAAAAGGTGTCGAAATTTAATGTTGTGTACATAGCAGATGAGACAGTGATGTGATTTTTTCTTTTTCAATCCCAAATGTGATGAACAGAGCCAGGACTAGAGAGAAGCAAGGGAGGTGCTCAGGGCACAGGACATTTGGAGGCACTCAGCCCTGCAAGCGCACGCCTCCTTAACTTCCACACCCTGGGTGCCTCCTGCTCCCCATCCTACCCCCAGCCCTGGAGGTAATTAATGTAGATAGATCTTCCAATGTTAAATTTTCTATCTAGTTGATCATGATGCATCTTTAATATTCCATTAAACTTAGTTAATATTTTCTTTAAAATTTTTACAGATTACCATAAGGGAAACAAGCTGATATTATTTTTTCCCTTATAGTTTTCATCCAGTTCCAAATTCTAGCTTCTTATTTGGAAAAATTTGTGTGACAGGTATCTGCCCCTCTAAAGCTTTCTAGCTCTGGAACATATTATGGGTGGTGAGTTGGAACAAGTCATTTTATCCTCTAGACTTGA
This sequence comes from Desmodus rotundus, assembly GCF_022682495.2. Taxonomy (NCBI): domain Eukaryota; kingdom Metazoa; phylum Chordata; class Mammalia; order Chiroptera; family Phyllostomidae; genus Desmodus; species Desmodus rotundus. Next base: position 119,255,482 of record NC_071394.1, read on the forward strand.
ACTTTCCTCATCTTGAAAATGAAGATAATAAAACCTGTCTTGTAGATTCATGGAGAAGATAACAGGCAATTTTTCAAAAGTCCATGGCACTGAGCCTGACCCAATGTAGGTGCGTAAGTGACAGCAGATGGACATCTACATGGGCTTCATGACCTTTGTCTACCATGTTCCCCCCAGTCCCACTTCTCTAGGTTTACACTGTGCCATGGAGCATTCTCCAGAATTTACTCTCACTTCATTTGCTTTATAACCCCTGCAGCTCTCTTCCATTTCATCACAGTCCAATCACAACTCCTTATGGAGAATTCCTTTATGTTGGAATGTGGTGGAATACTTTTTAAAAACTAACCAATAGGCTTTCCCTCTCATGCATTTCTTGTTACCTCATAATCCTTCTCTCAGGAAGATGTTCAGAGACCTCTACAGTCATTGCCTCCAGGAAGGGATGGAAATGCTAAAAGAAATAAAATAAACATTTTTCTGTCAAAAAAATCTAGGACATCAAGAGGAAAAAGGAGTTATATTCATACAAAATACGGTAGAATTTGGAGAAAAAGATTATTTTATGAGAACTAGACTCAGGACACCTATCCTCCCACAACTTAAACTGCCTCGATGAGGTGGCAAAAGAGAGAATTGAAAGTGTCCACAAGGGGTGGAGAGGCCCCATAGACTACAGAGATACGGATTGGGCTGGAACCTGCCCCTCCTCCGGGATCAGTTTGGGGTTCAGAGATATAGCGGGAACCTTAGATAATTTTGGAGATTCCAGTACAGGGGAAACCTATGCTATCTTTTGCAGGAAAATGTCAAAATGTTTAAACAGACATAACTGTGTGGTATGTACAGGCAGGTGGCATTTAGTCAGTTTCACAAGGACACTGTGCCACTGTCCCCTAGGAGCAGAAGTAAGCCTGCATTGACAGGAAGCATGGAAATGATGAACCACAGGTGGTCAAACCAAGTCACCCACTTACAGTGTGGCCAAGATTTAGAGAATATTCCAAACCCCAAGAGGGGCCTGAGAGTGACTATGGGACTCAGAAGGCCCTGGCTGTTGGGTTGGAGTCTGGTCACTAGCAACAACCCAGGAAGGACCTGCCTGGACCAGCACATAAAGACAAGCCAGAATGAGGACACCTCAGGGTGTGTCTGCAGGGAGAGCCAATGGCCCAGGCTGCAGGCTTCCCTTGGGGCCTTGCCATTATTGTAGAAGCCCACCAGCACTTAGACACCTCTCCAAGAAAATGGCCAGGGAGAGGAACTGGCCAAAATGAAGTTCTACTACTCCAAGGAGTGGATGAGGAGGAGGAATTCAGACATGACTGCACTAAAACGTCCACTAACTGGCCTGATGGAGGGTTTATAGTGGAAATTCTGTTCTGCTTGGAAAACTAAGGTTATATCTCTCACACACCTGAGTTTGTACAATGATGTCTGTACTGATAAACCTATAACTCCCTATTTTAAAAAAAAACTTGTCAGAGATGTAGCAGAGTGGACCTTTGGGACATACTTACTGGTTGTTATAACCGTGGGCAAATTATTTAAACTTTGTTTGCATCAGTCTCCCTATCTGTAGATGGGAGTGTGGGCTTTATTGTAGTTTGTTTAATAATGAAATAAAGTCATGTGTATTTCACGGTGTGTAGCATCTAATTAGTATGCAGCGGTTATCACTTAGTTTCCTAACTCTAACTCCAGAGAGAAAACATGGGGAAAATAGCTATAGAAATTTAAAAGAAAACAGAGAGCTGGGGGAAGTTGTTTGTTGGAAGGTTATTAATGCTGTGAGGCTAATTCTGACACTGGGGGTGCTGTTCCCAGACAGGGACTGCAACCAGCAAGATTTTCAGTTCGACGCTGACTATGATTAGCAAGGCCAGGCCTGTTGATCGGCCGTGACTCCAAATTCTTGTCAGTCATTTTATCCTCAGCTGCAGCATCTCGGGCATCAGCTGTGGGAGAACTGCCTTCGCTGTCTCCTCCAAAGGGTACCCATAATAGGTATTGTTCATCTAAAGGGAAGAAGACAACCTCCCAGATCTATCCTGGTGACAGTAAGGACGTCCTACAATGTGCCATCACAAATTAAGTCACGTGAAAATAAGAGCTGGTTTTGTGTGCTCAGTCTTGTAATCTTTCTGAAATTTGGAACAGAAAACTTATGGAAATTTGGTCTGTCTGTGTTTTTTGTTTGTTTGTTTTCCCTAGGTACCATATGGCATTCATGATTCAATAATGTGCCTGTAATTAAACATCATGTAATTTTTCCCTCACCTTATGTTCAGATATTTACCACTAGAGATTTATGCTTCTAAGTTCTATATGGTATCCCAATGTCAGGAATTCCCTCTGGATATGTGGTGGAAAAACTATTTGCTCTTACCTGCCTAGCACCTTATGGGATTTTGTGAGTGGCGGCAGGAAAAGATGGGGCTGGAAGTGCTCAGCAATGAAGCCTTGAGCAATGCCTGAGGGCTTTGCATTTCTTATCTATAAGGAGGTATGATGTGAAATCATCTCTGGTTACCTGGAAAATACACGGTGCATTTTCTAGAATAGACTCAATTTCAACATTCTATCCCTTTGTTCTCATCGGTGGATTTATTCATTTTATACCAGGAGTTCAAAAAAAGAATCTCCATTTGCTTTAAAGATTATTGTTGACCTATGTTTATATGACCCTGTTAGAGACAGCAAATGAAGTGCCTTGACTGTATTTGGGTAGAAGGTAGCAAGTTAGAAGGCAAAACACTCAGAAGGAAAGAAACAACCTCTGACAGGGAAGCTGGAAAGATACCAAAGGCAGCTTCAACTTCATTCTTTTACTTAGATATTCTTGGCTACTCTGCAGCAGACATGAGCAGATAAATGCTTATTGACTTCAAGATCAGGGCAATAGGATTCTTTCTGTTTAATTATTTCCTTATAAGTTAAAAACTAAATGCTTTGGTAAATGCTTTAAATACAAATGGGGGTATTAGTACCTCACCATCAATGATATATTTGAGGTGCATGTGGCAAAGAATGGCCATCATTCATTCATTCATTCACTCAATGTCTATAAGCAACTACCATGCCTCAGGTGCATCAGTGGGACAACTGAGATCATTAAAGCCCAGTCTCTTTTGTTAAAGACCTCCAAGTCTACAGGAAGAAATAGATGTGTAAATAAGTATAATAGAAATATAAACAAGGATCAAAAGTAGCTCATAAAAAGTGAGGGAAATATTAAAGGAGCAATTCCTGGATAAGGTAATATTGAGCAAAATTCAGAAGATGAATTAACAGTTCCCTTGGAGATAGTAAACAACATTCTGACAGAAATAACAGTATTTGTGAATACATTTAGAATATGGAATAGAAGCAATGTTTAGAATCCTATAAGAACCTTGATATTTTTAGCACATAATATGTAAGGTGGGGGCAGCGTGGTGGGAAGCCAGAAGAAAGCTAAGCTATAGTAGATCATAAATGAGTAGGAATTGAATGGTAGGAATCTCTTACAGCATTTGAACTAGACCTAAATGCCCATGTGGAATCAGGGAAGCAATCAAAGCAGAGAAAACCATGACTGGGTATGCCAGCAGGGTTGAGAGTAGGTGAGAAGGCAGAGATGGGTGAAAGATAGGTACAGGTAGATGTTTTTTGAGGACAGGTGAAAAATAAAGAGGGTTTTATCCATGACAGTAGTAATCAGAAAGAAGAGAATAGCTCAGTTTAAGAGATAGTCAAGAAACATTCAAGAGACTTTGGAGATGCCTGACATGAGAGGTGAGCATAACTTCAATTCTCTAGCCCATGTTAATGAGTGGACTTTGGTGTCATCAACTCAGAAGAAAAATTGTTGGAGGGGAGCATTGAATTGCAGGGGCGAGTAGACATTAGATATCTGGTGCTAACTGGGAGAAGAGCTCTAAAGAGATGAAGAGAGACAACTGGTGGCAAGTTGTGGACAGCACCGACTTTGATCATGGATTTCCTTGATGTCTGCCACACAGTAGTCAGTAAGCTCAACTCAGTGGACAAGATGGAAAATTCCCCTAACCTCAAAGGGATTCCCCTAACCAAAGGTATTCGAGTCTAGGGGATTTTCGTAGAAGGCAAATATAATAGAGTATACTCAGTGCCTTTAGGGGAAATGCAAGGTGAGATGAGAGCATGGAGAGGGGTCATCACGAAGACTTGGTCTTGAGGTGGCATGGGGGGAGGGTAGTGGGACAGGAGCCTACAAAAAAACATTAAATGGAGATGAGGACCCTCATCTCCAAACATGTTAGCCATGGCTCTGCCCTCTACCAGGAAAGTTCTTCCTCCAGATTTCTCCACTGCTGATACACTAACTTCCCCTAAGGCTTTGCTTGAATATCAACTCCTGTAAGCAGTCTACCCTGGCAAACTCTGTTCTAGGCAATTTGTCTGTAAGCATTTTTGCCAAAAACATCTTTGCTGCAAGGAGTTTGTAGCAAGCCTTTTTGCTGCAGATCTTTTCACTGTACCACTAATTGGCTATAATACCATTTCTCAGTAAAAGATAAAATAATTGGTTGACAGTTAGGTTGACATTTGCAGACAATGTATTCAAGTAGTTGTCATTTTAGTTTCATTTCTCTCTTGATGAACTCCTCATAGTACTCACATTTTTACATCACATAAATTTTAGCCCTCATAATGGTCTGTACATCGATGAGTAAATGTGGTGGCCTTAAAACAGTGGATGATAACAACTACTATAAAGCCAGGTTGCATACTTTCCTAGAAAATAATGTATCAGTTCACAAATCCTTCAGTGAGCATAGACATCTCCCCCAACCGTTGAAACCAGAAAAGTTTACGAAGCTATGGCAAGCATAAAAGAGGCAGGTACTAATTCACAATAGCCTTCGAGAATATAAGTCATTGATCCTATACTTGGAAACTGATATCTCTATTAAAGAAGGAAGAAACTGTGGTGAAAAATAAAAAAGTATAATGACAAGTGAGGAGACAAATCAACAAGCAAAAGAGAAAAATGTATAATAGTCTGAACAAAAGACATCGAAGATCATGTATTTTCATTTTCACAATAGTCTTTTTAATGTTTTAAAATAATTTTTTGTGTTTCATTATGTCCTTTTTAATGTCCCTGTTATTTTTTGTTACTTTATTTTATATGGTGACATTGCCTTGGGACCAATTAGTTGTGTAAGCAAAATGTTTGTAGGGAAAATGCTTTCAGCAAAAATGTTTATAGCAAACATGTTTACAACAAAAACACCAGACAAATCCACCCTTACCCCCAGAACTCCTGATTTTTCTTATATTTTCTCTTCTAATTTTTAATAATATTTCTAAATTGCTAGATAATTTACTTGTAACACTAAAATGTTGAGCTCATAGGGGCAGAGCTCCTTATCTGTTATTCATGAATCACAAGTGCCTGGAAAACAATAGGTGCTCAATAAATACTTCCTAAGTGAATGAAGGAATATGCAGAATTTGGCTTAGGACACCATGGGGAACAGCAATATTTAAGTGACTGGTAGAGGACAATGATCTGGGTTGGACATCTCTTGTGCTCTACTTTCCATCCTACTGGCCCACATTCTTTTAATCTTGTAATTTTGGGAGCAACCAGCTGAGCTCAGATATAATCTGGAGCTATCTTGTCACAGCTATGCCACAAAATTTAGGAATTTTGCCATGGGGATTTGCTGCCATCACCAAGAAGGGCACCTTCAGGGAATCCACTCGGTTATTCTACCGCTCATACAGTGTGGGAGTGCAAGGTTGCTAAGGTCCCGTGGAACAACCCTTGATCGGTGGGGGACCGGAAATGGTGAATAAATATCTCCCTTTCCCAGTCCTCAGGAGGAACATCCTCAAGCGCATCTTCAAATCTCTTTAGACAGTTCTTAGCAAGGTGGAGTCCATTGCCCGCAGCTATGATTTCCATTGTCAAGGCTCCACCCTTGGATCAGCTCTTTCTTCTTCTGCCCCATTCTACTCTTCCAACTCGTCCACTCATGTTTGTTGAAATCACCTCCTAAAATGAACTCCTAGCACACAAGCCTGTTTCACTTTCTTTTAGGAGGAAGTCATGTTAAGACTTGTAAGATAGTCAATAAAAATTGAACCTACAAATAATCAAGAAATGGTGAATAACACTTTCAAATAGACAACATAGAGGTAAATAAAGACAAGGAAGTTTAGAGACAAGTGTTAATCAGTACACTGGAGAGGTGAGTGGGGGAGCAATATTAAAATAAATTACGGAGTAAAGGGAGGTAAATGCAGACTACTCTCCCTGGAAGGAAATGGACAGACTGAGCTGACAGCTGGAGGGACATACAGGGAACAGTAGGAGAAGACGGATGGTCCAAGAAATAAATACAGTCCAGTGGAACACAGGTATTTGTGTGCCACGTTTGCTGGGGAAAGAATACAAAAAGGCCATTTCAGGACTGAGTCTGAGAGACAGTTTTGCCAGGTGAAGGGGTAAATGGTGTTGCAGACAAACTCCTGAAAAAGCAGTAAATTCTGAAAGAGGAATTTCAAGAATAGCAGCCTGACTGGAACACACACTGTTATGATGGTTGCAGATGCTGCTGGATATGGGATGGGGCCTGGCTGTGATGCTTGCCTGTGGCGGCCCAATCCTCTGCCCCCATCCAGTGAGCTTTCTTTATCAGGAGCATTTAAGTTATGGAAGGAGGAATCGGTCCCATTCTCATCCTAACAAAACTGACAATAGTTCATGGGTATAATCTAATTCTTAGTCCATACTTTGATCTAACTGTCTCAAAATATTTTTTACAGTTGCTTTCTTTGAATCAGAATCTAACGACGATCAATACATTATAGTTGCTTATTATGTCACTTGCCTTTTTCATCGAGACAAGTGGTCCCCTCACATTTTTCATGACAGTTACTTGCTGTGAAAGTTGAATTACTTGTTATGAAAATTGAATTCAAACATTTTAAAGCCCCACTGTTGAATTGTCAGAGAAGACTGACTTTAATAATTTTTGCTTTTTTGGAATTTATTGAGGTTTTCTTTACTAAACAAAAAAAGGCCATTCTTTACAAATGATTAATAGACCCTGGGAAAAGAAGGTTTATTTATATTTGGATAATCATGTTAATGCCTTTACAGTCCCATCAGCCCAGCAGAATGTGTGCACTAAGGGAAAGGTGAACTTCAGCAACAATAGAGGAGTCGATACCTTCCCCAAGTCGGCCCCATCTGTGTGCTGAACAATATGCCTTCATTCATCAAGAACCCAAAGCTAATGGTCACCAAGTTCTCCATGGCATGGGGTTCCATGCTTGTCATCAGTATTCTGTAAGACGCACTCAAGATGACCTTATCGATAAGGAGGTAGCCCAGGAGAAAGTGGTAGATAATGACAAAAGTGATATCAACAACTCTTATGTCGCCATTTTGCCACAAATAAGTGTGGGAAGAATTGCTATAAAAACAACGAGGAAAATGACTCCTTAGTCCTGAAGGATCTCTCGTACTGATTGGCAGACAATATAAATGTCGTCTCCCAGTTTGGCAAAGAGCCCAACTATGTGACATTGTTGATAAGCCTAAACACAACTAATGGCAGATGTCTCGGGCCATCAGCAGCTGATTGCTCCTGCTCCTCCACCAGACCATCCACAAATCACCACGGAGCAGCCACCGGCATGAGGCACATGCTCTTCCCCCCACCCCAGTGCTGTCCCCTAACTCCAGGCCCTCCACCATGAACACACACTCATCAACCCAGAACAGTCTTGCAGGGGTCATCATTTAAAGTTTCCTAGAGCAAACACTCCTCTGAGTCTTCAGACTATAACATATAAGTTCAAATTCGCATTCAGATATTAGTAACAGAGAACACAAATTCCAGTGGCTTTAAGAAGATAAAAGTTTGCTTTTCTTTTCCAAGGAAAATCACTTTGAATGAAATGGTCAAGGCAGCGACGGTAGCTTCAGAGTACCATAAGAGGGCTGGGGCCCTTCTGTCTTTGTCATTATAACAGGCTTAAAATTTCTGCACTTTCTTTCTTCCCTTTCATTTTTACCTTCAAAGCAGCCAATGATTTTTCTGAGCTCACCTCCTTATGAAATTCAGCCAATAGCACCATATCCAAGAACGAATATTCTGTTTGCCAACTTCTTCACCTAAGGCCGCCCGCTCATTAGCTTATTATCTGCCTTCAAAATTATTGCTGACAGTTTTATCAAATGTCTCACTGATGCATAAATTGGATGCCATCTTTGTGGCCTCAGTAAACAGTTTCCTTGCCATTCTCTGCCCAGACACGAAGTCCATATCACATATATTGTTTGGTTTCCCCCTCAACAACTTACTTTTAGGTACAGGTATTTGCCAGGACAGGCTAGCTATGCAGCTGTAATAAACAACCTCAAAGATGCTGAGGCTTATAACCACAACTCTTAGTTCTTACTCAAGCTAACCAGACTGAGACTCAGCTACATATGTTCTTCATCTCAGGCTCCAGACTTACTAAGCAGTTCCTCTTCGGGATGTTGCAAAGTGGAAGAAAGAAAATGGGGTAGCTCTTAAAGCTTTTGCTAAAAAGTTGAACACGTCATTTCTGCTCATATTTCATTGGCCAAATTCTCACGTCAATGGAGTAGAGAAATACAATTCTCCCGTAGGGAAGAAGATGATAGGTTACATATCCAAGCTCGGAGTCAGCAGGGCAGGTTGAATGATCCTTCCACATGGAGGGTAAGGCAGATGCAGTCAGCCCGCTATGAACATTCTCTGGCCTTTGCTATTTCAGGACACATCAGCCTCACATCCAGCTGTCAGCGTGGAGCTGCCCCTGTCTGTGTTTAGAACAGGCTCGCGATGCCAGAGAAGTAATGCCTTCTCCCACAGCTCTCAACCAGCGAACACTGCAGCTCCCTCCCGCCTCAGATAAGGTGACTCTGAGGTCGATGGTCTGCACTGAGGTGGGATTGGACTTGCTTTTTCCACATTAGTATTTTCTGTGGCCACTTCCCACATAAACTACTTGAACTTGAATCCTTACTTCAGTGTCTCCTGCTGGGAACCCAAACTACGACAAAAGGACAGAAAATATTTAGAGCAATGATACGATCTGCACAAAAAGAAGAATGGCTTCGGGTGGTCATTAGCAGGCCCTGCCAGAAATTCCATCATCACAGTGGATCCACCACCTTCTCCATGCTTCTGCCCCCCAATATGTCCATCTCCTGGCCAGACCCAACACACTGTTTCCCAGAAGGGGTAGGGACTCCTGTAATAGATCATTTTCTTCCACTTCTGACCACGGGAAGCAAGAGCAGTCATTTACTCTAAACAGACCTTACCACCCTGCTTTTCAAGGGCCCTCAGGATGTTTACACGGAATTCCCTTTACAGGCACACACGCTCCCTGCCCCCAGTCCTGAGCCCTCTGTACCCCAGGAGGAGGCTGAGAGCAGGTGCACCCAAGTCCCTTTCTGTGACTCTCCCTCGCCTACTTCCCTCCCATAACAAGTGCTCTTTGTCCACGGAAATCATCCTGCTCGTGCCACCCTGCTGGAAACACAAAGCACTTTCTCTGTGCGAAAATGCACACATACGAACTAGAGACATAATAATTTAGTTTACTTTTTTGACAAAAAAATCATAAAAAGACTTAAAAAATCTTAATTCTCTCTCCCCCCCCTCACACCCACCCCCACACACACATACACACACAATCAACCCAAGAATCCAGTTTGATACTAATCACTCCACCAGTTGCAATACTTTGAGATTAGTAAGCGTGATAGCCCACAAGTTAGTATCACATATTTCACAGGACAGTGTAAAATACAGCTGAATTTGCTCCTTATGGTATAAAAATTCTCTTTCCTTCAGGAAGAAAGTAAATATAATAAGATTTAAAAGGGAAAACAAGAAGAAAAATTAAAAATTCCTATTCAATACCACCCAGGAACCAGGACTTGGTTATAAAATACTTTAAAATCCATTCATTTCAAAGAATTGATGTGGCTTATTATTGTGAAGGTTAGAAATCAGGCTCAGGATAATATATTAGGAACTATGACCGGGAGAGCACAAAACCTGTGCTGCAATCATTGCATATTAAGCCCAAAATTTTGCAACAATAAAAAGGTGGGAGAGAATTAGAGCCATGTTATGTACATACTTTGCCTCCAAAGAAAAGATTTTCTCAGACATTTTTTGTGTAACATTACAATTGTTCAATTATATTTTTCACCTGTTTGTATCCTAAGTGTCTTCCCTCCTCTTGTCTCTTGTCAGTGTAGCTGCTGATCCAGTGTCACATCCCAGGCCCTTTTCCTGCACAGGTAAAGGGTACTGTCCTGTGCCCCTCTAGTCCAGAACAAGCTCAGGGGGCATGGGCAGGGGAGGAAGGGACCTGTATTGCCATTTGCATATGATCCTTGACAAAGCCAGGGGACAGTTATTTCTCTGAAGGGAAGTCCTCAAAGGGGGAAAAGTAATAGGGTGACACACAAGAGACCTCTGTTGGTAGATGACACAGTGCTGGAGCTGACAGAACCTAGACATTGAAAACTTTCACATCCCTTTCCCTAAGGCTACCAGACCCTAGAATCTAAGAGAGGCAAAATTCATAATGTAAAAATGATGACAGGGCATAAGACTTGCAAACTTTTAACTTTGCCAAGTGAGGAACATTAAGAAAAACTGAAAAAATACCACTTATTAGAGCCACTATTTTAAAAAGGGAAGAACATTTGTACCTCCCTTCTTAATGACCACATATTGATTTACAAGAACTGATCGACATGGCCCATATTTTGCTCCAGGCTGAAATCCCTAGGCTGTTGAGACCACGCTGGTCCCACTCTATTCCGAGGACTGATATTAGGGACACACTCCCTCAGGCATCCCCCTGGAAAAGCTCTTGTCTCCTTGGCAGTGTTTTTGACAGGCTTCAGATGTCATACAGTTTGAGACCGAAGCCTCTGGTTCATACACGAACTGCACAAACTCTGAAAGTAGCTGAATACTTGGGCAATTAACTCCCCTGATAGATCTATAAGAATTTACGTTCTAATGTCCACTCAGGTAACTCTTGAATTATCTGTTAACATGTACCTGCACATGGGTTCACAAGAATGAATGAAAACAAATTCACTGAGCAAAGTGTTTTGCTAAAAACAGTTACAGCAAGTTAGACGAACTTTTGGGCCATATTTCTGAAAGTGTTTCTCTATCTCTCTGTTCAGCAGAACAAATATTTAAAATACAGCTGGTCTTTTCTCTGTTAGAAGAACCTGAGCCAATGTCAAGGCGAAGGGGAATTGCTATTTGGTCAAGTATCTTCTTTGAGGACAATGCAACGTGTATCATCAGGGCTCAGTTTGATGAGTCTGTCACAGGACTCTGTAAAAAACTGAAGGCGGGTTTTTATCAGGAAACCGAGGGACATAGCTGGATCTTTCCATCCAGGTAATTATTTGTTAATTAAGAAAATGTCCATATTTTCAAATAATGTATACTAAAGTATATAGGAAGGAATTTATAGAATTTACTTTAAAATATGTTAACCATGTAATGAATACATAGATTTCAAATATAAAGAGAGAAGAAGAAATGGTGTAAATGTGGCAAAACCGCAGTAACTTTTGAAGTGGATGGGTAAATGGGAGTTCATTGTCTTACCCTCTATAATTTTGAGACTGTTTGATCCTAATACAATTTGAAACCAATAGTTGAAAGGAAAGGCCACAAGTAAAAAGAAATTTATGTTATGTTGGTTGGGGCAAAGGAATGGAAAAGACCAGGTTATAAGATTTTTTTTGGAAGCAGAGGGAGACAGACACTGAAGCATAGACAACTGGTATATATGCCGCCTGTAAGGTACAGGTTTAAAAATCAATCAACATGCAACAATTACCGCAAAGGCTGGTTCTCAGACAAGAATCATCAATGGATACTTCATCTGGAAGAGTTTTTCTGATGAAGAACAAGATTTTTACGCATGACTTATTAGTTGAAAGAGGAAAAAATCCAAAGTATACAGTGGATAAATTGGATAATATCTTGCCCAGGTGATTGCAGCTAATGTCACATGGACATAATGTACCTCCAGATATGATATTCGGAGAAAGACACATGACCACATATGAGAACATATGCGGGCAAAGGCAATATCCAAGGGATGCGGGGTAAGACCTTAGAAGAATCTTGGGACCTTGGACAGCCAAGTGAGGAACAACAACCTCATTGGCTTGGAACCATCTTAGAACTTACGTGAAGTGGAAATAAGAGTCTGCCTCTTCTTTAAGTTTAAAAACAACTAAAACCCAACTTAAACACTTCAAAACAATCTGAACTCTTGATTCAGAGAGAACATCAAGAGCAATTGCAGAAGTTTTAGAATGACAAAAATTATAAACTCATATATGAACATGTGACATGTTCTCAGACTTATTTCATTGTTATAAATATTTTACTTATTAAATAAGAAAAATAACACAAATGAGTAAAGAAATCAATTCAAGAAGTTATATGAAGAACAATAAAACAAACCTAATGAAAGAGAGGGCATTAATGAAATTTTAAGCAGAAAATATATAATTAAAAGTAGATTGCATACTTAAAGAACAAGTTTTCGAAGGGAAATAATGAGTTTTTCTGACAAACATAATCTAAAAAAGAAATTGGGAAACATAAATTCACAAAATTAAGTTTAAAAATATGATATAACCAGATAAATGGATGTTGCTTTCAAAGTATAAGAAAATAAAACATATTACCAATTCTTACACACGATAGTACAAATTATACACAGATATAATATGAAATAAATAGCTATGGGAAAAAATCAAAAATGTTACCAAAGAATAAGGTTCATAAAAAGATCTAGGTTCAGATATTGTTTTATAGATTAGTTATTTCAAAGTATTAAGGGACAGAAAATTCTCATATTATACAAACTTTTCCATCACTGATGAAAAGCTTCATATCTCATTCATTTTATGTAATGAGTCTAATCTTAGACTGAAATCTAACAGAGAAAAACAAAACATATATTTAAAAATGAAGTAAAATACAAAATAAGAAAAAAATTTAAGTGATTGTTTCATTATACATTTATAATATGTGAACTTTCCTGTGTAAATGCTATATACTTCAATAAAAAGCTAACATAAAAAATAACATCACTTATATATATAAATTCTAAGCTCTTAAATAGTTAAATTCAGTCATTCTTTAAAAAGTGATACATTAAGAGCAATTAGGTCATTGCTAAAAATCTTATCCTTGCATTATGATTTCTTAGTAAAAATTATAATAACAACATTTATTACATCAAATGAAAAATTATGTAATAAGCTAAAAAGTCATTCAGTGAATATCGATACATTATATATAAAATTGAACTAAAAATAGAATAAACATTTCTCTAAAGCTAGCATAGTATATAAGAATAAAATACCAGAAACAGTCTTATTAAAATAAAGAAAGAGGCAAAGATTTGAACTACTGTATTTTTTTGAAACTTGTTTTAAAAGATTCAATCAACAGCATAAAACAAGAAGTATAAGTAAGTTGTTTAACAATTGCAAAGGAGGAGATACAATTATTATTTGTAGTGCCTATCATTTGACTAGAAAAATTAAGAGAATCAGCTGGAAAATCTTATACAACTAAAAAAAATGTTCAGAGATAAAAAATATATATGTAAAAACCAGTATCTGCAGTGGAAAATGATTACTTTCACAATGAAAAACAAAGTATTTACTGCCTAGGAATTCACTCAGCAGAAAAAAATGGGCAAAAGAATTTTATAATGGAAATAAAATATACTGATACGCACAACATTCTGGAATGAAAATAAATTCTTGTTAAGTAAATTTAAAAATGAAAACAATGTCCATAAAAAAACCTCTAAGTGTTTGTTTTTTAATAAACCTGGCAAATTGATGATAAATTTCAATTTTAAAAATATAGGATGATACTTGCCAAGAATATTTTGAATAAACAAGAAATATGCAAAAGGAATTTCCCAATCAAATATAAAAATAGCCATAGAGAGAAAATAATTTTGTGTTAGAAACAAACAAAAAAAAAACGCATGCGCCTTTAAGTGTATGTGACAATAGATTAGAGAAAGGGCAACAAAATTCTCATTTTCCAGCAAGCAAAGCAAAACCACCTAAGGAATAATTGGAACATACACCTAAGAAAACCCAGTGACGTCCATAAACGAGGAATAAAAGCTGTGGCAAGCCTTGTAAAACTTGCAAATATACAAGGCACGTACCTGCTGACCCTTTTCCCTTGCTAGCTGCATGGAATGGGTACTCAGTGCTGTATGAGGCCCATTCTGCTGTATGAGGTCAAAGATTCTACCCCACTCAGCTTCTGAGTTTGGTTCTGCCATCACACTGCCACATCCCCCCATTCTAGGTCAGACAAAAGTGCTCTAGACAAACAGACATGGTGGTCTGACAATGCGTGGATGGGAGGATTCGTCTAACTTCAACTCGCCTCTGCCCTGTGGCTTATGTCTAAAGGAACTCTTTCTTTATATGTGGGAATCTGAGAAGAGAGGGAACCTCTCCCTCTGCTTGTTGGAACTGCAGGTCACTAGAAGCCTAGAAAAGAGATTGAGAGGCAGCATGGACCTTGTGAGGGTCTGAGAGCTGGTCCACATCCCCCAGGCTTCACAAAAGCACAGGAGAGCCACTGACCCCTTCCTGTACCAAATAGAAGGTCGTAGAGGGTCTAAGGGAAGCCCAGCTGAGGGGACTACACTCGACTGCTGAGAGGAGAAACTTACATGGACCCGGTAACTGGAGGTCTGGTGAAACCAGAGCCATGTTAGTGGGGCCGAAGTTGATGACCAGCATCCAGCGCAAGACACCTGGACAGTTCACAGGCAGTCACGTGGATGCGGAATATGCCCAAGGACTAGATCAGTGCTGTCAGCAGTGAAGCCCAGCAAAGAAGCAATAATCGAACCACACCACCGCTGTCCTATCACATACAACATGGTGTACACACATACGCACATACACACACATCTCAACATGATGTTCATAAGGGCAAGACATGATTAAATTATACAAGGCTTCTGGATTTACTGAAAAGTCATTGCAATGAACTGAGCAAAACTTGCAATTAAATAGATTTAATTGCCTGCTGCTGGGCAAGCTTGAGGCTAAAAGCCAGAAATTAAATTGGGTTAAAAAATAAATTCTATTTTTGCATGCCTGAGTCAGTGACTGTGAAATTCGTGCTTATTATGCTTTAATCAAGTCAGATCTATCCTTGTTTGGCAGCCCTTGATAGCTTCCCGGTTGCACTTCGAACGAAATCCAAACTCATGTCCCACAAGGCCCCATGTGGTCTCCCCCCAGCTTATGTTATTCTCTCTCCCTCGTATCCTCAATATCCCAGCAGCACGGTTCTTTCCTCTTCAAGAGTGCAAGATCTCTCCTGTCTAAAGCTTTCTTATCTTCAGGGCCCTTTGTCTGGACTGCTGTTCCTTTGCTTGAAATGCAGTTGCTTTGTTTGTTTTCTCTTTTAAGTTCCTTTGTATTCTTTAATTCTTACCTACAATGTTATAACCTTAGAAACACTCTCTGATTTTCCTAACTAAAATAGGGTTATTTTCAATAGTCCCTTATATGTATTTTCTCCATAATGCTTTATAGAACAAATTCTCTATTTGTCTCATTTATTTATTTGTTGTTTATTATCTGCCTGCTCCCATTGGATGTAAACTTCCTGAGAGCTAGGACATCATTTGCTTTTTTTTTTTTTTTCCCCATTGGGAATCCCTATTTCATGCCATAGTGCTTGGGGCATAGGATGTATTCGATAAAGTTTTTTTCAATTGAATAAATTGCTCAAATATTTAAAATCATGCTATAGAAGAGTGTGCATAGATAAAGAGAAATATTTATGATATATTATGTGGAAAAAATCAAATTATAAATAGATGACCTCAATTTTACATGCAGATATAAATATAAACACATAGCTGAATACCAACTTTTTTAAACCCTGGAATAAAATGTGCCAAAATTAACAGTGATTATTTGGAGGTACTGAGATTACGGACCATTCTATTTCTTCTTTTATACCTTACTAAATTTTCCAATTTTTTTGATCTTATACATACATAAAATTTTTAAAAAGTAATAAATATCTCAAATATAGTCATTGTCTTATGGAATTTTATATTTTTGAGTCTTTTCTCTTCTTTGTGTTTTCATCTGTTTTTAATGCTAAGTAAGAAAGAGGAGATTATTGTAGAAACAGGAGACTCAGGTTGAAATCCATCTACCTCACAAAGAGCATGTAATCTGGAGCAAGTTACTCAAATTTTCTGAACTTCCACTTCATCATACAATGGAAAGTGTATTAAATGAGAATCATTAAAAGTATCTCACAGGAGATGATGTTAAAAAAAACCAAAAACTTCCCAGTGTGCCTGATGTAAAAAAAAAAACAGGGACAGAAAAGTCGTCCAGCGGCTGCCCTCCCATTTCCCATGTTTTCTTCTCCGAATGCCCTTACACGTTGTTCTTCCCCCTTTCCTCTTCCTATTTGGTCCGCGGCCCATCAACTGCAGGATTATGTCCAGAGTGGCTTCTGGATGTGGAACTCTCGCTCGTTTCTTTGAGAAGATTTGTGTGCTCAATATAAACTGGGCTACATGACAGGGCCAGAAAAACCCAGTATTCAGGGTACCCCATGAGTTCTGGTTCTAAATGGTCACCACCGTTTTCCTTTCTCTCGCTGTTTCCTGCGGAGCACTGAAACTCTTGGCACTAAAGGATGAAATGTGCACCCTTCAGGCTAGAATTTGAAAAGCTTAGGGAAAGAAAAAGGATCATATAAATAATATTCTACATGCCTTTTTCCTGGCCAAAGGAGAGGTCGGAAACTTCAAAATTCGAGATTTGAAATATATTTGGCACATACATGGGTGGGGGTAAGGAAAGGACAGATCTAGTTTCCAAAAGAGAAAAAATAAGTTTTAATTTATTTTCAAACTAACGCAGGAGAGACTTGAAAGTTACCATGTTATAATCTGGTTGGCTTCTGGAAGCAGCACCAGGCACTTCCATTTCACGTGGGCAGAACAAAATGAGGCAAACAACCCACGATTAAATGAAAACAGGTGGATGGAGTGATGCGTTTACATTTTACCACCTGGTATAAGAGTATTTTCCTCTTGTGATTTTATAGGCTTGGGGGCTATTGAAGTAATAACACCATCTATAAATCGAATCAATATTCATTAAACTCATTGGGAGAAACGTAGTTAGGAAAACAGCCTAGATGGACAAAAAGGCCTTTGTTTTTATTGCATTTTACAATAGGGAGCATTCTACGCTTTAAACATTAAGGTGGAATGGAGCTAATGATAGAAATTATTTTAGTGTGGGATTGGACTTTGGGGAGACTGCTTCTCTAAAGAGAACGTATTTCCAGGAGAAGACTGAGGTTAGACAGATAGTATATTTTCTTTGGACCCCCAAATAATAACCCTAACATGATTTCCCTCTCCATCCACCCACTACATCTCCCTACCACCAGCAACATTCTCTGTTCCCTGCCTGATTCTGGTTCATTTTCATAACTCTTCTCAGATGGCCAAAATACTTCACTCTCTGCAGACGGATGATGCTCAGGCTGCTGCCGTATGTTAGAAACAACGGATTATTATATAATCGTAACTGTACACAGCACAGCAGGCTCTTATCTCTAGACACCAAGACTAAAATACCCACTTAAAACTCAGATAAACTCTCTTTTCACTGGAGACTTGCTTTTCTGGCCATAGCATCCTTCCAGCATGTTTTTTTAAAAAGTCAGTCCTTCAAAGTTCATTTCAAACTAGTTTCAGTCCATGAAACATGCAACATTCCCAGGCTCCGGGAGCTACACTAAGCACTGAATATAATAAAAAGAAGGGAAAGGGGTGGGGGTGAAAGCTGCCAGCCTCCTTCTGGAAGCTTTATAACTTACCTTGTTGACTTACTATTTACTGTTCCTTAAACGAAGCTACAGTGGACAACGAATTTTTGTAAGCTAGTCACCTAGAAGTTGAACCCAGGTGTGTATACTTCTCATGATTATTTTACTATCCTAAAGTTGGAGATGACACAGAAGGAATAAATATTTGTGCTAGCATTAGTTAAAATTCTATTCATTAGATGTAACCTTGGAAAGAGAGAGAGCACTGTGTTCATTTAGAAGAAATCATTTGGTAAGCACACCCACCCTCGTCCTGTCTCTGATGATACCTTTGGTTTGTGATGAGGTGGCAAGGACATAATGGACAAGAAAAGGAATTTGTGTTGCTTCTGGGACGGGGCGGGGGCAGGATGAGCAGAAAACCTGTAAAATCTTCTTTAGTCTCCTCAGCACTTGTGAGTGCGGTATCTACGAAAATGGTTGAATACAACTTGACCTTTGAATCCTTGTTGACCGGAAGGGAAGAGAGACACACAGTTCACGTACATCCAGGAACTGAAGGGTCCAGGAGGACTCTACTGACCTGTGGATTGGAGTTATATCTGATGGACTCTGTCAGATGCCCAGGCACTGTGACTCTCCTGTTGGTGAAGAAATTTCTACCTTTGCGTTGACAATAGAGCTCTTCGGACTACAGCTGTGTGGCAGAAGAACCAGAAAACCAACTCTAAAGCAGTAAAAATACATTATGCCTTCTTAAAAGATTGCTTATTAAGGCCTACATGTGTTCAAAGTATGATTAAAGTCAGATTGTAGCAGGAAAGCCCTATACCAACAGATGAACTTTATCTCACAGGGAAAGTTCAGGGTCCCCAGAGTCGAAAGATAGTGATGAATCATAAAGGGCTGAAGTAACCATGTCTTTATTACTTGCTAGAATCAGAGTGCTTTCATTCAACAGTCTGATGAGAAAGAAACTTCTGCAAAAATCAATTCAATGCTTTAAAAAAAGTTTTGGGTTTTTTTTTTTTACAGTGATCTCGGACTTGGTGCAACTTGGACAGCATGCTGAGAGGCCCCAGTCCAATGCAGTTCTCTACCCCAGAGCCAGCCTGGGCACTCACAGTCTGCGGTATTCAGTACACTGTTCGTTCTCCCATAAAGCTGGTGCCTTATACTGTAATGAGTATCTTCAGGCAAAGCCAGGAACATCTATCTAGTGATTGATGCTTGCATGATGGCAAAAGGAAAATGCATCATTTCTGGTTTTAACCAAGAATCCTTGGCAAAAGTGCAATGTATTTTTTTTTCTTTTTTTCAGTGCCATGCCTTTGTTTGATATAGTTTTCCGGTTAAATAATGACAACACAGGAAGGCCAAGAAAGTTCTTCAAGTTGAAGGGTTAAGGTTATTATAACTGTAGCTAATCTTTATGGTTTCAGAGAACAAAATGATAAGTGCTTAGTGGGAAAACATTAATCAAAAAAGAAGTCACTGCTTACTACTCAACACAATTAATTGCATGACAATGATTGCCTTTTCTAAATAAGCAGTGTACTAGTCAATCATTAATTATAATATGGTCCCTTTAAATAAGTAAGCTATTATTTTCATGTCCTATTTATTATTTGAAGAGGAACAATGAGATCTTTAATGATAGAACTTGATGCTTCAATTTACATCTTTGGAGGAAAGAAAGCCAATGTTCTGGAGTGAATGATGGAAATATCAAAGTGTTTCCTGATATAATAGTCTTTTTTTTTTTAAATAAAAGAGCCTACTACCCATTTCTGTCCCCTACATCAGCGATCACAACCAATGTGTTGCAGGAATTTTTAGAACATTCAATACCTGACTATTTAATCAGAGGCACTGACCTTTTTTCCCTTAGGTTGTCAAATAAAAACATGACAATGGCCAACACAACAATAGCTGTCCGGTGTGAATGAATCATAATTACATATATATTTTTTTTTGTCAGATGGGCAAAAATATTTTTTTTGATGTGCAGCAGAATTTTAGTAATTAGTTTATGTGTGCCATGAGATGAAAAAGGTTGAAAATAGCTGCTGCCCATTTTCTGCACATTTGCTGAATCTATGGATACAGCATAGATTCTCTGCAAAGCCATTTATATCTACTAAATAAGCATTCTACCCACCCCCTTTTTAGCCCCCCTGTACAGCCAATCCAAGCAGCATAGAAATGATACTCTATTTCACTATGGAATAGAGTCACAGACTCACACAATGAGAGAGTATAACATGCCAGAGATAAACACAGGTGTTAGGGGCTGAATTGCACCCCGCACCCCATTCATCTGGTGAAGCCCTAATCCCTAATCTGATATATCTGGAGATGGGACTTTTAAAAAAGTAATTATGATTAAATGAGGTCATAAGGACGGGTCACTATTCCAATAGGATGGCATCCTTATAAGAGGAGCAACACCAGGGATGTACATGCTCAGAGGAAAGGCCATGTGAGGACACAGCAAGAAGTCAGCTAACTGCAAACCAAGGGAAGAGGCCCCGGGAGACACCAAACCAGTAAATACCTTGACTTTGAGCTTCCAGAACTGGGAGGAAATAAATTTCTGTTGTTTAAGCCACCCACACTATAGTATTTTGTTATGGCAGCCTTGTCAAATAAATAAGGCCTTACCAATAAGAACATACCACTGTGTTTTAATATTGTCATCACGTTTATTATTTCAAATTCAATTAGCTTTCTTTCTGCAATTTATTTACTCCTTTGACCAACACAGACAAGTTTACTAGATGCTAGGATCAGCCTTGGACCTCATCAGAAATGTCCCTGCCCTCATGGCACTATGTTCTTATTGAGGGACCGACAAAAAATGATTAAGCGAACAAATAAACAATGGAATTTCAGGTATTGATAAGGGCTGAGGAAGAATTAAACAGACTGAGATGACACAGAGCCTGCTGGAGTGGCTGCTATAGGAATGGCAATCAGGAAGGCTTTGTGAGAAGCAGGTATTTAAGTTGAGACTTGTAGGAAGAGAAGGAGCTAACCAAGTGAGGAGCTAGGAGAGACATTTTTCAGGCAGAGGCAAAGTCCTGATGGGAAGGGACTTGTTTGCTCGAGGCTCTGGAAATGAGACTAGCTCATGAGCAAAGGCAAGAATGGTATGATGTATTTGAAGAAGAGGCAGGGGCCTAGAGTGCTACAGGGAGTATTAAAGGCCTAGAAGGGTTCTGTGGTCTGCTTTATAGAGTAGTCATTGATATAAGACTATCCTTGTATTTTTCTCTACTCCTTTGTAATGTACTTTCTCTCTGGGATTCTGTGAGTCTATACCTGTCTTGCTTTTCTCCTATACAAGGGCCTGCTCCTTCTAAATCACCTGCTTGGCCCTTTTCTTTTCTACGAGTAGTGTAAACGTCAGAGGGTCCCATGGCCTTGTAGGAGCCCCTCTTGTTTTCTCTCTTTCTCATTTATGCAGGCTCTTGATGTCACATGGTACTTGAAATCCACCCTTGCATGTCCAATAGACAGTGTTGTATTATCATGGACTAAACAAACTTTTAATTTCCACCTCTGACCTATTCCTCACCTAGTTTCCTCCATCCCGTGTAAAGACACAGCCCTCCCAGTACCCACTTGTTCAAGTTCAAGAATAGAAAATGCCTCCCATTCTCTTATCCCCCATTTCCACAATCTATCAGCTCAATCTATCTATTTGACCTCCAAAGAACACCTCAAATCCACCCACTTGCCCTCACCAAGTCCAGTTACCACTCCTTGCTGTAAGTAGAGAATAGCCTCTTAGTCTTTGAATTTCTATCTTTGCCCTCCCTGCCACCTATTCTGGACCCAGTGATCTTATAAAAACACAAGTTGCATTGTGTCATTTCCTCCACTGGCCTCCCACTGTACTTAGAACACAATCCAAGGAATGAGACCAGGTTTGCCTGCTTACCCAAGCTCAGCTGGCACTTCTCTCCCACTTATCCATTGGACCCCATACACTGACCTCACTCCTCTTCCTGCGACCACTTCCTGTGGACCATCGTTTCCTCTATCCAGCCTGTTCTGTTTCTAGACTATGTGTCTGACTCCTTCTCACCTCAGCTCCCAAGTCTTCTAGAGAGGTTTTCCGTGGCACCCAATATAAAGTGTTTCCTCCTACTCTTTGCTTATCTTCGGTTAGTCTCAGTCACATTACACTGCTTATTGCCTTCTTTGAACTTTCCACAATCTAAAATAATGATTTTATTTTCTGTCTCCCTCTAGCAATATTTAAGCTCCATAAGGGCAGAATGTTTTCCTATCTATTGTATCCCCCAAATCTATGCTAAGTAAATGAAGAGAATCTATAGGACTTTCTTGCTAATGAAAGGTTTTGTTTTATAAAGATTTTCAAGAAAGCTTTTTATGATATACCTGTAATAAGAATGAAATAGACAGCTAGACCTTCCCTTACTACCAAGATTCTTAGGGGGGGGGGGCTCTGTCCGCAGAGCCCCCCAGCTGCCATGGATAAGAATAAGTCTACCAAGACCTGATCTGCTTGAGGAGGAAAAGTAGGTGATCTCTCAAAGAAGAAGGGCCAGGAGCCTGTTCCTCAATGGGCTTTTATTGGGCTTAATTTGCATAGGAATACAGGGTGTATACGTAAAACTCATCAATCATTGTCAGGCAGAAACGATCAAATAATAGATAACATTCAAAGAACTATGAGGGCTTATGTAGAGTCAGGGTCAGATAGTTAAAGGGCCATAAAACTTTGGGGAACAGTCATTTCATGCTTGGACCCTTATCATTTAAATTGAGGGTATTAACAAAGCAGGTTTCACAGGATTTTATGCATTCTTTTGTAGGCCTGATCACCCTAGAGAACTCACCTTGTCCAGCACAGGGCAGCACCCACCTCCAGCATTGTTTCAGGCCTAAGGCATTGTTTCAGGCTTAAGTCAGGTAGGGGAAGTAAGGCAGCCAAGAGATTAGGAGACTTCTTGCAGACAGAATGAGGACTCAGGCTATGTCAAAGCTGAGGGGCGAGGGTCCATCACCCCCTTTTTCTATAGCCCCCCAAGTCCTTCCCTGAGGGCCCCTTCATGACCATGCCTGTCTTAGGTCGTCCCTCCTTTGAGGAATCTTACCTGTCATTGGCTAACTGGTCATTGACCCAGGGCCAGGCAGGGTGAAGTAAAGGGGGCAGAGGCAGCACCCCTGCCAGGGAGATAACCTTTGTCTCCTTAATGGCTTATGGTCCCAAGGTCCCCCACTCAGCTTTAGTCATGGGGTGTTACAGCTTCTGAAACCAGGCAGGGCAGTTCCCAACAGTGAACTATTGGTTCTAGTAGCCTACACTTAATAGTATACAATGCTATCAAACACTTAGTGTGTGCCTCTGTTTTGTCTAGAGTGATTTAGCTTGCATGAGGAGAAAAAAACAAATAATTTGCTTTTTCTTTGAATTGCTTTCAAGGAGTTCACAAACCAAATAAGGAGAAATGTTTTAAAAGCTCTAATATGATACACAAAACTTAATGATAAAACATAGGCACAGAATATAGATTATGAAGCAATTTGCTCCCCATGAGAGTAAGACAGCAAAGAAAGTAGCAGAGGGGGTAACGTTTGAACGAGGCTCTGATGGACAAACGTGACAATCAGAGAAGTAGGACATGTATAAAGTGGAACTGCTTGACAAGTTTGCCAATGTGACCGTGTGTGAAGTTTTCCAAGAACAACGTGTCATATCAGGGATGAGGGTGAGCAATTATTTGATACAGCTTGATATCAGAGATGGTGCTATTTGGTTTCCAATTCTTCAGTTCTAGGTTTCTATGCTGCCACCGTAGATCAGAGTATGAAAACTGACTAAATCTAGTTTACAGATGTCTTTTGTTTAGTCTGCAGTGTTTTTAAAAACCCTAACTTGATGCCAACATTAAAAGTCAGGAGATTTCATGTACAAATGTGAATTTCTGACTTTCCTTGAAAAACCAGATGGTGTGTCAAGACTGGCCAGCATTTCACAAGGCCACCTGAGGTTATGGTGACAGGTCCATTCGAGGGGACAGGCAGGCTGGCCAGACTTTTCCAGAGTTTCCCCCCGACTTGCTTCCACAGTTTACCTGCTCAGCACCATGAATTCTAAGCTTACTGCCCCTGGGCTTAATGTATTTACTCTGACAAGAAAAATTATGAGATTTAAGATGACTTCTCAAAAAAAACATTTTAAAGATCTTATTTATTTATTTCTAGAGAAAGGGGAAGGGTGGGAGAAAGAGAGGGAGAGAAACATCAATGTGTGGTTGCTTCTCATGTGCCCCCAACCAGGGACCTGGCCCGCAACCAGGCATGTGTCCTGACTGGGAATCAAACCAGCAACCCTTTGATTCACAGGCCAGCACTCAATCCACTGAGCCACACCAGCCAGGGCTAAGGTGACTTTTTTAGTCAACATTTACTGAAGTATAACATTCGTTAAGAAAGGTGCATGAATTAATAGAGCTCAAAGAATTTTCACAAAATGAACTCACTTGTGTAACTAACCACCCAGAATAGGAAACAGAATATTACAATAACCCAAAAGCCTCCTTCATACCCAGCCCCACATCATCAACAACCAAATAACATAACTATTCTAACTAACCCAGTATTTTAGTTCTGGCTGGTTTTCAAAATGGAATAATGCTGTGTATTCTTATGTTTCTAGTTTCTTTCAATCATTGTAATGATTTTAAAATTTATTTATATTATTTCTTAGAGTAGTATTTACTCATTTTCTTTACTGTATAGTATTCCATTATAACCCCATCACAATTTATTAATCCATGCTACTACTGATTGCTTCCAGTTTGTGCCACTTAATTTGTAATGCTGCTGTGAACGTTCTTTTCAGTGTCTTTTGATGTACATACATAAACCTCTCTTTTGGGCCATATTCTTGGAAGTGAAATTGCTAGGTAGGAGGTTAGGGATAAATATACTTTTGATACTGTCAACAGTTTCCTAAAGTGGATGCATTAATTTACACTTTCACTAGCAATATACACATGTCCCATTTTTCCATTCTGTCGCCATCACTTGGTATTGCAATATTTTAATGTTTTTTAATTTGAGCCATTCTGTTGCATATGTAGTAATTTCTTACTGGAGTTTGGATTTGCATTTCTCTGAGTATTAACAATGCTGAGGAGTTTTCATATGTTTATTGGCTATTTAGATATCCTCTTTTTGGTGACTATTCCAGACTTGTGTCCATTTTTATATGGGTGGACTGTCTTTTTGTTTTTGATTTGTATGTATTATTTATATGTTCTGAATAAATTTATTTACTTGAGTATATGTACTACAATACATTCCCCCAATCCGTGGCCTGCCTTTCACTCTTTTAGTTATACCTTTGGACAAAAAGAAATTCTTAATTTTTATGAAGGTCAGTTTATCAACTTCTTCCTTTATTATCCGTACTTTTAAAGTCTGTTTTAAACTTTATATTTGAATTGTTCATTGCTAAGACATTTATTCCTATAATTATGTAAACATAATGTGATTGTTCTTTGTATACTAACCTGGTAGCCTACAACTCTAATAAATGTATTTCTTTTATGTACTCAATGATAGTATATTTTCTCTTCTTACTGAGCATTCTAGGACTTACATGACAATGCTGAACAGAAGTTACATAAGTTATCTATTACCAACATAACAAATCTGTACACTCAGTAGCTTAAAACAACAAGTGTTGATAGGCCAAGGATGTGGGTGAAGTTTATCTGAGTCCCTCTGGCTTACGATGCCTCACAAGACCATAATCAAACCAGTCAGCCAAGGCTGTGGTCTTGTGGAAGGCTTCGGTGCAGAAGTGTGGAGGAGGTGATTAATTTGTAGCTCATTAACATGTTTGCTGGCAGGCCTAGCTCCCTTACTAGTTGGACTTCTTCACAAGTCTATGTCAAGAATGGCAGCTGGCTTCTCCCACGGACAGTGATTTAAGAGAGAACAAGAGAGTGAGAGCCTACATGGAAACATGGAAATGACAATCTTTTTATAACCTAATCTCAGAATATCACCCATCATGTCTGCCATATTAAATTTTTCAGAGGTGAATCAACAAACAAGTCTAGCCTTCACTCAAGAGGAGAGGATTACCCAGGAGCATGAGTACCAGGATAAAGGGACCCGGGGGGGGGGGGGGGGGGGGGGGGGGACACTTTGGATGTTACACAACCAGTGATAAAGAGCTTCCTGGCCTCATTCCTAATCTTAATGCAATACTGTCAATATTTCGCTGTTAACTTTTCTCTTTGTTATATATTTTTTAATTCTCTCTTTAGAATGAGAAGGTCCTTGTCTACTCAAAATTGTTAAAAAGTTTTTCTTAGCCATGAATATGTATTGAATTTCATTAAATGTTTTCTCTGCATCTATTGAGATAATCCTGTTGTTTTTCTTCTTTGTTTTGTTAATGTGTAAATTTAAATTAATTGATTTTTAAATGTTAATCAGCCTTCTTTTTCTGATAAGAACCTGAGGTGGTTGTGATGCTATACTTTTTATCCATCAATGGTTTTTATTTGCAAATGTTTTGTTTAGGTTTTTTGTTTGTTTTGTTTTGTTTTTGCCAATGATCATAAGAAAGACTGACTTATAATGGCCCTTTCTTGTAATGCCATCATTAGGAATTGCTATCAGAGTTTTGCTCTAATAAACTCATATAAAATGAGTTTGAAAGTGCTCCTTGTTTTTCAGAGTGTGTATAAAACTGATATTTTTCTCCTTTAATGTTGGAAAAAATTATCAGCAAAGCTAGTTGGGGGGTCTGAAGATTGTTGGAATTTTTTCATTAAAAATGTTATCATTTTAATAAATATCATTATATTCAAATTTTCTATTCTTCTGTCACTTCTCTTAAAACAATTCCACATTTAATCTAAGATTTAAATTTATTATTGTTTTTAAAATCCTCAATTTTTTAATGTCTATAGGGCCTATAATTTTATCTCTCTTTTATTCATAATAGTGCTGATATTTTAGTTCTCATTACTTTTTTTCTTGACCTGTCAAACTGGAGTTTTATCACTTTTAATGTTTACAAATAACCAAATTTTGACTCTCAATTGTATCTATTATATCTTCGTTTTCTACTTCATTAACTTTATCAATTCTCTTATGTTTATTTCTTTCTTCTACTTTCTTTGTATCTAATTTGCTGCTTTTTTCTAATTATTTGAAATAGCTATTAGATCGTTAAGCTTCACTTTCTCTTAATTTCAAATGCATCTAATCCTGGCTTTAAATTCTCCTCTAATTAAGGTTTTAATTACATTCTAAAAGGCTTAATGTATTTTTTATTTCATTCAGGTTAAAATATTTTTTACTTGTGTTATGATTGTTTTCTTTGACCCATTGGCTATTTAAAACTGTTACTGTTTTCGAAGTTTTCTACCATTTGAGGATTTCTAGGAATTTTAATAGATTTTTTTCTAATTTAATTTTACTCTGGGTAGAGAATGTAACCTGCCAGATTTTAACCCTCTCAGATTGGATGAGGTTCACTTTATGGCTCAGCATATGGTCAGTTTGGCTAGACATTCTCAGTGTACTGGAATTGGATGTTACAGCTATTGGGTACAGTGATGTATATGCATCTATTAGGTCAATTAATACATCATGGTTTATATTTTTACTTTTTAACTGTTTGCTCTATTAGTCACTGAGAGAAGCATGTCATTGACTGCCATTATGACTGTATTTGTCCATATTTTTTTTTAATTTGTTAATTTTTGCTTTATAGATGGTATTTTGATGCTTCCTTGTTGTGTTATACAAATTTAGTATTGTTATCTTTTCCTGGTGGGTTAGTTATTTAGGCTTGTTTTTGTTAGTTTTGTGGGAATATCATTCACATATAGTACAACTCACCCCTTTACTATGTAAAGTACAATGGACCTAAGTATATTCATACTGTTGCACAATGATCATTACAATCAGTTTCAGAATATTTTCACCACTCTGAAAAGAACTTGTATTTACTTTGAGTTCCATGACTAGTAACTCTGACACATGCGTCAGCTACGGGCCTGTTTCTCTTAAGGACTGCTTTCTTCTTCCTTTGTTTCCATTTAGTTTGTCCTGGTTCCTGACATACTTGGTAGTTTTGAATGAATGCTGGGCACTGTAAATAAAATACTTCACAGGCTCTGTGTCATGTTATTTTTTCCAGAGAAAATTTTATTTTCTTCTGGTTAGATTGTGGGCAAATCTCCTTAATCCAATCAAGAATTCAGATCATTCAAGCCTAAATTTCTGTCTTTGTGAGGGCTGGTCTATTTCTAATTACTGCTTTATTCTGAGCATATAGCTTCCCAAGCATCTCAAATGAGATCTTGGCATATCTACCAGGCACCTCCTTTGAAATGCTCTAAAATTCAAGTTTTGTCTTACCAGTACCACGAGTTTGCTAAAAAGCTGTGCTTAATTAACATTGTAGCTTCTAGCTGCTGTTCTCTGCTTTCTGGTTTGCTTTTACTACATGCCATTTACAACTTTGCAAATGCTTTGAAGATAAAACCTGTATTTTAGAATCACTTCTCTGAAGTTCTCTTTCCTGAGTCATTAGACCCTCAAGTTTTCGCTAGCTTAATAACCTTGAACATCAATGTTTGTCTCCTCAAGCTAGTGAGACTACAGAAGGCTTGAGCCATCTCTTTTCTGGTTGGCTTCTTAGCCCCACACCTCTTACAAATTAGTCAACGCCTCTCGGAGAAAAGTAACCAGGAATATCAGGATCACCACGATGCATTTTTCTTCAAAATCACAGTTGCTCTCTGAGGCTACAAACAGCTAGGGATTCTTATTTCCTTTTGTTTGTAATTTACCCACATTTTATTAGTTATCTAAGTAGAAGGATTAGCCTGTACAAAAAGCGGAAGTCACAGACTATAAAAGATTTGCAGGTGGAAAATTTTTTGTATGAGTTTCAGGTCATCACCATTGCCAACACTGAAATTTTAACATTTTCCCTATAAAATTAAGTTTGATTTTTACGTTATCTATATACATCGAACTTAATCGCGGGAACATATTTCAGAATATATCTCTTTCTAATCCCCCTACTCACCAATGCGGTGGTTGAGATTAGAACACCCAGCCTCCTGCTCTCAGTCCGGTACGTGCTCCTATACCCTGGTGCATCATGAATAATACCACCACATTCTCAAAGCTTCATACTCATATTCTCCTAAAAATGCAGCAGGGTTATTTTTTTTAGCTGCAGTGACTTGAGAATGAATGTGCTCTTCAAGTTATGCAAACGGTTTCTATAAATACATCAACAAATTGTAGTCAGATCAGTCTCCCAAGGTGGAAACCATCATCCCTTCATCCTGCATCTTTTATTAAACAAACAAGAAAACAACCCGTATGCTCCAGATAAATGAATGACAACGTGTGCAGGGAGACTCACGCTAGAAACAAACCTAGGGCACGTATAACGGTTCTGGGGCTGGAGACATGTCCACAGCTATCGGTGGGGACTTGGGGAGTAAAACCAGAGAAGCCCATTAATCTAAAGTAAATTATAGCACCTCAGCCCCGTTCCGGCAAAACAACTCCCCTGCTGGTACTTTTGCTGCTGCCACTAACTGTAGTTAAAGAAAGTTCATGTTTCTCAGGAGGCCCAAGTACAGGAAAGGCATCTTTAATTTTGAAAAACAGGATAAATCTCTATCTCTCTGTTCCCCTAACAAGTGCTTTCACATGCCTGCTGGTGGGAGTGGAATTCTGTAGGCAGTGTCTACGTATTGCTTTGGTCCCCAAAGACCAAGCGTATTAAGTTAACTGCTCGCTGTAAAGTCAACATGGGCTCTACCAGAGACCAGCATTTGGAAGACTCTTAACAAAACGTTGGCTGAGCCGCTTTCAGCATGCCTGTCATGTGACCAGGCTACTGCAGGGTGCGAATGACACACCCATTGCAAAGACTTCTCAAGGGCCAGCTATAAAAACACAGAATTCTGCCTGGTTACCCATGTGAAACTTTATTTCCCCAGTGCTTATTCTTCCTGAAATGAAGTTCACTCCCTTGAGAGAGATGGGAATTTGCTTAAGCAGGGGGAGAGTCATAAAAAGGCAGCTCCCAGTATTTCCTGCCCTGCAGCCAGGGAATACACTTGGCACCAGGAACCATTCTGTTTAATACACATCAACACATTGCTCCTGCAGAAAGTAAATAAAGGTTTTATTTTGAGAACGTAGGGATTCTGACCATGTCATCTTATTTTCAGAGCTTGGTTAATATTATCAGTGATAATGACCACCTAGGAATTCATTAAACACTCAATCAGCCAAGGCCACGGAAAACAGTACTTTCACTTATTCTTGACTCCTGAAATCTGCCGAAGGAGACCACAAAAGTTTTGTCAGGTAACCAAGAAAAGCAAATAGATTATTTTTTAAAAAGTACAATTTATTTCTTAGGCAGTATCAGGCACAAAACTTTCTGGAAATGGTCTATATTTTAATTGGAATCTGGGTCACACGGATGCATACATTTGTTAAAGCTCGCCAAATTCTACTTATGACTTGTACATTATACTGTGTATAAATTGTACTTCGAGTTAAAACAGAGTCGGGGGAAGAACGGAAAGAAGCTCGCACTTCCTGGCCTGAATCGTAGGTGTCATTTACTGAGAGAAAGACTCAGGAGCTCTCTTCAGAGTTATCAGAGGGACCAGGTGGGAGAGGCTGCCGGGGGGGCCCACCAGCCAGGCAGCCTGTTCATAAAAAGCCTTCTATATGACATTTGACTTTTTATTGCTCATGTGATTCCTTCAATGCACCTGTGACTTTATTATTATGTCACCTAACATTCCTTTTGAAAATAGGAAAAACATAAGTAATCCACAAATTTAATTATTATGCCCTAATTTCACCAACTCAACGCAACATTGGCCCCTCTTGACCTCACAGCTGTTCGGACCAATTCTAGTTTTTGTGGTAACGACCCCATGGCCTGTGCAGAGTGGTGTTCACTTTCTGGTCCTAAGTCAGTTCATCAGAGATGTAATGAAAACATGGGCACCACCAACTAATGTCCTGTCTACTGAAGGTAAAGAAGTTCCATTTTTAAAAACAACTTCCTGTTTCTTTCCCCCAGCTATCTCCCTGTGCTTTCTTTTCTGCAATATTGTAGTTGTCACTAAAGAACAATTAAGAAAAAAATGCCAGAGAGTTCTACATGTAATTTTAAAATAAAACACTATGTTATTGTCTTTCAAACATGGAAGATATGTTAAAACACTTTCTCAGTATGTCCTGAAGAGAAGTAGCTATTCTCTGATTTCCTCTAGTGACTACAGAATAATAAGTCAAGCACTAAAAAATAGCTTTGGGGAAATTAATAAACATGCCCAAATAATGCTTTTGTTGTTTCTCTGTGTAAATGGTTCCGGTTTATAATAAATGATTAATATTAATTTGGCCCTGATTTCCAATGACACTATTGCCAACTTGTTTCCTTTCAGAACAAAAGAGACAATTCTGAAAAATCAATTCCATTAAGCAGAATGCCTTGGGACTCTTTTGATGGTTCACCTGAACTCCATTATTCCTATGAAATACTTTCACCCTAAACCCAGAAATTAGGATGTCATTTTTTACAATAGGGTCTGGAGACAAGAAAGCACAATGGTATAATGTTACTTTCTCGATTTTCTTATGTATTGTTTAAAAAAGATCTGATATAAAATATTATGGATAAAGGTGGAAAGATGAGTGAATGAAGAGTCCAAAAATCTTGTTTGCAATATGTTAGTTGAATGACTGTCTGTGAGGAATTGAAAATCAATGACGGTGGTGGTGGGAAATGATGGCTAGAACTTGAGGAGAGCATTAAGGATTAAGCAAAATGGGTTCGAGGCACAGTCACACTACTAAATGGGAACATGACTTCAAGGAGCGCTCTTTCTCTTTCTAGGGGCTCTGCCCCCTCATCTGTTAAAGTAGAGCACAGTTCTGGGTAATCTCCGGCACTCCACCCAGCCCCGTGATTCTGGGCAGAGGGCTATGAATGGATAGTTTTGCTGAGTGTTTACTTGCAGTATTTTAAATCTCACAAGAAAGTCTCAACATAAAAAAAAAAAATCCATTTATGTCTTCCTGTAGTTTGTAACTTTCCACAATAGAGTGACTGCATTTTCATTTCCCTAGTAATGGTCATTTACAGATCAAAAAGGGAAATTAGCAAAAAAGCAGATGGTTTGGCACATCTCTTTCTTCCAAATACTCAACTTCCTCTAACTGCACCAGAAGTCTTATTTGCTTAGGGAATACAAATCAGCCTTAAGGATCTCAACTGGCTGTCCAGTCAAGGTCATTCAAAGGGCAAAGGACAGCCAAGGTAAATAATTCAAAACTCCCCAAACTTAATTTAAAGTAGCCTGCTTCCTTGTTTTCTTTCCAATGTGCTTCCACATAATCTGATTCTGATTACCAAGTTAATGGGGGAATTTTGAGGTTTGGACCTTGTTCCTCAGTCTTGATTATGACTCTCCGATCCACTGGTCCAAGGCATGGCATTTAATGTTCTTGAAATTTTATTCCCTTCTTTCTACAAAATGAGTAGCAGTTGTCTACTCATCAGGAATGATTAATATAACCTGGTGTGTTCGCTCTTGCATTATTTACTATCTATATAAATAAAAGGATCCAAAGAAAAATTACATATTGCACAAATTATCCACTTAAAATGTTAATAAACAAAAAGCACACAGCTGAGAACAGCTGTTTCCATTTTCCTTTGGGGCCCGAATGTAGAGCCAAGTGAATAAATAAGAACTAAATTATTTCCCCAGGAACTTCAACAGTAGGTGGCACTAAAAAATATACGTTTTCTGACCCTTGTGTGTAGTGTTTGTTGAATCACCACCTCCCGATCCTGGGTCAGAGTCCTTTTCCCCTTATGTGAAATTAACACCATTGAATCTAAATACAATGTGTGGCCAAGGGTCTTGTTCTTGCACCTTGTGAAGTTAATGAGGCCAAGCCCTGAGCGTCAGACAGAGCTAATGATACTACCTAGGATTGTAAAACTCCTGCCTACGTACAGTTGTGATCTAAACATAGCACTCACCCTAACCTGCCTGGGAATCATACCAAGTACTTGGCAAAGCTGGATTTTTAGGAGGCAGAGCAGCAAGTGTAAATTGTCAGCAAGTTGCAAGAGGGAAAGCTGAGGAGAATGTCGCGGACATTCTCTGTGTCCCACTAATTCCACAGGAATGCATTTGTTATGACCCTGGGGGTTATGAAAAATGTAATTTCTGTCCCTAGAGGAGAATGAAAGCAGGGAAAGGAGTGACAAAGGAAAGAGAGCTCTGTGCTAAACCCTGTGCTAGATCCTGGAGACACAAACATGAATAAAAAGCATGTTTGTAATCTTGAGACTCTCTCAAGTCTCAAGAGGTGGAAGCAATATATATTCATAATTACAAGAGTGTGTGAAAAAAAGTCAGAGGAACATAGTTACTTCATTTTGTCCTCCCAACCATAATGAATGGTGAAACCACCAAGTCTATCTGTTAAGACCCTGAGTTTCAAGTTCAGATTCACATGAGGCCTCAAGCCCAGCTCTGCCATGGCTAAGTGTGTGCGCTTCTGTAATCACCAAATACCTCTTGATCTTCTGGATGGTTAGTTGTGATGTGGGGTGGGAAAGGGTGTGTAGCAATAACACCTACGTCACAGAGATGACTGTAAGAACTAAACACAATAATACACACAAATGTTTGCATGAGGCTTGGAATACAGTAACGGCTCACTAAAATTATTATCCCTTTTTGTCAGCACTTCCCTTCACAGATGAGAAAAGAGATCCTGGAGTCCATGCCTTGCCCACTTTTTCAGGGGCTTATGGTAGCAAGAGCAGAGCTTGAGTTTCTCTCTGATTCTGAGTCCAAAGCTCTTCCTTTTGCACAAAGAACAGAACAGGGAAAGTGACTCCATCGAGTGCTATTTCAGAGAGATACATGGTTATGAGCCAATGTTTTCTCTCTCTACATTTATCATTGACATTTGAAGATTCCTCCTGCCCTCACCAAGGTGGTTATAGCAGTTTCCAAATATATCAGACTACTATTTCCATGGGATCTCTCTTCATCTGCTCATAAAATAACGTGATTTGAGATTGTTGCTAAGGGAAGGTCAGGGAGTCAGAGAAAAGGGCAATTTTTTTTAGTTCATCAATTTTCCATATTCCATAATGAGATCCAGCATGTGAAACATCATTGAAAACTAATACTTTTATTCATTCAGTAGTCTAAAGAGCTTTTCTGAATGGTAATTTCTGTAACAAGCACTGCCTTAAAGATTGGGGGTATAACTGAATAAAATAATGTCCCTGCTCTTAGGGAGCGTACACCTATTGAGGGAGTAAAAAAAAATGAATGTGTATAAACAAAATAAATGTATTCTGTATTTTTAAGTAGTGATAAGTGGCATAAAGAAAATAGGCAGAATGATAAAAGGCAGAGTGAAGGTGGAGGGGGCAGGTTTTGATGGAATGTTCTGGGAAAGCTCTCTCTGAGGTGATGACTTTGAACAGAGACCTAAATGAGAAGATGGAGCCAGACATTTAAATTTGTAGAGGACAGGCGGTCCAATAAAAGGAAATAGCAAGTTCAAAGAAATATGGACTTGGCTTGCTCAAGGAACCGCAAGTAGCCAGTGCAGCTGGGGCACTGAAGTGAGAGAGCGTACAAAATGGAAGCCTCAGTGAAGCAGGGACTAGTCAGGAGAGCCACCCACAAGCGAGAGATTGGACTTGACTCCAACTGTAAGGTGAAGTCCTGGAAAGTTCTAGGCGTGAAGAGTCATGATTTTTTTCAAAGCTGTCTTGCCAGCTTTGTGGAGAATGAATTACCAGCCAGGGCCAAGGGAAGATAAGGGGAGATAACTGTTATTGTCCTGTTTAGACATGCTAGTGACTGGGACCAGAACAGCCAAGTTTTCACTGTATTTTTAACATTTATTTTGTATTTTTAACATTTGAGTCTTTATTTGAATAATTTACAGAGTTATATTTCTCTATCAGAGATGTAGCAATTGAAGCTTTCAAGATTGGAAATCAGGTGACTTTTAATCAAGTCAAATGCCCCTACAGGTTCTTCTTAAAATTTTGTTTCCAAAAAACCTACAGAAAGCACCGCTGTTATCTAAGCTACTTAAGCACTGAGATTTAGCATTGTTTTGTCTAGGGGGTGAAAATACAAAAGAAGTTATTCCTGCCATTCCCTCTGCTTCTTCCTTTGAGAAACACAAAATCCCTATTATCCATAAATTGATAATTCTACTTTGATTAACTTATGTTATATCCTGCCTTCTCTCTCTCTCTCTCTCTCTCTCTCTCTCTCTCTCTCTCTCTCTCTCTCTCTCTCTCTCTTACTCTCGGGTTTTGGAGAACAGCCACAAAGTATCCCTTTGTCAGAAGAAAAGATAAGTTGGGAGGAAAGCTCCATTAAAGAACCTCCATGAGTGACAGTGATAAAACACTTTACAAATATTCAAGGAGCAGGAGTGACTGTCACACACTATCACCCAGGTGACTTATGTTACTTAGCATAATATCCTTTAGGTCCATTCATGTTGTCACAAATGGCAAGATTTTATTTTTTTATTGTTGACTAATATTCCATTATATATCACATTTTCTTTAGTCATTGACTGATGGATACCTAACTTGCTTCCATATCTTGGCTATTATAAACAATGGTGCAATGAACAAAGGGGTGCATATATCTTTCAAAGTAGTGGTTTTGTTTTCTTAGGATAAATACCCAGAAGTAGTATGACTGGGTTGTATGGCAGGTCTATTTTGAATTTTTTGAGGAATCTCCATAGTGTTTTTCATAGTGGCTGCACTAATTTAACAATCCCACCAGCAGTATATGAGGGCTCCCTTTTCTTCACATCCTTGCCAACACTCGTTAATTGTTGATTTTTAAAATAATTTTAGTATTGATTTGTTGTTCCACTTATTTATGCATTCATTGGTTGATTTTTGTATGTGCCCTGACTGGGGATCAAACCTGCAATCTCAGCATATTGGGATGATGCTCCAACCCTCTAAGCTATCCTGCCAGAGCCTGTTGAATTTCTTAATAGCCATTCTGACAAGTGTAAGGTGGTATCTCATTGTGGTTTGAATATTTCCCTGGTGACTACTGATGTTGAGCATCTTTTCCTATATTGGTTGGCCATCTGTATGTCCTTTTTGGAGAAACATCTATTCAGATCCTCTGCCCACTTCTTAATTGCACTGCCCAGGGTTTTTATTGGGGGTGGTACTTAGTTGCATGAGTTCCTTACATAATTTGCATATCAATCCCTTATTAAATCTGTCACTTGCAAGTATCTTCTCTCATTTAGTAGCTTGCCTTTTCATTTTCCTGATGGTTTCCTATACTGTGCAGAAACTTCTGAATTTGATGTAAGTACCATTTGTTTGTTTTTATTTTTGTTGACCTTGCCCTAGGAAACAGAGCTAAAAACATATTGTTAAGACTGATATCAAAGAGTTTATTATCTAGGTTTTCTTCTAGAATTTTTATGATTTCAGATTTTACATTCAGGCCTTCAGTCCACTTGTAGTTTGTTTTTGTATATGATGTAATAAATGATGGAATCATTAACCATCAGAGAGATACAAATTAAAGCCACAATGAGATACCACATCACATGGGTCAGAATGGGCATCATTAATAAGTCAACAAACAACAAGTGCTGGTGAGGATGTGGAGAAAAGGGAAGCCTAGTACACTGTTGGAGAGAATGCAGTCTGGTGCATCCGCTGTGGAAAACAGCATGGAATTTCCTCAAAAAACTAAAAATAGAACTGCCTTTTGACCCAGCAATCCCACTGCTGGGATTGTACCCTAAGAATCCTGAAACACTAACTAAACCTATGCACCCCACTGTTCATAGCAGTGCTATTTACAATAGCCAAGTGCTAGAAGCAACCCAAGTGCCCATCAGTAAATGAGTGGATCCAACAACTGTGGTACATTTACACAAGGGAATACTACACAGCAGAAAGAAAGAAGCAACTCCTACCTTTTGTGACAGTATGGATGGAACTGGAAAGCATTATCCTAAGTGAAATAAACCAGGTGTTGAAAGACAAATACCATATGATCTCACCTACAACAAGAACCAAATGAACAAAACAAACAAATGAGCAAAATAGAACCAGAGGCATGGAAAGAAGGAACAGACTGACAGCGACCAGAGGGCCTGATGGTGGGGTTCAAGGGGGGAAAGAAGGAGAAGGGTCTAATCAACAAACAGGTATAAATGACCCATGGACATGGACAACAGGGTGTGGATCGATTGTGGGATATGCTGGGCAGGGCAGACCAATGGGGAAAAATTGGGATGACTGTAATAGAACAACAATAAAAAAAAGAAAGAAATTTTAAAGTAAGAAAAAATGTATCTTTTTTACATTTACTCACTTATTTACTATTTTCTCTACTTTTCTTGTATAGATATAAATTTCCTGCTAGTACCATTTTTCTTCTACCTGAAGCATTTTATTTAATATTTTTTATAGTACAGGTCTACTGGGGGTGATGTTGCCAACTTTTTTTAATCTGAAAAATTATTTATTTTACCTTTATTATTAAAATGTAATGTTGGATATGGAATTCCAGGTTAACTTTATTTTCTTCATCATTTTAATAATGTCATTCTATTATTTTCTGTTTAGCATAGTTTCAGACAAGAAATGTGCTCGAATCCTACCCTTATTCTTTACATATCTAATGTGTCTTGTATTCTGTCTGGTAGCTTTTGTATTTTTTCTTTATTAGTAGTTTTCAAAAATTCTGTATGTATCCTGCTCATGTTTGTTGAGAATCTTGGATTTGTAAGTTTATACTTTTCATTAAATTTGGAAAATTTTTTAAAATTTTTTTAAATTTTTATATCTACAAAGACTAATTTTCTACAAATTAGTCTTTGTAGATATAAAAATCTCTCTTAAAGGCATTAACATTTTCTTTCACTGAAAGATACCAAGAGAATTTTGACCCATTGCTCTAAAATAATCTTAAACCAAGAGTCTTCATGAAGGGGGTCCATGAAAGGTTTGAAAGAATGCATCAGGCCCTTCAAATTATATTCTCACAGCTATCTGTGAATCTTTAGGGGGCTAAGGCCCATGTGTCTTCAAAAGCATAAGACTCAATAAAGTATCATTTCTTTATTTCTCCCTACTCCTTCAAACTCCAAATTTAAAAAAATAGATTCTATTCAGTGGAGGCAGCAAAACTTATTCTGTGGCTAAACATGACCTGAATAATTTTCTGAGGTATAAATGCAAAGTCTTCATCTTGTTTCCAAGGCAAACAGCAGGGCATGGGTAATAGGGTAGCCCATGGGGGGAAAATATTAAAACTGTTGAAGCTTGCAATGCCATTTGATGGATTGCAGGACATTTTTGCTTTCAAAGTAGATGGAAAATTTGCCTTTGGGGTATGTGCACCTTCTTTGGAAACCACTCCCTCAATCGTTAATATAGAGTGCTTCTAATTAAATGACCTTTAAATCAAGCAGAAGCTATGAATCAGTTTGGATATTGCCAGTTTCTGTAATTTATTGTGTCAACATGGTGTCAAAGAATATAGCAGGTGGATAGATTTATTTTTTCTATAACCTTGTGGTTTCTACTTCACACAAACACACACACATATACCCACCCATAAATACACCTGTTCTATGAGTGATGTCATGTGCTCATCAGAATGTATAGGCTGGGAGGACTTACTAAGCCCACTGAGCTATGCAGATGTAATTCAAATATCCACTCATTGTCTTTGGGAAGGCCTAATTTGGCCCAAGATATTAAATTTTGTTCAGCTCTGGCTGGTGTAGCTCAGTGGACTAAGTGCGGGCTGCGAACCAAAGGGTTGCTGCTTTGATTCTTAGTCAGGGCACAGGCTTGGGTTGCAGGCCAGGTGCCCAGTAGGGGGCACATGAGAAGCAACCACACATTGATATTTCTCTCCCTCTCTTTCTCCTTCCCTTCCACTCTCTCTAAAAATAAATAAATAAAATCTTTAAAACAATTTGAGAAATAAATTTTATTTAGACTTTGGACTTCCCTTTGCAAGAAAGGTATTTGTTCCAAGTGTGTACATATGTTTTGAAAAGCAGTTTCTTACCAATTCGGAGACCAAGCCACATCAGAAGGAATAAAGTATAGGAGGTATCTCCCTTCACTTTGGTATCCCCCACTCCGTGATGTTTTTTAGCTTGAATCAACCAAATAGAAAATGAAATGTTGAGTGCTACAATTACCTAATTTAGACATGGAGGCCAATTTATATCCTTAGGTTAAAGTGGGATAGTTCTTCTAAAGGAAGTAAATATTGCCATTTCTACAAATGCTGGGTAAGAAAAAAAAAGACAAGTCTCAAACTGAGGGAGATAAGAATTCTTTTCCTTGCTTGATGAGCCAAAGAGGAAGCTGGGAGCCTGTCCCCAGGCAGAGTGGAAATGACCAAAGTACCCATGTGGAAGGAAGTGTGTCCGCCCCCTGAAACATGGAGACAAACTGAAGTTAAAGAAATAGGAGACCCATGTGGTAGCAACCAAAAAGTTGTTCAGGATTTAATTATATTTTCTGCATTGTAGTTTCTAGCTCTTGTTCCCAAACCTTGACCTTAAGTGTCCTATGGAGAATTAATAGAGATGCCTGTCCCCATTGCTAGGGTGAAACAAGACTGAGGAAGGAGATACGAAACAGATGGCCAGTAAAATTGACAAGTGAAAGTCATGTGGAAATTGTCAGACATGCAAATAATCCCCTGGTGTTCTCAGATATGCGTGGAGAGGGGATATAATAAAAGATCAGACTTTCTACCGTCACTCGGGCGGACCACTCAGATAGTTAATATTTGGGTATTAAAAGGAAAAGAGCCCACAGAGACACTTGGTTACATAAGCAGAAACTGAAAACAGGAGTGTAATGAAGCCTCTAGGATTAAGTTCCTAACAACAAAAGATTATTTTCTAAGCACCTTCCTTCCATACATACCACATATTCCCTAAACATCGTATTCATTTCTCAAAAGAGCAAAAGGAATTTTCAGTGAATAGGAAGCAGTTCCAACCCCCTTCGTTGATTCTCTTATATTTAACTATCTCATACTCAACATTAATGAA
This sequence comes from Desmodus rotundus, assembly GCF_022682495.2. Lineage (NCBI taxonomy): Eukaryota > Metazoa > Chordata > Mammalia > Chiroptera > Phyllostomidae > Desmodus > Desmodus rotundus. The sequence continues at coordinate 119,295,639 of NC_071394.1, forward strand.
ATCACTCTACAACAACAACAACAAAAAAGAGCCAGACATTCTTTGGAGCAAGAAACACCCAGAGTCCAAAGTCTTGCTCTGCCATTTATTGAGTCAGGACTCTGCCCCAAACTCCACATAAAGTGCTTTCTGTCACCACTGACAGTGCTTCTCCAACTTCAGTGTGCACACAAACCACCTGGCAACCCTGTTAAGATGAAGTTTCTATTTCAGCAATTCTGAGATTCTGCATTTCTAACAAGCTACCGGGTGGTGATGATGATGCAGACCACACTTTGAGAGGTGGAAACCTGTCGTATAAACTCTGAATGCCTTTCTCCATCCAGAATTCACTGTTGGGCCCCAACCTGCCCTTCCACTTCTACCTGCTGCCTTTTCTCTCTATCCTTGGCCCCTGATTGTTATTTCATTAGCCTTTGTTGGAATATATTTCCACAGCTCTGCCTTTTCTCTACGTTGTGTCTTCCTAGAATATTACAACTCATCTTCCACCTTCTTTGCTTGAAAACACCCTAGTCATGTTTCACAATCTAGTTAGTCCACTGTTGCTCTAAGATAAGCCTTCTGATTTCACTACTGGCCACAGCACAACCATGCACAGGGGATTGTGGTCCTCCCATGCTCCTGGAGATTTTCACGGAATATAAAGCACATCTTGTTATACTTAGTCATGTATTTATCATGTTCGGTGACCTTATATAAATAAAGACTCCATGTCAAGGCCATGACTCATTTTTGTTTTATCTTCAACCTTTAATACCACTGGGTATACAGTAATTTCTTGGTAAATGCTAACTAAAATAAATCAATGAACACAATACAGTGTAGCTACCAAAACCAGAATCTACTTATATTTTAGGGAACATACATGGAAATACGGTATGTATAAGAAGTGGCATATTCCGTTCCATATTTGATTCTGTATTTGATTCTGGGTTATGGATACACTGGATAGCTGGTGAAATGATGAAGAAAAAACTGCAAACTATGAGAGTCAGTTGAAAATGGAAGATGTTCGGCCTGAAGAAGACAGGTTGCACAAAGGAATGCCGTTACCATCCTCAGACACTTGAACGTGTATCACATAAAAAGGAATCAGACTTGTTTTCTATGGTACCGAGATATAGGCATCAAGCCAAAGAGCACAAGCCAAAGTAAAATGGTGCTTGGCACACAGTAGAAAGCAATAATAAAATTGTTTGTCCCAATGTAAGATACAGCTTTTTACAGAAAATTCTTAGGAGGTAGTGTGTTGCTAATCCCAAGCCATATCAAGTCCAACAACCCAAAGTCAAGACAATTATTGATTGAATAAGAAATTCGGGAGCAAAAAAAAAAGGCTCATGAGGCAACTTTTAAAGTTCCTTTCCATTTCAATAGGCTAAGTTCATGAAGAGATTCCATTTTAGTAGGAACTACCCATTTTTATTTTTATCTCTCCTTGTCATTTCTTGATCACCAGACCAAGAGTCCTTTTTGGGAATATTTATCTGCCAAAGTGGTGCCTTTACGAAAAAGTTGCCAAAGTTTATGACTACAAAGACAGGAATTTGGCATATTTATATGCGGGTGTTAACATCCACATCTACTCTACCAGCCAACCATCCCCTCTTCCTTGCCATGAAAAGTGAGAGATGTGATTGGGTGGCAAACTTAGCAAAATGTGTTAACTGCATCATACACTTTTTGATTACCTCCATCGGAGTGCACATAATGGTACCCAGGGACTATTTGCTAAATATTTATTGATACTTTTGAGGAAAGTAGATAAAGGTATAATACTTTTCATTCATTTGCCCTGTGTAAGGTTAAACAAGGGCCTTCCATATATTCATGTTCAGTTTTTTTTCCTTTAATTTAGTACATGTTTCCTGAGTTGATAAAAAGAAATTCAATCTAGGGAAAGCCTGACCACTAATCCAACTAAAATAATTACTCTCCAGGAATAAAACAATAATTATCATGCAACATGGGAACCTTGTTAGGAAATGCTAGTAAGGAAGCAAATGCCAGGAAACATCTTCAGCAGACAGGTATTTTGATGGGTGTCCTGTGATTGTGTATGCTCTGGAAATATAAGATGCATTTTCTTGATTCATAAGAATTTTTGTTTTACCACAAAGAGGTAAGGCTTTCTATTTCTCCAAAGTCAAAGGTCTCTGACTCCTTCCTCTCTGCATCCTGAGCAGTGAATCTATCACACAGAAGGAAAAACAAGCAATTTATAAAAAGCCATTATCGTTATGCTGCCTAAACTGATCAAAATAACCTACTCAGAGTCGCCCAGTAGGTTGTACTGCAAATTGTAGATGATACATATTAAGCCAACCCTAGGAGGCCTGTCTACCTATTATGAAATTCTGTGATTAATATTAGCTATTAAGAAGAATTAGAAAAGTTCCAGCTAGGGAAAAACTGTAGCATAGCTAGAGGGGCCCCCTGAACCTCTTAAAGACTGAAGAGCTTCTCTTGGAAGAGAAGTCTTTCATGCTCGGCAGCTGCTGGGCACGTTCTGCGATAACTTTCCAAATATTCTGCGGTTCACATTCATTTCATGGCTAACTGACTAAATGCTGGCTTTTCTAGTCATCCATGGTTTGAAGGCCCGAGGAATTTGCTCTCAAATTCTCTGGTAAATGTTAAGTCTTTGTTGGTGAGTGACAACTAAAGAATCACTCAGATGTCTAAGAGGCCAAGAAAATCTCAGGGAAACAAAGATGTAATTTTTGGCCTCTGTAGAACTGCAAATGTTAAAGGGGAAAAAGTGCTGATATGAATTTCCTGCAGACCCAGCTGCCATGTCCTTGACCTCAAGGAAATGCTCTTCAGAAAGCTCACTTGTTCTGATACTAAAACGTCTTCTTGTCAATCTCACAAAGCTGGGTTTTCTAACTCTTATGAATGCATTCTTAGGGCTTATATATAGCTCCGGCTCTTGGAATGAAATGGTCGGGTGACAATAATACCATAGTTGTTCTAATGTATCAAAGAATTCCTTCATGAGAAAAGTCATTTTCATAGACTTATATGTCAAGCAGAATAGGCCCATAAACCATACTGAAGTACTCTTTCATCAGGGCTTAATTCTACCCAAGATCATTAGAAATCCATCCATGGGAGAAAAACAAAGTGGTTAAAGGCTCCTGAGTCTGAAGACATTGTTCTAAATTTCTGAAGCAGAAAAAATATTAAAAGTCAGGTGTAAGGCTAAAAGACACATGCACAACACGTGGTGCATTTTAGGGGCCACAAAAGGCCACATTTTTTCAATCAATAAAAAGATGACAGATACATGTGCCTATACTTTCATTTTCTCCTCTATTTTCCAACATTTTTCAGAATTCTTTTATTTTGAAGTAACTGCAGATGAAAAATATTGTAAAAATAGTACAAATAATTATCATTTACCCTTCACTTACATTCCCCCAAATTAAAATTTCACATCTATTATTCTCTAGATAGATGATAGATAGATAGATAGATAGATAGATAGATAGATAGATAGATGTTAGATAGATGATAAACATATAGTTAAATGATTTTTTCTGAACTATTTGAGAACACATGGCAGACATTAAGCCCTTTTATCTTTAAATTTCTTAACAACAAAAGACAATGTCTTACACAACTGTAGTCGTTATCAAAAGTAGGAAGTTAATGTTGATATAATAATATTGTCAAATCTACAGACCTTACCAAAATTTCACCAATAATGTTTTTTTATAGCACAAGAAAAAATAGTATTTCTATATCGAGGTCTAATCCAAGATCACCCATGGCATTTGTTGTCATGTCTGTTTAGTCTTTCTAATCTGGAAGAGTTTATCCCTCTCTCATCATAAATGTTTCTGAAATAGTTGAAGACTCCAGGCTATGTATTTTCTGTAGACTTTCCCTCGTTTGGAGTTTGTCTGATGTTTCCCCATGATCAGATTCAGTTATGTGTTTTTGGTTAAAAAAAATAGCACAGAAATAATGTTGTAGCCTTTCCTCCTTTTGGAAATATTTTATTCCCAAAACTTTTGTAACATGACATGCACCTGAATTTCTTCCTACCTCACTGGCTGTCCCATCCTGCTCTTCTCTATTAGGTTGCTGATTGTCAGAGAAGCCCAGAGTGCTTACTTACTCTGTTCTCTTTCTGCCTCTATTTCTCTCTGGGTGGTCTCATTGAATCTCACATAAATAGGTACCAGCAACCCTATGCTCTCATTTCCCTACACTCAGGCTCTTATACCCCCCCTCCAACTCACAGCTTTCTTTGGTGTCAAAGAAGACTCTAAAATTGTAACATGGCTGAAACCAAACTATTGATCCTTTTCCTCCAATATTTACTCCTGGAGCTTAAGAGTTGAGACATAAATAATAAAAAAGATGAATCCAGGCAAAAATGAGGGGTGAGATGGGATTAGTGGAATGAGTGTTCCCTGTAGAAAAAAAACCTCTTCATCAATCAATCTTTCTAAGATTATTAGAATCAGATAACTGAAGAACTGACGATCACCTCTGAAGATCTAGTCTAACATTACCCATTGTGATCGGTTCTTCTACAGGGGCCATGGCACTATAGTTATTAGATCTGTAATCATGAGGAATCTCACTTTATTAAAAATTGTGTCATAAAGACAATTACCTTAACTGAGCAAACCATAGTTTCACATATACCCCTGTATCACCTGTATTTCATACTGCTTAAAATATGAACATAATTCAAATTGGACTGCAAAATTACAACACAGTTCACAAGTGCTAATACTGAACAAAGGGATACAGTGCAAAGTAAGCAAGCAGCTTCTTAAAGCATCTGTGTACTATTATGCTTCCTGCAACAATTTTGTTTCTTATGCACACAGTTAGTTATTGTGTTATAACTAACAGTGGTCTGCATGGTACAGATTGTGTTCCTGAATTAATTAATCAAATTATACCTAATTTAGCTTAAGGGAGCCTGAACTGTGGAAACAATATCCATAATTAACTTCTGTTCCAATGATCTTGTTGACAAGGGGATTGCTGTCTTACAAAGTGGCCGTTTCCTATTTACATTCCCACTATTATTGACTTTTTCATATTAAGCCAAGAGATACAATCATCTAATAATGTTTACACATTGACTCTAAGTTCAGCCCTCTGGATCCACAAGAAGCTTATTCTTTCTACACAGGGCATGCTATGAAAATGATCATGTTTCTTCTTCATCTATCCTGTGGCCAATACAATTTTGATTAGTAAATGCCTTCTCAATAAAAATGAAGACAAAGAGTTAGGTCTTTCTGTTTGTGGATTGAACCAGAACAAACTGATGCTGGTCCAGGCCAATGAGATTGATCTTCCTGGCTTCCAGTATTTTCTTAGTATCCCAGCTTCATGGTGATAAATGCCAAATCCACATGTATCCCCGTTTTTGTTGTGTAATCTTTCCCTACCCCTGATTGCAATTCAAGTCTTATCTATAATCAAGTACTTGGAGGTCAATAGCAAAGTTAGTTGATTTAGCTCCAAACCCTCATTTGGTCTCACTGTTAAGATTCCAAACTCAGTAACTCTGACCAGCTTAAAAGCTATTGTAGTTTCTCCATGGCTATTCCATGGCCAATGGACCATTCCGGTGTTCTCACCATCTCCATGAGATGAATCCTGTTCCTGAAGTCGGGAAGCACTTTTATTTGCAGATCTCAAAGTTATACTTAATTGTTCTGGCCACTGAGTGAACCCAGTTGTTCATTTAATAGCTTTACTGAACTATAATATTTAAAAGTGTACAATATGATATGTTTGACATGTATATATATATACACCTGTAAAACAATCACCACAATCCTATCAATCCTATCCTTTCTTGCCCTCCCCAAATACTCAAGAAACTATCAATCTGCTTCCCATAATTATAGATTTGTTTTGCATTTTTTGAGTTTTATATAAGTGAAATCATACAATATATACTCCCATTTTGTCTGCCTTCTTCCACTTGGCATAATTATTTGGAGGCCTATCCATATTGTTACATGTATCATTATCTCACTTATTTTTATTGGTGGGTGGCATTTCATCAGGTGGATATACCACGATTTTGTAGTAGTCCCTTAGACAGTCATAAGCAGAGCAAGGACAATAGGCCAGGTACAAAGGTCACCAGGGAGGAAAGCCCTGGGTGCCTAGAAATGGGCAAAACTGGGAAAGCAAGGACCTTACCCCCAGCATGCCCTTTCCTCCCTGGGCATTATCACTGATTATGTGGTTTAAACCCCCTGACCTTTCATATTGCAGGTCATTCGGTTCAGACCCTCCCCTGACCTTTCCTCCCTTGGCATGTTACTAGTCACATGGCAGACCCCCTTAGAAGAAGAACAAGGGGCGGAAGAGTAGCTTCATGGACTCCCACAGGGGCCCTTGCACAACCACTCCCTTAGCATTAACCCCTAGGGACAACATCTAGGTCCCAGTTTTGTTTCAGCTCCAGGGTCAGAAGAGCAGCAAAACCAGACAACTGAGGTCATGGCTGACTTCCAGACCAGCTGCACTGACTAATGATCCCCTCCCCTGGTGCTGACCAATCAGTGGAGACCATGACCCTGAAAGGACACACCTGGAAAAGGTGATGAATATTATATTGAGGTCCTCCCCTAAGACCTCCCCTAAACCCCCAGCTTTTAAAAGCCCTCGGGACAGAGAAGCCAGCACACTTCCCTCTCCGAGCACACTGGTGTCTTTCCCATTCCCCTCTGCTTTCCCCCAGGTGCTTTATCCTTTACTTTTCTCTTTCTCCTAAGCGCCAAGGGCCCTTCTTCTGCCTCTATAACTTATTTTCTGAACCCATTTCTTCTACAGCTCACTTCTTCTACCTCTGTGACTTTCTAAATAAACTTTCTCTTATAGATTGAATATTGGCTCTGAATTATTTCTTATCCAGAACTCAAGAACCGAGGTTGCTGAACTTAGGCCTGACACTTGCTGCCACTTCACCGCTAACATTTTTTTTTTACTCATTCATCTAATAATAGATGATTGGGCTATTCCTAGTTTTTGGATATTACAAATAGAATGAGCAGAATTCATTTAATCTATTCTTAGGTGGGTAGGCTTGTCAATAATTATGATTCTCTTAGGTCTCCCAAGGGCTGGCTGATTCTTTTAAACATTCATTTTAAAGATCTCCCTTTTACAGAAACTTAGAACAAGCACCCCAAGGGCCTGTGCTTTCATGAAACATCAATTGCACAATATTCAAAACAAAGCTCTCCTCAGGAAGAATTTTCTGCTCTCTGAGAAACTGTGAACCTTTTCTTCCCACAGGTTGGGGAAACCACTGGTCTCCTGCTAGTTTTGTGCTCAAATCTTGGAATACGCACTGTTTGCCAGAGAAGGTCTAGGATCCCACGTGAAGGGCTCCCAGTAATGACCCCGATATGTCAGAATCCTCAAGGTGAATATTCTGCTTACATTCATGCCCCAGTTTTCTCTCTAAAAGCAGAAGGATATCAGGAAAGAAGAAATGCTCTAATCATCTTCATTGAGTCAAGTTCCTGACTTGGAGTAAAAATCCTCTAACAGCTCTTCCTCCTTTTTGTCACAATCCTTCCCTTTTTCCCTCTTCATATTTCACATTCAAACCCTACTCAGACCAAAATTTCATGGGGAAAAAGCTGAAGAATGTTTAAAAATTGTCAATATTAATAAGGTAGGTATTACAATTCCATTTCCTCTTCCACCATCAAGTTCTGTTCTGCTGCAGACCTTCTCACTTGGACTAAATTCGTGGGAATACAGGAAACGCAGAAATCTTTCCTTACAAAGATATATATAATAGAGGCTGTCATCTCTGGGAATGATGCCAGGTTATTTGGGAGCATTTTCTGGGCTCTCACGTGTTTGGAAATGGTCTCCGCCAGGCAATTCCTCTTCTGTCAGATTACATGAGTGACTGCTATTGATACAACTCAGCCTCGGCTGAGGACACTGAGATCATGGAGCAGAGCTAATGGTTCACCTGGAAACCATTCCTCCATGTGTTCAACAAAGTTCTCTCCCCTTGTCTTTGACTTTCAAGCAAATTACCTCTCAACAGCAATAGGGAAAAGTACCCATCAAAACCAATTCAATTTCTTAAATTGCAGCCATTTAAGTTTATGGGACCATATTACAGCTATTTATTCCTCTTTCACATTGAAATTATTCAGTACAAAAAAGGGAAGGTAATACCTTGGGTTTTGTTTAGTTTCTTGGCTCACTCTGAAGACTTCATCCAGCCGGCCATTGCCCCAAATCTGGAAAACAAATGCTCAAGCTCCCAAACCTGGATTCTCTCTTTGAGAATTCTGCTCCTATCACTGATGCTCCACCCCTCATTCTTCTTTGTTCCCATAATTAATATGATACTGTGAATGAAATAATTAAACTATATCAGCCTGAGATACACCTACAAAGGACATTATACAGGAAGCCTAAGGTTGTTGCACGAGAAGTTTTATGGTACTGCACAAATGTAACAACGATTTTAAGTTCCAGAAAGCTCTAACAGAGCTTTTAGATCCAGAACACCTCAGCATCTGGAATGATGTGTCCAGGAACCAGAGCGAAAGAATTAGAAACAATTCCTCCCGATTAGAGAAACAATACTGACCTAAGCTTAACACTTAACGATTTATTGAAGATTTGATCAGCACTCTTTTTAGACTGTAAGCCATTTAAATCCAGCTCAAACTGTCTTAGACAAGGGAAAAAACTTACTGGTTTTTAGAACTAAAAAGTCCAAGTGTACGGGGATTGAAGCCATGGCTGGATTCAGGCACTCAAACAATGTTGTCAGCAACTGGCCTCTCCCCATCTCTCAGCTCTGCTTTTCTCTGCTGGTTTTATTCTAACGTAGGCCATCCTCCCGGTGGCAAGATGGCCACCATCTCTTGCTCTGAGTGTTCATCAGAAGACACCTAAGAGAAGCTCTTTTCTAGTATTAAAATATAAATCTCAGATGTGTCAGTTCATAATTTATTGACTCTCAGCTGCAAATCCAGCCTTAACTGTCCCCCTTGTGATATTGGAACATTTTTCCTTGCCAGCTGGAATGACGTTAGGCTTTGACAGTAGAAGGTCCTTGAGTGAACCTGGAGAAGTAAAGGGCTTCTCTTTCTGGATGAAGCATGCTGGGTTTTTTCTCACTCCTATTGTTCGGTTGGCATGCAGGAAACTCAGTGGAGGTCAACACCCTCAGGTGGCTTCCCAGCGGTGAGATCCATAGAACAAACTCCTGTGGGCAGCTTTCAGGCAAGCTCTAATGGCTCCTTCAGAGTGAATTCTGTAGATACCATAGCTCACTTACTATCAGATTCCTGGTGACAGCTTTCCAGTGATCCCATTGGGCTCCAAAATCACAGCCCCACTCTACTACAGCTTGATTACCCGCAAATTCCACAGGCACTCTTAAAGGCAACTTCCTAGTGAATTTCATGGGTACCCTAACAGGCAGTTCTCTGCTTGCTGGCCACATCCCACAAACATTGGACCAGCTCTGGTCTGAGCAACCTAAGAAACTTCTCCACCATGCAGTGGCTACAACCATACCTTCTCTGACAGGGACTGAATCTTAGCCTTGGGGAGAATTTCCCACCTACTAAGTTTGTTCCTTCCTTATCTATGCTCCCTCAGCCCTAGGATATTCTTTAGATTTCTTTTATTCCTTTTTAGTTAAATCCCTATATATCATTTAATAATATATAGTGATCCTTCATAGGAAATATGACGGCAATAGATAATCTTGTTCAAATTACCATATATACCTATTTCCTGATTAGACCCTGATGGATATACCACAGATGGTGCTTATTTATGCAGATTGATCAGGCTTTGCCACAGACCCCATATTTGTAACCTGAGAAAACCAGTGAGCTCATTAACCAATTATGAATTTTGTGTTGTCTTCTAAAGTCACAGGCTACAGTCAGAGACACCCACATAATATAGGCTGAGAATACGAAAGAGGTGGTTCCCTAAAATAAATTGTGAGAAATTGGTTTTGGGGGTGGTATAAACAGCACAGTTCATCTGAAAGAATATGTGAACATGTGCTTAAGCAAAAAGAGAGAAAGAGAGAGAGATACTTAATGATGAGAGTCCAGAAGCAAAAAGCAAACATTTCAACACATAAGAAAACATTTGGCAAGAGCAATGTAGACCTCACAGGAAGAATCTGAACCAGATAAGAAGGTCTTTCTTTGGCCCCCAGAAAAAAGGTTCCCAGCATTTTTCTTAGAGAAGAGAAATTAAAGACTGGGACCAATACCAATAAAGGGAATATATTGGCTTCCCTAAGTTCAGAATTAGGGCAGAATTTAAGCAATACTTGAGCCCTCAACTCAACAGTATCATTAAACATACATTTCCTGTCTTCTCTTTGCTCTACTTTTCATAATACTGGCTTCATTGTCTTCTTCTTATTTCCCAAATGGCTGCCGGCAATTTTTGGGTTATCATGCTTCCTTGTCCAAAAAGAAACTGAGAGTAATGCTGATCCTGATTTCCCTGCAAAAATACCCATATTCATTTTTGGTTAATTAGCTGAGTTCACAAGTCCATTCCTGAACCATTGACTGAGGCCAGGAGCAAGGAAAACACAAATTGGCTTAGAGATCACATCTACCATGCCTAAAACCAAGAAGAACATAATCCAAAATTATGAGAAGGTATAGAATGCATACCAGGAAGCCAACCAAGAGATATACCCTACAGGAATTAATTAACCACTCCCTCATTGAATCTATATATCATCTCAAACAAACTTCTAACTAACACTTACTATATTTATTGTATTTCTCTTTACATCTACAACTCTTCTACTAGATTCTAGGTAGTGTCCTTCAGTGGCAGAAGTTGGTCCTTGTTTATTATTTTTTCCCAAGAAGTAAACACTAGAAGCTCAAGAAAAGTTTGAATGAACAAAAGAGTCTGGTCCTGGCATAAGAACAGATGCATAGACCAATGGAACAGAGTAGAGAGCCCAAAAATAAACCAGTGTGTCTATGGTCAAATTAATATTTGACAAAGGGAGAGGGAGCATAAAATGGAGTAAAAATAGCCTCTTCAATAAATGGTGTTGGGAGAACTGGACTGGTACTTGCAAAAAAATGAAACTAGACCACTAACTTACAGCATATAGCAGAATAAACTCAAAATGGATAAAAGACTTAAATATAAGCTGTGATACCATAAAAGTCCTAGCAGAAAACATAGGCAGTAAAATTTCAGATGTCCTACATAGCAATATTTCTTCTGATATATTTCCTAGAGCAAGGGAAATAAAGGAAAAAATAAACAAATGGGACTACATCTAATTAAAAAGCTTCTGCATGGCTAAAGAAACCATAATCAAAATAAAAAGAGAACCAACCATATGGGAGAACATATTTGCCAATGATACATGGGACAAGGGTTTAATCTGCAAAAAGATAAAGAACTGATATGACTCCACATCAGGAAGACAAACAGTCCAATTAAAAAATGGGCAAAGGGCCTGAATAGATACTTCTCTAAGGAGGACATACAGATAGCCCATAGGCATATGAAAATGTGCTCAACATCACTACCCATCAGAGAGATGCAAATTAAAACCACAATGAGATTATCATCTCATACCAGTCAGAATGGCCCTCATTAATAAATCAACAAGCAATAAGTGCTGGTGAGGATGTGGAGAAAAGGGAACACTAGTGCACTGTTGGTGGGAATGGAGACTGGTGCAGCCACTGTGGAAAACAACATGGAATTTCCTCAAAAAACTAAAAATGGAACTGCCTTTTGACCTAGTGATTCCACTGCTGGGAATATACCCTCAGAATTCCAAAACACCAATTCAAAAGAACTTATGCACCCCAATGTTCACAGCAGCACTATTTACAATAGACAAGTGTTGGAAATAGTTAAGTGCTCATCAGCAGATGAATGGTAAAAAGCTGTGGTACATTTGCACAATGGAATGCTATGCAGCACACAGAAAGAAGAATCCTACCCTCTGTGACAGCATGGATGGAAGTGGAGGTTACTATACTAAGTGAAATAAACCAGCCAGTGAAAGACAAATACCATATGATCTCACTTATAAGGGGATCTAATGAACAAAACAAAGTAATGAGCAAAACAGAACCAGACACATGGAAAAAAGGAATAGACTAACAGCAGACAGAGGAAAGGGGTGAGGAGGAAATGGTGGAAAGAAGGGGAAGGAAATAGTCAAAGAACACGTGTGAATGACCCATGGACATGGACAACAGTGTGGGGATGGACTATGGGAGCGGGCAGTAGTCTGGATGGAGGAGGGCAAAGGGGGAAAAATTGGGACAACTGTAATAGAATAAACATGAATTAAAAAATTTAAAAAGAAAAGCTCAAATAAATAAATATCCTTAAACATTATGCATGTTAAAACTTTGGAGTTTAAACTTTATTCTGTAGCCAGGGGTGTCCAACCTTTTGGCATCTCTGGGCCACATTGGAAGAAGAAGAGTTGTCTTGGGCCACACATTAAATACATTGTAACACATAATCACAAAAAATCTCATAACGTTTTACGTAAATTCATGATTTTGTGCTGGGCCACATTCATAGCCATCCTGGGATTCATGTGGCCCACAGTCTGGACGCCCCTGAATGAGTGAGTGTAGACTGTAAAGCACCCCAAAATGGACTCAATAAAACAGAATCATATTCTAAGGTGTTTTAAAACCATCAACATTGAAAAAAAATAGAAGCAGGGAAACTAGTATTGAGGCTATTGTAATGATCTAAGCAGTCAATTATAAGCTTAATCTCTGGCAAAGGCAGCAGAAATGGAGAAGAACGAGAGACTTTGAGAAATTTCATCAGCCTGATAGATGGGTCTTAATGATTAGTATAGGGGCTAACGTTGAGAGAAAAGTTAAGTGGATTCAAATATGTAGCTTGGGTGACTAGGTGAGTTGATCAAGGGAAAACAGAAAACAAGGAACAGATCTATGGGATAAGATAGAGTTTACTATATAACCTATAGAACTCAGGACTTGTTCACAAATACTTAAAGAGGAAAGTAGTTTTGTCTCTAAATAGTCCAAATACTTTCCCAGCTTTCCTGAAACTAGAGAAGTAACTTATTCATTAGTAAATATTAGCTCTGTGCATATTATACCAAAATAGATGGCTCTAATGCCGCTAGACCACGTCATGACTTCTCCCACTTTTGCCTGGCTTAGTGGGTTTCTTATTTTGATATCTATGTGGCCTACTGAATTTCCTGAGACATCTGGCTCTATCAGGAAGAGCATTCACGGTGATGGACAACAGCCAAGTCCGCTGAGGCAGCCTGTGAGCTAGGGACTGGGAGTATGAGGAAGGATTTTGTTTTCCTGCTGTTAGGCTTTTCATGTCTGAGCAGGGCTGAGTTCGAATTCCTGACCACAATCCTTTAGAAAAGATCTTGGCTGTGGGCTTCCTGCCAATGGGTAATGATAGAAAAGGTATCAAATGTGCCATCTAGTGGCTGGCTTTTCACTCCCCCTGTCTCCGCTCATCTCAAAAGGACTGAATTACGAGACTCAGAGTAGAACGGAGTTTAGGGCCCAAGCTTTGGATCAGGACAAATCTTAGCTTGAATTGGATACCTGCCATTAATCATCTGTGTGACCTCAGGTAAATTTTTATCTTTCTTAAGCCTAAATGAGAATAATAGCTGTTACCTAATAATAGCATTATATTTAGTAAGATTTACATAAAAATACTTAGCACAGTGCCTAGCCAAGAATAAACTTAATAAATACATTCTGATATTGCTACTTATACAACAATTATATTTCCTTAATACGCATACAAGGACTTTATCATGAAGGCCACCTCCCCATTTCCTCATTCCACTTCTCCTGGGAATTAGCATGGAGAATGGCCCAGTGAGAACAGGTGAGGGTATGAAGTGCATCAGACTTGGATTCAAACACGTTTTCCATCATTTTAGCTCATCTAAAAATTGATGTTAATAATACTTCTCCCCTCTAGTGCTGTAGTTAATATTCAATGAGAGTACCACAAGTAGAATGAGTTTAATAAAGTTAGAAATTTTGTCTGTTTTGTTCATTGGTGTATCCCAGGCATTTTACCTAGTGTCTGGCATGAAATAAGTACTGAACCCGTATTTGTTAAATAGTATTAAAGTAATTTGCACTCTGCCGGGAACATAGTAGATTCTTATTTCCTTCATTTTTTCTTCTTCCTTCATTTGCTAATTGATGATTTGGAGTCCATGGCAAAGCAATAGAATTGCCAGAGATGCTGAGCCTCAATTGTTCTATAACAAAGTGGTAGATGCTTTGAGCTAGTTCTACTCTTCAGATGATCTTTGTTCCACATAGTGCTGTTAAGAAATTTGACCAAGTTGCTAGCATTTGGGGGTAATAGAAGATCCCACAACAATACTCAAATTCCAGCTCCTCTAGAAAATTTGGAAGATCTAGCAATGCATAGCTATATTGTCACTAGGCAACAGTAAATAGAGTATCTGTTTCCTCTAGATAGAGCATGTACGTTCCAATATGCTACAATCTCTACCACTCCCTATTGTCTGTCTGCCACTGTAGCTGACTAACCATTTATCATCAGTTTTGCTCTGTGGGTTTTCTTATATCCAAACACCCCTCTTATTTAACTAACCCCCTCACTTCTGTAGGTATTTGAGTTGTCACGCTTGTTCTACAGCTTTAAAAGGGTCAGTGGGAGGGGGTGAGTCAATGCATAATTTGAAGCCTATAGTGGGAGTGGGGATTTAAATGTAGGGTGAGGAGGGGTGAGAGGCATTCCTCTTGCTCTGAGATGCTTAGCCATATAGATATTCCATAATGTGCTTTACATTTTATAATAAACATTTCCTCAATTTGTAAATAATGATAACAATATAAATATCACCATTGACATCTTCAAAACATTGACATGTTGGGGATCTTTCCTGAATGTTTAAATGAAAAACGCTGACTGTTTTTATAGCAGGGACATATCCAGAAACATTAACTGTGTTTGTGCTTTGGAATTGAATGTCAAATGATTTCATGGACCAATGACATCTGAAGCAGCAGTCAGCTACAGAGAAGGTGACAGAAAACATTTGCTGCTGGGGTAACCATAGCTATAAAAATGCCTCGGTCATGGTGTGGTTTTCCTAGTCTTTGTTTATGTAACTTGGTGATTTGTTGGCTCAAGAATATTAGGATGTATTGTTCTAGGAAAAGATGACATACAGAAACTAGGAAACACAATCTTTAGCAACCAACTTTAAAACATCTGGGTTCGTGGGGTGTGGAATAAATGAAAGCTATCCAAAATCCAAAACGAGAGAGAGGTAGGGGAGGAGAGAGAAAAACAAGGGAGAAAAGGAGAAGGAGGGAAAGGGAATAAATAGGAAGGGAATGGAAGAAGAGAAGAGAGGAGAGAAAGGAAGGGGAGGGAGGGGAAAGGGAAGGCAAGGAAAAGAGAGAAGAAAAATTCAAGTAGCCAAAGTTTCAGCCTCCTTTTTCTTAGGTCATAAAAGAAGCTTGGAATCAGAAACAGGAATAAAAAAAGGTAGAGGAGAAGGAGAGAAATATGGGCAAGCAGGAGAAAATAATTAGCTGGTGGAACTGATAAGAGTTTTATCTTTCCTCTTCTCCCTTTTCTATGCTTAAAAAGTAGAAAAATGAAAAAATCAAGACCACTGAGCATTTACAAGATTCTCTTATTTGATGGAATATACCATCTTATATCAGCCTAGAAAACTATGGAAACTTTAATTCTGAAGGATTCATTCTTTACTTGCAATTGTCCCCATAGTGAAAACTAGCAATAGATAAAATATATCTTTATTTTTAACCACTCTCCATCCCCCACATGCCAGGTCATCAAGTCTGTTTCCCCAGGAATCAGTACTTTAAACTGACCCACAGAGTTGTAGTAGACTTTAGTAATGAACAAATAAAAAGGAAAGGAATGGAGGATATATTGGGAAACCTAATTGTAGTTCTGGATTCAAGCTGTTTTCTCCTCTACCATAAATAAAGTCGATTTTTGTTGTCCATCTAATTAATTCATTTATCTGTTCTTTATTTCTGAACTCAGAAACACAAGGGAAGAATGTTATTTATTGTTTCATAAAACTCCCAATTAGTGAATCAACTGGGAACCTTGATAGAGAGTTGTAAACACCGATACTCAGAGACTGAAATAATCTATGAAATCCTTGGAGACATGAAGGTTATTGGTTCAATCAGGGCAGAGAGATTAGGCTTCACGCTTCAGTGTCATAAACTCAGGCCTCTCTGGCTTTTGATCTCGGTCATTTGCAGCAGCTTCTATGGTGATTATGCAGCTACTTTTTGACAAGCATGGATTGTGGGGACCTCTGCAAATTACCCTGAACTGTTTTTATGGGCATGGATTGGTGTTGGTGTTGGTGGGAATTATTTCAACATTCATTTAATGAAATGCACAAATATTTCATAAGCACCTACTAAGTGACAAGCTCTACTCTAAATATACCAGTGAACAAAGGATAAAGGAAGATTTATAAAGCATAAGGGGATTAGGAATTCCAGTTCTTAAGAAGGTTTCCATGTAAAATGACTTGGCAGGCTAGGCCACACTGAAAAGATTATATTGGAGTAAAGGTTTGACGGAGGTGAGGGCTTGAGTCACACAGCTATAAGGAAAGAGGGGCAGAAGAGCATCACCGGCACAGGGAAAAGCTGTTTAAAAGATAGGGATGGTAAGGAGGCTGGTGCTGGTGGGACACTGAGCAGAAAGGAGAGTATTGGAGAGGTCAGAGAGGTACGAGGGAGAAAAGTAGTATAAGGATTCGTTCCGATTGTACAGATTTGCCTGAGTGAGATGGAAAGTCATCCCAGGGTTTCATAGTTTGAATTCTGTTTGTAAAAAATCTTTGTGTCTACTGTAAGAATAGAAGGGAGGGGCAAGAGTGGAAGGAGGGAGACCAGTCAGAAGGCTGCTACCTTTATTACAGATTGGTGATTAGTATAACTTGGGCCAAAGTTATCAAAATGGAGGTAGTAAAGGGTGGTCAATTTGGGGATAGGCTTTAAGTGAAAGTCAACTGGATTTCCTGATCACCAGGATTATAAGTAAGGGAGAAAAAGAAGAGTTGACAGTGAGTCTATGGTTTTTAGCCTGGGAAACTGGAAGAATGGACATGCAACTTAATGAGGTAGAACACGTATGAAAGAAAGATCAGAAGTTTAGTTTTGAATGTGTTAAGTTTGAGAAGTTTATTAGAGATCTAAGTTGGGGTGTGGAGTATAATTGAACATATGATTCTGGAGTTCAAGAGAAAAATTAGAGAAAGAAATATAAATTTGGGGGTCAACAGCATATTGATGAGACATCAAGCAATGAGACTGAATGAGATTTACAAAGGAAGGAGGAGAAAGTATACACAGAGGGGATAAAAAAAATATCCAAGAAATGATCAACCTTAATACTTCTGGGAGAAAGGCAAAGAATTTGTAGTCTAAGGTGAAACATATCACAAAAGGCAGAGCATCTGCTTACGGATCCGTGAGTATATTAAATCATTTTATACTATTTGAGTTGGTTCACTCCCAGAGATACAAACCAGAAGATTATTTCACCTTAAAATTGTTATGCCAGGCATTCTTGGGAACCATTGCATTGGTTGCCCCAAATTCTTCTCCACCTTGTTTCAGATTACATAGAGGACATAAGAGAGATTGTGGGTCTGTGTGGTATTTCCGTCAGGTTCCTAGAGTCATTTACCATCATGCGGTTTCATGTTAGCTTTTTAAATATTTTGGAACCACACACGGTGGCTTCAACAAGACAGAGATGAGAAATGTTATGAAATGAACTTGTCAAAGAAAGTGTATAAGCTAGAAATCCACTGAAAATATAACTTTCATTGGGACTGAAATGGAGGGAAATTTAAAAGACATTATCAGAAGTACAATGAGCTAAAACTCATTAAAGAAAGCTCATGCACAAAATGCTTTAGGCTTTAGAAACAGGAGCAGAAGCAGAGCAAGAGAAATTTCTGGGGAGTTTACATTATGAGAGAACTCTTGGCCCAAGAAAGAGAAGGGCTCTACTATGAGAAGGTTCTTTCCTGAGAAAGGAGACTGGGGAAATATTAAGACATCTTTATAGGAAAAGAGTCTCAGAGTAAATAAAATTACTTTCCCACGAGTATTTGAGATCCAAGAAATTACTAAGAGGTGTCCTTTTAAAGTTACAGAGAGAGCATTAATCATACACCTTTATGAGGACATGGGTCCATGAGCCCAGAGCTAGAAGAACCATGGAGCTACAGAAAATGTAGACTGTTCTAAGAGGGACAGCCATCATCCAACTATAACCACCCTCAGAAGCTTCCCTGATGCCCTCTACTAATCGCTGCCTCTTCAGGAGTATCTGACACTATCAGCAAAGCTTCATTTTTGTCTTGTGTTATGTGTACTTTTTTGTGTCTTATTTGACCCAACATTACGTTTGTAAGAATCTTCCTTACTTTGCATATGTAGCAATACTTTGCATGCTATGCCAGTATGTGAGTATCCTTCAATATATTTGTCGTTGTTATTGAACATTTATTTCCAAATTGGGGCTCTTATCAGTGGGCCTCTATGAACATTCTGGTGTATGTCTTTTAGTGAGCATATGTTTGCATTTCTGTGGGTACACAGCTAGAGGTGGAATTGCTGGGTCAAAGGAAATGTTAACGTTCAGTTTTAGTGGTTACTGACAAATAGTTTTCCAAAGTGACTGTGCCATTTAAGGGCTAGACAGTTAGTGTTGAGACAAGACAGGATTCCAAAGAAGATCTTAGGGCAGAGGTCTGGGACCTTACAAGGTCCCTAGGGCCTTAGATTTTAGAATCATTAATGGCATCTTCACTTCAGGGATGTGCTGGAATGGATTCTCCAGTGAAAGCAGAAGTAGGGGTGACAAGGAAACAATCCCTGAGAGGCAGAGTTCAGAAACCAAGGAAATTAACTCCATAGTAAGAAGCGGTGCTGGCAGACATGTGGAAGAGGGCTGAAATGCCTCCTTACTAGAAATGGCAGTTGTGCCACCAGATGAAGACCTCACTCAGCACTGGAGAAGTGCTGGACTCAAGGGAGGTTAGACACTAAGAAGCTTTTGTTATGTGACATAAGGAGCAGAGAAACTAAAGCAAGGTGTCATAGTTGGAAAGTGTGGTGAGAATGATGACGCATCACACAGAACCCTTTCAATGATGGGCATGTTGTCCACCTGCTGGGGGCTGGACAGCCTTCAGTGGTCAGGCCCATCAGGGATTGCTTCAGATACAGAGAGATATCTGGCCCAAGATCACATCCTTCTCCACATTCAATAGTCCACAGTCAATGACCTGGCCATACTGGCCCAAAACTCAGGACAATTATGGATCCTTCTAGCTTCCTGTGGAAGTTGGTCAATACCATGTTGGGCCTATAATGCAGCTCTCCTTATCCTTCTTCCAACTCTTCAAATAGCATCTATACAATACAAGGCTCGGTTTTGAATTATTTCAATTTCAAGGATCACTCATCCAATGAGAGATCACCAGGTGCCAGCTGCTAAAATCCCTCCATTTGTACCTTGGCATTTAGCTAAGATGATTCTGGCTTAGACTGAAGAGGATATAGCATTGAGGATGAGGATTTGAACTTCAATTTTTTTAGACTTTAACTTAAAATAGCAAGGGGACTTACTGTGAAGTCTTTGATGTCATCCCCAGGATTTAATAAGGAGGGCTCAAATGAGGGACGTTTTCATACTGATACTACTGTATTATTTGTGATAGTTTTGTGCTGCCATTCAGGCTAGCAACTTGAGCTCCATTGGACATTGGGACTGGGCATGATTTCAAAAGGGAAGAATAGTAACAAATCTCAACTGAAAGTACAGCATAGATTCAACGTTAATGTAATGGATGCCTTGTTCTGAACAATTTCAGACTCTTCTCTTGATGAAAACTAATCTGCCCACCAGGAATTGTAGCCTAATAAAGGTAAGAGAAAAAAACCACTTCATTAAATATACATAAATATTTGCCCACAGAAATAAGAGATCAAAAAGTTGGTAAATGTTAGAAAGAATCCCCTAGACAGACTGCATATTCACATGAGAGATGTCTGCTAAAATAACATATCTGCACTTATTCTCTCTATATAGTATATATAACATATAATTACTAATATAAAAGTAACATATTATATATAATTTTTAAAAAATTTCCCCACACTCTACAGCTGTCTTTGTCCAGTTCTATGTGGAAAGAACACATTTCCAGAGCCAAAAACTGCTTTTCAAAAGGTTTTTTGGATTCTCATCATTATCATAGATGCAAGAAGCTTACCAAATATAAAGCTAATGCCTTACCATCATCGGTTTGATTCATGTGTCTATTTCTCAAATTCTCTGAACTTTTAAGTATAAAGAAGGAAATTATTAACTGGAAAATAAGATTGGAGGCATATCAGGAAGGGCCTTGTGTTACAAACTAAGGAGTGGAACTTTTTTTTAGAAGATTTATAGGACTATTTGAGGGCAGAAAAGGCTATTAGTATTGTGGAGTAGCTTTCCCCTTTGGATTGCTGGGTCTAGATAGAACAATTTATGCCTCAAATGTTCATTTGTGCCTAAAGCATAGATGAAGGGCATGGGTGCAGTTCATTACTCATCCACTCTCACGGGTCATACCACATGTAAATCTCCTGCTGCCTGGTTGGTGTTCAATAAATGGTACCAATTGTCACATGCTTCTAACAGGAAAAAATGCAAAGGTGAAATCACAGTCCTCTTCTTTCATCCATTTCCCTTGGGTGGCACTTCCTATTTTGTCTGTCTAATAAATTTCTGGAAACCCCCATTTTTAAAAAATAGTAGACTGTCTGTTCTGTTGAAACCACTGGTCGTGAAGACTGAAATAACTGGCTGCCTTACACTTCTCTCCTCCTTGACCCAGAAGTGAGATGCCTTGATCCTCAGCCCCAGTGGATTCCCAAACTCACTCTCAGACAAAACCATTGCAGTGACTTGAGTGACTTGACAATTGTTCAAGTGACTTCTCAAGCATGCAGCAAGTATGTTCAGACCTTTGCAGTGATTATTCCAAAATTAGTAAGATCCTTGGCTTCTTCTGCTCAAGCGTTTAAAGAACCTCAGCTTTCTAGCTGAAGTTTTACTAAAGAAATACAAACTAGTGGCATTTAGATTGGTCAATTATGCAATTATCCTTGCAGACTAGCAGTTTATGTGAAAAGTGTACAGAAAAAGCACGATACAAAGATTTCCTTAAACAAGACTTAGAATTGTAGAGGGTATAATATAGTATGACTAAGAGCATGCTTTACTATATCTTTGCATAGGATCTCTAAATAGACAAGGCACTCTCACATTCTCACATGCTGAGTATTATTTCACTTAATACTAACAATTGCACTGTCATGGAATTATTATGAGTGCCATCTTACAGATAAATAATTGATCCATGGGAAGATTGACATGCATGTCAGCTAATAAATGGTCGATCCTGTGTTTAAACTCGTGTAAAGATGAAACACGTGTACCTACTAAGAATCAGGGGCCTGACATAGAATATTTTTTATTCCTTCAGTCAATCATGCAAAAAAAGGTGACATACACTTTACTTCCTGTGAAGACACACTTCAGTAAAAGTGTCACTCAATGGATGGACACTGGGGCATGTCACCTAACCAAAGAACAAGCGAGGAAACTGGGCCTATCAAAAGTAGGAATAGAGTTTGGCCCCAAGAAAAGCTAAGTCTAGAGGCTCGAATGTTGCCAAGACTTTCTCCAGCTCATTTCTGCTTCTTGCTACGATGGTTTCATTTTCTGTCACTGAAGTGCTCCTACTTCCTCTACATGGTAGATGCCAGAGTCCTTTGAGTCTCCCAGCTTCACCACTAAACATGAGAAGACATTTTCCTTCCTCATATCATGTTTGAAGAATCTAGGTGAATTACCTATTTGCTCTATTTGGTATAAGCGCCCACTTCATAGTAATTAAGTGTGGTCGGTGGGACAGGACCATCTAAGAACATGGAGACTTACTTTCTGCCCACATCACTAGAGTGAATAAAGGCATAATAGGCCAAAGAGGGAAGTTTTATTTTGAGAAGAAGGCGAGAACGCTAGGTATACAAAATGACAGCTATCCACCTTGAGACGGCAGCATATTAGCCTGAAATTGTACCTCATGAGCCACTGTCCCCATGTTTATAGAAGGTAGATGAGGCTTGTCATTTAAAGAGTGTAGGAGAGGGGGAAGGGGGAGCTGGCAGTAGAACTAGGTCACACGACAGGTACCAGGTCATCTATGTCCTTATAACCATTGTTTTTATGGAAGACAAAACCAACTTGTCCAGAATCACAGAGCTAGGAAGTGACAGAAGCATGATTCAAACCCAACTTGACTGTAAGAGAATCCACACCTAACCTCTACCCCCTAAAACTTCTTGATGAGAATAAAGAGGAAAAAAAATGACTGGACAGAAAAGGGCAGAGAAGCTGTTTTCCGAGGCTGCCCTGAGGCTGGCATGAAGTAGTCCAGCAACGGGGCAGGGTTCAGGGGTCCTGCTGCCAGTCAACTGTGGGATCTTGCACAACCGCTTGGTATTCTTCACACTGTTTCCTCATTATCAAGAGAACAGACCAGACAAGTTCCAACATTCCTAGAATTTGTTCTACCATACAGTCAACGTCATCCAAAGACACAAGTTCATGACCTGAATTGCTCTCCTTTTCTCAGAATAGAGTCCCTAGATAATCAAAGATGGTGTCTTGAGATTCTTGCCTGGCTTGCCTCCCCAGCTACGTGCAATGGTGCTCACAGAAGTGGTCAGAGAATCTGGTCTATGGGCATGTGTGTGGCCAGTTGCTCAGCTGCACTGGGATAAAATCATGAATCAGGGTTATTGGATCTCAACAAACAGGGTGAGGCAGGGAAAGCTTCTCCAGGACACCCACTCCAGACAGGTCAGAAACGAACCACTGCCTTTTCTTTTGTTTGTTTGTTTTTTTAATCATGAGACCATTCAGGGTCTTTCACCCTTTTTCGCAACTCATGCATGCATCCACCACCCCCGCCCCAATTTATACACACTCTTATAGGTTAGTATGTCCTTGTGGTCCCACCCAAAGCCCTGTCTCACTTTTGACTCAAATGCCAATCCTAACAAGAAGAGCTTAACCCCTTCTAGCCAGGGTAGTCAGGCTGGCTGTGGGAAGACAATTTTGATGCATTGTCTGCTGCTGAATATTGCATGTGCTCTGTTTGTGAAGCTAATTGACAAAATTTACTCAGCCAAAAGATAGTAATAAGAATTCTTTTTCTTTCCGAAAGGGCTGAGGAATTATATAGGAAAACCCTTCTTCAACAGCATATACTTGCTCCTCATGTCACCGAGAAGTCACGGCAAATGCTCTGAAGGTGCTGAATAGATTTTCCAATTGTTTTTCAGCTGTGTAATTACAAGGATCTAAAAACCTTGATTTGACTTTTCAATAACTTGCAGTAAAAACCCATTGCCAGCTCATGCAAAACAATTTCCAGTACACCTGTGGGACTGAATGGGTTGTAAGGGAACAAAAGGATAGGAAAGTAATATTTCTTTTTCTCTCTTCTCCGGTGTTCTAGTTTGTCACTCATTTTCCTTTCCTATTCTTAAATGCTAGGTAGTGAGCAACCAATTCCACATGTAAGAATTGTTTTCTGATTTCAAAGCCCTGCAAGGCCACATTCAAATAGGAACGGGACTTATTTCAGTTATACTCTGGGGCACATGGAAATGGAAGAGATCTTTGTTTTCTTCATTGCACGCGTATTATTCAACACTCTGCTATTTCAATGAATTCTAAGGAAAGGCAATGTGTTGATTCTATCTTTCACCGTTTCTTAAATGCCATACAGGGGCTTTAATTTTGTTTCTTTGTTGATTTCTTTTGTGTGGGATTTGTTTTTGCTGCTGCTAATTTTTTGTTTGTATAGTTGTTTTCCTTTTTAATTTCATATTCCTTAAGTGTTTTTTTTCTAAGCTATCAACCACCCAGTGCTTGTATTTATCTCAAAATAACTCAGACCCCCCAGTACATGCTTAGTCTACTGACAGTTGACTTTGAGAGGCAGCACTTATACTGAACTTTCAGTCTTGAAATTCAAAACACTGATGGCTAATAATGGAGCCCACCAGATCTGCAGTTTTTCTCAACTGGAGCTGCGTCACTTGACTACCTGGAGGCTCTCTGGAGGGCAATTCAGAAGTTTAGGAGATATGTCTTATGAGCCCCAAGTTGGGCTTTGAATTCAACCCAGCCCAGCTTAAGCCACAAAGAACCTCAATCTCTGGCAGCTGTGGGTTTCCCCTGCTCTTGTGCTCAGGGGTTATGAGCAATCAGCCAGCTATGCCATCCCCAGACCTGGGTGGATCCGAAAACAAAAGAAGTGAATCACAGGGCTATGACCCTGCCACAGGCCCCCCGCTTCCACAAAGCACGGCCATTGCACTTTTATTCCCAAGAAAAGGCAATATGAACCGAAGATCACTTGAATATAACGTGAGAAAAGACTACATGCACGATTTAACGGTGGGAACGCTTATCAGAGCAGCATTCACAAAAGGTTAAATTGGTCACACTTGGGGACGTCACCTGAGAGGTGAGATCATATCCCTGTTTACACAGTGGTCCACTCAAGGGCACTCTGATGATTTTCTACCTGATATGACACCAAAGGCCTGGGAAGGTGCCCGCATGCAGCAAAATTAAAAGAGAAGGAGAAGAAAAGAGAAAGAGAGAACAACCCTACCCATCCCAGCTGGTACAAATTTAAGACCTCTAAAACTGCACTGATAAGAATGTACTTCCATTTCTCAGCCTCAGAGAGTTGGGCCTGGGGCCACTGTGAAAGTTGTGAGCAACCGATTTCCTCTGTCAGAATCAGTGACACATGATCTCTGGGCTTCTGGAGGGAGCAGGGTGGGGCCAGAGTGAGGCAATCCAGGTGCTCAGGGAGTCGAACTTAAGGAGACACTCTCAGGCACTACCCTGGGAAGAAAGAACAAAGAGTGTCCAAAACAGTGCATTTTAGAAAATGAGTCAGGACACCAGGATGGAAAGGAAAGATGAGAAAAATGAAGTGATTTATCCAATGCATGCAGCAAATTGAGAGGATGGATGGTGGAAAACACAGATCTGACTTTCTGTCCAAAGTGCTTCACTTGCCTGTATTTAAATCCCTTTGAATCCAAGATTTTGGTTTTATGCTGGCTGTTGCAGCAATGTTTTATTATCTCTGCATGTTTTTTCCTTCTTTTTGACATAGTGAAATAACAAGGCTTTGAAGTAGGACAGATGGGATTTCAGTTTTACCACTTACAAATTTTTTTTAAGATTTTATTTATTTATTTTTACAGAGAGGGGCGGGGAGGGAGAAAAAGAGGGAGAGAAATATCAATGTACAAGAGAAACATTCATTGGTTGCCTCTCACATGCCCCCAACCACAGACCTGGCCCACAACCCAGAGATGTGCCCTGACTGGGAATCGAACCAGTGATCTTTTGGTTTGTGGGAAGACACCCAAACCACTGAGCCACACCAGTCAGGGCACCACTTATAAATTCATGGAACTTTGAAGAAGTGAATTACCATTCTTGAGTCATAGTTTCTCATCTGTAAAATGGGGCTGTTGCTAAAATTAAATGAGATGATTTATATGGGTTTACTCAGGCATTCATTCAGCAAAGTGTATTGGGTGCCTATCTATGCCAGGCCCTGAGCCAAGGGCTGTGGATAAATAGTGGAAAAAACCAACGTGGCCCTAGTGTTTAGTCTAATGAAGGAAACAGATAAATAAACAAGATCTTGTGACCAGATTAAACATTAATAGACGCCTACTCAAGTATTGGTTTTAAAGGGGTGGAAAAGATGCTAACACTTAGGGGTTCACTCTTTCTTAGTGCAGGAGTATAGGGATTATTTCTTCTGTATTCATAGGTTTCACTTTTCCCCCCAAGGGATTCATTTAAAGTTAAACCTCACCAGGCAGACATTACAGCTTATTGAATGGATAATACAAATTTTATAAATTCCCTTACACAAACGACTACAGTGAGTCATGCTCTCAAAAGTGCCTGAAGATGGATTTGTGCCACATGACAGCCATAATGGTTCATTTGCAGCAGTTACACAGTCTATTGGGTAAATAATACAAGTTGTATAAATCACATCAATGCTGTGTTTACATAATAGACCATAACTACTCCAGAGGAGCTCAAACAATCTGATACAACAACATTTTATAAGTGATGTAAACAGAGCAAATTTAAGATACAAGTGAAGCAGCCCCAAAGGAAGACAGGTTTGTCAGGAAGGCCTGAAGGAGATAAGGTGCGTGAAATGTGTCTTTGGTAAAGTTTATATTAGCCAAGTCTCCTGGCTTGAAAACAACTGGAATACATTTAAATTCCCTTACTTTAAAAAAAAAAAGGGTGGGGGGTGGAAGGTAGGATAACCTCTTAAAAAGAGAGGGTTTCATAGAACCTAAAAGTCAGAATGCAGCAAGGTTTTAAGGAGGAACTGAAATTAGGAAAGGGAATGCTGCAAAAGCCCAGAATGTTTCCCATTTCTTTTGTCTTCTCAGAACTTAATTCTAGCCCTGGCCAGGTGGCTCAGTTGACTGGATCATTCACCCATAGACCAAAGGGTTGTGGGTTCATTTCCCAGTCAGGGCACAGACCTGGGTCGTGGGGTTGATCCTTGGTTGGGCATATACCGGAGGCAACCGTGGGTGTTTCTCTCTCACATCAATATCTCTCTCTCTCTCTCTCCCTTCCTCTGTCTCTCAAAATCAATAAACATATCCTCAGATGAAGATTTTTAAAAAAGCTTAATTCTACTCTCTTGGCAAATCGGCCTTCTCTACTTTGCCATGTGGCCTCATAACTTCTGAGTTTCCCTGTTACCATTCCAGCCACATATAAAAATAGATCCCCTACTTCCAAGTTTTAGTTCCAGTTTCCTAGGAGGGAGATCCTCATTAGCTCACTTTGGGTCAGATGTCCATCCCCCAATCTCCTACACCCTACGAGTAAGCTATGAGAAAGGGCTGGGAACATATAGCACAGTCATGGATGACTGGACACATGCCTGGAGGTAAGGAGGTAGTTCGTAGAGGGGAGAATGGTTATGGACTGGAGGGACAATGCAATAAATGTCCACCCAAAGTGCTCCAACTCTGATGGGACCCAGAGGCAGAGAAATACACTGTGAATTGGTGCAGGAGGTATTGAGCACCTGTAGAAACGTTCCATTCCCTTCTATATACCGGAGGCTAAGAAAACTACTAGGAAATTGGCTATTGTCTAGTTTGTGATGATTCAATGTACCTTATAGTTATTTTTTCTAATGGAATAGTTATATCTTGGCAGGATGCATTGTGAAACAAACAAACTGACAAACAAACAAACAAAAAATCCCCAAAATGCGAAACACTAGAACACGTTTTCTTGGTGTTTCTCTTCATGCCCCATACCATAAAAAGAACTCAATAAGCATTTGCAAGTCTCCTTTCTTTAAATAGAATCCAAACTGGTAACCTATGAATAGGCAAGGCACTTGAGAAGTATTATGAGGTGACTATGGGGTTATTATTACAAATTAAACTCATTATTTATAAAATTAATTAGCATAACCCAAAGTGCCTGAGTGCATTGTGACTGACTAGTTTCTGTTCTGCAAGGAGAATGTATTGCCGACGACTTTCCCCCAGTAACACTAGGCTAGTTCTTTGAATTTACAGCACACGAGTGTCACCATCCTCCCATGATGGCTCTCACCCTTGGGATGCCCAGACCACTATTTTCCTTTTCCGGAAGGGTCTCACAACCCGAGATTAAAAACTTCTCTCTTGGCCTACTGGACACTTTATTCGCTGTATGAAATAACCCAGGATACATGTTAGTGGACCGGCAGTCATTTGTGGAGTGTTTGGGGGACAGCTGCTTCCTTCCCTATCATCGCCGACATAAATCAGTGTCAAAAATGCCAATCCCATCTGTCATTATATTCTCCTAAAAGTTTGTTGTTTTTTTTTTTCTTTTTTGGAAAATATGAAAAAGTTTAAGGAAGAAAACAAACAAAAAAACACCCACAATTCCACCAATCAGAGATAATTCAGGTTATCATGTTGTGCATCTTCTTTCAATTATATTTATTGGTAAACATATTAGAGTTGAGCCCATTTGTAGCTGCAATATTATACGCTGCTTTTACCCAAGTATTAATTGTCTTCATAAATACTCTAAGGGCCGCAGCATACTATTCTTATACATGTTCCATCATTCTCGTAACTACATCCTTATTTTTTTACATTTATAGTCATTGTAATTGTTTTGGTATATATTACCAAGTTGTCTTTTAGGAAGATACCAGTTAATATTCTCACAAGTTCATGTAAATGTTATCAGAAAAATTGCTTCATAAATATTGAGCATTGGACTTCCAGCCAAGATGGAGGCATAAGCAGATATGCTTTGCTTCCTGGCACAACCAAAAGAGGGACAACAACCAATTTAAAAACAAAAAACAACCAAAACTGCCAGAAAGTCAAACTGTATGGAAGTCCAACAACCAAAGAGTTGAAGAAACATTCATCCAGACTGGTAAGAGGGGTGGAGACGGGCAGTGGGGAGGCAAAAGTGTGCAATAAAGTGGCAACTGGTGGACAAGGATATCCCACATTTGCGTGTGGATAAGCCTGAGAACAACAGCTGGAGAGCAAGACAGACCACACAATCCAGGGTCCCAGCATGGGAAAAGAAAGCCTCAGAAGCTCTGGCTATAAAATCCTGTGGGGGTTTCAGCAGCAAGAGAAACTCCCAGTCTCACAGAAGTCTTTTGGAGGGGCCCACAGGATCCTAGAATCTACATAGAACTACCCACCCCAGAATCAGCACCAGAAGGGCACAATCCACTTGTGGGTAGGAGGGGCAATGACTGAAAGCAGGGCAAGAGCCAAGCAAGCAGCATTGTTCCCTCTCTGACTCTTACCCACATACAGCACCACAATGCAGCGACCTGGGTTGCCCTGCCCTGGTGAATACCTAAGGCTCTGCCCCTTACAATGTAACAGGTGCACTGAGACAAAGAAATATGGCCCAAACAAAAGAACAGGTCAAAACTCCAGAAAAAGAACTAAGTGACACAGAGATATCCAACCTATCAGATGCAGAGATCAAAACACTGGTAATCAGGATGCTCACAGAAATTATTAAGTACAGCCACAAAATAAAGGAAGAAGTGAAGGCTATGCAAAGTGAAATAAAGAAAAATATACAGGGAACCTACAGTGAAGGGAAGGAAACTGGAACTCAAATAAAAGATTTGGAGCAGAAGGAAGAAATAAACATTCAAGTGGAACAGAATGAGGAACAAGAATTCAAAAAAAATGAGGAGAGGCTTAGGAATCTCTGGGACAACTTTAAATGTTCCGACATCAGAAGCATAGGGGTGCCAAAAGAAGAGGAAGAGCAAGAAACTGAAAACTTATTTGAAAAAATAATGAAGGAAATCTTTCTCAATCTGGCAAAGGAACTAGACTGGCAAGTCCAGGAAGCTCAGAGTCCCAAAGAAATTGGATCCAAGGAAAACACACTAAGATACATCATAATTAAATTACCCAAGATTAAAGATAAGGAGAGAACCTTAAAAGCAGCAAGAAAAAAGGAGACAGATACCTACAAAGGAGTTCCCATAAGATTACTAGCTGATTTCTCAAAAGAAACCTTGCAGGCAAGTAGGGGCTGGAAAGAAGTACTCAAAGTCACAAAAAGCAAGGACCTATAATGGTCCATCTATCCAGCAAAGCTGTCATTTAGAATGGAAGGGCAGATAAAGTGCTTCCCAGATAAGGTAAACTTATAGGAATTCATTGTCACCAAGCTCTTATTATATGAAATATTAAAGGGGCTTATCTAAGAAAAAGAAGAAAATCAAAAAAAAATGAACAGTAAAATACGAATAACTGTCAACAACTGAACCTAAAAAGAAACAAAACAAACTAAACAAACAACTAGAATGGGAACAGAACCACAGAAATGGAGGGGAAGGGAAGAGAATGGGGGGAAAATGTATAGGGAATAAGAAGCATAATTGGTATGCACAAAATAGACAGGGGAGCTTAAGAATAGTATAGGACATAGAGAAGCCAAAGAACTTATATGTATGATCCATGGACAAGAACTAAGGGGGGTGGGCCCTGGCTGGTGTGGCTCACTGTTCAGCACCTGCCTGCGAACTAAAAGGTCACCAGTTCAATTCCTACTCAAGGCACATGCCTGGGTTGTGGGCCGGGTCCCCAGTTGGGGGCATGCAAGAGGCAACCAATTGATCTTTCTCTCATATATCAATGTTTCTCTCCCTCTCTTTCTTCCTCCCTCCCCCTCTCTCTAAAAATAAATAAATAAAATCTTTGAAAATAAAAGAACTAAGTGGGGGGGAATGCCAGAGGGAAGGGGGGATGCAGTGCAGATGGGGGGTAAAGGGGAGGGAAAAAATGGAACAAACTGTAATAGCATAATCAATAAAGTATATTTAAAAATAAGTATTGAGCACTGATTACAAATTTTATAGATGAAATGTCATGTCCTTATTTTGCACTTCTTTAAATGTTTTATTTTATGTATTTAATAGCTATTTCATTGCTTCTGATATTAATTATATTTATATATAATTTATATCTTTAACCATTTATTTATGTTTTTCATTCAGTATTTGTTTGAGTTGCTTATATGTCTGCTCTTTTTAATAAATGAGTTTTCAAGTTTGACTTTAGCCTCTTAAATATTAGAATTTTTTTTTTGCCTAAGAAATATTTGGGCACTTATATAACCAAATCCATCAATACTCACCTTTGTAATTTTTCCATCTATTCCTTGATATGCAAAGATTTTAAAATATTTTTATATTTTACTCATTTTACTATATCTTTATTTTTTTACATCAAACAATTCAATATATATGGTATATAGAGGATTCAAATTGATTTTCTTCCCCTAATAGCAAGTCAAGTTTCCTTGCACCAATTATATTACAGACCATTCCAAAATTTGTTCCTTGGAACAATCAACTTACAAATTTCTTCTTTTCTTTTTTTAGATTTATGTATTTATTTTTAGACAAAAGGGAAGGGAAGGAGAAAGAGAAGGAGAGAAACATCAATGTGTGGTTGCCTCTCACATGCCCCCCACCAGGGACCTGGCCTGCAACCCAGGCATGTGCCCTGACTGATAATTGAACCAGCGACCCTTCGGTTCACAGGTCGGTGCTCAATCCACTGAGCCACAACAGCCAGGGCCAAATTTCTTCTTTAAAAAGAAAGAAAGAAAATCTAAGAACTCTATGGTTAAATCATTCAGCAAACACCACACACTATTTCTCCATGTGACTTCATAATGCCTAAATGCTTATTAACGTACTAAAGGCTCTAAGTGGTTCTTCAATAAAGGGGCCTATTTAACAGTTTAATCTTGCATTTTTGAAATATTTCTATACCATTTTTAAGGCATTCCTCCACAAAAGAAAGGCAAGAGGGAAATAATACAACATGGATCTTGCACTGAAAAATACACATACTTTGAGGAGTTAATTAACTCAATTCAAGATGGAAAGGGATGAAAATTGCAGGCAACATGTAGTCAACACTTACCCCATATGAGGCACATAAAACTTCATCTCAGCTCAGGGAGATTCTATAAAGTAGTTACTTTCCATATGTCTATTTTAAGGAAAGTATTTTAGACTTTCTAAAGTCTAAACTATGCCTCGTCCAAAGTGACTTAGTAATAAATGCTATCATTTGAACCCCAGTCAGAAAGTCTCTAATGCTGACATTTATCCCCCAGAATAACTTCCATCCTTTTGTAAGAATGAGGGCATGTGAACTTCTTAATGGAAGGAATACAGCCTTGTCCTTTACATGCTCCAGTCACGAAGCATCTCCTAAGACATATTTGTACAAAACCATGTGATTATTCAAAATCCTCTCATTTCCGAATAACAATTCCTGCCCATCCTCCACTTTACCAGACAGAGCTGGGACGTGAACGGGCCCCACAGTGGATCCCTGAGACAGCGCATTCTGAGCAAATCGTTATCAACTGGCTCATCTCACTACAGATTAAATCACGAGATAAAGTGAGCCATGTGCAGAGAGAAAAAAAAAGCCGGATCAAACTCTGGAGCCAGGCAGACAGCATGTCTGTAAGTAATTTCTAGGTCTCTGCTACATGTGACAGATGAAGTCCAAGTTCAGCGATTAATTCAGTAACTTATCCAACCTGGGAAGCAAGGGAGAAGATTCAAGATGGGTAACAAGTTTAAGCAAGAGGACAGGCCATTGATAAGAGTTTAAAAATGTGATCAGACTATTTCACGACCTACATCATAAACTCTTGATTGGGGTTGGAGGGGGGAGTGGCTGTTTTTTCATTTACATTCATGTTTTTTAACAAAGCACCAAGTACAATGTCATGCACTTAATAGATGTTCAGCATCTATTAAGTAAAAACAGGTGAAAAGTTTTACTGAGGGCAGTAGTTAAGGGGGAAGATTTTTTTTTAAAGAACTTAAGACACTTTCACTCTCTAGATAGACAAAGTGAATCAGCAAAAGCAGATAGATTTTCCAGTGTCTTACAAAGAAGGATATGGCAGAGCTTTGGGAATAAACCACTTTTTGTATTCTACCCCCTAAAGGAGATGGAGAAAAGATTAGAAAACAGTCCTTTGGTGTTGACTTTTAGTTGTATAAGAGACTTCAAAGTGTACAGAGTTGGTTCTCACTAGCAGTGGGGGCCAGGCAGTGGAGGCAGTTTGGAGGAAAGCTTGGCCTTTAGTGCGTTCCCCAGCTGAAGTGACCACCCACTGCAGGCATCTCATTGGACAACTGTTCTGACAGTTGTGTTCCAGACAGAGGGACTTTCTAGTGTCTTAAAATAAAGCTGTTGTTGTAGGGGATTTCTTGCCCTCAGTCTAAAGTTCCTTTACCTTCCTTTCTTGCAGCTGATGAGAAGTCTCTTCTCTCCTCTGGCACTTAAAGAAATTTTCTTGAGGACCAACGGACTACTAGAAGGTCACATCTTTTATTTTCAAGAGTACAGACTTTGTCATCAGAAAGAAGTTAGCTGAAAGTTCAGTCCCACCTCTTACTAGCTATGTGACCTTAAGCACCACTTCTCTATGAGTTGAAGCCTCATTTCATTTGGTGTAAACCGAGAGTAATAATGGTACCTACCTTATTCAGTCATGTGCTGCTTAAGATGTTTCAGCCAATGACAGACTACGACGTGTGGGATGGTGGTCCTCTAAGATGATAATGGATTATCAGCTAAAAGTTTGTTTGTGATGATGAAAGAAATGACTAGCCTGATTAAGTTGAATTTACTACTAGCTCAAGGTGGTTTGAATAGATGAGGAGGCTCAGCGTTCGATCCACTGTCTAGGGGTTCACTGAAGCTGGTGCCTGGACTTGGAAAGAAAGCAAAAGGAGGGAGCTGGAGATGAGGGGAGTCTAAGGGCCCTGCTGTGCCTGCCCCTGCCCTGTGTGTACATGCACACGCAAACACATATGAGTGTGCACAGACGTGCACTTTCTTGCATTTGTATGCAAACCCTACTACCCTCCATTTCTTAGCTCCACCCAATCCCCCCTTTTTCTCTCTCCTCCCCCTCTCCTTTTATTTCTCATCTCAAGCTGTATCTCTCTGTCTTCATGGATCTCTGCTCTCCCTTTCCTCCCATCCTTCTACTGATGTCTCCAATCCCTCTGAAATAGCTAACTCCATAGCTTTCCCCTTGCCCCCATGACAGAAAGACAAACATACACTTGACCTTTTGTACCATATTATTACTGTACCTTTGCAATGTTTAGATATGTTTAGATACACAAATACTACTGTGTTATCATTGTCTACACTATTCAGTACAGTAACATGTTGTATAGGTTTGTAGCCTAGAAGCAAAAGGTTGTACCATACAGCCTAGGTGTGTAGCAGGCTACACCATCTAGGTTTGTGAAAGTGCACTCTGTGATGCTCACACAAGGACAAAGTCACCCAATGACGTTTCTTAGACTGTACCCCCTGTCATTAGGTGATGTATGATTGTAATTTAATGACAGCTTATTGTTTCCTTCTTCTTATAAAGACACTAATCATAATGGGGCTCTATACTCATGACCTCACCTTCTCCATTTGATACTAAATGTACCATTCTAAATGATACTAAATGTATCTAAATGTATATTTTAGATACATTTAGTCAGCAAGCACCATCCTTCTAGAAAAGAGAAAGGTAAGCATGATTGTAAAGGCTAACAAAAATGAGTTGTCTTATATGAGTAGTTTACCTTACTAAACTACAGGAGCCTAATTGCCAGTGGAGAGAAAGCATGTAGATCAGATATTATAAAATCAAAATCTTTGTTTTTAAGCCTCAGAAATCATTAAGGTCGAATTTTTTTAAACTTATAAAGAAATCATTAAGGTGGATGCTGCCAAATATCATTCACATTCAATCATTTCTTTTCCCAGCCTTGGTAATGAAGTTAAGATAAATTATTTATACTCAGGCAACATGGGAAACATCAAAATAAAAGACCTGGACTCTTGCTAAATTCTGGTTCTAAATAATCTTGGAGAAGTCATTTAACCCCAGCAGACCATAAAGCATATATAGAAGCTTCTGGCACTAAGACTGAGTGGATAAGGCCCATAAGGATTGGCCCTGCCTGCTTTTCTAATCTCAGCTAGTTCCACCCTCCCCACACCCTACTCCTTCCCTATACTCTAGGCCAGCATTTTTCAACTTTTTTTAATCTCAGGGCACACATAAACTAAATACTGAAGTTCTGTGGCAAAAAAATATATTTTTTGCCAATCTAACAAAAAATAGGTATACTTTTTATTCATTCACGCCAAATGGCTATTGTTATGTTGGCTGTTTTTATTTTTTTATTTGATAATTAAGGGAAAAAGATAAATGTGTCGCATGTTTTAAAAGCTCTTAAAGCACACCAGTTGAAACTTGCTGCCCTAGGTACTTGGGGTCTCTTGCTGTTATTCAAATATTCCAAACTTCTGACTTTGCCATCATCATTTGCTTTGCCTATTATTGAACTTCATATAAATGGGCCCATAGTAGTGAGTCTTTTGGATTGGGCTTTTTATATTCAAC
Organism: Desmodus rotundus; assembly: GCF_022682495.2. Lineage (NCBI taxonomy): Eukaryota > Metazoa > Chordata > Mammalia > Chiroptera > Phyllostomidae > Desmodus > Desmodus rotundus. The sequence continues at coordinate 119,330,901 of NC_071394.1, forward strand.
ATAACCCCTGAGATCCATCCGTTTTGCTGTATGTAGCAGTAACTTATTTCTTTTTACTTCAGTGTAGTATTCTAATTTATTAATATACCACAACTTTTGATGGTGGAACACCTTGACTTTTGGTGGTGGGAAATTTGGTCACCATACCATTGCTGCCTCAGGGCCTTTGTACTTATTTCCCCTCTGCCTGGAAGTCTCTTTCCCTGGAGACATAGAAAAAGGAATCATAAACATTGTTTATTTCTCTCCTTCTATATGACCATCTCCCTGTGGTCTTCACCAGCCTCCTGATCTACTACAGCATCTGACACACACTATCTCCTTTCTCTGCTTTATTGTCTCCATCCACATTTATTGATATCGAAATGTCCTCTCTGTTTAAATGTTGACTTATTTCCCTCCCCTAAGGTATCCACCTCCTCTGGTAGTCATGAGGACAAACTATTTTTCGGATTCCGTGCTCAAACTGTGCCTGGAATACTGTAGTGGCTTCACAATCATTTGTAGGATGAATACTGAATAATTAGTATGTATCTCTGAAAACAAGAAAGCTTTAGGGCCCTTATCCTTGAAACCAATTCCCAGAAGCACATTCTGGGATAGTCTCTGTAATAGCAGAGATTACTTATACCCTGCCATGTAAAGCAAGCTCAGACAAATTAAGTGACTTCCCTTGGGACACAAAGCTAATATGTGGCAGAGCCAAAAGGTATTTAAACTCTGGTATTACATTTGAAAGACCCTGTTCTTTTCGCCCCACTCTTTGATGATGTCTGATATCCGGAAGGTATGGTGACCAAATTTCCCACCATCAAAAGTCAAGGTGTTCCACCATCAAAAGTTTGGTATATTAATAAATTAGAATACTACACTGAAGTAAAAAGGAATAAGCTACTGCTACATACAACAAAACGGATGGATCTCAGGGGTTATGTTGAATATAAAAAGCCCAACCCAAAAGACTCACTGCTGTGGTCCCACTTATATGAAGTTCAACAATAGGTAAAGCAAATGATGATGACAAAGTCAGAAGTTTGGCTGTTTCTGGGACTGACACAAGGCACAAGGAAAATTTATTGGTGCTGAAAATGTTCTGTGTATGTGTGTCCATACATACAAATCTCCAGCTGTACATTTTAATGTTTGTATACTTACCACATGCATATTGTACTCTAATAAAGAATCAAAATTGAACAGAAATGAAAGCATTAATAAAGTCAAGGGATTTGTAGAAACAATGGAATTGAGCAGTTTTATAGGATGACCTGGAAAATCCAGGAGATACGGTGCCCACAGTTAAAGAAAACCTAATAGGCCATCTAGATGGAAATTCACAATTGTTGCGGTGGCTGACAGCTGACAGGAAAAAGAAACTAACCTTTGCCATCTGTCTGAAACCACCTCAAAAAAAGCTGAGCCACATAAAAATTTAGAGAAGTGTCTTGTTTTCCCCTGCCTGTTTTGCCTCAGTCCCACTTCTTGAATTTAATGAAGCACTTTTTTTCTGAGATCTGGTTTTTCTTCTGACCACACTACTTTCTCTCTCAAACAAGCAGGAGATGAGAAATGCCCATCAAACTTGAATCATGTTTGGCAGGAAAATAAGCTTGTTTTACTGCTGTTTGCCATTGGAATTGTCTTACATTAAAAAGATTACCGTGAAGACAGCAAGTCTTTTACCTTTTTTTTTTTTTCAAATAAAAAGTCATAAAAACGCCAAGCCATTTATGCATGGAAATATCTGAGAGACCAAATGGGCTGTATCAGTCTTTATTAAAGGAACAGCTCTCCATGGGAAGGAACTGGAGGTCTGGATTCTTTAGGAAGAGAGTTTGTGTGACTGTGGCAGGGTGGGGGTGACCTCAGAGTCCTAAGAGACAAATTATGAATAGGCAATCTCCTTGAAAAACTTTGATAAATGGCATTTCTGCAAATACCAAATCAAAGGACAAGATCAGTTTCCCCAGCAAATGGGGCCAAGCGAGTCATACATCTGGACGCTTTGGCATGCTTAGTAAATGAAGTCATCTGAGAGTCTAAAGAGAGTTATGTCTGAGGCCGAGGCTTGTTTATGGAAAAATGAGTTTCGGGGCTTCGCTTTGCTTAAGCACAGAGCCTTCTGGGCTGCGGGTACATTGGTTATTTTTTACAAAGTAGTTCTTGTCCTCAAGAACAAGTGTCCTGATTCCAGGCCTCCGTGTGGAACTCAAACGTTTGGTCTATCAGTTTTCTTCATTTCCTGTGGGCTCGGCCATCACCCCTGTCTCAAAGGGCAGCTTTTAAAACTACAGCCTCAGCTCGCTTGAATGCGGGTACCTCATCCGAATAAGGAAGCCAAGAAACACATGAAGTGGATATGGGCTAGAAGCAGAATAAGGTGGCGAGAAACGATGTGGCTATTTTACAGCACAACTGGCCTCATTCATCCCCCTCTCCACATGTACAGACATCCTGTAAAATATTGAGTCGCCTCTCTCCTCTTCGAAATAGACTGAGCTCTTAGGACTCAGAGACCACAGGACAGATTGCTCTTCAGCTGGCTCCTGGGCAATTTCCTATTCCCACGTTATTCTCCATCAGGAGAAACTAATTACTTATTGCCATTTTCTGCCTTCATCAAGAGCATTATGTAAAGCTAGGACAAGATGCTATAAAAATTGATAGACTTTTAATCATGTTTCATTGCTCCAAGTGTCTGTGGAGAGCTCAGCATTTCCAGGATGAACTTCATGTCATGCTGGGGGACTTGACTACTGTTGATATTTGGGGGGGGAAATGAACTAAAATTTTATCAGGAGTGATAAGGGCAGCTGTGGCAGACAGGGTTTGGCGCTGTCTATTAAACATGTTATGATGTGTGGACTCTTTTTCCCTCTTCTAATCTCGGAACCCTTTTGCACTTCCTCCAAGGTATGCATGGTGAAAGGACGTCTAAAGAAACTCCCATTGCTCTGTGCCCCTTGTAGTCTCTTTAGGTTTATAAATAACAGGAGATGTGTTTAGGGGTAGGGATGAGAAAGAGGGTGGAGGAATTTGCGTTGTTAAACCATGAGGCTATCACTGAACTCGCTATTCCTTTGGGGTGTATCTTCATGATCTTTCTCCATTACCCTGGCTCTGTAATATGTTGGATCACCAAAGGAGGGAACATGTCTGAGAAAAGGAGTTTCTCCCTGACCTTGCCTTAAAGCTCAGGAGGGTACCCCAGCGAGTCAAGATATGTCCTGTCCAGTGACATCCCCAGCGTTCATAGACCCCGGGAGGCCTGGCAGACTTTGTTAGGGGTATCCATGTTCCCTGGTGTGGGCTCTGGCCTCCCTCCATTCAATCCTCTGTTCACTACACAGACATTTTGTTGCCATTGCTAGGAACCCTTTTCAGTGCTGGAACCACACTGAGATCCCAGAGTTTGCTGAAGAAGACAAATATGGCTAACTATAATTAGGAAAGTTTTTCTATCCTTGAGACACTAATGAGATGCATGGGCCATAGGCAATATGGTGCATTGATTTTATCTCAAAGTTATTCCTTCTGGAATAACATACAAACCGGAAGAATCACCTTCTCCAAGCTGGTACTGCACAATCTTCTGACACCTGCACCTTCCCAGCACAACTCCATATCTATCCTGTTCGAGAGGATAGTAAAGGAGAACTTTACTAAGCAAGACCCTGTGACCTTTGGCCTCCATCTCAGGCTGCTCTTACCCATCTTTTCCTTTCTCACAGAACCTTGCAGTTTTCAGAATCCTTCCAGAAGCACTGAAGAATCTCATCTTTAAATATGCATAGGTCCAGCAACCAGTGTTTATAATAGGAGTCCTTTTGGTATTTGGGGTAGAAACATTTTTAGTGTGTGGGACCATCCTACCCATTACATTGGTTAGTTATAACATTTGTCTTAGTCTGTTCAGGCTGCTGAAACAAACAAACAAAAACTATACACTGGGGGGCTTAAAGAGCAACCATTTATTTCTCACAGTTCTGGAGGCTCAACGGTCCAAGATCAAAGTGCTGGTGTCCAGTGAGAGCCTTCTTCCTGGTTTGCACACAGCCACCTTTTTGATGTGCCCACGTGGTGGTGAGAGGAAGCTCTGGCATCTCCTCCTGTTCTGATAAGGACACTAATTCCATCATGAGGGCTCCACCCTCGTGACCTCATCTAAACTGAATCCTATCCCAAATGCTATCATTTGGGGGATTGGGGCTTCAACCTATAAATTGTGGGATTCGGCCCACGGTACACAAACATTCAGTCCAAAGCAACATCCCTGATCTAAACTCACTGAAAGCCGTTAGTGACATCCATTGTGATAAACTGAAACACTAATCTATATTTCCTAATGCTCTCAGCAGAGAACCAGTAACAAAAACCAACTTACAAACAAACAAAATACTTAAGACAACGGGAGAGGCTGTTCATTATATGAGCAAAACACATCTGGGAAAGCTATCACATTATAATGACAGTTGACACCACATCCTTCTATTAGAAGCCTGGGATGCACCCCCAATTCTGAGTTATGCCACCATTTCTTATTTTAGGCATCATGCCCAATACTAACAGTTCAAAGCATAAGATATGGTTCCTGTTCTCAAGGAATTCATAGTCCAATGGAAGACAGAGCCTAATAAAGAAGTACAATGAAATAATGTACTCTCAACAGTGAGGATATCTGAGAAGGGCAAAGGGAGCAGAACAGGAGTGAGGAGTGAGGGCAGGCATCCCGAAGCAGTAACGACGCCACCTGAGAGGCTGTCCCCAGGCTGCCAAGTGTCTGGCACGGTGAGCTGTTGTGCCTCAGTTCGAAGTCCATCTCTGCCCCTCATGAGCTGTGTGACCCTCGGTAAGTTGTGAATCTCTCCAGGATTCGGTTTCTTCATCTGTCAAATGCAGATACGGCAAGTAGCTATCTCACAAGGTGATTCTGAGGAGCGAACAAGTGAAGGCATGCATAAAAGCAACTGGTGCTTAATAAAAGCTAATCGTAATGATTTGAGGGCTTGAAAGATGAATAAGATCTCAGTAGGCATTAAGTGTCAGAAAACAACTGAAAGAACATTCCACTCACGAAGAATCTTCCCTGTGCACTAATTTCTAATTCTGGCTGTCCCACTTAGAAGAGATGTGTTCTTGAGTGAAATCTTAAGTCTATGGGACTCAGTTCCCTTGTCTGTAAAATGAAGATAAAACCACCTAACACGAATAGAAATAATGACACTTTGCAAATTCTCAAGTTCCCGTAAATATCAATAGTTACTGTACAAAACACAGGAAGCCACTTACATGAAAAAGAATAAGAGGGCAAAGACATGCAATTTACTTTTCTGAGCCTCCAATTTGCTTATCTGAAAAATGAGATTATAATGTCCATTTCATAGGTATCTTGTGAGGATACAAAGAGGTTGTTTATACAAAGAGTTGCCCCAGGCTGACCCACAGTAGATGCAGTAAGTATTCATTTCCTTCTTCCTTTTCCTTCTTTCCCTTCTAACTTTAAGAAAGTTCCTGAAAATTAAATTCAGGAAGAGCTAGCTTATGCCTGAAGGGCATTAGGTCTTGTGTTCCCAGGCTGCCAATGGAAGCTGCTCCTCGTCATGGTCAGAGGGGACTCAGGGAGGGACTGCAGGGGCAGGCTTTCCAGGCTCCACAACCATGCTTTGCTTCTGGCAATATCTGTTGAAAGTTGACAGGAGACTGCACAATGGTGTCTCCGAGATCAGCCTCAGATGACTCTCCCACAGAGAAGTGTCACAGAGGGTTCCTATAACTGGCAGCTGCAATTGATTCCAAATAAGCCTGTCTTCCACAGGACTGCAAGCAGCTCACAAGAGAAATAGAAATGAGATCAAATGACTTGCAGAGCACATGGGAAGGAAGCCAGGGCACATGATGGTCTGAGCCACGTGAGCTCATTAAACATGCCCTCTATCCCTGCATGTGTCATGTACTCAGGGGACCACAGGGGTATAGAGAAAGACAATATCCAAGATTGGGGCTAGTTAGGCTGAGGTTGCTGTCTGGCTTGCCCTGTGGCTTCTCATGTTCCCCAGAGGGACTGGATTAGGCATTTTACTGCTCTAAGAAGCTGGAAAAAAAAATGAGATAGTAGTGAAAAGAATCCCAAGAGACTATCATTTATTTTGTGCCCTTGAGTGATTGGAGCCCCTGAGCTTTCTCTACCACAAACCAAGAGGTTGTGATGAGATACTCTCAGGTCCCTTTAGCTTTTCTTTTCTAGGATTCTGTAATACTCAGTCTCTGGGTCCCTCACATTCATGAGGAAATGGGATCTCTTGGTTGGGTAAATATTCTGATTAAAAGTTATTAGCGGTAGCATGAATAGCTCATTAACAAATGTTAACGAGTTAGATGGCACTTAAATCTATACTAAATGACAGTAAGTCTAATTTGATTCATGTGTTGAGATTTGGAGGGTCCTGCATGGTGTTCTAAACCTACATTGAAAGCATGACAGTTGAGAGAGAGTCCTGAATGGGGAAAAAGACAGGCCTGGATGGAGCCCCAGTTCTGTTCTTTCCAAGCCATGCAAACTCCTGCAAGTTGTTCAACCTGTCTGTGGCTGTACTTCCCATCGATAAAGTGGGGATAGTTATGTGTGCCTCATAGTGATAGGGGAACTCAAGAGTTAAAGATTTTAGTTGTAGTTATAGTTGATAGGCTTAAGTGATTAATGCTCATGGAAAGCTGTTATTCCAGGAACTGGAATGTGTAACCCATGTGACTCCAGGAGATCAGACAAGTAAGTCAACCTTGTGCCCTAGTGGGTATCTGAGCCATTGTGTTCCAGGCAGGGAACATCAGTGATGCAGATAAAGAATTATTGACCTAGGACCAAAACTCTTCTCCGATTAACCTTTTTCCCAAAAGGTTACCTTACCTACCCTTTTCTTCTCATTATAAAAGGTCAGCTTGGGATGAGATGTTAAGATGGATTTTAGGGTCTATAACCCACTATCTTCTCAGATCCCCAGTATCTGAGTAAACTGCCCATAAAGATTCAGTCCTTGCCTCTGCTTATTGGTCCTGGTAGTGACAGGCAGCACGAACACTGACTTCTCCAGTTTCAATAGGATGACTGGAGGTTTAAATGAGAGAAAAGTGTATTGAGCACAGAGCATGGTGTTCTAAAACTGAATTCATTTTCTCCTCCAATTTTTTCCTCTTATGTTTCCTATTTAGGGAAATGCCCTCACTATCAAAACCTCAGAGTTCTGACTTTTTCCTTCTGCTCCAACACCAAAACTTTAAGTCCTGTTTATGTGACCTTCTAAAAATCTCTACTATCTCTATACTGTCTCTAGTCCAGCCCAAGGCATGCCTCTCTCTATCTCTATTATCTCATTTTCTCTCTCCCCTAAATTTCTCTAAGAACATCCTAACTTATTAGGTTGGCCAAAAAGTTGTTTTAGTTTTTTTCCATAAAATAAAAAATATATTTTTCATTTTCACCCATAACTATTGATTTGGATATTTTGAGTATGTTGGCAGTCTCCCAGGTAGTATAACATTGATTGTTCTCAGTTAATGTCTTGATTTGATCACCGTCAACTTCAACTGGTCTACCCAACTGTGGAGCATCCAGCAAGAAATCTCCAGCACAAAACTTCGCAAACCACTTTTGACGACTTCAATCAGTCACAGCACCTTCTCCGTACACAGCACAAATCTTTTTTTAATTTCTGTTTCAGTTGCATTTTTACCTTTCTTGAAATAATAAAGCATAATATATCAAAAATATTTTCTTCTATCAATATTAAAATGGCTACACAGAAATTCACCAATTCTGATAAGTTTTTTTAAATGAATGCTGATATGACAGCTGTCACAATACAATCTAACAAGATTGTTTTGAATGAAGTTAAAGACAACTAAGCGCTACTAGAGTCATCTTACCTAAAAAAACAAACGAACTTTTTAACAACCCAATATATTACATCTATAAGTTACATATAACATAGCATCAGTTTACAGAAAAAAAAAACAAGATTGAAAATAATACATATTTGCTGATGATAGATGTCAAAAAACAAGGGTACTCATTGGAGTATGTTTTTATTACTGTAAAACATGTTTATGAATGGGAAGGCCTACTTTTTTATTGTGTAGAATAGGAGTTAGAAAAAGTTTTCTGTAAAGGGGCAAATAATGAATATTTTAAAATTTGCAGACCATATAATCTATCTGTACTACTGAAATCTGCCACTGTAGCACAAAACAAGCCATGGATTTATAAATAAATGGACTTGGCTGTGTTCTAATAAAACTTTATTTCCAAAAACAGGCTGTAGGCTGGATTTTTTTCATGGGCCATGGTTTGCTGATCCCTGATATAGAAGATAAATACCTATTTAAATAACATTTGCTTGCAATATACACCTATGCTGGGTAGTTTCTGTTTTCCAGATCCACTTGCCATCCTTCTTCGCCCTGCTTTATGTAGGGAAAATGGATTTCTGTGGATCCATAATTGGGCAATCTTATTTCTGTTTGAGTCTGGACAATAGGAAGCATTGTTCGAAAACTAGAAGGCAGGATTAGAATAAGAACAAGGTATGTATTCTCCTGGCTTTCTCCCTGCTGGGTTAACATATGTTGGCTATTTCCCTTTACCAAAACTCACAGTTCCAGTTCTGGTGGCTTCTTGCAACCACAGCTAGGCCCTCGGGGTTCTGTGTAGTACTCCCACTCCTTGTCCCTTCATGCTTCAGGGTGCCAACCACCTCCTGCTGCTGCCAGCCCCTGAATATTCCGTGTTGGTTTCACCAAAATAATTCCTACTCCCCCTTCAGTAAGTAATCCCTGTAGTAAATTGCCTTGAATTATTCCACTTGAATGTGTCATCTGTTTCCCGTCAGGAAACTTTGATTTAGCAAATATTTTCTTCAAACAACTTTAAAACTTTATAATCTCAAGAAGCTATTGTATGTACTACACAGAGGTCAGTTAATGTTAAACAAAACAAAAACTACTTTATTACATATGACAGCAAAACAAGGCACCTAACCCAGGTCACCAGGTTCTACCTCCTTTATGTGCTTATGTTAACACCCATGGAAAGCTACACATCGCTCAGGGCAGGATCCAAAAACCTGTAGTTGCCCAAAACACTGACAAGATTATGCTACCTCCCGTCTACCTCCATCTTGTCATATATAATTTAAAAATAAAAACAATGTTAAAACACTAAATAAGAAAATCAATGTTTTTCCCTAAAATAACCATTTTTATACTTAAAAAATTTACAAACCATTTCGAAATAAAATCATTGCCCTTCTTCCTATTCATTGGTATCCTAAGCATATACCTGATCTGCCCTTTGGGAAATCCAGCATTGCCCTAAAACTTAAAGGCCAAACTCTTTGTCAGAGTTTAAGAATTCCTGATGCCCTCGTTTCTGCCTACCTCTCCAGCATCATCGCCTGCCATTGTAGCCTCCATTGTTCATGCTTCAGGCACCTATGGTCATGCAGACTTTGTAATGGGAACCAGTCTTTGTAAATGGTGGGCCTGGAGTTTTTCAATGTGGTGACTCTATTTCAGCCATACTTAAACTGTATTGTATCCATTTCTAGCTCTATTCCCTACATGCATTCATACACTCTGTAAGCTCAAGTCTGTGCTTTTGTTCATGCTTTTACATTATGTGGAATGCTCCCCCTTTCACTCCAGATCCTATTCAGAAAGGCTAATTCCTACTGTTCTTTGAGCCTCAACTCAAACATCCTTTCCTCCAGGCAGCCTCTCCTGAGTGCCTCACTCCCTTACTCACCACGCTGCGGGCCTCCCCTCCAACCACATCTGTCACATTGGTCTGCAATCGTCTTTTGATATTCCTCTTTATCACTAGACTATATGAGTCTTAAGGGCAAAGATTACTTCTTGTTCATCTTCTGTCTCTTTGGCTTAATGAACTTAATTATTTCAAGTTTTTTTATAACATAGCCTCTTGAAAATTTTAACACAAGTAGCTCAAGTCATTCCTCAAAAGTGTATGACACTGTCAGAACATCCTTCGCATCCTTTCATTTCCCATTCTCACCACAGGTGGTTCAATCCCAGTCCTCAGATGCTCATAACACCCGGTTTTCCCCGGGGCCTTTTCCAACACAAAATCTCTTCCTGGATTTTGCTATGCTTAGGTTGAACTGGCTCAAGACTTTCCTTTGCTCATTAAAATTCCTTCTTTCTTTGCCACAGACTCTTCAACCCAGCTCCCTGGCAGTTGATTTGATAAATCTAACATTCCCAAGAGTGTGTGGTAAATCATTTAAGGTGGTATTTAAATCTTTATAGTTATTTTATAATCTATAGATATAATATATCTTGATTACCTACATAATTAGCACATCAAACCAGTAATTTCATAGTTATTGTTAGGCAGGGGCCAAAATACAAAGGCAATTAGTTAGTTTAATAAAAAATATTAAGTAAGAATACTGATAAACATAAATGTGGAGAAAATCAAGAAGAGAAATCCTCAAGTATGATGGTGAGTTTTGAATTTTTATTTGTTGATTTTAGGAACAGAGAGAGAGAAACATTGATTTGTTGTTCCACTTATTTATGCATTCACCTGTTGATTCTTATATGTGTTCTCACAGGGGATTGAACATGCAACCTTGATGCATGGGGACGAAACTCTAACCAACTCAGCTACCACGCCAGGGTTTACCATCAGTTGGCTTTAAGGAAAAAAAATTATTTTCTACAATTTGTTGGGCCTAATTTAATCAGTTGAAAGCCATTAAAGGCAAGACTGAGTTATCCCTGGCAGGAAAGAAATTCTGCCAAGAGGCTACAGGGTCAACTCCTGCCCAAGAGCTCCAGCTGACCTTCCCGACATGCTGACCTGCCATAAAGATTCCAAATATGTATAGTCAGGACCTACACTTGCTAATAGTGTAAGGTGACAGAGAGATAAATATATTTTGCTTGAGTTTTTACTGCCTGAGATAACTTTATATTAACTCTGACCTTCTGGAAACAATGGTTAAAATCAGCACTTGCCTTTGATGTTTAGTATTGTTATTGGAAACAAAATTTGAGATATTGGTATTTACACCTTGATAAGATGGACGCCTTCCCTCCCTCCTGCTTGCAACTTCTCTGTTTGCATTAGCTTGTGGACTTGCTCTTCCTGCCAAGTATATCAACTGGGATAGGAAGAGTAATATATTTCAGCTGACATATATAACCTGACTCAGAAAAATGGTGCTGGTACTTGTTATTCATGGGAGCTGTCAAAATAGAGGTGCTTCTTAGAATCCTGGGATCCTAGAGTAGCTGGCCTCCACAAAGCCTTTGCTTGCACCAAAATAATCTGGAGGGGTTTTGTTTTTATTAAAAATAGGATTTTCTAGACTCCCATCACCATTCTGCTAAATCAGAAAGTCTTACAGAGGGCCACAGGACCGTCATTTTTATAAGATTACAGCATGATACTCATATGTACAAATGTTTGAAAACTAATGTCTGAGGGGCTCCTTAGAAGACACGCAGAAGGGTTGTAGCTTTACTTTTCAATTTTTGAATTCTGTAACAGGTTATATTTGAGAAATCTCTATTACAGCTATAAGGACCCCAAAGTTTAAAACCAGTCTGTGGTAGGTTGACTTACTGACCCCAGTTCTCTCCCTATACCACACCCTTGCCATACCTTCTTCATAGATTAACTATATTTCCACACTCCTTGACTTTAGGGTTGGTCACGTGACTTGCTTTAGCTAATGGCAGGGGAGGGCAGAATTGACCTGCAGACCTTCAGTGTAAAGCATTATCGTGGTGATAGCTAAATGATATATAGTCTAATCCCCTGATTCTATAGAGAGAAAAACAAGGACGTAAGAAGCAAAGTGGCTATCCTAAAGAGCCTTAATTCAAAGAAATAACTAAAAATGCTAGGATTTTCATAGCAGGCTGGAAGATAAACTAAGGAAAAGATTTTTAGCCTTCTTTCCACTAATGCAAACTAGACCAGCATCTTCAGGTCCATGTACTTTTGGAGTAGCAGCTTTGGTCTCCTCCAGAAGACATGCTCAGCCAAGGAAACAGCTGAAGTTCAATGGGACCCCCTTATGTTCTTCAAGGTGTGGACTTGGTGTCCTTCTACCCCTTCTGCTGAACTCAGCTCACTTAGTCTCAAACAATCATGCAGTACCTACTGGAGTGAAGACAAATGCCACTGAACGCTATTGTCTTGATCATGGCAATTATATTTTTTAATGCTACCTATTAAAATGTACGCATCCAAATGCCTTGATTGAATACCCCAAGACGGCATCTTGTCTATTGGGCAATTATCTATGGTAGTTCATTTGACAGGGGAGAAATAAGAGTGGAACTGTTTATTATATGAGTCCAATTAGTACTCAGATTTGGAATCGCTCTCTAAAACTCAAGAGTGTCCACACTGGGTGGTTAACAATACGCTATAGAAGATACCACAAAAGGAATCTCATGATAACCTAAAGGACATCTTTTTAATGCCTGCACATGTCAGAGCCTAGTGCTTTCAATTACCGCAGTCTATCTTAGAAACTGTTTTGCCAAATATCTTGAATTCAGGCCTAAGCATTCTGCCCATTTGCAGCCACATGGTAGGCTCAGGGCTAAAGGCACATTAACATCACAGCATCCTTGCACAAGGCTTAGACTACTCAATGTTAAAAAAAAAAGAAAAGAAAAGAAAAAAAAGATAAACATGATTCTAGGCACATTCCGTGCCTCATCTCCATGGGCCAGTTCCTGTTATCCATCAAGTAGGTTTTAAAATAGTCCACGTTTTTCAGTCCTGCAAAGTCAACAGTACTGGAAAGTTGGCAGGTACACTTGTTTAAACAAAGCTCCCAAGTTTTCTGCTGGCAGGTGTTTCCAGAGTTCTTGGAGCACAATCCTTTGGATAGGATATTTGCCAATATACATAGCAACAGAAAAAAAAAAAAGTGTTTTCCTTTGCCACAGTGGAGACACCAAAATGCCTTAGATGCAAAGCTGGATATTCAGTGCAGGGGCTTATTTTGGCTCTAAGTCAATGAATAAACAATAATAAAACCCCACATCTTTCTGTCCAGAAGTCTGATGGGCTTCACAGTGGAAGAGGGCCGCTTTATCAAATTGGCAGCCTGTGCTCCCTAGCCATTTCTGTACAATTTGGCCAAATGAATTTGGTTTTCTCTTTTTTTGTCAATTCCCCCAGACTCCTGAAGGTGCCATTCTTAAGCTTTCAGCTAATTCAGCTTGAAACTGAGGCAGGGAATGCTGGGTTTGAAATTTAATATGATGGAGGCAGAACAGGTAAGATTTTATTCTTCCCCCACTCGCCCCTAGGCATTGATTTTAGTTACTCTTAAATCCAGCTTTTCAAAATTGAAACCTGGGACTGCTTTAAAAGCATATGACTAGTTTTATAATCCATTCCTTGGCAGTTGGACTAATTCATATTTGCTGCCGTTAGATTCATTCCTTTAGCCATTCAATTAAATTCAACATAGGTGCTGGAACTCCACAAGAAAGAAGTAATCCCTTGTCTCTCACCCTGAACTGAATGAAAATAAATAGAATTTTTTTTTAAAAAAGCAAGACCAAAGTCTGAGGAGGAGAAACATAGTACAGAAGGGAAAGGTTTGGGGGACAAGTTTTTAAAAGTCAAAGGAAGTCAAAATATTTCTGGCTTAGAAAGTACTTAATAGTCATTAAATTATAACCCAGTGAAAATTAAGAGTTTCAAATACTGCATACAAAAATTTAGAATATTGGGCATTACTAAAAGTTATTTTAAGCCATTTCTTTCTCAGCTACTTGCTCGTAGTGAATGTGTATTGGATTTAAGTCCTTTCATTCGTATATTAATTGGCCTTTTCTGGGGTTCACTTTATGCCTCTGTGTTATCCCTTTGGTCCATCTCCCCCATATTATCTTGTCAGTATCTTTGGAAGCTTCTTTACAAATTTCAAAACAAAGATACCCTTAATGGATGTTTTGGGTTTAGAATGGGCTTTTCAGTAAAGTGGGCTTTTCCGTGGATGTAGCCGAGGCTCTTATAAAATCCATCAGTTTCTAAAAAAAGAACTGGCCATTTCATTCATGGGGAAATCCGATTATTTTCATGTTAACTGTGGCTACAAAAAGAAGCCATATTGGTCATACTCTGAGTGTTTCACCTCAAGAAGATGTTTGAAGGAATAACAGTGGTTAAAAATAAAGACTTTGCTCAGACAGACCTGAATTCAACACCCATTTTGCCACCTACTTGTGTAGGGTGTTTAAAATTGAGGCTCTTAATTCAATAATAGTTAAGTCCTGGCACTGCCTCTTCTTAGCTGTGAGACTTAGATCAACTTATTAAACGTTCTGGGCTTTGCTTCCTCAAGAGCAAAATGGTCAACATGAGTACATATGATCAGGAGAATTCAGTAAGGAAATGTATGTCAAGTGCAGATCCCAGAAAAGCAGCTCAAGATGAGAACAGCCACAAACACTGAGAAAAGTATATTTGGCTATAATCTTAACATCACCATATTTTTTGTTTCAGCTTTCATTGTGTTTTATAATAAGTATTTGTTATAGGAAAACTTGAAAATATAGATAAGTTTAAAAAATGAGAATTGTTTAATCACTCATAGAACCATCTGCCAGAAATAATGATTCTGGAGAGTTTGGTTAAATCCTTTCAGACTTAGTCATGAAACACCCAGGTGATATTACATCGCTCCGCAAAGGCTTCATTTCCACCTTGAAGAGTATCTGCCTGTTCTCTCCAATCCAAGTGAGTGCAGAATATGGGAAAATAGATTTCTAGGAGTTAAATCAGGAGAAAGGATCCTGAGAAGATCTCAGAGGAAATGAACTTTTTTGTTTGTTTTTGCCAATGAAGAAATGTTGTGAATTCCGGGCAGGATGTTGTTTTCTGCCAGATCATTTTTGGAAGAGGCAACAGTGCTAAGTCAGAGTATCTCCCAGCAAGATAACAGGCCCTGGAGAATCGCTGCTGGTTAAATATGATGAATTAATAGTGTGTTTACTGTTAACTCCCAATGACTCCGTTGGAAAGGATTGATAAAGAAATAACTACTTTTATAAGTTGTCTTCCTTTCTCTTGACTAATGAAAAATTTGTGAGAATTTTTTGCTGTCTCTGTGGTATTTACTATCAAATTATCTGAACAATTATTTTTTTTTAAGTTTATCCTAGCCCTGGCTGGTGTGGGTCAGTTGGTTGGAGCATCGTCCCATAAACCGAAAAGTCACAGCTTCAATTCTGGGTCAGGGCACATGCTTAGGTTGCGAGTTCAATCCTCAGTCTGGGCACATGTGAGAGGCATCTGATTGATGTTTCTCTCCCACATCAATGTTTCTCTCCTCTCTCTCTCCCTCTCTTCCCCTCGTTCTAAAAAATTAATAAGCATGTCCTCAGGTGAGGATAAAAAAAAGTTTCTCTTAAAATCTACTTGTTTACAATCTTTATATGTCATATTTACTTCATCATTATACTTGTAATATTAACAGCCTAGCTACCACTTTGGGGTGAGGTATTTTTGCACAAGTCCTGCAAATCTTATCTTAAAATGAACAAAACTGAAGCTTGGAAACATTAAGTAAATTGCTCAAAGTCACAGAGTTATTGAGTGGTAGAACTGGAGTTTAAACACAGGTCTACCACACCTCAAAAATCATGTGGCATTTACTACGACCCATTACACTTTATTGTCCGTGTGCAAATACCAGCCAGTGAACACTTCATACTACTCACCGCAACACAATAAAAGCAACTGTTGATAAAGGGAGATGTGCATGACTATGAAAATATTTGATGTAGGAATACACTGTGTATGCATTAATTTGGAATGGAACACACCAGCCATAGACTTATCATTCTTTGGGGAACTTCAGTAGTATCTGTGTGGCAGTTAATCATTTCAATAGAGTAATAAAATCCATTGATAGTCGAGCTTTTTATACTTACATGAATATTATATGTGCATTACCCAGAAAAAGAAAGAAAGAAAAAAAAAACACCAGTGAGTTCTTAAAAGGCTTTGAGGTGATGCAGGGGTGTCCAACCTTTTGGTGTCTCTGGGCCACGTTGGAAGAATTATCTTGGATCACTCATTAAATACATTGTGACACATAATCACAAAAAAAATCTCATAGTTTCAAGTAAATTCATGATTCTGTGTTGTGCTGTATTCATAGCCGTCCTGGGCTGCATGTGGCCCATGGGCCATGGGTTGGACACCTCTGCATTAAGATATACCAAGGTATGTGTGGAAAAAGTTCAGCCATTGTTAATATAACAACAGTTTGCATGACATTGACGTAACCTCACAGCCAAGGACAGTGGCCTGGAATGCACATGCGTGAACAATGACAACTTCACAGTACTAGTCGTGGGGGAGGTAGATGCCATTGAGTGAGTATGTGTACTGTGTGGCCATCACATTCAAAATGGCTGAGCAAGCAGAGCAACAAATCTGCGTCAGATTTTGTGTTGGGCTTGAGCATTCCTCCATGGAAATTATCTGGATGATTCAGAAGGCCACAGCTATGGGCAACTGGTGACTGGCAGCTTCATCATGACAACGCGCCCGCTCACGCTTCACGTCCTGTGCAGAGGTTTTTGGTGAAACATCAAATCACTCAGGTGACTCAGTCTCTCTACAGCCCTGATTTGGCTCCCTGAGACTTCTGTCTTTTCCCAAAACTAAAATCACCTTTGAAAGGGAAGAGATTTCAGACCATCGATGAGATTCAGGAAATTATGACAGGGTAGCTGATGGTGATTGGGAGAATTGTGTGAGGTCCACAGTGCCTACTTTGAAGGGAGCTAAGACATCACTGTCCTATGTACAATGTTTCTTTTATCTTGTATCTTCTTCAATAAATGCTTCTATTTTTCACAATACCTGGCTGGATACCTTCTGGACAGACCTTGTATTCTCTTGTATATGTTGAAGGAGATGACCACGGCTAAAACCTT
Organism: Desmodus rotundus; assembly: GCF_022682495.2. Taxonomy (NCBI): domain Eukaryota; kingdom Metazoa; phylum Chordata; class Mammalia; order Chiroptera; family Phyllostomidae; genus Desmodus; species Desmodus rotundus. The sequence goes on from NC_071394.1 coordinate 119,347,899, forward strand.
CACCTACTAGAGTGTGAGCACAGGACCTAGCTGGACAGGGAAGGAGAATAAGGCTGTAGGAAAAGATGACTCAAAATTGTTCACGATGACTAAAAGCTAAGTCTTTCTTTTTTTTCTATACTTCATAGGGTCTTCAATCCCTTAAAAAATATAATGAATGTCAATGAGTTTATTTCCTCTTGTCCTTATCCTTTCTCCATTGGACTTCTATTACCTAGAGATGGGGGGAGAAGCTTTATTAATAAGTGGAGATGAAGGCAGGGAGGGGAAACTAATGTTTATCAAGCATCCACTAAGGTCCAGGCACTCACCTGGGTATTTTATAGAGCAAATCTCTTCCCAACACCCCTGCGAAGTCCATATTATCATCCCCATATTCCAGTTAAGAAACTGAGGCTCAGGTCAGTTAAATAACTTGATTAGTTTAACTTATTAAGCATCAGAGTTAGGAGACCAGACCATTTCCAAAGCCTTTCGACTGCATTGGGAAAAGAAGCAATAGGTTCTGAACTTTACTTCCCAATTTCACAGCCATGGTCAGGTTTGTTATTAACACTGTCTAGTTTATTAATATCTGAGGTGTGACTATGTATCACATTCTTTGGGTAAGTATAATCATTTATAATTTTGAATTCCAGATAAACCCCCCCAAACATATTTCAGCTGAGAAAAGAAGGCTCACACACTGGTAGTAAAACCACGTATCTCTGATTTTGTGAGATGTTGTGAGCATTGAGCCCACCTTACATTTCTTCCAGCGAGTTTTGCAAATGTCTACAGTGTTTGAGATACACACACTATGAACTATCTTCTTATAATACTAGGTGTCTGCCACCTTCTCTTTTGTTACATCCCACTGTGACACTATCTTTAGCACTTTATAATATAAGAAAGGCTGTCTCCAGTAGCCACCAAATAGATCCTCATTCCTGTTAATGTCGCTAAACCATCATCTCCCAAACCTACCTGTGCCATACTCAGTCTCTGCCCAAGCTCCCAATACTAATGCGGCTGACATACTGAGGTCACAAAGCCAGTGAAGCAATTAGAAAGAAAAAATGAAGAAAAAAAAAAGCCCACTGAGTTTACTTGAGCATATTGAATGTCCATGGCCTGGGCTAGAGACAGCCCTGGGTATATTCAAGATCCACAGCCCTCCTCAGCACCAACCCACTGCCCTTAAACCAGCTTGTCTGTGTTTTCTGTGACTGCTTTGTCTTTCCAGGGAGGCACCTCATTCCTTTTTGTAAAAACTAGCTCCAGATAAGCGAGACTTTAAAGGATCCCTGCTATGTACGTTTGTGTGTGAAAAATGCAGTCCAGGGAATTCAAGTATTTGTTCAGTGTTCTCAGGCTTCTTAGTAGCAGATTTGCAACCCAGAGCTTGAGTATCCTGACTCCTAATTCAGAAAAGTATTCTTTTGTTTCCTCATTTATTAATTCAACCAATACCTACTGAGGGCTGGTGTCATGCCAGCCACTGTAAGAAGTAATTACAGGATACATGCTGGGCCTTCAGAGCACACACTGTAACGATGTGTTAAGTCCATCCCTAACAGTGTGGTATGTTCTCTGTAGGGAGAAACTCAAGGCCCCGAGGGAGGGGCTTCTGAACTTCAGGCTGAGCCTGAAGGATGAGGAGAAGTTGGCCAGGCTAAGGAAGAAGGCTGACCTGCAGGCAATGGGCTGGTGAGATTGGGGAGGATAGGCAGTTTTGACCCCGCGAGTCAGAAGGCAGCTGAGCACTAAGCTTTCCTGCCAGTAATGTTATAACAATTCCCTTTAGAAATTAAAGGAGTATCCATTTTCTTTTTCTTGGTAATAACACAGAACTTCAAAAACAGCAGCTCCATAACATAGAGGTTTCCTTGTGAATTTATTAGACTGAGGGAAGGAGGACAGGAGTGCAGCTACTGAGAAGGGTAGGGCTGGAAGCCGCGTTGTGACTTCTAATAAGATAGGCAAAACCAACGTAAAATAACCCCGAGGCGGATCCAGTTTCTCTGGGGCCTGAAGTTTATATAACATGGGGGACACTTTTTAAGAAAAGTAATTGAGGGGGAGGGAGGTGGGTTTGGCTGGGGTGGGGTGGAGGAATGGGGAGAAAAGGCATACAACTGTAATTGAATAACAATAAAAATTTTAAAAAAAGAAAAGCAATGAAAAAATTTACATTTGTGATGTTTTCAATGACACGACTACATGAGCACACTGCAATTTGGGAGGGGTCTTGTGAAAAATAAAGGGTTGTGAAATGTAAGTTTCATTAGCATTATAATAAAGTCCCTCTTAATGACATTATTCCAGAGAGATTACCAACAACAACCAGAAAGAGGCCAAAGGTACTTGAACTCCTTATTTTCTTAATTTCAAAACTTTCCCTATTTGAGGGGTCTGGGGGAGTTTAGAGAATAGAAAGGGAGAAGGTAAAGTAATAATTTCTTTTTCTGCTGTGTGTGTGTTCACTTATCACTGTAGTCCACTGAGGGGAATTTTTCACGGTCAGTTCTAATGGCCAGTGTTCTAAAAATATTTCAACACCTTAGCAAACAATGACCACATAAACCTGAGCTGCATAGCCAAAGAGGACATGGTCTTTCAGCACTTCTATCTAAAAAACACTGCAGAGGAACTTCCTGTATTAAGGTAAATGAACACATCAATCTTCCTGTGGAGACACAAGCTCTCTGTGTTTCTCACAAGTGTTTCATTTGGAACACAGCTCTTCAAGTAGGAGTTGGGGAGTGGAAGGGGGGGCAGGGAAGGAAGCCGGAAGGGGAGGATTGGGCTAGGAAAGAGGTGTACTGTTAAACTGGCCCTCAAGAAAAAAAGAGAGAGAGAGAGAGAGAAAGCCCTGATGCGTGTGCCAATTTCTACAGCATAAATACTGTTAGGATGGCTAATTGCCATCTACCAACCTGACATGACTCACAGGGAGTTGGGAAGACACCGGCACCATCAGTTCTTGTTCAGTGAGATCTGCTGCAGGAGAGAGATGCCGGGATGTAAACTTTCTGTGGTCTGGTTCATGCGTCCTCGTGGAGCTACAAGAACAGACCTTTTGTTTCAAATGCACCTCAAATGTGAAAAGCAGGTGCTTTGCTTTGCCTTCAGCACCTGCAATAATATGCAGAGCATGGATTTCAGGTCCCACACGCTCTTGAGTTAATTTTGCTGGATTAAAGGATATTTAGACTCTCGTGAGGAAGGCTGGTCGGAGTTTTGTGAATTCCAGATGGGGTCCTGGCAGCTTGCTCATCAAGTTCGGCTATTAGCAGCTGCAGCCTGCAGAAGTCAAGGCTTCTTGCGGGGGGGGGGGGGGGGGGGGGGGGTGGAGGGGAGCATCTCAAGCTTAGGGGGAAAAAAAGAAATAACAAGAACTGTGTCACCTTTTACCAAGGACTCCTTAACATATAGTTTAATTTTGGGAGTAGTACTTAAAGAAATGCTTCCAACCCAGATGTTTGATTGGTTGGTGGGTAGATATTATTTATTTATATATTAGGAGTATATGTAACCTGTAATAAATGTTTTTAATAAATTGATATGCACCCTCAGTTCCTTCCTTCCTTTTTTCCTTTCATCTTCCCTTCCCTCCTTCCCCCATTTCCTCCTTCCTTCCTTTCTTCACATTGAGGAATTGCCAGGTTCTATGGTAGGTGCTAGAGTAAAACGATAAATAAAATGAACAAGACATGGCATCTACATCTACAAGGAGCTCACAGTCAGGAAGAAGGCACTCATAAATACCTGCCTGAAGCACAGTGTTTTGGGGACTAAAATAGAAAACTAAAAAGGGGACAAAACTTGAAAGGAGTACAAACTCTGGCTGGACCAAGGGGACAAAAAAGGGGAATCAAAGTAGAACTTGCAGAGTCCTAACAGAGAAACCTAAAAGGTGAGAAGCCTGGCGACCAGGAGTGCAGGACAGTGTGCAGACAGTGCGGGAAGGGACAGGAGGAAGTCCACCCATCGATCAAGGCAATGTGAGGACTTCAGCCTGCCTGCAGATTGTGGGACAAGCATTGGAAAGGCACTGTGTCTCAAGATACCAGGAGAAACGTTATCATGGAAAATCTTGAAAAGCATGCCAGAGTGTTGGCACTTAATCCTGCCAGGATCGAGGAGCCGTTTGTGAGTTCTTAACTGCATGGTGATATGATCATTTCTAGATTTTGTTTTATTTCATTTTTAAGGATCATTCTGAGGTTGCTGCATAAAGAATGGACTGGAGAATAAGAAGCTGAGACAATAAGGCAATTAGAAAAATAATGGGCTTTGATGACACTATTGACCTTGGGGTCATCCTAATAAGGATGGACAAAGCAGGAGAGGGAACTCAGGAGTTTTAACATATACAATTGTTGGGACTTTGTCATCCTTCTGATGGAGGGTTAAGGAATAGTTTAAGTTGCCTCCCAAGTATCTTGTTAGGAGTGAGGGGTAAGGCAGGTACTTTTTGAACGGCGATGAAAGAGAGACGTAAGTAAAAGGTCAGAATTAGAAGAAAGATAACTAAAATGAAGGAAACATGTCTCCATAATAGAACATTTTTTTAAAGGCTTTGTATTCTTCTTTTAAGAATACTCCCTGGAAGATATACTTGAGACTTCTGCTTACTTTTCCTTGTCTGAGCTTAATAACATGGTACCCCTAGCTGCAAAAGAGTAAAAAAAAAAAAAAAGTCTTTATTCCAAGTGAATATGTTATTTTAAGATATCCAATTATTAAGTAAGAAAAGAGAAAGGTGATTTTAGGGGCAACTATTTGGAACCATTAGGAAACAGTTATTGGAGATGTCAGAAAGCCAGACTTTACAGGACCAGCTTCAGGCAAAGGGGAGATTCAAGGAGTGCCCCCAAGGTTCTGGTTCCGATGAAAGAATAGATGGTGGTTTCATTCAATCTGAGCAAAAATTAGTTGGTAAGGAAGATCATGAATCTGTCTTTCAGCTTCAGTTACTTGTGAGACAAACAAGTGGAAAACATATATAAGCACTCGTATTAAAATTTGAGGAGCTCAGGAGATAACTTCCAGCTAGTGATGCAGACTTGAGAATCATATGTATGATGGTTAAAGACAAGAGAGTGAACGAAACAGCATGGGCTCTACTTTCCTGTTCTTATCATGGCCTAAGTACATAAGAGGAAGTGGCTGGTAAAGGCAATAGCCCAGAGACCCCAGCTGTGACAGACCCCATGTGGGCACTCGGAGAGCTGAGAGCAGGGGTAATTCTCATCATATCTTCACACAAGTTAGGAAGGACTATTATGGAAATAGGAAGCATAGTAAAGGCAGGACAAGTAGCAAAAGGATTCTATGGAGAGTCTGTAGATGAAGAAGATTTCATTTACAACGGAATAAAGTTCCACAGGTCACAAAAGAAAGCCTGAGGAAGAGGTCAGGAGGGTAGGAAGGAAGCACATGTGGAAGTATATGAGAGGAGAGCTGGCCAGAGAGGCCCACATTATTAGGGTGGCTAAAGATGGGAGACATGGGTGTCTGGGTGGGATTCCTGTCCCTGAGTCTTAGCAACTAATTCTTTAGGAAAACGTTTTCTCACGAGATTTGCTGGAGATAGGGTTTTTTGCGAGGTAAACCAGTGTCCAAAATCCAAGTAGTGGCAGAGGCCTGATAACCCTCCAATTAGTGGATGTGGGCCACAGCCTTCAGCCTGTGCTTAGCACTCCCAGGGGAGGCAGGATGAGTAGTAATCCCAAGCCTCCGAAAGATGTGGAACCAGAAGCTCAATGAATGAGAGTCCAGGTGATAGAGAAAAAATGTTCTGATTTTATTTATAACATTAACGGCAACTATCAATGGCTTAAAGATATGTTCTCAGTAGTTGGCCATCAGTTTTTTATGGGAATTCGTTTAGATCAAAGGCTGGCAAACTGGAACCCAAGGGGCCAAACTGGGCCCACTTAAACGCAGCCACTAACATTCCTTCAGGACTGTCTCTGGGTACTTCAGAGCCACAACAGCAGAGCTGAGCCGTTGTGACAAAGACTGTATGGTCCACACAGTCTGAAGTGTTTACTACCTGGCTGTTTTCAGAGAAAGTTGGCCAACCCCTAATTTGATAATCTATATAAAGCACTTATTCCAGTATCTAGCACATAGTAAATGCTAATAAGTAATAAGAGATGTTTTTATTTTTACTTTTAAAGCCAAATATTGATTGCTAATATCTTTGTTATTGACGATTTGATTTTAGATGCTCTAGGAAAGTGATCCATCCTTACTAATTTACATGTTATTGGTGGTAAAATTTTCATATCTCTCCATTTTAGCTAAATACATATACATACAGTTTCGGCCATATGAATCTTTACGAGTGGGAGATCATGCCTAATTCAACCATATGGAAATTATTTTCAACTTAAAAGCATTTAAAACCAACAGATGATTTCATCTTTTATATATGCAATTATTATGAGAGCCAGAATGTCATATTTTTAGATGCCAGGGCCATAAATTCAAAGAGTTTTTTTTAATCACTAATACTAAATATAAAAAGAGAAGTAAAAGTATGATTTAATTAAAATATAATATTGTTATTTGTCACATATGAAAATTAGTAATGTACTAGAATAGCAAAACAAAACAAAATAAGATTCATGGATCCTATGACCTATTTTCTGTTTACTTGAAGCACATGATTAAAAGATTTCAGCATTAAAACTAAAATGCTGTGATACGGTAATACACTAAATGTTAACCCAGGAGATGTTCAGAATTTGGTGGAAAGAACTTTCCTCTGGAGAATATGGAAGATACACCTATTTAATATATTTGATTAAATTTAGTGGGAATCAGCTATAGAATGTAACTTGAGAATAGGTAGACTGAGTTGACACCTCATAAGGAAATACCAAAAAGTGACTTGAGAAATGAAAAGTAGTAACAGCATCGGTCCATTGCAAGGAGGCTTCAGTGCTGAGCTCAGGTAGTGATGGAAAAGGAAATGACTAATTTGGGGATGTCTGGTTGTATCGTGCTCAATCCTCAGCATCCTGGAGGGGCAGGGAAATGCATGCCTTGCAAAATCTCAGCCAAGGTCAAATTTGAAGCAGCCACAGGTTATTTTCAATGCCTGTCCAGCTCCTCTTTTAGCATTTATTTACCTTCTCATGGAGTTCCTTCCTCTTCCCACAATGCCAACGCTGTGATGATGGAAATGTTTCATATCTGCACTACCCATGCGGTAGCCCCTAGCCACCTGTGACTCCTGAGCACTTGAATTGGAGCTAATGCAACTGAGGAACTAAATGTTTTGCTTTGTTCCATTTTCCTTATTTAAATTTATGTTTAAATAACCACTTATGGCTGATAAGTCACTATAATGGCCATCATAGATTCTAAACCTTAATAGGTTTCCGATTATATTTAGAACAAAGGGAAATGCTGGGGATTTTTTCTATAAATGACACTGATTGATTATAACTTGAAGATGTCTCCTAACTATATAGGAGACTCACTAGATTTGACCCACTACTACACTCTGTACCTCTCACTACCTCTCATCCTTCAAAATGTATTTATCCTGTGTCCCATTTCCAAAATGCTTTTCTTCTAGTCACTTATCTGATTAACTCAGTAAAAGGTAATCAATAAAAGAGCAGAAAGTGTCAAGAGACAGTGCCTTCCCTGAAAGACATTTTTAGACAGTTTGGTCCAAAGACAAATATAAAAAGCTTTTAAGAAAAATAAATAATTCAGGTAAAGATGGAAAAAAAATCACTTGGAAGTTGTAGGAAATCCTTACAATATCATATTGGTAAAAATAAATGTATTTAGCATAATTCTGACTTTGTTTAGGTATGTATATAACCTTAGGTCTTCTAATTATTATACACAATAAAAGTGTTATTATTTTATTAAGGTAGACAAAAGAGTTATGGGACAAAACTGACTCTTTACTATAATAAATCTCTAGAAAATCTGTAAAATGGAAAAAGAATTTACATGATCTGGATTTATTTACTTTTCTTAGGCAAAGGCCCATCTATCTATAGTAGTAATGCATTAAAAAAAAGTCAGCATGGTGATTGCTTGGGTTGGGGGGAGCGGCAGAGGGGCATAAGGGGACTAAATAGTAATGGAAAGAATACAATAAAAAATATGAATTTAAAAAAATGTATCAGTTTCATTTATGACCAAAGGAAGTATATACCCCACGAATCTGCCACCAAAACATCATCTTTTTTTTTAAAGACAAAAAATGTTATTCTCTTAGTAGTTTTAGAAGCTGGGAATTGTTTTCAAATTTTATTATTATTATTATTATTATTATTATTATCATTTATTGTATTACAGTTTGTCCAAATTATCCCCCTTCGCCATCCTTTGCCCAGCCCAACCCTGCTACCACAGTTAATCCCCACACTGTTGTCCATGTCCATGGGTCATTCACACATGTTCTCTGTATAGTCCCTTCTCCTTTCCACCATTATCCCTCCCCTCCCCTCTGGCCACCATCGGTCTGTTCCATGTTTCCATGTCTCTGGTTCTGTTCAAAATATCATCTTTTCAATCACATTAATTATTTATTATTTCCTTTTTTTCTGAGTTTCAGTATCTTTTCTCCTGAGATTCAGTTTCCCCACCTCAAACAGAGATCAAAAGCCTGAGTGACCTCCCTGTGACTGAGAACTCGGGGTACACACTGCCCACCATCAGTGCACAGCCCGGAGGGGAGAAGATGATTGTCTGACAAAAAGAGTTTAAAGAGCAGAATATGCTGTCCACCGCGTGGCATTGATTTTTATCCAGTTATCACATTTCTGTTGCAGAGAGACTGCCATCTTTCAACAAGGAATTGGGAAGAACTGACCCACAGGCCTCGACTCACATCTACCTCATCGCTGTTTCCTTTCCAGGTAGATCCCACACAGAGCCGTCCCAGTCTGGTAGTAGGAAGTGACTTCACCCACCACTAAGCCAGCCTTGGGAGAGAAAAAGCTGCATGCTTTTATGAAAGAACAAGGCCAAGTCCTTTCCGTTCCATCTGGCTTCCACCCGACCTAGCTTAATCCCCAGAGGTAGTTTTATCTGAACCACTTTGCTGTTGGTTATACTGTCATTTGTCTATAGTCTAAATTCTTTTCATATTTATGTACTTTAAAAGTTTAGATAAATTCTTGGGGTTAATGGAAAAGCAAATTAATGTTTGATGTGTACACATGAAAGGGATATTTTAAATCCTTTTTAGTATCACAGGGACACAAATAGTGATAATTAAAATAAAGGTAAGTTTTGATAAATTTAATATTAACAGAGAAATAAATTTCGATAAAAGTTACTGCCTTAGATTGAAGTGATATAAAAGACAAAATTGCAATTAAAAAATGTTTTCATTGCCATCAAAAGAAAGATGAAAAGTGAAAAGTTACATAGGCAGAGGGAAGTAGAAAATAATTATGTCAAAAAGGTCAAGTATACATAATACTGCGAATTCTGTGCCAACTGTTTCAATTTTTAAAATTCAAATTGTCTATTCTCATCAGCACTTGACACGGAGATCCACCCTTCATTTGAGGAAACTTGAAAAAAACTCCATTTTAGAGCCCAGAGCTCAGGAGAAGAGAAACCTTCGACCCCCAAGTTAACCTGGGCGGTCAAAAGAGTTTCTTCTTTTGTGAGGTGAACCCTCAACAGCACAGGTGAGATTTGTAAACCAGAAAAATGTTTGTCTAATTATGAACCATAAAGGGATTTTCTGCTGGTAAAAAGCGAAAAGGGCACTGTTATGAGCTCAATAATGTCTTCCCAAATTCATATGTTGGAGTATCTCAGAATAGTACTCTATTTGGAGATCAAGCCTTTAAAAAAGAAAATGAAGTTTAAACGAGGTCTTGAGGGTGAGTCCTTGTAAGTAAAGGAAGATTAGGACGTAAACACACATGGAGTAAAGACCCCAAAAGAAGACAGCCATCTGCAGGCCAAGGAGAAAGGCTTGAGAAGAAACCAAACCTACCCACACCTTGATCTTGGACTTCTACGCTTCGGCACAGCGAGAAAACACATTTCTGCTGTTTAAGTCACCCCGTCTGTGGTTCTTTGTTATGGCAGCCCTAGCAGATGAAGACAAGCACCTTTCCAAAATTTCTAAATCCAGCTGGTTCCTACATCAAATCACCCGCAGAAGAGCAGTTAATATGTGTCTCATTATAGCGAAAGGAAGAAATGTCATCAAACCATGATCTGACTCCTACAGGTTTGCGGGTGCTGATCACAAGATTTTCTCACTCCACTTGTAAACACAAGCTCTCCCCCCAGCCAGACCTGAGATGCTTGCTCATTTTTCTACTCCTAAAACGCCTGGCAAATAGAACGACCAAGTGATTAATAACACATGGTGAACATGAGAAGTAAGATAAAAGAAAAAGCTATCTCCCAGTGGCATTGTTGTCCGGGCCTTTTTCCCAGCTGGGTCTGCAGCACGAAAAAGAAGCCACTGAGGAGAGCTTGAAAATGTGAGCTGTGTGAAACAATCAGCCTCACTTCCCGGCACTTGTGTCTTTGTCAAGCAACAGGAACACCAGAATTGCCCTAATGGACGGGAACAATGCCCTATTTATTCTGATATCCTGTCTCCTGCTGAGACTTATGCCAGGTTCTTTTGAGGAAGGGCTAAACACCACATAAGTGCCCTATTGTGTACCACTTGATCTGGTGTGGAATGGGGACACTCTGGAGAGTATGGGAAGGGTGGTCTTCTTCCTGAAGCATGTGGGATGTGTAAACAACATCCAGTCGTTCCTCCCTGAGTTTGGATTTCTAGGGACGTCAGTTAGCAAGATTTCTGAGCTGCAGAAACTATGCTGTGAGTGGCGACAACGCACACACCGCTGTGTGTTTTATTATTTTCAGCCACCTTTGGTTTCTCTGTGCCTTACTTTCTTTGCTTCCCAAAACCATCCTACTACCCCCTTTTCTACACTTTTTATTTTGACCTTGAGTAAATGTAATGTATTCAATTTTTCACTCTTGCATGTGGAATACTAATAACTTCTCGTATTCCATATTGATTAGATGCCTTAAAAATTTATGATCTCTAACTTTACCTGGAGCATCAAGACAATTATTCTGTTTATCTCTACTTGATATTTACTTTTGTACACAGTTGTTAAAGAAGACTATTTCATTCTGGAATGCTTTGAAACCCCAAATGCATCCTTGTATTTCCTACAACGTGCATTATTTTGTTGGAATCAAATATTTACTCGATGAATTTTTTATCACATATTTTATATTTAGTCCTGAGGTTTCAAAAGACTCCAACAATTTTAATTTCTGAACTAAGGAGCCGTATATTCTCACAAAAAGTTTAAAAGTCTCACAACATGTTCTTATTTTATCGGAGTCCCTGGTTCTGTCCATTGGTTGTAGCATTACTAATGAGATGCCCTCACACTATGCAACTGGAAATCTTTTCTATGGTAAGAGCTATGAGAAGATGGATAAAAACTCACATGAAACGTTATTCCAGAGCAATTTTCTCTGAAAGGAATGCCCTCACTGAAGTGACAATAGGATTCCTACGGGGAAATGCTCCATTAGAAGCACTAGAAAGTGGGGCATATTCAGGGTGTTGTGCAGCGTAGCCTGCAGGAGTGGATGAGAAATCAACAGAGGGTGAAGGCGCAAGAGCCACTCACGTGGCATTGGGGCTTTCACTTGTTCTGGCCAAGCTCCTACTGTCTGGTTCTGTAAATCAGTAAAAAAAATATTTTTTAAATATCATTTTCGTTTTGTAAGAGCCATTTTATTCAACTCAATGCATGCACTGATTCTAAAAGTATAAAGAACAAAGCAGTCTGCCCATATAAGCCGAAGCTGATAATGATGCAAGCAACTTGGGAAATACCCAGAAAAGAAAATTACACTGCATGAGATAAAAAGGAAAAGACCAACCAATGAATCCTACTTGACTGCCCCATCCACGCCACGCTCAGCAGTCCTGGTCCCAGGATACTTGGTAGAGATGGTGGAGTAGAGTTTCTCTTTAGTGAGGTAAGGGAAGAAAAATCTTTTTCTCTACCTTCCTTGGTTCAAAAGCTGGAGGCTGCAAATCGAACTGATTAAAGACATTAACAAGAGAAAAAAAAAACGCAGTTTTAATTTTATATTGTATGCCCTGGATTTCACAAAGAAAAATGTGGCTGCAGGGGGCACCCAAATGATGAATGCTTATGTACCATCGGAGGCTAACCAACGGAAAAGGGCTTTGTGGCTTCAGCCAGGGGAGGCTAGTTTTGGGAAAAGGAAGGAAAGAAACGTAGGACAAATAAGGGTTGTCTTGTTATGCAAATTAGAGACTCTCAGGGGAAGAGCTGTGCTCCTCCTGTTGTAGAAACATCTTTATAAATAGAAATTTCCTTTAGAAATACAAATTTTCCTTATCAAAGGGGACATTAAGATTGCATTTTTAGGCAGTGAGGGTGAGGCAAAGAGCATTTGCCTACCTGCTGGCTCTCAATTAACTTTAGATCAAAATACTCCTTAAGCCAAAGTGGCATATTTTGGGGTGGCATAGTCTGATGCCCTTAAGTGGCATATTACCATAAGTCAATGAATGTTAAATTCATCACTTCCTACTCGTCTTGTTCATTGGAGAATTAACACACTTCATTTCATCCCAAGAAAACTGCTAAATAATTTAAGAATATAATTTGCAATCAAGCCTTTTGTTTTACACTAGGAGTTGAAAAAACTTTTCTATAGGGAGCCAGATATAAAGAAACACAGGGTCCGGACTAGGGTGAGGCACATGAGTCATCTAAAGCACAAAATTTAAGAAAGCTCGCACTCTCGGGGCCATGCGGGTGCCTATTTAAGTTTTGCACCCTAGGCAGCTTACCCACCGTAGTCCCGCCTATGAGTAAATCTGTTAGGATTTGCAGGCCAGATGTTCTCTAGTAACCACCCAGCTCTGTCATTGTGGCACCATAACAGCATGGCTAACACTAAATGAACAGGCATGTCTATGTTCCAATTAAACTTTATTTATAAAAACAGGCAGTGGGCCAGACTTGGCCCAAGGGCTATAGTTGGCCAACTCTAGTTCTATGGGAATATTTTTAAATGAATATAAATATTACATTATTTGGTTTGCCCATTAAATTTCATCAGTATGCAGAAAATGTTTAATGTCAAGAAATGACATCTATTAAAAAACAAGTTTTAGAACATTCCTTGGGCTTACATAATACTGGAAATAAGGTTCTGAAAGTGGGACTGATTTCTGGGTTAAGACATATATATATTTTCACACCTTTTAGAATTTCTTTACTTTTTTTAGAGGGGGACTTTCAACCACCCACCTCCTAGTTCACTTGTCAAATGCTACTCATTCTTTAAAAGCTAAATTTAAAAATTGCTTCCTCTTTGAAACTCTCCCTTTGCTTCACCACTCCCCCCACCCCCCCAATACAAAATTACATTCCTTCTGTGATGATATAGCCTTTGGTTTGGAATTCTATACTAAGTCTTCAACCTGCCTCAGGTTATAATTAGCTAGCTACACATGTCTGTAATTTTCACTAAACTCTAAAGACAGGGCCCGTATTAAGCTCACTCATTTTCCTAAATACTAAAGCATATTGTATTCTTGGTGGTCTTTAAATATATATATTGAAATAAAGTGAACTGATATTTTGCACTGATTTGTTCTTGGGGTTTTATAAAGCGCCCCCCTTACAAATCACTCTCATACCATAGCACTTCAAGGAGTGCCGCGCAGCCGTGTAGGAAGCCTGGGAGGCAGTCTCTTGGCTCCAGATCATGGCAACAGCCCACACTTGACAGTTTAACAAGCTGATATACCACCCACCTGTTAATCATTATGCTCTCATTTTCTGATGCTCTGTACCTCAGGATAAGAATACTCTGAGTCCAAACATGCTGTCCTTTATTAGAAAAAGATCAATTACCAAGTGATTTTTCAAAGTTTTCAACCAAATGCTATGATAGTTGGGATTTTCTTCATAATAACCTAGTGGAGCAGGGCAATTGAGGGCAGAGATGAAACAAAAATGGTCATGAGTTGATGATTATTATATTTAAGTCATGAGGACAGGAGCTTTTGTACATTTCTCTCCAGTTTTGTATATGCTCAAAAGTTACCAATTAAAAAAATAGCAATTGAACTAAAAGAGCAAAGCTATTTTAAAGTCTGCCTTTGCCTTTGCTAAGTATATTTTTCTTTAGAGGCCATCCACAGGGAAATAGAAAAGAAGGATGGATGGATGGATGAGTAGATAGATGACGGATGGATGGATAGATAGATAGATAGATAGATAGATAGATAGATAGATAAAGCATTTCTCACTGTACTCATTTTTGGGACTTTCATTTGCCTTGCCCTAATTTGCCTAGACCATCATCCATTGGTTAGTACCAGCATTCACAGCTCGGGTAGTATTTTTTATTGCAATAGCCAAAACAAGGGTAGTGTGGCAAAATGGTCAGCAGTGGGAAGGAAAGGAAAGACCCTCTCACATTAATACTAGCTAACTATTGAGTGCACAGTTTAGACAATTTGAAGTGTTACATATTAACACATTTAATCCTTCTTGTACACTAACCTGTGAGTTAAATCCTGTTTATTACCCTATTTTAGAGAAGATATTAGTAACTTGACCAAGGACATACAATTTGCAAATGGAGGAGCTGGGATGAGAATGCATGCGTCTGGCCTCAGAGACACTACTTGTAACCAGTATGTCATGTAACAGAAAACATTTAGAATTTAAAGAATTTACCAGGCCAAGCCCAAGTTCCCATTCTTTAGTGCTGACTCTATTTCCCAGCTTCTATTCACGATTTCCTCCTTAGATCGTGGCTTTTGCAACTACCCTCATGGACTACTTTTTCTCAAAAGCTTGTAGGTTCCTCTCAGTACTAGTCCACTTTTCTGCAGTAACAAAACCTCTAAACTCTTAGTGGCTCACAGCAACAAAGGTTTATTCTTTGCTCATGTTATGTTTCAGCTGCGGATTGACTGCAGCCAGGTGGCAGGTCTGTCTATGTGTTCGCTCATGTAGAGACCCGGAAGGGAAGAGCAGCTCCTGTGTGTGCCACACCTGTGTTTAGGGCCAGGAGAAGAACAAGAGCTCTGATGGAAATTTGTGATGCCTCTGAAAGTCTCTGAGTGAGCAAGGGATAAATAGCACTCTCTCATGTTCCATCAGCCAAAGCACGTCATATGGCCAAGCCCAAAGTCAGTGAAGCAAGGTGTTCATGCTTTGCCCAGGAAGTGCAGCAAGATATATGGGAACAGGTAGCAGTGATTATTCTCATACAAAGCAAAGGAGAGTAAATAATAGTGAAAACTGGTGTAATCTGCTTCCTTCCTTTCAATATCTCTTTCTCACAATGGCTGATATGGCTGAGAGTCCGTCATTACCCCTCCCCTGGTTGAAGAGCCTTCAGTATTCTTACACCCAACCATCCAATCTTAGAGGAAATAGAACTTCTTGTCCAAATGTCTATCTGTAGACCGTGGATAGTGTTACAAGAACACTGAATTCCTAAAATATCATCGGTCTTCACAGTTATCCTAAGGGTGATAAAATAAAAGTCCATTGGCATCCAGCCCTTTGGTAATCAATGTTACATTTGGAACAAAGAAGAAAGTATTATTTAGGATTACATACAATATCAAAGAACATAAACCATACTGCACTATCTTAAACATAAGAGGGGGTTATTTTTCTCACACAACACAAAACCCCAAAGTAGACATTCCTGGGCTTATATAGTCAAGAACCCAAGTTTCTTCTAATTTTCAATTCACCTACTTAAACAACTTTTTCCTTTGTACTTGCAGAAAACCAGCTACATACCTGGCACTATGTCTATGTTCCATGCAGGAAGAAGGCTAAAAGAACAAAAAGTGAAAATATATTCAGTAGCCCATCTCTTTTATGTATGATAAAATAGCCTACCCAATTCTGCTTACGTCTCATTGGTCAAATTAGTTCACAGGGTCATCGTCACTTGCAAAGGAGTCTGAGTCATTATCTTTAAGGTTTTTAGCCAGAAATAATTATAGAGTCACAAGAAGTTGCAAAAATCATACCAAGAATTCCAGGGTAGCCATTACATTGCTTCCTCCAATGCTAAGACTTGCAATAGGTATAGAACATTATCAAAATTCAGAAATTTATACCAACAGATTATAATTAACTAGACCAGACTACTGACCTTATTATTATTTCACTGTTTTTTTCCTCATAAATTCGGTTTTCATGTTTTATATGTCTGCGACATTTTATCACCTCTATGGATTCATACAACTATGGTCACAATCAAGATACAGAACAGTTCCATAACACAAAGGAAGTTTAGGAGCTGGGTTCTTTTTTTAACTACACGCATTGAAGCCCTGAACAAAATCAGGGATCCTGCTAGGAAGAAAGAAGAAAAATGGATTTTGGGTAGGCAACAAGCTGCACCTGCCACAAAAGGGCAGCTATTTTAAGGAGAGGGAGTTTTCCGTGATCTTGGAGGTATGAATAGATTCCACCCACCCCCATCCTTCCTCCCAACACATACACTCCTTTTGTTCTTTAGAAATCTCTCAAACAAATGCCATACAATTTGATTTATCTCATACTGCAGGGCTGTAATGACCCCATTGAGATGTGGAATTCATGGTTTCAAGAAACGGCAAATATATGTCTTAGTTCAATACCACTAAAACCACCCAAGAGACCAATGAAAGAACAAAGGGTTTTTGTTGTTATTGTTCTAATGAGAATAATTCTTTGACACAGGACCAAAAGGCAACAAGTATAGAGAAAGGAAAAACCCAGAGGGTCTCAAATTGTATCATATTTGACAGGGGGCTGGGAATAAAGGTGACTTCTTAGCTGGAAGACTTACCATTATTTTGCAGTTCAATTGTAGAAATTTTCTGAATGAAATCCAACAATTTTCTTACTATGGAACCTGAGAAACATTCTCCTTGTTGTCTAACATGAAAGTTCTCAAAGGTGTCAATCATGAGAAGAAATAAATTTAAAGAAACATGTAGAGAATATGAATATTCAAGATAGGAAAAATATCTTCCAGAAAGTACAAATCCATATCATAAAATAGGACCCTTTATTAAAGTGCTTCACTTGAATTTGCTCAGTCAAAACATGGGCAAGCCTGATCTGACGTGTTTTGGGTGATTAATAATGTCAGTTTCATGATATTCTAGTGATTTTTACAAGATTTGTCCTCCTTACAATTGTTAGTTAGTGAGGAGTCCACGACAATCCTTGCTCACAGAATTAGCAACGAGCTGCTCAGACCCTGGAGAAATGGCCCCCAAGTAATGAAATAACTATAGGAAAAGCAGTTTACCCTCCTGAGCACGTCCTTTCAAAATGGTGTCTTTTCCGTAATATTTTAAAGATTTTATTTATTTATTTTTAGAGGGGAGAGACAGAGAAAGAGAGGGAGAGAAACAGCAATGCGTGGTTGCCTCTTACATGCCCCCTACTGGGAACCTGACCTGCAACCCAGGCATGTGGCCTGACTGGGAATCGAACTGGCGACCCTTGGGTTCTCAGTCTGGCACTCAATCCACTGAGCCACACCAGCCGGGGCTCCTTTCCATACTTTTAGAAGTAGTTGTTGGCATGATGGTGATTAAGATGGATGATATAAAACACCAGAGTGAGAAGTTTGAAACTAAGAGTCAATCTATTCAATACTGGATTCAAATTTTAATAGTCAAACTATAAGACACTCAGCCAAAGTATTCGGGGCTGATACCACTTTATGTACCAGATCCCTGAAGGCTGAGTGGTACAGACATCAGTCCATTCTTTCCTGAGCTCCACTTGGCTCCAGTTCTAGAACTTGCCCTCGATAGCTAAGGGTGGGTGATAACATCTTTACGTTCTCATTTTCCTTCACGTTAGAGGTTAGCTTCTGAACCAAAAAATAGCAAAGGCCCGATAAAGCCACAGAGCTAATAGGGCCTTCTCAAGTTTCAGGCACCAAACACGTAACGAACATCAGTGAAGCAGATCAGTGTGTGACAATAAGGGGTGGTGAGGACTGTATGGAAGAGAAACATAAATTCCCTACCCAAACATATGCAGCTGCACAGTAAAAACACACCAAAGCGAAGCAAACAGGAACAAACACAACGGTGTGCTCACTGGATAGTGTGAGGGGCAAATTCAGGGAAGGGTCCTCCAATATGAGATTTCGACCGGGTAAAAGACAAATAGGAAACCAGTTATGTTCTTTCAAAACTCCCCACTTTTCCTTCGTTGCCTAGCTGAAATCCAGTTCTTTTTGCCTTTCTCATGGTTTCTCCCATGGTTTCTCATTCATAGGCATTTAGGCAATGCGTTCAGGCTAATCCATCTCTAACACAGGTGATTCACTTTTCAGCTGATCAGCAAAGCCTGAAAACTGGCACTGCGATTAGCCGTGCAGTTTGGATACTGAGCTATGATCTCTGCAAACATCACACAGCTTCACGTAGGTAACAAATTTAATCACAGGGCCTGAATTCTCTTGTGGCCCAATTTACAGAGGAGAAAGTAGAGACAGCCACATCTTAAAATCAAGAAATTCTTTATATGTTTTATAATATAAAAATAGGATTTATTGATTCTAAGAAAATATTAAATGATTGTTAGCTCCATGGTTTCTGTGGTCAAATATCCCCCAAGTATAAATTTTTCCTGAAAGTGTTTACACTGTTTCATTCACCAACACGTGTGAGAATGAAGGGATGTGTTCACGTGTAATGGCGGAGTGGTACCTGTCTCAGGCTTGACCACAAGGGTGTGTACTTGATGTGACAGATTAAAGATGACAGCTCATTTTTTGCTCTCTTCCCATTGGATTGTGGGAGGTAATCCCTTTCCCCTTGAATCTATATCGATCTCTATGTTTGCTTGAATAATAGAATGCAGTGAAAGTTATGTTCTGGAACTTCTAGGGCTAAGTCTTAAGGTGCTTTGCCCCTCCCACCTGGGTCTCTCAGAATACCCCTTTGGGAAACTTGAGCCACCACGTGAGGACTCTGACTACAAAAGCTGTCAGGTTGGATAGGTATAGGCACTCTGTGGAACAGTCTCAACTGCCCCTCGTTCCTCCCAAGGTGCTAAGCATATGAATAAAGCTCTCTATCTTGGGCTCAGTCCAGCCTTCCACCAGCTAAGTACCGCTGAGTGACCCCAGCCGATGACTCCAGCAGCAGAAAAGTTGTCCATGTGAATGCTACCAAATCTCTGACCTATGCAATTGGGAGATACACTAAGTGCTTGCTTTTTAAAGTGACCACTTTGGGGCAAATCTTTCACAAGGAGTAATCAGAACCCTGAAAGATACATAGCATCATTCTGATGACTGAAATATGTTTTTTACATGTTTGTCTTCATCTATGGTTTCTGGCTTAGAGTTCCCCAACCCTTGAAATTTCCCAAGCGATAAGAGCAATGAGAGCATCTTTTGTTATAATATTTGATCTCTTGTCTTCAGTTCCTAAAAACCTTCAAAGCCATAAAGGAGAAATGGGTGTTCTGTGACATATAACAAGCCCCTTTCCACCCAAACTGGGTTTGCATTAATGAGGTGACTTTTGGAAAGCATCTAAGGATGGGGGGGTGCTGGTTGCCAGGGGAACCAACCTTAAACATAGTGTTGGAAATTTTAGTCCCACCCCCTAATTTCTGGGAAGGAGATAGAGGACTGAAGGTTAAATCAGTTACTAACAGCCAGTGATTTACTCAGCGGTGCCTCCGCACTGAAGCCTGCACAAAACCCACAAGGACCAGGTCCCGAGACTTTCCAGGCTGGTAAACACGTGGAGATTCTGGGAGGGCTGGGCAGGGAAGCTCTGAGCTCCTTCCCCTTATCTTGCCTTATGCATCTCTTACTGTGGGCTGTTCCTGAGTTCCTTTCTTTTCTAAGAAACTGGTGGCCTGGTAAGCAAAGTGTTTCTCTGAGTTCTGCGAGCTGCTTTCCAAAACAGGACGGGGTCATGGGAACTGCTGATCAGTTGGCCTTTTGGAAGCACAGGTGACAACCTGGACTTGCAGCTGGCATCCAAACTGGACAGCGGTCTTACAGGGCCGAGCCCTTAACCTGTGGAATTTAATGCCATTTTGAAGCAGATAGTGTCAAAATTGAGTCGAACTGTAGGTCACCCAGCTGGAGCCCAAAAATGGCTTGATGTGGGAACACCCTCCCCCGCCCCTATCCACATTCCAATTGGGTGTAGAACATTTTATGTGGTTTAATTTAAAATCTTAAATAGGATAATAGCAACCATTTACATAGCATTTACTATGTGCCTGAAATCGTAACACATGTGCTTCTCACAAAATCCTATGAACTAAGTAAGTATCACCTTTATCATCCCTATGAGGAAACTGAGGCACAAAAGGATTATGCATATTGTCCCTGGTCATTCAACTGAGAGACAGTGAGGCTGGGGCTGGAAGCCAGGCAGCCTGATGTCAGAGCCTGTGCTCTTAACACACTAATCACACTTTGTAAGAAATTAGATGCCATGCAGTTGCACTAAGCAAGGGTTACTCTCATATGCTTCATAAATCCCCGGTACGCGGTCTGTTTGGGCAGACAACACTCTACTTCCCTTTGGGCTGTGATGATGAGCTCCAGGAAGGACCACACACTCTGGTGTGATGTCACTGTCAGATGTTGAGAGGTGATTGGTGACACTGCAGAATACTTGACTTACAAAGATCCTGAGGGGGGAAAAAATCGTCCTTCCTGATAATAGGATCAGGAATAGTTACAGTTGTTCTGAACAATGCGTTGGCTGTGAATAACTACTGCTTGGTTTAACAGCAAGTATATAGATGGCCCTTGTTCAGAGCACATCAGGTTATGCATTTTTCTACCTTCCTCTCTCCAGACTCTGTTTTATGTCCTAACCCTCGCTCCCTTTCAGAGGCTGTCCTAATTCTTTTTTATTTAATGTGTCTGGAACGTGTGAAGACTTGTAACTTTTTCTAAACACATTTTAGAGCGAGCCAAGGTAGTTTATCAATCAATTAATAAAATGATAATTAAGAAGATAGTCTTGAGTACTTTGTGCAAGTTACAGAATTTCACTTTGGGGAACTTGGTCTTAAATTGGAAGTGTGTGCAGGTGTGCACAAATTGTACTATAGGTCACCCAGTTAGAAATTCTAGAATATTACTTTAAAGGAAGTTCTTGAGAAGATATATCACTAAGAGAAGACAGCCTAGGGGAGAAGAGAGACTTGAAGCAACATCAGTTAGAAGGCTCTCAGGTAAAAGAAACAAAAATACGAAACGAGAAGAAGACCTAAATGCAAGGCCATGAATTTTTGTTCAATCGGGTGTCGGGAGATGGCTCCTCCCAGGCTCAGTTCATCAGCTCTGCCACGCTGGTGCCAGCTCTGGGGTCTGACACTCTCCTAGACTCTGCCTTGGGGTGGTTAGGCGGCTGCTGCCACTTTCTGCATCTCCTCCTCATGTGACTGCTTTTAAAGGCAAGAAAGCTCTTTTCAGACATACTTCAGCTTTCAGCATGGAAGAAAATTCCCTTTAGAAGGACTTCTGAAGACTGCCTCCTTTACCTCCTTGTGCAAAACTGTGTGACATCCCATGCGTGGTGGCAAGGGAAGCTGGGAAAGGCCACAGGGTCTTTTTTCATCCTTTACAGCAGAAAGCAGAAAAGCAAAATCAGGGCTGGGAACAGTTGTTAAAAGGCCAAATATTGCTTTCTGCCACAAGAATTAATTAAAAAACACTGGATGTATAAAATATTTAATAAAGGGGATGGCCTAAGCAATAACCAATCAGGACAGAGGAGGGCCTTAAATAGCTGGGTAGAATCTAGTGATGGAGGGGGTTCCACTTATATATTAGTTGTAATTAGATACAAGTCCCCTAAACCATTAACAAAATTGTCACAAGAATGTTTATGTTAACTTTGTATTTCTTCCCAGGAAAGAGATAGAAGAGCTTCTGTGGAGCAGAGTTGAGGAGAGAGGTATCCCCATGGACCACTGGCAGCCCTCTAGGCTACCTCTTCAGGTTGAAAGCCAGGAAGGTCAAGGCCACAGGTCCTAGAAAGATCACCTAACCTTGACAGAGTGGCTCTGAGTTTGTTCCCTTTCTTTACTGAGTTTGAAAAGCGTTTAACTGCTAGCAACGTGTCTGATAAACACGGGTAATTCGTTGCAGCTGCAGTGTAGGGTTTCCTAAAATGTGAACTGCATCAGAATTCCCTAGGCACGCGTGTCTAAAATCCAGTTCCCTAGAACCTGTTCCAGACCTATACATTTGATATTCTGATTCACTGATTTGGGGTAGGTCCCAAGTTTCTGTATTTTAAGCAAGATATAAAGTTGGAAGCCTACCAAGATTCCCTATAACCAATGCTGTCCTAAAAAGACACCCATTTCAATATTAGAGATGTGAGCAGAAGTTAAGCTATAAGGATGATTATTTTTAATACTGATTTCCCCCCCTTCTTTCCTCAGTTCTTGTTTTTGACATTCAGCCTTGAAATTCTCATACAGATTCTGAAATTACATTCCTGGTTTGTCTTGGCTTGCGTCTATGTATGCAAAGTGAAAAGCGAAATGTTCATTGAAAAGTGTTAGGTATAAATCACTTATTGGCCCTGCCAGGAATGCTTTGTTCCTTTCATCAATAAGGCAATATTTTAGAATAATTGTTTTAAATAACTGAAGCATGCTTCCCCACCCCCACCCCCCACCCCCAGGAGTTAAATAAAAACAGGCGAGCACAGACAAATACAAGAAGTACCACTTTGTGAGTGGTTGAAATTCAGGTACTCTTTTATTAGACCACAGCAGTACGAGACAGATTAAATTTCAAGCATGGAGACTTTCAATATTGTTCCTGTGATTGCAAAGTATCCACAGGCCTCCCTTTGCACTAATAATTATCCTCTTAGTTAATGCAATTGTTCCTAAACTTTAAGCAGAAAGGTTCTAAGAAAATTACAGTTTTTTATTGTTTATCACAACACTAGAGGGTAAACTGTAGATTAATTAAATGCCCTGCTTCAGTTTCTATGTGGTATTGATTTTCAATTCAGAGTTAAAGCTTATGCACTCACACTAAAAAGCCTGTTTATAAGATTATTTTTAATCTCCTTCTGCAAAGGTCTAATTTATAATTGTGTGCACTCTCTCCTAGACTTTAATTGTTCACAACAAACAATGCAAATGAAAATGTCCTCTATGGCGTGGAAAATGGGGGCTGAGAGAATTCTCACATGCTGACTTTCAATGCGTTCTTATGATTTCTCCAGAAACAGTATTATATTTAAATCAGTACCCTCTCTTATTACAATGGAAACAGGGAACAAAAGCATGAGAGCACAGGTTTCTGCCCCAGAGGCAAGTCCACCAGGACCCAACAGGATAATAAAGAGCAATAGTTTTGATTAATGACTAAAATGAATAATAACTCTGTTCAGGCTTTATTTCCCCTG
The DNA here is from genome assembly GCF_022682495.2 of Desmodus rotundus. Lineage (NCBI taxonomy): Eukaryota > Metazoa > Chordata > Mammalia > Chiroptera > Phyllostomidae > Desmodus > Desmodus rotundus. The sequence goes on from NC_071394.1 coordinate 119,371,387, forward strand.
CCTTTGCCTTCTTCTGGTCCCCTACTTCCCTTTCCCTCTTCTTAATTTCAATAACTTCTCATCTCTTGTTAATCCTTAAAAGTCCTTTGTAGAGTTTCTTTAGAAAAATAACAATAAACGAAGAACTGAAATAGGCAGTCAATTGCAAGTTAAAAAAAAAAAAGTGTCCCTAATAATTTAGTGCTCAAACAAATTAAGCTCATAATGTAACTGCACATGCGCACACACACAAGTATATAAAAAGCAAATAATAGAGGTCTTATTTAATTTACTCTTTCAAAAAGGGCATGGCCTTGCCTTTCACCATAGAAATGAAGAGGCATATCAGCATGAAAAGCTTCTGTGCCTTCATTTTGTCTGGCTAGTTTGGGAGTTTCCATTTTTTCGTTTCCATTTCTACTTGCATTTATTTCTTAACAGAAAAAGTCAACGGGATTCCAAATGGACCTCAAAGCCCTTATGTAGAATGGTGACCACTGATCAAAGGTAATCCCCTTTTCTCTCAGCCTGGTGGATGGGATCTGGATGGATCAAACAGATTTGGACCAAACCGACAATGCAGTCATTGATTTATGAAACTGTGTGCTCGGCATCAGACCAGAAACAATTTTTTTGATGTCCTACCCAGCAAAGAGGGCCAAGCCTCTTCTTTCCCAGCAAGGTGGACGCACGAAGGCAACCTGAGGAACGGGAGAGTCGGAGTGTGCATATTGGGTAGCTACTGGCTGGTTTCTAGCTACTAGTTTGTGTTGTTTGGCTCATGTAGGTTTCAAACATTTTTCATTCGCTACCAACATTTAAAAACATGAGATTTAACATAGAAAAGCAAGATAACTGATCCTTTTGGGAAAATGACAATGTGGCTACACTGAGCCTGTGTGTGGCAGTGATTGGCAGGAATGAAGCAGAGGCTCCCCGCTTTGGACAGAATGTGGCTCTTCAGGTTTTCACAGCATCCCCTCCTCCCTCTGGCCACACCCTGCCTCTCCATTTAGCCGTTGCCTGCTGGGCCTCTCCAGCCATCCGGGTGTGTCCCCTGAGGTTGGCCAACGTCTGCACATTCCCAGATTGGGAGACAAGGTTATAAGGATTGAAGGCCTTTACATATCTTACAATATGCTGACCATACTATGTCTAAAAGCCACCTGTCACTGTGCAAAATTATCACATTATGATTTTGTTCCCCTTCACCTTTGTCAGCCATCCCTCTACCCCCCCACACCCCTCTGGCAACCATCACTGTGTTTGTTCTATTTGTTCGTTTGTCTGGATTGTCTTAATTCCCCCATGTTGGACACCTGAAAGGAATATACTATTGTATGCCAACTATATTTTAATAGAAAGTACAAATAAAATAAAACCTCTCGTCATCTCTGCACAAATGGGAATGGACCTCTGCTCTCTCTCCACTACCTGCAGTCACTGAATAAAACCTGTTTTTACCACTATAACTAACATTTTTTAAAACGAAAAAAAAAAAAGAAAAGAATTGAAGGCCTTGACTAAAGTTACAAGTCAACAGTTGAAGTCAGCTTATCCTTCCGTGAGGCAGAGGAGCAGAACCCAGGGCATCAAGCTCCCCTGTGCTAAGGTGATGTGGTGTCACCCCAGACCCAAGTGAGTGAGACTCCCAGAGGGCGGGACCTGTGGGCCAAACTCCTGACCTAGATGCGCGGTGTTTCCTCCTAACAAACTTAGAGTCTCATATCAGAGAATAGGGACTTACTGGTACTGTTACTAACAACATTATTAACCTTACTGGACGGGCCAGGCCCAATTCCTGGATCTGACCAGACATGATTTAGCTCCACTATCTAACAAAGGTTGCCCAAGAGCAGTGGCCTCCTAAGGGCGGGTCTGGGAGGGGCTGGCTGGCCCTGCTTCCTAGACGTAGTGCCTGCAGACAATGCCAAAACAATTATAAAACTGACTAAAAGGCAGCCTACTTTCTATTAATACCATGCCCTTGCAAATCTGAATAATGACAGTGATACAGAGATATTCCTCTCTGAAAAAATGTTATTTAAGTTCTAAGCAATTGCTGTGATTATGATTGAATTTTTTAAATATATATATGTAACTAGAAAATCAGTAGGTTTTATTATTTCCACATGAAACCCAGAGAATCCTCAGTTAGACAGCTTAGCCCAGACCACCTGGCCCAGCTCTATGCACTCACTTTGAGAGTTAAGTTTGTAAGGGTTTGAGATCCTCTGAGCTGGCTGCAGGCAAAGTCCTTGTCTCTGACCCCTGCTGTTACTACACATTCCAGTTTCAACATTAGCCCAGAAATAAACAATAACGGCACAGCGACTGCAAAGACAAGAAACAGAACTGGAGTGAGGAAATCTGTCGTCATACGGTGTTTTAATTTGAGTTTACAATTCTTCCACTGCAGAGATATTTGTTTAGTTAAAGCCCCTGGAATCAGGCACGCTACCTTTTTGTTTGTTTCCTTTTAAATTTGTTTTTCAATAACCACTGACATACAACATGATATTAGTTTCAGGGGTGCAACCCAACGATTAGACATTTATAGACTTGACAAAGTTATCATAAACTTACTATCTTAAAGACACAAATATATAGGCAATTGCATTTGGCAGGGGCTAGGGGTTGTAAAATGGAATTTTTATCATCGCTGCCAAATTTGGACTTACGTTTAAGATTGTTCATAACTGTTTCCATCTATGTTCCTTCACGCGAAAGAAAGATTTTGAAGTTAAAATTAATAAAGCAGGTTCTTTGATCAATTATGGGTGAAACAGGTTGAACAATCTAGCTATACTCCTTTTTTCAGGAGTTCTGAAGATTAATTTGATGAAGTCATCAACAAATTGGAAGAAATTAAGCCTGGAGACCAAAGAGTCATGTTATTATTTATTACTATGAGTGGATGGTATCCACTTTCCCCTTTGTTCCAAAAGTACATTAATGTAATTACACTGTATTAGCCTATTACTCTGTTTCTTTTCTGACCATTAACATAATGAATCCTTTACTTCAGAATTATTACTGAAAATAGTTCTATCGAATAAAGAAGGGCGGTGTTAAAATGGGATGAGCTCTGGGTAACAATCCTCCTAGATCTTTCACACTGTGAGGGACCATGTTCCCCCTTTCAGCCCAAACGGGACTCCAGCCGTTTAGCAGTTGGAAGCAGCAGATTTTCACCTGACCTGCTTTTGGACTGAATTTAGTGCCAGGTTGTTATCTGCAGTAGAATTTTCTGCACTGTGAAATTTTCCCTGAGATCCCAGTCCTGGAGAGTTCGAGAGTAATTCACTCTTCAGTTGATTCCCTAGCATTTTGCCCACAGATAAGTGTGTCACAAATGAACATTTTCTCCCCCAGTAGCCATGCGCTCCTTTGGCATAAGGAATGCTCATCAATTATATGATTTCTACCACTTTTGGGTACCTTACAAACTGCATTGAATGGATGAATGAGTGAATGAACGAATGAGTAGATTGTGCTCTCATCTGAAAACAACCCTTTGTAAATATTTCAGGTTTACATTCTTACTAAATTAAGTCCCTTTGAAAAGAGTGATATTTTAAAGAACATACTCTGACCCTAATATCACTGACACCACTTTAAAACCATATCTCACTGGTGGAGTCTTCACTGGTCCCCTGGATCTCTCTCTTGCTTCGATATTGGACGGAAAAGACCCAGGGACTCTCCTTCTCCCCAGTGAAGAGACACCCTCCAGTCTCTTCTCCAGTCACTACATTCAGAATTATCTCAGCCATCCTCAGCCTCTCACACCAGCCATCACAGTTTTTTAGCTAAACTCCAGGCAGCCATGAGATCTCAAATTGATCAGAATTATTCCACTGAGGTGAAGGCCACCATCAACCACCTGGTCAACCTGCAGCTGCAGGCCTCCTACACTTACCCCTCTCTGGACTTCTGACTCCATGACAAGGATGTGGCCTGAAGGGTGTGGGTCACTTCTGCCACGAGTTGGCCAAGAATCAGAATGAGGGCGCCAAGCATCTCTTGAAGATGCAAAACCAGTGTATTGGCAGCTGTGCCCTCTTCCTGGATATGCAGAAGCCATCCCAAGATAAGTGGGGTAAAACTTAGGATACCATGGAAGCCACCATGGCCTTGGAGAAGGCCCTTCTGGGACTGTAGGCCCTGGGTTCTACCCACACAGACGCTCATCTCTGTGACTTCCTGCAGAACCACTTCCTGGAAAAGGAGGTGAAACTCATCAAGAAGATGGACCAGCTGACTAACCTCCACAGGCTGGCCGGCCCCAGGCTGGGCTGGGCGAGTGTCTCTTGGAAAGGCTCACCCCCAAACATCACTAGGAGACTTTGGAGCCCAGAGGCCTTCGAGGGGCCCCTCTGCCTCCCCCTGGTATCTGGCTTCTGCTTGGGTCACTCCCACAACCCCTAGGCAGGCAGCCTTTGACTACCCTGGAGCCCTCTGCCACCCGGGGGGGGGGGGGATGGAAACAACAAAGCTTCTGCTGCAAAAAACAAACAAAAAACCCAAAACAAGAAATAAAAGCACAACTCACTTATGTAGGGGACCTGAACAAATTCTTTGGAAATCTTTAAAATAGCCAATAGTCAATCAGCGATATCATGGCAGCCTAGCACAGTGCGGTTTCCCAAACTTCAGCTTCATTGCTACTACTTCATATATTTGCCGAAACCATTTTATATAATTATTTATTTATGTGATTACTTAGAGTTTATTTTTCTTTAACTCTATCCACTTTTTAAAAACTTAAATACATATCTTAACCCTGCTGTAAAAAATGATATCCATAGCCCTGGCTGAGTGGCTTGGTTGGGTGGAGTATCACCCTGTACACCAAAAGGTCAGGGGTTTCATTGCTGGTCAGGGCACATGCCTAGGTTGCAGATTTGATCCCTGGGCGAGGTGCATGTGGAAGGCAGCCAATTGATGTTTCTCTCTCATATCGATATTTCTCTCTCTTTCTCTTTCTCTCTTTTTCCCTTCCTCTCTCTAGAAATTAAAAAAAAAAAACATATCCTTGGGTGAGCATTGGAAGGAAGGAAGGAAGGAACGAAGGAAGGAAGGAAGGGTGGGAGGGAGGGAGGAAAAAATTCCATAAATACTTGAGTTTTATGTACCTGTTGCCTAATTTTTCTAATGCACACTAAACTAAACACATAAATGTGAAATGCACTGTGTCCATCCTAGAGCTATCTAAGTATATACCATAGGAATCCACCCTGCACATACCCTGGGAAACACTGGCACAGTAGAATGAACATAGGTTTCGGCATGAGATGAATAGGTGTTCAAGCCAAAGCTCTTTCATTTCCAAGGTAACTTAACCTCTTTAAAAGTTAATTCTTCATGTAAATATGGAGATAAGAAAACTGACCTTACGGAACTGTGAAAATTAAATGGAGCAGCATATGCAAATCACTTAGTGGGAGCCTTCCATTGAGTATTCAGGGGCTTCATCGTCGAGGCTAAACTGATACGTATTGATGTTTCACCTTTCCACCTGTATTTCTTCTTTCTCCACTTCTCACTCTCTCTAAACATCTCTTGACCACTCTTATACTAAATGTAACTTCACAGAACCAAAGTGGCTCAATTTTATGCAAAACAACCATCAGTCATAACAATTGCATTGAATAAAAATAAGTAGGAACCGTAGTAAAATAAACATGGACAACTCTTAGGGAGCAAGAGTGCGGAATGGAGGACTCTTCCCCAGGCATTGCTTTCATTGGTTTTCTGCCGTCTCAGAAACACCACATGGGTCTCTGGGCCTTGGTCTCTTTATCTAATAAAACCTAAAACATCAGTGAATGAAATGTTTGCTATACAATACAACATCCCTTTGCTTTTTGTCATCTCTCTCTCTCTCTCTCTTTTTAAATTCTTATTGCTAAAGTATATGTAGAGAGAAGTTCACTGTGTAAGTGAAAAGACCTTCTACTGGGGTTTCAAGAAAGGATTTTTCGAGTTCAAACAAGTTTTAACGTGAGGTCTCTTACCCTTCTCCTATTGAATTGCCAACACCAGCCCTTATCAGTGTTCTAATCGCCCCACCCTCTTTAACCCAGGTGGCACTAACTTGCTTTTATTTATTCTTATCTTGTTGGGGGACTCGCAAGCTCAGAGAGAGAGTAGGTTAAAAACAACAGCAAAAATCAATACCTGGAATCTGAACAGTGGACGGGAATTTTAGTTTACATTTCTTTTTTGCAGAGAGAGAAAAGTGCTTAGCGCTTTGATTGTATGGTACAGGTCTCCAAAGCATTTAATTAAGATGTCTGAGGCAGATAATAACAAATGTGAGGGATTCGGCCCCTTGAATGATCATCCCGCAGAGGGCCTGAAAACAAACAAGCTGAAGCAAGAACGCAGGTTTCTCCTTCCTCCCCTTCATCCTGCAGACTCAGCAGGCTGGCCACACACGTGCCCTCCCCAGAGGTCAGTCTGATTGTGGTCAGAACAACAAAGGCTCGGCCTTCAGGCAGACCTTAGTTCAAATGCCACATCTATCATTTTCCACGGTAGGACTCAAAGTCCCTTAAGTTCACTCACAGGCTCAGTTTCCTTTGAGATTATGTGGAGTTTTGTGGAAACCGAATTGAGAAACTGCTCTGATTGTTTAATGCTGCATGACATGCCACACCAGAATTTAGTGGTTGTATCAGTGGCTATGTTATTTTGCTTATGAATTTTGTAGGTCAGGAGTATGAACAAGGTATATGATCAATATGGCTTGTCTGTGCTACACTGTCTAGAACATTAGCTGGGAAGACTCGATGGCTGGGGTTCACTTGCAAGGATGGGGCCTGAAACTATCTCCACTTACATGCCTGGTACCTGAGCCTTCTTATCTCAGGTCCCTGGGGCTCACTGGCATCTCTTTCGATGCCGCCTCAGGGTCTCTCCATGTGATTTCTCCTTAAAGCCTCACCACCATGGCCTCATCAAGGCCATCAGGCTTCTTACATGGCAGCTCAGAATTCCAAGGGTAAGTGGTCCAGAAAACAAGGCAGAAGCTTCAGGGCCTTTTATGACCCAGCCTTGGGAATCACACAGCATCATTTTCGCTGTGCTCTGTGGGGGAGTGCACGCTTCAGCCCTCTGAGATTCAAGGGGAATGCACACAAATACTATACTGAAAACATGCTGTATTTAAAAGCATCAGGCCCAATACCTAGAATATTATTGGAGCTCCAGAAATATTATAGATCAGAATGCCCCCAAATCAATTTCCTGTTGTAATACTACTGTAAGAAATAAATCATAAACTATGTGAGATTATTCTTCACAAGGCTCCACATTAATTCATGATGTCACATTATCTCTATGTAACAGGAGAAATATTTTCCCTTATTTTGGAAATAAAGAAAGTGAAATTCAGAGACGTTAAATCAGTTGCCAAGGATTGCACAGCTAGTACGTACAAGCCGGGCACAAAACCCAGGGTATCTAATTCATGATGCAATCTGCCTCACTTTGTAAAGTGAATGGGAATAAAGGCACTCCGATATGTAAGTATGCCGTTCTCTACGTTAGAGAGATGTGATCATCATTGAAAGTTTCAGCTCATCAACTACAAAACTTGCGTGTATATTACAGCCTATTTGCATCTTCCTTTCAAGTCTTATGTTTCTTTTACTAACTTGGTAGAAAAATGGAGTTGTAATGGCTCTCCCTTGTACTGTGTGACAACACATCCTGTGCAAATTTTCCTGGGCTGACTCCTCCTGTTTGGTGTCCTAAGACAGAGAAGTCCCTGACCAACCACCTGCCTGCAAGCCATCGAGTTACTTGCCTTCGACAGGAGTGTGTTCCTCAGGCTGTTTCCTATGGTGACTGATGTCCCCGGAGGCTGGTGTCCCATGTACATTCCTCTTCTCCTGCAGTGGGCAGTGAGCACTTCGACTGTGGCTAGTTCAGAGTGACATATATAATGAAAATCAAAGACCTAGTATAAAAAATAATATAAAGTATCTCAATACTCTTTTCTATTAATTATGTGTTGAAATTATAACTGGACATACTGGTTTAAATAATATATATTATTAAAATTGATACTTCTTTTCTATGGCTACTAGAAATTTAAACATACATCAAACGACTATTAGACAGCATTTATCAGAATGGTGGAAGGCCCAGGGCTGTGCCATAAATTCCAGTCACAGAGCAGCGACATGCCAAAAATTTCTTAACGGAAGCAGCTTGAATTTATATTTAATATTAGGATAAAGACATGACTAGCAAGACAACTAAAAGCTAAACATATTCAGTAAAGTTTGTGTCACAATATGTTTAATCCAGTATTTTACCAAATGCCACTCAGCTGTTATGGGTTGTTTTTTTTTTTCTTCCCTAGTAAAAATGACTGAAATAACATTAAGGTGCAATTTGGCAACAAAGCGAAAGGCTTTTGCTGGCAAATGCACAGACACGCATGGAAAACACTGATGGAAATGGGAGAGACAAACATTAGAGCCAATGACGCACATGGGAAGGGGCTATGTACCTGAATAAAACACAGATGTTTTCACCTGTCTCAGCTTATGCTACTCGCTAAATGCTTTTGTAATACATGGACACATACAGGAACACATGTGTGGGGAACTATTTTAGAAAGGTGTATGAGAGATGATATGATCTTTAAAAGATTTTAGAGAAGAACAGTGGCTATTTTGACTAGGAAAAAAAAAAAGCAAAGCAAACTGGCAGTAATGGCGTTCTTTGCTTCTATACTATTTGCTGGGTGTGGTAGTGTGCCCAGCTAAAGCATTGCATTCTCCAGCCTCCTTTACAACTGTGTGTGGTCAAGTGATTAAACTCTGGACAATCAGATGAAGTTTTAGGGTGAACTTCTGGGAAGTCTCCTTAAAAGAGAGGACAGAATGCTGGAATACAACCATTTTGATTGTGTCCTTCCTTTTATTCCTTCATGGGCCCAGATATGATGGCTAGAGCCCCAGCAGCCTTCTTGTCACTTTGAAGATAGAAGCCACAGGATATGGATATGGAAGTAGATAGGAGCTTATAACACTGGGAAGCAGCCACAGTAACCCTGAAAGGTCAGTCTCAGGGCTGATTTTGTTTATTTTAAACATAAAAGTATGCAACCACAAAATTTTGGAGACCCTTGGTTTATGAAAAAGGTTAGAGCATCCAGGATTGCTGGTGGAGAATGAACAGCCAAGGGAAAGTAAACCAGGCCACAGGAGGATTAGAGAGAGTTTAGGGAGAAGGAGGACTCGCCTCCTGTACTGCACCAACCTCCACTAGGGCAATAATGACTACCTGACTACCGGGGGCTCTTTCTTGCTTAAGTTCCTTGGGATACCCTAGTGCTATCATGATAAAGTCAAAATAAAACTCCTTCATGATCAGGCATTGGCTACGAAGAGGCTCTGAGGCCATGCAATGAGGGGAGAACAACTATGAGGGCATCATGGGAGGGCCAAGAGATGGTTAAACTAGAAGATACCACTCTTCTCACGCAGTCTCTATCATTGTCCCCAATCCCCTGTCCCTATCAGCTGGGACTCTCCTGGACAGGCAGCTCTACTGGGCTCCTCTGTATGTTAAGATACTAGCTGCCAACTGTCAGTCCCTCGGCTGCCTGACTGTAGCAATTCTCCCAGGGCACTCCGGCTCCTAAACAGGTGAAGCACATGGGCTTAAGAGGTTGACTTAAGCAGGGCATTATACCCTAAGGCAGGTTCAGAGGGGAAAGCCCAATTTAGAGAGTTGTGAGCCACCAAAAAGGAGAGGTTAGGAAGACCATAGAGAATAAAAGAAAGAACAGGCAGTGACTGATTTGTGTTCTGGCTATTATTAGCTGTGCAGCCTCATGCAAGTCACTAAGGACCTGGAGTCTCAATTTTGTCATCTGTAAAATGGAGTTAATACTCTCCCTGCTTACATTATGCAAATTTCTTGAGAAGCAAATAAGATCATGTAAGTGGAGACTTTGTGAATTGGAAAATGCTACGCCAATATTATTTTTAGGTCTGACTAGAGTCTGTACAGTTCACCCAGAAGTAGAATGTATGTACAGCAGCGGTCCCCAACCTTTTTGGCACCAAATTATCGTGGAAGATGATTTTTCCACTGACCGGGGACAGGGATGGTTTCATGAAGGATGATTCAAGTGCATTACATTCAAGCTCACCTTGTGCTCTGCAGCCCCAGTTCCTAACAGGCCCAGACAAGTACCAGTCTGTGGCCCAGGGGCTGGGAACCCCTGATGTACAGAATTGTTATTTTTCTGTAAAAGATATTTACATAAGAGACCTGATTGGAAAACCAAAACTATAAAAGTTCTGTGGTAAAACCACGATCTAGTTTTCTCTACTCAGAGAAAAATGTCCTAGGGATCATGGATGCTTCCCATAAAAGAAGCAAATACATTTCACTGGAGCAGATGGCTGAGCTGCATAAAAAAGTGGAGCATAATAAAAGGCATCTATGAAATCAGTCAAATAAAGCATTGTGTCACGCAAATTGCCCAATATCTCTGAGAAGTTTGTTTTGTAGTGATAACGGTAAGTTTCAAAGGCAGCCTCTCTGAACTACTTCCTCCGGAATTCTAAAGAATCAGTAGCATTCTGCTAGCCTTTAGGTGAAGAATGAGCAGATGGTTTAATGATATTATGACTTAGAGATAAGCATTCACCCTGGCAGCTATAAACAAGAACCAGGTTCAAGTTCAGGAAGGAGGCAAACCTTTGAAATGCCTGAAGGCACAAGTGGCACATGCTTTTCCAGTGACTCAGTGGGTTAATAATTAATAACATCCTGAGACTTGTGCAAATGATTATGCAAGAGCACACATCACACTGTGGTTTCTTCCTTCCAGATAACACCAAAGCTTCGGTATTTTGTTACCAAATAGTCTTTGCAATCATTCTTAGTAGCTAATCTAAAATTTCTGCATTTATAAATCTGCTGTGAACTGACCAAAGTTATTTTGTCATTGACAAATACTTGGTTACCTTTGGCAGAAGGGAGAAGTTAGAAATGGCAGACAACTCAAGGTCTTCCCACCTCCTTGCTACCAGGTAACATTTAACAATGCAAATAAGTCTCAGACTGAATTCTGCTACACATACACATAGTTATTAGCAAACCAGCATTGGCCTGCTCTACAGGAAGATGAAGACTCTGTTCTAGGTCTTTTAACGTACTCTGAAAGTATTCTGCAGGAAATGTTCAGTCCAGAAAAATGTGACAATTTCTTGCAGTAGGATTCAGTTAATCTGAGGTCAAAGGTCAAAATCTTCCAAAAATGGCTAAACACAGGATACTGGGTTAAGTTTAGGGCTCCATGCCTAGGAACTCATCAACATATCTTGAGCACCAATCATTTCACTAATATAAATTTTATTTCTGACCTTTATGATGTCAATTAACAAAACTTGGGGAATCCATCTAAGATAAAGATGGCAGAAGCTGCCTAGGGTTGCAGTCTTTCGATAAGAGCTTTCTAAATGCTACCACTATCCTAGAAAATTCATCGCTGACTAGGGTACAAGTTTTTACTAGAAATCTTCAAAATTCATTGAATCTAATTAGTACACATTCATATTATATGCTCTAAGATATGTGTTAACATGGATTTGAAGTACAAATCAAGTGTAGCTCTTAACCTGGTTACCATCATCACTTTTCTGACGCCAACTAAATCCACCGAATGGCATATTTTTAAGTCAATGAACCTGTACTGTTAGGTGATGTTGTACTTTTGTGAAATGAACTATTAAAATAGTTTGTTCTAATTGAAGTAATAACTTATGTTTGATTAAGTTTCTAAATTTCAAGTCTTGTGATATAATTTAGTTAATAACTACTTATTAAACTGAATGATTTTGGAGCTTGGGGAAAATAATGTCAAAATGAGAGGGAAGTTGTCCAGAATTTCTAAGCAAGCATGCATTGAATTAGATGAGAAAAAATGTAAAGTTATTTTGTTGTAATTTTCTTTTTTAAAAGCTGAAGAATTGGAAATGAATATTTTTACCAGCTTTATATTGATTAATGTAACTAACTGTCAAAGATATAATGGGGGAGGGATCAAAAAAAAACCAGAATTGTCTTCTGGAGGATGGGTCCCCTGCTAGGTTAGTGTTCTAGGAACCCATCTGTATCAGCGTGCCAGCTGGTATTGTTGTGAGAGGCTGCGTTTGGCTTCAGTTAATTATTTTTTGAAGACTCTTTCAGTGTGTTTGCCCACTTCATGATGCATGATTTACAAGCTCACCTGCCCACACCGCACTGAGTGTTCAGCAGTTTTTGACCTAAAACAGCATGACTTCCATGTCCCACCTTCCTATTCACTTGATCTTACACTGATTGACATTTTTTTGCTCCTCTGATGAAAAAAGTCCTCAATGGGAACATTTTGCCAATGTGGAAGAGATGAAACAAAAACGGTAGAAGCATTAAAAGGCATTAATACCAGTGAGTTCAAAAACTATTTTGAGCAGTGGAAAAAAAGTCTCTACAGGTGTATTGCATCAAATGGACAGTACTTTGAAGGTGACTGAAGTTTAAACATGTAAGAATAAATACAGAATTTTTTTATAAATAAATTCTGGGGTTTTCTGGGTCCCCCCTGTAAATTTTCTCTCGGGAGGTGAAATCTATCTTCCTTTATTTGTACCATTTTCACATTTAGGAAGCATTTTTCAACAGTTTAAGAGAAAGTTTACCTTGGTGTTTAAATTCCATGGCAAACATGTTTAGCCTCATTTGGTGGTCAGGCATCGAGAGCATTACAGATTCCACTTCTCAAATTCACGATCAGCAGAGTCTCGGTTCTTGAACATTGCATATTATGGAGGTTATTCATTGAAAAACCCTCTCATTCATGGAGCAACAAATATGGATCAGGCCTAGTAAGCTAATGGTGTAAAAAACACAGTCCCGACCTTAAGAATGTCATATTTCAGTCGCGGAGACAGAAACGTGGCCAGTGTAGTGGCCCCAGATGACAAAGGGGCTCAGAGCCTGGGCTCTGTAGCCAGTCTTGCTGGGTTGGAATCCTGGCTCTGTCATTACTTAACCTCTCCTGGGGTCGGTATTTTCACCTATAGAGGGGGTATGATAATACAGCCTACCTCACAGGGTTGTTAGGAAGACTAAAGGCATTTATTCACGTAAAGAACTCAGAAGAATGTGTGACACACAGTAGTAAATATGCTGGACCACACGTGTTGGCTACACAGTTATTCACAGTTATTCAGGGTATGCTGGTCTGGAAGTTGCCTTCTGCAAAAACATCCCTTTCTTCATCCCAAGTCAGTTCAGACACCAGCTCCTACTATGCTGAGTTTTTTTTATTAGTTTTCATACCTGTTGGTTTCTCCCCACTCCCGTGACCACGAGTCTGCTTTGGACTTGCTGTTTCACACCTGTTTTTCTGACACAGTCACACCCTCAGATGCATCTTTCAGGCCCTCAGATCACTAACTGGAAAATCTCATGTGAAATCTCTGATCATCCCCCTTCCCCCGATAAAAATCTTCTTCAATGTCTTCAGTTACCTTGTGTGTGAAATACAAGCTCTTCTGTCTGGCAAGCAAAACGGCCTCTCAGAGCTGAAGTTACCTTGGGCTACTCTTGGGTTCTGAGATTTCTTATCAGTTGTATAAAAACAGATTACTAAAAATCACAAAATGTTGGTGTATTTACTTGTTCACAACATATAATTAAACATATAAAATATAAATATACATGTGTATGCATTCATCTATGAACAAAATCCATAAAAGTATAATCTGGTGATCCGCAAGATAATTGGAGGAGCCGCATGGTTCTTAATTCATAGTTGTTGTGGTTCTGTGTTTGGTGCACAGGCCGACAGCCACACGGTGACTGGAACATCTTCCTCTTTGCATTTCTTCAGCGGGCTGCTCTGCACCAGTTAGACATGATCGTGACCGTAACTAACAATTTATACAACATCAGTTTATTATGTCTTGTGATTCTGTGGCCTGCACCGGGATGGCGAGGCCTTTGCTAGGTCTGGAACGTCCAAGATGGCTTCATCAGTCCGCACATTTGGTCCCGCCTTTGCTAGGGGGTGCTGGACAGCTGGTGGATGGCCGGGTATCTGTTTCTCCGGGTGGCCTCTCCTGTGCTAGCTTGGGCTTTCTCAAACATGATGGTCTCAAGGTGTGCAGACTCCTTACCCAATAACTGGTTTCTAAGCGAGGAAGTCTGCCTTTGAGACTTGGGCTAGAATGGGCACTTTGTCATTTCCACTACATCCTGTTGGCGAAAGCTCACCCAGATTCAAGGAGAGAGAGAATAGGAGAGACTCCGTCCCGCTTCTTAAAGTGAAGAGTAACATGTGAGTACAGTGGAGGAAGGAAAGGGCCACAGCCGTCTGTGAAGACTAAACGCCGGAAAATGTCTACGCTTAGGGAGTTGCTGGTATTGGTTCAGCAGTTCTGCTCTGTGGTACTTCTGCTCCCTTCTCATTGTTGAAAGGTGATTGTATCACCTCGTACAGTTTTATCCTCCCTCGAGCGTATTCAGAGATAGGAAACGGGAGCAGTGAGGAGCAGTGGCTCTCCTTGGGCACTTCTTTACAATCAGCTAGAAAAACATTTTTCTCACAAGCCTTCATCAGATTTCTTCTTACACTTCCTTGCCCAGAATTGGATCATATGTCTACCTCTAAATAAGGATGGGCCCTTTTCCTAAGATGTAGTTAAATCTACATCCTAAAATAAAATTGAGGTCTGACAGCAAAGTGGAAAGGGAGAATAGATTTTGTGTAAGCAAGCAATGATGTTGGACGTATTCTGTAAGCGCATATATAACTAAATCTGTAGATGACACCAAAAATTTAAATTAGAATCCCACTGCCCTCCTCATCCCCATTCCCCATGACAAACCCCATGATGGGTTTTGCCGGCAAGAACCCTTTGCCTCTAGTGGGAGGAGCTACACAGTCACAAGGAAAAGGGCATGAATTCAGGGAGGGGTGCAGAACTGGGGCCAAAAATGAAATCTAAAATCCCTTCTGATCTATGGTTTAGGTATTCTGAAGTATCTGCATTTCCTTGCCCACTGCAAGCTCACACGTCTCCTTGTGTTTACTGCTGATCTGTGCATCTGTGCCATCTTTCCCAAGGCTTCACTGACCTTTCTTTAGGGATTAACTCAAAAGCCATTTCTTCCCTCAGGCTTTCTCTTAGGCAATGTAGTGGCCCATAATGCCTCCTCCTGTGGTACCCTAATCTTATCACCATGGTGACAGTCATATTTATTCATATTAATTGTTTATTTATCTAATGTTTCACATTAGATCATAAGTAGCCCATAAGGGCTACTTAATTTAGCCCTTCAGTTAAGGCTAGGATGACATTTCTGAGTCCCTCTGTCTTCATTGCTTAACACAGTATTTGGGCCATAGAATGAATGAAATGCTGGTTGAATAAATAAGTAGATGAATGGTAGGTTGAAATTAGATCCTAAAGACAATGAAAAGACATTGGATAATTTTAAATAGGATTGTTCTTCTTGTGTTTTTGGAGGGGAACTCTTTGGTAACAGTAGAGGATGTAGAAGAACGGGGTGGGACTAGAGAGGCAAGAAGATGAGGAAATTGAAATAATCCCACATGAAATAAGAAACAGAACTAAAATGATATCAGTGATGGGGATGAGGGCAGAACTGAGTCGAGAGATGTTTAGGAAGTAAATAGACTCCAGTACCCACTATGTTCTGGAGGGTAAAACAGAGGCAAACTCTTAGCTGATTTTTCTGTTTCTGGTTTGGGTCACCCACTGGAGAGAGCACCTTCACTTGATATAGGACATGTGCCAAGGGGACATGCATTTTGGAGCTCCATTTTAGAGTAATGAATGGGGATGCCAGCAGAACATCTATGAAGAGAGCAGCTGGAATAATTGTAGCTTTGGTGAGAAGTTAGAGCTTGATTGTTAGATTTGGAAATCATGGTGTACCAGCGAAGCCAGAGAAACAGACGTGTTCCCCAGCAGGAGTGAGAGGGGGCAGGCAGAGGACAGAACTGGTAAGCACTTGCATTTGAGCAACAAGTGGGAAAAGACAAACCTGTAAAGATATCGAGAAGAAACAGCTGAACGAGCAGGAAGGACCTGGGCTCTATGAGTTTGATGGGGCTGCGGGAGCAATTATGGCTCTAGACAGGCCTCAGTTCAAACCTGGTTCTGTCCCTTTCTAGCTACGTGGCCTTTGCCAAGTACTTGAATACTTACTCTCTCTAATCCTCAAATTCTTTACCTGTAAAGTGAAGATTAGAATAGTATTGCAAGAACTTGTTCCAAAATGTTAACAGTGATTATCTTTTAGTGATAAGGTTAGGGATTCTTTATATTTTCTGCCTTTGGCTTGTGTGTATTTCAGACTTTTTTCCTATCTAAGAGTAATATATGAGTGTGTGTGTGTGTATGTGTACATATATATATGTATATGTGTGTATATATACATATTTGTAAATTTTTTTAAGTTATTTTTTTCCAAAAGAAGCTATTCATGCTTTCTATAAACAAGTGACAATGTAGGTTCAATTGGTATCATGAAGAATTGCACAAAGACATGGACTACAGAAATGGGTATTTTTATTTTTCCCTCGATTAAAGACAAGAAACATACATTGAGTACTGTAAGGCGCCGAGTGGGGTTCAAAGTTGACAAAAGCATATCTGTGCTTTCAAGGGCTTTACAACCGGTGGGGTAGAATTCCAAAAAGAAATGCATAACTATAATGCACTTCATGTCAACGTGGAGCAGATGTTTTAAAAAAGTAAGGTAAAAAATAAACTTAATGCTCCTTGGGTTCTCCCTGGGAGAGGAGAGATCATATGAGACTGCAAGAACCCCGGGATGTTTCCTGGGGGACCTCGCATCAGGGATGACCTCGCCTTAGGAACGACCCTGAAAGGGTGGGTGGGCGACGCACACACGTTCACTGTTGTCTCGGTGCTTATTGGTCTGCTTCACCACAGAAGGACAATTGGGCAATAGGTAAACACTGAGGATGCAGAAGGACTGACTCCATGGAGAGGAATCTCCCTGTCGGTGGCTGTAGTCACCAGTAACCTTGACGGCAACATGTCAGCAAGTGCAGGGGAGTACAAAGGTCTTGCTTCATCACACCTGGGAAAGGCAGGGCTCCAGTCAACCACCTCCCGATTCGGTCCCATTGTTTTATGTATGCACGTTTAGAGTTTGTAAAACTGGAACACTGAAGATATTCAAGCTGTTTAACTTTGGCTCAAGTTGTTTTTTTTTTATCGTTGTTCAACTTGGTAAGGGCTTAAACATTACCTTCCTTGATTTTTAAGTCCCGAGTCGAGCCTTCATTTCTTGTTTCCATCTGCAAATGGCCCAGTTTTTGCCTATGTATATTAGCTGCTTATGTGAATACACAATTATATTAAGTCAAGTATACAACTATGCATGAAGCAATGTCTTGATCGAAGGTATCAAACTTCTCTTTCAATGACAATCCCAAAAGGTAGGTGATCTAGACAAATTTTTAAAATTGTCAAGTTGCAATATGTGTGAGTTTACATGCCTGTGATTTCATCATGATGGTTGCTGACGAGTTTGCACTTGGTAATGCTGAATTCAGACTCTCGATTTTACAGGAGATTGAGGATTCAATCAGAAATGTTAAAGACAAACAAAATTAAAATCAGCATTAGTGATACATAGTGACAAAGACCACCAGTTAAATATCCCACCATGGAATGAAATAGCTCAAACCCAGCCTCTAACAATGTAAACATCTGTCTTTGCAATAAATATGGAAAAGAAAATCTTTAGAATCAATCGGACATTTATTTGTCTCAGTGTATTTTGGGGAGAAAGAAAACATATGTATGCTGTCTAGAGGAACTTGGGCAAATTTAGAAAAAAAAAAAGGAAACTTTCACACTTCTCTATTTTTAGGAAAAGGAAGAAGTAGTGACATCACCCTCAGCTAAAATCTAGCTTGTTTATCTCAATGTATTAGGTAATACAATGCCTTCTTCAGAGTAATGAAGTAACTAGAAGGATTGTGTACAATTTCCTTCTGAATCTTTATTACCTCATTTGCTCCTTCGTCCAACAAAAATTTATTAAACACCTATTCTGTGCTAGGTGCTGGGGATACAGTAATGAGCAGAGGGAAAGTGATCCTTGTCCTCAGAGAATTAGGACTTAAGTGAGGGAGAGGAATAGGAGTTAAAGAATGATAAAGCTATAGCTGTAAAGTGCTAACAAAGAGAGCCACACGGTGCCAAGAGAACCTATCATAAAAGATCTACTCAGGGAGGTCTGAGAAAGCTTGCTCATCAAGGAAGTTCTGATTCACCCAAGGAAGATTAGGAGTTGGCTGGGTGAAGAAGAAAGGAAGTTCAGAGGAAGGGAAGTGCATCCTGGGAAAGGCTCTGTGTGGGAAGAAGAGAGGGGTATTTTCTAGGCATTTAGAGAAGGCTCTCAGCAGAAGAGGAAGGGGAGTCCAAAGGAAAGCTGCAAGAGAAAAGGGGACTTGAAGGCAAGCTGAAGGGCCTGTTTCCTATCTTCCATCTCAAGAGCAATGAGAAGCCATTTAATGATGTTAATCAGAGGGTTGGTATAACCAGGTTTGCACTTCGAAACAATGACTTCAGCTCTGGTTTGAGAAGCTGAGTAAAAGTGCTCAGAATGGCCCTGGCTGAGGGTGAGTGGCTGGGGGACTCCTGCTGAAGGGATGGCAATGGCATAGGCGAGGTGGCTGCAGAGGAGGAAATGGGGAGAAGCAGATTTTGAACCCAACTTTTCTCCATCTTAAAGTGCCTCCAGTTTCCCAACCCTATTGGTGAGCAAGTGGATGCTCAGGCCTCCTAATGTCCCTGCCCTTTCTGCATCCTAAACCTAAGGGCAGAGAGGTGGTATTTTGAAAAAAGACACACTTAGAGACAGCTTCGGTGCTGGTTTGGAACCACAGTGACAAGACTTAAGATGCCAGGATCAAGCCAATGAACCCGCAACTTGACAGGGAAGATTTCAGAAGCTGGGTTTATGGGAGGGCTGTTTGCCTTAATGCATTTCCAGTACGCCGGGCCACCTCGCCTCTCTGCAAACAATCTCTGTCTCAGATAAAGGAGTCCGTTGTTCCACCTGCTGGAAGATCTCCCGACCAGAGGGCTATACAGAATCGAGGTCTCAAGAGCTCTTAGTAGGGAGAGCACATGAGTATAATTCCAAGAGAGACATACGGAAAAGAGAATGTGTTTTGGTTGGATAATGGTTAACTTCAAAACAGATGTACACCAGAATCGTTTGGGGCAAACCTGGGCCCCCCAGCAAGAAGGGAAGGTTAAAAGTTCATGCTGCCCTGCTCCTACAATTTCACCTTTTGCAGAGGAGAGGCTAAATATTCTCTCTTCACTGGCCCCAGTGGAAGGCACACCCTGGCATTCAAGTGACTTCCAGGACACTTTCATTTTTACATTTTCTGCCGCGTGTGATACATTCTGAAGGAGGCCACCGTTGTCACTCTGTGCTGGCCATCACGTACAATTCCTCATGGAATCACCCCCAGCAACAGGCGTTCCAAAACGGGAGCCACCGCCTAAGCTCTTGCTCCTCAGAAAAGTCCCATCCTGGCTGTGCTGAATCAGAACTGGCATTTTAAGAAGATCCTCGGGAGATCAGCATGCACAGAAATTGAGAAAAAGCTTCTAGACGCCCACCTATCCTGAGAAAACATTCTGCAATGCAACAATGTGTGCATATGTAACCGAAACAAACGTTTAATGAGACAACACTTACTCTATTTTAATAGAAAACAAGGTGCTCACAACTCATTGGATTTCAGCATCCAGTCCTGGGTTGTGACTTGTGGTTTGAAAACAGAGCTCTAAAGCACCTAGAACCATCCGAAGAAGGTTGGAAAGAGGGAGAAGGTGCTTTGAAAAGTACATACACTTTCTATGCTCAGTTACTTTGTGAAACGTGTGCACTTAGTCACCCCGGAGTGAATACTTGGAGCCAGTACTCCTGAGGGCGGTGAGGGGCAGCTGAAAGTTTGCCAAAGCCCTAGGAGGGGCTGGTCCTGGGGACATGATTGGCAGCTACGAGAGCGAGGGCTGGAAGCGAAGAGAGGGAGAAGGCTCTCGGGCGGTGAGAGGTCCTGCCCAGCTGTTGGCGAGGAGTTTCCTGTTTCCCCCCGCAGCGCCGGGTGAAGAAGTTGAGTGAGTCACTCGCGCGCCGGGACCGACGACACCCCCGCGCGCGCACACGCCTGGGACAGGAGCGGGCCTCCTGCGCAGCTCCCCTCGGCCGCCGGGGGCCTCCCCGCGCCTCGCCGGTCTCCAGGCCCCCTCCTCGAGCCGCGCCAGCGCCACATCTGGCCCGCACATCTGCCCGGCCGGCCGGGCGCGGGGTCCCGAGAGGACGCGGCGCGGAGGCGCAGCCAGGGGTCCGGGAAGGCGCCCGCAGCTGCGCTCGGGGCTCGGTCTATGACGATCGGCGGGGTCTGCCATGGGTCGGGGGCTGCTCAGGGGCCTGTGGCCTCTGCACATCGTCCTGTGGACGCGCATCGCCAGCACGATCCCTCCGCACGTTCAGAAGGCGGGTGAGTGACCCCCGGCCCGGCTTGGCGGGGCTCCTGGGGTCTCCGGGACTCCCCGCCTCTTCGCTGCGCTTGACAGGCGGTCCCGCGAACGCCGCGCTGGGCGGAAACGGGAACGTTTCCCTTAGGGCATCACGCAGCCCGACCTCCTTAGCCGCGGGGATGTGTGAGTTTTACTTCCAAAAGAAGGGGAAAGTTGAAGTTGCAGGGGGCGCGGGGCGCGTTTGGCCCCCTTTGTGCGGGCAGGAAAGGCGTTGTGTGTTGGCTGCGTTCAAGGCGCGCCCCAACCCCCGGAAAGGGAAGTTTGAGAAGTTGGTTATCTGGAGGAGGCAGGGTAACAGCGGCCTGGAGCGGCGGCCGCCAAGGCCGCCGAGGCAGCTGGCACACCTGGGGCCACCGCGGCCCGTGGCGATGCTTCGTGCCCACCCAGGACTTGACGAGCCACCACCATAAATGGCCAGTTACTCCATCCTTAGCTCTGGGGAAGGGCCTCACACTCCCCCAGGCTGGCTTCTTGGCTGGGAGTTACTGGATAGTTAGTTAAACTTTGAAGAAGAGAGGCGATTTGCAAAGGAAAGTTATCGGACTCCACCGAAGGCTTGGCCTGGGTGCGTTAGGGAGTGGGGATTGTCAGGTGGAGGCGGAGAATTATTTACCGAGGGCCTGCTAGGTGCTGGGCGCTGAAGGTGTTGCCTGGAGCAAGACAACCCTATCTTCCGGGAGTGGATGGTTCTCTGCAGTTATCTTGGTGGAAACGGAAAGATTAAGATCGTAATTCTGTTGCCCAAATGATCTCTATCTCTAGAGGGTATTTTTTTTGGGGGGGAGGGAGTAGGGGGTGAATGAATGAATTAAGTACTTAACGAAGTGTTATGGAAAGTACCGAACCCCTGAGACCTTAAAAATTAGAATTTTTGCAGCTACGAGCCATATAACTGAGTGTCTGTAGCTGTGGTCTAGGTAACTGAGTATTGGGCCCTCTCAGGGCCTTAGTTGTCCTCATCTGTAAAGTGCCATGGTTAGATTTGGAGAATTTTCCATTCCTTCGTCTTTTACATCTATGTCTCTCCCCTCCCCCTTTGGTGACTTGGAGATGCCCTGTGTGGATTTGGGGGGGGTGTGAATGTGGAGGATTTGACAGTTCACGCTGTCACACTGAGACACAGGTGTGCTTTACTAAGGGGCCTCAGGCAGATTTACCGGTAGGCCTGTAATCTGACAGGAACCAGGGGGAGGAGGAAGGGGGATAACGGGAAAGAAGGGGGAAGGATCAAGTCAAGGAACCTGTATGAAGGACCCACAGACGAGGACGAGGAGTGGGGAGGATTGAATGTGGGAGAGGGTGGGTAGGCAGGGCTGGGGAGAGCAATGGGGGGCAAATGCGGACAACTGTAATTGAACAATAAAAAATTGAAAAAATAAAATATTTTTTTTCAAGAAAGAAAGAAATGTGCCCCAGGTTCTAAACGGTGCATTCCAGAGTGTTTGAAGCAGATTGGGAAGTTCATGTTGAAGATCACATGGAGGTGGGGGTTGCTAATGGAAGCAGGAAAAAGCATTGCTGGAAACAAAAATTCCTAACACGAATCTGAGTTCTATGGTTACATGAAATCCCAGTCCGTGTTTCGTTTTTGGATGTTGTCCTACATTGCAGCACCAGAAGGTTCAAAATGTTCCACTGTCTCTGATTATACCCCAGACTCTTAAAAACTGAGTTATATTTAGCTAATAAATATTTTAAATGCACCCTTAATTCTCTGTGTATGTGAAAAATCATTAAAATTTCTGTTTCAGATTACGCAAGAAGGAAATTTGTGGGCCCTGATTTTGTTCAGTTTTGTTTACAAGGATAAGATTTATGATTACAAATTCCAGACTCAATAGTTCATGAGTCAGTTTCATTTCATCTATATACACCCCTTTCAACAATTAAAAGCCTAGTGGCTTTTTATTTGGGCTTTTAAGCAGTTTTACAAAACCCACAGATTTTGTATCTTTATGGAGTTAAAGTTTCAAAAAGGTCGAACAAATAAATTCACATTTTGAATTTGTATTTATTTAAAATTAAATTTTCAAAGGTAGTTGAAAGTTGACAGTAGCTATAGTGAGGATGAGAAACCTAACTCCATGATTCCATTTTGATTTTCCATGTCAGGTAATGGTTTCAGGATTTTTCTAATGTAATTGGTAAACTGTCCAAACATTTTTCAAAATATCTTAATTCCTGATACGTTAAGAGATAATTATTTACAGCCTCCTCTTAGGTCACTAAAAAAAAAAAAAAAATCCATGTTCTGTTTAGTAGGTTGACAAGCGGGCAAAGGATTTCAATATAGTCATAAACTCCACTAAGAAACATACTTAACTTTAGAAAAGTTTTGTTTTTTAATTAGTAGATTCATTTCCCCTAAATGTACAAGAGTAATTACTCTTTTAGGGTAAAACTACATGTCTGAAAATTCTGCAGATCTGAAAAGTGTGACTTTATTTTTCAAATACCTACCAAGAGAAGCTTGTTGTTGACCAAATATTGGTAAAAGTGTCATACAGGTAAGCTTCTTTCCTAAAATCGCTTTATGATGTGCTTATTTAGTCAGGGTCAGAAATCAGTAGGCCTAGGGATGCACTTTGGTCTATTTGCTTTTGTTCCCAGAAAGCACATTTTCACCTCTAGGCCACTTCCTTTAATACCATCTTATTTTTAACCAGTTATGATTTATACAAAACACTCATCATATTTTTTTTTGAGATAGCACCCCGTGGTGATGAGTCCTCATTTCTGTGTGTGTAGTCTGCATTACTGCCACATGTTTTTCATTTCAGTTCACCAATCTTCAGTTACCAAGCTAACTTTTAAAAAGTTTATTTTTCACCCTATTTTTCCAGTGAAGAATGGTACATCCTGGGTGCCATTGTAAAAAGTGGCCATTACTCATTTTTCCTTGTCCTCAGTATTGGTAGAGCCTCCTTGTGGGCAGGAGGCTCAGACCTGGAGACACCATCCTGAATTGGAAAGAGAGAGAATGGTCTTTGCCCTCATTGCGTTTAACACAGGGGAGCGCGTTAAAGGCAAAGAGAGCATTCACATTCTAACCCTGTGCACTTGGAAGCATTACTCACTGAGCACTGCTAGTTTGTGTTCCAGACCCCTTTGTCCAAAGTCCACTTTGTGGTTGAATGCTTCCTTCTCAGTCTCTCTGAGCATTTTTTTTTTCATTAAAGTTTTCTTTTCTACAACTGCCTTGGTTTCAGGCCCACCGTTGGGCCACCTCAGCTCTCCATGCCGTCTGGGCCCAGCATGTGTGACCCATCTGTGCCCATCCAGCCTTTCTTTCAAGGATAGCCTTGGAGATAGAAACATGGAGGGTTCAAGCTTTGGAGTCAGGCCATCCTGGGCTTCCAAACCCACCTCCCCTTCACTGGCCGTGTAGCCTGTTGCAATGATGTGACTTTTCTGCCTTCAGTGCCATCATTTGTAAAATGAGGTTTATGGTGTTCTGGTGACAATTCAGTGAATTACTCTAATGTGCCTGCAATGTAGTAAATGCCCAATAAATATCAGCTTCTATTATTCTTTTTCTAACGCCTGAATCTGGCCTAACATGGCCCTCAGTGACCCGGTTCCTACTTGATTCTGCAGCGCCACATCCTGCCAAGATTCACACGTTGCCAGCCCACTCTTATCATCGCCCTGTGCACACAGGCTGTGAGCAGAGGAGGCACTTGCTCCGGGTGGTGCCGTGTGGAACGCCTGCTACCTGGATACTTCCCACTTCTTGTCTCTAAGACTTCACTCAAGTGTGATCTTTTTTAAAGAAACCTGCTTTGAAGGCCTTGGGTTGAGCCAATGTCCTCCTGAGGATAGGCCTCTCTTTTAGCTGGTAACAATTTAGCTTGTAACAATCATTAACAATAGTAAGCCACAATGTTATCTTTAGTACCTCTCTTGCCCATTAGGCCTTTAATTCTCTCAAAGGCAAGGGGTGTGTCATATTCATTTCTCTTATCTCCAGGTCTCCCACAGTACCTGGTGCCTAGTTTAATATCCAGAAAATGCTGAACTCAGCCTCTCCTTCATCTCCCCCCTGGATGAAGGGCAGCCAAGTCTAGCATTTTAACAACCAGGCAGTCACTCTTTATTGGGAGTTAGGTCTACAGGGTAAAATCTTACTTTTAGTGAGAAAAATTTCGGCTCTCACCTAAATAGGCAATTTGGCTGTTTTGATACTATGTAATTGGTTCTTTTATTCTGATGAGCTCCGGAAAATAAAGAGTGCTGAAGTCTTAATTTAGTTTTTAAGTTTCTTTTTTCATCAGGGTTTTCTGTTGGGGCTTGTAAGCAGTAAAGCAGAGCTGGTCTAAGGGAACTCTGGTCCCGTAGCAGCCGCAATCCACTCGAGAGCAGTGTGGACGTTATTTAGGACTGATGCAAAGCACTAAAGTAGTTTAAAATAGGGTGCCGAGGAAACTTCTAGGTGCAGGTTGGCATAATTTAACCAGTTTCCGCATAAAAGCACAGCTGTATCACCTTGTTGGCTTCAGCCTGCCAGGGGCTAATCCAGCAGATTTAACTCGTGATTTTCAGTAAAGATGACTTAGCCGATATTCATTAGCAGCCAGAATAGAACGCTCACCACTCCTATGGCTCTCCCTCTTTTACTTGTAATATTTTGCTCCCGGGTTACCTGTTGCTTCCGACTGAGGCAGGAGAGTGGTGGCTGTCTTTCCTGGCATGTCAGAAGGGCTCCTAATACTGAGCAGGCAGATTGGCTCATCTCAGGGAGAAGTGGGAGAAGGGAGAACGAATAGTTGAGAAGCTGCTCTGAGCCGGCTGCTTGACATTCCTTACCTAATTTCATCCTCAGAGGAAACCTGAGATAAGTTTTATTACGTTATTTTATAAATTAGGAAGGTAGAGTCTGCTCAAGGTCACTTGGGGTTTGCTTGTGTGCGTGTGTGCTGTGCAGGCTCCTTTTTCGTGGTGAATGTGTGTGCATGTGTGTGTTGGGATGGAAGTGAGGGAGATGGTACGTTTGAGAAAGGGGAACCTTCCTCTCCAGTGTCATCAGTTCAGTGCTCCTGATTTCATGATTTGCTTTGCTCCTGTGATCTGGCTCCTTCCTGATTATCTTTGTACTACAGAAAATCAAGATAGGGCTGAGTCTCTTTACACAAGGAAACGCTACTATTCCCAGTGTGATAACGGCATCTTGATGGTAGGACCCACTGCTGGCATCTTAATGGTAGGACCCACTGCCGGTGATCCATGGTTTGGCTGTTTCCAACAGTTGAGTGTGCACCATTTTCAACGATGTGATTGAACCCCAGATTCTAGGCCTAGAGGACTAGTGTCTGTGTGCAGGCCTCCAACAATTGCTGGGGAGGGCTGTAACAGCAGATTTTACCCAGCATAATGAAGGGGGGTGATTTGACTTCTGAGGTCCAACTAATTTGGGAACTTGTAAGTGGTTAAGATTTTTCTCATCACAAAATGATCTGGCCTTCTACTTGCCATGATCAGCATTTTAGGTGTTGGCCCACAACGTGGAACAGCTGCCCCCTTGGATATAGTCAACCTGGGATCTCTTGCTTAGGCTCTTAAGGGTTCCCTTGCATCTGCATTTTGTTTACTGGGCTGAAGCTATAGATCATTAGAGTGGAGTTAGCTGCAGGGTAAATGCCTATTGCATGTGGGAAAAGCTGTCTGCTTCCCATAAATGTGGTTCTTTCTTCTTCTTTTTTCTTTTGCTGATGAGCCATATCCTCCCACCCCAATATTTTTCAGCTCATGGGCAATATAAGGGCAAAAGGGCTCTTTCCTGGGCCTTAGCAGATACTTCTTTTATTCTTCTCTGGTCCAGGCCCTGCCCATGGGATGAGCAGATTCCAGATCTCTGAGTCCAAACTCCGCCCCCATTTTAGGTCATGTTTCAGGTATCTGGGAACCCCAAATTCACTGTTTAGATGGCCCTGGGCCACTTTCTACAACCTACATGGGCCCTTGGTTCCGTCTTCCTGAGGGCCTTTATAGGCACTGGTCTGTGGGTTAAGAACCAGCTGTGGGGTGGGGGGAGGGGTTGGGTTGAAACTTGGGTGTCCACGCGCATCTCACAAGGTCCCTCTCTATGTGGGAGGGAACGGGCAGTGGAAAGAGGCAAGCTGATTGTTGGCCAGGCCTGGGCCAATGTTTTTCCCCAGTACCCAGGGAGTGTTTCAGGGAGGGACTTTGAGGAGTTCGAGGATTTTAAAGTTGTACTTGCTCTTCCAGGATGTTCCGAAGATACATTTGTCAGTCAAGGAAGAAGGATAAAACTTACTTTATTGAACAGTTTGTTTGCCTTTTTTTTTTTTTTTTAGCTTTCACTCTTTTGACCTTTGGTAGGTAGGTGGGCCTCCATTTGTCCTCTTGCCCTGGGCCTTCCAATGTCAGTGGCGGATCTGCATCAACATCATTCTTGTGTAGAGGTGGGGGGGACAAACTCAGTTTTTCTCCATTGTATCCTTTTTGCCCTGCAGTAGTGTGAGACTGCTCGTTAATGACAAAGCTAAGAGTTTGTTTGTAATCATACTGTTGTATTACCTTTGGGAAGCTTGGTTTTTCATAGTTTGTACTTTCCTGAAGGAAACTTCAGCTCTATGCATTTGACTTGTTCCCTTTGCTATTTCACTCATACATAAAAATAAAAACTAAAGAAAAAAAAAGACTTCCCAGTGTCTTGGTTGCATTTCCTTTGTGTATTGAGAACACTGGGGCAAGGTGAAGGTCATCTGGATGTTTTCTTCTACTGTTGTAAATATTTGACTAGTGCAAGCCCTTCTTAATCCACTTTAAAGAAAATAAGTATATTGGAATAGTGTGAACTGAAAGGCCCTTCTGACGCTAAAACAGGTATAGGGTTGTCAAAACTATGCATTTTAGAGAACTAGGGGTTCGGCAGAACAAACATGAATGTCTTCGAATTAAAATACGGGGGCAGGTGCGTATTTTGAGCCTCTGCCACTGCGGCTCTTTATCTATTCAAGTTGTAAATCATTAGAGAGGGTTCACTGACTTTGGAGGAGATGCACTCTGCTGCTTTGTGGATGGCTACTGGTCATTAAAACTCTGCAAAGCTTTTCCACACAGAGAAATGGAATTGGCCCCGTGCTCCCTGCGAGAGGTATCCCTTTCTTGAGGAAGCTTTGCTCAGGAGCCTTCACGGACAGGTTTTGCAATTACGCACACGGAGCTAGCGCTGACATCTTGCTACTGCCTGGGTCATCCTGAGTGCTTCATCTGCATTATTTAACCTTCAAAGCAAGGTTATACTCCTCTGAGGTGGAGTATTTAATGCTCATTGCAAGTCCTCTAGAGAGTAGGAAACTTAAAGAGGGCCACCTGATTAGCAAATGATGATGCTGGCGCTAGAACCCAGACACTCTAGTTTGGGGATCTAGACCCTAATTGTCATGCTATCCTGAGCCTTGGCCACCTCAGTTGACTTAAGCCACTTCTCCATTGTGGCATGGGTGTGGGGAGACTCTGAGGCTTAAGAGAAATAATGAAAATGTCCAATATTTTTCTGATGCTTTAGCATTTTCAAATATTATTCCATCTAATTTCTTTAGCTGAATAAAATAATGTTTGATTCATCCTCGAAGTAGTCAAATATTATGTCTGTCTTGTGACCTCAGTGGGAAAATGACATATATCCTCCAGGTGATCCTGAATCATGGAATTGTTACGCCAGCAAGGAGTTTCAATATTCTGAGCAAAATGGCCACTGTATTTGGAAGGATTTGGGGAATTCACGGATGCAGATGGTGTGCCAAGGTGAATTTACCGTGAAGTGAATGGAATTTAACTCCTGGTGCAGGCCCATCTCCTGGCTCTGGGTGGGGCCCTACTAATGTAGTTAATGCATGGTGTTGAGTTAAAGAGCATTTAAGAAATTGTACAGTGCCCTGACTATCACATGTAAAAGAAGCCTGGTAGAGGCTGTCCCAGGTGGAGAAGCAATCCAAACCTTTACAGGACCTTACTTTTAATGAGTTGTGAAGCTGAAGGAAACTTCTGCAAGTAACTCAACAATAAATTGCAAATTCTGATCAACAACTCCAGAGGAAAGATTGAATTATCTTTCTATTCTCTCTGTAGACAGTATGGCAACATATCCCTGAAAGTGGTGATCAAAGAGTATACAACCAAAAAAAAAAAAAAAAAGGCAGCGAAAATATTTCAGAGATGTGGCAGGCAATTAATTAACACCAGTGTTTGTTTTCTTTTAAATTTTATATTTGTGTTATTTACAGCTTCCCCTCCCAATTATGTAAGATGCCATTCTAAATTCTCCTTTTCATACCCAGAATTTGATTCTTGATTTTCATATTCTTTTCCTAAAAGAGTGTCCTTGAAGTTTAAAAGCTTCAGCTTCCACAAGACCTCCTCTGTGCCTAATGGTAGGACTTGCTTATTGCCTTAGAAAATAAATAACAAATGCTTCCTTCTCCTCCTGCACTGGTACACACAGAGACTGAGTCTGCATGGTTACATCACCAAAGTAAAAAACTTTCTGCCCCGAGATGTAGCTAAACCCCTTCATCATTTTCCTAGTTTAGAGGCACCCATGCCAGTTGAAAAGAAGTTTCAAATATGTAATTATCACAAAACCTTGACCTTGAATGAAAGGTAACCCAGAGCTAACTCTTAGTTTGAGATTAAGACTCCCCCTAAGAGACAGCTGGTGAAGACTAAAGCAGGTTAGACTGGCAGCCTCAGGGTCTGGTGGCCTGGTTCACTCCTTTGGTCCTACTGAGTGTCATTTTTCTTCTCTGTGCTCTGATAAGAATTGGCCTAGATGATATTTTCTGGGGGTTTTTTTTCTGTTGAAATGTTTCATTCTGTAGGTCAGTTAGGACAGGAAACTGTTGAGGTTGACTTAACTGATCAAAATAGATCAAAAGTCATTAACAGGTCAGAACTGACAAATACCACAAACACTCACTTGGAGTTTGTTGAGGATGACCACTGTTAGAAAAAGAAAAAGAAAGCATCGTTGCTTTGAAAACTTCCTAGGACAGGTGCCTGAGCTTAACTGTTGACTAAAGAGCACGTTTACTACGGCTAGCACTCACTCCTTCTTGCTGAAGAAAAGGCTTACTTGGTTTTTGCTGGTAGTCCCATTTCTCCTTGGTTAATTATGGTGTTTTCATTCTCTCCTTCCTCTGAGTTGGTTGACGTGTCTATGAAGATCTTTCCTAAGGCAGAGAAGTATGAAATGCTTTGCTGTGTCTAGGAAAAGAAAGCCCTAAAGGAGCTTTTATATTTTGGGGTGGCGGGTGGGGGGAATGAAAGGAAACTTGTCTGAATATAATTAGTTGACTGTTGCCTTTCAAAGATTTCTCCATTTCTTTTCTTAAAATATTCTCAGAAAAGACAGTATTGGCCACAGATTGGCAGTTTTCAGACTGCTTTTTTCGGCCGGAGAGTAGCTGTGAGTCCCATAATTGCATTTCTGTATAAAGTGTTCTGCGCTTTTACGTGATGAGTGTTCTGCAGACACTAAGCACGGAGGAAGAATCTTCTGACCATGGCCTTGAATGACTGTCTCGTTGCTACATATCATGTTTATGTTTTATTCTCTAAAATTCATCGCATTGGGCAAAAAAAAAGTGGTAACATATTTCTTAAATATGTGAAAAGGAAAAAAAAACCCTAAGGAACATTTTGTATTCACTAGTCTGGATTCCCTTAAGTTACATTGTTATAAGATAATTTCTAACAAGCTAACCGCTTCCCCCCAACACTCTTACTTTTATAATTTCTGTTACAATGAATCATATAATTGTATTGCCTCTCTTGTCACCTCCTTATTTATTCTGATGAACAACGGGCCAGCCAGTCTTCACCTCCACCTTGCAGCCCTGCTTCTTCTTTCTCACTCTTTCAGGAGCCTCATTCCTCCCTGCACATGACCTTTCATGAGTTATATAACATGCATTGAAGCCTGACTCTTGAGTTCAAGCATTCTGATGCCCCAAGGATGCCTTTATATCATCCCGTGATGAGAGCAACCAAAGATGTTCTCATACCTTGCTACTGATGCTGCAGGGACCAGCAGCATCAGCACCACCGAGGGTTTATTGGAAATGCAGAACCTAGGGCCCCTCTCCAGACCTACTGTATGGGAATCTGCATTTTAACAAGATCCCTAGGTGACTCGTGTAGTAGGTGTTGAAATTTCATGCATGCACTGAAATTTGAGAAGCACCGCCCTAACAGCGTGAAAGCATTTTCCACGGAGGAGTCAAAGGATCTGCACTGATTTCAGTTGATTAGATTGGGCTCGTTTCTGTCACTGAGCAAGGGAAGGACTCAAGGAAGAGTACTAGTTGTATGGGGGTATTTGACCCCTCCTAAGCTCCAAGGCCCCATTTTACTGGTTGTAACTAATGCACTAAAGCTAGCAGAAGAGAGAATGCATTGAGAGCAAGTCAATGAACGAGTTCATTTTAACCAGTCTGTCTCCCCAAAGCATCCTCATGGCTTTTTCCTCCACTGAATGTCCCTTGACCACCACCAACTGTGGGTCCGAGAGAACCGTTTCTCTGCTGAACTCAGCATTCATCGTGTTTACTCATTAGGCATCTAATCACAGTCGGCCTTGACAATTGCAGGCCTTACTCAAGAGCAATTATACCTTAACATTTCTTAAAGTATGTAGCACTCTGCTGTGTACAAAGGATGTACCCAATACATTAATGAATGAATGTGAAGTTTTCAGGAAGTAGTTCTTCTCTTCAATATATTTTTTTAGATTTTATTTATTTATTTTTAGAGAGAGGGGAAGGGAGGAGGAAAGAGAGAGAAGCATTGATGTGTGGTTGCCTCTCCCTCACCCCCTCCTGGCGACCCGGCCCACAACCCAGGCATGTGCCTGGACAGGGAATCGTACCAACGACCCTTTGGTTCACAGGCTGGCACTCAATCCACTGAGCCACACCAGCCATGGCAATATTTTTTTTTAATGTTTTCTCCTTTTGTCTTGGAAAATTTATTTGGTTGTTGCTCAGAGAAGACTCACTAAATGTGTCCTGAATCTCTCAACGTTTATTTTAGACAATTCTGCGAGTACCACTATCGGCTGTTTCATCGATTGGCTTCTGTATTTTACTCACAGAAAGGCCATTTTTTGCCCCTCCATTACTTTTGTCTTCAAGTATTATGGCTCCCTGTCAGTCACAACAAGCAGTTCTCACAACCACTTTCTGATTTTTCCAAATAATTTTCTTTTCTGACCACTTTTTTATTTTTTTGCTTTCAACATCTTAACTGTACTTGGGAAGTGGAAAAAGAACAGTGAGAGACTTTCCGTTGTGACCTATGTCTCATGTTCTTCCCTGTTGCATCAAATCTCAACTTATTTATCAGAACAATTTTAAAATGTTAATACCTAGAATCTCTCTATCAGACACTTATTTACAAGAGGAATCTAGTTACACGAAATGCATAGCCATTTGGTTTCATTTTTGCTCTTACATTACGATACCACAATGCAAGTCTGAACTCTTCTTTTCTGTCATCTCTACGAATCTCCTTGTTGGCTTCCACCCCTGGACAGCCCTTGTCCCTTATCTCTTCAACACACACAACACTGTTATCGGTTAGATCTCCCCCCACCGCCTCCACATGCGTCATTTTGAATAGGTGGCCCCTGCTAGAAAACCTTTGGTGGATTCTCTCCGTGGATCCCCTCCATGGATCCAGGTGATTCCATGGCCCTGACTTCCTCTTTGAGGTCAGAGGCTACATCACTGTCCCTGGCTCCTAATTCACACAGATGGGATGCAGCACTGTCTGATGACCACATGCATGGATGAGACCAACCTGCTCTCCCATCTCCCATTCTATCCTTGCTCGTGCCTCAGACCCGGGTTCCACCCCAACCAGGCTTTCTCACACATCCTTGTCATTTCAAATTTTCTAACTTGTGACTCTCTTGCTCCCCCAGTTTCCCCATTCTCTACCTGTACCCCATTACACCTCCTCCTTCTGAAATAATGCCTGGCCAAATGCTACTTTTTCTACTGCATTTTCTATCATTATTCCAATCAGAATTCCCTTTTTCCTCCTCACAGTCCCTCTAACAGGCCTCGCTTCTCACTCAGGTGGCCTTAGTCATCGATCTCCCTGTGGCTGAATGTGTGTGTTCAACTCT
Organism: Desmodus rotundus; assembly: GCF_022682495.2. NCBI lineage: Eukaryota > Metazoa > Chordata > Mammalia > Chiroptera > Phyllostomidae > Desmodus > Desmodus rotundus. The sequence goes on from NC_071394.1 coordinate 119,404,171, forward strand.
CTCATTAGAATGAAAACTCTTTGAAGGAGAACCTTCTGATTCTTCTCTAGCACCCAGCACACATTTTCACTAACAGGTTGTTGCTGCTTGTAATTCATAACTTCTAAAGGCCAGGGGAAAACTGCTTATAAATCCAAGGCGGGGCAACAGAACATACACACACACAGACAGACACACACACATTTTTTTCCCTAGACCGCTCACCTTTTTTACCACCAGATGTGTCATCAGCGGCTACGTTATTTATAGGCACCTGTAGTATTGTCTGAGAGAACATGGGCTTGTGGGAAACTTCAGATGATCCGATGTGAATAAGTTGCTTTTTACAGTGGAGATTTCCTCTGTCTTCAGTCTTCAGTCTCTGTGAATTTGGGGGAGCTGCAGTCCGTGGGTGTTAAGGGTGGTTGTTTTTCCATCCGTGACAGGCTGCCTTTGATTCATTACCTTCTTGTGTGTGAATTTTTTATAGAAGGCCCAATGTGCGGTGACTGGAGAGGCCAGAAGTCATAAAGTAAACCATCGCATCTGACTCAGGACGATGTTTACCTCTCCTGCCTTTCCTTTTCATGAATCACAGGTTATCTCCTGTCATTGGGATGGTTGCAGAAGGGGCAGTTGAATGAAAGGGTCTCACTTGGTGTGTGGAGAGTGTCTGGAGACACCAACACCCTTCTACCTGCCTGAGGACAAACATCCCATAGTACAAAGGTGTCTCCTGGTTGTACTTTTGGGAAAGCCCTGTTAAGGGCACATGCTAAGGAGACTTAAGTATGAAGGTTTCCTTTGATGGGTGCTTCATAGGAATGGGTCTAAAAGTCCAAGGATAGTCTTGAAGGTCTTCAGCTTCCTCTTCTACCATCATCTTTATCAGCTCCCCAGGAAGCCCCCCCTGGATAAACCTAAAATGAGTCTACAAACCAGCAGTAGTGTGCTTCCTGTGCCCACACGGCCTCCAGACCAGCCTTCCTTCCAGGTGGATCATCACCCATGGAGCCCTTCCTCCATGGGAATTCCAGAAATACCACTCTTTGTAACATTACTAACCATGGACTAGCAATGCCCTGCCAGCTCTATCTAGGGGAGAAAGGAGACGAAATGAGAATTTTATGTCTTCATCTTCTGGGGCACTTATTGGAAATGGTTGAGATAGAGCACTTTGAATTCGCTGTACCACTGGTAAGCTGTCAGACTGCTGAAAACAAGTATCTTTCAAGATTCTGATGATGATGATGTTGGCGGGGATGTTTGTGGCAATGATATAATCACTTATATTTATTCAGTGCTATGCCGAGCATTTTGTCACCCTCAGAGTGCTTTCCTGTTACTGGTGTATTGATGAGATGCTTAGGTTGTCTTCAGAGCACAGGAGGGAATCTAGTGTGTTAACGGTTCAGTGTTTAGTTCCTGAACAGCTGCTGGAGATCCAATTCCTCCTCTTCCAAGCCTATTGGCTTTGCTGCTCTTCAAGGTTTAACTTTTCTTTTTCCATACAAGCAACTGACTAAATGTTAGACATCTGCGTTGCTTGTGTTCTGCTGATCAAAACAGTTTTGATATCTTTATATTAAATCTTTAATATAATCTTTATTCAAACATTCTCTATAATCTTTGTTCAAACATTCGTCTTTAAGTTACAGGAAAGGAAGCCCCACACAATACGGGACCTCTGATACAATGTACTGTTTTGATTATGATCGGTACGTTAATAAAATGTATGTTCAAGAGACTCTTCTGAGAGCTGTTGAAAGTCTTGGGGAAGCCTGATGGATTCGGCGTTGCTTCTCTTCAATCACCTTCCCATGTTACCCAAGATGATCATGGTGGCAGACTTGGCGCCTGTCCTCTAAATTGAAGTGCCTTGATTTTTCAGAAAAGGAGGGGACAGAGAGGATAGTTGATGACTGTGCTGGTTGCTGGCAGCCACTTGTGTGCACTCTGTCAGCAGTGACCCCGGCTCATTAGGTAGAGGGTCTCAATTTTAGTGAACATTTCTGCCCACAGCCCTCTTGGGTGCATATCTCTTGGGAACATATAAAATGTCTTCTCTTGTTAAAATAGCTGTCAGATACGTACTAAAAGCACAGTAAACGTTGTAAAAATAGCCTTTTGCCTACTTGTCCAAGCAGATGAAAACCAGTGCCAGGAAAACAGAAAAGAGGAGTGATTTGAATAACTTGACTAGCATTGAGGTATATGGGGCAAAGCGCACCACTGTGCTGGAAGTCTGCTCTGGCACCGTTGACCATGCCCGGTGATAATAATTGTTTAATAATTCCTTATGTTGGTAGAATGCTTTATTTATAAAAGTTTCCCTCTCTTGTCATATCTAATTTTGGCGACAGTCCTCTGAGATGGGTATAACTGACCTGCACCCAGAAAGACGATAACCATCTGAGGTGTTCGTGAAGGATCACAAATTTGTCTTTTGAACATTTTACCATTTTTAACCATTGCATTCCCCTCGCTGCTTCCTTTCTGAGTAAACCTAAGATAAAAGCTATGGTCCTGTCGTGTTTTTGTATGTTTGTAGCTGAATTGTAGACAAAGGGGTTGGGAGGGTTGACATCAGAAGCCTTGCTCTTTGCCTTGAAAATTAGAAGCCACTTTTAGGACTGGAGAATTTCTGCTTTTAAGATACGCTTCTTTGAGGGTTTTATCCACCAGTTTTACTGGAGTTCAAGCTCTGTTATGAGTCATTTCCCCCTCTTTTTCTTGTGGGGACATCTTCTCTTTTAAGTACGATGTGGTCTGTCTTCTTGAGGGTTAAGTCACCATGGTCAGTAGAAAAATAATGCCATTTATAAAAGGCTATGGAGGTTGCTACAGTCCTGTAGTTTTGCTTTTCCGCAGAGCTTCAAAGTGCTTAACATAATCTGTGACATGGGCGTCTGTATGTAGGAAAGGTGCTTCTTCATCATGTCAGCATAGAGGTCAAGTACTGTCTTGGGCTTCCTTTCACAGAACGTCTCGAAGATGAATATCTGGATAAAGATAGAGAGAAGAACACAACTGCTTTGACTGGTGTAACATGAGGAACATAGACATCAAATATTTAGTCAAGTTGCTTTTATACAAAAGAAGTTATACCTTGAGGACCGGCAAAGCCTGCTTGTTGAGGATGACGATGCCATTTTCAAAAGATAGGGCAAAGAATGATCGCGATGAGCAGAAACTGTATTCGGTTTGTCAGCATGCAAAGCTAATTTGTATTCTTGCTTTCCTGCAGCTTGCTCGACATGAAAGTTGCCGCCCCCACAACATAAAATGATAAGTTGAGTCATGATGTTGTTTTACTTAATTTTGGTTAAGCACATCACCTCCCACACTAGAATATGGACTTCCTTCTCTTTTTTTTATCGGTATTCATCAGGATAATTTTTCCAATGGACTTGGAACTTCCAATCATCTGATTCTTCTTTCTCAGTGAAAATTTCCTAGAAGAGATGAGCTTCATTAAATAATGACTGGGTTCATGAATTTGTAATTGGAGAGATTTTCTTAAAACTATAGTAGGTTTTAATGTTACCTTCTTATGCACTTTTAAAAAAAGGATTCCATAGTAAATCTTCTGAAATAATACCTTTTATACATAATCCTTTAAAAATGATCATTTTACATACTGAGTTAAGGCAAATGTTATTATACCAAGAAAAATACTCAAATTTCACACATTTTGAGAATAGTTCCTCAGATCCTCAGGTATATAGGTTGTGCTCAATATATATTTGTGTGGTGGAATAAAAGCAAAAAATATTACAGAGATTAGGAACACAAACTAAATTATAGCAATATATTGACTTAGAAGTCAGCTTGTGCTTGTTATATCTTTTTAGCTTTGACAGTTTTCTGAAGGAGAAGTTTATCCACAACTGTTAACTCTGATTGAAGGAACTGTTTATTTACCTTTTTAATTTTTTTGCTAGATTATGTGGAGGGAGATACACTTTCTCACGTCGGTCAGCTTGAATTCACTATTCATTTTGCCTCTTGGGGTCCAAGCACTTTAGTATTCAGCTTTCTCAGGATACTTGCTCCTCAGATCTTTCAAAAACGTCCTCCTTTAAGCTTATTTCTCCCTGGTGATTGGGAAAGGATTTTTATCCTTCAAAAACATCATGTAAAATCCATACTTAAAAATTAATCTAAAGATGATCTTCCAGGAAGAATCTGTACAATAGCAACCAAATGCCTTGGGGCCGATTACGTTTCTGCTCCCTGCCTCATCCTAAAACATTATTAGAGTCTGAGTCACGTAACAGAGTTATTTGGGTTGGGCTTGACATGACCTGTACACACGTCTAATAAGATTCTGTGATAATGCTGTTTGTGATTTTCCCTAGCAGCTGGGCAAATTGAGACCCACTGCTCGTGGGCCTGGGCACCTCTATACAGTGCGCTCACAGCCCATACCTAACCCCTAAGTCTGTTCCTGTTGAGTTCTTCACTCCATGTAAAATAAATCTTTTACTCAACTGTTTTTTCAACTCTAGCTGCACATTAGAATCATCCAGAGAGCTTGTAAAACAGTCCGAGTGCCTGATCCAAGCCCCTGGAAGTTCTGATTTATTTCCTGCTGGTAGGACCTTGACGTCAGTGTAGTTTTAAAAAGAGCCCCGTTGTCATTCTGGTGTGGATCCCAGGTTGAGAAACACTGAGGTCACCTGTTCCAGATAGTTTAGAAATGGGGCCTTTGGCTAGAGAGGTCAAGGTACTTACTTGATATTCCCCAGCAAAGAAGTACCATTTATTGGGCTCAAAACCTCCCATCTTCTCTGACTGTTGTACTAAGTCCAGTATAACAAATGTGAGGCAGGTTTTGGAGTAGAGCAATGGGAGAATGAGAAAAGCCCTTTACTTCTAGAAACTCACCTGCAGAGAGGGGTAAATAGAAGCTGATCTAAAAGGCTACCTCACCATGAGGGGGATTAAAAATCAAGGCCAGAATAGGCAGAGACCTGCGGGGTGGGTTGGCTGTAAGTGGTAAGGATGACCCGGGTCTGCAAGGTTGGCTATGACTCAATGGCCCTATTGTCTACTTGTTAGCCTTAGAGTTATACTTCTCCACCTGCTTCAAGGAAACAGAAGGGAAGCTGGGAAGCTGCCTGCTGGCATTATGTCCACACTGACCACACTGAGCCAGATCCAACATGGACAGTCAGCATGCTAACAGCCTTGGGCCTCTTCTCATGCATAGGGTCAGGCACCAGGTGGCCTTGGAGAAGCTATTCTCTGCATCCCTTCTAGTCGCACTCAACCTCACAGGTGCTAGCAGAGGTGCTGCACTGTTTCTGGGGCCTGCGCAGGCAACCTTGACGATCACCCTTTGGCAACTGTGAACTGGTTGATCTCGCGGGGAGGTGGAAATGCTGGGGGTAGGAAAGGCAGTTAACTGATCAAAGGGTTATTGATGAGTGTTCAGCAGAAAGGTATATCAGATGACGGAGGCCTTAAATGCCAGCCCGTGTAGTTTAGGCTTATGTTTCTGAGTCACTGTCAAATTATAAGTTGAAGAATGACAAAGCATTGCAAGGCCAGGAGTTTGTGATGATGTGAACTAGCACATCTCTTTCTTCTTTTCCCATAATGCCTTGCAGTTAGCAAAAGGCAGGGGAGCCTGCCACAACCTTCCTATGCACCAAGTGAGCACATTGGGGCTGGATTCCATCATCAGCACTAAGTGATTTTTAAAAACAATCATTCCTCGCCCCGGTCAGGTAGCTCGGTAGGTTAGAGGCCCTGGTCAGATAGCTCAGTAGGTTAGAATGTCGTCTTAATACACCAAGGTTTCGGATTCGATCCCCAGTCAGAGCACATAAAAAAAAAATCAACCAATGAATGCATGATGCTCCTCTCTCTCCCTTCCTTTCTCTCTCTGCAATCAATGTCAAAAAACCTATTACAACAATAAAAAGGGGCAAGGGCAGATTTAAAAACAAAACAGAAACAATCATTCCTTCTTTGCACTTGGAAAGGTATATGGGAAAGCTCTTGGGGGTCCCAGAACTTTCTTCAGGTGCTGTCTAGAGCTCAGTCCAACCAAAGTACCCTGCTGAATCCTCTGGAATAAAGTGTGAAAAAATGCAAAGAAAGACACAGATTCATGAATTCCAGAGAGCACCTTCTTTTGCCTGGGCCTCACTCATAGACATTTGCACCAGATATGCTTGCACCTCAATTATCTCAAACATATGATTCACATACTTCTGGAACTCTGAAGAACTTAAGAGTCACATTTGGGGACCTCCATAGAATATTTTTTTTATATCTAAAGTCATTTTAATGAGCTTGAGACTGGGAGGTTGGGTTAATTAGACAATATATATAAACCACTGCAAGGAATTCATCAGGGTGGAGAAGGTTGCCAACAGCCCAGAAACTTGGTATTTTAGGGCCCTTTTTACTTCATAATCTCCATGACGATATTGGGGCAAATTATATAGCCATTTTTAGAGAGCAGCACTCTTAAGGAGAACTTTCTGCAATGGTGACAATCTCTTGTATCTGTGCAACAGCCACCTGTGGCTTGCCATGTGGCAGGTGCAGCTAAGGACCTTAATTTTAAATATTATTTTATTTCAGTTAACTTAAATGTCAATAGCTGCACGTGTCTACTGGCTACCATCATAGACAGAACAGTTGTAGAGGGTCCTTAAAGTTCCCATTTTCCTCAAATCCTCTCCTGAAATACATTCAGGTCATTTCTTAGCACCTATAATCACAGTGAGACAGATTAAGTTATTTGTACTTTTCTATTCTTGTACTTGGGAATTATATAGGCCATTTCTATCCCGGACACATGATATATCAGTGTTTATGGAAACACTCTTTAGTAATACACCCTAATAATAATGCTTTGTTGTCAGAGGATCCAGCCAGGTCTCTTATCACCTGCGTTTTTAGTTTTAATCTTAAAAAGGCTGTAAAAAGAGTATCGTCCTGCAGGAGAAAAATGTGCTTAAGTCTCTGCACATGTTGTGCTCAGGATTATAAACCCTTCGAACTCGTGGATGCACCGGGTAAAGAGAAGTTTAAGAGGCAGGTGAAGGTCTCGGAGGAGCAAAGTTGCCCTGGAGGAATGCGTCTAATTAGGTTTAGCTGCCACTGCAGGAGTCCAGGGGAAGGGGTGCCCTGAGGCCATTGGGATTTTCCCGGGTGAATAAATTCTTCCCCTTTGGGTCACCTAGAAACTCACCCTTATTTGGCATGCCTGTGACTTACGCCCTCCAAAAAAAACTTTGACAAAAAAAGGCTAGTATTTTCTATAAAATGTTAATTTCCTTACTGTAGGCTTATGTGGGCTTTGACTGGAAAATTAATCCGGGTGCTTCAGCTCTGCCTGACGTTGCCGTCATTGAAATGGGGCTTAATAGGAATTACTTAATGCCTCAGAGTCAGACTCGCCTTGCTTTTTTCACACAGCCTTTTATCTTAGAGGCTCAGGGCTCTGCATTTTGAGAGGTTGTGCCAGCTGACTTGAGCCCTCACGGGTTTCAGCTTGTTGCAAACCTAGTTCAGTCCATTTTTCTCACTTCTGGAAACTTCTGCTATTCATGGCTTGTAGGTTTACCATGGAATCTAGCCCTTGTCCTTAATTGTCTTCTGCCTCTACCTCAGCAGGAGTAGTACAGACAGCCAACCATTTAATACAAAACACATTCCTTAAGAAGTCAGGATGGAACTTAAAGGACAAGTGGCATCCAAGCCAGTAGGCAAGTCCTTCACCAGTGGGACTTCCTTTCTAACTCTGCCATGTGTCTCCTTCCAGTCCTGTGGCCTTTGATTTCAGGTCTCCCTGGGACTGAGGAACCCTGGTTTTTGTACTTCCTTCTATCCGTGTGGCCCAGTAGAACTTTGTGTGTTGATAAAAAATGTTCTGTGTCCATCTATCCTGGTCACATGTGGCTACTAAGCACTTGATAATGGCTACTGTGGCTTGAAAGTGAATATGTGATTTTATTTAACTAAAGTTAAATTGGAAAGCCTCTGGCTACCCTGTTACACAGTGCAGCTCTGGGTCATCCCATTGACTTAAGGACAATGAGCCTTGAGAGAAGCACCTTCACTTGGCTACTCCGTGGGCCTGTACCTTCCTCCACCAGCTCTTCCAAGAACAGAAACTCTCTGACTTCTTTATATTGTAAATTTTGACTAATGAACCTTGAGCTTTTTATTTTATCTTTTTCACTGACACTATACACCCTCCATGTCTGGGTTCCATATTTTATTTCCTCATTGCCCAATTCCTTCTGTGAGCATAGCTTTATTCCTTGTCCAGCAATTGCAAATAAATCTATTTTTTTTAACAAATGAGAAGAATTTATCAGAAGAGTAGGTCTCTGCTGGTACTTAAGAACAGGCTGTGAAACTTGGCTGTAGAGGACTTAGGGAAGCGGAAAGCTGGGAACAAGTGTCTCTTGGTACCAACCCCCATGTTCAAGGCAATGTTCAAGATGCTGGAGTACCTCTGTGAACTAAACAAGTCTGTGTAGACAGGTTAGCAAACAGGATTCTGCTCCTGTGTCAGGGCTAATGAGTGCAGAGAGTGATGGTGACTGTTCATCATTTCAGAAGGGGCTGTCATGTCCCTATCTGAAGAAGGCAGATATTTCAGGTAAGAACATTCTAGTCGGAAGGAACGAAAAATAAGTTCAACTGCCCTAAAACCAGAGTGTGCTGGTCATCTTTTCCCCTGATCTCTACTCCCTCCCCCATGGTCTCTCATCTTTGTTTCTCTCCTTTTATATTAACCTCCATTACAAATCGCAATCCATTGGTGTTGGTAAAGAAATTACACTCAGATGGATCAAGTAGTGAAAATGTACATCCCAGACACCTCTGTGGCCCTGCAGCATTTTACATAACTTGGCTCTCACGTTGCAGGTTAAACAGACAATGTTGCATGGGAGTAGTATTCCATTGTGTAAATGCACCACAGCTTCTTCATCCAGTCATCTACTGATGGGCACTTGGGCTGCTTCCGAATTTTGGCTATTGTAAATAGCGCTGCCATGGACATAGGGGTGCCCTTATTCTTTCAAATTAGTGTTTCAGGTCACCCCAACAACTGCAATTAAAAAAAAGATTGTGTGGGGGCAATTTGAAGGTACGTTAGCTGCATATCAGAGCTTGCATAAAAAGTCTTCTTAAGAACTAGAAAGTATGATAATTTGACTTCCCAGTCAAAGGTAATTCAAATCATTTCAAAGTTGAAGTTACTTATTCCACCCTTTCCCTAGTAGGAAATGATATTTCAGTATGCAAATGTGGCCATTCCTCCTAGATGCAAGGAGCCCGCCAATGCCAATAGTATGTGAGAAAAGGTACTTCCAGCACTTGGAGTATAGTTCTCATTTTTTGTATTAAAGTGGCCTCCTGGAATCTATCCCGACTCTACTGCAGCCTGTTGACAAATAACGTCATCATGTAAACACTATTCCCTGTCCTGCCCAGTTTGAATGGCGTTGGTAGCGCTTGCAGAGAAGTTGGTTTTTCACTCATCGGAGGGTTGCGTCATGCAAATGGCTCCATGCTGTTTACTGCGAGGCTCTCAGGGCACGCCGGCATTGAGAAATGCCCGGGGAAGTCGAAGACCAGCCTCACATTTCCTCATCCAACTGCACTGTGAGAAAACAAGAGAAGTTGCCCAGTTTAAGGGCAGATTCTCAGATTTTGTTTCAGATTTCCTGCCCTTTGTTGTCTTTTCTTGAAGCCTTAACAATACTTCAAACTTGTTTCTTTTTAATTTCACTTCCTCTCCTTGAAAAACATGAAGAGCGTGTGTGTGTGTGTGTGTGTGTGTGTGTGTGTGTGTGTGTCTGTCGGTGGTGGTGGGGCGAGGTTTCAGAACGTTTGGTGCTATCTTAGAAGCCAACCCAAGCGCTTTTAGAAGTGGATCTGTAAAAGTACGCTAGAAGTGGTTTCTGCATTTATTTCCTTCAGGTTGACTCTATTTCTTTTCCTTCATTTGCATTTTGGGGAAAATCAGCCTTGAATAGAGGACAAAGTAGAAGGAGCTTGATTTTGAATTTTTGGCTTTTAATTCAACCAACATTTATCCGGCCCTTTTTATGTGGCAGAGCCTGGACTGCGGCCATCACCGTGGAACAAGACAGGTGACACCCCTGTTCTCAGAGGCTTACAGCCTGCACTGCCGACCTTGCCACTTACTTAAACGCTGTCTTCTGCTAATCTCCTATAACCACTTGTCAGGCGTAATCAAGGCTTCGATTAAGCAATAGGATGTTTTTACGCAACAGAACCTTTTGTTATTATTCCTTATCACTGAGGCTGAGCCCAGAGAATGGAGTCAGAGTAAACATAGACTAGAAACATTAGAAATGTGCTCCAGGCCGTTGTTTTAAACTGTGACAGTAAATGTCTCTGCTCTAAATCAAAGTTTCCTCCACATCCCCCGTAAAATTAGAGGAAATGCCTACGGGGCTGAGTGGAAAGTGACCCTTCCATAAATTTCCTTCCTTCCTTCCAACCTCGTGATGCACGTGTAGTTCTGTTCTTGCAGGACTGATCAGCGGCAGGGTTCAGGTTCAAGTCTGTGTACGTGTGTTAAGGGGGAGACATGTACTTAAACAGCATACTAGGAAGTTCCAAGGGTGGGTTTCTCAATCAGTAGAGAAGTAAACGCCCTGCTTGACAGTCCTGAAGCCATTTTTCTTCGAAGCTGAAACAGCATTCCATTCTATTTAACCAGGGCTGCCATGTCTAAGCTGGGCCACATTTGAATTCTTCACTTGTGGGGGTTGAATTGTGAATATTTTCCGAAATGAAAGGGACCTTAAAGGTCATAATTGCAATCCACCTCTCTGATTGGTCAGAGGACAGGCAGAGAGTAGTTGAGTCCACAGCCTCCTCTACTGCAACCTGCTTCCATCCCAGCACAGACGGAGTGTTCCCTTGAAGTAGAGCTCACACAGCAATATCGCATAATTAATTTTACATAAGTATATGGCCTCAAGGAGAAGAGATGAAGAAATACTGTTTTCCACATGTCTGAATGGCACAGAACACTTCTTAACTAGACACTTGCAAATCTAGTCAAACTGGTGCTCATAGTCCTCTGATTGTCTCATCTGCTGTCAATCAAAATGTCCTGGTTTTACTTCCTTAAGAAAGCCAAACCCCACTGTCCCAACACTTGAGAATTCCACAATCTCAAGGCGCCTCACTGCTCCCCCATTCTGCACGTCAAACACTAATTTTATTAGCGGTGCAGCCGAATAACATATGAAAGGGTCTCCAAGCCACAGCGGATCAGCTTTTGCCTGTTGAGTATTGTGCAGAGTCAGCAGAAAATTTGAAAATTGAACTCGATCCTAAACTGGTTATGAACAATATTTTAAAACTGGGTTATTTGGTTCCAGAAGGTTTGTTTATATACTTTTGGGAACATTATTGTAAGTCTGTGATTGATTCCATCATATCTCTGTGAAAGCTTTGGAGCATAGAAGTAACAAAAAGCTGTATTTCAATTTGTCTCCTCACACAAATTTCCTGAAAGACTTTTAAAAAGTTATCAAACTGCTGCATTCTATGGTGGGAATAGACTGACCCAAATCTTGATTAATTATTTTGTCCCGCCTTGCCTGGAAATGTCTTTCCTGGGAGAGAGCACTGCGTGCATTTCCGACCAGAGAGTGCTTGTGTGGCCCTCTTTATCGTCTAGACAATTTTCACCTGTACTTGACCCTAGAAAGCACCATTTCACAGATCAAGAAACAGGGGTTCCAGGAAGTCAAGTGGCTTGTCCTTGGTCCTACGGTTAAGATTGGCAAAACCTGAATTCACTCACAAGTCTTTGACCTTAAAACTCTCGGACTTTGCCAAGCTGCTCTTATGAGCTATGTCTCCTAATATAGTGAAGTACTTAACAAAGAATCAAAGCTCTTCTCCAAGAAATTCACTGCTCCCCCTGCTCCTACACCTTCTGCAGGCCACACTCAGTGTCTTTGTCTTCCAAGGACTTTGAGGAAAGCTCTGTTCCAAGCCTTTACAATGGAAACATCTATTTTATTGTTAGCGGCAGGAAGGATGCGGGTTCCATGTGACCTGTGGCTTTGTCTTTCAGTTATCTGTCATTGATCTTGGATAGGTTATTTCACCTCTCTGACCCTCAGTTTCCCCACTAAAATGGTGATGACAGAATTACACGGTTGTTGTGATGAGCAAATTAAATAGTCATCACAACGCTTAGTGCTGGACGGGGCATTTGTTCTGCCTTCAATATGTGGTGATGATAGAAATAATAACTATGATTATTACCCCACACTTATCTGATGTTTAGGATAGAAAGTTTTCCTTTTCCTGGAACCAAAATGTGAGTATCCACATTAAAGAATCAAATATATATTAGAAATTATCCATATCAGAGAGTTGAATCATGACTTTTTACATTTCAGTTAAACCCCTAGTATTGGGAGAGAATATTGAATGGACATGTTAAATAATCATTAATGGTAAAAATTCAGTTGGCCCCAGGGGCCAGGCAGGGGGCCAGGAGACACCAGGGAATGGCAGGAATGAGGCAACTTGAAGCTACTTGCTTATACCACCTTAGGGCCCACCACACCTCACCTGTTGTCCGAGGCCCACTGTAGCCAAATCTTTGTACTTTCTTAAGTGGAGTTGGAAATCCGGCTGTTCACGGGAAATATCCTAACTTTAAAACTTGGTTCGCATTTTAAAAAGAAAAGATGTTTAGGCCAAACAGAACACAACTGTGAACTGTACCTGGCTCCTCCTCCCCCTCCTCCCAACCATCTCTGCTTTAGCATCTCCCACCCAGGTCTACATTGGAGTTACTTGGTTTTCAGAAACCGAGTGTCTTGGGCCTCACCCTTTAGAGCCCCTCCCCCCAGTGTAGTACTATTTCCAGTCCTTTTCCAGAGCTTGAATATAGCACTCATCTGCTTTCACTGATATTTGCACGTATTTAGTAAAACTGTAATTGAAAAACCTTGCAGGCACTGGCTCTGCACCCAGGATGCTGCAGCATGTTGGGGGGAGTGGGGGGGGGGTGAGGGATGGTAAAAACTTCCACCAAGTTTATCAAGGAAAAGCCCGGTCTCACAGGAAATTGATATTCAGACCAAATTCCTTGCTTAGGTGAAGCACATGACTCATCTCAAATGCTTGTTTCTCTGATTCTCTAATAGCTGCTGTCTTTAAAACAGTCCTTTCTTACAACATTTTGTCACCCATTTTTGCATTAACTTGCCTCAGTACTTTGAGATCAGGTGTGCTTTCACCACGAGGTGAATAACTAATTATTGAAAAGCACATCTTCACGTACAGCTTTCTCATTTTCAGTTCTTTTGATAAAAATCATCATTGTGCATGTTTTTTCGTTCCCTGCGAGAATGTAAGCACCTTGAGAAAAGGACCACGCCTGACACCGTCCCACATCTGCTCACGGGTTTAAGATGAGGGCACTCACAGAGCAGGTAAATAATGCAAATTTGTTTAGATTGGTTCATTGTTCTGCTAAGTGACAAATTATTTTAGCTGAATTATAATGTTATAAAATTCCATAAATTGTGTGCTCATTATCTTGCCTCTAAATAGCACACAATTGTGCTATGTACCAATTCTGTTTTGACTGTCACCAAGAGAATTAATCATCTTTTATTTTCAATAACCTCTGGGTGATTTTCTTTGTTGCTACAGCACTTCATCCAAGTTCTATCAACTGAGGGAGAATTGTTTTCTCAGTTGCTATTACTTTATGTAAAGTACTAACTTGAAAGCACTTCCAAACACAAGAATGAAGTTAATTTTATCAACTGGATTCCTCTTGTCCTCAGCCCCAGCCCGTGCATGCTCCTGGTTTGGGGCTCAAATCCCTCCAGTTGGGATTGGCCAAATAAACACACTGTGGAAATCAGTTTTACCAGTGACAAACTCAAATCGCCCCAGTGTGGATGGCGGTTTTTGCTGCCAGCTGCTCACCCCTGCCCAGATTTCAGTAGTTTGCGTTACCCACCTGATCCTTATTAAAGATGAAGGAAGGTGAGCAAGAGGCCTAAAGCGTTCCAGCTTTTTGAATATGGCCAAGTGCTGGTTTTGTGAAATACTGCCTTTGGCAACCGTGTGGATTTTTTCCATCTGTGAGAGTCATTTTAAATGTTTGGGTTTTGTCTCCTAATAGGTGACCTGATTCTGGGACCTATTTTTAAAAAAGGGCACGTTCTGCAAGTGTTAGAACTCAAACCGCACGTCATTCCTCAGTGGTCCGAGGGAATCGGGGAGAAGCAGGAACACAGTGTGCAAATCTGGGAGTTACCGGGGCTGTGGGGCGGAGCGCGTTAAATAGGGAAGGACGCAACTGACGTTCCAGATCAGTTACTCTACGTTTGTCACTAGAAAATGCCGCCACTTTTCCATTCAGCTACAGTTTATTTTATTCTGTATATGGCTTCTTTAAAATGCCCTCATGAATCAAAATTTTAAAAATCGTAAAGGCACAGTCAAGTTTTTAATTTAAAATACTCCGTTAGATAATCCCTTTGGTGCACCCCGTAATTCCTTAATTTACTTGTTTGGTGAAAACGAATTCATGTTTATGCAGTTTTCTTAAAGCAGTCCAGAGTGAGCCATTAAATTCGTGAGACAAAAAGGCTCCGGAAACCCAAACCCTCAAAGCGAAATCCTCTCCGTGGAGAATGTACTCCAGGGAGGGAAATTACTCACACGCACGCGTGAGCGCACCCACACCCTCCTCTCCCGTTCATTCATAATTACCTACACAATCGTCAATGTAGGCCGGAGTTCTATTAAAAAGTTCTACAGCTCTCCAGATTCACTGATTTGCTAGTTCTCGACTTTTCGGTTTTTAAAAGAGGCTTTGCGTCCATTCCGTTCATTTTAGAATCGAATATTGTTCTATTATGAGATCAGGTGGACAACGTCTGGGACTTTTTCGGTGCCTCCTCAACTCTCCTCGCCTGTGTACATATAGTTTGGGACAAGCCAACCCTGTGACCCATATACACATCTAGAACGACCGTGCGCCTCTCGGTCTTCCTGTCTGTGAAATGGAACACGCCTGTTTGTTGAATAGCTCTGTGTTTTCAGAGACCTGACATCTAGATTGTCGGGATCTCCCATTCTACTAACCCCCCTGGTCTGGGCTGTGTTCGCAGCCCAGAGTGCCTTTGTATCTCTGCTCGCCTCCCAAACCCACCATCCTTCAAGGAGGGTCCCCTCCGTGAAAGTGGGGATTCCTGCATGGGCTCTCTCGCCTTCTCTGACCTCCTGTTTGCAGTTAACGGCAAGACGGTTGCATCTGACCATCTTGCCTGTCAATCTAGAATGTCAGCCACAGGAGGGCAGGGACCAGCCCTATGCTTGTTTTAAATCTCTTACTGTGTGAACATTATAGACATTTGATAAATCCTTAGTTGTTGGCCATGCAGTAGGCAATGTCAATGTGGAAAAATATCTATCTTGTCTTACTAGGTTTTTGACTAGTAAGAATGATTTCCCTGCCATTTCAAAGAGATTTTAGAGTATCGATTAGGTCATCCTTGGACGGTTTTTAACAAGTGTTATTATAATGAAAACATTTACATGAAAAGAATTGATGTCTTTAGGCTGCTTGTCTGTGTTTCCTTCCTGCCCACACTGTGGTCTCCCAGTTAACGAAGTGATGTTTCTCCTGTACTGGCCTGGGTGCCAGAAGCTCCACCTCTCCTGCTCTCAAAATACTTATAACTACTTAGAGACTGAGGGTTCAAATACGATTTGAAACTAAAAAGGTGTTGCATTGCACTAGAAGTTCCAATTATGCAATAGATGTTCAGAGAAGAGAACTATTCCTGAAACATCTCTGACGTCATTACAAGGTGTTTTTTGTTTGTTTGTTTATAGTAATTGGCCGAAGTATTTGATTAGCTTGAGGATGTCCTTCTTTCATGAGGAGTCACAAAGGGACACCTCCGAGGTTGAGTGACTTGCTTTGTTCTAGGCGGGAGGACGTGTGACAGACTGATAGACTTGTCCCACCTGGTCTCAAGGGCCACGCGTGGGGTGTGTGTTGCCAGCATCACAGCCCATGGCTGCCGTCTGCCAGATGGTTGCCTCAGTGTCTGACTCTGAAATGCCAACTGCAATTAAAACCTTTCTTTCAGAGAACAAGTCTTTCTATTCTGGGCCCATGTGGTGATCAGAGCCTCAGGGCTTTTCACTGTTTGAGAGGCCAGGCTTCAGAGGAAAGCAGATGGAAAGAATTGTAAGATGAGACAGGCCTTTAAGAAAGGTGAGGAATAGTACAGCAGGTCCTGGAAGAACGGCGTTTCATTCAGAGTCATTTCATTATAACGTTGATGGGATGCCATAGGGACTTAACTCTGTATCAACTAGCTTATGGTCCAGTTGGTTTCATTATCCATCATGTCACTTAAAGTCCAAGAACAGTCGGTGACCTCAAGTGAGGACAGGGTGTGTTTGATTTTGCTAGATCCAAAGGGAGTGGAGAAAGGGAAATAACTGCCAGTCAGCAATTGGGTTCTTCACAGCCTTTCTACTCAGTGTGAACCAGCAGCGTGGACATCACCTGGGAACAGAGTCTCAGGCCCTACCTGTGCTGGTCAGTGTCACCAGCGCTTTAATCAAACACAATCTAGCTGTTGCTGTGCAGGTACTTTGTAGTGTGATTAACAACTACAATCAGTTGACCTTAAGAGACACTTACCCTAGATAATGTGAATGGGCCTCATTCAATTAGCTGGAAAGCCTATGAGAAAAAACTGAGTGGTTTCGGAGAAGAAATTCTGCCTCAAAACAGCAGCATTGACTGCTGCCTGAGTTGCCAGCCCACCAACCTGCCACACAAGTGTCAGACTTGCCAGGTCCACGGCTTCATGAGCCGGGGTGCTACCCCACACCTGTGGGCTAAACGTATTCCCCAGGGATTCACTGGCTCATTAACAAGTGAGAAGCACAGCCCTCAGGCTAGTGAGTTCTAGGCACCAGTTGCCATGGATTATTCTATGAGCTGCTGCACTTAATTGTGTCAATTTTAGTGATTGTGCTATGAAATATACAGTACGAAGTAAGATACCCAGAGGTGTTTGTAAAATAAGTGACTTCTTCAGTGCCTCCCAAAACATGCTACAGAACAGCAGTAGGTAGATGCACGAATTCAAGGACACATGAATACATTTCTGGTAAAGTGTTTAGGTTATATTTAGAATCTTGAGATTTTGCATAATTGGTCAGCTAATAGTAGACACCCTTCCAGAATAGGAGTCCAGAACTCAGAATTCCAGAATGGGAGTCTGGGACTCAGAATTCCTATCCAAAACTTTTAATATTTATCTGGAATAAGTCTAAACCTTATTAGGTTGTTCATCTCTGACCTTCAGAGATAACAAGGTAGTTACAGAAATAGACACAGCTAAGCATTTGCTTAATTCACGTTCTCAAGACCTGGAAACTCTGTCTCTTGGCAATGAGTTTGGGGAAAATGCGCCCTAAAATGAGGAAGGCAGTATGACCCAGACTAGAGGTCTGGATGTATTACTCACGGGTTGGTTTGAAGAGAAGTGAAATGTGATGGGCCATGTGATGCCATCATATGCTGAGAGCAGCTGCCCGTGTTTACTTCCTTTACTGAATGATTTTCTAGGGGAGAGACATTAGAACCTTTTCGAGGGGAACATTATGAATAGCTAATTTGCCTGTTACGGGCAGAAAGTTCTCTAAAGATGGCCAGCTGTTCCCAGAAGATCTGCAGGCACAACAGTGTGGTGAATGCAGGGGGGCGGGGAGGGAGGCGGGTGGGGGTGGAAGAGGGTATAGGGGCAATAACTGGTAATGGAAAAAATACAATCAAATGAACTATGAAAAAATACACTGCCTTGATATGACAACATTTTAACTAAAGAGACTTAGGAGGGTAAATGAACAACCTGAATTAAAAGTAATTTTGACGTTGGGTAGGGTTTGCTATAGAGTTACTTAGGTGGCTCTTGCTGTGTTGTTTAGGGTGATAGCTCTGTCCCTGACTATTTATATATACATTTATCCCTTGGCATCCTGGGGCTGGGGCATTGGTTCCAGGACCCCCCATAGGTACCAAAATGCATGCGGACTCGAGTCCAGGTGACCTGCACACACCTTCCTGTATACTTTTAAAATCATCTCTAGATTACTTACAATATCTAATACAGCATAAATAGGAATTATACTATATTATTTAGGAAATAATGACAAGAAAAAAGGAAGTGTTTAGTACAGATGCAAACATCATAGGCCTAACTACATGTCAGCAACAACTTGAGCTAAACATTTTTTTTCCAAGTTGTTTCCATCCAAGGTTGGTTGAATCCATAAATGCAGAGCCGGTGCATTAGAGGGCCACCTTTATGCATTTACTTTATGCATTTATGCATTCCTTTCGGCTCACAAACCTTGTGTATTAAACCTAAAGATGTTGTTTGACAGGTGAGGTCCTGGCAGGCACTTCTTTCCCTGTGGGTCAGAATGCACAGAAGAAATTGTGCCTTCCCCCCTGTGCACACTCGCCCTCCATCCCACTTTGATTAGCAGCGTACTGTGTACTGTTTAGCATGATAGCAGTGACTCACCTTTAACAACTAGGATTCTTCAAATGGAGCTTATGGACCTTCAGGGAATCTGTGAACCAACCCTCTGAAATAGTGAGCGAAAGTCTGTATGTGTGTCTCTCCGTCCGCTCACCCCAAAGTGAGTTCACAAAGCTTTTATCAAAATAAGGCGACCCCAACAAAGGTTAAGGTACCTTTGCCCTCTACACTTAACTCTAGCTCAGCAACGTAGTGATTCACAAAGGAGAATTACCGGCTTAGAGCGGAGGCTGGATGTTTATTGACTGGCTGGAATTGGAGGAGCCTGCTGAAGTGAGCTAATAGCCAGTGGCTGGCTGGGGAGGGGCTGGAAATTGCAGTGAATGTGTCCTGCATGAAGGCTTTCAAATCAAAACAAAGCTGATCAACATAAAAGGTCTGCTCACTTTAGCAGGGGTCGCTTTTACTGTAGTAAAGAAAAAAATGAGGCCTCCTTGCTGGATACTTACTAGGTGATATCACGTGAAAACTTATGCACCTTAACTAGCACACAATAGGTCTTCAGAGAAGTTCCCAACGTACACCTTCCCCTGTCTCCATGTGCCTGTGCCTCCAAGTCTGGAGTAAAGTTGGCTGTTCACCTCCTTCCAGAATTCAATGGACAGGTCTTCTCTTTTCCGGCCTCACCTTCAGGCCTGTGAATTGCACAGCTGCAGGGGCCCTGATTGCACAGACTGCAACCTGAGTGGGCCCCCCCGCCCCCCCACCTCCGCCCTGCCAGCTGTGCAGCTGGTGACCTTTCTTTATTCTTCTCTTTTCCTTCTTTCTTTTTTTTTTTTTTTGGTGGCCTTTTTTTGTTGTCGGTCTCTTCACTGCTGATGGTGTTTTGCAGACATCAAATCCAACCCCTTACACTTGTCACCACCTCTGTGGCCACCACTGCTGTTTCCAGCACAGTCTCATCTGTTTTTATTTATCACTCCTGAATCCTGTCACTTTTCTCACACTTCTAGCTTTTATGAGTAAAAGACTGGACAGCCCCCCCAAAAGATGCATTTCTCCCCAAAGTGTAAAAGTGCTAATCTCATAGCTTTGGGTAATTTTTTTTTCCTCTGGGAAATTTCCAGCTTTATTGAGGGGCTCCCGTGTCAGTCACAGAAGTTGTGTATGTGTTTGTGTGGTTGGGGGGCACGATTTGTTTTCTGTTTTGTTTTGTGCCGGTCATGCTGTTTTTCAGCTCATTCTAGGTCAGGGGTCTCAGCCTTGGTTACACATTAGAATCATCTGGGCAGCTTGTACAATCCCTGCTGCCCAGGCGACCCTCCAGAATAATTACATCAGTGTACATATCCGGGGTGTTCATTATTTTCTAAAGTGCCCTAGGTGATGGATTCCAACAGGCCCCCAGGTTGATAGCCACCAAGCTTGGCTAAAATCCTAACATGCTGGGAGACTGAATTCCAAGTCGTGGAGGCTTGATTTTTATATTTAAAAACAAAGCTTCATCACCACCAAATAAATGTTTGTCGTAAACATAGTCTATTAAAAATAAAAACCAAAGCAAAACATGGCCTACCTTTTTTTTTTTTTTTTTTGCTTTGCTCGTGCCTTGGAGGAAAACCTAAAGGGTTAAATAATTTGTTTCACCAATGGATCCAAATCTAACCATTGCAGCAAAAATATATATTCATTGTTGCTTTAGTCCCAAATTTAACACAAGTTTCAGAGAGCACTTAGGCCTGTATTTTTAGCTAAGCATAGAGCTCTAGTGCTGGGAGACACTGAGAATTTCAAAATAGTTTGCTACCTAAAAATATACTTCCTGAAATGAACTTGAGGCCTGGGAGGGATGAATGGGTTTATTTTTTCTTCTATATTTAATGTTACCACAAGAAAGCAAATCTTGAATTTATATATGTTTATATTTTTAGAGGCCCAGGAAACAGGTGCTCCGTCCAAGTGACAAAGAGGGCTGAGTGGCAAAGTGTCGATGCCAGAAATCTAAAATTTGCAAACAGGGAATGACCGTGGCATTGAAATTGCCCCTCTGGCTTTAGGCAGGGGCATACTGAACACAGGGAGGAGAGGAGGAGGCTTTCCAAGTGTGATTTCTGGGAGAAACACACCTCCCAAGTTTCTAAGGTCCAAGGACTAGTGCCAAACGTGGTCTAGGTGCTTCATCTTCCTTAGTGTCCTCAAGTTCATGTTTGTGGACCAAAAAGCCTTATAGCCTTATCTCACTGGACTCTCCAAAGACACTCATTTAATTATCTTCATTGCTAATAGAACTGGGCCTCTTTGAAGAAAATGATGGGGAAGGAGGTGCTGTGCTTTTTTACTGCCTCTCAGCATGCAATATGTGAGTCACAAAGAAGAATGAATATTGTATTTATAATCACACTCCTCACTGGTGTGGGGGGAAATGTTCTGTATTTTTCCCCACTTGGTATAAAGCACCAAAAGCAAACTTCTTATATTCATTTCTTTATGTATTTAGCTCTTCACTCATTCACTCAATAAGTATTTTTGGATGGCTGCTTCTATGGTACAGGCCCTCTTCTTGCCACAGTGTACAAACACGGCAGATAAAATCTCACAGAGGCTGCATTTTGGTGGATTATGCAGAAGATAAAACAGAATCTGGTCATAGTTACCTGTGGGCTGCTTTGGGGTGAAGAGCTGACATTTAACCAGAGATCAGAAAGGTGACAAGAAGCCAGACAAAGGGAGTAGCAAAGCAAAGGCCTGAGGAAGGAAGGAACTTGGCGTCATCCAGATATAGCCCATGTGCCCTAAAAGCTAACGGGTAAGGAAGGAGAGGGCTGCTGGTGGTGGTCCTAGTCAGAGAGGTAGCAGGTGGCAGACCCTTGAGGTGGAACCCAGCCTCTACTCCCCTGCAAGACTCCAGTGCCTCAACAGTGACTGAGATTATTCCTAGGAGTGACTCAGTCCTTGGTTGATCAACTGATTTCCCTCAAGGCAACAGAGAGAAGTCAGGGCCAGCCCCTTGCAAGAAGACCCTGTAGCTCTTTCAGGTGTAGGTCAGGGACAAGGTGGCCAAGTCCTGCCTCACCTACAGTGTCTCCTCTCAGTTGCCCACTCCCTTTTGAACTTCACAGTTCTGCTCCCTGGTGGCCTCTCTGTCCATGTGGGTGGGGCCTCTTGTCTGGCTTCCACATCCTCTTACTCTCTATTTTGGGTTATCCTATCCTCATCTGTTTCCTCGACTATCTGCCCAGCTAAACCCTAACTTCCCCGTGGGCACTTTTCATGGTACTCCCAGCACCCAGAACAATGCAATGGGCCACTCCAGTCTCTGTTTCTTGATGGAATGATAAGGTTTGTGTAGGAAGAGCACCTTGTAAAATCATGGACAAAAGCAAGTTATTCAAACCTCCCCCCACCCTGCAATGGCTTTTGTTACGGCTTGCATAGGTGCAGGGAATTCTCATGCCTTCCCTCGTATCTACTCTTCTGACATCAGGTTCGTTTGAAATTGCATAACATCATCAGGAATTCATTGGCAGGCTGTCCGGCGGTTAGACAATCACTCAGTGTGCCTTTCTTTTTCCCCCCCAGTTAACAATGACATGATGATCACTGACAACAACGGCGCAGTCAAGTTTCCACAACTGTGCAAATTCTGTGATGTGAGGTCCTCCACCTGTGACAGTCGCAAGTCCTGCCTGAGCAACTGCAGCATCACATCCATCTGCGAGAAGCCACACGAGGTCTGTGTGGCTGTCTGGTAAGGTCACCTTTTAAACAATCTTTCCTTCCCCCCTTTTCAAGAAAGTAACGCAGGCTCTTGGTACACAGAGCCCCAGTGTCTTCATGCCCGAAGCACAGACGGCATCCCGGTTCCCTTTTGCTCAAACCATCTTTTCATTGTAAATGAAGTTTCCAGAGATGTTCTGTACATTTTCAAATGCACTAACACGTGTGTCTATATGAGATGACCTTTAATATTTGTGATAACTCTGGCGACCCTTCCTTGTATGAAAGAGTGGAATATGACACTCAGCAGTCATTTAATGACACTCCCTTGGTGCCCCACAGTGACACCAGCAGCTTTGTTCTTCTGGGGCGATCTCAGTCTCGCTTCGTGGAAAGAGAACAGATGATAGGTGGGCTGTTGGAAGAGGAAAGCGCTTTTCAAAAAAGGGGAAGCTGTTCCTGAACCAGAAAACAGCCCATTCCTTAGTCAGGGGGCCTGACTGTGTCCTCACACCACCCCGGGCTACACTCTACATCGTTCTCGTGGATCAGATTCCCTCCATCCTCTCTCTCTCCCCTGCTCTCATCCCCCAAACCCCACCACACACACACACACACACACACACACACACACAGGGGCACTCATAAATCATCCGACTAATTCATAGTTATAAATTGGAAGTATGAGCTAGAGATAAGAGAAACATAGGGATCATCAGAAAAGTTCCATTTTATAAAAATGTGTAAGGTCATTAATGAAATACAACATTTTGCAGATATATTCTTCTGTTTTGAATTCATCAGCTGTTTTTAAGGAACTTATGGGTCTCCTGGCCAGTGGCCAATGAGAATATAAACCCAGATATCCTCCCCTCCTTTGGGGGAATGAGTCCTTTGGACTTTCTCCAGACCATGTGTAGTTAGTCTTGATGACGGATCTAAAAACCTTGCGAATTTCTGTACATACTGAGGTACGAACTCGCTTCTCAAGAACTAAAGGAATATTAGCAGCAAAGACGAGTTGTGACAGCTTGCTGTACCTGCCAGCTTCACTCCTGTCCGGTTCTGAGAAATGCTTTTGGCAAAGGAATTTTGACAAAAATTGTGTTGAGAAGAAAGGGACAGTGAGATCAGAGGTTAGAAGGTGTGCCATCTGAGGACTGGCCGAGGCCGCTGGACGGGTCCAGGGGAGAAAGGACATGGGTTCTCTTGGGAGATATCACAGGATGTGATATCTCTTGAGATATCTCAAGTGGAAAATATAATACCAGTTTTCTTCATAACTCCGAAGGGCAGAAGGAGGGTCTGTAAAGTTTACAAGGAGACAGACATGTGCTCAGTACATGTTTAAACATTCTCATTATCGTGGTTTCCTAACAGCAGAAGAGACTTCCTTCTTGGGAAGAGTCAAACGAAGTTCAGCAGAGGCTGGGTGGCTGGCCAGTCTAGTGCGGGGAAGATTGAGACACCCGACGGGGTGACCTCAAGGCTTTCTTCTTCACTTCTCTTCTCCGCTGACCATCTGGGCTTAAATATCCACTGTGGTGTGAGCAGATACTTCTGCTAATGAAAAAAAGGGGCTCTTTTAATTAAGATGTTTTTCCTTGACTCACAGTACAAGTCCAAATGATTGATTGTGAATCAGGTTGCTGGAATAGAAGCTTTGCTTGTCTCGGAAAATGTGAGCGTGTGGGGGAGAGGAAGCCTCCCTGGCTCCTCCGGGACTCGGCTACAAAGAGGAAATACAGCGAACGTTCATTTTCATTTGTCTTGGTGAAGACAGATAGTCCCATGGAGTGGGAGTGTGGTGAGCAGAAAGGTACAGGCAGGGGATGCTGTGCCTCACTCCCTGACCCCCTTCAGCACCCCCTCAGCCTCCAGAGCACTGGCTGCTGAAGGATCACCCCCAGTCCCTCCTGGGAACCCCCTGCCCGAGCAGAACTGCTTCATTCCAGTTTGGCCTTTCCTCAAGTTTGGCCCCTCTTCCTAGGCAGCTCCCATCCTATAACTGAAGGATGCGGGGGTCCACATGCCTGGCCACTTGGCCTCATTTGGGGACAGCTCTGATGGACCATCCCAGCTTTATGAGTCCTGAGGGATCAGCCGAGTCCTTTAATTGCAACCTGCATTGTGGTTCGGATCCTCCAACGTGCAGTGCTGCTCCCTTCATTCAGTCACGTACAGGCACCTCTCCAAAACCCCACTGCGCAGAAACCTAGCAGCCTCAATGCGTGTTCCCGGGGAACCCAAACCAGGAAAGGAGGCTGTTTTAGAAATAGTCACACACAGAGACTGCAAGCCTCCACCACCGTGGTGCATGCATTCCAAGGTCTTTTATCAGTTTCAGTGTTCGTTTCACTCATTCATTGGTTTGTTCTTCGTTTAACTAATGCCAAGCTGTGCACCCATTTCATGTAAAATGTTCAAGTTCTTCCCAAGAACAGAACTATATTGGAAGCAAAATTAACTTCATGACTGTGTTTTTTTGTCAACTGACAAAACTCCCCAATTGCTCGGAGAAAACGTGGCAGAACAAAAAAGTCTGCATTTTCATTGTTGTGTTTTCCCTTCCTACGCTCAGCTGTATCTAAAGATATTTTGCAAAGTGAGCTCGGCTGGCAGGGAGCACTGTTGCAGGACTGAGTGGAGAAAGCAGTGAAGGACTTGACCCACACTCAAGTGTCATAGCTCAGTTTTCTCTCTGCAAGGTTAGTTCTCTAGGTAGTGAGGAGGTGTAAAGCAAGAGGCTCCAGAAGAGATGCCCCGTCATTACACAGCAGCAGAACTCAGTGCCTTCCTCGTCCCATTCCTTGGCCTTTAGAAGCTTCACAGCAGAGAAACACTCTGCTTTTCCCTGGGAGCAGAGAGGTCTCAGTGTGCCTTCCCATGCATCTACACATATGTGCACATGCATCTACACATATGTGCACATGCATGCGCCACACACACACCACTTTGGGGACAGGGAGGTGCTCTTGTTTCAAGGCCACCATTTCTGCTAGGACTTCCTAGTAGCTTTGGCATGAAGGATGGGTAAATTTTTAAATGTACATCATTTGTTGTGTAATCATGCGCCAAGTCTAGTTTTATCATGTTACCTGCAAGTCCTCCAAGTAAGGACTCCAGTTGCTGTTCCTCCTCTAACATAGCAAGGCCTTGCCTCTCTTAGCGTTAGTTTGAGAACAGTTGATGTGTTTTACGAAGTGGCATGCCTGCTTCTGCCAGAGTCGCCTCTGGGAAGGCTGGGCAAGATGGATGTTGCCAAGATAACTTCATTCCTGGTTGGGTGTTCCAGCCTCACCCTTATTCCTCCTCTTCTTATCCCCTAGTTGACACACTGTCCTTTAGTGTCCTTCAATTAAGCGCTGAGCAGGGGCATTGGACAAGTTGCTCTTTCCCTGTGGGTATGGGCCAACCTCTTTTCCAAATGGAAGCTGTGTCCTAGCTGCTCCCATGTTTCTCGCTGTGAGTGGTGAGCTTGTGTGTGTTTGGGGGGTGAGTGGAGTTGATTGGCAAGTGTGCACTAGTGTGTGTTGGCACATTACACTCGCATGCATGCCCTGAGAATCCTTCCCAGGAAAGATTGCATGTTACCCGTGCAAAACTGACTGAACCTATCAGTCAGGTTGAGACCTGATTTCCCCTCCAGCGTAGAAGCTACCATCCAAGGCAACAGTACGGTGCATCTGAAAAGGGCACAGATGGGAGGAAGGATGTCAGACCAACCTTGGCAATGGACACAGACATCCAAGATGGCAGGCTTACGAGGGGATCAGAGGGAAACAGGCAGAGAAATAATGCATTTTCCAAGGATGCCACAGTTTTATTTTGGCTTCCGCAACTTTAACAGCAGGTATTAATCATGTCACTTTTCAGAGGTAATGTACACGTAGAGCCAATCGAGCCTTTAAAAGGGCCCAAGTAAAATGTGAGAGACTCACTCACTGAGCCCAGAGCTCAGTGACTCTCCAAATGTGTGGTATGACGAAATACAAAAGGTAAACGGAGTGAGTCCATGACAGCATGAATGATTTCACTGGGCTGTACATGAAGAACGCCTTGCAGGTCTTTCCCATGTGTTTTAATTTCCTTTCCTTTTCTGTTCCTTTGTAATTCTAGAAACTGCAATTCTTTATCTAGGAAGTATCTTCCATTTTCTCTGCACAGCCAGCTGCTGACAGGGACCATGCCTTCACTCACAGTGCCCCGGGGCCCAGCAGACAAAAAAAAAGAGGAAGCACAACTGCTTTCCCAGACTGCTGTTAGAGAACAAGTTAGCTAGACTTGACCCTGGTTCTGCCAAATAAATTAGGGTGTGGCGTGAGCCCTGCAGCACATTTGGGTGGAAGGGTTAGATCATCCCGGGCCCCAGCATTCTTCTGTTTCTGCGCCCTGCCCTTTGAGGACCGAGTTAAGACAATGTGTAAAATTCTCTGCCAGCGTAGCCCCTGAGGGAAGCCCTCCTGTTTCTATCATAAGTGGGCTCTGAGAATAAGCAAAGGAAAAAGTAAAACAAGTAGAAAAAGCACAAGAGACCTGTTAATGTTGGAAAACAGGAACCAGCTGCCATTATTAGAAACAACTATATGAAGGAAATGCATTGCAGATTGCTTTTCTGGCCAGAGACCATGTATTCATCCATTCTCCTCTTCTCTCGCCCCGGCTCCCGCTCCACCCATGAACTGCACCGAAGGAGGAAGAATGATGAGAACATAACACTAGAGACGGTTTGCCACGACCCCAAGGTCCCCTACCATGGATTTATTCTCGAAGATGCTGCTTCTCCAAAGTGTATTATGAAGGAAAAAAAAGTGAATGGCGAGACTTTCTTTATGTGCGCCTGTAGCGCTGAAGAGTGCAATGACCACATCATCTTCTCTGAAGGTGAGTTTTCTTCTCTTGCGGGTCTGGAGCTTGACTTGCTCTGTGTTGATTTCTCGTGTCCCTGGTCTGCGGTCTCAGAGCGCATTTCACCCTCCTATGGCTGATGCTGGAGGGGGAGCCGAAGGAGGTGCTTGTGGAGTTACAGTGTTGGTTCTGGTCCTGATTAAGTCTGGCCCATGGGGCCCACACTATTGCCGTCTTTGACAACTAGCTTCCTTCCCCTAGAGCGGTGGTTCTGGAAGTACAGCATCACCTGAGCATTTGTTAGAAATGCAGATTCCAGGGAAGGAAAGTTCCCCACTGAACCAGAAACTCTGGGCACTGGGCCCAGCAACCTGTATTTCAACAGACCTTCCAAGTGATTCTAATCCAGCTAAAATTTGAGAACCACTGGGCGAGATGGGAGGAGGCTATTTGATACAAGAGTGGACTTGCTTTGACTTAACACATGTGGTTTTGTGTACATGTTCCTCGGATTTGTCTACAAGGTTGTTACCATTGGTCCCATTTGAGAGAAGAACTGAAAAAGGCAGAGGGAAAGGAATGAGCCCAGGTTTACCCATGGAGCCAGGGGAGGACTAAATTAGATACTGGCTTTTACCTTTGAAGTTCGGCATTCACTCAGCTTGAAAGAAGGGCATATCCTAGTCCATCAATTAAAAAAAAACTATTCAATATTTTTAATTATAAGAGCAGTATATGTTCATTATCAAAAATTCAAACAATCCAACCATATGCAAAATTTTAAAAATGAAAGTACATTAACCTACCCCCTCACTCCCAACCTAACAGATAATTAATATTAAGAGTTTGTGGGATGCACACGTATCTCTGTCATTCATTCATATAATCCTTGCTTCCCTCCTCTCTTTCCTTACTCCCTCCTCCCTTCCCTGCCCCTCCACCCATGCATCTGTCCATCTGTCCAGCTATCCGTGCATCTCTCCTCTGTCCGTCCATCTATCCACCCCATCCACTCATCCATCTTTCAGTGCAAATAGGTAATGAGACTATAAGTATTACTGGGCAACGTTTTGTTTTTAGCCAACCACTTTTTACTTTTCTTTCTAAAGATGATAAAACATACAGATATACCGCACACCTCTTAGTTGTCTAGAATCCCATAACATGGATTGTCTTCTATGACTGATCGAACCGTTTCCATTGGGTGGACTATGTAGGTATCTCCGGTTTCTCACTTAATGCTACATTGAACATCTTCGTACAAGTATCTTGCCTATGTGTTCTACCGATATTTCGGCAAGAGAGATCTCTTTCTAGAAGTGAGGTTCTGCATCAAAGTTATGCACATTTTAATATGGTGACCACGACTAAATTGTTCTCCTTCAAAACAGATATCTGAGCATACGGATTTCCACGTGCCTTCTCCAACATGAGATTACAAGCCTTTTACTTTTGCCAGGCTGATGGTGAAAATGATATTCTCTTGGTTTTAGGCATGTAAGTTCAGAATGGGAAAAGGTTACTTTAAGCCAAAATAGTTCTGATTCAATAAAAATCCCTTTTGGAACACAAGTGCTGTGTCCGCACACTCCCTGAGTGTGTCCCAGTGACGGGAAAGGACATGTCTCCTGTGTTGTGCTCAGAGCACTGCAGACTCAGCCTCTCCTCTCTGTGCCCTTGACCTACTGCCAATTCCCCTCTCTGTTCTGGTCCAGCTTCCACGTACGCCAACTGCTCGGTACACGAAGGCAGATGTGGACAGCTTGCTGGTGCAACACAATCTCCAAAATCACTCCTCTCTCCTATTTCTGTCATTCTATAAACACACCATTTTTCTCATTTTCCTAATGTCATTTGAGTTAAGAGGGAAGTTATGACTAGATTAAATCACACTGAAGCATGATAACACTTGATATCCTGGCTTAACATGTCAACTTTCTCCAAGTAGTTCACTTTTTAAAAGAAGGTCCCGGCTAAGCTAAAGGAATTCATCTGTAAGAGTAGAATATCCAGACATGTTTACCATCATTTGTGAAAGTTTTTTTTCTCCTTTTGCATACTGGCTTGCCCACAATGGAAGAGTTTATTTCATTCCCAAAAGACGAAATTTGATAAATGGCCTGCGAGTTGGATATATTTATTACTATAAGCTTTTAAGATATTAATGACTTCAGTTTTTAGTGTATTTCAACTCAGGTAATAATCACAAGCCCACATTCACATGTTTTCCCTCTTACTCATTATCAGACACTTTCTTATGACGTGACATAACCACCCTGAAGGCAACTTCTCATTGTACACCCCCGGGAACCCAGCACAGCTGATGACTCAGATGTCTTAGCGATTTTGGAGCCTTTTGACATATTCCAAGGTTGTTTGCATTTCGTTTTCTAAAATTAACATTCTAGGGGGTGTTTGCTCTTTCAGCATCTCTCTTCTCTGCAGCGAGATATTCCCTCCTCACTGAAAGCAGCAGCATTTCAGGGTCCATTTCTTCCCTGTACTAAAGCATGAAAAGTCTTGATGTACTCGTCTCCAGTCCAAGTCAAACAAGATGGTGAACACAGAATCTCTGGAGGGTCTTCCAGTGTTTTTTTTATTAGTACAGAACTCTGCTCTCGACGCCAGATTTATGATGTGCAAACACAATGGATGATAATTACTTACATCGCCCGGTTTCTTAAATATGTTAGGGGAAAATGTTGAGCCACAGATTGTTTTTTTAAATGCAGCTCTGTGTTTTCGGTGCTGTTATGAGTTCACACTCAGAGAGGATGTTCTGTGGCTACAAACGGTGCTCAGACCTTTCCATAGGGAGGCCTCAGTCAATCTCAGAACCGCCCCATGAGATAGGCACTGCTAGCGTCCTCACCCTGTGGATGAGGAAACAAGCTGAGAGAACTCCAACGCTTTGTCCAGGATCTCATGACATGTAGGTGCCATAGGTAGGATTTATGATGGGTTGTGTATGAACTAAAAAATCTGTGAGGGTTTCCTTCTCCCCCTCCCTCCCCCCTTCCTTCCTTCCTCTCACCCTCCATTTTTCCCTCCCTCCCTTTCTTCTCTTTTTATTTCCCTCTTTTCCTCACTCTCTCTCACGCTGTTTGTCTAAACAGGTAATATATACATATATTTTAAAAAATCAAATGCTTCAAAATGGGTACAGTGGAACAAAAGTCTTGCTTTCGTCTTGTTCCCTAATCTCCCTGGCCACTGTGAATGGTTGATCGCCCATTCTTCCGGAAGGACTCCTTCTGCAATAAATTCTGCACGGAAACCCTGCAATTTTTTAAACACGCGAGCTTTACTGATGTATGATTTAATGAAATAAAATCTACCCTTTTAAACTGTCCAGTTGACTGAATTGTGACCCATATATACAGCTGTGTAACCACTACCACAATCAAGATATAGAACATTTTTGTCACTCCCAGTAAGTTCCATCCTGCCCCTTTGCAAGTCATATTGGGATTTTTATTCACATTTTAAAAAGTTGGTGGCCTTTTTCCTTTGTGATTTTCATATTAGTTAAGCAATGCCATGACCTCAGTCCTCTAAAGAATGGGTATGTGGAGTGCCCTCAGCTTTAGGCAACAAAAGAAAGAGAGAGAGAGAGAGAGAGAGAAGGGAGGGAGGGAGGGAGGGAGGGAGGGAAGGAAGGAAGGAAGGAAGGAAGGAAGGAAGGAAGGAAGGAAGGAAGGAAGGAAGGGAGGAAGGAAGGAAAGAAAGAAAAAAGCCACCTCTGCATCATTTAGCAATGTGGCAAATAGTGTGAGGGGAGGGCGGGCCTCCACCTAAGGCCTGCTCCTCACAACTGTGCTCCAACTGTCCTGTCTCCTTGTCCTGCCTCTGAAGGTCACCTTGTCAGTAGATGTTGTATAGATTTCTGAGGGAATCAGAATCTACACCAAGACCTAAGATTCCAGCTGGAAGAGAGGGTATTTGTGTTGGTTTTATGGATGGTCTGGTGATAGCACTCAGTCCCATGAGACTGATCAGTCTCCAGGACCGAAGCAAACAGGACATAAGAGGAGAGAAGCCAGAGCTAACAGTCGCCCTATTTGCTGGCCAATGTTGTATCTACCTTGCAAAGGCATTACATGGTTATTGATTTCTCACTGAACCTTTAAGAGTCACCCCCAACCTTTCTTTTTTATTCATTTCATAAATGGTTTTGAAGTGCCATAATGACATTTCGCTTGCAGAGCGCTAGGCGAGGAAATGATGTCTGCTCTTTAGGTAAGAGGCAACAGTCGAGGGAATGGTTCAGAATGGCAGGCAGAGGTGGGTTTCCTGGGTTTAAGGCCCACTCTACCACTTACTAGCGTTGCCACCTTGGGCCGCCCACCTGACATGTCCATGCTTCAGTCTCCTCCTCTGTTAAATGGAAATGAAAGGTAGAGGGGGGTGGTTGTGATGTGAGGATTGACTAGATTCACACACACAAAGCGTAGACCACATTGCCTGGTGCAGCAGCAGGAGTCGCTCACGAGCCCTTAGCTGTTCATACTCTTTGGGCTTTTTCCATAGGGTTTGGGACTCCCGCTTATCTTCAGACACGAAGCCCGCAGGGTTCAGCCCTCAGGTATGCTCCAGCATGGTGGTTTTGTAGCTGAGTTGGACCACACGGTGCTAGCAGAGCAGTGATGTCTCGGTGTCTCACCACCAGAGTTGTGGAGAAGCCTGTGCTCTTTAACCCGTGCCCATCCAGGTTCTCTTTTTCTCCACATGACTTCACAGAAGAAGGGAGCGTGCCGAGCCTGGGATGTCTAATCAAAGCTAACCATGTCACTTGACACCCTTGGATAATATTACAAATTAGGCATGTTGTTCCTGATTTGTCTCAGAACCACAGCTGGAGGCAACTAAATAAAACAGGAACGACTCACAACAATCTTTCAGATCAGTGATTCGGGTAATCTCAGTTCTGTGCTTGCTCAAGGGATTCACTCCCTCTTCTTGTATTTAGCGGAAAGTTTGCTTTTTGGGACACGTGGACTTCTCATTGACTGCCTGTGCCACTGTTGGCCCACTAGGCTGATAATGGTGCTACTGGCTGGAGCTGTTGTGGGAATTAAAGGGGATGATGTTGGGAGTATCTGGCCCAGTAACGGGCACGTAGCAGCACCTCTTTTCTTACTCACTGCTCCTCTGGGTAAGGAGGCCACTCGATGGCAAGGAGCACACCTTGCCATTCTCCTGAATGGTGAAAGTCCTTGCTACTCAAAGTATCAGCAGAGCAGCAGCAGCACCCAGGAGCTGGTTAGAAGAACAGAACCAGGGGGCCCTCCTAACCTGCTGTATCAGCACCTGCGTTGTAACAGCGCCCTCGGTGACTTGTTCGCCCATGGAAGTGTGGAAAGCACCGGTATGAACTCCCCCAGCTAGAGATTGAATCAGACATGGGTCTTGTTAACTTTATGCAGGTAACTTGCTGAGCTAATCAGCTCAAGAGGCATGACTTTGGTATTACACGTGGTCACTTAGAAACAAGCTAGATATACTTCACTCAGTCCATTCATGTAACAGAACTCCCTAGTGAAATGTAGGTGTTTGGCAACAGCGATAGTGAAGTTCATTTTTTCATATATTCCGCAAAGTTTGTACCAACATGGGTCTGGATGTAGAGAAAATTAATCACTTTTTCAGTAACATTTCTTTGGTTTCCATGATAATGTTTGCATTAGTTTATCTGTGGGATTATCCTCCAATATTTTCCTGAGCAAGAAGACATTTAGGAATGTTTTCAAGTTGCGCTTTAGAACATGTCGTTCTGAATTGGAGCTATAAGAGAATTGTTTGGGAGCCTGGTAGCTCTGAAGAGCTACCACACAAGTTATAGAGTGGCATTAAAAAAAAATTGCCTGAATCAGTTTGCTCCTCAGCCATCTGCTGGCATTGGGTACAGGGAAAGCAAGAAGATGCCTTGTGGGAGATTAAAGGAGGACTGCTTCTGGGACGCTTCCTGCTCCCAGAGGACTGGCACCCTGGCCACCCTATCTTTCCTCCCGACTGAGAGCTGCACGGCTTGTTCTGGAAATTGAGTGGCACCACGGCCACACAGGGAAGGGAATCAGTGCTGAACTCAAGTGCTGGACTTAGAAAAGTTTGGTTTCAAAGCCAGAGGCCCACCCCCTTCCGTAACTGAAGTGCAGGCTGGCCAGCACCACGCCCAGACCCAGGCTGTGGGGGTTCATGAACGACAGTAGCAGCGATCCCTGCCCCGGGGTGAGAGCTGTGCTGTGGACTGGTTCACCACTTTTGTGCGTTGCCTTGTTTTCTGGAGTCATAACATTTTGGGGGTGGCAGTACGTTTTTGCCCTTTCTCAGCTTTATGGAGGTATAATTCACAAATTAAATCAGAAGACATTTAAAGGCTACCTCATAACGATCTGATGTACGTACACGTGGGGAAAGGGGGCCTGCCATCTAGCCGGTTTACCTGTGAATTTTCTGTCGTGTGCGTGTGCGTGAGAATAATGACGCTCTACTCTTAGCAAATTGCAACTGAACAATCTGGTGGCATCAACTGTATTCACCGTGTTTTACACTCGGTGAATTCTCAGCACTTATTCATCTTCTAAGTGAAAGTTTGTACTCTTTTACCAACCTCTCTATTGCCCTCCGCCCCAGCCCATGGTAACCACCATTCTACTCTTCGTGAGTTTGACTTCTTTTTAGATTTTACACTTCAGTGATCCCAGGAAGTATTTGTCTTCCTCTGTCTGGCTTATTTTACTTAGTATAAAGCCCTCGAAGCTATCCATGTTGTTGGAAATCATATATACATATAATTTTCTTTAGCCATTCACCCACTGATGAGCATTGGGTTGTCTCCATACCACGGCTGTTGTGAATGACGCTGCAATGATCCTGGGGGTGCAGATACCGCTTCGAGCTCCCGTTTCCATTTCCTTTGGAGATCGACCCACAAGTGCAGTTGCTGGATCATATGGTAGTTCCAAGTTTAATTTTTTGAGGAGCCTCCATGCTGTTCTCCTTTATAGCTGAACCAATTTACAATCCTACCAACAACAGAAAAGGTTCTCTTTGTCTACATCCTCGCCAACACTTGTTTTCCCTTGTCTTTTTGGAGTCATAACCTTTTTACGCTAAAATGAAACCCATGAAATTTGCTGGTCCAAACTCTTCATTTTACTGACCAAGAAATGGGCCATGAATTTCCTTGAGATCTCATAGCTGGTTCTCCACATTTTGCCCCTAGGAGAGTTGGAGAATCTGGTCTCTTTTTTAGGGAATATCCTCACCCTTTGACGTTCAGGTGGGGGGTGTGCTCTTTACCACTCTTATATCTGTGGAAGTCTACGCACTTTACATAAGAGGCTGTCTGTTCTGTGGGCACACAACGGATCTCTGAACTTGCTGTTCAGTGAGTCCTTGGCAAGCTGTGCATCCCAGCTTACACTACTCACATGTTTGCGAGGAATGATGTTTGAAAATGAAGGCCAGCCGATGCTCACCTTTTGAGATTGTGGTCTCCACAGTGAGATTTTCTGGGTTCCAATCCCAACGAAGCTATTTATAAACTGTTTGTCCTTAGGTGACCTAATTCACCTTAGTTTTCCCCTCTGAAAAATGGGGACAGAAATAGTGCTCATTTTCAATAGGGTTTTTTGTGAAGATAAATGAGTTTATTTATGTAGGGGACTTAAAATAGTACCTGGAGCAGAGCAAGTATTCAATACATGTTGGCTGTTACTATTGTTCCCCTCGATTCAAATGTCTTATCTTTGGATTTTGCCAGATGAGGGAGGAGTTTCATACCAACATCATGTTGTTTTCTCTCTTCCTTCCTGAAAATTCCTTCAGCTGAGCTGTGTCTAAGTGCCATGCATCGTAAGCAACATTCCTGTGGCCCTGCGTGATGTGTCCACTGTAAAGAATGCTGTGGAGGGAACTCTTTAGTGTGTTGTATTGTTACCTTCCTGAGGAAGCCAGGAGATTTTTTCTCTGAGCTCTCTGCCCCAGGAAGATTATTCCTGCAGGAGGATCTATTTGCTTCTGAACCTACGGACACTTTGAAGCATATGGAGCAGGGGACAGCACATTTCTTTGATAAAGGACCAGTTAATAAGCATTTTTGGCTTTGCAGGCCATAGAGTCTCTGTTGCAGCTACTCCACCCTGCCGCTGAAGCCGCCATAGACCGTATGTAAACAATTGGCCACAGCTGTATTCCAATAAATCTTCTTTTACAAAACCAGGCTTCAGGCCAGCCCCTGATACAGATGGTCATGTGGTCATGTTTTTTTCTTTTTGTTTTTAATTTCTCTCTTCGCTACTGACTACCAGAAAAGCTTAGAATCCAATCTGAGTCATGCTTCTGCCCAGTTTGTGTGCATACAGTTTGTATACTGTTATCACCCCTGCTTGTCTGTTTTCCTACATTTATCTTCCCTTTGTCTTGATTCCAGCTCCTTCTGTCTTCCTTTACTATTATGTCTACCTATAGGTTGTAGGAGAGTTTTCTATTTTGCAGGATGGAACTATCAGTAAATACATCAATGATACCTGTTTAACTTAGAAACCAGGACTCTGAAAACCACTCGGACTCAAAGTTCAACCGATGTGGTTCAGTAGAGAAGCAGACCATCCGATGTCGGCCCTCACCGTGCTCATGGCCGACCTTCAGCTGTCTGCAGTCTGCCTACTCTCCAAACGGGGCAGACGAGGACTTCTAGTAGCCACAGACTTTCATTCCTTCCTCTCTCATTGTTGCAGAAT
Source organism: Desmodus rotundus (assembly GCF_022682495.2). Classification (NCBI taxonomy): domain Eukaryota; kingdom Metazoa; phylum Chordata; class Mammalia; order Chiroptera; family Phyllostomidae; genus Desmodus; species Desmodus rotundus. Next base: position 119,440,040 of record NC_071394.1, read on the forward strand.
TTCTTTTAAAATGAAAACAGCCTCTTTGGTTTGCAAGCCTAACTCTGGCAGGAAGACAAATGATTTTTTTTTTTTTTACAGTATCAGACACGCGGTTTCCTGTCTGTGTTTAACTTGCTAGCAGAACATCTCTGCCAGCTGGTTCCCCCTGGACCTTCTGTGACCTCAATAGCGTTGCCTCCTGTCATCCAGCAAGCCCACTCTGTGCATTGATCCCATGCCTGGTGCACTTGATTGGCTCGTATTGGTTTCGGAGTCAGGGAAGGGTTGGAGGTGCTGCCCCCTCTCTCTCAAATGTCATTTTGTGTTTGCTCCATTCCAGGAGCAGGGAGCTGGTGTCTTGGGTAACTCCTGGTTCTTGCATGTAAGAAATGAGAAGCACAAATGGTGCTTTGGCAGGTCCGGGGGTTCTGGGTGTGCTGCCTTTGAGCCGTGCACTTGCTACTCAAAATAGCTGTCTCGCCAGCTGTGCATTTTTGTTTCGAGAGAAACAGACCAGGTTCACTTTCTGGTCTAAATGCAGAAGACAAAAAATAAGTGTGGAAATATGGTTGCAACAAGTTGTTAGCATAGGAAGAAAATTATGGATTGAAGTTGCTAGTCTCATTCCTGGGAAGAGAAGTAAGTTATTTGAGGAGATGAGTCACAGCGAAGGGTCCTCTGGTTGTGAATGAGTTAGGTTAGAAAGCATCCTCTGAATCTGTGAATTTGGCCCCGTGTCTGGCCAAGAAAATAATGAAGATTGTGCGTGCCAGAGGCCATGGTGCCCCAGTCAAGTGAAGCTTAGAGAATGTATTTGTAGTGACTTCGGGCAAATAAGTGGCTTTTGTAGATTTTTATTTTCCCAAGCAGCAAAGTAAACGAGATGCTCTGAGGTCCGATGGGGTGGCCGGTTGTAATTATTTCCACTCTGGAACCTCATTCTGATATGAGTCACTGCAGAAGGGGATCCACTAAGGATATAGTCTGTCTCAAGTCTCATCCACTGGATGTGAGTGACCAGTGTCACTGGTTGTGAGTGACCAGTATAACAGTTGGACCATTAAGTCTGGCATCGCTATGAGGCTGTGGTGATCCATCAGCAGTCGCTCATCTCTCCCACCACGACCTCCTTGGGTTCCATAAACAACACACGATGGGCGATGGTGAAAAGGGTCGAGAGAGACTCTTTTTGCTGTTGGACGAGTACCGCCGTGTCCCCCCAGTGGAAAAACATCAGGGAGCGAGCTAACCACCATGAAATTGACTTTCATTTCCGCCCATACTAAACTTCAGAGACTGTGTTTACCGCCAGTTGGACATCTGGCTGACTTGCTTTTGGACAATCTTTTCTGATGCTCAAATCACTCCTGCATGTTGCTAATTATGTAAAACATCAATTTTACCAGCAATAATTATGCTTTAAAAATATAATATTAACTTCTAAAGAAACAATTAATATTTGCTCTTCTACTTTTGAGAAAATATAAATACCTCATGCTATCTCATTAGGGTATAGCTAGTTCCAATGTCATGAACAACTGATCCTACGTGTGGTCATTAAAATTCTTTCCATTCCTTCTATCATCCAGGTCCCGTCCTATTTAACGTTTCTCCTGTCAGGCTGGAGTAGTCGTCCCCAACCTCAGCTGCACACTGGAAACACCTTATCTATTCAAAAACCACTCATTAATGGGTCTTAGCCCTGCAGTTTCAGACTTACTTGGTGTGGGGCCTTGAATCAGAATTTAAAAAAAACCCCATAAACACTCCCCAAGATATTTTAACATGCAGCCAGTGTTGAGAGACAATGAACTCAAGACAGTTTGTTCTGCCAAATCTTTTTATATTTTTCACCATGTTCCCCATATAACCTGGAAAAGGATGGTAGCAATTAGAGAACGGCACCCGCCACTGGAAGTATCAGCAGCTGCAATTTCACCTTCTACTTTAGAGCAAAACAAGCAAACAAAATACCTGTGTTACCTCACCCCTGAGGAATAATAAGATTCTTCACTGTAGGATTGACTCTGCTTTTCACAATTTATAAACACTTCCTTCAGGATGAGGCCAAGGGCCCCCCAAGGATAGGTATCTGAGATTTTAGAAGTGATAAAATGATACACGAAGGGTGGGCACATTTGAAACCTGAGAGGGTGCCTGGAAGGTTGGATGGCAAGGATTGGCTGCTCCTGTGTTGGCAAAGTTGAGGTGTGTGTGTGTCGGGGGGAGTGTGCATAGCCACAGGAGGTGAGACTCTCTGGTGGGAGGGAATCGTGGCAAGCTGTGGCTTGCGTGGAAAGCCAGCAGAGAAGTAAGGCTGTGTGCTGGTGCCCTGACACGTACTGATAGTGTGAGTCATCAATGGGCTGTTCTAAAGTGGTCTGGGCTCCCTACTGGAGAAGATAATGAGATCATTTCAGAACTCTATCTCCGCTTTCTGGTTTCCTGAGAACAGGAAGGACCCCTGGACAGAGTAGAAGATATAATCCAGAAAAAGAATAGACGAGTCAGGGCAGGTGGGGGATCGTCACAAAATCCACCTTTAGGGGTCAGCAGACCGTATCATGGAGGAGAAAATGAAAAAAATAAGTCCAGCTTCAAAGAACATACACCAGGCTGAGGTGCTGTCCGTGATGGAATAGACATCTGTAAGACACAGCAAAGCCTGGCTCGTTGTAGGTTCTCTGGTAATGTTAGTTGCCCTCTTTCTAAAACCAAAGCCACAGAAACAGCAAGAATCCACATCCCAGCGAGGAACGTGAAGGTTGGGAAGAATGCCTAACACAGCAGAGACATAATCAGGGTTCCAATGGCCTGGAATGACCAGTACTGTGGAAGAACAGAGACATGGAACGTGAGGCGCACAGGTTCAAACAATCGCTTGCAGAGAGGCAGCTCATCAGAAAGCTGGGTGGGCATCTGTTCACGATAAAGACCCAGGGCTTACAGGAAGTCCAGGCCATTGTGAAATCGGGGTGCTCTGGCCGAGAGAATCAAAATAAAACAGCAGAACAAACAAACCAGCAGTCATCTTAAACTGCACTCGTAGGAAGGGGCAGCGAGAGTCCCACTTGACATTCTAAGCATTGTCGCTGGGCCTAGCGACGCATGTCATGAAGGATCTTGAATAGCAAGAATGATTTCAGAGAACAGATCACTTTATACTTAACATAGGGCCTGGCATTTACTGGGCACCGGCTATATGCTGGGCAGGCAGATTTTAGGGTCTGACAAATACATCAGACTTTAGAGTCTGATACACACGTCTGTTGATTAGTGATGGAAGGACACAGGGATGATTTCGAGAAATGAGCTAAAAGGCCACCAGGAGTTTAGGAGCTCGCATCGCATAGAAGAAAGAATCGTTTTATCGCCTCTTGCTTTAGAGAGCAGCATGAAAGGCACTAAGTGGACATAACAGGAAGGCTATGTATGACTTATCATAGAGCATAAACTTTGTAAATATCCCAGTGTTTGGAGTTGGCTCATTCTGTCTAGTAGATCTGCAGCTAAATCTATTGGGATTAGATAGTGGGATGATTTACAGGAATGGTCTCTCTGTTGAAATATTTCAACCAGAGATTTTATCTCTATCTCTCAGAAATATTTCAGAAGAGGTTGTCATACCAGATTAGACTTCATGTAAGATCCTTTTGTTGGGGAGAGTGGTGGGAAGGCAATAATGTAAGGGAGACTCTGGGGCAGGCTGCAAGAGTTGGGGAATAGCTTCGTTTCGAAATATGTATAATTGGCCTAAAACAACCACATGGGCTGGAGGGAAGGCATCTTCCATCATTTTGGGGAAAAGAAAATATTCTCAAAGTCTGTCCAGAAAGACGAACAGTCCAGTCAGTGTGCCTGAAGTTAAATTAAATCCCGCATGCCCAGTGAGCTCACTGTCCTTCTGTTGGTTAACTTCAGTGATTTTTTAAAATTGTTTGCCTGAATTTAATTGTTTGCTTTTTATTGAGATGATGGATGGGGAATCATATCACATTCTACCGAGGTTCATTTAACTAGAAAATTCTCATGGATTTTTCTCATTGGCCAGCACTGAATGCAATGGGATGAGGGCTTTGCAGACAAGTGCACTACAAGTGTCCTTTCTAAGAGGGAAACATCTCTATGGCAGAGTACCAAGTGACTTCTTCCATGTTTGCTAAAGCCGTGTTTCTCAAACTTTTCTGTGTAATTGAATCACCTAGAGAACTTTGTAAAATGCAGATTCTGGTTCAGCAGTTTAGGACAGAGCTGAGATTCTGCATTTCTGATGCAGTAAGTTCCCGGGTAATGCCTCCTGCTGGCCTGAAAAACACACTTTGAGTAGGAGGGTGCCAAAAGATTCGTTCAGTACCATGCCACCAACATTTTTAAAAATGCAGAAAATGGTCATAATTGGAATTCCAAAGTTCGGTATTTATATAGTCTAACGGCCTGGTGTGTGCGCATGTGTGTGTGTGAGTGATGGAGCAAGACCAGCTGATAAGGATATGGAATGTAACGAAATAAAGAGGCAGTTTGTTTTGCTCCTTATCTTTCTCTGTTGGGATCCCAGCACCACACGTCCATCTGCTGAGTGCCGAGACTCAGCAATACTTCTTTGCATGATCGGTGAACATACTCAGAACATATGCAATAAATATTTAGGAGAGATCAGTACCACTTCATCATTTTCTGTCCTATAACTGAATGCAACTTTACCAGCCTTACGGTTCAACGGGGCCGTGTCCCTGGGAAGACAGCAGCATTCGAACCGAAAAGCCCGTGTTCCCTTTAGTACAGCCAGACTGAATACCTCCACAGCCCTCTGCCTCATTTTTGGTTTCTCACTCCAGACCCTTCAGTGTATGCGTTCTTAAACTTATTTCTGACAAGGTTATATTGCTTCGCCTTTTCAAGAAAGAATTCTGAAGCTCAGACAGTTGTGGGGCAAATGGTATCTCTATAAAGAGCATCTATTACTTGACATGCTGTAAGAAGAGGCACAGCAAACTAGTCAGGTTACATACCTTATGACATCTTAGTGCTTCTTCACCAGGCCCGGACTTTTCTTTTCCTGGTTGGGAATCTGTGAAATATGTTATTAATTAAAACCAGTTTATTAAGGTCTATCATGAAATAATAAAATATATTTATGGACTGCTTTCTATCTTAAAGGTGTAATGCTTAAGAGCTGAACAAACATTCTCTCTTGTCAGACTACAACCCAGTGGGCTTGGTTCTGGGTTGTCTTCATTGTGCAGGTGAAGCTGAGATCCCAGATCACAAAATCAGGAAACAGCGAATCCAGGTCTAAAAGCAGAGCCCCAAGTTCTTAGAAACCAAGTTACATTATCTCTGAATATACAGAATGGTATCACAAATTTTAAACCTCAGGATCTACTTTGATTACTCTTGGAGCTCACTATTGCCTGTTGAAATATTACTAGTTTAAGTCTAGAAGTACTTTGTTCCCCTTCAAATTGTCCAAAAAGGCAACTTCTCAGTGTACACCGAGAAAATCACGACATGGGCTCTTGGCTTAGCGTGGTCCTGCAAACGCCGTGCTTTGGAAGCGGGGGTAACGTGGAAGATATGAGCACAACACTTGGATCGTAGCCCTAGAACAATGAAGAAGAGTCTCTTCCAAGAGTACCAGGGACTTCAGGATTTTAAATGCAGTCGCTGTTGCGGAATATTCTGCTGAATTGTTAAAGGGAAATAAAGTGACCTTAAATGTCAGGCGGCCAACCAGCATGGCAAAGAAAGATGATTCCAGGATATATAGGAGACTTGGGATTTTAAAAAAATCCTTAGGCTGTTTGGAAATAATCAGGTTTTGTTTTTGTTTTTCTTTTGACTGAAAGTAAGAGTACTGGAATATTGTGAATCTTTTATTCTTTCTGATGCCTAGATCATTCCATCATTATAAATGGTTTTGTCAGAAGAAAAAAAAAAAAGCTGCATGTTGGTGAATCTGTTTATCTAGCAGATGAGCTAGATCGTGACATTGGAGACCAGGTGTACAGGACCAGGCTAGATATGAGGCTGTAGATTTCTAAAAAAGTTCTTTATCTGGTAAGGCCAATTCTATTCTAAGTTTTCACATTTATTAACAAAATGCTGTTCATGGATTTTTTCTCATCCTTTGAGCCTTTGCTGGGCCTGTAACTCTATGTCCCCCATGTGCTTTCGTTCCATTATCAGTCCCACAGAGCTCTATATGTTGTACCGACTTGGGGTTTGTTAATTCTTCCTCTTATGTCTTTGTCTTCTGTTTCACCAACTGAACTATCTTTACTGTCTCTTCCCTTCTACTTTCTTTGGCTGCATAACCTTGTCCTTTTTCGGAATGTTCACGTCGACCCCTGTGTTGGCTTACTCTCCTGAGAGCTGCCGCAGTGTCCCTTGTCAGCGAAACGCAGCCCCTGCAAATGCACAGTGAACTATCCCGCAGGGTGCCTCTGCTTCGACCCCAGCTCCCTTTACGTCTCTTTCTCCTGTTTCCATTTCTATGAAATGGGAATAATAATACGTGTCTAGCAGTGCAGCTATAAGGATTCAAAATAAGCCATGAAAATATTCAGTAGGTGCTCAATAAATGACTGCTGTAGTTTTTAATGTTATAATTAACATAATGGCCTGAGACAGGAAACACTCCCTTCCCCCAGCATATCTCTCTTCAGCACAGTTTCCTTCTTTGGACCTCTGCCAGTTGCATATATATCCTGTTGCATTAGACGAACATGTTGGCTTGTGAACATCTTTGTGGTTAGAGGGTCACTGCCAACTTCAAAAGAACCTCTGTAGCTGTCATGTGACCTTCATGAGTATACCCACGCAGCAAGGTATGCGGAAGGCAATCATCCATATCCGTTTCTATTGCTCAAATAAAGTAGTATCTTGGTAAGTTTTTGCTACAGATTCCTTCTGTGAGCGGAGGAGCCCATCTCCTCAGGTCATCTATTTTGATTTGGCTTTCAGCAACACATACAATTGATCCATGTAGGCTTTTTTACCATGTTGATCTTAATTTAGTGTCTTTTTTTACTATGTGTTTTTTAAAAAATAGTGACTTACAGAGGTTCTGTTTTGAGTTCCTTTTAGCCACCAGTGTTGGATTTGAGCAGAACAAAGGACGCGAAAGAGGCAGGAAGCAACCTGTTCTCCTTGTCCTCTGTGTGTGCGTGTTATTCAGCAACTTGTTTACTTTCAAGTCACTCCAGAGGAATGTATACCGTGGAATTTCCTCTTGAGGTTCTGCCAGTTTGCATTTTTTATGGCATACTAACATTTATCTGACATTTGTCCTTTAAAAATATTTATCAATCAAGACTGACATTTGCAGATGGCTCCTTATTTGCAACTAAATCCACCCTCTCTATATGGGACGCATTTTGTTGGAGATTTCCAGAGTTATTAAATGGACCTCTGGGTTTACTGCTAGGGACACAGTTTGGTGACACATAATGAAGGAACCACTCAGACCTGGGGGAATGGGCTCGCCTGCTTGCCCATGTGTGAATCATCATAAATCTCAATATTCCCTTTTCTTCTTCCTCTCTCTTCTCTTTCTTTTTTTCTCTCTTTCTAAAGTGAGATGATGCAAATTGCTCAGTGCCTCGCTCAATAAAGCACATTATGGTAGTTATCTTTACTCTTAAGAGAGTTCAGTGGAGGGGGGCCCATCATTTTCCACTGTGGAGCTCCCTGGACGTGTGACTACAGCTGGGACAGAATCCACGGTCACCATGGGAAACACAGCATCGTGCCAGGAGGCTCCATCCTGGGCACCAGTTTCCTCCCTTACCAACTTCCCCAACCAACAGAAGTATCTCAAACTCTGCTCTAGGAAATCCTGGCAAAGAGATGAGAGTCAAGTGCCTTTTCTCTGCCAAGGGCTTTCTGCGTGTGTGTTCCATGGACTTCTTCGAAGTCTAGAGAAACCTGTGGGCCCCTTCTCGGAGTGACGTTTTTCAAATGCATAAAATATAAGACACAAGATTTCAAAGGAAATCTATGACATTGAATTGCAATTATCAAATATTTTAAAAGTAAATTTTTGCTATAGTAATATCTGCTTCTGTGGTAATGCTTTAAATAACAAATCTACCATCAAACTTGAAATGTCTAAGTGATGGGTATAAGTGATATGCCAAGATATCTGCCATAAATGTAATATGGCATGAAAATATCTACGGTTTCTATCGGCAACAAAGTCATAAGCATGGCTAATACTAGGAAATGTTACATTTTAGCTAAAGGTTAGAGAAAATTAAAACATGCAAATTTCGCTCATTTAAATTCACAGAGGCACTGAATTCTATCCATGGAGCCTGGGCTCAAAGCTTGTGCTACTATAATATAGAAACTCGCTGTTTGTAACCTTGGGGAACGTCCCCTTATTTGGTATGCCCTCTGGAACTATATCTAGCTCAATGTTACCGAACAAGGGAGTGTAAGGCGAATGTCAGGTCTTGAGCACCAGTTACCTGTGCATCTAGGAAACAACTCATGGGAAGTCCAAATAGTTCAAAAACTATATCCTGACTTCCCTGCCTATGCTCTGTTTGGGCCCTGGGACAGGTTCTGAGAAAGAAAAAGATTTTAGAGTTCTTCCTCATGGAAGACTTTCTTCCCACTCGGAGAAAAGATACAGAGAAAAGATGCGTACTTGCAGGGACACCACTCAACTGTGGTTCCTCGTTAAGAACAAGGGAAATAGTCTATATACCCAGCATATGCTCCTTAAGACACATTATCCAAGAATTGCGAGATCACTTGACAGATGGCTATAAACTCACATAGTCCAGCCTCCAGTGAAGAAAACCACTTCATTAAACCGAGGGGCTATATGAAGTCATTGTGAATTGTTTCTCACCAATGCGAAGTTTCAGCATTAAGGCACAGGGTCAAGAACAGGGGTCTCACCCATCCGACGGAGCTCTTTTCAAATGTCAGTTTTGCCATTGCCTAAGTTCATGACTTTGGGAAATTATTTAAACCATCTGACCATTTTAGGTCCCCCATGTGTAAAATGGGGTTTATAATAATAGCAGTGTCTACCTCATAGGGTGTCTCTGGTTAATTATAAATATTGTACAAAACTCTTAGGACACAGCCAGGTTCATACTAAGAATTCAATTTATGAGTTTCCGTGTAATTGGGGGCTGGTGAAAAGAAGTACTTCCTGCCAGTCTCCGAGTAAAGATGATGCTGGCTTGTACCTACACCTGTAGCTGTCGGTTTTTCTAGTAGCAGCGTAAGGGTTAATACTGTGGCAGGGCGTGGGCAGCTCCTGTTTAGATAAAGCCACATCCCAAAGCTTCCTCTCAGCCCTTTTGCTATTGTGCGGGTTTTTCACCACCTCTTTGAAGTTTCAAAATTGACAGATGTTATTCAATAATTCCCTCCCTACATGACACTTACATGTAGATTTTCAAAAAGAAAACACAGGAAATTCGAGGGGAAAGTAAAACTTTGGTTTCTGACATTGAAGGTGGGGGTGTTTCTTGAGACTTCTTTGATCAGTGACCATGTACATTTCAGGGATTTCTGTTTTTGTGTTTTTCTTAGCTTGAAAAAGAATATATAGGCAGGAGTTATAAAATTCAATTAGGAGTGGTAGATGAACATTTCATTTGGCTGTTTTGTGCTGCTTAATGAATTGGAGACACAACTAAGTAATTATGCAATTAATATTTAAAATTTTCTAATTGTGTTGGTTTCTCATATGTGAAAGAGAATATTTACAATGGATAGAAATAAAGTCTTTTCAAATCATGCCAGTATATTGCAGGTTATTAAAGTGATACCTATAGGAGAGTAGTCAGCAAACTTTTTGTGCAAAGGAGCAGGTAGTAAATATTTTAGACTCTCTGAGCCAAATATGATCTCTGTTGCATGAACTTCTTAGTTTCTTCTTTTTTTAAAATTTATTTTTTTAATTGAGGTAACATTGGTTAATCACATTGCATATATTTCAGGTGCACACCGTTACAATTTGGTATCTGTATATTATACTGTGCGCTTACCGCCAAAAGCCTACTTTCCACCTGTCACCATACATTTGCCCCCATTACCCATTGGCCCTCCCCTCTGGGAACTACTGTTCTGTTGTCTGTATCTATGAGTTTCTTTGTTACTTCTTTGATATTCTACATATGAGTGAAATCATACGGTTTTTGTCTTTTTCCATCTGACTTATTTCACTTAGCATAATACCCTCAGGATCTTTTTGGTATGGCTTTGTCCCACTGCTACGCCTACCCCTAGTCCCACCTGTACTTTGTCCCACTTAAGCCTCCTAGTATGAGTGAGAATTCAGATTTTTAAGAGTCAAATTATACCTTTTCCTATTTATTGTAATGTATTAGTATATCGTTCCTCAAAATACTGATTTTTTTCTCGTGGTTGCTGAAAATAGGATGTTTTGGGGATACTTTTCCAGTTTTTCGTGGCATCAGATGGACTTACAACCTAAGGTTTTCATCTGGAATACATAGGTAGTGAAAGTTGGTGTTTCCACTTAGAATCTACTGTAAGAATAGGTCGTGAATCCTATTAAGCCTAAACACTCGAAATTGATGAGATAACACCTTCATTTCTCACTGGTTTATTAAGTGATGGCGTCAAGTGCGATTAGGTAATGGGTCCCCTTCAGGAGACATGGTTTTCTCCATTCCACCTGGACTGTATTCTCATCACTGTGCACCCCCAACCCGGGACACCTATAGTAGGTGAAAACTGCCAATTGAATAATTACAGATCCCTTCTCCGATACGACGCCTGGTTCCAAACCACCTACTCATCATCTTCCTTTCTGTTCCCTTGTGCAGAGCAGTCAGTTTGGGAGGGTTGCTTTCCCTCAGAGAGAGCTGATGCTTAAGGGTAGCCTGGATGTTGATCAGAACAGGACAAGGTAGGGTTTAGAAAAGAGCAAAGACTACGGGGGCATTATGGCAATCTCTTTGGTTTTACCAAGGAGTTGTCATTCTTTCTCTATTCCCAAAGCCTCCTGCAATGCCGAGTATAGCTAACACTCAGTAAAATCTTGTTGCATTTATTCAACTCTTACTGAGGACCTGATGTGTGCTAGGTGTTGTTTATAGTCATGAAGAAGACGGGCACGTTCCCTGCCAGCATGGAGTTCTCGGTCTGTGACGAGTGGGGAAAGTCGGGAAAGACAGATATAAAACCACCAGGTAGAGTCTTAGTTATTTAAGTTGTGCTAAATTGTTACATAGGAAAAATGTATGAGTTTATATAAATTAAAATGTATGGGATTATATAAAATAAAATATTTTCCAAGTTTTTCTAGGTTTCTTGTAGGCAGTGGCATTTAAGCCAAAGTTTGAGGGGAAAGTAGAAGACATTGAATGAGTGGCCAAAGGCAGGGAAGACCAGACAGGTGCACACTAGCGTTTATCCTGGAATAAAAATTCACAGTATTTTATTTTTGAACACTATACTGATGTTGAAGTGTCTAGACATGTGAAGTGTACACCCACTTTCTCACAGAGCATACCTACTCAACCCAACTCCTCTCTCCTGTTTTGTTTCCACATCAGAATATTCCACCAACAACCCTGACTTGTGGTTAGTCGTATTCCAAGTGACGGGCGTCAGCCTCCTGCCACCCCTGGTCATTGCCATAGCTGTTATTATTGCCTTTTACTGCTACCGTGTTCACCGAAAGCAGAAGCTGACCCCGTCCTGGGATACCAGCAAGCCACGGAAGCTCATGGACCTCAGCGAGCACCTTGCCATCATTCTGGAAGACGACCGCTCCGACATCAGCTCCACATGTGCCAACAACATCAACCACAACACGGAGCTGCTGCCCATTGAGCTGGACACCCTGGTGGGGAAGGGGCGCTTTGCCGAGGTCTACAAGGCCAAGCTGAAGCAGAACACCTCAGAGCAGTTTGAGACCGTGGCAGTCAAGATCTTCCCTTATGAGGAGTATGCTTCTTGGAAGATGGAGAAGGACATTTTCTCAGACATCAACCTAAAGCATGAGAACATCCTCCAGTTCCTGACGGCCGAGGAGCGGAAGACAGAGTTGGGGAAGCAGTACTGGCTGATCACTGCTTTCCATGCCAAGGGCAACCTACAGGAGTACCTCACGAGACATGTCATCAGCTGGGAGGACCTGTGCAAGCTAGGTAGCTCCCTTGCCAGGGGCATAGCTCACCTGCACAGTGACCACACCCTGTGTGGGAGGCCCAAGATGCCCATAGTGCACAGGGACCTCAAGAGCTCCAATATCCTCGTGAAGAATGACCTGACCTGCTGCCTGTGTGACTTTGGGCTTTCCCTGCGCCTAGACCCCACTCTGTCTGTGGATGACTTGGCCAACAGTGGGCAGGTAAGTTAAGCCTGGATCACCCACCCCCAGTTCTTAACCCCTAAACAGCCCTACACTCTTGACACTTATCTATATCCCACACTCTCCTGACAGGGGGCCTTCATGCATGAAAAGCACGTCTCCTCCTGTTTCTTTAAATCCTCCCCAATTCAGGACAAACATTCTTCTCCTTGCATCCATCCTCATTTCTCTTCCACTTAAAAATTATTGTTCTATGCTTCAAATGCTGTTAGCACTTTATCTCTCTCTTTTTTCTCTCCTATGGCTGTACTCAGCCCTTTCTGCTCTTACTACTATTAGTACTGTTAGTAGTTATATTGTCCTGTTGTATTTTGTTTTACATTGTTCTAGAAGGCAATCTCCTTGCAGTGCAAATCCACACCCATTTGGTCACATCTAGCACAATGCCTTGAACGGTGAACGTGACCAATGAGTACTTGTTGTGTGAGTGATGGAGTAAGTGAATGAGCAATTCCACTTTTGAAGCATCCCACAGAGTAAAACAGAAACCTGTTTAGCTAAGGAAAGTGACTAGAAATTACCAAGACATCCTTTTTGAATGATGGGGCCCCCTGTTTTCACATACTGGAAGCTTAACTGTGGATTAGAACTCGGTCTGCAGAACATCACTGTTTTCTCCAACCAGGTGGAGGAACGTGCTGCTGAAGCCATTAGTTACTGCTCAGTCAGCCCTCTGGGTCCCGGGCTGCCCAGGCAGTCTTGAGGTAAACATATCGAAATACAAACGGATTATGTGCCAGGAGAATGACTCATGCAATGACCTATTAAAAAGAAAAATGTCTTCTAATGCATGCATGCAAAAAAAAAAAAAACCCCAAACCCAACATTCTGTGGAATAATAACATCAGTGCGCTTGACCTTCCTTAGATCCTTGAGAAGGTAGGACTTTCATGTTATTTAGTGAAGCTCTACGCGCTGCATTATCCAACGTTTAAGTGATTCCTTCCCTAGAAACGTTTTATTTTCTTTGTGTCTCAATGTTGTCATATTATCAGTCATAGTCTAAATAACACTACATAAAGATCCAGATTCGGCCTTTTACTGTGGAAATATTTTCATACAATTTAGGAAAAATTTCATGAAATTATACCACATTCTTGGCACACTACAATGTGCTATGGGGCAAACAAAAAGGAGTAAGACAGGCTTGAAGTGACCAAAACGATGGGCAAGTATACTTATTTCCACCATAAATCTTGGAGTTTCAGGAATGAAAAAATATTTAATTTGCAAAAACAAAAATAAACATGTAAAGTGTCACAGATGTTGTCCCCAGGTTATCTACGAGGATGTTATTGTATAACACTACGGTGACATACATCACGGATCTCAACAAGGCCACTCTGGGGTTTGGCATTTCCTTATTTTGGCATGCTTTGTTTGTTCTTTAAAGGGTGTTCAGGAAGAGAACACCTATTGTTAAAAATAATTACATAAACCCTACCTTTCTGTGCAGGTCTCATTATTTTTAAAAGCCTCGTACTTTTTAAAAGATTATCTGCCCATGCAAGGGACAAACATCAACTGTATTTCGAAAATAAAAATGCAGTTGGAATTAAATAATGGGCCTCAATGTTTGTTTTTGCTTTAGGTGGGAACTGCGAGATACATGGCCCCAGAAGTCCTAGAGTCCAGGATGAACTTGGAGAATGTGGAGTCCTTCAAGCAGACAGATGTCTACTCCATGGCACTGGTGCTCTGGGAAATGACGTCTCGCTGCAATGCAGTGGGAGGTAGGTATGGACCCCCGTCCTGGTGCCCTGGTGGATGTGCCTTCAGAATGATGTCATGTTATTTGCTTCCAACCTGACTCTAGGGTACCAAAGAGCTAGCCCCACAGTGAGAGCTAGTTGAGATCTGGTGGTAGATAGCCATCGCCGGACAATTTGAAATTGTGCTACAAAGCCTGAAACCTAGGTCTTTCACCTGAAAGCTATATTTGGAGTATAAAGCTTTCTATCTCCTTTCTTCGAGTATAATTACTTCTTTCTCTTAACATATCTCTCCACAGATATTTAAGTATCTGGCAGGTGATGAACACTAATAATGTAAGAATTATTTTTACTTATCAAATGGATAATATTTAGAAAAGTATCTGATTTTGTGTGTGTGTGTGTGTGTGTGTGTTTTAAGTTTTTTCAGAATTATAAGATCTGGGAGATGGCTTTGACTAAACATTTACTTTTATGGATGTGACTTTCCTTTGTTGGGCAAAACAAGCAGAGTGGTTTGATGTATTTTTTTTAAGGTTTGAAAAACCTAGCAAGAGAGGTTATTGAGGAGGGCAGCATGTATCAAGGTTGCAAGGGGACGTCACTGTTTGAGAGAGTGCTGTCGCCTGATTTTTCTTGACATGAGCATGGCTGAGACCCCCATTATTTCATGCTTTCCTGACTCTCTTCTTAGTAGTTCTCATCAGTTTATGCATCTCAACATGGTCCTGGCTGACTATTAAGTCAAGCCACACTGACTCCAATTTTATTTTTAACTCTTTGTTTTGTAATAATTTTAGACTTGCAAAATAGTTGCAGAAATAGCAAAGACAGGAAGTTAACAGTGGTACAATACTCTTAATTAAGCTACAGAACTTACTCAAAGTTCCAAGTCCCCAGCCGTGTTTTTTCTGGAACAGAATCTAATCCAGGATCCTCCATTACATGGAACGCTCATGCCTCCCTAAGTCTCCTTAAACTTGTGGCAGGTATGAGCCTCTCTTTGTCTTTCATGGCCTTGGCACTTGTGAAGAATTTAGACCAGTTATTTTACAGATGGCCTCTCACTTCGGGTTTCTCTGATGTGTCCTCATGATTAGATTGAGATAGTATGTTTTGGGCAAGAACACCACAAAAATGACACTGTGCCCCTCTCAGGGCCGCCTGTCGGGGCCTGTTCAACCTGATCACTTGCTGAAGGTGGCGTCTACCAGGTTGCTCCCCTGTAATTTTTCTTCCATTTGTAAACAATACATATCTTATGGGAAGGTACTGTGATCTGCTTCTAAAGACACTAAACACATGCATAGTCAGGATTCTAGACCCGTTTCTTATCATAATTTTACCTACTAATTTTAGGATCCATGGGTAGTTCTTGCCCACAACCATTATTACCGTAATGTTTTTCTAACAGTGATTTTCTATTCTTACTCCTCCTACCTTTATTTTAGATACTCTACTGTAAGGAATATCTGTACTTCCTTTCCCCACCCCCTGTCATTTACCTATTTCATTATGTGTTGATATCAGTATGGAGTTGTAGATGTTTGTTTCAGTCTGTAGGTATCCAATATTATCGTGATTTATTTTGTTGCTTCGCCTGCCACAGCTTTGGTCAGCGGGCCCATCCACCCAACATTCTGCCCACCGTGGACTTGGTTGACACACTTTCTCGATCTGATTTTCCATCCTCTTTAGAATATGCTTAGCCAGTTTTCCAGGATGGTCACCCTCTCCCCTGAGCACCTTGCTGAACCATCACCTGTTTCCATGGGTGCCTGCATGGGGAAGGCACTTCCTATCCGGCTGACGCTGTCATTTTCTGGTTTGCTGCCTGAGATTTCTTCCCCCACAGCACTTTCAGAAGTAACTTGGTTTTTCCTTGCACAGTGAAATTTGTTTAACCAAGTTTCAGCTGCTGAGAATAATTTTCTGTTTGAAAGCTTTGACAGTTCCAGAATGAATCCTTAGACCCGTATGAGTTGTGGAAGAGATGATGCTGTTGTCACTGTCAGAATAAATTTACCTGAATTTCGGCATCTTTCCTATCCTTTCAAACCTGTTATTCCATAAACATGAGCCGGAGACAGTGTCTCTCTGTCTTTTGCTGTCAGGGCAGCCAGCTTGTTAGGGCCGAGTGTGAGCTCTGAGCTCGCTGCCTTCGTTGTTATCAATGATGAAGCCATTTCCTGTTGCTATTTGCTGAGTGTGGAAGAACTCCAGCTAATGGGGAAGAAGAGAGTTCACCAACTTTGATGAGCTCTAAAAACAGATGCAGGGTAAACAAGTTTTCCCAAGGAAGGAACAGGAGCTCATTTGTTCAGCTAGTCTCAGAAAGCCTTTCATAACCGTTAAGGTAAGAACAGACAGGCGGCTTTTGGGGAACCGGAAAGAGGCCATCCCAGTTCTCACTCTGTTTGATCTTCAGCCCACAGCCCTGTTTCTTCCATCTCTGCTCAGTCTGCAAAAACCAAAGTTATTTCTCTATCATCATTTTGGTCCAACAGAAAGCCCTTCACTTGATTAAATGTGTGAACTCATGCATTAAGTCCTTTTTAGTTTCTAATCAGGTATTAATTCCTTTTTTTTAATTCTTTTAAGAGCATTTTTTTTGGTATGTCTTAAAAACCCAAAAGACATGTTTTTAGCCTCATCTTAATTTCAGACTTTCCTTTTACGTTTTGAGAATCTCTTGGAAGGTATATAAAGCCTGAAGATAAATGTGTCCCCTCCTGGCTCTTGTCGAAACACACACGTCAACGCAGGTCTTGCTCTCAGGAAGCATGCAGTTTGCTGACGAATCAGACTTTTATTTTTTTTCTCCTTTACTTCTTAAAAATTTACACATGCAGACGCAGTTCTTACCTTCCAAAGAAAATCGATAATAATGCCCTTCAGTTGATGTAGGGCTTTAATTTATCAGGTCTCAGAGAGAGGGCAGGATGGAAATGGGCTTTCCTTAAACGTAAACTTCTATTTTGTCACTTGAAATACAACATATGCAATTACTGTTTTGTTATCGCCAGTCTCACTTCAAGAAAGGCAATGTGGATATGCTTACCTCGGTAGGAGGAATTATAGGTCAGTATTTTATTTCACACCATAGGGTAACTAACACTCCATCTAGTTTATTCTGAGCAGGGGAACATCTAACTGAATGAAGTAGGATACTAAGCAGCGGGGGACGGTCTTGCAGGAGAATGTGAACTCCCAGTTTTCCTGCCTCTGAGCAAGTCCATGCTGTTCCTAGGGTTGAGCCCAAACTCTTCACTTGGGTGTGAGCGGCGCTTACTTGCCTCTCTAGGCGCCTCTGCACACAGCACTCTTTTCCTTCTGCAGTCATCTTTGTGGACGTTTTTTAGGTCTCACCTCCAGCCCTTGTCTCATGGTTACTGAGACTGAGACCCTGAAATTGACTTGTAAACAGCCAGGCAAGTGCATTTCAGAGTGGTTAGTGCTGCAGGAAGGTAAGGCAAGGGTCACAGGAGACTGAACGCCCATGCTGGCTAAAGGGAGTGTGGCAGTGGGATCGGGCAAGGAGGGACAGGTCAGCTCTGGAAGGGAAGACAAGACCCAGGAGTGTCCTTTGAGTTGCCACTTTTTCAGCCAGCCTCTCCTCTGTGCAGAGCAGCACCGATAGAGCGCTACACTGGGGAATCCTCACGCTTCCCAGGTGAGGAGATGCACACAGGTGATAATAGCACCATTCTGAAGCCAATTTGTACAACTTCATTAGCACAAATTTCCACCCAGAAGCTCAAGAGACACATTGTCATTATTGAAGACCGTGGTCAAAAGGGAAAGGCTTTCTAGTGGAGGTAGGTTTGCTCACATAATCAAACACAGAGAGGCAATAGCCACCAAGACATGAGCACTTGCTTCGCGGATCAGCTCATTTAACCTAGCATGCATTCTCTGAAGCATGTGCTGTTATTAGCCCCATTTTACAGAAGAGAAAACAGAGGCTTCTGGAGGTGGGGCAAATTGCGGAGCCAGGAATCAAAGCCCTGTTGTCTGACTGTTGGTCACAGGCCCTAGTCCGTGCTAGCCTGACATGGACTTGAGTATGTGTTCAATAAGTGGCAGGTACAATCGCCATTATTTTTTGTTAAGGATGGGGTGTCAGTACTATTTTGTGCATCCTGGCTTGGATGCCAAGACTTTCTGGAACTACCTGGCAAGACAATCACACGTTGAGGACACTCAATGACAGTCTCACTTCTGAAGGATTCCAATGATTGACTTTCCTGTCTCCTCCAGGTGAGTCTCTGTTAATAGAACACCGAAGCTACTAAATTTGGTGGCATGGTGTGGGCTCAGTGTCTTAAAGTCTGAGATAGCTTCCTTATTCTTAACTTTCTTGGGAAATACATTCATTCATTCATTCATCCACTCATCAAATATTTATTGAGTACCTATTACGTGGCAGGCATTATTCAAAATACGAAGGATACCACAGTGAATGAAACCAGTCTCTGTCCTCAAGAGACAGAAGGTCTAATGAAGAGCTAATATTCTAGAAAGATGAGTAGTAAACAAGTAGATATATAATATAACATCAGGGGTGGGTATGTGATTTTAGAAAGAAAAATAAAGCAGTTAGGGAATAGATACTGACAAAGGGTGTTATTTCGGCTACTTTGATCATCTGAAGGAGTATCAGAAAAACCAAGAAAACAGGGCTTTGTCACTGTTTGAAAAGGGGACAAGATAGAAAGGGGCAATTGGTGTGTTACTGTTTGATAAAGGAGAAAAGTGTTAGAATCTCCATTTGGCAACGACAAGCCCAGAGATTTCTCTTTTTCAAAGAAATCTCTGTCCGTGGCTTTCAGTTTGTTTGGTGTTCATGCAAGTGTTTACGAGATGTGTGGGAGGCGGATGAAGGCGGGGTACCTCTCAGAGCCCCCGTTGTCCTGGCAGGCCCCATATGGATGGCCCAGCCAAAACCGGCCCACAAGCCCGACCAACCCCTAAACCTCTAGCCATTTAGGCCTTTGAATAGAAGCTGACACACAGCCCTCCAGCTGAGCGAGTATTTAACAAAGAGGAAAAACACAACCTGGAGAATGGCTCCTGAGTGTATTGTCAGCTCCCTGCAGCCTTGTGAGACAGACAGAAAGTACACATGCATCAAACAGAAAGAAAAGGGAAAAAAAAAAGAGGGTGGGAGAGACGGTCTGAAGACTTCAAGGACCAGGATGGAAGCACTTCATTTTCCTGGATTTCAGGGGAGGCTAATTTGGAAGGCAGATATAAAAACTGCGGGGCCCTGCTTCGGGGGAAAACTGTCAACAACTTCGCTGCACTGTGAAGCTGGAACTACAATCAAAGCAACAGCTGCGCCCCAGATGCTGACTTTCAGAAGAATATCTTTGCTGTCCCAGAGACGTGCCCTCCGAGTGCTGCGGAACTGGGAAGAGACAGAAGCGTAGTTTCTCTTCAGAGCCTTCTGAGAGAAATTAAAGTAAGCTGCGAGGGCCTGGGAGTTGAGGGCTGTGGGGGAGGGAGCTTCTGTTTGTGACAAGACTGCCGGGAAAGGCAGGGGAAGGGAAAGAAGGTGGAAAGAGGAACAAGTTGTTCTCAAGCAGTGAAATAAAGAAGATTCTCAGGAAAGATGTTGTTTGAGGCTCTCCAGGAGATGCTAAGGTGTTGAGCTTCACCCACTTGGTGTGGGAACCAGTCTGGGGGTGAGATGGGAACTTGGACTTGGTTTGAGTAAATCATTCTACTGTATAGGCATCTGCCTCGGGGTGGGTGTCCCAGACCCTAGAACAAGAATTTGAGTGTATGTCGTTTATTTGGGAATAGATGTCAGGAAATGCCAATAAGGGAACGGGGAAGTGAGTCACGAAGGGGAAGGAAGCCAATAAGTGGTGTGTTGTCAAGCAGGTCTCCACGGTGGACAGCTGGAGCTTAACCCTGCGGGGGACCCTGGGTGCAGTGTTGAACACGATCCTCAGCATCACACCCCCCAACTCAGGAGGAAGCTGGGTGTTTATCTTTGGTTAAGGGCTGCGCCTGGGGCAAGTTGGGAGGGTGAACTCCCAGCCTGCCCATCGTGAATGAAGAGTGTAAATGCAGCAGTTTGTGTGGCCATTGGTCCTACAGCAGTATTACTGTAGTCCCCCTTATCCTCACGCAGTTTCACTGTCTACAGTTTCAATTATCCACAGTCATTCAAAAATACTAAGTGGAAAATTCCAGAAATAATTCATAAGTGTGAAGTTGCACGGTGTTCTGGAGAACATGAAATCTTGCATTGTCCTACTTGGGATGTGAATCATCCCTTCATCTATCATATCCGCGCCGTTTACATTCCCCCGACTGTCGGTCCCTTTGGAGCCTTCTCAACGATCAGATCGGCTGTCCTGGTATCTCAGTGCTTGTGTTCAAGTTTACCTTGTTTTGGTTAATAACAGCCCCACAGCACAAGAGTAGTGATGCTGGCGATTCAGATATGCCAAAGAGAAGCCGAAATTGCCTTCTTTAAGTGAAAAGGTGAAAGTTCTTGACTTAATAAAAATGAATTTTACACACACACACACGCACACACACATGTTGGGAGGGGGTGACACTGTCCATGGTTTCAGGCATCTGCTGAGATCTTGGAACATCTCTCCTGCGAATAAGGGGGACCACCACACTGAGTAATGATGGAGGACTTAAAGGACACTGTGATTTCTTATTTTGTGGATTTTGTGGATACGGCAACTGAAGAAGAAAGTGTAGACATCCCTTTTCCAAGTCCTCACATCGAGTTTATGATGGAGCCAGGCAAACAGATCTGACAATCCCCTACTTGTGATGCATGTTGTTAGCACTGTTTTTTTAACATGCTAAGTTCAGTCTTCCTCTCTAAGCTCTTTGCTTCTTTTCTTAGAGGCGTTTCCATTTTTTTTTTAAAGGGTGATTCTCATTATAGGTTAGCCAGGTCCAGCACTCGCTGAACTAATCCCACTCACCCTTTAACTTGCTTCCTCTTCAGGGCATCCCAGAAGGGAGGCCTGAGCCGAGGCATTGTTTGGTCAAAGGCACAGAGAGGAACTCTAGAAAGTACTGCATTAACTCTGTTGCAAATCATGCCCTGATCTGGTGCCTATGGCGTGCCACACCCCCCTTCTCCCCCACCTCCACCACCACCCATTCACGGACTTCCCTAACCCCAAAACGGTTTAATGTCGGTAAATAAGAACAGCGAGGAGAGGGGTGCCCTTTGTCATCAGTGGCTTTTTGCATAGCTTGTTTAGAAATTATAAACCATAACATCCAACAGGTCCCAGAAGTTTCCCTTCTTGGGGTCATATGGTGGGAAGGGACTAGCCAAAGCAGCGATGGACACATTTGTTACATTTGTGACAGGCATATTCCCAGCTATGCTTGTTCTGGTTGGGGGAGAAAGGGCTCGCTGAAATGCTGGGTAGAGAGGGGAAAGCCTGCAAGTTTCCTGAAAAGGCAAAGCCATTTCATCAGAATAACAGTAATACCGTCGGCAGTTCTGAGTGCTCTTCCCGGAATCCAGTGTGCTCTTTGGCCTCAGTTTTCTCAACTGTAACACGAGGTGTTGGATCCCATCTCTGAAGACACTTCTTCACTATTCTCTGTCTGACTCATGTGAAACCCATAAAATATCTTTAATAACTTGTCTTCATTTCCTCTGTCAAGATGCAACTCCTATTCCTTGCAAAACATGTAGAGCAATGCCGTGGAAGGTTCACAGTCCTCCAACTGGTTGCTTCAGGTTTGCAATATGAAAAGGACAGAAACTGAGTAGGTGTTGGGTAACAACACAATTTGCTGTTGCCTTGACACCCGAGTGGGATTCATTCTTCTTGTAATTAATTTCTAACATGTTTCACCAAGGCCTCGGTCCCCAGTGAACTGGGGGCAAAACGCCTGCTTTTTCTTTTTTCTAATCAAAAAAAAAAAAAAGAGAGAGATTGGGAAGTGCTGATCTGTAAACAATAAGGAAAAAATTTAAATCACTTTTATTCCCACCATTGAAACTAAGCCACTTTTGCGAACCAGGGGGTTAGAAGTTGAGAGAGATTTGCTTTTGTCTATACCTGTCTACTTAGTGATTTTCTAGTTTTTCATGACCTACATTTTCTAAAATATACATACTTTAAGAAGCAATATGACAAACAAGGATAAAAAGACATGTAATTTGGCCCCAGTAGTTTTGCCGAAGTGGATTAGCATCCCAGTCCCTGGATGACTGGAGCCAAGGGGAGAACATTGCGGTTGAAAATCAACTTTATGCCAGTCGCCAGCTCTGTTTGATTCTCCAGGACTGTCTGGGTTTCAGTGGGTGAGGTTCTGTCCTAGAAAGGACCTTGGTGCCCGCCTGGCTGGCAGAGGTTTCCTGCCACCTCTATGAGGGTTCAGGCTTCCACCCAGGTGTCTGTGGCCACCTCCTCCCGCTGAGTTGAAGTAAGTGCCCACGGTTTTCTGAGGGACTCTGAGAAGAACTGAGAGGCCTCCGGCACCATGTCTGTCCACGGTCATCCTCCACATCCTGAAGGAGGCCGAGAACAGCGTTGCCCTTGTCGCCACAGACGGGGAAAAGGAAAGGCAGTGCTGCCCGAAGGTGCTTTCATGACCCCACAATCGAGTGGTAAGCTGGTGACCGAGAGGCAAATGGACACACACAAGCATTAGGTCAGCTTTATACCCATGAGAGGGCATGATAAGAAAATGGGTGGGAGCAGGACGTTAAAAATGAGGGAGAAAAGCAAAGAAAGAGGAACTGCAAAAATTCATAATAAGACAAAAAGCAAACTTAAATGTTCGAGAGAATATATATTACATAAATAAGACCTTTTCTCGGAGTTGAAGAAAGGTCAACTTAAAACATGCATGTACTTGAAATCCTCATCCCCATTCATAACCTGAAAGACTACTTCAGTGTCAAGGGATTTTGCCCATTTGGGGCAAAGAATGATCGCCCAGACGTGCCTATTTTAAACTTAGAAGGAGGCAGGTGATTCAGCGATTCATACTCTCCCAGTGTGGCTCAGGGAGTCAGTCTCTTTGCCAGCCCCTTTCTGGCTACCCTTGACCTTCCTTCTCTAGACGATCTCCCACATCCAAAGATGGAGCAGGCCTCGATCCCCTCGGGAGTGCTAGGGAATCTCACAAGTTGCCAAGGTTTAAGGAAAAGTAGGAAGTAATGCAGTTAAAATTCTCTTTGCTCTGGGAAAGGATTACTGCCTTTATCTCCTTTTCCACAGAGGCATTCATGACTTCTTTTTGTTAAGAAAAATATATTTCCATACCTGCTGCCCAGTCCCATCTTCTCCCAATTCTCACCCAGCCCCCATGGGCCCCATAGAATTTACCATCAAAGTAGCTGCTCTGGTTTCTGTGACTTTGAAGATGAGGACTTCAAATGAAATAAATTGTCCCTGGGTTATAATCTCCACGATGGAGACTTTTTCTTTGTTCTCAAGGAATCTCAGCCATGACATGAAAACCTGGGATTGATTCCGATCCCAGCATTTTTCTCCCTGATTGTGGTCACCCTCCTCCCTCTTTCTGAGCCTTGTGCAGTGGGAATTGTTGACGGGCTAGTACTTTCCTTTTCTGCAGAACAGGCCACCTCAGGGCTTCCTTGGAGTGGCCTTGCAAATGTTCAGATGGTGAGACACTGACCTTGGGAGAAAGGAGAAAGTACTTCCTTGACAGCTGTCTTAGGCCAGCTTTACCAGAAGTAGAGTCTAACACAAAGATATTTGTGCAATGACCCGATGAGAA
The DNA here is from genome assembly GCF_022682495.2 of Desmodus rotundus. Classification (NCBI taxonomy): domain Eukaryota; kingdom Metazoa; phylum Chordata; class Mammalia; order Chiroptera; family Phyllostomidae; genus Desmodus; species Desmodus rotundus. The sequence goes on from NC_071394.1 coordinate 119,463,857, forward strand.
TAAGGTCTCATGAGATGTGTGGGTGAGAGAAGCAGGAAGAGGAAGGCGCTCACAAACCTGTAGTTTCGAGAGAGGCCCAGCCTCAGCCTGATCTTGTGGGGAGCTCTGGGAATGAGGGTTAGACTCTTAAAACTCCCTCATTAACTTGCCATTGGCTATCGGCTGCCCCTGGAGGTGAGGCTGTCATGTTATGGAAATCTCCAAGGTAGGCAGCCCACACCAGCCAAGGGCAATCGTCGAGAGAATGGTAAAGATGTGAGCCCTTAGTACTGAACGCCTGCAGCAGGCAGCTGGAGTCTGGTGCTCTCAGCTGGGTAAAGGGGTCTAGGCAGGGCGCCAACCACACCAACTATGACAGCTAAAACAGTTGGAAATGGAGGATCAGTGGACTGATACATTATCTAAGGAGCAATTGAGATGATATACAAATCCTATCAGGGTATGGTATAGTATAGTATGGTATAGTATAGTATAGTATGGTATGGTATAGTATAGTATAGTATAGTATAGTATAGTATAGTATAGTACACCTATCCCAAGGCATGGCACTCTGAGGGCACCATGTTATTTGAATAGATTGGGTTACAAGGTAACTCTGGAGGGGACATGGACATCCTTTAATTCAGTCCCTTCATCTTATAAATGACAAGAATTAGGTCAGAATAAACCCTTACTGGAAACCAGCTCTGATTCTCAGTCCTTTGCTTTTGCTTGAATTCAACCCAACCCATATTTATTAAAAGCCTACTATGTATAAGGCACAACTTTAGGCACTGGGTGGGCAATTGCAAGACATGAAACAGCCTCTCCCTTGGGACTCTGCAGTTTGGTAGAAGGAAAGAGAATGGAAGCAAGAAATAAGAATAGCATGCAACTCAGAACTCAGATCTCGGCCCAGGGGCAGTATGGGATAAACACTGTGGACACACAGAGGGTGGTTTGCGTGCATCTCCTTCTGCTGGGCAGCCGTCATTCCAAATTTCTCTGTATTTCAAACTATGTAAAAAGGAAACATCCTGCCCTGCTCGGGTGAGGCTGAAGAAGATAAGTATACAAGGAGGGTTCTGGGAAAGGGGGGAAACCCAAACAAACAAGAATAAGCCATCCCTTTTCAAAATGTCATTTTGCTTTGAAAGCTTCTTCCATTCTTAGCCTGGGAGGACAAATGAGTGAAAGTTTTACTCATTAAGTAGGATTATTTTAAAGCTATAGGTCAAAGGTCCTACTTCCTTGGGAGAAAAATGTTGAATCTAGCCCACTCTCCCCTTTTAGCTCAAACACGTTTTAGTAATGGAGTGTTTTCTTTTAAATTGTTCTTTGCCTCCCTGACATGGATATTAGTCCGCCCATTTGAGTTAGTGTGCTGTGTTAACATCCAACCAGAGTTCATGCATTGCTACTTTGGACAAGATCTATAGTTCATTCATTCGCTCACTCATTCATTCGCTCACTCACTCACCAAACATATATTGAGAGCCTGTTGTATGGGAGGCCCTCTCACGGGTGCTGAGAATACAAGAATGAGTGAGGAACTCTGACTCTTTCCTCAAATGCTCACAGTCTACTTGGGTGACACAAATAAGCAGGTGATTATATTAACATATAACATGTGCTACACCAGAACTCTGCCCAGGACATCTAATTAGGAATAGCATGGGGGATATTCAAGGAAATTTCTATAAAGAAATTGACCTTAGTTGAAACCTGAAGCCCTAGCGAAGGGCATCATCTTCTATTATTTTCTTTATATCATGTCTCATCGAAGGAAAAGTACGTTTTAAAATTTTGTCTGTTGATGCTATTAACATCTCTCCCCTGTGTCATCTTAATGAGCAGCATTTTGCAAACTTTTTCCCCCCATCATTGCTATCCCAAGGAGCCTTTGTAGACATTTTTTCTTAATCACTAATTCCCATGAAAGTATACATAATATAAATAAATGATTTTAGCCATTTTTAAGTGTACCATTCACTGGCATTAAGTATATTCACAATGTTATGCAACCATTGCCATTGTTTATTTCCGGAACTTTTTTACCTTCTCCAGCTGAAACTGTATAGCTCACTAAATCTAACCCTCGATCTCTTCACCCTGGCAACCACTGTTCTATGTTCTGTCTCTATAAATTAGTCTATTCCGAGTACCTCATATAAGTGGAATCACACAATATTTATCCTTCCCTGACTGGCTTATTTCACTTAGCATAACATTTTCAAGGTTCATCCGTGGTGTAGCATGTATCAGAATCCCATTCCTTTCTAGGCTGAATATCACCATGAACTCTAACACCACATATGAAATCTGTTGATCTACTGTGGACCTTGTAGGGCTACAAAGCATTATAATGTGTAAGCCTGTTTCTACTTCCCAGGAACCAGTTTTGCTCCACTGGGGCAACATCACCCCGTTGAGAATGTCTGTGTTAAAATGTAAGCTTGGTGACCTTGTTGGCTTCGCTCTCCACTCTGTCCCCAGCTGTTAGCCCAACACCTGGCACATAGCAGACACTCGGTGATCATTTGTGGAATACTTCTCAAGCTCCCTCCACAGCCACCCCTTCCTTCCTGTTTCAGTCCACGATTAGTACCAACTGGGCTCTGAGCAACCGTGGGTGCACTTTGACCCGCAGTGCCTCCTGCCTTCCAACCAGACCTCCCAACATGCTCCTGCCCACCGGCTACACACGCCCTCCTTAATGGCCCTTCGTTTGTCTGCTTTCTTAACAGAAGTGAAAGAGTATGAGCCTCCCTTTGGTTCCAAGGTGCGGGAGCACCCCTGCGTTGAAAGCATGAAGGACAACGTGTTGAGAGATCGGGGTCGACCGGAAATTCCCAGCTCCTGGCTCAACCACCAGGTAAGGGGTGACTCTTGTGAGGGGAGCATCTGAGGTGGCCACTTAGGTAGGAGAGAATTCTGGGCTACTGGGCTTCAGTCTGAGGGTGGGTTCCCCTGTGTTCTGTGATCCAATTAGGTTTTGTTTCTAAAACAAATTTCAATACAGTGGGGCTGACCCTGTCATTTTAAGTTCCATTTGGCAGGTAGAAACTATGTTCAAAGAGAGCTCACAAATAATTGTTTGAAGGGCATTTGTCACGTTGGCCAAACCCCAGGTTCCAGTGAAAATGTTTTGTTTGTGGCCTCTGCTGCTCAACCCCAGACCTTTCCACAGGGACTTTGTTTGGTTCCTTTCTGGGTTCCAAACATTTTCTTCTGGAAACTTTCAGCTGTAGAAGGAAATACTTAGCAGAGAGAAATGAGCAGAGGGTGTCAGCCAGCTGGACTGAGAGGCAACTGCCGCATGCACGGGGCTGTGTGTGAGCCTGCTGTGCAGGCTGGGTGCCCCGAGCTGAGAGAGAGGAGCCCAGCTCCTCAGTCTGGAATGAACGGGGGCAATGGAGAGCAAAATGCAAATGAACAAACAGAGAATCTATGTGTTGGGAACATCCTCATGGCTCCTTTCCACCCCTCCCCCCCCAAAGAAATGGTAGGTAAAGCTGTCCATTGCTGGGCAGTAGTTTGGACTTACAAGGAGACCTATCCAGATTCTCTGGGGGCATTTGGGTGAGGGCAGTGGGTGGAGAAAAAGAACAAAGTGATAGGTTGTGAAGACAAGGGGCCTGTGACACACCCAGGAAAGAGCAGGAGCGGGACAGTGACCCCTGTGTCAGTGACAGAACCGTTCTTTCTACGGCGGAAAACCTTCCGTTGCCTCCTTTGGATGAATCCCCTTATCCAGTGAAGGCTGGGGCTAAGTCATAGGTTTTCCTAAGGGCAAGGCAAATTCAGATAAGAAACAGAAACAAGAAATCAGGCGTGACAGGGAAGACAGATAGAGCAGGAAGCCTGGCCTGTGCTGGTCCTGCCTGGCCTAGAGCCATTTCCAAGGACAAAACCTAATAAAGGCGGGGAGAGCGTGACTCTGGCCGTGGCAGCCCAGGGCTTCCCTGGCTTTCGGGCAAGGCCTCTTGGACTCTGACAATGCAAGAGTGCTTTGTGTTAACTCTGAAATCAGAAGCCACAGAGTGTTGTTTCTTTCAAACTCCGTTGCCTCCTAAGCTGTACGGTTCTTATAATGAAGCCATTATTCATGATGATAAAATTCTGGAAAGAATTTGCATAATACATTTTTTCTCTTAATGAGATTTGTTGCCCTATTGATTTCAAGTTAATGCTTAATATTTAATTTAATTTACTGCCTGTAATTACAGTGTCAGAATAAAATAAATGTTACTTGTGTACCAACAATAACACTCCACTCTTAACAGGGCCATCAATCAATACTGTCAATTAGGTGAATTACACAATTAATTCAGCATCATGAACGTGATCACTCACAGGGCAGGGAGGGAGGGAGAGAGGCTCCCAGGTGTGTTAGGAAAGTTACAAGCACAGGGAGAGGGCTGGTTCTCAGGGCAGAGTTGGGATGCATCCATTCCACCAGGCCCACCTGTGTGAGAGGTCAGGGGCACACTCTTTCAGCCTGCAGGCTATTTAAGCCCTGCCTGCTTTATTTCCCAAAAGGACTTGGGATGATAGCAGAAACATTGGCAATGCAAAATAAACCTGAAGGCCCTGAAAGAAGACCCATGCGGCTGGCCCTACTGGGCAGCATTTCCTGAACGGGCTTTGTGAATGGGGTCATTATGGGGTGAGGTTGGACCCTCGGAAAAGGCCTGGCGTCCAGCAGGCCTGATGTACAGACAGCTGCGTCACAGGGTCCAGCCTGATGTTGGAGTGGAGTGGGGCAGAACGGAGGGCGTCCTTGGCAGTTGCTACCAGCTCACTCCGCAGAACCTGTGGACTTTACAAAACAAAACCAGACTCATGCCTGGACGTCCCGCTGGCTGGGGTATTTGGTCTTGTTAAAATATAGATGTGTATGTGGTTCTGACTATAAGACATTGTGGAAAAGGCAAAACCAGAGAGACAGTAAAAAGGTCAGTGGTTGCCAGGGACTTGGGGGAAGGGGAGGAAGGAGGGCGAGCAGGTGGAGCAGGGGGGATTTGCAGGGTAGCACACGTACTCTGTGGGATACTATAGTGGTAGATACATGTCCTTACACATTTGTCAAACACGTAGCATGTATGCTAATGTAAACTATGGACTTCTGTTGATGCGTCATCGTCGGTTCGTTGGTTTTAACAAATGTACCGCAGAGATGCAAGATGTTGATGTGAAGGAGACTGAGCGGTGGCAAGGGGGATGTGGGAACTCTCTGTACTTCCCACTCAGTCTTGCTGCGAACCTAAAACTGCCCTAAGCAATAAAGGCTAAAACTGCTCTGAAAAGTAGAAAGGCATGAAATGGGACTTTTCAGGAACTGGAGATGCTGCTGTATCCCAGAGGCCTACTGGCGGATCCTTGTGCTGTCTATCCATTTCACAATGTGACCGAAAGGTACCAGAGAAACTAGGTACAGCAGGTTTCCAGGACAGTGCACAGCCACCTGCACAGCCTCCTCAGCCCACATGCCACTGGCTGGCCTCATGCTGTGGGTGCTCTGTCGCTACGTGGTCAGTGCATCTGGCTTGCACTGCAGGAACAAGGTCAGTAGACCACCTCGCCCTCCAGGAGCCCGCCAACCCACCAACTCATGTCACCTGTGGGCTTCTCTTCCTTTCAGGGCATCCAGATGGTGTGTGAGACGCTGACCGAGTGCTGGGACCACGACCCAGAGGCCCGTCTCACGGCCCAGTGTGTGGCGGAGCGCTTCAGCGAGCTGGAGCACCTGGACAGACTCTCGGGGAGGAGCTGCTCCGAGGAGAAGATTCCCGAAGATGGCTCGCTGGGCACTACCAAATAGCTCTTCCAGGGCAGGCTGGCCCGAGTCCAAAGAGGTCACCCCTGTTGCCAAAGAACAGAGGCAGCAGGAAGCTGCCCCTAACCCAATGGATGCTTTCTGGAATACCAGGGCTCACTCCCCTCCCTGTAGGCTGTGGGACTGAGCAGCAACAACAGTGACAGGGAGTGGGTGACATGAAGCATTCTATGCCTTTGACGTTGTCATAGGATAAGCTGTGTTAGCAGTTCCTCAGGAAATGAGATTGATCTTTACAATAGCTAATAACATTTGCACTTTATTAATGCCTGTATATAAATATGGAATAGCTATGTTTTTTATATATATATATATATCTATATATAGCCATACTCTGGAAAGAGACAAAGAAAAAGATCAGATTTTCCCAGGAAATTGGTTTGATTGGAGAGTTCCAGAGCTGCGTGCAGAAGAAAGGATCCATGACAAATTAGCACTTGACAATCACACATGGGATAGATGGTTCTCTGACTACACGAGGAGGCGCTTTGCTTTAGGAGAGCAGCTCCATGTCTCAGAGCCTGCTATGGTCACTTTGCACTCGCTTTTGCCATATAATTCCCTGCGTGTGGGTCCTCACCTGGCCATGGAGCTATTTATAGTCGCACTGTTTGGGGACCAGATCCTGGGGTTCCTGTGTGCCATTCTCCTGGACTGCTCATTGAGCTCCAAGCCCCACATCAGCGGATGCATCACCTTCCTCAGCTAGCTCAGAAACTTTGCGCCATCTCTAATAGTTTAAACGTTTTGAGCCCCATCTTTTCCTTCACAGGCTGCAGAAAAATCAGGACATATTTCCTTATCCATCAAATTGCCACACCTTCTACTAATAAGAGATATATATATATTATATATTTATTTCCCCCCCTGTACCTATGTAACTCTTGTTTACTCCCAAGCCTTCTCCCTTTTCTAAAAAGGATCAAACCTTCCCAGGGTTCCTTGTGTTTAATTTTTCAACACCCTTGGTTTGAGTCCCTAGCTTTCTAAGCAACACCAATAGGTTCCATCGTCTGGGCTCCTGAAGGCTCAAGTCTGTTCTGGCCGAGAGGAAAGGATTTGAGCTGCATGATACTGCGACAGTCAGGAGCGTTGCGTCAGGCACTCTGAACACTGAATTTAACAAAAGTGAGCCACTTTTTAAACATTCGGAGATTATACACACACACACACACATCTGGATCCTCAAGTGAGAATAGATAGCAGATAGTTGCCAGGTCTCTCTAACCCACACCATTCATAAAATGAAGGTGTGGATGCACTTACAAAGCTGCTTCACTTGTTGAAATAAACATTTCTATTTTCTGCCCACCCCCACCCCGTTCTGGGAATCAGACCTGCCCCAAACCAATGTCCCTTGTGAGAAATGCACATTCAAGCAGTCATTCTCTGGCTGTATAATACACTTTGATTCCTCCCCTCTCCTCAATCTGGTGTTAAGATTTGAAATTGGCCTTTTGGCAAAAAACAAAGGGGGACCTCTGAGAGGTCCCAATTAATCCAGGTCTCTATTTTGTCTATATATTAAGGACGTCCCCTCTGTATTAGGGAGAGAAGTCCCTTTCTCCAAGAAGCTTGCTTCATGATAACCCATCTCTCTATAGGACCGGCCTTCCCAGCCCTTGCAGAATTTCCTAGTGAGGATTTGAGTGTGGAACACAAGAGTCCTATTTGCAGTTGGGAAATCTGTGTCCACGTGGACAAAAACAAAGAATGAGCTTTCATACAGCACAGGAAACTTGTTTATCCACAAACAAGTGTTAATGCTGCAAATAATCTCTCTTTTTTAAAAAAAAGTGTTTGAAGCTACTTATTTTCAGCCAAATAGGAATATTAGAGAGGGACTAGCAGTGGGCAAATCAATTCTATTTGGATTCTGGAAGATCTCATCTCATTGGGGTTTTATCAGACATGCTGAAGTTTGGGATTAGGTGGGACTTCTAGGCAGCCTGCCCTGTGGGGATGGGCTGAGAGGATTAAGGACCAGTTGGCTGCAATACCGTGAAGTGCCCAGAAACTCCTGTGCACTTTAAGGCTGCTGCCACCCAATAGCTGTTGCTCATTGACCTCTAGTGGTGAATCTCTAGAATACTGGTCCATTAATGATTCAAACGAGTTTTATCACTTCTGGGTAATGGTCAGCATAAACTGGAATGTACTATCAGATGATACTGTGGCTTGTTTTGTTTGTTTGTTTGTTTTCTTATTCAAGAAAAAGACCAAGGAATAACCTGTAGTTCCTAAAAATACTGACTTTTTTTTTTTTTACTACTATACATAAAGGGAAAGTTTTATTCTTTTATGGAACACTTCAACCGTACTCGTGTATTAAAATAGGAATGTGAATGCTATATACTCTTTTTATATCAAATGTCTCGAGCACTTATTTTCATACTGTGCATCATTTGTCTTTTATATAAATAAAATGTTTATTAGATTGAATAAAGCAAAAATACTCAGGTCAGCTTCTTGCCTCCTGTTCCTACTCATAATAGCTAAGCCCTTTAGCCCCTGTTCCTATTTATAGTAGCTAAGCCCCTTAGCTCCCACTTGGTTATTTTGCAGTTTATGTCGAAATATATCACGAGACAAATCCCCTTCAACTTTTCTATTCTCATCATCTTCTTCAACTGACAGTCTTAGGTCCCTTTAAAAAAACAAAAAGCATTCATGGAAGTTTGATAATGAGATGCAGCAGATGCTAGGGGTGGCATGACCCTTATCCTAAGGCCCTGGCAGGTCCCTCTGTGTCTCCCAGCCGCCATCTAAGCCTGTTCTCTTCTCCCCTCCGTCCAGAGAGCTGCCTCCATCCACAGGACTGCTTATCCCAGGGCTTGACACAGCCAGGGAGGCTGCTAAGAGCACATGCCTCTTTCTCCTATTTTCTCCTTTCCTTACACTGGCAGCTGGCTCTTGACTACCTTTCTGACTTCTGCCAGGTGTCCTGCTTCCTTCCTCTTCCTCTCTAGTGAGCAGGGTACCCCCCGAGCCCTGAGACTTATATCTGCATCACCAGGCAAATGTGCCCGGGGCAGCTGGCTCCAGCTGGCTGCTTACAGATTTTTTGGCGACAAAGTATGTGTAGGTTTTTTTGCTCCAACTTTAAGCTGTTTTAGAATCAAGGATATTGTGGCCTCTGAGTTCTCGGCTGGGTTCTTCATAGTTACAGTTCTGAATAGTGAAGATAATAGTGCCCTTGTCCAAGCTTCTAAACCTCAGCACCACTGACATTTTTGTATTAGACTTTGTTTGGGGAGGGGCCTGTCCCCTGCATTGTAGGCTGTATAACAGCGTCCCTGACCTCCCTAGCAGATACCAGTAGCACCCACCCCCGCAGCTGCGACAACCAAAAATGTCACCAAATATTGTGACATTGGCAATCACTGAGCTAGATGATGTGGTCCTGTATTACTGCAGGTATTAGTGATACACCTATCTTAACTGGCAGCTTGGTGATGTTACTGCTTCCTAACTTTAGTAGTTACCCTGCTCCTCCATTTACCAGCTATGTGACCTGGGCAAATTACGTAACTTCCCTGTGCCTAGTTTCAAATGGGATTTTAACAGGCCTCCACCTGAGCAAGATACTATTGTGAAAAGAAATAAATGCAAGGCTCTTGGAGCTGTGCCTTGACCTTGGAAAGCCTTCACACCTATTGGCCAATATTAAGTTGGTGGAGTATGTAAAGGCCTGCTTTCCCAAAGAGGCAGATTTGCAGGTAAATCCTAGAGAGCATCAACCATGCCTAGGAGGACAGAGCACGTATATAAGCCTGGAGAACAGGAAGGTTTCTGTCCTGAGTGAGGATCGAGAATCGCAGGCAGACTCGCCTTCACCGAGTACCTGCGGAGGCAGCAGGTTTAAGCCTCCGCCAGCTCTGGGAGCCAGGCAGTATGCCCGTTTTACAGGTGAGAGACCATGCGCGGAGAACTCAAGTAAGAAGCCTGTGGTCTCACAGAGGTAGAATTGCTGTGCAAAGCCAAGTTGTCTTGAGAGGAGAATCTGGAATAACTTGGGGTAATAAGTTGGAGTAATGCTCGGTTCTTCTCTCTACTTAATGCTGTCTCCTGGGGAACTGGCCGTCCCAGTGGGCTGAGAGCAACCACCCCCCTCCCCCCGCCCATGATAAAATGCTCTCCGACTCATCTCTATGCTCAGCGAGGGCAGGGAAGATGCCCTCTCATTTCTGTTGCCCAACTTGCTCTTCACCCACCTGGTCAGTGTTGTGTGTAAATTCTTGCTGAGAGAACCACTGGAAGATGAATGAGTATGTGGGGACAACATTGCCTAGTGTGTGAAATGTGTACTGGTATTTCAGTTGATTTCAGAGTGCGCCGACCTTTAAAAACATTATTTCAGCGGGTCTGTTTTTTTATTTTAATGGATTAGAAAAAAAAAAACACATTAAGCCTGGGCCTTCACAAATATTATTACCTGATATACAGCCGAGTTAAGAAACGCGAATTGATTTTTTAAATGCAGTAAGTACATAATGGTACTTATTTTTGTCAAGTACAGGGGATGTGAATATCAATGATTGAAGTTAGCTCCACACAAGGAAGCAAATCCATGTTAATTGCTAACATATATTGAGCACTGAGGAAGTGCCAAACTGTTTTTATTTTCTTTATCGGCTTTAATCTTCACCACAGACTTAGGAGGTACTCTTACCTCCATATTAGAGATGAGGAAACTGAGGCAGCTGGTGAGGCCTTGCTAACAGTCCCACAGAGAGCCATCTTTGGGCCAGGACTTGAACTGAGGCAGTCAGACACCAGAGCCCCCACTCCTGCTTGCAGAGGAGATGAATTAGTAGTTAGAGGACAAAAGGAAGCCTCCGGAAGGCTCCAGGGTCCCAGGGTCTAGTTCCTTAGACTCCAAAAGAGGAGGAAGATGAAGTTTGCCCTGGAGGGGAGAGGCTGGCCCTTAGGGAGCCCGGGGAAAGTCATTCCTCAAAGGCGCCCAGACGCTGGGCTCCAGCCCAAGGGCTTCAGCCAAAACAGGAGCCAAGGTCGTCTGACCCCCTGCAGGCTCCATTTTGCCAGGGTTACTTCAGTTCTTGCTACTGCAAGGTCGGGGGCATTCCCAGTTGGCAGTCAGTCACCAAGTGCCCTCTACAGGGACGTGGTCCCTTGTGCTGGTCAGCAAGGTTTGTATGCAGGCTCTTAGTGCCCCGGAGTTCCTACTTTGTGGTGGGTTTTACATTCTCTTCGCGCATGCTGTGCTGACGGGAGCGCAGTCCGGAGGGAAGTCCCTCCCTAGGTGACTGACTGAAAACCTTTCATTTAAGTGAGAGTGTCCATCCTTTTCCACAAGTCACTAGAGTTGGCATCTGCTCATTTTGTTCATTTCTCTTCTGAAATAGGCTACCTAATTGTTGCTTATCACATTTCCAATTAGGTTTTCAGTTTGGGGGATTTTTTTTTTTTTACTTCAATAATTATAGCTCCAGACTATGGGTCTGGGCACACGGCTTTCAGGCCTACTTTGCAAATTGTACTGATAAAGGCAAGATTGTGAACTTACTTTCCCACATTCATAGCCTGCCAATCAGCCTCACACAGTGTAATTCAATTCTGATACACCTCCTGATCTTGGGGGCATTTAAAAATAACTTGTTCATAGTCTTCCTAGTCTAATTAAGCCAAAATCATCTACACTGTGAAATACTCTTTCTGCACACACACACACACACACGAATAATATCCTTAAAAATCACTTGCACACACAGCCCGTGTAGCACAGTGCTTCTGCAATTGTCCTCAAAGTCCTCTCTCCGTCCACACCCGAGATGGTGGGCAACAGAATAAGCACAGCCCTGGTGCCCTAGGGTCATCGGAAAAATTGCCTTTGAAATTCATGTTTGTATAAATGGTCCTATCAAAATGGTTGAAACTGGGACCTCTAGAGCAGGACACCTTGGTTCAAATCCCACCTCTGCCACTGACTGGTGGGAGGACTTTGTTTTGGTCTCTCGAGGTGTAGAATGGGGGACCGACCAGGGAAAGTAGTAAGAATCACTATTAAGAGAGAGTTACCAGAGAAAGATAAATAACTATATGATTTCATTTATATGTAGAAACTAAAAAAACAGAAACAAAACAGAAATAGACCCATAGATACACAGAACAGACTGATGGTTGCCCGAGGGGAGGTGGGGTGGGGATCTGGGTGAAAAAGTGAAAGGGATTAAGAAGAACAAATTGCCAGTTACACAAACAGTCACAAGGATGTAAAGTACAGCACAGAGAATATAGTCAATATTGTAGTAACTATATATGGTGTCAGATGGGTACTAGACTTATGAGGGTTCACTTTGTAAGTTATATACATGTCTAATCACTATGTTGTACCCCTGAAACTAATATAATACTATATGTTGATTATAATGAAAATTTTAAAAAATAAAGCATTGCTAAAAAATGTAGCAGGGAATAGAATGGCAAAATATTGATCATTATTACAGGGAAGTTGATGGAAGGAAGGAAGGAAGGAAGGAAGGAAGGGGATAATAGAGTTACTGTTTCAAAAGTGGTTAAAAGAAGAGAGAATGGTGCACATAAACATTAGTTATTATCATTAAGTTTTTACATTCTACTCTGAAATGAGGCTGTGTTGTAATAGTTTAACATTGTTCCCCAAATCTTGGGTGAAACGGATACCCTTAAGGAAGAGGAGCCATGTTCACCTGTAGCTGTGAGCAGACCACCCCTCACCCCTGGAGGCTGTTTCACCCACTGGCAGTGGCATGGCTGTGGTGGAAAGAGTAGGGCCCTGGGAGACAGGAAGTCCTGGGTATTAGCTTGGCTTTCCTGTCCACCAGGCCGTTCTTCCATGACCCTGGTCTCTTGCTGTTTTGACCCATCTGAGATTCTACTTTGTCCTGTCTATATTAGAAAGTTGGAGAAAAATCAAACATCTCATTTGTAAAACCACATAGAAAAAGTACTAATTACTATTAATGCAAGATATAATTTCTTAGCTTTTTTTGTAGATACATGCACTGAAACTTTGCTGGAACACCAGACCCTCAGTAATTGGTATCATTATCTATATACATGCTAATCATACTAACGACCCTGTAGTTAGGTATTATTTTCTCCATTTTGCAGGTATGAAATCAAGATAAGTCTCTTATGCAAGTTTATGCAGTTTGAACCCAGGTCGCCCTCAGTACAAAACTGTTCACTCCTCCCTACTCATTTTATCCATATTTATTTCCTTCAACCAACATACACTAGCTGAATGCAAAGCCACCAAGGTCTGCTTGCATCTTGAAAGCAAGGACCGTGTGTGACTCAGCATCTTGTCCCAGCATCTAGCACAGAATAGACAACAACAGTTGTTCAAGAAATTTTTATGGAAGGAAGAAATGAAGCCTCTTGGCCTTCAGAAATCCAAACCGTAGCTGAGGAGACACACACATATAAGCAAACATTTTGTGGTCAGGATGTCCTAGTCAGTACCAGCTGTTGGAGTCAAACAGCCTGAAGCCAGAAACATACGGGCTTTGCGGAGAAATTCCTAGTGACAGCCTGACTGCTATCCCCCATCCACCCATATGAATGTGGTGCTCAGCCCCCTCTGCTGCCCTGACAGGGCTACCTGCTCCTCCAGCTGTCTTACAAATTTCTCTCAAGGGTTTGTATTTGTTTTCTAGGGCTGCTGTAACAAATGGCCACAGCGTTGGTGGTTAAACCAACAGAAATGTATTCCCTCATGGTTCTGGCATCTAGACGTCCAAAATCGAGGTTCTCAGCATCAAGGCAAGGCCCTGCTCTCTCTGACATCTCTAGAGAATAATCAGGACCAGGTCATGCAGAGCTTGACACATCCAGCTGTTCTGGACCCAGGTGTTCGTTGGCATTTCTTGGTGCACCACTCCACTCTCTGCCTCTGTCTTCACACCGCCTTCTTCTGTTCCTCTGTGTGTGTCTTTTACACAGACGTTAGTCCTTGGATTTAGGTCTCACCTGGGTAATCCAAAAGGATCTCATGTGGAGATCCTTAACTCAATTACATCCCCAAAGCTCTTTTCTCCAAATAAGGTCACGATACAGGTTATGGAGATTAGGACTTGGACAGATCTTTTTAAGGACCATCTTTCAACCCACTAACAGAGCTTTAGCCAATTCTTCTGATCGGAATTCTTCCAAGATGAAAAAATCCCAAGCCCGAGACTCTCTCCCTCGTCCGTTTGAGGCGTTCCCCAAAATGACTCTGACAGGTTCACAAATTTTAGTTGGTTTCCTTTTCTATCTTAATGACAACAAAAGGTTGGTGTTGACACTGTACAATAATTCACAAGGTTTTTGCACACCTATTGTGTCTCCAGCAATTCCATTTTTTTTTTTCCTTCAGGAATATGAGATTGAGTTGAAGTTAAAAACCCTTTTCCCACCCACTGAATCTTCCTTCGATGCCATCTTGTGTTTAGCAGCCCCCAACACAAAGTAGGGAGCAATTCGTGGTTCTAAAACAATATCGTGGAATTTCACACTAATGTCAAACTTAGATATAAAGTATGACTGTGAATATGTATATTTGTCTTGTTCCAATGCTCGCCTCATTCCCTGGGAACACAGGAATACCCTGGGTGAGAATGGGCGTTCAGGTTCTGGTCTAAGTCCTATTACCAAGTCCCTTTGCTTCGTGACTATGCGTATCCTAGTTATTATTACAAATTACTATAAAACTTAGTGGCTTAAAGCAGACAATGCACTCAGCTCCAATTTTGTGGGTCAGGAACTTAAGAAGAGCTTGGGCTGGACAGTTCTCCTTGTTGTCTCTTCCACCACTGAAATTAGAGGGTGACTGGGTTTAGAATCAAACCGTGGCTCAGCTGGGCTGGACGTGCAGGGTGCCTCGGGGTGGCAGTTAGTGCTGGTGGTCAGCTGGGAGCGCAGGTGGGACTATTACTTAGAACACCTACACATGGCCTTTCCAGCTGGCAGTGTTGGGGCAAGAGAGGTCTTACATAGCAGCTGGCTTCCCCGAAGGTGAGAGTACCAACAGAACCAGGGACAGACCGCATGGACATTTATTCCATAGGCTGGAAAGTCACATAACACCACCTCTCCCATACGCTGTGGGACCAAGCGGTTTCAGGTCTCTCCCATCCCAAGCGAGAGGATATGGTCTCCCACCTCCCAACGGGACGAGTGACTCTGAGTTTTGTGGTAATACTTTAAAAGCACCACAAATCCTTCCCAGGGCATGGGTCTCTGTCTCTCATCTGTAAAATGGGACTACACTGTGCCTGAGACTCCTTCAGTAGATGTAAGTCTATGAAGCACTTTCCTTTAATTATCTAAATTTATTCATATCGATGTTGATATGACATTTCCTTTCCTTTCCATTATAAAATAACTGTATTACATAAAGTTAGGAAAAAATAGAGAAAAAAGTTTCCATTTCGATAAACTTCTGATTCTTTTATATGTCTTTAGAGTTATTTTCTATATGTGTATGTTTATGTGTGGTGTTTGTGTGTTGATGTGTGATGCTGTGCCTATACTTGTGTGTGGTGCTTGTGTGTGCTGTCTGTGTTTATCTGTGGTGTGTGTGTGTGTGTGTGTGTGTGATGCTGTATTTGTGAGTGCACTGGTATCACCAATTCACCATTTTGGAATCTTTTTCTCAGAACTAAGTCAGACATTCTGGAATCTTGCTTTAAAGAGGCATTAGTTGCCTCTTTGTAGCAGTAAAATTTAATATTCTAATTTAATGGTAGTGGTTATTATCCTCAGATTACAAACTCAGGTGTGCAAGAAATGTCACATGTCTAGGTTTTCTATAAATCTACTTAATTTTTATTCTGAGCCTCTAGCCTGCTGGAGTAGTGAGAAATTCAGCCCTTGTTTCTGGAACCACCTTCCCACTAACTCCCGAGGTTTTCACCATTGTTCCAGGTTGCATGCAGTGAGAAGGGGAAGGGCTGGGGAGTTCTGGTTTTTTCAGTTCTCAGTGAAGCCTGATTCCCCCTGAGAGGCCCATTATCCCACTTGCCGGGTTCATTCGGGTCTGCCTCTCCTCTGCTACCTTGCCTTGCTGGGGAGTCGGTATTATTCTTGGGAGAGCCTGAGGGCCACAGGTCTAGTTTTGTTTCCCAGTGTACCATCGGCTACCCACCATGCCCTCAGGTCCCTGCCTTGGAGAAGTCAGCAAGGGCCCTCCTCTCCGGAGACCTCCTCAACTGTCACTCCTTTAAGTCCTAGGGATTCTCTGCCTCCCACCTTTGCCTTTGCCCAAGCTCTGTTCCTGCTCTTTCCTCAACAGATTTTGGTAGCTTATCACCTTGGAGCCTGAATTATTAGCAACCAAATAACAAGTTCACTTAATCGTTAAGCCTTCCCTGGAGAGGGAAATATTTGCATTCCATCTTTCTAATTCTTGAAAGAACGGGAAGAAGAACCAATTGATTATTTTCCCATAATAAGAGTGAATGTTCACATCCTGCCACAAAAGAATACATCAGGCTCATTTATATGCATTGCATAGCCTCAAGTATAATAAAGGGAATCGCACGTCCATCTGATAGTTTTCTTGAGTCTGTGTTCAACCATTTCCTAAATCTCCTAGGTCTGATGGGAGGACAGCTCCTTTCACGACTGATAACACCAAAGAAATACCAACAAGAACAAAATGGCGGACACAGAGCTTATTGTTGAGATGGGATAATGCAGGTCCATAATCCCTTATTTGCTATTTCAAGTCAAAAAGCTCTAAAAAATACAAATAAATTTCCTCACTCATTTAGTTTCTATTAGACTACGTATAGTTTTTGCTTATCCCATTTAGGGTGAATATTTACGTTATTTGGTAGAAATATTAATGTGTTTAATTATGGTGGTGCTACTACACCACACTTTAGGGTCTCACATAATATCCATCTTACTAGCTTTCTAAAAATCCCCAAAACATCTAGATTTCTAAGTTTATCTGACTCTGGAGGTTTTGAACAGGATTTGGGAGAAAATATATATATATTTATTATATAATATATATTTATATATATACAATATATATAGAAAAAATATATATATATGCCAGTAAGTTTCTTATTCCTGATATTCCTTCGTATGCCCATTCAGGCTAGATCGTGGGGAATGATCTGGTGGGACATGATGATTTCTAGGTAGGTTTGTTAAATCTGAATAGAAGAAAAGGCCTTTCTGAATTTCAAACGCTTGTGGTGGACTCAAAGCAAGGAGGAAGATGCACAGCATCAGAGCAAGGCTTCTTAGGTCCACAGCACCAAGTCTAGCTGAAATCCCCCGGTGAAAGAGAGGTAAAAGAACTGTGATGAGGAAAGATGTCTGTGGGGCGGGGGGCCAGAGTGATGCAGACCTGGAGGAACAATGCCGATGGAAGGTGAGTCATAATCCAAAGGACACCCAGCCCTCATTCGAGTGGCACCTTAAATTGTCAGCCCATGGACACAACGTGGATTGTGAGTCAGAAACACTAGAACCTCCAGGATCTACTCAGGTGAGCATCACATGTCTTCTGTGGCGAGGAATCACATCAACAGGTGCTCACACTAAGCATCCGGTGAAAAGCTCCACCCACGGGAGCTTACTGCCCACTGAATTTCAATAGGAAGTGGCCCCAGGGCCCCCAGAAACTTTTCTCAGGCCTCATCTGTTGTGAATTAATCGAAGTCAAATCTGCCATCACAATGATCAGACTCTGTTGGGAATCAGTAGTTTCCAATGGTTAAGAGCAGGTGAAGGCTCCTGTTCTCCCCAACAACCTCCCCAGCAGGTTTTACTGAAAGCAAGTTTCAGATGGCACAGAAGAAATCTCACCAACTGTTCCGTAACCTGAAAAAAATCCCAAATCTCTACATACGTGCTGTCACCATCCTGGAGACAAAGTCAGCAATATTCCAGAGGAGGAGGATGTAGCGATTTTGCAGTTGAAATTCAGCAACCAGAATCTTTCCAATCAGTACCCAGACACTGTTTTAGGAGCAGACATCAAATACCATTCAGAAGGAACCAGATTTCACGTGAAGATAGAGGAAAATGTTCATGATATTTCTAGCCTATTCACGTATCTTGAACACCAGCGATTTCGCCAATGCACACCTATTTCAACCATTATGGTAATAAAACTTCTATTGATCAATAAAGACAGGTGAATACTTGAATTAACAGTCTCTACAGTGTGACTTTTGATTGTATATGAACTCACCAACCCTAGAATATTTTCTGAGATTAGAGCAACCATCCATGCTAGCAAAATGTATTACAGTTACTGTATACATACATGCATATTACATGTATATGCTAAAGTAAGTAAGATTAAAATACAGACTACAATTCACTACCTGAGGTCTTGTGTGGTAAGCCCCTTTCAATTGCCCAGGGTACTTGGGAGCCCTTCAAGGTGGAGGTTGGGGCACTGGATACCTGGAAAGATAATGGTGTTGGCATTTAGCTGAAATTCTTTCAGTCGCTCCACCTCCACACTTGAACTTGTTTGGGACTGAGTGGAATCAGCTGAAAATCTCTTCTAAACCAGGGAAGCAGTACATTTTCTCCAGCTCTTCTGTGCAGGGGAGCGGACCCTGCTTTGGGAATGGAACTATATTCCCTGTGAACTATCCTGGGTCACGATTCCCGCCAGGTATGTCTGCTGTTGGCACAAACAGTACAGGGAAGCACTGGTAATGCCGGCAACACCCGTGGGTTTGTTTTATGAGATGAGTGTTATGTGGACAATACAGATCCTATGTTAGGAAATTCTATCATTCACACACATGTATTAAGAAATTAAATCACTCGCAAGTTATAAATCTTCATTACAGATGTTGTGTTTTCTCAAAATGCTAACTCTGAATTTAAACTCAAACAGTAAACATTCAAAATTTTAACTGTCAATAATACAGGAGTGATTAAATTACAGGCAGAGGATAATCTTGTAGACGAGTTATGTGGACTACTATGACTGAACTAATACTAAGTTGCAAAGAATCATGGAAAACATAAAATTTTTACCCTGTTTAAAAATATTTTATGTCTAACATACGTACCTATGCTTGTTAACTTGTCATTCTTGCGTTGATCTCTGTTAAATTGTCTCCCATTTTCCATTTTCCAGCATTATGAATATTGCTGCAATGAATATCTTTGTGTAAGTTGGTACTTCTACATTTTTTAAGACAGACAACAAGAAGTTATGAATATTTTTATGGTTCTTGAATCACTGGCCAAATTATTTCCCAGAAGGATTGCTTCTATATTTATTCCCACCAGCCATCACTGAGAACATGTACTTCACAGCACATTCGCCAGCTTTGCAAATTACCACTCTTGGTTAATTTAATATTCCGTAATTATACATCATTATTGTTATTACTTGTATTTCCTTTGTTCATAAAAAGGTTAAATGTTCTCTTCATATACTTGTTTTGAAATTGTGGTTTTACTGCTGAGAATTATGTCATGTTCTTTACATGCTTATCTATTACACCTAAATAATTTCATGAATAATATTTGCCCCTAACACTTTCCCAGCTTTTATTGGCCTTTTCTTCTTGTTAATGTGTACTTAATACATCCACATTTTAAAACATAATTAAATCACTCTATTTCCTTGTGAATTCTCTTATTGTGTTCATATTTATAAAATAACTGTCTTTGCAAAGATCCAATAAACGTCCCATTCTATTTTCTTAAAGATTTTCTGTGGCATTATTTTTTAAGAGTTAATTATATGTTCTCTCTAGATGTGTTCAGGTATATGGTGTGGGCTTGAGGAAGGTCATCTGTTTTCTGGTTGCTAAACAGGTGCGCCAATGTCATTTAATGTGGGCAGGAGGTTGAGGGACTTTCTTCATTTAGGATTGACTTGTGTCACTGCCTCATGAACACAATCAATTTGTCCCTGAAATGGAAACTACTTCTGGACTGTTTGCTCCATTATCCAGATTTCCGCCAGATAATGTTACTTCCAGTTAATGTTTATACTTTTCATTTCCAGATTTAAGAAATATTATAGCTTTTTGTTGCTGTTAATTGTTTTTTTTCATACATTCTTGTTCTCATCCTAAATTCCTTTGTTAGGAAAAAGATTAAAAATTCGGCACATATCTAGGCCTGTACCATATACTCAGAGTCAATGAATGGGTATTATCATGTTTCATTCAGAAAGTAGCTTTTTATTGGAAAAGAAACTGAACATTACGTATCATTGCCATCTATGGAACTGTACTTAGTTCCTAGTTCCTGTGATCTTCCCAGGGTCCACCCCTTTATGGCTTGAATGCGGATCCCTCCCCGCTATGCATGTAGCTACTCTGGTGTACCTTCTGTGTTATGTTCTTTTTAATTTATATAAATGGAACTCTGTATTTCTCTACTCCCCCCTTTTGTTTTACTTAATATTATGCTTTTAGATCCATCTATGTAGATGCCTACCTAGTTTGTTCATATTAGCTGCTAGGTAGTGTCAATCACATGTTAAAGTAATCAGACAAGGAGACCATTAGACTCGGTGGCTCCCAATGCCCAGGTGGTCTCTTAGATCTAGAATATGCTTGGCTCTTGTCATCCAGAGTAACTGTTGCTGAGTACTTTTTCCTCCTTACTCGGAATGTAATGGTTATTTCGATGGAAAAGACAGAGAGGGATTTCAGGGGCAATTACTCTTCAAATTAAGGAAAGCTATCAGCACTCAGTCAAGCTCTCAATGGGGTCCAAAGTCACCCAAACCCACAGCTCCTGTTCTTAATTCAGCAAACTCTTTGACGAACATTCATCGGATCTTTTCTTATTTGGAAATAAGAACCAAAGACAATCCATGTAGATTGGACCAGGCCCAAGGCTGGAAGCCACTCAGTTATTATTAAACAACACTCAGCTGGCGGAGAACTGGACGTCAGCAACAGCAGCACAACTGCCAATCATTCACTTCTAATGACCAGGCACCTTTCTGAAGGCAGCGGTTGGCAAAGGGGCAACCCAGTTTTTCTTGTTTTTGTACACAATGGCAATGTATGATTGTTAGCATATTTCAGTTTTCTGAACTGTATTCCTTTCATCTTGTTGGAAGTTACTTGCTTATCCAAAATCAGATTCACCCACCTGCCTGCCAAACTAGCTCCCCTTCAATTTGCCCTGGTAATAGCAACCATTTTTCCATTTACTCAGAATCAAAGACTTCCACAAATACCTTCACTCAAAACAGTGCATCCCGAGTTGGCCCTTTAGAATAGTGCGATCCACATATACATCCCATGTGTTACGTTGCTGACTTGAAAAGATGAAACGCAAGCATCAGCTAGTATTCAGGTCACCTACCTTTATAGCAACTCGATCTCATTTAGAAGAGAAATCTTCGCAGCTCTAACTGCCAGGCTTTAAATACTTAAGTCTCCATCTTTGATATCTGGAAATTTACTGTTTAGGTTTGGCCTCTCCAAGCATTTAATCCATGCTCTTCCCAAGGTATAGAGCATGCTGGTGCTGCTGGACCATTGCACGTGAGCTAAAATCTCCTACTCCTTTCCTGGCTTTAGAGAACCCACACCTGCTGCCAACACCTGGCCAGCATCCTCATTGAGCCAGCTCCAGCCCCATAACCACTAGCCTTCAACCTATAAACCAGCCTCCATCTATCATCACCACACACCACACACACACACATGGAGGCTAGGAGAAGAGTCTTCACCTTAAATCTACATTTGCTGAGTCCACATTTCCAATATCTTACAACACGTACCAAAGCAGGCAGGTGTCACTGTGCTGCAGCAAAAATATGCAGTTTTAAGCGCATGAGTGGTTTTCCAGTGGCTTACTTGGCCTCAAGAGGAATGGAACAAGCCCAAGTGCCACATAATCTGATCATCTCCAGGATCTGTTCTTTACCCTTGATTGCTCCCATCAGGAGAAGTGACGCAGAAATTCCTGCCTAGACTTATTACGTGGCTACAGCTACAAGGGGCATCGCAGCCTGAAGACAGTGGAGAGTCCCAAACAGGTCCTTACAATCTGCATACCAGATTGGGAGGAACACGTGTGCTCTTATGTGGCAGACCATCTAGTCTTTACAACACATACTTAAAACCTCCCCGGAAGTCCTGCAATCCAGGTTATATAGCTCTGCCCTAAGGATGTGAGAAATACCAAAACTTATCCACAGGCTCCAGGACAACGGTCATTAAAAACCAAGCTGGGGCTGCTGGTCCTAGGATGAGAAAACTCCCCTCTATAATCATAAATCCCAGAGGCCTTAGAGAAATGTGTTTGGGTTCCCGAACACTTGACCTCATCATTCACTAAAAATTCAGTTCACACGATGAGTTAGGTGTGATTGGAAGACATTGTTTTAGATCCGGCACAGGTTCTTAAAATTGACAATACGGTCCTGTTCCAAGAGCAGCAAGGGAAGGAGTCAATGAAGTGTTGTCAAGCACCTATTTCTCATCCCTTCCCACCCCAGCCCAATGCAGACAGGGACTCCACCTGCAGATAGAACAGCTGTGTTTTCATTAGGGCTCAATAAATTTCTCATCCCTTGGTCTCCAGCAGAATATGACCTACACAAAGAAACCTCAAAGCCTTCAAATAACAGAGTAAGAATTGTTTGGAACTAACCATCCACATGAGTCATAGTCTGAACTCAATGTGCCGTACATTGTTATCAGCTATCAGCCAGAACTGCAGAATATTTTGAATATGACTCCACTCTAGGTAATGTTAGTGAAATGTTAACCAACCTACGACTTGTGATGACTTAATGTGGTTATGGCTCGAGTCTTACATTCTTATAAGCAAATATTTAGAGATCAAAGTCAAACTTCTCCAAAGAAGAATTTTTTTTTTCCTGTAACAAGTCAAGTCTAGATTCATTTTTAAGGAGAAACACTCCTCTTTTTCTTCAGGGGCATATTTACCAACCCAAACATTTAATACCACATTTTGTAGCATATGTCTTAAAATTAAAGGTTATTTAGAGTTTTCCCTAAGACATGGGCTGGTTGTTTTACCTTTATGTATCCAAGTGTTTTCCTAAATAAAGAAGTTATCTCCAAGAACAAATTAATGTACTTCCCTGCCAACCTTCCTTATTTTCACAATTATTTATTGAGTGATGATTATGTGCTAAGTCACCAATGGATATTGTATCTTAATTTTAAAAATTCACAGAGATATATAATGTCGAAGAGAAATACGTATATTTTAAGAAAACTATAGCGAGCTTACAGTAGTGCAGGGCCCCTCTGGGATAGGTGCAGGGCAGGCAGAGACCCCATCTCTGAGGAATTGAGAATCCGGCTGAAATATAAACAGTAAGCAGGTGTTTGGCTTGGTGAAGGGGGAAATAGCATTCTAGAAAGAGGGAGAACTACATCCAAAGGTTTTCATGTGTGGGGTAAAGAGGAGGGGTGAGATCTGAAATAAGATTCATTTTTCTGACCCTCAGCAGGAGGGAGACAATGGGACATAATCCTACACTCTGTAGGGGATGTAAGGAGGCTGGGCCTTGGCAGCCACTTGCAGAATTTGATCTTTATCCTGACAATTGAAATTGCTTGCCTCTGGATAGCTTACCTATCAGGCCTGAGATCACGTACATCAACATGATTTAACTGTTTGTTTCAGGAGATTCTCGTTCACAAAGTTAACACTGTAAATCATTGAACAACTTTACTGTTTGCTTTAGCAAGTTTCTGCCAACCAATTTATCCAAACGCTTGGCTCATCTCTCCTATCAGGATAAAAGAGTGCTCACCTGCAGACACAGCTCACTTATCACACAACTTACTAATCAGGGTCTGTGTCAAGATGCTCACCTTCCTGCACCCTCCAATCCTCCACTATTACATGTTGAACTGTGCCCCAGTCAGTTTGCCTCAAAAGACCTACTGTGGGCCCCTTGAGTCCAGACCTGAGCCTGCAAGTGCCCTGCTCCAAGTTCCCACTGTGAGACAGCACGAAGATTCTTTCAGGGCAACGCTCCCCCGTGCTCAGCAGGGCCCACGTACTTAGCTTCGCTTGACCAATAGGTTTTCTGAGGGCCTTTTGCAAAGCTGGCAGTTGTCAATCCTGAGAGCAAAGAGAAAGTCCTTGAAAGTTTTTGAGGAAGTGAGAGATTGGATCAGCTTTGTGTTTTAATCTGGTTGCTGTCTGGTGAGCGGAGTAGACAAAGCCCAGAATCACATCAGTGCATGGATGCAGTAAGGATATAGACCAGAGGAAGAGGTGATAGCAGCTTAGAATTTGGACATGACAGTGAAGATGGGCTGAGTGGATGGACTGGAGCTACATTTTAGAGGTTAATCCAACAAGGCCTACTAATAATTTGGACGGTGGGGGAGAGAAGGTAATAGAGATGTCAAGCATAAATTATGAACTGTGCATTGTTGAACTAGATAGAAAATGACATCATTCACTGAGATGGAAACATGGATAAGGAACGGGTTTGAAATGGGACGTGGGGTTTGCAGTATGAAATCATGAGTTCGTTCTGGACAGGCTGTGTTTAAGGCGTCTTTGAGAAACCCAAGTGGGGCTGTCAAGTAAGCATTTGCAAATACGGCTGTGCAACTCAGAAAGGTCTGAGAAAGAAAGCAATGGTTGAGTAGTCAGAAAATATTCTCTCCTTCACTGTGGTCCCTGTTAAAATTTCTTAGTATTTCTGAATATTTCAGCCCAAAGGCTCTTTACACTGCTGCCCTCCACCTTCAATAACAAAAAGCCAACGAGAAAATTCCTATATTCTGGTTTGAAAAAGGGGGTATTACAGTATAATGTAATTATTGTCCTCCGTGGCCAAGCTAGTTCTTGATGCTTTTCTTTGCTAAGTAACTGTGGGATGCCAGACATATTCAGATTGTTAGGATTAGTCCAAGTTGACTCTTTCCTCTCCATATAGTTACAGAAAAGTGAAGAAGTGTAGAGCTTAGGCTCCAGGGTGAGGTAGATTTAGATTTGACTTTTGGATTCACCCCTCAGTAGTTTGACAGTCTTGGAGAATTTTCTTACTAAACTAAACTGTCTGAGCCTCAGGTTCCTCAGTTGTAAAATGAGTATAATAACAACCCCCACCTGATGAAGTTCTCTGACTAAAACCATGTCAACGTCATACTAGCTGGCCTAGAACTTGGCGTGAAGTATGGACTCAGTAAATGTTAGCTATTGTTACATTCATCCTTGGTTTTCTGCATGAAAGGATCCTCAAACTTGTGGGAAGTGGCCGTGAGAATTGTTACAGCCTCAAGACTACAGGATTAAATAAACAGGAAATCTGTAGTCTTTTTCTACTTTTGGTCACTGTACTCACATTCTCCTCTTTTCCTCCAGGGCCCTTTATGTTAAGGGTATAGGTACCCAATGCCTCATTTGCTCATTCGCATGCAGTTCAGGAGGAAGTGAAAAACTGGACTGAGAGGTCTCATTCTTCTTCACTGGTGACTCTGATTTAACCTGGGGTTCCTTTTGTGATGTTTGAGTTTTCTTTGAAGAGTTGGTCAAGAGTCCCCTTTACTGTATTGCTTCTATTAGACTGAATTCCCTAAAGGCAGGAGCTTCCTGAAAAAGGAGCCTTTTTTATGTATCCCATTGTATTAAGCAAGTTTCATCCAATTTTCCTTGAGTTAAACTGTATAGAACAAATCAAACCAGTTCTAAATGGTTGAAATGAATTTCCACAAGATCAAGGTAGCTCAAATGGGATGTGATCAGAGCAGACAGACATAAAATTGCTTCAGACTGTAAGCATGCCAGTTTAAATTATATTAGATGAGTTCAGACCAATTGAAATGAAGAAGAATCAAACTGGTCCTGAAGAGGTTAAATTTAATCTGATTTTTTCACATTCAAAATCGACTCTAATTGAGCTAATGGGAATAAGACCTTTCGAGTTGCATCCGTCCATTTCCGGATGGGGCGAAACTGGCCCTGCTCAGCTTGAACTGGACAGACTTAAACCAGAAAAACTGGATTCCAAACAGTTAAAGGGGAATGAAACTTTATCGACCTAGATTAATTTCTGAACCACTGGCAGAGGGGAGGGGAGGGGGTTGAAGGGCTAGATGAAAGAAGGTGAAGGGATTAACCAAAAAACATACTTACATAACCCACAGACACAGACAACAGTGTGGTGATGGCCAGAGGGAAAGGGGGGCGGGGTGCAGGTGGGCAAAGGGGGGAAATGGGGACATTCAGAGACTGTGCTTGGGGCATTGGACACACAATGTGATGTGTAGATGATGAGCTGTACGTTTAGTAAATTGTATCTCTTAAACCTGTACTTTTTTTTCAACTAATGTCATCCTGATAAACTCAATAAAAATAATAATAAAAATAACAAAGCATAAGTTGAATCACCCAATACCTTCTTCAGATTCCCTAAGTGTTGCCATCTAACTCTAAGTCCCCACCTACAAGGCCCACCAGGTATTTCTTTGGTTCCCACTCACCCCAGGTTCCCTCTGCTGGAGCCACGCTTACCTCCTGTTGGTCCTCGAAGTATCACCACAGCAGCTCCTCTGGTCTAGCTTACCCCACCCTCCACCTGGAACACCCTTCCCCCAGACACCCACGGGATTCTCTCCCTCACTTTCGTCGTCTCCATTCACATGGTACCTTATGGAGAGACCTGCCCAACCCACGTTTCTCCAATAGCTCACCCACTCTCTCATACTCTATCTCCTTACTCTCTTTAATTTTTCTTCAAAACACTTATTACCACCTGACTTGTTACACATTTGTTTGCTGATTGTCTGCCCCCACTGGACTGAGCGCTCCAGAAAAAAACAGGAACTTTTTCTGCTTCATTCACTGCCTGTCCGCAGCACCGAGATAATGGCCCGGAACACAGGAGCACAGCTACCCATGTGTTTAATGAGTGGACGAATTATAATTAACCTTTTATCAAAAAGCTATTCTTGCCCATTCAGTCAATACCTAATTGTGTTGTATATCTTGACATTTTAAGAACAATGGAATTTTCAGACTACCTGGTAGCAGCTGTTTTTTGATTGATCAAGGACTTTTCTCTCTCAAACAAGGCACAGCTGAAGCTGAGCTGTGGCTATTGAGTTTCCACGGCTTGCCTAGTAGGGGAAAGACGAAACAACAGGCAAATCCACACTTTGCTACAACTGCTGTTTCCACTGAATCCAAGGTGTTAACTCAAAAGCAGCTTTCAACCTACTACTCTCTAAATGGCTAAAATGCCAACCGAGCCCAAATCACTTCTAAATTGTATTGATGCAGTTTAGCAAAGAGGAAATGACAAGAAAGAAAACAATACTAAGTATGTGCTAATGTTGCTTTTTATTTCATGAAACCCAAATTAATCCAAACATTACTTTCAGGAACATTTTATAAAGATATTTAAACAAAAGGCAATGAGAAATGCAAAAACACATACACAAACACCTGTCACCAGAAATTGAAGTAATTCTTTCACCAGTGGAGATATTAAGAAACCACATACCCCAAAATGAAAATACGGAATAAAAGCAAAGAGTACATTACCTGATTTTTACTCTACAAAATTTAAACAGCACAAGCCAACGATGGATTATGAAAAGGATAATGAATGTGCTAAGTCTAATATTTGAACACTTCACCCATTTGCCTTCTTAGTCAGAGTTCTAAGTAGATTCATAATTTTACCTAGTTGAACTCTGCAACCACACCTCTGAATTGTGTTTGTTTCTTAGTCAAATAAGCTTCCCCTAGAAATCCAGGAGCAGGACAAGAGACAGAACTACTGTCACCTATTCCCAGGGGAAATGGAGGAGCTGTTTGAAAGGCCTCCGATTCCCAGATTCTCTGATCAGTATGACTCACTTAATGGTCTACACCGATATTTCAAAGCTTAAGAAAGGGAATGTTGTATCACCGTGGACTTCGTTCTGATTATTTCCAACAAGCAGAGAGCAAGCTAAGAAATGGGCCCCTGAAGCTGAAAGAGGTACATAAGTGAGAGACGTATATGCCTAATATCTATGCCAAGCAAATGACACAGTGATCTTCCGAAGTGAATTAGGACTATTGCTTTGATTCAAAGGACCATGCCACAAAGTGTTTGTCTTTTATTTTTATCTCTTAAGTAATTTAGAATAGATAATGGCTAATTACAACTTTTGAGAGTAAACATTCAGCCCGCATAAAAGATACATCTTTATAAAGTAAGCATCTTGTGTGGTTTCTCTTTTGAACAATAGCTTGGATATACTTCTGATGCACCTACTCTGGCCCTCTGGTGGAAGCTGACAGAATTGGATCTGCCTCGCGAAAATTGAAATACGGATTTGGAAGATGGCGGCAACATAGGTGGGAGCAGAATTCACTTCCCCTCAGTGCCAGGGAAATACTTCTGATGCACCTAAACATTTTCGCTACCGATGCCACAGCTACATATATTTTCAAAGACTGGCTCAGGGACCACTGAAATATGAGATAAGCCTTTGCTGGCAAAACATCAGAGTGACTACTCAGTCATTATAAAGTTTCACTAAACCACTAGTTCTCAGATCTCACCTTGCCTCAGGAGCACCTGGAAGGTTCCTTAAAACACAGGAAGAAGACTGGGTCCTACCGCCTGAGTTTCCGATTCAGGAGGTATGGGGCGGGGTAAGGATCTGCATGTTTGACAAGTTCTCAGGTGATGCTCATGCTGCTTGCTAGTCTAGGGACCTCACTTGGAGAAACGCTGCTTTAAATGATTAATTTATACAGTCTTTAGAGAGCAATGAAAGCTTGGATTCCAGGCATCACCTGGTACTTCCTAATCTCTTCCATTCTTTGTCCCAGGGACAACCCTTGAGAGATGCATTTTTCACTTCCTCTTCTAGAGCAGTTGTAATGCCCAGGCAGCTACAGTCCTTAACACTATTCACTTAGCATTTTGGTTTTGCTGGGCCTGGATGGGGTGTGTTTCCTATGTCTCACCAGAAGGGCTGAAATCCCCTACGTGCCCCAGACTGGATCTGTAACCGTCTCTAGGACAGAACCCATACCTCTGGGGGACCAAAAGCCATAGCTACATGTCTCGACCCAGCAGGTCTATCTCATCCAGGAGAAAGTCCATGTCTTCCCGGCTCACTTGAGGGCTGATCACAACCTGGCGGAAGAAGTTGACCTTCCCCCGGTGGGGCTGATAGCCCAGCATCAGGCTTCCCTTCTTCATCATCCTCTCCTTAATGGCTGGGGCCACCTGCATGGGTGGAGAGGATGGGCAGAGGTGAAAGATCGGAACACCAAGGCATCACAACTCATTGTACCCAGTCATTTGACATTTGCTGGGCACCCGCTGGTGTGGATCCCACTCTCGTGGACAT
Organism: Desmodus rotundus; assembly: GCF_022682495.2. NCBI lineage: Eukaryota > Metazoa > Chordata > Mammalia > Chiroptera > Phyllostomidae > Desmodus > Desmodus rotundus. The sequence continues at coordinate 119,492,981 of NC_071394.1, forward strand.
GACTAGGTCGACATTAATAAAAAGTCTATTGAGAACTTACAACGTGTGAGGACTGATGCAAGTGCTTTTAATATAGGAATTCATTTACTCTTCACAATAACCCCATGAGGAGACACTACTACTGATATTCACACTTACAGATGAGGAAGTTTAGGTGCACAGATTACATAAATAGCCTGAGGTCCCATGTTCAGTAAATGGGAGAGTCAAGATTTAAAACCAGGCGGTCTCCCTGAAACCCCCACTCTGCAACCTAAGCCATTCTGCAATGCTGCCTCATGGAAAACAAACCAGGTGTCCTCAGGGCCCACAGTCTCAGAGGTGTCAAATGTCTCAACTAAAAAAAAAAAAAACACTCCAGTTCAGGCATCTTGAGAAAAAAAGTCATAGGTAGGGGTAAAGACCACAAAATAACAGCCTTGTATTGATAGATGACCAAGATAAACACTAATAAATGTATTATGTGCAGGTCTATTTTGAAGACTGTTTATTAGTTTATTAATAGGACATATGTGAAATATAAACACTCTTGTCTGTTCTTAAGAGGTGTAAAGTTACTAATAAGATTAGGAAGCCCAAATTTTAAAGATTTCCAGCTAACATGAGAAGAATGGGCCCTGAGAATCCATATGCACCAATTTCTTGAAAAGTCTCGTATTTGAAGAAATTAGCCCACTTTAAGAACCACAGGAAAAAATGAGTCCATTTTCAAATCAGCGGTGTGACCACCCAAGAATGAGCTTATAAACATGTAAAATAGTGAAGTGAATTTTTGAAACACCAACTTAAAAAAATTAAGAGCGAGCTAGCTCTTACTGGCTTGGAAATGCAAGCAACGGTTTTCCATTTTCATTTTATTTTAATTCTAAAAAATTCTGAGCATGTCCTGCTGAATATGTGGAAAGGAAACATCATGAGTTTGTTTCCATTTGCTCGGAAAGATGAGACTTAGGTAATCCAGAGGGGAGGAAGGCATATATAAATGATACCAGGCACAGCGTGCTTTACAATTGCTTAGGTGGCAGGCATAAATGTCACTTCCCCCGAGCCCCTCTCCAAGTGTGACCAGCCCACACCTCTCTAGTTTTAAACATACCTATGTTTTGTCAGAAGAAATGCCAAACTATTTTACTTGACACGCAACGTCATCTTCATCTATTCCAAAGCCGATGGAAAAATAGGGTTCTAGACCTCTGGAGATGTGATGGGTTGGTCTTAGCCACGCGGCCTTCTCAAGGGATGTGCAAGGATAATTTTAACTAAGCACATTATTCCTCATGTGCTAATTTTAGAACATAAATCTTGCAAAACATGGACTGCACTATGCCCACAACAGCAAAAACACACACCTATGAAGCACAATCATGTTGCCATCCTAGCAAAATATTGGAGCTCTTTTAGTTTAATGGAACATGAAGAGAAAATGTTATATGAGCGTAAAAGAAAATAATTGTAGAGAACGATGAAGTCAGAGGTCAAGTTACGGGAAAAAATGTGAACCGTCGTGTTCTATAACTATCTGGAAATGTGTCACAAGTTTTATTCTGAGCTTTCTAGATTAGAAAACCAGGATTAAACAAACACCGTCTCCAGTCTTTTTGCAGAATTTAGTGACAAGTGTCCAGCGGATGCCAACAGCGGGAAGCTGGTAGGTAACTCTCTACATATCTGTTAGAAACACTTGATTTTGAATGCTCCAAACATCCATTGGGTTTTCTTCCCAAGTGCTTTATGCAATTATCCCTTGTTATGAGGATTATAAAATCTAGTGAAATTATATGTAAGCAAATGAAAGGTTATTGCAAAAAGAGAGTGCCTCCCACAAAGACTAAGTTGAATCCGTTGGAAAGGCTAGATAAAGGGGGGCTGTAACGCTTTAAAACAAAATCTTCAGAGTCCAGGCGGCTTCTGGGCACAGATGGCTCCACAGGTGTCTATGCCATCACGCCACTTAGAGAGACCTGCATTGGACATGACAGGTGATTTCTGAAGTGCATTTTCCGCAAGAACAGTGGAGAACCACTAATCATCAGACCTCTACTCAAGAAAAGCCTCACTTGCTTTTGGAAAGCGTTTGGAAATCTTCATCAATAGGGGAGCGGAGAAAACCCTGTCCACTAGAAGGTGGGGGAATAAAGGCACGCGGAGGTGTTTTAAGTTAAAATGTCTAAGTGATGTATGTACCCCATGCTTTTCTAGGACTACCTGCTTGAACTGGCCAGTCCTTACCGCCTTAGGTAGGAGGGTTTCTGGTGTGGATGTGAAGGGGTGTGTGTGCGTGCACATATGTTTGTGTATGTGCATGTATGTTCATATACATGTCCCAACCACATGTGATTTAAACTTCTAACCCAACATTTGTTATTCGCGGCTCTCAAAATCCTCATTTTTGGTCAGAGAGCAGTGCAGCACTGTGGTGTGACTTAGGCTAATAACTAGAGCACCTTTCTTTGGATTTAAAGAACAAGAGTCCTCTTGACGTGAACTGCAGGTAGGGAAGAAAAACACAATGCTGCCCGTGCTGATCAATACTAGGAAGATCCGGTTCACCAGGGACCAGTATCTGGCCAGGAAAACTCCAGACTGTCCATTTTAGAGTTTACATATTTGGGTTCTGTGGATTGCTTTTTGGGAATAAAAATTCCCTTCTTTTTCTTCTCTCTCCTCTTCTAGATACTCAGGGTAAAACTGGCTCTGGCTTACAGCCGATTTTAAATTTAAAACAGGCATGTTCTTGGCTCAGGTCTAATTTGCATTGTCTATTTCTGTTTGCTTTTCAATACCTCTATTCTTCCCCCAAATGATATTTTCATGCCTTATCTTTGGAGAGCATTAGAATTTTGATTCCAGCTCATCAACATGTCAGAGGCTTCCACGAGGCAATCTTCAAAATAAATCTGTTTGATTGCATTTCCTGTAAGCAAACCAAAAATATCTTCTGATGTGGGCAAGAAAGGTCAAAATAAGAGGGCCCCCCAATATTTCAATACAGAGATATATTTGACCTTTAAATTCTTGCTGCCGTGTAAGGCACAAGTGTTCTTTCATGGGCAAAACAATGGCATAAGAACAAAACTTCTCGGCCAAATTTTGTCGCTAATGTTCAAAAATTATAAATAAATGACTCAATATCTTTGTGACTCAGAGAACCAATTAAGTGAGGGTTTGACAACACCACAGATATTTTAGGAATATAAAATTAATTTCTAGAGGTAATTACTCCTGGGCAAGAGGGGAAGGCCTTCTTTGTCTATGAATATTTCATGGGGAAAGACAGCCATGAGCAACACCAAGGCTGATAATCATTAAATCTCTAATTATATTGTAGTAGTAGTAGTAGTAGTGCTTGTTGTTATCAAATATTTTATCAACCCCTTACAATTTGCAATCTGCCTTCACACGTCTGATCCCCGTGAACTCAAATTAAAGCTTATTTGAACAGAACTCATGTTTTTGCAATTTAGGGATCAAGACTACTCTCATTAACAGCCAGTTTATCATCTTTGCACTAAAAAATATATCAACCATTTCCTAGTTATAAAGCTCCAGGCACAATCCAGTGTTGGGTAACTTGGATATTCTCTTTTGCTGATCACAGCAGAGAAACAGCCCTAATCCAACAGGACGCAATCCTCGCAGGGGAAAGAAAATATGCACACACCATATGTAAATATCCAAAGAGCATCCCTAAATGCAGCATGCATGGAGGAAAGCAATTTGGCAGGAGTGAGATTGCTTTCCGGCCCTCAATTACTTTACTGCTGGTTTTCCTTCAAATTGTAAATCAGGTTCTTTTCTCATGCCTCAATGCACGGGTCCCTGAATCTTTAAGTGGAGGGAGGTCCGGACATTTCTTTCTGGTTGCACAGGAACTTAATTGACACGTGTTCTGTAGGATTGCTGTTTCTGCCCCTTCAAATAATGTCCCAGCCATGATTTAGTCATTTAAACAGAATTCTGTTGTCACATCCCTGCAGCATGAAATAGCATTTGATATTCGAAAGTTGCTTAAACCCAAGGAAAAAAATAAATGCAACCACTCTCTCATTCTGGCCAAGTATAGTAATTTGATAACAAATAACTGACCGGGTACCATAATCGCCTCTTTGTGAAAATAACATTGCAATGTCCACAAAATGACATCTCCTTTGGAAAAGGTGCTACGTACTTAATGTTAACAGCAACCTTTGTTTCAATATATAAAGTGTTTCTCACACTGGGAGGAAGTTTCTTTTTTCCTACTGCATTCCATATATACTTTGTGAGATAAAATAAAAGTAAGTTCCTAAATGAAATCAAATTACTAAATAAAAATAAAATTAAAAAGACAAAAAAATTGCAAGCTCAATTTTGTTCTTTATATTGTAACATTCAACAGTAAATTACTGTGTTGTTATAAAAGTTTCTGAACAGTCACGCTCGATTTCCGCACTCTTCTTACTGCACACGGCCGTCACCAAGTTCACGGGCCTGCCTGGGGCTGGAGACCACACTTGAGGGAGCGCTGCTCTCTAGGAACTCTCTCGGCTCCTCGTGGTTGTGCATCATTGGAGTCACGATGCACAACTTATTTCTGCTTATTAGCATGGTCCTCATTCCATTTTGAGTGATGTTTGTATCCCACCATGCCACTGAGCTGCAGTTTACCTAAACATTTCCCAATTGTTCAATCTTGGAACTGCTTCAGGTATGACGGCATGTCAGCGAAATCACGGACCCGATCATGAAGCCTCTACATCGGTTCTTCAAAGTCTAGTCCAGAGCTTGTGAGAGTAAATGGTTCCAAATGTCTGAGACTTGAGAATCTTTATACAACTGTTTCCGTCCTTTGAATGAGGGTGAAATAGTCACACTTACCATCTGTAAATATGACGTAGCACAGCATCCACGGTGGCTGAGAACACAAAGCCATGTTTAAAGGAGGTGATCTTTGCGCAGAGAACGTGAGGGACAGAGACTACATATGCTTCTTGTATGCCTCTGGATGGAAATACCATTTTCAGAGCTTCTAAAAAAATCTAGAGAGATCTGTGGTTTGCTAAATTCTTCCCTAAACCATGAACCATGTTCCTCAAAATGCAGAGTTGAGAGCTATCGTTTCAATTTCAGTCTAATTAATCTACATTCCATTTTCTCCAAGGAAGCAATGATTCTTTGAGGAATAGGAGGATAAACTAATAATAATTGGCAAATCAGGTGAGCAGGCAGAGTAAAAACTGAAGAGTAAGTTATGAGAGTTTTATTGTAATCAACAGCTTTTCTAAGATTATCTTACCTAACAGAGAGTTGTATCAAATGCAGAAAATTATCTACGATATTTTGCTATATAAAAAGCCAATTGAAAGAGTTGTTAATTTCCCTATGCCTATGCTAAAATTCATGCATATTTTTCCTGTTTCATATTCTCCAAAAGAGTGTTTATAACCATACCAAAGCTACTCATTGCAATACATGGTTAACCAAAATAAACACTGAGACAGCAATAGAGTGGGGGCTAATGCAGCTGCGATACTGGAATGCTACTTATTCTAGATCTGGGGTGGCAAACTTTATATTTCTGTCAAGCACCAAATAATAAATATTCTAGGCTTTGTAAGTCATACAGTCTCTCTTGCAAATACTCAGCTCTGCCATTGCAGCACAAAAGCAGCCTCAGACAATCTATAAACAAATGAGCAGGACTGTGTTCTAATAAAACTTTATTCAGGGACAATGAAATTTAATATCATGTGATTCTCACATGTCCTAACATGTTACACCGCTTTTGATTTTTTTAAACCACTTAAAGTGTTACGGCCGTTCATGGCTTCTCAGCTGTACGTAAATGGGTAAGAAGATAGATTGGACTTTGTACATAAATTACCGACTCCCTGGTCAAAATGGAAAAACACGTTATGATTGTAAAATGTACCCTTTCAAAGGAAAAAGTACATAGAAAATTAGGTTCATTGGGCTTCTTTCAGAAATTCTGCATTGAGCCAAGAAATGACAAAGTCCTTTTGACTCTCCTCCAGCAGAGCATGAAACCAGAGCCACAGATGGGTGAGCAGGGTCACCCGGTGGCTTCCCTCCAACACTGCGATTCTTGAACAATCATGAAATATAACTTGCTTTATGCTTTCTTCCCAAGTCATCTGGGCTCCAACTAAGCCCCATCCTCCATGTTAGCTTGGGGAGGGTTCCCCTGAGTAGAATATTAAAATCTAGCCCATGAAAGAGTTGGCATGAAATATTTACCCTTTGCACCTGGCACCCCCCCGAAACTATTTCTGAGACTTGTTAAAGCTACGTTACTCCTTTCTCCATTAAGTCACTTATTTTTTTTGTAAAGTTGAGGGACATCTCAGACTTTATGAGGCCAGAGAGAGATGTGATGTGGATCAAGGTAGGGGCCAGAATTCAGGGCGTCAACAGCCTCAAGGGCCAGGGTTTGAATGGAAGAATTACAGCCCAAGAGAACAATTAGCATGTTTAAGCCCTTCAGGGACTTGAATGGGCATCCCAGGTTCCTTCCTTCTGAGAAGGGTGCAGTGGCAGTCTAGGGGTCTAGGAAGTGAAGACTTCTTTATCCCAGTGAACTAAGGAGCCAGCACACACGAGCTGAGGGCTAATTAGCCGTTGAGTGAAGCTACCCTGGAGAGAGTGCCTAGTTCTGCAGATGGAGAAAACTGGACATATGAGGAAGGATGTAATTTCTTTATTTGTTCATTAATTCTCTCTGATCTGTATCTCCATAAATAAAACATCACAATGGTCTACTGGCTTACGTTCATGAGCCAGTGAATGGAAGGTCAACAGAACAATCAAAATGGATCACAAAGTCTAAACACAGTTGTACACGTTTTCCTTCTAGCATCAATTTTTAAAGAGTATATTCTCCAGCGGAAAGGGGTATTTCACCCATTTCTGATTCTAAAAGAGCTCAACAACGTATCACATATAGGAACTTCCTAAAACATACATGAACATTTTTGTCTTTGAACCAGTTTTCAGGGTTTCCTCTGACTGTAACTAACAAGCGACTTCTCCGTTACACATGCAACTCAGAAGTAGAGTTGCAATGGGTTTTGAATTCAGCGAAACAGACATCCTACCCAGGACGGTGGTCGCTTAAGGAACAGCTAGAGGAAGAAAACATTCCTCTTTATGGTGTAGAATACTATGGTCCCAAGGAGAAAGTAATTTTTTAGCCCTATATAAAAAGATTTTTGTGGTAATGGTTAGCTTTACCTCTTCAAAATGTACTAAATGGAATCTCTAACTTGATACAGAAGAAAGAGTTGTTACCTCACAACACAGAAACCTTTCCTTTGTATTTCCAAATACATTTGAGTAGTTTGTCTCTTGCCCCAAATGTGATATGCCACGTAGAATAGACATTGCCTTCCCAACACAAGGTGCTTTTGTCAAAAACTGTTCTGAGTTCAGAGCCCCAAACAGCAAGGAGATGGGCTATGCCGGATCACACCGGCTGTTTCCAGCTGCCATGGGGGGCGGGGGGGGGGGGCGGCGGGGGGAGGGGGAATCAGCGCCTGGCCTAGCAACGCTGGAGCACTTGCAGGACTTGCAGGCGTCTTAGAGCGACTGGCAACGCAAAGGGCGGAAACCACAGCCTTCTCAGCGCAGGTCCAGGCACCTTCTAAATCTCTGTCTGCATTTTTTCCCCTTCCTGATTTAGTCTCAGGTGAAATGATCCTACGTTTCTGTCATTTCATCAAGCAACACATTTTCCTTTCAGAATAGGGATCGCTAAAGAATGCGGCCTTTTGTTGGAAACTACCCGACCAGCGCAGTGGAGGCGGATTCTGCCACTGCTCCATGCCAAAGGGCTCACCCTGTAGGACTTAATGCATCGTCTCCTGGAGCAAGTCAAGTATCTCCTGATAAAGAATTTAGACTATTTTCTTAAAAACCACAATTTCTTCAAAATCACAAGTCAAATGATATTATTGAATATGTTATTTCTCTTTTTAAAGTTTTCTGATCATAGAGCCTTAATAACAAAAGAGATACAAAAGTTTACAGCTACTTTATTGAAAACAACAGAAAGGCCCTTCAACTGCTGAGTGGATAAATAAATGGTGGCATATCTCTCTCATGGAATACTACTCAACAATACAAGCGGGGCCCCAAAAAACCCTGGAATTATCTCCCGCAGGCAGGCCCTTGTAGTACAGGCCGCTCGATGGGTGTTCTAGGAACCCAACTGTAACAGTGTACCAGCTGGTGTTGTTGTGAGAGGCTGTGTTCAGCTTCAGTGAATTTTTTTTGAAGACTCAACACATTTGCTGATTTCATGATGAGTGATTTATGAGCTCGCCTGCTGACACCGTGCTGAGTGGTCAGCAGTTTTTGACCCAAACCAGCATGACTCCCGTGCCCCACCCTCCCCATTCACTCGAACTCTCCACAAGTGACTTTTGTTTTTGTTTCCCCAGATGAAAAGACTCCTCAAAGGGAAACGTTTAGCTGATGTGGAACAGGTGAAACAAAGAGCAGGAGAAGCGCTAAAAGCTATTTGCATCAACGAGTACAAAAACTGCTCTGAGCAGTGGGAAAAAAAAGTGTCTCAATAGTTGTATTGCATCAAATGGACAGTACTTTGAAGGTGACTGAAGTTTAAATATGTAAGAATAAATACATGCTTTTTAGTAAATAAATTCCGTTTTGGGGGGATTCTCCCCTCTTAAAAAGGAATAAACTACTGATACAACATGAATGAATCTCCATTATGCCAAGTGCAAGAAGCCTGACTCAAAAGGCTACTTAACATATTTATGTGGCATTCTGGAAAGGGCAAAACCATGTGAAGTTTTCTTTCATTATTTTTTCAAATAAGTTTTTAATTTCTTGCTCTTCTTCTCCTCCTTCTGGCACCCCTATGATTCAGATATTGGTAGGTTTAAAGTTGTCCCAGAGGTTCCTAAGCCTCTCCTCATTTTTTTAAATTCTTTTTTCTTCCTGCTGTTCTGATCGAGTGCTTCTTCCTTCCTTGTGTTCCAAATCATTGGTTTGACTCTTGGCTTCATCCCCTCCACTGTTGGTTCCCTGTAGATTTTTCTTTATTTCACTTAGTGTAACCTTCATTTCTTCTGGGGTTTTTTTTGGGGGGGGTGGCTGTACTCAATGAATTCTTCGAGCATCCTGATCACCAGTGTTTTGAACTCTGCATCTGCTAGGTTGGTTATCTCCATTTTGTTTATTTTTTTCTGGAGTTTTATTCTGTTCTTTCATTTGGGCCATATTTCTTGGTCTCCTCAATTTGGCAGCCTCCCTGTGTTTGTTTCTGTGTATTAGGTAGAGCTTCTTTGACTCCCTGTCTTAGAAAAGGCACCCATCTGGAAGAACGTGGCTTCTGTAAATCCTTGGTCGTTGGACTTACACACCGCTTGATTTTCTGACAGTTCTAGTTGCCATTTGTTTTGGGATACAGTTGTAATTCTCTCTGTGGTTGCATGAGGAGGCAAAGTATTTCTACCTACACCTCCATCTTGACTGGAGTATTAATTTCTTAAAATGAACTTGTTCTTAATCAACTTACAGTTATACTTGGTCTTTTATTGCACTACTTCATTGTTATCTCTTGAGACACGAGCATTTCAAAGTGTTGTGAAAACATAAATTGTAATTTATCGTTTCTCCCCAAAGCATCTTAATTGTATTTAAATAATTCTGCGAGGTTGTAAGTTAGCAGCTTTAGAAATCCAATCTTGCACTTCATGTATGCCACTTCTATATTAATCTTCTATTTAAGTTCCAAGTTTTTTCCAACACTGACAAAGTAAACTTCTTTCCTTTAAAAAGAAAGACAGTTGTCGATCATCCTGGCAGTTTGGTTGGGGGCAGGGGGCTGGGGGTGAGGCGAGAAGCTTTCCATTGAAATACATTATGTGCAGGGATGTTTCCATTGTATGAAGTGTGTTGTGTTAAGTATTTTGGAAGTAAGTGTAAGTACATTTCAGAATGCAGAAATATTTTATAAGTTAAAATTTGCTTCTTTGGACATGTTAAAAGGTCATATACTGAAAAGGTCATCTGTCCCCATACTCATGAGCTTGTTCCAAAATCGGACAGTCTTCTTGTGTTGTCCAGCCACCTCAATTTTTATCAAAAGAACATTGAAGAGCATGATTAGGTGCTTCCCAAATGTGCCTGAAGATATAAATCACCAAAATTCAGGCCCCAAACCAGACCAACTAAATCTGCAGCTCAATGAGACAGGCTTTGTGGTCTATGTATTTACCAAGCACCTAAGTGTTTGTTATCCTGATGCAAGTTTATGAACAGGAAAAATGACGGTCTCTTACCTAGGACTTTGGAAGAACTGATGGTGGGGTGGGAGGTGAGTGGTGTTTTAGACCCAAAAACCAATTTCAAGGGTGGAGGGGCATGGAGATTGTGACTCTCCCTTCTCTCATCACTTGTATCAGTTTTACATTCTGAAATGTTCTTACACTTACTTACAAAACACTTTACATTGAAATTTCATACAATGGAAACATCCCTGCACACAATGTATGTTTTACAGGAAAACAAACCAGTGACCTTCAAAGAAGATGCTAGCCAACATTTCTGCTCATCGTAAAACCTGATAAAGTGTTCAAGACACTCAACCATGGCTCAGGAGACAATAAACCTTTTTGTTTTGATTGCTTAAAGAATCAATTTGCTTCTTTCAACATACAGGGTCCAGCACGAATAATGCCTTTTTTTAATTACAAAATCCTTTATTGCAAAATCATAAGCATGTAATTCTGCAACCCAACAACATCACACTCAAGCATACCATATGCCATTTTAGGTGAAATGTTCAAATTGCCGCCCATCTCGTGCGAGACAGTCACGTACCCCCCAACCACACTCAGGTAAGCCTTGCTTCTGCTGGACCCTGTGTTTGCTGCTACTCCTTTCCTGTCCAACTCTGCTCTTACTCCTCTACACACTTCCCTGACATCTGTCCTCCTGTAATGTAGAAGTGAGCTGCATTGGTATGAGTCTCCCAAGCTTTACTTATGTAAACTTGGTGGTCTATTGCCCATGAAATCCTATGCAGCGAAGAAATTATTTCAGCTTGGCAAAGCATGAAGAAACGGGCTGTACTTCGACTGGACATACCTTTTCTCAAATATAGATTTTTAGCCTTATTTTCCTCCAAAAGCTCTCTCAAAATCAGACATGCACAAAAAGACCAGTGCTTACACTTAAAAGAACTGCCCTGTTTTACCCTTTGGGATGCAGAGGAGCAAAACCACAAAGACAAAGTTTCAAACCCCAACAAGACTAAAGAACACAGCTTCACATTTGGTGTTTACAACAAAGAAATGCCGATGACAGCAATTCCAATAAACCTAATGCCGGCCATATATTCAAGGCAGCTGAAATGAACAGGCATGAAAATAAACCAAACTGAACTGAAAGCTTTAGCTGAAGAATGGACACAATAAACGTTTTATACACTCTATAAAGCAAAAATTTAATGCTCAATTGTGTCACAGCTGCCATCTGAACTCATAGCTCTTCAGTAACTGTTATGGGCCAACTCCCAAATTTTAGCCCAGGTTGGGAAATCCCTATATTGTTCCTTAATGTGACAAGGTATTTGGAAATTTTCAGCCCCAGGTAGCACCCCTATCTCTAGGGGCATGTGGAAAGGAGTCTAAGCATTTTGAATTGTTGCAATGATCTCAGGGCGCTACTTGCATTTATGCCTGAAGGTCAAAGGTACCAAACATTTCACAAGGCTTATAATCATCCTGCCCAAGGAAGACTTCCGTTGCCCCGAAATGTCACCATGCTCCTGTTGGAAAACACTGATCGGGATCCCCATATGCTCAGGGAAACCTCCTGTACTTTGTTCTGACACTGTTGGATCCTTTCAGTGTTTCTCATGAGTTACTACCCTTGCTTTGGTCCAGAAGGGTTGACTAAACGGATGGGTGAGCCAAGTAAATGGGATCCTCAGTGACAAACGGGGCTGTTTTGTTGTTTCCCTTCAATTCCTTTTTGTTGTGTTTTATTTTTCCTTCTCCACCTTCACTGAGGTATGGTTGACCAATAGAAATTATATACATTTACAGTGTACAATGTAATGTTTGGACAGGCGCACACATTATGAAATGATTCCTCAAAGATTCTTAACATACTCAACGAGGCTCTCTCAGTCTGAGAGGAGGAAATGGGGCAACCTCAGGTTTCTGTCTAGGTTCTCTGGACAGTGGTCCATCATTTCCAAATGCTGCATCTGGCCGTTTCAGCAGGGACGCAAACTGGAGGCCCTCGAGGTGGTCCCAGCACGACACCCACTGCGGTAGATGGATCAGATTCCTTCGTTTTCAGCCTCACAGACACTGCACTCACAGCTCAGCCACACGCTCTGTGAGAGAAGCATTCTAAAGAGGGTGGAGATTCTGATTCCCTTTCCCACAGGTGTTCTCAGGGTAACTTTCCCAAAGAATCCCATTCCCTTCCACTTTTTGGCAATAGGGAATCAGCAGCTAGAATTCTGTCTTTGGACTCATTGCATGCCAACAAGCCTCTAACAGCCAAGGAGGCTCTTTGGGGCATGCATGCAAAACCCGGATGGTGGCTCGGGCGCAGGTGTGGGCGGTGGTCCTGGCGTTGGTGCAGCAATAATTTTAAGGTGCCGAACCTGCTTATTAGGCTTGGAGGCTAAGCTTCCTGAGTCGCAGAACTATGGTTTTTATAGTAGATTCTGGGGCCTGACAACACAGGGAGTGAAAAAGGAAGTGATCCCATGGTTTATGATGCTCTGGCCTGAGAGGGCTTGCTCCGCACAGCCTGCTAAGGTATATGCCTCAGTGAGGTGCCCACCAGCCTAAACCCACCCTCCTGCCACCGCCTGCTTGCACCCACCGGCCTTCATCCTTGCCGTGTTTATAGTTTTTTGCACTGTTATCTTCTTTGTGAAAGAAAGAAACTGAAGTTCAAAATGGTCTTTCCTGACCTTTGTGAGTTGAATGCAGATTTTCATTGTCTAACAGTCAGTTTGCATGCACAGGACCTACACCCCTTCTCCCTATGGCTTTTCTTTAAAGCCCTATTTATAGTAGCTTTCATATCATTTCATATCCTCTCACTGCACTTCTTTATTTAGCTCCAGTGCATCCTAAAATGCCTGGTGCTGCAACCTCAGAGGCACAACCTGAGCTTTTAAAGTCACATATTTCATGGAGCTTGCTTTATTTTTTTTTAACTGAATCAAAGAGACCTACCATGAGGATATTTAAAAATAATTATTGTTCCTGTACGACTCATAAAAATATCGAGAAGATGTTAAGCATCAGGTGTTCCTCGCTGAAGTCTGTATAAATACTTGTAAAAGGTTTTTTTCTTTTTCTTTTTTTACAATGAACACTGTTAATATTAAGCAACAGTGTTTAGGTTTGCACATTTCAAGCAAATAAACAAAAGGGAATTATATATTCTTCCTTACATAATAAAGGGTCCTTCAACACTGTTACCTACTACCTAAAATCAGAAGATGCCTTTTCCTCAAAGTCATGGTGTCTCAATTGTGTTCCAGGGGTACAGGTCACAGGGCACTGCAGAGCTGGGAGGGGCTGCCCCGGGGTCAAGAAGGAGGCAAGGGAGGCAGGGCCCTTCTTGGCCTACACCAAGCTGCACTTCACCTGTCCTACATACTGCCATTCTCTGCCACTTAGAAAGACCATGTTTGAGTTAGACTGGCAATGTATTTAATAGTATTCAAGATTTATCACTTTGGAGTATCTGAAACACATTTCCTCCGTGACCATTCTAAAGGAAGCAAGGGGCCCTGGTAGGCTGCCATCCTTGATCGAGTTGGGAAAACAGAAGAGTCACAGAGAAGCATGTTGCTTTGCTAAACCAATGTGCACAATGTGATGTTTTGACACATGTGTATATTGTGAAAATGGTTCCTCCAAGATTCTTGACATATTCAAAAAGTATGAGAGAAAAACGTGGGGCAGCCTCAGATTTCTCTCTAGGTTTTAAGTTCCTTCTGGTGAAGAGTTGAGGATAAGCCACACATTGTCATGTTCAAGTGGAGTGATAATAAATAATAAACGACCATTTTACGTAACTTAATAGCAAATCTGCCAATAGTGATATTTGGCTTCTCATAGGTAATCACCATTCCATTCCTGTGCTCTTCCACCAGGAAGGCCCCAGGGTTTCCACTTATCTACTGGCCATTTGAGTGTGTTCCTTCTGTGAACCGCTTGTTCATGTGCTTTGCCAATTTTGAGTGATCATCTTCTTTTTTACTGATTTAGAAGGACCCTTTATGATTAAGAACATTATCTGATTGTTTTACACGTTACGAGTTCTTCATCTGCTTTTAATTTTGTTTCTAGTTATTTCATGTACAGTTTTAATATTTATATAATCAGACCTATCAATTACATACATGTATTTTTTTCAACATCGGCATTATACTTAGAAAGCGTTATCTACCCCAAGATTAAATAAATACTTGTTTCTTTCTGACTTCATTTTGACGCAAAACTTTTAATGCATTTGAATATTCTACTTGTCTCTGGCATAGATTAGAGATACTCTGCCCATACTCCCACATTTAACCAGCAGTCTCAACACCTCCGATGCAAAACGCCTGTCTTTGCCCAGCATGTATGGGGCCCCACCTTTCTATCCTGTAAGGTTAATATGTCTATTCTTTGAGTAATCCAAGCTGTTTTTTTTATTGTAGTCTACAAAATATTAAAGAGCATGCGAGGGGAATTCCCATGTTAGCAGTCATTCTGTTCAAAATGTTCTTAGCTATTAGCACCCACTTCTTCTCTTAGATGGTACCTAGAAACACTTTGACAAGTTTTAAAAAGACTTCTGTTAATATGATTAGAATTACATTAAGCCTGTATTAATCAGGGAAAATTAATCTTCTCATCTCAAATTATGGTGTTTTTCAGTTTCTAAATGAGGTGGTTTTAAAAAAAATACAGCTGCTATTTCTTTGACACTCCTCTTCTCAGTAATTGAATTGGATAGTATTTGTGGCAGGTGAATTAGCATTCAGATGCGATGGACACCGTGTGGCCTCCAGCATGAGGTGAGGAGAGGTGGAGTGATGTCCAGCGAGTTTTCAGGAATACTTGCTTTTTGAGTCCAACTGTCCTGGGCCCACCACACTCTGGATGAATCCCAGGCCACGTGGAGAGGCCTCATGCAGGTGCTCTGGTTGCTAGTCCCAAAGGAGGTCCCAGCCAAGGGCCGACATCAACCAGCAAACATGGGAGTGAAGACGCACCCGGAAGATCTCAGCCCCGATCATTCCCAGATGAGGCTCCAGATGTGTTCTTCCCTCCATGCTGTCTGCATCCTAACCCACAGAGGCTGTGAGCACAATAAAATGTCGGGTCAAAGCTGCTACATTGGGAATAATTTGCAAAACAGAAAATGTTACTGGAACTTTAGAGGTTTCTGTGGCCTTAAAATTTTATAGTTTTCTTCTATTGGTACTATACTTTATTTAATTCTTGTTTACTTAATTTATGTTTTTGCTGTTGTGGTGATGAAATTATTCTGACTAATAAGCTGCCTTCTGATATAAATTTCAACTCTCTAGCTCCTAGTTGCTCGCTCTTCATGTAAGACAAAACCCTTTTTTTAGATATTCAATTTTGTACATCTACTGCAGCACATCTCCAAAAGCTTTTTTATTTGATGTCCTTGGGTTTTACAGCCACGCAATGACACAATCTAAGACGAACACATTTGGGTCTTCTCCTTTTAACTATTTAAAGCTGACGTCTTTCTGTGGCCGCGGCATTGACTGGCGCTCCCAGAACAACATTAAATCACAGCACTGCGGGCAGAGGCTCCTCATTTGTTACTGAGTTTAATGAGAAGGCTCTTCACGTTTAATAATATATATATTCACCTGACACATCACATAAGCAAACAAAAGCATATACCCATGAGGTAAGCTCTGAGCCCTAACCTCTGAGCTCAACATGTGTATTTTAAAAAAAATTTGTGTTTTTTCTTTCTTGCTCCATAATTTTGGATTCCTTTCTTGATTCACTTGTCCAGAGACAGGTAGAAAGTGATGAAATTGCTTTTTAAAACTTGCTTTTGCTTAGCTTTTGAAATAATGAAGTTCTGCTGAACGGAGCACTAAAAATGGAACCCGTGCAACAGTGCCGTGCGCTCCGCCGGCCGGCTCATCCATCTCCTCAGACAGGTTTTCGAAGTCCAAAAATGCTCCTTAAATTAAGTTTTTCAACCTGTGCGAGTGGATTATTGTGTGGCTTCCTGAAATAAGCCTCTCAGCTTTTAACACAGTGCTGACCCAGTTTGGGGAAATATCTTTAATATCTTGTTCTGCTTCGCTGACCTCCGGGCAGAATAGCCAGAAATATCTGCATTTAACAGACAACTTTCATCTCCGGGCTTACAAAAGGGTTCGCTTGGTTTAAAAAGGAAATTGAAACTTGTATCACAAGATGGCCTTTTAGGTGGTTTTTCCTTTCCGTTTTAGAGCCCCGACAAATAGAAGGCAGAGATCTGGAATAAATGAAGTGCCTCAACGTAGCGCGTAAATCAAAGCCGTTGACCAGACCTGCATTTCACCTCTCTGCTGATTATTTGTCAAATCATAGGCACTTGCCCCAGAAAGGAAAGCAGAAACACATGTGTGGCAGATGAGGTGAGGCTGGGTTGCCAGAACCAAACACAGAACAATAACCCACCCAGAGGAAGGGCGAGACGGTGACGTGCTCACACAGAGCACTAACTCCGAGATTTCATAGCACACGCCGGTTACCTAAGTGCTACTTAAGAGGGTGGATATCTTGTAAGTCGGCAGATGGGGGACTGATTGCAATGGCCCGTGGTAGATGTCATTATTGTCCTCAGTTATCCAAACGTGCCTCTTGCTGTAAGAGTGGGCATCCGTGCCTTTGCCTGGTAACCTGCAGCAGCTGCCCACAGCAGGAGTGAGTCTCTATCACCGTTCCGCTGTCCTGTGACCAATCTGAGAGCGAACTGTAAGAGCTGTTGTGAGTTTCTCCCGACCCTTTTCTGCTTCCCTTTGCTGTGAGGATGGTACGTCCCAGAGGCGGCTCCACCTCCAGCCCCGGGGCGGGCCTGAAGACCAGAGGCAGGGCACAGCTGCTACCCACCCTCAGTAGACAAGAAATGTGACTTAAAAAATATGCAAACCTTCGTCATCATAAACCACTGAGACTGTGAGGGGAGAGCAGGGCACTCATTTGTTGCTATAGCGGAACTAAGTAAAACCTAAGTAATACGACACAAACGATGGTGCATTAGGTTAGATCTGGGATGGGTTCAACTTTAGAGCAACCTGGGGAACTCCTGTTAGTTCGCGAGTTTGACTTTAGTCTTCTCTGCATTAGTGATGGGAGACGAAAGCCCTCAACCCTGAGGATACCATGCACTTAGATTATCACAGGCAAGGTCAAGGCAACGATTTGATGATATTAAATATTAGTCAATGAGTATCTGCCATCACAAAAGTGGTTTAGTCATATAGAGAGGTAGTTTTGATCTCTAGCACAGGAACTGGCAAACATTTTCTTTAAAGGGCCAGAGAGTAAGTATTTTAGACTTTGAAGGCTGTACAATGTCTCTTGCAACTACTGAGGTTGTGAGTAAAGCCACCACAGATCATAGAAAACACATGGGTATGGCTGCATTCAGTAAAACTTTATTTACAAAAGCAGCCAATGAGCTGAATCTGTTCAGCAAGGTGACCCCTGCTACAGCATAAGAAAACTTAAAAACACATACACACTAAGAAAAAAAAAGTCCTAAAGCAAGCCTAACGATTTATAACCATGTTTACACTGTTTTAAGATTAAAAGTTACCCAGTAGCCACTGAAGGGAATGGATAATTTCTTGGTTTTCCCATATGTAAAATAGAGATAATAAAAACCACTTCATATGATAGGAATACATTAAGATAAAATATAAAGTGCCAGGAAGAACAATTCTTGACATAATTGACCACCTTTTCCTCCCGATAAATTAAATGCCACCGGAGAAAAATATGTCTATTTTTCTGCCTGATTTAACATTTTAAATTTACCTTCCAGTCCTCCTCTTGGAGTTCACCCTGTCCCAAAACACTAAAATACCCTCCCCTCCATTCTTTCCATTTCTTCTTTGCCAAAATAAGACCGACATCATTAACGACCACATAAAGTCTTCTGGGTCCGTGATTTGGATAATCTGACGTGCCACACATCTATCATAGTTCCCTCACCAAAAAACCAAGATGGGCATAAATACCTTCCTCCTGAAGTGGTATAAAAATAAAGGTAGAAATATTCTTGTGTAAAATGTGTATATATGCTTAAGGAGACTTCTACCTTATTCACGGAGTAGGGGAGAATTTGAAGGCAAGCGAAGTTGCTCTGAGGTGACAGTATGGCTATGGGCTCAAATAACATGTGGGGAAGAGAGTACAGAACAGAGACAGGAGTTAACGTTCACTTAATCCTCCCGTTAAAATAATTCCAGTGGTGGGCGGAGTCGGTAGCATTTGCACCAGGCCTTGCGTCACGCTGTCTCAGTTTCTGGAATGTGGAAAAATGGCTTTGGAATCATCTGGAGATGCTTGTTAACATTACAGACTTTAGGACACCACTCACTGTGGACTTAGCATAGGTCCATTCTCTAACAAGTTGGGTCTGGAAATAGGACATTTACCAAAGTTTCCTTTTGATTCTGATATGAAGCCGAGTGAGGGAACCGCCTTGTGAAAGGAACACGAAGGTCACGAGAGACGCAAACAGTCGTCACCGTCGGCACTTTCATGTTAGCGTGGGCAACAGCATCAGGGCATAGCCCGTCGGGCAATAAGGGGACGGGTGAGCTCACGTTTCTTGTGAGGAGCTTCTTTCTCTTTCTACTCTGTACTTCCTTCTCAGTTGAGAACAGTATCTAATCCTGAGTCATCTGGCTTTTCACACTCAAGACACCAACAAATAAAAATGAGGTATAATGTTAGGATGCAAGGGAAAAAATGCCATTAAAATAATTGCCAATAAAATTGCCACTCATATATCTGGGGGAAAAAAAAGAACTGGATCTATCCCATGTACAAAAACCACTTTCTATTAGTCCAGTGTTGCATTTGGGTGCTCCTGAGGGCCAGCAATGCAGGGGCGTGAAAATGAAACTGTGAGTGTGCGTGTGAGCATTAAAGGACGGCAGGGCACTACGGTACTAAAACATCCCACAGTGGAAGGATGTCATTTCGGCCAGGAGTTCTCCGTGCTTCGTCCTCACTGGCCCTCTTCGGTATCTTGTAAAATTACAGCAGCTGTCTAAGGACACCTCTACAACATGGCACCTTGCAGGTTCCCGCCCGTTTCTCTCTGCCCCTCGGATGACTTTTATCATCAGAGGCCGGAGCTGAGCCTGGCACATGAAGCGCCTCATCGGTTTTAATCGGGCTCTGTGCTGTTCATGGTGACAGCCAAATGATCACAAGCAGAACCAGGCCATTGTTCCCTCGCAGGGATTCAAGCACCCAATTCATTAGGTTTTTCCTTTGCCCTGGAGCTGCCTCCGGACCTCAAACGTGGTATGAAAAAAATTCAGTCCACTTGGCTACTGACAATAATATATTAGCTTCATAAATTGCTGTCAAAATGAGGGTATGTTTAGCTGTCTGAATAATCCAGCAGAAAGGGAAGGAGGGAGCCAGAAAACTGAAATTAAGTAGAGTCTGAAACGAAACACACTTAATAATTCTGGTAAAGGATAAATTTACATCTATTCATACATCTCATTGGACAGTTTTACAGCATCCTCAAATCTAGTTTCTTTTTGAAAGACAATCTCCAGTATCTTCTGTGAATCAAATACACTTTTTAATATTTTAAAACAACATTAATTTATCATTTCCTTTGTAATGAGGACTCTAGACACGGCCATAGCTAAGGGAACTTGGACCAAGGATTTGCGTGTGGGGCACAGGATTTATACATTCCCACTGGCCTATCATATTCTGTAATACTCTCTATTCATTACGCATCTGTCCACCCCACTCACTGAACTTGGGCTTCAGTTCCTGTCAGAATTGTGGCCTGTGGTTTGAACTGACTGTCTTCACCAGGAAGGTAAAATGAATCCGTTCCTGATTCACAGCACCGGCTGGTTCACTGGGGCCACTAATGATGGGTCTAGCAAAGCTTCCTGTCAATCACACATAAGTGCTTCCTGTCAAAACCACCCCGAAAATATTGACAAGTATGGTCTGCAAAATAAGTTTAACAATATGCAGACCTAATCACTCGTTGCATAATGAAAGGTTCCGTCATTCTCGAAGCCAGAGATCTCGAAGCCAGAGAAAGGGAGTTCGGTCAGTCACAGAGGGGCGGCTTCGTGTTCTCCCCTTCTTCCGGGGCCGAAGCAGTGGGGAAGAGACTATGGATTGATTTGGAACACCATCTAGTGAAGGATTTGAGGAAGTGCACGAACACAGAAATACACCAAGTCAAATTCTGATTCAATGGACTAAACACTTTCTTTCAGACTATTTCCACTGGGTCTGAAACAATGACTGTTATTTTTTTTTAAGTTAGGGCAAAAACAAAACACAGTGATCGGTGCGTAACCACATTCAGCAGATTACGTGGCCTGCTTCTTGGGACAGACTGTTCGGTTTCCTCTCTCAGCACTTTCCCGATGACTGCAGGAAGGATGTAAGAAAGGGCCCACGGAGCCGGCCCGATCAATGGGCAAGTTCTGCCAGAAAGTCAGCCTCTGGGAATGGCACCGAAGGCTTTGGGAAGAAGGACACCAGGGCACCAGATTCTCGGACACGCATCAATCAGCCCTGGTGTTTTCAGTTAAACAGTATACGTGTCAGAGGCTTTACTATCAAAAAGTTAAACATTTTTCTGGAACTTGATAGCTTTTATCGCCAGAAAAATCAGCACCAACAGTACCTATTTCACAGTGTGCTGCACACGAAAAGCACTCAATAAATATGATGTTCAACAGCTAGAGGTGGCGGCCGGAATTTTTAACCGGGGAAGAAAGTTGAATATAATTCAGCCATTGAATGTTGAGTTCTTCTGTGCAAAACTGTGCCATTCCTTCCTTCCTTCCTTTGGAACTTCTCAACTGCACATTTCAATGTTGAGTCCCCTTGGCACACTGATCTATGTGCTCTTGGCATTGAATAAATGTTCTGTGACTGTCTAAACTTCCCACGGTGGTGGGGGGGGGGAAAAGAAAGCAAAACCAATAACAAATCCCCCAAGGTCAACATTATGGTACTTTTACTATAATCAGGTATCAATAGTTTCTAATGAATCTTCATTCATCTTCGTTTGACTTTTGGAAAACCTCTCTTCGCCATTCTCGCTGGCTTTGTCGTTTCTAGCTATAGCTCAAGTTACACGGTGAGTGTGCCGCTTGGGGCGTCACAGTGTCCATGAGCAACTGAGTGCAGCTACTCTAAATGAAAGCCAGGGCTGCGTTTGTGTTGCTCGGGTGGCTGGGTTTTCCTTTTCAGGGGGAGAAAGCAAGCCTCCATCAGGTCTCCAAGCCTCAATTAGAGGCCCCTGGAAAGACGGAGGCCTTCCATCATACCTTGGTTTTGTCTGTCCCATCAGGAGAAAGAAGACCGGACAGAATGCTGGGCAGCCCTCTCCCTTCCCCCTACTGATGCTCCCACTGCCTGACAAATGGCTAATTAGCGACAAATGGCTAATTAGCAACCGTTGTCTAAATCCAGCCATGCACTGACCAATCCATGTTTATTTTTAAGAACAGGTGACTCAGGGACATTTCTTCAAGAAGCCACCATTTTAAACCAGTTGGACTTACTTTGAACTTAGAAAACAGAGGAGTTTTCAAACATTTTAACTGTTCTTTCTTTGTATTTATTTGTGGTCCTTTACCAGGGAGGGAAGGCTTTTCCCTGGCAATGAATTCTCAGTCTGTTTAGCAATACCTGAAAAGCACCTGCAGCCAGACAGGAAGGTGGGACGCCTCTACTCAGGGATTTAGAACTCCACAGCCCACTGTCACCTGCTCTAGCTCGGCACCTTACACAAAAAAGCCACTGAGGCACTCTAATGAGGGGAAAACGTATCACCTCTCAGGGAGGGGTGAGAAAAGAGGGAAACAGCTATCATACGAAACAAAGTGGGTTAAACATCATAACTGAAGAACGAAATGTGATGGAGATCTAAGACGTGGTGTTGCTGTCCAGCCAATGGCCAGGGATGATGGAGAAAATGCTCTGGGCAACAGATTTTGTAGCATAGGCAACGATCCAGAGATTTTACTTCCACTCAGTTAGTTGTGTGGTGTGTAGGCAACTTATTATTAATCAGGCTAAAATACAAAAACTTGCAAGTAACTCCCCCTCCTTCTCCTCTTTCTTCTTCAAAGTAAGTTAAGAGCATTTCTATTTATCGACAATGTAACATCCCTCTTCCTCCTGCTCTGACGTGCTTTCACGAACAAGAAAGAAAGAGTTAAAATTACAACCAAAAGAGCGTATCACGAGGGGTGCTAGTTTGCTCAGAGGAGTCCTGATTTCTTTACGTTCTTCCCTGGTGTAATTATTGCTGGCATCCACTTCACTTTCAAAGGTGTCCTGAGTTGGGCAATACGTTTTCTGGTCACTAGACACATACAGACAGTCTACCTAACGGACGCTACATAAGTGGCTGGAGCGGCACAAGAGGCGGGGGCGACACAAGTGGGCATGGTGCATGACCAGCATCCCTGGCACCACTAGCACGCTGGGCCTCTGCTTAGGCTTCCACAATGCCTGGTCTCCCGAGGGCCATGCAGCACTGTAAAGGTGAGGCTGTGTGGAGTGCCACAGCAGCCATCAAGAGGGACCCGTTTCTG
Source organism: Desmodus rotundus (assembly GCF_022682495.2). NCBI lineage: Eukaryota > Metazoa > Chordata > Mammalia > Chiroptera > Phyllostomidae > Desmodus > Desmodus rotundus. The sequence goes on from NC_071394.1 coordinate 119,515,851, forward strand.
TTTTCAAGTGATGGAAAAGCTTAGTGGATCCAAATCCCATCTCTCCCTTCCTTCCCCCTGATGCCAATCTTCTGCCACAATCGCTACAACTAATTGCCAATATTCACAACTCGCATACAAACCCACGCAATATGCACCTGCATGTAGGTAATTTTTTTGATTTCACATTGCCTGGTTTAAATTAGTATCTTCTTCAAACTAATTTATTTTCAGCTTGACTCAAAATAAGGGCTGTTTCATTTGTCTGACTTAGAAAGCTCATTTTTTTAATTTGCAATGAACACTAGAGCCCTATTATAGAGAGAACATTTTATATTTTTACATATTTTTGGAAGACACAGGACATCACCTGTACCACAAGATCAACATTTGCAGCAAATGTAAGAGAATGTGTGTTTTGGTGGAAAAAGAAGTAAAAGAGCTATTTCTTAGGCAAACTGAATATACCAAGCAAAACAGAAAAAAAACGTCCTCCAGATTTTGAATGGAAGTATCTGTGGAAAATAGGCTAATATGAAAATTTAAAGAGAAATTAGTTGAGGGATTATCCTCTCCCCTCCCCCAATCTATTTTTTCCTACAGTTGCCACGTGCTCTGAGAAACTCAGATTTCTGTTGCACTGTCGCCCCCCAATGGCCTTACAATTTCACTGCTCACAGTTTTAGAGGAAAGCCCTTTGGAAACTTTGCCACAGGTTTTTGTAACAGCTTGGAGTAGGACAGAAAGCCAAAGCTAAAACCTAGCTTCTCTTTCCGCCTGCAACGAATTTTGTTTCCCTCTCTTTCCAACAAGTGAATGGCAAAGGGTAGCGGGGCCAAGGGCGAAAAATCAACAACAACAAGACTTGCCCACAGCGGCCTGAGTAACACAGGCGGAGGTTGGGAAATTACGCTCAGCATGCGGAAGGCTTCCCAAGGCCTGTCCGCCCAAATCTCCTTTGTTAAAACACTGTTACGGTTTCTCACTCCACACACACGCAGGGACAGGACTGAGTTCTTCCCTGAGAAACGTGGGCAAAAGCTGCAGTGCTGAAATGGGCCGGCTCGTCGGGCGGTCTCAAGATAATTTTAGAGTTATTACCAAGGGGTTTTCAACTTGAACGGAGGCCATATTCACAAACTGAGGACTAGCCCTGGCTGGCATGAGACAAAGCTTAACTGACTTTCCTTTCAGACATGCAGGGCCTGCCTCCGCCTATCGGACTGTTCTAAGACGCTGCGTGAGCGCCAAAAGCCATTTAAGGGGGACACTGCATGGTGGCGTAGGAATTTACACCACAGCCAACCTCAGGTTTCCGATAAGGCCCTGCATTTAAACTACTCTCGTTACTGAGAATTTATGATAGCCCTGGAGATGAGGATGGCCACGGGCACTCATGGGCTCTTTAAACCACCAGAACCACTCAGAAACCCAGTGTCAAAATTCTAAGGGACTCCTTCTCTCTTAACCTCTTCCCCTTAAACATCTGATGGTTGCGGGAAAGTCACTGTTGGCGCACACCCCACAGACGGAGGGCAGCGGCAGAGAAGCTACTAAGAAACTCCCCCCATCTCTTAGTTGATGTGTGGGTGTCTAGAAGGTGTTGGAGTCCAAAGATGCATTTGTTAACATTGGAGAGATGTTAATGGCATGTTAAAACATGTGTTTACTCTATTTAAGTTAATAGAACAATTATTTCTTAAAGTCTCAGAAAATAAGTGCTAAAAAGTGTAGATGGAAATCGAACTAGAGGAAGTGGAGGGCAACCCACTGGCAGGACCCGCGGACTCAGCTGAGAACAGAGAACCTTTATTCTCACCGGTTTAGAATACTCCATCGGCCACACAGACTTAAATATTAAAAGTTAAGTATTTTCAGATTCCTACAGGAGAGTCACAATGGACATCTTCTTAAGCCAAGTTCTCTTTAAAAAGAACTGTCACTGACAATAGATAAATGCAATGTTTTCTCTTATTGGTGAGACAGTGATTTACTGCCTCTGCGATCGCAATCTGCTAAGTAACCTTGTGAAATATTAACCACACTCCAAAGACGCACCCATGATTGTGAGCAAGTGGAAGGAAATTGCCTTCGGACCGTGAGTGGAGACAGTTCCAATTTACATGACGTGCTCTATACATAACATCATTTTTTCTCTGACATTTGGCCCTTTGATTTAGAAGGCCTTCTTCAAAGGAGGCTTTCCTAGTTTCAAATACATCTTTAAACAGACCAGGGGCAGGTTTGCATACAATATACATTGTGCTTACTTATCTCAGTTAATCGAGGAGTTTGGCTTATTGTTTATTTTTAAACTTTCTTAATTTTATTTTTTAGGGAAAATAGAGTATAATACAGACTTGCTCAGGAAGTCATTTTTCAATCTAAAAAGAAACCAGATTAGTTCTGATAAGGAAGGATGGTTTCTCCTAGAAGAATGACTCATGAGAAACCCTTTTCCCCACCTACCACCACTGAGTTCATCCGACGAAATAAAAACCAACAGACCTTAAAGGGTAGCTCATTAGTCTCCCTCCTGAGCCGCACTTAAATTCATCCTCTAAACCCCATCCTCTAAACCTGTGGGACAGGGCTTCTGGAAGGTGACAGCTGACATCTGGGTAATAATTTGAGGAAAGCAATACGAGCTATTGGCCCTAATATAAACCAGGATAAAAAACAAACAATGAGAACCTCATGTGCCTCTAACTGTTGACCCTGTAAGGGCACACGGTCCTATGCAAGCTTTTGCTAATCCATAAACTGTAATTCAACAGGCTAAGCTTTCTTGTACATTTTAATCCACTTTTGAGGCTTCTCACTCAGCGCCTTAATTTTAGTGGGCCCTGCGGAAAAAGGGAACAAGGACCTTGACTGATCCCAGAACAGAAAGCAATTGTTTCAAATGACATCACTCTTCTGTTAGAAACACACCAAAAGTCACAGCCCCCCACAGAACTTCCTCGGGGGACATGAGGGCCACTTGCATCACCAATTTTATTCTCCATCTTCCACCCTCAGGTGGTAAATTCAAGCAGTGACACGCAGGCTCTGGCGAAAAAGCTTCTGATTGATATGTGGCCTCCCGGTGAAAAGACCCTTTTAGTGAAAAGAGAAAAGGACATACACTGGTTTGCATTTGAGGATGATCCCATCTTTTTTGTACTTCTCCCTGGGCGACAAGTCCAGTGTGGTGCAAGGGACAGACAGTCCACCATTTATTTTTATCAGGACATGCAAGACTTTGGGGGAATAAAGTACACTTTTGTCCAACTGATAAAAGAAAAGTTATCAAGTAATATTACCTAACACATTCCTTCAAGGAAGGGGCATGGAGTACAGTGTGACTGTGTTTTGAGAGTATCTTTAGCCACGACAATAAGCACTATACAGCCTCAGACCTTCAGGGATATGGAGAGGGATGGCTTGCTGGGAAGGCCGATGACAGACTCTGAACCTACAGGAGCCTGGGAGCGTCAAGGGTATGGAGTTCAGTGTCTACAGCTGAGCTGACAGATGATAAAGAGTGCATAATCTCAATGGCTAAATATTTAGGCTTCATGGAGCAGAAGATATTTGACGGTAAATAAGCCAGGAATATGAAATTAAAAGGAAAAAACCCCTGCCTGTGAAATTACACTGCAGACATAAAATCTCAACTGCTTGAGAGCTCCAGTATTTTAAAAGCCGTGGCTGACAGGGCAAATTAAGCAGTGAGATATTTACTATGTTTAACAGAGAAAAACTGGCAAATGTAGAAGATGTAATTACCCTGCATGTTTTTCTAAAAATGAATCTTAACGCTGTGCTGTGAGGAAGCAGTTCTGAAGGGCATTGGTTTGTTTTTCATTTTTTTATTCTTTCTGAAAAATAGTTTCTCATGTGCTTCCAACAAATTAAAAGTGTTTTTTTTAAATAACTAATAAGTTGTTCAAATATCAATTTAGCTCTTGGAAGAAGATAACCACTATAAATAATTTAAAATTTCTGCATAGTAAAACTTTTAATAAGTCAAAAATTCCTCTAAACTGGCACTAGAGTAAATACAAAGACGATGAGTCACACATTAAAAAATATACTAAGCCAAGTTTACATGAGGATTACTCCTCTCCTTGGGGCAGTCTTGGGCCTGTCTGAGGAGAGCTATCACCTCTGCATTACTGTTAAGATGGGAAATTGCTAGGTGTTTTTGTTAGGGTGTGACAGTTGTAGGAAATATATACTTGCTAAATGATGATGATGCTATAGTTATTGTATGTTCATCTGTATCTGTCCATTTATATAAACATATCTGTATATGTACATATGTATATGTGTATAGTGTATTTATATGTTTCTCTATATCCCCCATTAGATTATAAGCTCACTGAGAAAAGAGAGCGCTCCTACTGCGTGACACATTAAAAATGCTCAATAAATATTTGTTAAATGAGTGAGTAAACAAAATAAAAGCTGAGTGTCCAAGAACATATATTGTGATAGAAAATGATTTAAACAGGTACTACAGTACTCTCCCTTTTCCTACAAAGAGAGTGAGAGGTAAGCATCTGCATACCCAACACTCATGTACATAAATAGGCCCAAATCAGCCTTAAATGGTTGCTTCCTTGGTGTGAGCCTGCCAGGAGGAAGAGCCCAGAGTAGTGTGGTGGAGGGTTAGAGATCCTGTGGAGGAGAGCTCAGTCATCCTAGCTGAGACTCTCCTAGGCCAGCGTACAGCAGCTAACACAGCCACAATCAGCAGAGCTGCCTCGTTGAACTCAGCTCACTGCAGGTGTGAGGGAGAGCTCAACCAAGATGAGCAGAACCACCCAGATGACCTGTGAATTCATGAGGAGTGATACAAATTCATTTTGTTAAACCACTGGGTCTAGGGGTGATTTGTTATGTGGCAACAGCTAACTGATACAGCATTCCCCAGGCATAGCTCGGAGATACCATGGGTTTACTTCCAGACCACCACAATATCGCAATCAAGAGAGTCACATGAAGTTCTGGGTTTCCCAGTACATATACAAGTTATGTTTAAACTATACTGTATTCTATTAAATGTGCAGTTGCATTAGATCTAAAAAATAATGTAAATACCTTAATTAAAAATACTTCATTGCTAAAAATTGCTAACCATCATCTGAGCCTGTTGGAAAAATCATGCCGACAGACTTGTGATAGACTTGCTTGACTCAGGGTTGCCACAAACCTTCAATTTATAAAAGACACAGTATCAGTAGACCACAACAAAGTGAGGCACAATACAACGAGGTGTGCCTGTAGTGTCCCACCGCAGTCCCTGGGGATACGTCCAGACGAGGATTAACGTGGCCAGAAAATGTGTGGCTCTTACAAATCAATAACCGCCATGTGTTTCAGCTTTTCCCTTCAGCTTCCTTCAGTATTTCCAGGGTGGTTTTAACCACAGTTCCTGGCTGATCTCAGGACTAAGGCTGAGAGCTTCTGATCTCAGCAGAAAGACTCTCCTTAGTTCACAGAGCACCGTGTGAACGGCGGCTGCTTCCAAGACGTGATCTAAAAAGAAAATAAGAAATGGGCTCCTGGATCCTATCAAATCCCTCATTAAGTATGCTGCCTCAGTAAAGAGCCAAACATACAGGCAGGTCTGTTTTTAAATATAGCTTCTGAAATCAACCTACCCAGTCTGACATTTAAAAATCAGCTGATACAGGAAAGCAGGAATGGACTAGTTAGCAAAAACAGAAAAGTGAACAGATCAGACGCTCAGGCAGGAGATGCCTATAAACACTGCAAAAGCTCAGGAAAACCTGCATGGGAAGTGGAAAGGTAATTTAAAAAGAAACAGAAGGGTAACCCATCAAATTCTTCTTTATGGTCAGGCATGACCTTGCCCACAGAGCTCTGGCCACATCGAGCCACAGCTAATGTAACGCCGTCAGTGCACACTGCGAGGGGAATTACTGGCCACGGGTAACCGTTTCCCTCCATTTCTGCCTTGTTTGCGTTTTGTTTATTTCCCAGGACTTAACCTCTCCTGCCGAGTATGCATATGCATTGGGGTAGGGGCCTAGAACTCCAGTCATTCAAATGTGTCTCCTAAATAATAGATCAGATTCACAAAGTTAGGAGAACTCAAAGGAATTCTACCAGTCCTGCAAATACAGTATCTTCCCACCTTCTGGATACCCAGCCTTCTTTCTTTCTTCTGTATTATCTGAACACACCAGTACCAAGGATGCTCAAACTACCAGCAGGCCAGCAAAAACTGAGAAAAACAACTGAGCCTAAGACGAGAAGGCCAGGTGCCGGTAAACAATGACTGTACATAACATATATTGAGTGACTCACAATGTATGGAGCACCCTGGTGTTCATTGATTATCTCAGATTTGTCTTCTCATAATTCCATGAGTCAGGTATGGTTAAACCCATTTTGTAGATGACATCTGTAAAGATGCAATAATTTGTCCCCCAAAAAGTCTCATAGCTAGTTATTGGCAGAACCAAGAGCAGAACTAAGTCTCGATGATACCATCAAACTCCCTTCATAACCACCTGAACCTCAAGCTTTGCCTCCACCCAACAATCTTCCCTTGTGAAAGTAATGCTTATACAGCATGTTACAATCTGTTAAGTGTTGTCAATTGCACCAACCAAATGTTTCACCTTTCCCTGGCAAGGCTTGCTCCAGCTCCCAGGAGAGCCTCTCCTAGGCTGAAGCCTTTCCTCATGCCACTCTTCCCGGCCTCTCCCAGCTCTGCCTTCTGTCAGATCGCCATTAGCTACACTGTGCCTTTCATCCTTGTACCTCCCTTCCCTTCATTAAGAGCCATAGTGCCTGGACTTAACAGCTTCTGGGTCAGAAGGCTCTGCGAATAACTAACTAATGAGCTAACTAACTAACACAAGATGCTGGGTAATAATAGAATCTACTTCATAGAGAAGAATAAACGGGATTATATATATTATACTGAGCTTAGTACAGTGTAAAATAACACACTAATGACTTAAAAAGTGTTACTGGAAAATAAGTACAGGCCTTCTGTGTACATACAGATTTGGCGGAGGGAGGAAGTTAAAGCTAGTCCTGGATTCTCATTACTGAGGAAAAGGTCTCCACAGTGACTCCATTCAAGAGAACTTCATTGTACATCTATTGCAAGTCTTCTTGATCTTTGCTGCTTTACAGTGTATAATGTACTTGTTAAATAAACAGAACCCTATGCCATTCTTGCCATGAGGCAGTACTTTTTAAGACCTGGCCCAAACGTCACCCTGTTTATGAAGTCTTCCTTAGGATCCTTATAGAAGACATTAGGAATTGATTCAGCATCAATCCAACCTCCTCCTAAATAAATACCCTCCCTATACATTTCCAAGACTCCCTTGCAGCTCAGGTGTCTGGTGTGATTAAGAGTTAGCCAATTAGATGCACTTGTATAAGCCATAACTTCCAGAATTGACTTCAGTGGGAGAAGAGCCATAATGATAGGAATCCCCTTTTGCCAGGCAGATCACAGTGGAGGCAGCGGGTTCTAGTGCTGGCATCTCTTACGGCAGATTCACAATTGAGCCGGCCACATCAGGCTGGGGCAGGAGCCGCAGCTCCCTAGGCAGTCCAGTTCTGGGGCAGTGCTTTAAAACATCTGTCTTTTTTGTCCTCCAACGATTATATAAGTCATTACTGTAAAACCTTTTCTTCTTAAATTAGCCAGTATATTATACTGGCTGCACTTGTTCCCCAAGCAATCACTTAGAAGAGGAATTCTTCTTGGCCTCCTTTCTGTGTTCATACGACTTTATTACTGCACGTAGTTCTCGTAACACTTGACTTTTTATTATAGTAACTTGCTGATATGTCTGTCCATTCTGCAAACTGAACGACACTGGATAGAAGATGCTATGGAATAATTTTCATCTTTGATTTTCCCTGTAGTACTTTGCACAGTGCGTGGCACTAAGCATGTGCTAAATTGAAGAGAGGCAGGTTCCCAGGCCAAAGACTGATTTTGAACTCTCACTAGGTTTTATTATTCCATATCCTATCTCATGTTAAAGTATGCTTAAAGTGCTACTTTAAAAAGTAACCACCTTTGTGGTAAATTAGGTAACTCTTCGGAAATAGTTATTCTCACTTCCTCACTTCTATGGGATTAATACACTTCCCTGCTCCATCGAGATTGACTTAGGCTATACAGCTTGACTTGGGTTGACGATAGTCCCCACCGTCTTCTAATGTTGGCTTTAGTTATGCAATTTGCTCTGGCCAGTCGTATGTCAGCAGATGTGATATGACAGAGACTCTTGAAATGCTCTTGTGCACCTGGACTTGTGCTCCTGAGTTTCTTTTTAATGCCATAAAAAGATGTCCCGGGAGTTCACTGCTTCAAGGAAGAGGGTAAGAGACTGATGGAGCAGAGCCACCCCCCACCGAGTCCAGCGGAAATTAGCCACCCATCTCCCCCTTCCCCTTCCCATCTGCAGATGCATGGGCAATAAATGCTTACTGTCTTATCTCACTGAGATTTTGTGGTTGGTTGTTATATGGCATTATTGCAATGACTCATGTGTCTGGAAAGGCAAAAAAGGACACTCCATTTCAAAGAAGGTTAGATGTATTAGAAAGAGAAGGTGTATCTTGTGTTAATGTTTAATACTTTCCTCTAGCACATCCCCTTCCCTTCACACCTGTCTTCCTCATCTCCTGTGTTTCCATTACAATATACATTTCTAGGACTCTAGCTATTTCTGACTTTACCCCTCCTCTCCTTGTGCCTTATCCATAGATACTACTCAAGAATTTTCTTCTCTTCATTACGTTCTCTTCTCTCCTTTAAGCATCATTTTCAGGGACTTCTGTCACTCTCTGTGGAAAACCCCCAAACTCTACCCCCAGTCTCAAAGTTTTCCTTAAGTCATAGGCACTAAGTTCTAGCTGCCAACAGACAGCTGTAGCTGGCATTCCTCCAGCTGGCATCACTCACATGGTACTCCCAACACCACGGCCACTGGCTTCTCCAGACTTAGTCTTCTGTTCCCTCTTTCTTTTATGGACCACCTCCAGGTCGTCCACGTGCACAAATATTAGCATTGATAATTATCTTCCCCTCACCAAACCGCAAATGTAATAACTGCCAATACACTGAAGGTGAATGAGACGTGGCTTTGACCAGCACTCAGGGAGCTTTCAGGTTCATGGGGTCTGTAAGGGCGACTATGTAAAATGATTTTGTAAAGGAAAGAGTGACGTTGTCCTGATGTGTTCTCTCTTTTCAGATTTTTTACTACACATATTTTTCTCAAATTAGGGGCAGGGCAGTGATTAACAGAAGGAGCCTCAGCTATACTAATAAGAAGTTGTGGGAAGCAGGATTTTGGCGGGGGAAGATATGACAAAGGGGAACGGAAGTAAGTCATTCCCACTATCAAGATTAAAGGCTGACATCTTGTAGTGTCCTATTCAAAAACCAATCACTAATAAAGATGTAAACAATGTTCACTCAGACAAAACAGAGATTAAAATTTATCATGTAGAACAAGACCATAAAAATTTAGGAACTTGATTTTTTTTTCCATTCTAAAAGGATAATACACTACCAGTTTTTACACAGGCATTTAACAAAAGACTTCTGAAGAGGTGCTGGGTATAAATCTCGTGTTGTATGCCTTATTAATTGTTTTATAAAGTTCCGTCCTTCAAATCTGGCTGAATCTTTCTCTAATTGTGTATTATTAACACATGTTGGTAACGAATAGCAGTGAGAATTCTGGGCAAAGCCTTCGGGAGAAGGCAGCTAGAGCCCATCAGAGCACCTTACCAAGTCGCTGAGTTAAAACCGGCTCGGAGAGTATGTATTTGATGAATTCTAGCGAGGAAGAATGACTGTGTTTACCAAGTACACGTGGGCTTTACCGACAAAACGAGTGGCTCAAGCTTCTTCCAAGCAGGCAGTGTTGGGAGCACACATACACTTTCCCATTCCATTAACTGCAGAATCTGGGGTTTTGTACGTTTACTTTTACTGCGTGATATATTTTAGCTCTTGCTCTAGCCGCGTTTCTTGTGCAAAGGGAAAGTGGGTAAGCTTCCTTTCTGATTCTGTAGTTGACCCTTATTCTTTACCCAAATAAGTATTTGAGTCTAGACCCAACTTTATCCATTTGAAAATACCAAGGCTTAGCAGACAGTGTGATATACAATGGCACTGGACTGAGATTTTCAAAGGTGTGTATGGCAGGGTGGGCAAAGGGAAAATGACTTTACTAGACCAGCATTAAGTCAAAAAATCATATTGAAACATTTATTCTATACTACACCCACAATAGAGCACCTACCCACACACCAACCAGGGTAAAACCTAAGGGTAATCTTTTTTTTTTTTTTAATATATTTATTGATTATGCTATTACAGTTGTCCCATTTCCCCCCCCACTCCACTCCATCCTGCCCACCCCCCTCCCTCCCACATTCCCCCCCTATAGTTCATGTCCATAGGTCATACTTATAAGTTCTTTGGCTTCTACATTTCCTACACTATTTTTACCCTCCCCCTGTCTATTTTCCACCTATCATCTATGCTACTTATTCTCTGTACCTTTCCCCCTCTCTCCCCCTCCCACTCCCTTAATGACAACCCTCATATTCTAGTTGTTTGCCTAGTTTGCTCTCGTTTTTGTTTTATGTGTGGCCGTTAATAACTGTGAGTTTGCTGTCGTTTTTACTGTTCCTATTTTTGATCTTCTTTTTCTTAGGTAACTCCCTTTAACATTTCATATAATAAGGGCTTGGTGATGATGAACTTCTTTAACTTGACCTTATCTGAGAAGCACTTTATCTTCCCTTCCATTCTAAGTGATAGCTTTGCTGGATACAGTAATCTTGGATGTAGGTCCTTGCGTTTAATCTTGGGCAATGTAATTATGATGTGCCTTGGCGTGTTCCTCCTTGGGTCCAGCTTCTTTGGGACTCTCTGAGCTTCCTGGACTTCCCGGAAGTCTATTTCCTTTGCCAGATTAGGGAAGTTCTCCTTCATTATTTGTTCAAATAAGTTTTCAATTTTTTTGTTCTTCCTCTTCTCCTTCTGGCACCCCTATAATTCGGATGTTGGAACCTTTCAAGGCGTCCGGGAGGTTCCTAAGCCTCTCCTCATTTTTCCAAGTTCTTGTTTCTTCATTCTTTTCTGGTTGGATGTTTGTTTCTTCCTTCTGGTCCACACTACTGATTTGAGTCCCAGTTTCCTTCTCATCACTATTGGTTCCCTGTACATTTTCCTTTGTTTCTCTTAGCATAGGCTTCATTTTTTCATCTGTTTTTCGAATAGATTCAACCAAGTCTGTGAGCATATTGATAACCAGTGCTTTGAACTGTGCATCCGATAGGTTGGCTATCTCTTCCTCGCTTAGTTGTATTTTTTCTGGAGCTTTGAAGTGTTCTGTCATTTGGGCCATTTTTTTTTGTTGTTTGTCTGTCTTGGCGTCTGTTACTTTAAGGGGCGGAGCCTTAGGTGTTCACCGGGGCGGGGTAATGCTGGTCGCTGCGCTGTGACGCTGTACGTGGGGGAGGGGCCGAGAGGGAGCAATGGCGCCCGCCTCACTCTCCTCCGGATTTCAATCTTTCACTCCGCTACCCACAATCAAACTGGGCCCCTCTGGTGCTGGTTCCCGAGTGGGTGGGCCTGTGCACACTCTAGGCCCCTGTGGGTCTCTCCAACAACCTCTCCTGTGAGGCTGGGAGTCTCTCCTGCTGCCGCCCCAACCCCCACGGGTGTTTTCAATCAGAGGTTTAAGGCTTTATTTCCCCGAGCTGGAGCCCTGGGTTACGCGGTCTGCTTCGCTCCCCGCCTTTCCTCCGGTTTATCTGTGGGCGAATGTGGGGCCGCGGGGTGCTACCCGCTGCTCTGCCTGCCCCGTTCTCCGCCACTCTGAGTCCGGCCCTCTAGGTTTATCTGTGCAAATGTGGGGCCTCAGGGTCTGCTAGTGCTCAGACTGCCTGCGCCATTTGTCCCACACTCCGCCAGTCTCGGTCCCGCCACAGCCACGCGAGTCCTCTCCACCCCGGTGCCCGTCTCTGCCCCTCCTACCAGTCTGGATGAATGTTTATTTTCTATTTCCTTGGTGTTGGTCCCCCTTGCTGTTCGATTCTCTGTCAGTTCTGGTTGTGCGAGGAGGCGCAGTGTGTCTACCTACGCCGCCATCTTGGTTCTCAAGGGTAATCTTTTTAAGACAGTGTTTAGATGGCACAACACATCAATATGCTGTATTTTACCATCATATATAATATGAAATTTATATGTGTATATATACACATACATATATATATGTACAAGGTCTGTCCAGAAAGTATCCAGCATGCACTATGACAAATAGAAATATTTATTGAAGGAGATACAAGAAACATTGTACATAGGACAATGACGCCTCAGTCCCCTTCAAAGTAGGCACCTTGGGACCTCACACAGTTTTCCCAGCATCTCTTCCACTGTTCCAAACACTTCGTGAAATCCTTTGTTGGAATCGCCATCAGTTTCCCCCCATTCGCACCCCTGTTGTATTTTCCTGAATCTCATCGATGGTCTGAAATCTCTCCCCTTTCAAAGATGATTTTAGTTTTGGGAAAAGCCAGAAGTTGCAGGGCACCAAACCTTGGCTGTCGGGGGGCAGAGTTACCTGGGTGATTTGATGTTTTGCGAAAAACTCTGCAGGGGATGTGATGCATGAGCAGGTGTGTTGCCGTGATGAAGCTGCCAGTCACAAGTTGCCCACAGCTGTAGCTGTTTTCATCATATTGCATCTCTCAACCAATGAAGAACATTGAGGTGTAGTACTCCTTGTTAACTGTTTGGCCTGGAGGGGTGTACTCATGATGGACAACACCTTCCCAATCAAAAAACACAGTTAACATGGTTTTGATCTTGCTGTGACTTTGCCACGCCTTCATCAGCCGTGGAGAACCAGGCAACTTCCATTGGGACAACTGGTTCTTCATTTCCGGATCATGGCCGTACACCCACAATTCATCCCCAGTTATGACTTTCTTGAGGAGATCCGGTTCATTGGTAGCAGTTTGAATCAAGTCATTAACAACTGCAGCACGATGTTCCTTCTACTCTGGTGGCAGAAGCTGAAGAACAAATTTTGCCACATGTTTCATGCCAAGATCCTGCATCAAAATCTCAGACACAGTAGTTTTTGGAATCCCCAGATCAGATTCTAGTTCTCCCACTATCACTGATCTTTATGATTGCAGCCCATGCACGTTGAACATTCTCAGGTGTTCTGCTTGTTGCAGGCTTCCAGAACGTGGATCACTTTCAACACATTCTTGACCATCTTTGAAGCATTTGTGCCACACTTTTATTTGCACTGCACTTGGTGCATTGTCCCCAAAAGCCTTCTGAATAATCCAAACTGTTTCCACAGAAGAATGTTCAAGCTTAACACAAAATTTGATGCAGATTCATTGCTGTACTCACTCATTTTGAATGCAACCACACAGTACACATGCTCCGTCAATGGCATCTACTGCCCCCACTGACTAGTACAGTGAAGTCATCATTGTTCACACATGCACATTCCAGTCCACTCTCCTTGGTTGCCGGGTTACATTCATGTTGCACAGACTGTTCTCGTTATATTAACAATGGCTGGACTTTTTCCAGACAGACCTTGTATATATATGTAATATTTTGGGAAGTTGGGGCCATGGAAGGAATGAGATTCTAAGAAAAAAGAAGCATCTGGAATGAAGGTACAAAGAGAGAGATGAGACCTTGAGCACAGAGCTCTTGGGGATCTGAAAGCAGCTGATGCACCCTGGACAGGTGAAAGGCGCGGCTGCAGAAGGAGACATAGCCCGTGCCTTGAGCGCCCTGCGTGGGAACTTGTTATCTTATAGAGAAGGTAGCGGGAAGATGCTGCAACAGTAGAACAAAATGATTTACCAGCAGTTTGTACACGGCACTCTAACGGGCTGAAGAGAGAGGGCTGGAGCAGGGGCGATGCTAGAACCCAGTGGATCGGTGTGAGACAGTTCACGGCAGTGCTCCAGGTAAGAAAGCACGAGGGAGGACACCCATTTAAAATAGCTTCCTTTTTGACCAAGGACGTCAATATGAGGTTCCTTTGAAAGGCTATTTTCAAAGTTTTCATGTGATTTTTCTGGATTGGCATTACAGGAAAAAGTACACAAAGTAAATCTGAGTTCTATGATTCAACACATTGACCTCTGAAATCAGAGATTAGAAATCTAACAATATGTTATAAGCTTATAAATTTTTTCATTCAATATACTTTTTAGCCTCTGACATCCATTAAAAATCTGTATGTATAAATATATATATATACACACTATATGTTTACATATACACATAGTATAGTATAGTATTTACATATGTATATATGTAAGTATATGTATATACACACTATATGTTTACACATATACATAGTATAGTATAGTGTTTACATATGTATATATGTAAATATATGTGTATGCAATTACATATGTGTGTGAATATGTATGTGTATTTATAGATGTGTGTGTGTGTGTACATATAAAATCTTTCCTCAGCTTTTGACCAGACATTTTTAAGTTATGTAACAACATTAATATACCTCCACTAATAAAATGAAGATATGTGCAGGTATCCGAAAATACCTCTTCTGAAATGATGTAGAATGTGGTTATCTATGTTTGGAAAATACGGCTTTATAAATCAGTTCAAAAATACAAAATACATTGATTTTTTTCTTTGTAAAAAAGTACCAAAATTCCATAGGGTATTTCTATCTAACTTTAAATTTCTGAATGAGGATACCAGACAATAAAATATCTTACTCAATATTAATTTTACAGTATAGAACAAAAGTTTTAATATAACAAGTATTTTACAGGAATGTAAATTTATGTTTAATACATAAGTTTATATATTATATTTATATTTAAGATATTAATATTTATCTTTAATAAAGTAAGTAGTAAAGTTATTTATTATTTAAACCTCATACCAAAATATTAATAAGAAATAAACTGCTTCAAGAAATTTTCAAAATTTAATTCTCTTAAACGATAACTGAAGATATGAAGGGGAGAAATATCTCTCACTGAGTTATGGTATGAGGTTTTACACCCAAAGCATTTTCTTGTTGTACCTGTAAGAAGATACACAGCAGAAACTCGTTTCGGAGATGTGGTCTGATAGATTCTGGTGTTTAGAGTGCGACAGAAATCGTAACTCAGCTCTGCAAAACTTGGGTTAGATTACACTTACAAGTGTATGAGTGTAAGAAAAATAAAACTGCAGAACTACTACACGATGAACTAAACACCAAGCTGAGCTTCCTTTTATAAAAGCTGAGGAGCAATTCAGTTTTTATTATGTATTTTATCTTCCCTGCTATATCGTTCGTAAAATCCCCGTCTCTAATTACAATCTCTCTAAGCCCCCTGAGCAACACTTTATTAGAGAAATGACTCAACAAAAAGGCTGTACCCCGAGCATTTAGGAGAGTGCTGGCCCATAGTAGATGCTTGGTATGTGTTTTCTGAATGAATGGGCAGATTAAAATGAGAATTCTGACTCCCTGATTGTCTTTTTATGCTCGAGCATTGTTGACGAATATGGCAGACACGTTTAGGTCCCAGTTCACTAGCTACGATACTCTGGTTCACCTTAGTACAACCTGGACAACGGGCTCGACACCGGCTGTGGACTGAAAGCCAGTCTCCCTTCTGAACTCGGCAGGTGATACTACAACTGACTAAAGCAAGCTCTGCTGCTGTACTTGCAGCATTTGAGTTATCCTCACCCCCAAAAGAGTGGGGTGCTATCAGCTCCAGGACGTCCTAGGTGCGGGGCGCTTTCATAAGAAGTAGAGCGTGATCACAGACAGGTAGGAGGAGAAGTCTGAACTAAAACCAAGAGAGGTTTAGCCATTTGAAGTCAGACTTACACATTCTGACATTTTAATCTTTTTCCTGCCTTCTAAACTGATGATGATCAGCCAGCAGAACACAACTAGGCAGCAGTGTGCAATACCAACACTGCTAGACTTGTGCAAAGACAGAGGTGGTAGATTCCTCCACAACAGAATTCGAAGAGCAATTAAAAGGTCCATCTCCCCTAAAATGTCTTCCTTACCTAGCTGCTCTTGTGCTGGGAACCCCAACGCAGATCACCATGCATAAGCTGTGATAGCTCTCAGTCCTCCCTGCCCATCAAAACAGGCCGCACATCGCAACCCCAGGGCTTCGCCCCAGACCAATGTAATCACGCTCTCAGGACGAGCAGTCACTTAAAACTTCTCTGGATGAGTTAATGAGCAAAGAAGACAGGAACGACTGTGACTCCAGGAAATCCCTATGTGCATGTAAGTTACCCAAAAGGTTAGCACATTAATTCATCCCTTTATTCATTGATTCATTCATTCAGGAACCATTAATTATGCATCTACTGGGGGACAGTAGCAAGGTGAGAAAATGAAACGTCGTGAGAATGTTAACCATCGCCCTCATTATTAAGCAGTACAGCGCCAGGGCTGGCTTCACGGCAGTTCAGCCCGTGCAGGTGCACGGGGCCCCGTGCTCAGAAGAGGCCCTCAGAGGTTTAGTTTAACGCTCTGCCGCCGCTGTCGAAATTCTTGATAATTTTGGAACAAGGCGCTCTGCATTTTACTCTGCCCCGGGCTCTGCACCAGTCAGGCTTGAAATATTGAAGCCCAAGTCTGGCTAAGCCCAGTGGGACACACTGCCCCACTTTCTCCATCTCCCCTTCCATCAACAGGATCCTTAGTACAAAGGAGTGAATCTTTACTGATAACAGGGGCATTTGGATATATCGTCCCTGTGCTAAAATTCATCAGCTATTTCCTCTTATTGCCTGATCCCTTCCATGCTTGCTGCCATTTCCAGCTCCCCCCACCCCCGGAAATGTTGCTATCTTATGGTAAATGCCAAGACAGGGCAGCAAAGCTCTCATGGGAGTACATGGGAAAGGTACTCATACTCAAGTGTCTAGAAATGCTTCCTGGGCAAGCTGAGAGGTTGACAGTCTAATTTAAGGTGGAGCTGGACACCAGAATTCCCTATACTCTAGGTTGAAGGCTGTACATAGCTTAGAGAGGACGGGGCCATAGCTGCAGTCCTTCACCGGAGGAAACTCATACATATCTTTGGTGCCTCCGGGGGGGGGGGGGGGGTGCACGTGAGGCAAGCCATAAAGAATGCAGAGGTGGAAGGACATGGAGCAAGACACCGGAGACCAAGGGAGCAATGGGAAGAAATGCAAGGAGGCAAAAGTACAAACACTCGTCTCCATTATCAAACACTGAGCAGGGCTGGCAACCTGCTTGATTTACGCTCTGCTGTCACGGTCTTGAAATTCTTGATAATTTTTGAGAAAGTGGCCCTACATCCGCACCATGCGAAGTGGCTTACATGCACTATCTTATACAATCTGTGCAAATCCATGACGTACCACAGCGATTTCATGGGTGAGCAAACTGCGACATGGGGTGGTGAAGTACTTTGCCGAAGTGATACACCCCGAAGAAGTGGTGAAGCCAGGAACTGAACCTGAGTTTTTCTTACTGGCAAGAGGGTGTGTTTGAAGACAGTGGCAGGCTGGCTTTCCAAGTAAAGACCGGAGCAGGTGGCTCAGCTGGCCAGAGCGCAGGGGACAGGGGGAGGATCAGCTGGACACAGAGCCAGAGGCTGAGCGACACTGGATCCTGCAGTCCCTGAATGAGGATGGACTCTTCCCTTCAGGACAAGGGGAAACATGGAGTGACATGACCAAGGATGTATTTTAGCGAGTGTATGATTGTGGTGGTGGACCAGGCCATTTGGAGGAGGACAAACAAAAAGACATGAGGAAGACATTCGAGGCTCACGTAGTCTTTCAAACATGAGTAACAGGATTAACAATAACGAAAGCTAAGGTTTCATGAGCACTTACTCCGTGTCTGACCCTCTACCTGGATCATGCTATTCAATGCCATCGAAACCCTTTAAAGTAGGTACTTTCATTATCCCCATGTTATTGGTAAAAAGAGGAGGCAGACGGAGTTTAAATAACTCGTTCATGGTGAGACAGCCAGTGAGCAGCAAAGGTGTTACTCATTGAACTCCAGACCCGGGGATTTAAAGAAATTCCAATAAATACCTTAACAAGATTTTTTGAAGTGAAAAAGTTCTGAAAGATATATGAAAAAATTTAAAATATAATAGTAAAGAAGAATGCTGTTTAAAAAAAAAACTCAGAAGGATAGAGTTTTAGCCGCTTTGAGAATTGATTATAAAGCAATTCCATTTAAAACCTTTTGGTCCTGGCACAAAAAAACAGAAACACAGATCAATAAGACAGACTGAAAAATCCAGAAATAGAATAAAGTGTTTTTTTTAAAAAATATAACATAATAACACAAGCTTCCCATAATAAAAAATATTAGGAGGGATTATTTAATAAATCAAATTGTAATAACTAGATAATAATTTGGGGACCCAAGCAGGTTAGATCTGTGTTTTTACACTGTACACAAAAACAACCTCCACATGGATTAAGGAGTTAAATACAAAAAAATTGAATTACAGAAAACCAGCAGGGGATGGACTAGCATGTTTATCAGATTTATGAAAGCAGAGTCACTTCCGCTTTGAAGCAGTGGAATAAATCATGAAGGAAAAGGCTGACAGATTTGAATACATAAAAAATTTAAAACTTTTGTACAATAAAAAAAACCAGCAGGACTGAAATAAAAAGGACATTATACTTAGGGCAATATTGGCATTCCACCTGACAAAAAAGGCTTTAAAACTCAAACTATATCTATATATATCCTCATTCAAATTTATAAGGAAAACATCAGACCTCAAAATATAAATACATAAGATACGGAAAAAATAATGAACACACGAGGAACACAATTGACAAAGAAAAAAAATAAAAAGTTGTTCAGCTCACCAACAGTTAATACGATACAAGTAAAACCACCTTAAGATTTGTCGCCTTTCTGAATAACACTTCCCCCCAAACTGGCATCACCGGGCGATGCCACAGATGGACTGAAACCTGCATATTCATTCCTCACAGGTGGCACTGGGAATGGATACAACCTTCTTAAAAATCAATAACATCACAATACTTAGCCAGAGTCAGGCTCAAAACCACAGTGGTTTTCATAATCAGTAATTGCACCCTGAACGCTTTGTCCTCTGGAAGTAGCAAAAGCACACGTGGACGTGAGCATGAAGACATTCGTCCATTACTGTTTACGATGGCAAAACACTGGAAACAGCAAGAACACCGAAAAGTAAGGGAATGACTCTTTACCCAGTGACACAGACTATCAGACAGGGTAAGACATTTTAAGGTTTTCTTTTCAGAAGTTTAATCCAAGGGGATGAAGACAGAAACAGAGGTAGCTTGAGGCGAAGCGATGGGAAGAGAAAATCATGACTTTCTCTAAGATGGTCAGAGCCCGAGTGTGTCCATCAGCTGAAGGGAGCACTGTGTTAGAGGTGAAAAATCAAACTGTGGGAAGGGGAGGGAGAGAGGAGGAAGGAGAGGAGAGAGGGGTGGAGGGACGGTGAGAGGAGAGAGTGGTGAGATCGGAGGTAGGGTGAAGGCCCAGGCAGGACACTCGGGGGTGAACACAGAAGACACTGCTGTGGCCATGAGGAAGGAACACTCTTCTTCTGGAGTAAAGACGAAGAAAGAGACAAGAGACAGAAACGCGTTTGAAGTGAAGCCAAAGATCAATCGATCCTCAAGAACTTCTTACTCAGGCGAGTGTTTCTTGGTTTGACACGGAATCCGGCAGCCCTGACACCAGTGACGTAATTCTGTAATATTTTATAACAGCGTTTATTCCGTCAGCAGTGAGTGTGTCACTTCCCAGCCAGGACGGGAAAAATGAGCGCAAGTGCCACCAGGGGGCAGGTTTGGTACTGGTAAATGGACCGAGAGCTACAGAAACCACAAGTCTTTTCCTTCAGCACAGGGTTCAGTCTTTGTTTTGCAACAATAAATACTGCATCTAGTCCAGAGCAATTTCCTTAATAGCTGTGTTATGGGTATAAATTCTGCTCCATAAACTAAGGGGCACAAGAACATGAAAGTACCTTATATCCTTTAAATAAAATTAATCCAACCTCAAGCCCCTGTTCCTCCCAGGCCAGGTTAAGAGTCCATCTGAGTCACTGTTACGGCTCTCCCAGCCCCAAAGCACCCGGCAGAGGTTCTGGGAGTCTTAGCCAGCGCCGACATTTAGGCCCAATATATGAAATGCTCATGATCTGAACCAACACGATCCCTTGATATGCCGTCACTGCGCCATGTCCTTCCTTACCTGTTAAGAATGGGCAGAGTCCAATATCTGGAATATGGACACATGCACACACCCACACGCACACATGCACAGGTGTATACACACACACCTCCTTAGGGCACTCAAACAAGGGAAACGGAGTCAGTCCTAGCTGTGGAACTCTTGCCTCCTGCACCCCTCTCTCCTCTCATGTCTCCGCTGCCCTCAAACTCCTTGCCTTCCTCTCATCTTTGGCCAGCTGAGGCTGTTAGAAAAATGAGGGAGACAGATGTCTTCAAGAGACATGCTCCAGAGAGGCACAGAGCCCGGAGGCCCTGTCTAATTCTAGGGATGAGAAAAGGAGAGAACACAAGAACAGAATACTCCCATATGTCCTAACCGTGTGGCTGCATTTGCCACAATAGCAGAGTTCTTAAATCTCCCTTTTGTAAGTCAGGCAGCACGTGACAGTGAGGTTTTTATTTGGGGTGGGGGGCTAGATAACAAAGAACTCGGGCATCCCTCGAAGCTGGTAACGGGCCAGGGAATGACCATCATGGAGGAATAAAGACAAAAAAGGGACACACTCTCATTTCAAGGAATTTCCAGGGACACCTGAACAGAAACAGGTGATCGAGGACTGATGAATTCAGGTTACACATACAGATGCTAGTGACAAGGCCAGCTGGACGCCTGGCATGGGGCCAAGTGCGCCGGTGCTTGTGTGCTAAACACAATGATGAGCAAAATGATATTTGTGAAATACAGATAGTGTGGAACGTGGTTGTCTTCTTTGGCCTCAGTTTCCTTCAGTGCTATCTAGAGTCCCCAGTGGGTCGCCCAGTCACCCGTGCACAAGATTATAGCCACGCCAGTCGCAGGAAGCCACACGCATGACACTCCTCTTTCAGAACCAGTCCTGTCCTGGCCTCAGGCCCAGGAGTCCAGCCTCAGCCTACAGAGACACCTAGCTTCACTTTACCCAATTTTAAGTTTCGATAGACAGGCAGATAGGCCAAGCTCAGAACTTCTTCTACAGTCTAAAAAAAAAAGCCCAAAAGAAAAAAAGAGAGGGGAGTCTGTTAATGTTGGGAGAGAACATTGAAGGAAAGAATAAAATCAGTTTGTAATAAGGACATCTGTACTTATCTGCCTTTCCTGGGGCTTTGAATTTGCTACCCAAGAAAATTCCTACCTAAGTCCCTGAAAATGTTTAAAAAACAAAAAGCAATATAAATTAATTAATTAAGAACAATTTAGAATTTGTATGGTACGTGTTGAAATGCATTGTTTAATAAAAAGAACTCATGAAGTTTGCCGCTGTGCACACATATCCGACAAGAACGCTGTTGGAAACCTTTGCTGGTTGAAGTGTTATAAATCCAATGGAGCAAAGCTCTTTAGAAAGACAATGACTGCACAACTGGGGAAGACAGATGAGCCTGAAAGCCATAAAGCATTCAGAGTATCCCATGCCCTTGAGCAGAAGGGATGCCCCACTTTCCCCTGCTGATTTCTGAAGGAGGCCGTGGGCGTACCTAAGGAGCTCCTGGACCCTTAAATGCAGAATGAAACAAGAAGAAACTGATTACAGCTATTAGAATAGCTGACAAATTATAGATAATAACACCTCTACCTGAGACAATACTTAATATCATTTTCTCTCAGGTCTTAATAGTTTGAGGAAAGAGAGTGATACAGTGCCTACAAGACAGGAAATGCATTTGTTAAGCAGTTTCAAAATCTACATCCCAGCCACTATCAGACGGAGAGCCTCTCAAGTCACATTTAAAAATATTTTACTTGAAAGGCACTTCTATATTAGATTTTCCTTAAATATAAATTTTAAAGAAAGTGCTGCTTTAAAAAATGAGGGATATCCCCTAGGAAACAGGAGTTTTGAAGAATATATTATAAAATCTATATCACAGAGTTAAAAAGAAACTCATCTTTAAAAATTAGAAAAAAAAAGACTGTTGCACTTTTAAAGAAATGGGTGTTTTTAGTTTGTAATCCAAAAATGAGGGGTTGGATATGCCAATGGCACAGATGGCGGATGAAAAGGAAATCAGAATCCTCAGAAATATACAGAAGCTCTCAAAATGTATGAGTCCTTACGCACATGTGAGAGCACACACACAAAACACACACATGCACACATACAACAGAAGTAAATGGAGCACAGCAAGGGGTGCCGAAGCCGCACCTGCAATCCCAGGAAGTGGCCTGTTTGGGTGGCTTCCCGGAGGGGCTCCTCCCATGGAGGCACAGTACCCCCCTCGGTTTATGCAGTCTCATCTTCAACTGCTGTTAATCAGAAGCCTGCCGAGGAGAATACCACGTTCTCTCCAAAGATATCTGGAATACCATATCAAGTATATGCCAAGCAAGCAATAAAACAACAAGCCTATCCAGTAGGTTCTAAAGATTTATTCCTCTTCTACTGTTGAGGAGAGAGGAGCCTGTTATAAATGACTACCATTAGTCACAAACCTGCAGGTCAGCCAATAAAACATAAAGTTGCAATGACCATGCATGAGTACAAAAAGGAAACTCGTTAATTACCTCTAAGAATGTGAATTTTGTTGGCATAATGTAGAATTATTTATGAAATGTCAACAAAAGAGGAAATCTTCGGCTTCCTAACATTGAGTAATGATGGGATGAAACAAAACGATGGGATTTTCAATTATATTCCTGGGTCTTAACACTTTCCAGTTTATCTTTGCAATCTATCCCCAGCTTCCTTGTCCTCTGTATCTATCTGATCACTGGGGCAGGGGGCCAGGCTTCAGCCTCACATGAACTTATTTTAGGAAGTCGCTTCAGAGAGCAAAACATGACTCTGCCACAGTGCTGGAAGCTTTCGGGGAGCCCTGGGGGGCCTGTTAAAGGTCTCACCGTAGTAGACCAGCAGGGGGAATGCCTCTGAATTTAAGATCAGTTCAGACAGTGTGGGAATTTTAGTAAGGAGAGAGAAAGAGAGATGGGAAGAAAAGATAAATTATAGTCTATCTCTGGGGAAAAGTCACAAGAGAAAATAGTTTGCAGACTCATTGACTGAACATTGTATGTTCCCCAAACAAAACTATCTCCTGTGATAGAAGAAACGGTTCAAAGATCTCTTAAGAGTTGTTGGAAATTTTTAAATTCACCCTTATAAAAATTACTTTGTGTATTTTTAAAATATATACACTATGTATTTATAAAGTAATGCGTGTAGATAATTTGAAAACAATGAACACATAGTGGGGTGAATTAACTCTTAGGAATATGCGGTCAAAAGCCTTTGTCTAGATAATTATGGAAGGAAGGGGGAGGGATTAGCCGCAGAACATGCATGAATGATGCACGGGCATGGACAATGGGGTGGGGATGGACTGTGGGAGCAGGGGGTGGGCTGGATGAAGGAGGGCACGGGGCGGGGGGGAAACTGGGACAACTATAATAGAATAAACAAGAATGATTTGAAAAAAAAGAAGAACAGAAACCTATGGCTTCTATAGGTCAGTTACTCTATACTTTGGTTTATTATTATTGTTGTTATTTTCACAAAAGCAATATACATTGATTGTAGAAAGTGAAGAAATTAGAACTACAAAAGAAAGGAAAAAATAATTCCATCTCTAATATATTTTGGTGCCTATTGACTATCTCTTATCTAAACATATATACAATATTTTATATGTATGAAGGGGGACCAAAAAAAACCTGGAATTAACTTCTGGAGGGAGGGCCCCTTCTAGTACAGGCTTCCTCCACGAGGTAAGTGTTCTAGGAACCCATCTGTGTCATTGCTGCGTTCGGCTTCAGTGAATGTTTTTTCAAGACTCTTTCAACTCATTTGCCCATTTCACGACGGGTGACTTACGAGTGCACCTGCCCACACCACGCTGAGCGTTCAGCAGTTTTTTACCAAAAACACATGGTCCCCAGGCCCCTCACTCCCTAGTCACCCGACCTCACCCTGAGTGACTTTTTTGCTTCTCCAGATGAAAAAAGTCTTCAAAGGGAAATATTTTGCCAATGTGGAAGAGGTGAAACACACAAACAAACAAAAAAAGCAGAAACACTAAAAGGCATCAAAATCGATGAGTTCAAAAACTGTTCTGAGCAGTGGGAAAAAACATCTTGATAGGTGTATTGCATCAAATGGAGAGTACTTTGAAGGTGACTGAAGTTTAAACATGTAAGAATAAGTAAACAATTTTTAGAAATAAATTCCAGTTTTAAGGGTCCCCCTCATATATAAGTATCTATTCATAAACATGATTTTTCAAAATTATTATCAAACCATAGTGGCTATTTTATAACTTATTTTTAAATTAATAGTAAATTATGAATATGTTATTTTGGAACAGAATTTTAATTGTCTATATACTTGAAATTTGAACAAAGTTATGTACTAAAATTTAATCTTTTCCCATGGTTGAATATTTAGACTGTTAAGTGTTTTGCTATTTTAAATAATGTCTAGGAACTTCTGAGTAGCTAGTCAGCCCCCATGACTCTGATGGTTTCAAGAGTATACATTTCTGTAAGTGGAATCACTAAAATATATGCCAAATTAAGATATTTGATATGTTTTATAAAGTTGGTCTTCAGAAAATTTGTACAGATTTATGTGCCCATTAACAGTTATAATGAGTCCCATAACGTTCTTGCCAACAGTAGGCATTAACATTAAAACCACAGTAATTTGCCAATTTGAGGAGCAGAAGCTATCCGTCATCTAGTTCCTAACCAGTTTCCTAACTAGCAGGAAATCTGGTGAAACTCCTCTGGCCTGTTTTATTGGTTCAGGGGTTTCAGTCATGGAAGCCACAATAGATTGCATGGAAGACACCTGAGTTGAGGCCTTTGGATGCCAGGCAAATGGGACAGATTTTATCCTATGGACCAGTCATTCTCATGGGAATGGTACTACAACCCTAGGGAGTATTTTGGAAATGTGGGCAGATGTCTGTGTTTCACAGTGTTTGGGGATGGCTACTGGTGTTTTGTGGGGGGAACCAGAGATGCTAGCTGCCCTGCAATGTGCAGAAGAGTTTTGAGTGATGAAGGACCGCCCCGTGCATCGCACAACTTCCAAACACCCTACTGGAAATGCATGAGGAGAGAAGCCTGATTATACCACTCAAGCCTGGAACCTAACTCTATTTTACATACTAATGCAAAATATTCTGTGGCCACTTTTAATAAATACTAAGTTTTCTGCTACCATGAAAACCAAGGGGAAAATGTTTTCTACAGAGCTTTGCCAAGGTTGTATAGATTTTTAAAAATTGTATCGTTAGTACTACACCATTTCTGTTATTTCGATATACTGTGATTCTAAGAGTATGTGCGAGAATCGTATCACTTCCTCACGTCATTTATGTAATGACATACATGTCTTTATTATAAACTAATTTATTTCTCCTTCTTACTACATGCAAGGCCTTCTATTGCCTTTTACAATATTACAGGTAGGGGGGTCATAGTTTCTATTGGTTTCATATTAGGAGAGTAAAGGAAACATTAACAATATTTATTCTAAACAGTGGTCCTTGGGTATCCAGGGTGGAAAACAGCTGCTGCAGAGAACAGGAAGCTATTCAGAGGCTTCCAGCAGGACAGTGACATGATGAAGCAGAGCTGCAGGAAAATGTGCAGAGAGTGGGAAAATAAGTGGGAAAAGGACATGGCAGGAGGCAGAGACCAGAAAAGAGGCAAACACAACCCGGGCAGGGAGCTGATGAAGACCTAGAACACTGCAATGCCTAAATGAATCAGAAAGAAGAGCATTTCATGGAAGTCGTCTTAAAAAGAGAAGTCCCTGGGACCCGGTGATTGAACACAGGGTCACAGAATGACTGTCATAGTGTTCTTATCAGATTGCAGAATGATCATGTTCTCAAAAATAGCCTCACACGTGTGCACACACACACAAGCACACACAATACACATACTCACACTTACACATTCTGAAATGCCACATTCATTACCAAATAATCCCTCTCCCCACCTGCGGTCAAAGGGAAGACTTATCGCACTATTGACTGTGAAATCTGACAGCTCAACCTGACACTAGGCTGAATCGAAGGGACGATGCCTTCTTCGGTTTATTTATTTGTTTGTGATTCTCCATCCAAGATAAACCCTGAAATAAATTTCAAGTGTGCTTTGAGCGCACTCCAGGTTATAAATCATATACTGCATTCTCATACTACAGTAAGCATAAGACCACAGAGATCACCAACAGACATGTATGCCTCCCTTCCCTGCCAACGCCATCCACACACGCGGACACAAAGAGAAAGAGTAAAAGGAAACGGAGAATCAGAGAAACTGATTTGTCTGCAGTGTCCATTTACTAACCAGAAGCAACCATAAGAATTAAAACAGTATGATATTACACTGGACAAGAAAACCATGGTTCTAAATGGCAGAAAAGCATTTTGAAATGAAGGGATAGAAAATCATAGATATTAACCATAAAAGAATCAATACTAGAAGATATTGGGGAATAGAAGAGAATGTCCTGATTTATAGTCAGTTTTCAGGGAAGAGGAACAGTGTACCATATGCTGAATTATCTGATTTTAGTTTCTATATCCATCCTCCATTTCAAATTTTCTGATAACAGATAATGTAAATACTTCTTTAAATAATGAGTCAGTCAAAAATATTTCCAAATATGATGAGACTCTTTAGTTATCATGATCCATGTTTGTGCAACAGTACTGTCAGTAAAATACAAGTATCACATTCTTGGTTACTTTTCTTAACAATCGAAATGTGAGAAAAATGGCCACCATTTCCTTCTCAACTCTAAGCAACCATTCCCCTACTCCACCAAAAAATGTCAGTTGCATTCCATCAAAGTGGGTAATGTCCCTAGAAAGCTCACCATTCAATTCTCACATTGTTCAATTCTTGTTTCTTTTAATGGGTTACTTACCATCTGAAATGTATTCTTTAGCACTTTCCCATTTGCAACGTGTGACAACAACGCAAGACAAATCCCAAGGACTATGTGAACTGCCTAAAATGGGTCAGGAAGGGCTTGTCCACAATGAGGCACAGATGACACCATTGCCCTCTCTCCCCATCTCTGCTGTCTGATCTCAGGTTTGACGAGAGGTGAATATTAACATATTGGGAGTGTATTACGCTATAGTGCAGGAGGTTTAATGAGACATAAATAAAAAATGACCTGAGGCCAAAAGGAGAGGCTGCAGGTGAGGTTATAGGTGGCTGCAGCTTAACGGCCATGGTCTTCCCTCTTCCTTCTAATGAGGCACAAATGCCAAGCTCCTTGTCATGGAAGATGAGGACCTCATGACCTAGCCTCTGCCTGTGCTCTCTCCTCACCTCCCACCACTGACCCTCTGCACTTCTGCAGCCTTCAAATCACACTGTCCGCCCTCAAGACTCTAGGTCATCATGCGGTCAGTCTTCCTGGCATCCACTTCTTCTCAGTTGTCCCCTGACTGGTGTCTACTTATTGTTCAAGACTCCGCTCTAGTGTCTCACACTAGGATAGATACACTTTCTCTCTCTTTGCACGGCAAACAGGGTTTATCTCCACAAAAGCACCTACTAGTTACCTTGTGATTTTCTCTGAACTCATTTTTCTTTCTGAATATGAGCTTCCCATGGGCAGGGACCGAGTCTTTTTGATGTTTTTATCTCCAGTACGCAGCAGAGTGAGCACTCAGTAAATGTCTGGTGCTTGCTTGACTGGGAAGTTCTTCCTTTTCTTCTCAAGGTCAATGGAGAACCATTGACTATAAACCATTGAAGGCAGGGAGGGGTTTGCAAGTCAGAGTTTGTACTAACCAGGGTCATGGAGCTAGCTGTGCTTGAGAGGGAAGACACAATGCGCAGAGGATCACCTAACTCCATGGCACCGACTGTCGTGACCTCCCACTCTACATGTCATGGCCACAGATCCTCAGGGGAACTCCCAGTGGCTCTCACTTCAATACACCCTATGTCCATACAGCAGGGGAGTAAGATCGAGTAGTGTTGACTCAAAAAACTTCATAGCCCTAGAAATTTGGGTTAGAGACAGGATTTAATTGGCAGGACCATGTGAGGGGAGGTGCAGATGAGACATAAGAAGTCTCTCGAGCCTGGGGTTTCTTGTCATTCTGGATGGTCAGCCCTAACCAGCTGTGTGTAGACACTTTCAAGCACATTTTGTTCAATAATCAGTTAAAACCCACTGCTGGCATCTCTTGTCCTTTTTATCCCATAAGCCCAACAGGCATAAGATGCAGGGCCTTTGTTGGAAAGCACAGAGAGTCAAACTCACAGAGGGTACCAGATTTAAACCTTTAACATTATCTCCAAGTGCGAAGATGCAAACAGTCACATAGTAGCAAAAATGAAAGAAGCAGTTCATCATATAACCTTAATCCTATTACTAGACTGCACTTTCTGAAGTATGCTGTAAATAAGAACTTCGAGTAAATTCTGTAACTAGCTTGCATAAAGCACGATTGTTTTGGGTTTGTATGTAAAGTATGTTAATTTGCTAAGTGTAAACGATGTTTACAACTGTTTGGCATGCCATTAGTTTTTAATATACTAGGAGCCAGCTCTCCAGTTCTTCAAGATGTTTTTGCAAGTACAGAATCATTTACAGGATCAAAAAGAAAAATACAATTTACTTATTACTTACCAAATTAAGTTTTGCCCAGAACTCAGGCCCTTCTTGCATTTCTCTGAGGCTTGGCGGAATGTACCAAAAGCAAATATTGGCATATTCAGGCTGAGGATTAAGAAAATTCAAAAATTGTTTTGTTAACCAAAGGGTAATCTTGAAATGCAATTAAAGTCTTAGCTAGTTTCTTTAAGAGTTATCATGTGTGTACTATGTTGATAACAAGTCAAAATTTTATAGAAGAGACATCTATTCTGCCTTACTTCTGATAACGGCCTATTGGGAAATTTTCTTCTCAGCTGGGTGCACCTAGATCAAGAATAAAAAAGTTTGAAGCTGACTCAGTCCAGCTCTTACTGAATTGATCTACATGCACTTATGCCCAGAGATGCCCTGGATCCCCCCCTGAATCCTAATCCTTAGGTTATTTCTAACACCACCTTAACCTTCCAATAATTCCCTCTCTACTTATGGTAGCTAAAATTGTCTTCTATTACCTGCTACACCTGACATGTGCAAAATCTCTGATTACCTGTAAGTGATAACATATGACATGCTTGAGTTTCACTTAGCTAGCTCTGCTACGATCCTAGCCAATGCTGCTTTGGAGGGAAAAAAGCATCACCTCAACTTCCAACTCTCAAGTATCACAATCAGTCTCAACCTCAGTAAGGTCGTGAACCAGCTAGGGGTCTTGCGCAAAAGGTAGATCCTCAGTTACTAGGAGGCCCAGAGTCTGATGAAATCCATCAAATAAAAGACTGAAGCCTCTCAGCTGAGTCTTAAGTGGGTAGTGCATGGTCTACCTTTGAGAAACTTTGATGTAAAGTGGTCATGGCCTAGTCATCTTCTTCAGTAATCTGTCTTCTTTCCAGGTAGACACAATTTGGTTAAACATGGCAGAACAGGCTTCAGTCCAGCCACTGTCATGTAGACAAGGAGATCTTTTCCACCACACCCTTCTCCCTCACCGGACAAAAACCTAGGACATGCCAAATGTAATCACAGGACTTGCACTCAGGGATCAGGTGATTTGGGACACCATGTTGGAGGTGACAAATTATAAATACCGAATTGAATTCAATAAAGACTATAAGGTTCCAGTCAAGATGGCAGTATATGCAAATGCAACACTCAAATCCTCCCAAAACCACAACAAAATTACCACTAAACTACAGAACAACCATTATTGAGATCCTCCTAAAATCCAGCTGAACAGAAGTCCTACAAATAAGGATATAATGAAGACACATTGAGACTGGTAGGATGGGTGCAGAGGTGAAACTGGCTTGTCCCAACCCACATGTTGCAAATACAAGTTGAGAGGGATAGCTTGGCTGTGGAGGTCCCCTGTGAGGACTAAGGGGTCTGAGCTTCACACCAGGTGCCTCAGCCCATGGTTTCAGTGATGGAACTTCTGGCTATAAAAACCAGTAGGGATTGTGCCTGAGTGAGGCTGAGGGCTTCTAGAGTCCCAGGCATTCTTCTTAAAGGGCCTGTGCATGGGCTTATTTGGATTTACATGCTCTGAGCTTAGCACTGGGGCAACAGCTGGAAAGGCACCAGGGACATAGGAGGAGGTACTGAATCATTGTGCATCAGGGTGAGAGCTTCAGGGGAGCAGGCTGCCCTCAGACAGAAGTGCTTTCAGAGGCCATTGTTCCTTTTCTGAGTCTCCACCTCACATACCCAGTAGGCAAGGTACCACATCTGAGTCTCCATCATCCTGGCTAACACTATTAGCCCCACCCCGGTGATTCCCTGAGATCCTGCCCCACCCAACTTGTGGACCCACCGAAGCTGTTTTCAGTGGTTTTTCCTTATGTAGGCCTGTCTTGGCTCATGCTTCAGACTTTCCTAAAACCTTTCACACAAGCAGCATCTGGCCTCAGTGTGCCCTATACCTCTTGTGAAGTGACCCCAGCCCTAGCAGTAGTGGTAACTGGCCTTGGTTCACAGCTGCACCTTTCCTCGGCACCTCCAAGCCCAGCACAAGTGCCAGCCATCTGCAGCTAGCTTTGTACCTCATGCTGAGTGACCTCAGGCAGGACACAGGTCATGGCTGACCTTGGCTTGCACCTCCCAAGGGGGCCCAGAGCCACCACCATAAGCAACACACTCAAGGGGTGTGAGGTGGCACATACTCAAGTAGGCACCAGAGCACCACAAAAGTAAGTCATGCTCTGTGAGGTGGGCCCCTGGACAGCTGATCCTCCATGGTAGTTGGAACCAGTCCTTATAGTCAATTGGCCTGGGGGTAAATCCTTAAATGCCAGCAGCAATCAAGACTCTACTACAAGAGGATGGTGTACACAGACCACATGGGAGGTACACCCAGAGTGCCCAGCTCAGGTGAATGGGGAGGCTGTGCCACTGGACCCTATAGGACACCTTCTATATAAGGCCACTCTATCAAGGCCAGGAGACATAGCAACTCTACTTAATATATAGAAACCAACACAGGAAGGCTGCAAAAATTAGGAGACATAGAAATGTGTCCCAAGTGAAAGAACAGAATAAAACTCCAGAAAAAGATCTAAACAAAATGCAGACAAACAATCTACAAGATGCAGAGTTTAAAACACTGGTTATAAGGATGCTCAATGAACTTAGGGTAAGAATGATGAACTTAGTAAGAACATCAACAAAGAGATAAGGAAGCATAAAAATGGAACTAAAAAACATAAGAAAAGAACCAGTCAGAAATGAAGATTACATAACTGAAAGGAAGACTACATTCCAGGGAAGCAACAGTAGAATAGATGAAGCAGAGGATCAAATCAGAGATTTGGAAGGTAAGGAAGCAGAAACCACCCAATCAGAAAAGTAAAAAGAAAAATAATCTAAAAATAAGGAGAGTATAAAGTGCTTCTAGGACAACTTCAAGCAACCAACATTCACACCATGGGGGTGCCAGAAAAGAAGAGAGAGAACAAGGCATTGAAAATCTATGTGAAAAAATAATGACAGAAACCACCCCTAACCTGGTTTAGGAAATAGACATACAAGTTCAGAAAGTGCAGAGAGTCCCACACAATATGAACACAAAGAGGCCCACAACAAGACACGTAATAATTAAAATGGAAAAGGTTAAAGACAAAGAAAGAATTTTAAAAGCAGCGAGAGAAAAGCAGTTAGTTATTTACAAGGAAGATCTCATAAAATTGTCAGCTGTTTCTCAACAGAAAATTTGCAGGCCAGAAGTAATTTGGAAGAAATATTCAAAGTAGTGAAAAGTAGGGACCTACAATCAAAATCACTCTACCCAGCAAAGCTATCATTTAGAATTAAAAGTCAGATAAAGAGCTTCCCAGACAAGAAAAAGCCAAAGTATTACAATATATAGAGTTCAGGAGAGAAACTGAGGTTAGGTAGGTGTGCATAACAGGAGCCGATGCTATCGGTCTTCAACATCTGAGTCCACAAACATGAGTCTTTATTTTAGCTCTCAGTGCTGGCACAGACAATCAAATATAACTTTAAACTCTGGCTGCGAATAATTAACTTAAAGGTGAAGTCTTTAATTCCTTGAAATTTTTGCATCAGATTTTTCCTTGGAGCCTTGAAAACATAAAGAATATGGAGGGTAAAGTTACAATAGAAACTCTGAGCAAACAGTCAAGAAATTGACTGAATTTTGCTCTTTTCATTATTCTAGCATTTTTGTATATGTGGACAGGCATATTGCCCATAATTTCCAATAGAGTTTTTAGAAAAAATTATAAATTATCTTTGAGCTTCCTGGTGGTCTTACTCATCTGTGTCTCTTTACTTCCTTTTGTTTTTGTCTTGGAAAAATCTCTCTTGGGATTTTAAGCAGAATGTGACTATTCATTTATAAAATAAAACAATATTTAAAAACTCAAAAATAAAAGATTATAAGTCATACCCACCAACTCAACACCTTCCTCATTTGATTTTCAGCACTCATAGTATTTGAAATGACTTTAATTTTTCCACTACACAGTATGTAGGTAGTAACCGATGTTGTAATAGTTACCAATAATCATTGGAGAGTTATGCTCCAGTTCCAGTATAAAGTTTCATAGTGTTTCAGAAGGAGGAAACAGCTATAATCTCTTATCTTAAAATCAAGACTGGTATTATACAGAGTTCTCATTTTAACTCACAAGTGAATGCCCAGAAACATTTCCAGCTCAAGAAGATAAGTTCTTGACCTGTTCATCTTTTCACCTTTGAAATTTATAACATGCTTATTGGATTTGTCAAAAAAACTACAAATCTTCAAAACATAGAGTAGTTCAAAATGCTATGTAATATTACATATTAGTGCTATGTAATAGGGAGTACTATGTAATTCAACTAAATTTCCACAAATATTGATCATGAAACCACTATAGTCTTTTTAAAAAATCTTCATTGTATTTTTTCCATTATCATTTAGTCCCGTCTACCCCTCTCCCCCTCCACAATCACTACACAGTGATCCATGTCCCTGAGTCCTTCTTCCACTTTTGCTCAACCCCTCCACCCCCCAACTGCGCCACCCCCAAGCTATCATCAATAGTCTTTACATATCTATACAATTTATACTTGGATTTATGACTTACAATTGGTTTGGTTTTTCTAGTATAGAATATACTGGTTTTCACAATTCATTAGGCATTTAACGTGAATAAATCTGTTTAAATAAATTAACTGTGGTTCATTAGAAAATAGAAGAAAAATACAGTTATTGTCTGTCCCTAAATTCTAGGAATTCATGTCTTTATATCAACAAAGATTTTTTCCCAGATAACATTTATTTCAATGATCAATTGATCACCTCTTAGTTCCCAATTCACCCTTTCTTTGTGTCCTGCAAGAATGGAGGTGGACTCTAAGTATATCTCCTTGCCGTCTGCTCCAGTCTTGGACTTCATCAGCAGAGGGTGCTGGAGGGACACTCAGAAGGAAGAGGTATCTCTTCCTGGTTCCAGTGTGCTCACCTCATGGGTCTCCGGCAGCACTTGTGATTCTTTTCAGCAGCACTGGTGACCAGCAGCGAGTTGCCCCCTGACAGCTTCCCCCAACACTGCTTTTAGAAGTGTTCTATCTGTGATTCCTTTTGCCCAACCTTTTAGAATGGTACGGCTTCAGTGCCGGGACTTTTGAAAACTTGTGAAGCCCTTTTGACACATCATTTCACTGGAGGAAATCTGATGCCCCATTTGATGACACACCTTTACTGCGGTCACTTCTAAAATTATTGAGTTGAAAACTACATTCCTTTGAATATTCACAGAGAGCGTATTTCAGTTTTCCTGTCTCATTACCTCTGTACTTTGTATTATATATAGTGACTTTCTTCAAGAGGATCCAAAGCACTAAGGAGTATTTTCAGAGTAGAACCATTCACATGCCACTTAATTCGCTACATACATGAACACCTGACATCTTGGTGTCTCAGGAACACATTTAGTCTATGTTCTCTAACACCGTAAAATTGAGGAGGC
The DNA here is from genome assembly GCF_022682495.2 of Desmodus rotundus. Lineage (NCBI taxonomy): Eukaryota > Metazoa > Chordata > Mammalia > Chiroptera > Phyllostomidae > Desmodus > Desmodus rotundus. The sequence continues at coordinate 119,550,212 of NC_071394.1, forward strand.
ATAAAAAGGAACCCAAGCGTCTAGACCAAAAAGATGATAGTGAAGGGTACAAAAAAGCAGTAGTAGTGAAAGCATTGTCATAATCTTTAAAAATTCATAGAGAAGTAGAGAAGTGTCACTAAAGAAAAGATGGAAAAATTTTATCCTGACTTTCAAAGAGAAAAAGTAGCGCTATTTCAAGAAATAAAGCAAGTGTTTTGATGCCAATTCCAGCAAGGGTCTAGGAGCAAATGATATGAGAGCCCGTGGGGAAAAGTCCGTGGTCACTAACATGTAGTAGCTTGCATTCTCTAAAACTGAGTCATGGTAAAATAAATTCATCTCCTTTGTTTACAATGTCATTAGATCATAATAATAGTAATAAAAAACAAACTAGCAGTGTCCATTTTTATATGTATAAATGCAGAATCTAGTACGTAGATGAAATAATCATGCAAATGGAAAATGGAGAAAGGGGGAAGAATAGATTTTAATTGACTTCAAGTTCACAAGTTTTAAATATCTGATTAGATTACTAAAAAATGTCAAACGCAGCACGGAATAGCCTGAGTTTTGGAATCACATGGATGTGGGTTTGAATTCCAGCTTCACCTGGTCTTTGCTTGGTAAGCGTCAAACTCTCCGTGCTTCAGCTTTCCAGTCTATAAAATGGAGATGGTATTGTTTGCCTCACAGAGTCGTTCTGATCATTTATTACCAATATGTAGTACAATATCTGCCATACAGCAGGAATTGTATTAGTGTAGTGACTATTATTCGGGGCTGTATTGGTAGGAGATATCCTTTTCCATTGGATAAATACCCTCACTAAAATCTGTGAGACACATCACTATGTTAATTTCTACATGCCATATTTGAATAGGAGACAGCATGTTCAAAGAGGGGAAACCAAAATGTTGAACTTAGTCAGTAAAATTTTATGTGTTCTAGATATCGGCAAAGACACTGAGACGAGAAACATGACTTACACATACATATGCCTATCACCAGGGACTCAGAGACCAGGTGGCACTAGGCACAGGAAGTTAAATTGCAATGGAATGAGTATTACACAAGGAGAAATATCCAATAATCCAAGAAACGTTCCTGGCAAAAGGAATACTGCACATGTAGAAGTCAACGTATTTAGGAGGATAACAAATACCTGGAATGAATAGAGGACAGGGGTACAGAAGAGAGGTGAAGCTTGAGTTAAAAATGGCAGTCACTTCATGAAGGACTTCCTCTTATGCAAAGCTTGGGAGGTTGGGTTTGATCTTGGAGGCAATGTAGAGACATTGGAGAGTTTCAACCTAGGGACCAGAGATCATTTTAGAAAGGCCACAGTGTGGCTGCAGCATGGAGATGGGCTGAAGGGGTCTAAGACTATAAGTGGAAGATGAGTTAGGAGACAGTACCTACTGAAGGAATAATGGGAGGCAGTGGCTTCAGGAGTGGAGAAGGTACTCAAGATACACTTAGGTGAGAGGAAAGGGAGATAGTGAAGACAATATCAAGATTTTTGTTTGGATGGATCATATTTCTTTGTTTCTTTTTTATTCTCACCTAAGGATATTTTCTTATTGCTTTTAGAGAGAGGAAGGGAGAGAGAAAAACATCAACGTGAGAGAGAAACATAGGGGCTTGCCTCCCGTACGTGCCTGGACCAGGGATCAAACCTGCAACCTGGGTATGTGCCCTGACTGGGAATTGAACGCACAACCTTTTGAGTACAGGGCAATGCTCTAACCCATTGAGCCATACTGGCCAGGGCTGATGGATCATATTTCTAATGACCAAATAAAGAATGTGGAATTTTGGTAAGAAAAATGGCTACACACTCGTACTTGGAAATGCTGAATTCGAGGTGCCTATGGGAGTCTAATTGAAAATTCCAGGACACATCTATATACAAAGGACCAGAGTTTAGGAGACAAGTGAAGAATGGTGACATTCTTGAGGCTATTGTAACAAAGCTCTAGATATGGATAAAACATTCTAAGGAGAGAATGTGAACTCAATGAAGTGCTCAAGACAAAGGAATGAAGAAGAGACCTTCACATAAAGACTGAGAAGAAAAGTCATGTGAAAAGGAGAAAAACTGAGAAAGTCAAAGACACCAAGACAGGAGAGAACTTCAAGAGCGAGGGAGTAAAATGCTGCAGAAGTCCAACAAGATGAAGATTAAAGATAATGTGTTGGATTTAGCAATTAGAAGGTTGTGACTGAACAAAACTATGTAAAAAGATAACTATATATTGCAATGTGTTTGGTACATATTAGTAGTAGGATTCAATAAGTATTAGAATATGAATAAAGAAAGCTTCCTAAAGATGAATGAACTGTGAATTCTCTGACACAGGAAGTCTCCAGGCAAAGACTGACCCCCTGTTACAGGTACTACCAAGAGAGGTTCCCTGCAGTGACCAGAAAGTTAACTCAATGTCCTTGAAGAGCCTGTGTAACTCAGAAAGTCTATGAAACCCAAGTAACTCTGCCTAACATAGAACTCAGGAAAAGAAAAGCAAAAAAAAAAAAAGAATAATTAGGACTCTGCCAAGAGATCAAAATAAAATATGTGAATGAGAGAATAAAGAATAAGAATGAATATACCTCTAGGAAAACATCTATTATTAGATCTTAGATTGAACACAGGAAAATAGAGATATGATTTTTAGGTTCCTATGAATAATGCAGAATTCATTTGAAAGGATAACTTTCAATCATCTTTACGAAGCTATGTGTTATTTTTGCACTTTTCAGGACAAGATATTCAAGTATTGGACACTCTGTTGTGTTTTGTTCATTTACTGTTTTCAGCGTTCTCCTTAACACTCTCACCGCTCTCTGCCTAACAGCAAAAATGTATACACCTTCAGCGGTTTCCGATACCTGCAGTCAACTGCAATCTGAAAATATTAAATGGAAAATTCCGATAATAAGTTTTGAATTGCAAGCTCTTCTGCGTAGCATGATGAAATCTCATGCCATCCAGTTCTATCTTGCCCAGGACGTGCATCTCCATGCTGTACACCCCATCAGCCCGTTAGTCACTCAGCAGCCACCTGAGTCATCAGGTTTACTGTCACAACATCAGAGCTTGTGTTCAAATAACTCTTCTTTTACTTAAAAATGGCCCCAAATGCAAGAGCAGTGATGCTGCCAACTCAAATGTGTCAAAGAGAAGCCGTAAAGTGCTCTCTTTAAGTGAAAAGGTGAAAGTTCTCCACTTAATAAGGAAAGAAAAAACATTGTGTGTTGAGATTGCTAACATCTATGCTAAGCACACATCTGCAACCCATGGAATTGTAAAAGAAAAAAATTGTGCTAGTTTGAGAGAGACCACATTTACATAATTTTTATTGCAGTACAAATATATCGTTATAATTATTCTACTTTATTATTAGTGTTGATAATTTCTTAATGTTTCTATTTATAAATTAAACTTTATTATAGGTATGTGTATATATAGGAAAAAACATAGTATGTATAGGCTTCAGTGCTATCCGCGGTTTCAGGCATCCACTGAGGGATTTGGAACGTCTGCCTGAATGATAAGCAGGGACTACTATATATATAACTATAGACTTTGATTTTTCCTAAATGAAAACAATTACAGTTTCATAGACCTGAGCTCCAGATGAATCTTTGTATCTCCTCTATTAACTATGCATTAGGGTTATATTTAATCAATCCAGTGAAAGCATTTGTTAACAAAAAGAGGCTAATCAACTTGACACTTATATGTAAAATTCAAGGTCTAAATTTACCTTATTTCTCCAAAGGGAATACAGAGAAAAGAGGCAAATGCAGATCACCTGCAAAAACCCTTATTAGTAGGCGTTCTGGAGAACCCCTGAGGAAGCCACCTTCCCTGCTTTGGGGCCTTCTGGTTCCCACAGATCAAATGCCCAGGACAGAAGGCTACGCAATAATTAACACCCGCCTCAATTTTCGTCACAAGGATGAGAGTGTTTACACTTCCCTGAAGATGATAGTAAGCGGTTCCTCCCTCATGTTTTAAGCCTTTAGGAAGAATCTATAAATAACTTTTATATCAGTTCACCTTTTTTTCTCGCCAGTTTGCTTTTATTAGCTCTATAAAAGACTGTGGTTCTGACATATATAGCACTTTCCATAAGCACTGTAGCTCGTACAGCCAGATAAAAGAAGAAGGCAATGCAAAGTCAAGAAAACAAAGAGGTAACTCAACCTCAAGAAAATAAAAATGGCCCCTCTGACTCAAGAGAATAAAAAAGGTGATTCGAAGTCAAAGTCAAGCCAATTGTATAGTTGTTTCACCCCTACATGCTGAAATACGCATCTTTAAAAGGACAGACACTTTCTTACATCATCATAATCATTAGCCATCATCATGCTAAGAAAATTATTGACAATCCTCTGGTATTAGCCAATAATCAGTTCATATTAGAAATTCCTCCAACTGCTTCAAATTTAATCTTTACTACTGGCATGTTCAAAATAGGATTCTAACAGCTTCGTGTGTTGTGTTTGGTTGCTACGCCTCTCTGTCTCTTTGAACCTAAAGTGATTATCACCACTTTCTCCTTTATTTTCATTCACGCCACTGACCTATTGATGAAACCAGGTCACCTGTCCTGTAGAATGTCCCACTTTTGAAATTTGTCTTCTTGCCTCTTTGCAGTGTTATCAGAAAGTCATTTCAATATGGATTATTTTGCCCTCTTGGCAAGTTGCTTTATATCCCCGTTTTTTAGGAACTTTGAACTCCTTTGTAGATAGTGGTGGAAGCCACAGTCAGAATTCCCTGGAGCGGGTTCTCCAAAAGTTGTCTGAAGACCTGGACTACTGCAACAGTCTCCCAATTTGTCTCATATATTCGTTCCTTGTCTTCCCTTCACCCATCCCACCCCCCATTCCTCTCTTCCCAAGACATCCAGCATAGTCTTTAAAAATGGAAGTCAGATTCCTGTCTCCTTAAAACTCCTCCAGTGACTACATTGGAATAAAAGCCACAGGTCTTAGCATGACCCACCTGACTCCAACTAGTCTGGTCTCTGCCCACCTCTCCAACGCCCCTGCAACCTCCTTTTGGCTCCTGAAGCACATAGAACTCTTTCCAGCTTTAAGCCTTTGCATTGTTTACGGATTCTACCGGAACGCCTTTCCTTCAGACCAGTGCATGGCATGCTGTTTACCTTCATTCAGGTCTCTCCTCAAAGATAATCTCAGAGGGCCATCCATACCTGGACTACCCAAACCAAACAAGCTATCTCCCACTCACACCTTCTCTTAGCATTTTACCTTACTTCTTTCTCCATGATTGTAGTACTCATCACATCTGCAACTGTCTAACTGCTTCTTTGCATACTGGGTTCTCTCTCTTGAATACATTTGTTTACCTAAGACTTCTCACTACCTGGTATTTCCTATGTGTTAATTTGCTTGTTTAGTGCCTGTCATGTTTCATTGGAACGTAAGCACCATGAGAGCCGGAAACTTCCCTGCCTTGCATCTCCAGTGCCTAGGACTGTGCCTGGTACACAGTAATTGCTCAATGAATCTTGCCGAATAAATGAACACCTTAACAATCGCCAGATTGCTTGTATACCAGATAGTTCCTAGGCTGCAATCTCTAGATGATTTTTACATTAGGTTAAAAATTGCTATTGAGTATATGTATAAGAAGGTCTAAGAGAACCTCACACTTTATATTTCTTAAAATCAAAATATTACTCATATTTTCTAACTATATATTTGAGGGGGAAAAACCAATATTGACTATCTTTGTAACCACCTATTTCTTATAACTAGCCGACAATTCTGCAACAAAATGACTTATTTTCCCATTGCTCCCAAGCTAGTAGGCTCTCGTTATTTTGTAAAAAGAGAACTCTACATGCATTATTATAGATTCACTTAATTGATTTTTCACATGCAGGCACTGCAATAGCACAGCTGAATATTTGCAGTACAATCATTATGCAATTTATATATCAAGATAGAGGACGTAATTTATTCAGTATTATCCTTGGTAGTTATTATTGAGCACTTTAATTTTCAATATGTAAAGGCAAGTGTGTTCCCTGAATCCAACAAAAGAAAACTACTCACTAATAGAGTAAATTAACATAATGGACTCTATGAATTAAGCTAATTACTTGTGTCTAAGTCTGCAACACAAAAACTAATGACATATAACAGATTAGAAAATTACCACCTTCATCACTGTTGACTGACACAATCACAAGCACAATTCCATACTCACTTCCATCAGTAACTTGAATCCTTCTCTCTTCTTGATTTCTTCTACTAGGTACCTAAAAAAAGAATCACACAATAATTTTTATAATCTGAAGTCTAAAAATTCCATGAGCATGATTGGCAAATGACAATGCTGTTACTTCTAAAGCAAAGACAAGGCTTAGAAACGTGAGGCTTAGAGATAAGTAAGGGTACAGGCATTCACGTAGGTATGGGTTTCGACAGGTACTCCTGACCCCACTGCAATCCCCCGGGACCTAGGTAAAGAGACACATTTTTGATGAGATGATGTCTGTCTCACATGTTAGCATCAGACTTTATCCCCATTGTGAAATCCACACAAAGATTGGATCTATATTTCTGAGCCTGTGGGCTTCACATTCACATTCCAGATGGGTATTTAGTATAGGCATTTAAATGACCTAGCTGGCTTGGCGAGAAAGTTTCTGGTGTGTAGTCCTGCTTGTAATTTCATTCAAGATAGAAGAAGCTCAGCATCATTTTTTTCCAAGGCCAGGACAGAAGGAAAAAGAACTGATTACTGGTATCATGTTCAAGTATGTGGGCTGTGGCCATTGGTAAAATGTCTATGAACTCATTTTGAATGTCAGGGAAAAGAGAATTATCACACCATAAGCAGAGGGTACAGATACACGAGATACGGAATATGATAGAGAAAAAGACTGAAATGACATGGAGAATATAAAGTAAATTAACAGTGATACCTTTCCCCTGGGACTGATAGCTGCCTGCATGAAAAGAGAAGGCTTCCGAAATGGTTGGCCTTGAAGACTAGCAATTTGATCGTGAGCCTTGAAAACTTCATAACACTGGACTCAATATTTCAAATTCGGGGGTCAAATACAAGGAAATGATTGGGGTACTGACAAAAATGTACTTGCTAGGGTATTTATTGTGATTTTATATGTAATAACAAAAAAAAAAAAAGGAAAAGAAAACAGGAAGGGAAGGGGGAGGAAGGAACATCACACCCAGGAACGAGGACTGGCTTTGAAAGCTGTGGTCCGGTCATGTGACATTACGGTGCAACCATATGAAACATGATCCTGTCACTAAATTACGTAGTCAATTAACATTTAAGGACAATTTAAAAATGCACTTCTTTGGCCTCAATTCCCTTACCTGTACAACTGAAATATCACAACCTACTTTTCCAGTCTCAAAAGGTTGTTGTAAAATTTTTTTAAATCATACATTAAAAATTGTGAAGTATGGAAACTGTGAAATAGGGGTTGTTGTTATCATCATGTCCATTTGCTAAAGGCTATTCTAGTGTGTAAATGTGGAATACACCAGCTAACGGGACTTGGTTCTCTTTTCCCCAAACTTGTTTATATAGCTTTCCACACACGGTTAAATACTGATGATTAGCATATAGGTTATATCATCTTCGAATTACACAAAATCTTATAAAATTCTATCATTATTGACTAAATAACATAGATCCTTCATTTTGAGCAATAAGTTTGTAATCAGACCTCTCCCTCCCCCCCACACACACTCACGAAGAATTTGATGTTTTGCACACTCCTTTCCCTGAATGTTTTTTCAGGAGATGTTATGTAGCTATGAAGTTTTGAACCTTTAGCACACTGCCTAACTCTCACAAAAAACCAACTCTAATGGTTAATAAAAAGTCAGAGAAGCTGCTCAAGGTCACTAATAATCAAAGAAGTGAAAATTAAACCATTATTGAACCACATTGCCCATGTGATAGTAAAAACAAATTTTAAGAGACAACACTTAATGCTAGTGAAAATGTGACAGAAAGCTGCTACAAATCTTTTAAAATTAATAACAGTATATCTTCTGATGTAGCAAACCATTCTTGAGATGCTGATCTACTAGGAAAAAAATCATCACTAATACACACACACATACATATATACATAGATATATATATACACATACATATGTATACACACATTACTGTATCTAAATCTATGTGTGTGCAATCCATACAAAACAAATAGATACAAGATTAACATCCAAAAATTGGCAAATCATAAAATATAATATATTACACCAACACAAAGTAATCCAATGCAGCTATTTAAAAAAAAAAGGATTATGTCTCTTTGGCTGGTGAGGCTCAGTGGACTGAGTGCTGGCCTGCAAACCAAAGGATTGCTGGTTTGATTCCCAGTCAGGGCACATGCCTGGGTTGTGGTCCAGGTCCCCACTAGGGGGTGAGCAAGAGGCAACCACACATTGATGTTTCTCTCCCTCTCTTCCTCTCTCTCTAAAAATAAATAAATAAAATCTTTTAAAAAATAAAAATAAAAAATGGATTATGTCTACTTTAATTACACCACAGGGATTCTTACGATGTATTAGTAAGACATAAAAGCAAAATACTAAGAAATGTGGACAATATGATTCTACTTTCTAAGAAATTGTAAAAAAGAAAAGCAAAAGTACTCCCTACCCACAATTATATATGATCACGAAGTAAAGGACAGAAAGGTACAAATAAATTGTTAGTTTACCTAAGAAAGGAGAAAAGGGATGCAACGAGGGAGGTAGAAATTATTAACTCTTTTTTTTATGTTTCTTTGCAAAGTTTCACAGACATGGTTTACTTGTGTGATTTTGAAAAAGTACTTAATAAAAGGTGAAATGTAAAGCACAAAACAGACATATACAATCTCTACACAAGGACAGCTTGCGAACCATATTTTTCCTCAACTTCTCAGGCAGAAACGTATCGCCAATCTGTTAACTCGAAAGCCGACGCCATCGAGAGTCCATCCTGAGGAGGCCTACACTAACCCTGGAGTCCCTGAGGCTACAAAAAAGCCTGTACCTCCAGAAACGCTCAGGATGACTACAGAAGATTCTACTTGTGCAGCTAATGGACTTTGTGACTAAGCAAACTTCTTAGCCTCCCTGAGCCTGCCTCAGTTTCCTCATGCATGTAATGGAGATGGGAAACTAGATTGGTAAAATCCTTCCCTAACAGATTATGATGGTATGAAACTTACACACACTACCTAGAGTCTCAGTTTAAAACATTCCTGTCACATTGGCTAAAACTGCTCCTGGGAGAAAGGCATCCTAAAACAGAGCCAAACCATTTCGATTAGAGCTCTGCTTCCTGCTAACCATGTAGAGCTGGGCTTTGAGTCAGGGTCCATGTTCCTACTCTAGTCACCCACAGAGCCTACAAAGCCCAGTGTAACTCTCCAACTGCATTGAGGGTGGAGGTGACTTGGGTGGAGAGTTGCTATTATAACAACAATAAAAGGTTTACACCAAAGTCCCCAAACCATGCTCCACGACATACCGCGTCAATAGTTTTCCCACATGAAAGGGTTTCATTGCCAAATACATCTGAGCAATGCTGGGTATATCAGTTCAATTGCTGTTGTCTACAATTAGAAATACACTTGGCTTAATCTATAAGGACATTTAGTGAGCTGGTTAGACGGTTCAATGCTGTAATCAAGAACGAGGCATTTTCTACCATCGCAGCCTGCCGAACGCTCAGCGTTAGTGAATTCTCTCCTGTCCAACGAGATGTCTCTGCCACGGCCCCATACATCACATCCGTGCACGACAGTGTCCCAAGAAGAGAGAAAACGGGCTGGAGCAGAAGTATTTTCTCTTCCTCTTTCTCTATTTACGTAAGAATATTTTCCTCAGGTGCCTTCACAGAACTCTTTCTACACCTTATTGACTGAAGCAGAGTCATATATCCAACACTAAAGTAATTGTTGGCAATGGGGACTGGCTTGTACCAATGTTCCCAGCTGGAATTTTGCTACCTAAACAAAATCAAGGTTCTGTTGGCAAGGAAAAGGGGAGAATGGCTGTTGGGTGAACAATTAACAGTGTCTGCATACTGATGAAAGTAAAGTTAAAAATATTTCTATATTACAAGTCCCCTCAGAGCCTTTAACGTGCTAATGAACACTGAATCTCCAAGAGAGGAATAATAGAGCCATTAGCATTTCCCAAGCATATTTGACCATGAAAACATTTTTTGGAAGAACATTTATTATGTTCTGTAAGTCTTTTAGCCCACAGAGCATACTTTCAGAAATGCTAGTTTAGAACTGTCTCTTCTATAGGGCACCTTACCCTTTTTAAAAAAAAATAAATGCTTAAATGCAATGAGTTTTGGGAGGGAATCAAAATAAGGTTTTGAGTCACTTCTGCCTACATTCACAGGAATGATTTACTCCTCACTTTTCTTTTCAATATATGGAAACAGCCTAGAGATGAAATACATTTTTAAAAAATTATTCTTATCTGATGCCATCCCCCCAAAAGATGTACATTGAGTTTTGGGACCTAAGGCAGGAATCATAAGCCACTTCTACCAGAAAGCATCCAGGTAAATATGTTCAGAAAGCAACAATAGCTTCATAAATTCATCACTATCCTTCTCACTGAGCTTAGCAAAACCAGAAAAGAGATTAAAAAAATACATCAGCAAGAGTTTTCACCAAACCTACTGGTGAAAAACATTATATTAAGATTCTGGCTTGATTTTGAAGCATGTATTAATGACAATCTTGCTCTAAAACACTTCCTGTTCCTTTGTGGAAAAATGTGCTCCTAACGTGAGATCCCCTCAATTCTCTGACCTGTTAAATGAGTTGAATATTTTTGCATTTCACTTGTCCTTTCTGGAAATAGCCTTTTGAGGCCCTTTCTCAATTCACCAGCCACTTAAGTCATCCTGGAGCACACGGGACCACGTTTCTCTCCCAGTCTCATACCCTCGTTTGAAATTTTTCTGATGCATGGAGCCTCACAGAACTCCTGGGAGTTTTCTTCCATCTGCTTTCTGTATGCTCTGCATTTATTAAGACATATTGCATGGCTTGTGATTCATCACAAACACCTGCATGCTACATTCTACTGTGATTGTGATTTCTTTTTTAAATTACCAATATAAAAAAAAATGAAAACGTTGGCCCTTCATAGGCTTCTAGGCTCTCTTCCTCCTGTCACCTAGAGAAATACACTAACGCCAAAGTGCCATTGTGTAAACTGCTCACTTTTTCCATGCTGCCAACAATAAATCCCTCACTATTCATGCAAGTCAGGGAAATAAATTCCACTGGAGAAATTACAGAGATTGTGTGTCAAGGGGATAGATAAACGATACATTGGAGACTTAACAAGAGCAGAACGGGAGCTCATGAACTGTTTGTTGTTGTTGAGAAGACTTACACACGAGTCTTCCAGATTTGCTTTAAAAATTACCCCTTAGTGAACATCCATTAACCCGAGTGCCATAACAAAGGCCCAGAAGGTGCCCTCAGCAACAGGTTGCCTTGGGTATTGTAAAAGATTTTTGACTTTCTTAGTCTGAACTCCGAGATGCACAATCCCATGCCTCATGCTGGAGATGGTGATTTTAAACCCCCGCCTTCTGGGTTTCAATCAAATGGTGCTTTTGGTTCCCTGTGCCACTGGTTTTCAAACAACCTGAGGAGAAAGCTAGTTGTTAGTCATTCGTATTTCTTCTGAGAAATGGGGTGTCATCAACTCGAATGACAAGTCAAATGGAAATTAGGAAAGCCTTCAAGATCGTCCAGGCAATACATCATTTCCTTCTTGCTGGATTTCTGACAATTGATAAAATAGGAGTCATTGTCCTCTTGAAAATGCCAGTTCTTGCCTTCCCAGGGGAAGAGAGAGCAAGCTAAATGATAAGGGTGATGGTAGTTCATCGGTACACCAAAATCTGGTCCTTAAATCATAAAGGCAATATAAACACTTCAAAGCTAAGCTCCATTCTGATTCATGAACATGAAAACATTGCTTGTATGGGGTCAGTGCAATTCTTACTGCAAGATTTCAGGGAAAAGAGTCGCACAGTTTTTCCAGTATTTGAGAGACCTGATTTAGAGCCTAGGAAATGGAAATCTTAGCTACATTAGGTTGCTGGTAATAGAGGTGCATTCCAAATACTAACACAGTCCTCACTGACGTGTTGACTTTGCTGGAGCTCCCATCTACTGAAGGGTGTTATACTTCTTGGAAACAAAAGTGCCAATTGGAAATTACAGAAATTATGCCAGGGAGAGCCTCATACCACGAATGAGAATCATTTTTACTACATAATATCTAAAGCACGTGGTCTGGGGTCAGTGGGTGTGGTGGAAAATGGTGTTTTAACTCGCACCAGTCAGTGCTTTGAACTGATTATGCTGGCTCACAGAATCAGTGGTGTGCTAGAGCTAGACTGTACTGGCTAGAGAGAGCTAATTATTAAATATTCCGGAATTTTGTAACCCACAGCTGTTGATGGCTCGCGATTTTCCATGATGGGAATTTACTTCGTGGACAATGGCAGATGTTACACATTGGGGCCTTTTTCTCCTGAGAGCTGGTTTGCAGGGAGACTGCTACACATGGGCTCCAGCAAACAGAGCAGCTCCCAGAATTAGGAAATTGTTCCGCTTTTCCTAAAGAGCAGGACCACAAAGCAACCAACCAATTTAAACAGAAATAAAATCACGCAAATAAAGATCTTATGTTGCTATCTTAATATAATTCTTAATCCTAGAGAAACTTTCCCCAAGTTTATAATTTTATATCCATGCCGAGTGACATGCATTAAAAGGACTCAGCTTTTGCTTAGTATTGGGAGTGAGAAAGCAGGATGGCTTTTGCTCACCGCAGGAATAGAATGTTGGAGATCCAGAATGTGGAAAGTTCAGGGGAAAAACTATTATGAGTGACAGCATGAAAGAGGAGGGATTATTTTTCAAATAATTAAATATAGGTCACAGAGTCTGCAACCATGCTCACTGAAATGTTAATTCCATTCAATTCAGCCTGACAAACCTTTACGAACAATAAGTGTTGTTGAATTGAATTGAAATGTTAACATTTATCCTCCTGACAATTTCTCTGCAAAATTTAGAAAATCTCCTTTGACTATAAATTAAATTCCACCCTGAGATGAATGTTAACTTTATAATAAATACAATCATCAAATATTTATATCTAGCCTGTTTCAAGACACCTGTTATTGAGTACTTAGCAGCTTAGATAAAATAATGCAGAGATTCTACCACACTTAAGTAGCATAAGAAAATACAAAAAAGTGAACAGAGATTTCTGAACTTTTATTTTAATTTAATGAGCAACTATCAGTATTTATGGTAGACAGTTCCATTTCCTCACCACTGGGTAGTTATCTCCCTATTTCTGACCCAGGCACTTTTAGCCCTACTTGTAACAAAGGCACACTGCTCACCTAGTTTCAGTATGTATTCTATAGGAGGACTGACGATCTCCCTAGTGCCAAGGGAGGGCATGCAGGGCAGCATGACCAATGGGAGTATCACCTTTCCCTGGCAACACTGTCCCATCCAGAGACGGATGCTTGGCTTCACACAGAAATAATTTAAAATTTCCTCAGGATTGTTGGGAGAGGAGAACTCTCTTCTTTGACCTTGAATTTGAGCTTGGGAGGATATAGATATGGCAGCTACCTTCCTACATAAGAATAAACTGAACATGAAGGAGAGCAGACCTGATAGATGGAGAGAAATTGAGGCCTGGTAGTATTGTATAAGCCCCTAGAATAAGCCATTCCAGAAGTCATCAGCACACTAGCTTATAAATAACCTGAGATAATAAATTATCTTTCTTAGTTTAGAATACCTGGAGTTAAGGTTTCTCTCACCACCAAAAGAGTTCTAACTGATACAACATTTACAGAATTTTCAAACTACTTCTTAAACCATAATCACCAGAACTGTTGACTTCTAACGGTCTTCTGAAAACACCAAAGCCATCTCTTTACCTTGCCTTATATCCCAGCCATTTGCCATGTAACTTTGCAGTTCTTCTTGCAAAATGGCAGAGTGTACTTCTTGCCTTTTGACATTGAACTTGGCTATGTGATTTGCTTTGGCCACTGGAATGCTAGTAGATACAATACAGTCAAAAGGTTAAAGTGGGCTTGCCTTATTGGGCCTCTGTCAGCCCCATTATAAGAACACGCTCTGGTCAGCCTGCTGGTCCAAGGAAAAGGAAAGAAATGTACAGAGTAGACCCAGCCCCTCCCCTTCTACCCCGAAGCCACCAAACCGAGATAAAGCCACTCCAGCCAACTTGAAGACCTCTTGGAATAAACAATTGTTATAAGATACTGGGTTTTCAGACAGTCTGCAGTAATGTTCAGAGCATCACTGTTGCAGTGTTGCACAGAACACCCATACCATTCCCAGTACAGAAAAGAGAAATTGTTTTAAGTCTCTAAAAAAACATGTAAGGTTTTACAAAAGAACTGTGAACAGGGAGTGAAGGAGAGATTATCCAAAGCAGAGATCACAAACTCTGATGCCTGTAGTGGCCAAGTAGGTTAAAATATATAATATATATATATAATATATTTTAAAAATATATAAACATATAAATATTTATAAATATATATTCATATATTTTTAATATATATATATTTTATATGTTCTGAGTATTCACAAATAGCAATTCATTTAATTCTCATAACAATAATTATAGTCAGAGGCTGCTTTCTCCGTGTTACTGGGAAGAAACAGAGGTACAGAAAGGTTAAGAAACTTGCCCAAGTCACATCACTTATCAATGGTAGAGCTAGCACCTCTGTACCGTAGTAAAATAGGGTAAGTAGGGGCTACGGTTCCCCAGAGAGGCAGGCATCGTGTTCAGCAGCCTGTCACCATGTGGGACTGAGAGCATTCTGATCTTTCAATAGCAGCCAAAAAAATCTAGATTTTTAACAAACCTCTCTATTTTTAAATATTTTAAATGTTCAAATATTTGATTGTTTTAACACCACAAAAGTTAACCCTACAGTGTTTGGGCCCAAAAATCACATTTAAAACTAAATTTGTTCATGTCCTGGCCAGTGGTGCCCACTGATCTTAGGAGCAGAGACCAGTTCAGGTGGCAAATGTCCAGCACTTATATATCAAGAGTGGTCTGGAAGGACCATGTACCTTACTTAGCAAAAAGTAGGTTCACCTGTATTTTATCTGCTTTGGCACCTAAATGTATTCCTTACTAGGCTAGGATGCCGGAGGGCAGAGGGTAGGACTGCTTTGCTCACAATTCCTAACACATAGTAGATACTGGAAAACCAGTTATCAGATAAAAGAATGAATGCATAAATGAAATAACATGGAGAGATCTTGCAAAAATGTTACCGCCGCTGAGTCTATTACAGACACATATGGACACACACAAGTACCTAGACAAAGCAAGAGCACGATTCACTCTCTCCTCAAGGCCTAACGTGCCCAGGGCCTTCCAGCTCATCCAGAACTTGAATGCATCTGGTCTCCTGCTACACTGGATAGACTTGTCTCCTGTGTCGTAGCTGACATCATAGAATTTATCCTGCTGGAACAGGTAAGATGCTTTGGCAGAGTAGCATTTCTTGAGAAGATCCTTTTGGGGGAAGAAAAAGAAGGAAGATCAATCGATTGTCCATTTTTAAAATACACCTGATTTCAAAAACAAACACCCAAGACAGAACCTATATGACATTCTGCAACTTTATGCCAAAGATGTTTGGTTTCATTCTCTATCTGCCTATATCAGAAGCAATAGGTTTGTGTTCACTTGGAGACACAGATTACCCATTGTGTTTCTTAAAAAAAACTCAAGAGTTGCGAATGTTAAATCCGTTCTCAACAATTTTACTGATGAGTACTCGGAAGCTTTAAGACAATCGTGTCATCATCTGTATATCAAGGTGGGCCAATTGCTCAAGATGAAATAAAATCTGTTTATAACTCACTTGAGGCTCCACAGTGGAAAAAAGTCCCTAACATATAGTACATATTTTATACAATTTCATAGGCAAAAAAGCTAGGCTTTTAAAACCTTTTCAACTCATGTCCATATTGAAAAGGCAAGAAGTAACAATAACCCATGGATTAAAAACCCTGAGGAAAGAGCTGTGGAAGAGCTAAACAAGTGCCAAAAAGTTTTAATGACCATAAAATATCAGCTAGAATTCCAAAGTGTTTTGTTGGGTTGGTCTCGCATTGGTTTTATTTGCAACCAAATTCAATTTGCATTTACCGACTGGTTACTTCTTGTCAAACAGTGTATGGCAATTCACCATGTTTATTGCCATTCTAGAGTCTTCATTGACCTCGAATTATTAGAGTTTAAGCCATGTTGCCCTCAATATCATTTGGTATCTATAAAAGCCCATATTTTCTAAGCTGTCTTCCGCAGCCCCCATAATTCCCTAAACATCTTCATTCCCCGAGAATACCCATTAGAAACATCTGTCCACCCTCCTCTGCCCCATCATAACCACACTAAATGTCCCTTAACCGCTAGCTCATGCCCCATATGTATCTTTGCTCACACCAACTGCTTGACCTTGTCTCTAATAAGCATGACACATTCCAAAGAATATATGCAGTACATTTATATATTCTGAAGTTTACTAACACCAAGCATAGTCTTCCCTCTTTAATTAGGTCTGACCTTCCTTGAAGATCCCATCTCAAGTTTTGCTTCTTTTCAGTTTCTTTATCTGCCCACACTATTGGACTCACTTTCTCTTTTCATATTTGGCTGCGTTTGTTGGCTTTACCCCTGCACTGCCCCTACTCAATGAGCAGCCTGCAGGTACTCTCTCCTCGTGTGGACACGCCCATTCTTGAGAGCACGAATCACTTCCTATCCATGTCCGCATCCGCAGAACTTAACACTGAATTGGGCACAGAGGACCCTCACTGAGCAATTAGGGGGATAATGCCCCTCCGCATATTCCCAATTTCTCTCACATTCCCCTGACATGCAGTATGGACCAAATAAACACAGATATATGAACTTCTTATTCAGTGTATCTTCCAACTCTTAATAATGTAAAACCATCACTGCTGTACACGAAGCTACAGAGAAACTCCCCAGGAATCACAGAGGTCCTAGAAAACAATCCCTTCTGAGCAGAGAATGTATAAGATGTTTTCATTTTACTAATCAACTTGTACTTAAAGAATAAAATCTCAAGGCATCCCATTCCAATCAAAAGCATGCATCTGCTATCTTAATAGAAATATTGTCTTGTGTGGACACTAATCTGGATATAATGTGTTCCATTACCACAAAGCATGATTTTGTACTATGTAAAAAATTATATACCCACTATAGTCAAGGACCCCCAAATCCCACTCATCCATTATCCAAAATAAACTGGGTATAAAATAATAATTACGGTAATATTAGTAAGGCTTCAGCCTGGCTTTGATGGATATTACTGGTAGACACTGGGGAAGAGCTGATTGCTCTGATCTGAATATTAAGGTAGAAAAAGCTCCTTACTCTTTAAGCTACTTTGATTCTATCAGCAGTCTCTCAACTCCGATCACAGCTGCCACCACTGCATCTCCCTACCCTCAAATGTCAGGAAATTTGGTTGTTGTTTCCATAGCAACTACAGCCTGACCATGCATTGTAACATTAAAAGGCCACTGTACATATTTTAAAGACAAAGCCTACACACACACACACACACACACACACACACACTGGCATCATGATTATAAATTTACTTTCATCAACCATGAAAGAATAAAAAAAATTCCCAAAGCAGATGAACTTTATACATGTCTTGGGCATTTCAGTGACTTATGCTAGTGGCTGAAAGGGAAAGGAAGCCCATTCATTATCAGAAGACAAATTGCATCATCACAGGCAAATGGAGAAGAGCAGAGCCAAGAAAACATATAGTAGAATGAGTGATTGTCCTGCAGTGGTGACACTGTTAATTTCATGGCACTGAAAAGTCCTCCTGCCTTGGGTAGCTTTCCATAAAGAACAACTGGAGGCTTGGGATTTACTTTATTGAAAATAAATGAAAACCTTCCCCCCAAAGATTTTGCTTTGCATCTTAGTTTATATTCTTGTATTAAAATGGATGAGATGTGCTTTAAGATACACAATCAACGAAGGGAAGAGCTCCAGAGAAAACAACGGTTTTGGAATAAGAATAGTAAAAGTTAACATTTTTATGTTTTAAGTGTAAATCATTTAATTTGTCATTGTACCAACAAAGAGAAGGCCCATGTTATCTTGCTCAACTTTATACACTTTATCCTAGCAGGACAATAAACACTAGTTATGTAAATTCCAGAGACAAGCATTCAATGAGAATACCAATTGCTTTATATTGTGACATCTCAAACAGTTTTCATGAGTAGCAGACGATGTATGAGAACTTTCACAGTGGCAAGTGAAAGAAATGCAATCAAAGTAGCTTAAGCAAAGAAAAAGGGGGCATTTTTATAGGCTCCTATTTTTAAAAATCCAGACATATAAAATCTTCAGGCACATTGGATCCAGGATTAAATCTAGAACTTGCTTTTCCCTCTCACTCTAGTTGCTTCTGTATTGGCCTCATGCCTACAGAAGGAAGCTGCTAAGAAGCCTATGAACCAGGGCTTCCAGTGGGGCCTGTGAAGACAGCAGGAGGTTCTGTTGGAGAGAGATGTGGAAGGAAGACGAGACAGCCAGAGACGTTGATGCTGCTACCCAAGCAGCAAGTCATTATCGGCCTCCCAACCTCAATCTCCTGTCTGAACCTTCTGCTGCTCAGATCTAGCAGGAAGCCAATTAGTAAGGGAGCCTGGGAAATGTGGCTTTTGGGAGTCAGGCCCCCTTCACAGCAAAGCAGAGGAAGGCTGGAGAATGAATTATACAGTAAAGAGAGCAAATGACAAGCACACTGCAGGAGCACAGAAACTGTAACTTTCCTTTTCACTGTTGTATTCACAACACCCAACCTAGCACATGACAATACGGGTCAGAGTCAACATTTACCAAGTCCTTACTAGGTGTTAGGCATTGCACATGGGTGGACTCATTTACAACTCAAGTAGTATTCACTTTGTTAACGTCACTGTACGTGTCAAGAAACTGCAGCACCGCGAAGTTTGGTGAATGACCTAAGATCACGTAGCTGGTAAGTGGTAGGGCTGGGCTTCAAACCCAAGGCTGCATGAATCCAAGGCCTAAGCTCTTTACATATTACGTTCCACTCTTTCCATAGTGAGCACTTAAATATATGTGGAAGACAGTGTCCTGTAAATGCTCATTACAAGTTCTTAAAGACAGAGATTGGTAAAATGGGAAATGGCAGCAGGGAAGTCATCAAACTAAAGGTCAAAGCAACTAACATGCCTTTTCAGGCCCTTAACTTTGTTCCTGTGAATACGACCTTGGGTCTTACTAGTGGTACCATCTTGTCGATGAAGTATTTTGAGATTTTTCTAAATACTTGTGACTCTCGTGATATTTAAGGGTATCACTAAAAAGACATAATAAATCAGGAGGTTGTATATTTTCCTTGTCGAGATTACTCAAGTCATCTTTGATTTCCACAGGCTACATCAGATTCAGCTTATCAAAAAAAGCTACCAAAAACTCTTCCTATATTCTGTCCCCTATCCCTGTTACTTACATACAAGACATTGTGTAAATTAAATATCCTAGGGGATGGGCATATTAATCATCTTTGCACTAAACTAATTCATTCCAAAATTATGTACTGAGGACCTATTTTATAACAAGCAGTATGAAGCTAGGAGTTCAGGCATACAACCCCAGTGGAAGTCCTAAGCATCTAAGCTAACATTTGTTGATTGAATGTGCAAAACTAAATTTAGGCTGTGAATAGCAGAAAGGCTTGGTTGTAATCTAGAATACAAAAGTGAATTTTTAAAACAATTATACCTTCTGATATTTGCTTTATTTCTTGAGCAAACATTTTGAGGGCCTTAACATATGCCAAAAGCTGTGGTAGGCCCTCGTGCTGTACTGCCACTACCCTTAAGAAGTTGAAGAGGGAGACGGGGACAGAGAAACAGGCAATTAGAGTGCAGTGCTAGAACGGGGGAAAGAATAAGATCTAAGGAGCGTGAAGAAGGGTCATCGTTCACTAACTCAGAAATGTTAGATAGGGTTCTTCAAAAGAAGAGACGTGTCACCTGAGAGCTGAAGTAGGAGCTAAGGAGTGGCTGAGTAGGAGAAGAGAAGGTAAAATTAATTCGGTATCACTGGAGCTAATTAATGAAGTAGGGCATAGCTAGGAGGGCTGTAAAGGTAAAAAATAGCCAAATCACTGAGGATATTAATAGCCACAGTAAGAGTGACTGATCATGGAATTTTCACAGGCTCGCGTAGATATTATAACTTAAACTTCATTATTGTTCTGGCAGAATAAAGTGAGAATCAGGAGATGTGGATACTGCTTTTGATTTAGTCACTTGGTGTCAGAGCTCAACGCAAGTCACTTACCATCCTGGGCTTCATTTTTCTCATCGATCTAATGGAGATAATACTTGCTCTACCTACTCTACAGGAATACTGTCAAAACTTAGTGAAATAATGTTAACTGGAAATACCTCTCAGTTTTTGATCAAACTCCTTCCCACCAGCCTTCTCCCCTGCATATTCCTGTACCCCTGACTGCTCCCCCCAGCTGTTACCAGCCAGTTTTCCTTAGATTTACTTCTATCCCCAGGCAAACTGCAGAATAGGGTGCCAGCTGGAGACTTCATCACTGTTTATGAAATAAGAGTATTACACCACTCACCAACCTCTCCCTTTTTAATGGAAGGTATCCACAGAAATGGACCGTGTTGACAGAATGTATTAAATCTATGACAAGAAATCTTAGAGCATAGGAAGAATTAACCATGGTCTTAATCCCCCAGGTGGAGCTACTCCTGACCTTGTTTAAGCTCTCACATTTGATGGCCTTCGTAGATGCTGCAGGTCTTTCTAAGTCTCGGCATGATTTGTATGGAAGACACAAAAAGCAGAGTATGAAATAAGCATGCGCAAGGGTGTGCCATAGGTGGACTGAGGCTAGCGAGCCATCAAATGACCAGGTGAACTTGTCTATTGTCTTCAGTTTCCTTATTCAGACAGGGGAGAAAGGATATGTTGAGTGACTGCTGAGCAGTCAGTCTGGGGTAAAGGGAATAAACAAATGACAATGCCAGTGGCATTTTCCCCCAAAGTGCACAGATCAGACTGAACCATGGAAAAGGCCAGGGTATTAGCCTGGGTCATGAATAGCCTGGAAAAAAAGGGAGAGAGAGAGAAGTGGGGAACGGAGGGAGAAAGAGGGAGAGGAGGGAGGGAAGGAGGAAGGGAGAAAGGGAGGGAAGAAGAAAGAGAAGGAGGGAGGAAGGAAGGAAAGAAGGGAGGGAGAAAAGAAAGAAAAAGGAATGGAGGGAGAGAGAAAAAACCATGGGAAGGAAGGGAAGGAAGAAAATCAGGGAGGGAGGGAGGAAATGTCCAAAGCTGATTTGCTTTGCGGTTTTTGACACTTCCCTTCCCCCATTCCCTGTCATCTAGTCTTCAGCGTTTTGGACCTCTGCTCCCTGTGCTCTCCCGCATTGCGCCCTACGGAAGTGCATCTGTAATCCAAAGCACTTGTGGATTCTTTAGACCGCTTTCGTTTTTCTGATGGCATTTTTGACCCCTTTCCTTAGTATTGATTGATTTAATTTATTTCCTTCTGTTTTAGTTTTTTCATTCTCTGTGAGGGTAGAAAATTGTTAAAATCATCTGGTGTTATATCCAGCTTGAGAGAAAGGTTATTTTTGAGGAAGGGCCACAGTTTGTCTTGAACTCTCCACCAAATCCACTGCAAACGCCTTCTCCTCTGCCACATGAAAGACTAGTTGCAGACACCCGTGCTTCACCATGCTCCAGCGTCTGCAGGAGGTTCACATCCTGACATTTTGGCTTCTATCACCAGTTCTGAATTGTTTTTTGGTCAACCAATTCAGCTGTCTTTCCTATTCCATTCAAACATATCCCAGTCATTGATAATCACCTAGAGATCAGCCTCTACCTACTACTACCTTTTCAGTTAATTCTCCAATTCTCACTCCCCTCCTTTCCCTCGTCACATCTCGTCCTCTGGAAGATGTTGGGTATAGACATTTGCTGATACGTAAGGTGCTTGCGCTTAAACTTCTCAAGAACTGATGAACAGTCTGCTCCGCTCTCTTCTGCCACGGCCAGATCGGAGCTTGTCATCCTGCCATTTCAGCATCTCTCTTTGTAAAAAGTTCACGTCAGCCTCCCTCGCCTCAGATTCCTGCCACTCTGTCAGCTGCCTTTGCACACTTGCTCAGTGAATGGCCTCATTCTAGCTGTTTCCAGAAAGTTTCTGGGTGCTATTTACTAGATTTCCAGGAAAAACAAAAAAGTGATTTGTGCTCCTCCTTCATTTCAGTTCTTACACATAACACTTCTTAAGTACACAGTACTCTGTGAAGTATGTTCCCTGAGGAAAGATCATTTTACTCATGATGTGTTTAAAAGGAGGTTTTACATGATATATATATGATTTATTTATTTTTAGAGAAAGGGGAAGAAGGGAAGGAGAAAGAGAGGGAGAGAAACATCAGTGTGTGGTTGCCTCTCACGTGTCCCCAACTGGGGACCAGGCCCGCAACCCAGGCATGCGCCCTGACTAGGAATTGAACCGGCGACCCTTTGGTTTGCAGGCCCGCACTCAAGCCACTGAGCTACACCGGCCAGGGCCATTTGAGGTATTTTTTAAATCATCACTTTTCCACTGTGTGTGTTATTCTAGGTCAGCAAACAGATCCTACAAGCCTGTGCCCCAGCTCAAGGTAGGAGTGTGGCACAAAGGCGCGCTGCACGAACCCTGGGTATAATTCTTCTGGTCCCGTCCCTGGTGAATCCCTAGCTGAGGAAACTCCAGGCCACTCAAGGCCACAGCCTCTCCAGTTCACCATCCTTCTCCACTTGCCTCCCTAGCTGCTCCTCCGCCTAGAGGCTCCACAGCCAATTTACAGTGAAAAAGGCAGAAAGAAAGAGTAGTCCTTCAGTGCCTGCGGTCAACAAAGACATTCAAGTACGGGTGGAAAGGAAGGGGAGGGCCTTGTTGACCTGGGGGCGTAGCCAGCGAGCCTGGGAACACACTAGCTTTCTGGATGGGAGTTTCTGCGTTACCATCCCATGAACTGCTATGAAATCACAGGGGCCGAAGGTTTGATAATCTGTGAAAACCGCTGACTATCCTGGACTGTTTGAGCACTTGGTATTAACACGAATGCCCCGCTTCTACTTCTAGAATGCCTCCTGGGAGATTCCAGAAAGTTTTGTTGAGTTCTAGGTCTAGGGACCTGATAGGGATGTTCAGACAACTAATAGAGCACTTCAGTGCTAAATCCTAGATCCTGTATTTTCTTCGGAAGTGTAAATCTTCCTTAGATACAACTACGAGTTAGAATGGGCTTATTTGAAAATAAAACTAGGGTAAAAAATATTTTTAAGAAATGCAACTTAAATTTGAGCAGTGATGGTACTTACAGGAGAGAGGAAAGCTGGGCTCGTGTCTGAGAGAGTATGTAAGTGCTTCTATAAATACATAAGAAACATTTGATAGTGCAGAGATCGCTACAATACCACTTCACGCCCCAACAAGCATTTAAAAATAGTGCCGTTGGGCTCCTCCCTTAGAACAGATGGACACCTTCTGATCTTCTCTAGGCAGCTATCAACATAACATACTTTCTTCATTAAAGATATTCTAAAGAGTATTTTTCCAACTTTGGCTATCAGGATGGATACTGCCACTATTTAAAAATTACTTTTAAATAGTGGCAGTATCCATCCTAATATACATGAAACAGAAATAAAAGCTTAATGGAATAGTATCCATCGTTAGTAATCGAATTGCATACTGATATTTTCTATTCATTCTATTCTGACTGTTCATTAAAAAAGAAAATGAAAAGTTGATATGATTTACAATTGACTATATAACTCAAGACCAGTTAGGACTGTGGCTCTTAACCCTTGCCAATATTAGAATTATCTGAAGTATTTAGAAAAAAATACCAGGGAAGAGCTCTTATTAGACCAAAAAAATCAGAAACCCTGGTATGGGGTGAGGGCAATGCTTTTGAAGCTTCTGTGGTGATTCTAATGTGCAGCCAGGATTGAAAATCACTGCTCTGGTGATTTCAACCTGACATGAAAACTCCTGGTCCAGAAGTTTCAGGTAGCATTGTGTTCGTGTTGAGATTAGAGAACTCTGAAGTGATGTGTTTTTACAAGAGCATATAAACCAAGGTGATTATCTGACTTTTTGTGTGTGTTACTAGTGTACATTATCAAACTTGTATTTGTATGTGAATACAAGTGAAAAAAGACTTTCTCCTACTCACCTAAGTAAAGAGAACATAAGTGAGATATGGATAATGCTAGAGTTTTAATCATCTATGAAACACGTCCAAAGATTGTGGCATGGATGTGATGTGCAAAAAAAAGCAAACCCCAAACCTTAATCTATTCAGTTATTTAATTTCCTATGTTTTTTGTGATACAGATTAAAGCATTATTTTTTTTCAATATTTAATCATATCAATACAGAAATAAGTAAACTTTGCTTACTCAGCTCTAATGGAAGGAACTGTAGTCTTTGCTCTTCCTGCATTACTTCCAAGTCTGAGTTCCCATGATTTTATCATATATATATATATATATTTACAACCTATTTTGTGCCAAAGGGATTTAAAGCAACTTACAAAAATAGAATATGGTAGGATTAAGACAGAAAAGGACAAATTAGGGGAAACAAGGAAGTACAAAGCAGGAGGGATGAGGGAGGTGGGGAACGTGGGGGAGTTGGGGAAAGAAAAAGGAGGAGAAAGAGGAGAAGAAAAGATGAGATCAAGGCCAAGAGAACAATGTGATGGGGAAATACAACCAAACCTGGAGTGATGGCTATGCCCAAATGGCATGCTAGAAGGAGGGTGAAAGGGGAGAGATTATTTGCCAATTTCTTGGTACCCTTGATAATGTGTGCACAGCAAAAGCACCCAGTAGTCATGCGCTGCTTCTGAGCATGAGCATTTACTATATAATTGTCAACTACATCACTTCCCCTCATCATATCTCTGTTTCATTCATCTGTAAATTGAAGATAATGATACTGCATAGCAGCCCACCGCCTGGGGATAAGTATTCATGGTACAAGGTTTAAGTGAATGTCTGTAAGAAACACTTATTAACACTGAACATATTTCTTCAGTCTAGATGGCTTAGTTGCATCTCTCTAAGTACGTGAACAGACATAAAGTAGTGGTGTCTTTCAAATTGGACAAAACAGACACAGAGCCATGTGTTGCCTTGGACTGAGGCTAGAAGAGCCATTCTACACCAGGGGCACACTATTTAACAAAATCAATCTATGTCTCCAGTTTACTGTGATGCTGTTACCAAGGGCCTGGTTTCTCTTCAAATGGAATTTTACACA
The DNA here is from genome assembly GCF_022682495.2 of Desmodus rotundus. Taxonomy (NCBI): domain Eukaryota; kingdom Metazoa; phylum Chordata; class Mammalia; order Chiroptera; family Phyllostomidae; genus Desmodus; species Desmodus rotundus. The sequence goes on from NC_071394.1 coordinate 119,575,743, forward strand.
TTCAGCAGGAAGGCCGCTGGCCTGTACTTCTTGGAGCTTGAGCATCCTCCAGAGGCCTGTCCTCTGAGGCTTGGAGTATAGCGAAGAGATGTATTTTATACCAGAGAAAAATGCTGTGCAGGAAGGCAATTTCTGAAGCCTAGGTTCCCAGCTCTTCTTTGTATAAATTCCTTTAAAGAGTTGTTGGAAATTGATGCTATTACCGTAACCATGGGGAATCCTACTTAAAACTGGCCTTAAATAACAGTTCAAGATGAATCAGGAAACACTTGGTAAAACCCTTGAATAGAACACAGGATGTACTGGACAAAAACATTTTTTTCAAAGACTCCTAAAAAAATACAGAAATGTACTAAAATGACAAAGAATTTTCCACTATACAAATGGACATTTGTCCACACAGAAGAATCTGTGCATTCACATGTGGCTCACTCTTCAATTGCGACATAAAAAAGAAAAAATAAATTATATCCACTAAGTGCCAGCTACATGGTTGGCAATGCACTGCACAATTTTGAACGTGATCTCACTGAATGTCATAGTAGTTCTTCAAAATAGGAAGAGTCCCCTTATTGCAAATACAGTAATTATGGTTCAGAAAAGTTAAGCAACTATCAAAGCCACACAGGGCAGTTGTAAGCGGAGACAAAATTTGAACACAAGTCTTGCCGGCCTTCTCGGTCCACAGGTGTATTTACCCACTGAGAAATCATATTTAATCCCAGACTTCCCTGGTTTAAACTGTGGTCCCTGTGACTGGGGAAGGCAAAGTCCTCCCCTCTGGGTGTTCTAAAACACAAATGAGCAAACAACTTCTGTAAAGGGCCAGTTAGTAAATATTTTCAGCTTTGTAAGCCATATAATCTGTGACACACCTACTCAACTCTGTGGTTGCGGCACAAAAACAACCGTATAGGATACTTAAATGGATGGGCATGGCTGTGTTCCAATAAAACTTTATTTACAAAACCAAGTGTCAGGCTGGACTCAGGCCAAGGGCCATACTTTGCAGACCCCTGTTCTGATGCATAGCTATGAGGAGACACACTCTGTAAGACAACCATTTTCCAACTCTCTAGAGGTAGGAAGAGTTAAACTTTTACCCAGAAGCTCCAGCCCATTGCCTTCCACTTTTATTAAGACAAGCCTTTAATCCTTTCCAACAGTAAATATGTAGCTTCTAAAAGAGAACACTTAATTTGGAAAATAAAGTTGCCATGGTTTATTTTCCTTTCAATGGCGTCTGGTGATCCAGACTCATGCTGGTTTACAAATTCTAATTTCCTTTGTTCCCTCAAAACCCCGGGAAGAAAAAAATTATTCTGTGATGAAACTGGTTAAATCTGAGTTCACTTTCTGCTTTATGTTAAGGTTGTATTTTGTCATTTATAATGGGTCTTTGCTGAAATAATGTGACAGAAAAGTCTATGAATTTCAAACTGGAAACTCATTAAATGCAAACAGCAAGTAGAAGCTCCTCATGGTCAAAGAATAAGAAAGGAAGGAGGGAAGGAAAGCAGACAGGAAGGTTCTCTAGTGGGTTAGAAGCAGAGGGAGGTGACTTCTGGCATCCTCTGGCTCAGCTGGTCTCCAGATATAAGAATTAGGATGAACTGTGAGGGCCTGAAGGGGACATTGGACCAGTTACATTAACTTCCAGTCCTGAGAGACAGTGACTATTTCTACAGAATTTCTGTACACCCTTGAGCCACACGAGGAGAAATCAATGAGAAAAACCTACTGGCAAGGTCTGGGGACAGAACTGAGTCAGGAGGAGATTTACAGGTCACCTTAACCAGCCTGGCTGGGTCTGTGGAAAAGTTAGAATTAGCAAAATAATTAGCAATAGAATTTCCCTTTGTATTAGTTCTGTGAGGATTACTCAGTCAAATTTTATTTTTCTAAATCAACAGTTTCTATTTCTGTACATCATGGTGACTTCAAAATTCAGAGTTTTAGTTAGGATATGAGTTGCTCCATGACCTGTCATCTTGATTTAGGACCATAGGTGCTGCATGATTAATGCATGGATTGCATGGTTAGCCCGGCTTGTTCTGGATCCAGATTCCACCCTTACTAGCTTTACAACCTTGGGCATGGTATTCACGATTTCTGTACTCAGTTTCCTCATCTTTACAGTGGGCAGAGTCATAGTCCCCACCTCATGGAATTCATATGGGTTTAAACGGGTTACTATATTTATCTACCTATTTATCTTTCCATCACAATTGTCAAGGCCTGTCTGGGACATGAGAAGAGTTAAGGAGCCTCTAGTTCAATGGAGATGACAGGCTAATGGCATTACCATAAAGGGCTTTGTGATATATGCTAAATAATTGCTAGGATAGAAAAGAGACCTCTAAAACAGCCAAGAAAGCAAGAAGATCCCCTAGGAAAGTTGAAGCTTAAGCAGAGTTTTATGAGAGAAAAAGTAGGATTCAGGTAGGTATGAAGAGAGTGTCCAGTTTTCCACACAGAGGGAACAACTATCTATAGGAAAATTAATGTACTCTTACGTGATGTCCAAAGCCCTCCATATGCAGCCTGAGATCACTTCCCAGCCCCATCTCCCATCATGCTCCTTCCCAGTTATAGGTATTTGGCACATGTCAATACCTGGACACTGTCCCGTTCTACCCCCAGACCATACATCTCGATAACTGACTCTTCAGCATGAGCATCATGGGGTGAAGGCTGTACCCCTACTCCTGACCATATCCTATCACAAATATAGTCTTTAAGCATAATATTGCTCAGTTTACCCTCTAGAAAGACACTGTGGACTGACAGGTAGGGTCCCAGTCCCAGAGTGACCTCAAATGAACCATAAATACAAACATCCATGAAATTAGTGCTATAATGAAGGACATAATGAATATGTTTTCTCTATGATCTCATCTAGCCTGGCACCATGAATAACATTTTTGGTTCTAAATAATTATGATAAATGATTGAACATAGTTGAGAACCTTTCTCAAGAATGCCTAGCGCAATAGAGGCATTGGTAGTGGTGGGGGGGGGGGAATACTCATAGAGGGAAAGTTAAACTCCGTGGGCTCACGTTAATTCAGTGTTGAACAGTAAAGCCAAGACTGGACTCTAGAATACATTTAAGACTTCTGGCTCCATGAATTCACCACTGATGACAGGTGAGTCATTTCCCCAATGACAATCTTTCAAATTAAGGAGACATTTGAAGAACTCCACTTCCCTGGGGATTTTCCTCTTGGATCTTGACTGAACCCTTTAAGTGAAAGGGGCCCTATAACTTTAATAATCGGAATACAAAACCTTTGGGAATAACTAACCCTGTAATGCTTGCTGTTGTGATCTCACAGGCACAAACCAATCTTTCCCTTATATATAAAGCCCTGGCTCTCACTAGCTCTTAAGAAATGTTATGTATTTTATTGCATTTCACTGCATCTCCGGCAAGTTGGTTATTGAAATGGCACAAAGATTCCGACAGTACTCTAAATGAATGTATCGGTATTTCTGTAATTGGATGTCAAGGGTTTAATCTGCACTATGGTGCTGTCTAAAACTGGTGAGAAAACAGAGAAAATATGTGTCAAGGTAAGGTCCAAAGGACGTATGATAGTGACATGCGCTGCTACCCCATGACAAAGGCATAATGAAACGTACTGGAAAGAGAGTAGCCTTATAAAAAAGAAGCTATGAGCTGCTTTCTGATAATTGCTGGAGCTAGAGATGGGTAAGATACAAATCATGTTCTCTGCTCTTTTCAGTTTCTGGACCAGCTTTAAAACTCAGCAATCTATTAGTAAGTTGTCACAGCAGGAGATAGAAGACATTTACAGTAGACACAACTCAGGCTTTGCCCAGTTCACAACGACCCCTTCCTGCTCTTCTCAATCATACAGATGGCCACATTACACCATTCTCCTATCCCACTCCCCTGGTCTCAGCTGATTGGACCATAGGTGGAGAAGACTCAGAATGTGGAATTAACACTGAAGGATATGAATTTAGCTTGTGCTGGTCGCTTGCACAAAGATGCATATTTTACTACATATTTACACTGCAAAGTGCCATATTTTACCCAACACATGAACTTAAAAACAAATACAATTATTATGAATTTCAAAATTGTATCATTTGGGATGTACAAAAATGATATTTCATTTTTCTGCAACATAAAAACTTATGATTTGGAACTAAATTTATTTCTAATGCAAAATATCTAATCCGGTCACTTCTAGAAGAAAATCAAATTGAGTGGTCTTTCAAAACATTTAGACATAAAACATTTCCTCTGAGAGTTTTCTTCCTCTTGCTCTTTAACATTATTGGGACATTCACAAATGAAACTGAGGAGATTTACCAGATAAAATACAAACACCTTATTAAATTTGAATTACACAAACATTTCATAAAACAAAAAAATTTTAGTATCCTATCCAATATTTGGGGTATACTTATACTAAAATATTATATATTACTTATCTGAAATTCAAATTAAACTGAGCCTCCTTTATTTTCATTTGTTGAATCTGCCAACCCCACACTGAAGTTTGGGAGTGAAATATGCTTCTCCCGAGTGATCTCTGCTGTGTGCTGACCAACTGCTCCAGTCCCAGCTCCTCTCTAGATGCTCGTTCCATCTTCCTGCTTACACCTGAAGACCTGCCATGGCCTCCACTTGTCACACTGCATGAGTCATGCTCCTTGTCACCCCTACTTCCAGGCTCCCTCGCATGTTCTTTTTCAGCCACTTCTGGATAATGTCCCTGCCTGCAGGAAAGTGGGAGGCTCTCAGGAGCCCTTAAGCCTAACTCCCCTGCCATCTACCTCCTTTCTGCTTTACCTTGTTAACGTGAGAGGGAGGGGTGCAGAGAGCCTTCCAACTCTCTGAGTCTCACCTAGAACTTGAACCAAGAGATAAAAAATGCCTGTATGACCTACACTTACCAGGAAGTTCTATTTTTTCTTAACCTCCCTGGGTGTGTGCACATTCATATGTAACACTTCCTTCCTGTTCAAACAGTTTTCTCCCCTCCCCAATTCACAGACTGTCTACTTGGAAAGGAAAATGAAAACTAAAAACGGATTATGGATGATAAGATATCCTTTGAAGAATAACTGTTGAGTTTAAAAGGTAAAAATTTGTCACTCTTGATCTATGGATTCATTCTGATCGTTACCTGACTATAGTAAAACAAATCAGAATTTTGTAACATCTTAAGCATTTGGTTGATTAAAACACCTTCAATAAATCACTCTGGACTCAGAGATTAAATCAAAACTGTTATTATAGATTAATTGAAAAATCATTTAATGAGAACACTCCAAAACAAAATTTAAGGGGCTGAGGCAAAACTGGCCTCAATGTAAAATGGCATTCTTATAGAACAAAATATTTAAAAAGCAGGAGACAAAGAAAAACAATTAAATAAGTTTAAAGGTATGACTTGAAAAATAAGTGTAGGAAGTGATTCCTAAAAAGAAAAGATAACTATAATTAGAAAAAAATATATTTAAAACATTTTTTGTTTTAGGTAAAGGTATAAAATAAAAATAAAATTAAAACAATTAGGGGATGGTATATATTCTTCTAATACATTTGAAAATCTCAATAAAATATATTAAATATTTGAGAAATTATAAGTTACCAGAATTATTCTTCTAATACATTTGAAAATCTCAATAAAATATATTAAATATTTGAGAAATTATAAGTTACCAGAATTGACTCAGGGAAATTCTTAATAGTTTAATAAAGATAGGAAAAATGAGCATTCCATTAAGGAAGTATCTCCCCCAAATTTCTGAGCAAGACTTTCATGGCTAAATTTTCCTGGACATTTCTAAAAACTGATGAGCTGTATGCTATAGTAATTACTCTACAGCAAAGGTGAACGTTTAAAACTGGCACTCAAAATACAATCCAACCACCATAAAACACACACGCGCACACACATATGCGTTCACACACACAGAGTAGCTCAATCACATGTACACAGAGGCAAAAATCGAAATATACAAATCCATCAATACATTAAAGCAACTTATTGCAATGAAATGAGGTTAATCAGTAATGCAGAAAATCTATTAGCACATTTAACTTCCTTCACAAAGTAAAGTGATAGAGCTACCTTATTAGATAATAAAAAGAAGCATGGTAAAATTCAATACTCATTCCTAGATAATTTCTCAAGAGGATTTATAAAGAATGTATATCATAAGGCAACTTTAATAAACTCACAAAAAAAGAAATAAGTGCCTTCTATTTAATATTATTACTGAACATATTTTTAGAAATTCTATCAGGGCATTATATTTGAAAATGATATGAAGCTGAGATATTAGGAAGAAAACAAAATTACAGTTATATACTGATATAATTATATATTTAGAAAATACAGGAGAATAACTTTAAATCTTTCAGAATTGATAAGAAATCCAGTACAGTAGTTGGATATAAATATTTTACAATTGTTCTCTATACTAGCATTTGCAGTTGGAAGATTAAAAAAGACTCTATACATAGTGATATTAACAAATATAAAATTTTATAAATAACCCCAGCAAAACACATGTAGGCTCTCTATGAGAAAAACATCACAAGTCTATGGAACTGAAATATTTACAGGTAAAATAACATCATGCCTGTGACTTTTTCACAATGTGTACAGGGAAAGGTAGGAAAGGATAGATATGAGACTAGATTACACATGATTTGATTCTTATTAAAGGCATGCCATGGGTGCATAGGACTCTACCTCTGCTCTTGCAGATGCTTGCAATTTTTCATAATAAAAAGTTAAAAGGAACACTTATGTGAAATAAAAGATATGTGAATAAATAGAGAGGTATGCCATATTCCCCACTGAGATGGCTGAAATAATGCTAAGATGATACATTCTCTCAAATTAACTCAGGTTTAATAGGACCCTCAGAAAAGCTCTGTAGAATGTTTTTGTCTTAAAAAAATGTTTCCCTAATTCATTTGGAATAATATGCAGATGAAAACAAATGATTCTGTTAAAAAGAGTAAATGAAGACTTGATATTTTGAAACTATAATAATTACAGCAATGTAATTATTCCTTGTCTGTACCTCCCAGTGGTTTATTTCTCTCTTGGGTAGGTCTACTATGTTTTTGATTGTCTTCAGCAGGAACACTTCCAGTTTATCTAGTGCTTTATTACGAGAATTGATAGGTGCCCCGTTTGGGCTTTTTAATAATCCACCGTGTTCAGTGCTGCCCGTGGAGGTAAGCATTTGTTATCTTTTCTTCAACTTGCAAATGTGTCCAACCTCCTCTATGTTAATGAGGAAGACATGATGCCTACCCTAAATGAGTTCAAAGGACAGGAGGAGAATAAAGTTCAAGCAAATAATTCAATGTTTTAAAAAGTCTGTTTTCACCTTAGACGATTTCCCGTTTTCCCTCATTCGTATGTCAGCTTTGTGCAATATTGAATCTCATCCCGTGCATCAAATGGGATAACATATGAAAGTCTGGTTTTGTCTGAATATTTTTTCTATAGTTAAATAGGTATTGTGTGTCACAAAAAGTTGTCAACAGAATAATAGAAGCATGGCTGAATGAGATTTCCAAATACTGCTATCTCCCAATTAAGACGGCAACATTAGCAGGTTTAGCTCCTTATCTTTCCAACGAAGTCACTGATGACCTGAACAGTTATGAGTATGAGAGGCATCTCGATGGAATAGGGGAAGAGGTATTGTGCATTTTTAACATAAGAAAGGCCTTCTTAAAACAAAAATGTAACTTCATGAATGCACACTTCTGAACTAGACTCAAGGTGCAGGATTAGCTGCTTCCATAATAATGGTGACCATCATTAAAGAAGTGAATATTTTAAAAATTCTTTAAACCCAAGTGCCTCTGTTTCTGGGATTAAAATAAGTAGTAGGACTGGATAAAAAAGGAAAATGCTGGCTGTAGAAGAAAAACATATACTAATCTATATCATCAGCATATATATATATATAGCATTAAATTAATATGCATCTATCAAGAAAATTTTTAATATTTTGGCTGGTGGATTACAAGTAACTTTTATGTTACTCAATATGCTTCACTCTATGCTATTGTGGTCATGTATTGCTTTAAAAATAAAAATACCAATAACTGATATTTTAATAGTCAGCTCTTCTATAACTAAGTTTTCTAGACCATCCTCTTCAGCATGGTTGTTTTCTTACCTGATCCACATTCCCCGAACACCTGTTTTTTACTTGCTTCCATAATTACATTAAAACTATATTGAATTCTTTGCTTGAATGCTATTCCTCCTACTAGCCTTTGAGTTCATTTAGGGTAGAGATCATGTCTTACTCGTCTAACATATAGGAGGTTGGACATATCTGCAGGTTGAATGAGAGATGAATAATTTAACAAATACTTACCCCTACTGGCAGCGCTGAACACAGTGGATTATTAAAGAGCCAAAACTGGGCACCTATCCATTCTAGTAACGAAGCGCTAGATGAAGTGGAAGTGTTCCTGCTGAAGACAACAAAAAGCATTGTAACAACACATAAAATGCATGTAGTGAAAAGCATAATATATCTGCACAAGAGAGAAATAAACCACTGGCAGGTACAGAAGAAGAATGGAGCTCAAGGGGTTAAGCCAGAGATGTTTCTACTCCAGGAAAATCTTCAACTGAGGGAGGACAACTAATAAAAGAGCTAGATGGTGAGAGGTGAGAGAACAGAGATGGTGACCACCAGGTATAGAGATGTAGCATATCACCATTATATCTGCTCACCAGCGGGCATTCCAACGGCTTCAGGAAACAGAGTTAGAAGGTGTTCAGTGTTAACAAGAGCAGCAAAGTAATACTTTCTCTTGTTTAGGACCCAGCGGTGCCCCCCCTTAAATAGATGTAAAGGTTATATTCTGGAGATCCAGAAAAATTTCAAGCATTGGTCCTGGACTTCTAATTCCCCCAGATGTCCAGAAGAATGAAAATAAAATCCTCTATGAAGAAATATAAATTAAATATTCAGTAAGCTATCAAAAATTATAAGGCTAGACAATGTGAGAGCCAGAAATCACAGACAAAAATAACAGGAATAGCACCAGAGGGAATCTAGGTCTTAGAGTTGGCATAGACAGATTATAAATCTATCTTTAGAATATTTATAGAGGTAAGAGCTGATCTTAAAAATGTCAAAAAGAGCTTAAAGACATATATATGCATATATACATATATATATGAAAAAGACTCAGACACTGTAAAACTGGAAAGACACAATACAGTAAGAACAAAAGAGAGGGTGTTAATAGCAGATTAGTATAGCTAATGAGAGAATTAGTGAATTTGAAGATAAGTCATAAAAATTATCCACAATGAAGCATGGAAAGACAAAATTATGAGACATACAAAAAGAGTAAGAGACAGAAAAAATAGTGAGAAGTTCTGATATACATTTAATTGGGGTGTCAGAGAGATAAAGGACACAGAGCCAATAATTAAATAATAGTTTTTAAAACTTATGATACATATCAATCCACAGACTCAAGAAACCCAATGAAGTGAAGACAAGATAAATTAAACAAAATCCATATTTAAAACACTGCAGATAAGTAGCAGAAAATTAAGGGAAGTCTGAGAATCTTAAGTCAGATAAGTAAGTCATTTTACCATCAAAGGAATGACAGCTAAATAGCTAATTTCTAACACAACACTAGCATGCCCACCCCCCAAATTATAAAAGTTGAAAGAAAATTACTGATAGAATTCTATCTCTAGAAAAAAATAAAGATATTTTTAAAGAAGCAAAGTTTACAAGCATATGCTACCTTTTGACTCATTCTTAAATTCCTAAATATGGGCTTCAAGAAGAAGGAAATTTGTGCTAGATGAAACCTCAGGGATATAGCAAGCAATAAAGACATGTGCACAAAAACAATCACAGAAAGTTTTTATAACAGCAAAAGGTTGGAATAACCCATCAACATGAAATGGATAAACATTGTGACACTTATGTGGAATAGCACAGAACAGTGGAACTGCACACTCACCGGGTCGTTTCACAACACAAATCAATCTTATGGACAGAGGTAGGTTGGAGCCACAAGAACACAGCCAAATGGAAAACAGTACATAGCGTATGCTTCCACTCACACGAATTTCAAAGAAGCAAAGTAAAGTATATTATGTGAGGATACACAACTGCATAGCAACACTAGAAAGAAAAGCAAGAAAGTCAATAACAGGAAGGAATACATGAGGGATTTCTGGTTTCCTCCTCTTTGTTTTAATCTGCGTGGAATTACCTGATTATTCCTACTATGGTCATACATTAAGATTTTCGCTTATGTTTTATACATATTTTATATTTTTCTTATATTTTATAATAATTAATTGAAAAAAAAGACCAACATCTTGCAAACTCCCGAATAGCCCACAGAATAAACTACCAGAGAAGAGATTGAATTTCTTTTGCAATTAATAGAACTCCCTAGATTATGATTTACCGTTAGCATCATAAGGGCCTCAGGCAGGTATCAATGTAAATGCACATGCGCTTGCTGATGAGATATATGCCCCTTCAATATAAAAAAGATGACGACTATTTTAGTTTTCCACTTTCCACTCAGTCCCAAAATAATTTCTTTATTGTATGCCAGTAACAATTTCTGTACAAATTAGGCTGTGGGTACAATTATTAAAAGTCTATACAAAATAAATGCATATTTACCACCTCTGAGTTATCTACAAAATTAGAGTACTTCTCTTATTCACATAGACTTGTATTGACCCTTTGAATTACCGGGGAAGAAAAACCTAGAAAAAACTGACTCCCGGAAACATTTTGGCCTCAAAACAACAAAGCTAGAAAGTGTAATTACAAGTGTCAGATATGTTTTTAGATATCTTTCTTGGAAAACGACAGATATGACAACTAGAATTGTGCAAAGGGAAACAAATGCAACATTTATTCCAAGAAGTCAAAAGGGTCCCAAGCATCATAACAGAAAGTAGAAATGGAAGAGAAAGCCCTGTTGCACTAAGATAACAGTAAAATAAGAGGCAAAAGAAACAAAAAGGTGGATGCTTTGAATCCTTTAAAAATGCTAAAACCAAATTTTGGCCTACCCATTGAGACAGGTGCAGAGTGCTAATTATGGCATGAATTTTTTCCAGGTTTCCTTTTATATGCTTACCCTCATGTTTCTCATTTTTTTAGATTTTAACTTATGTAATTTTTCCTATTATTTTGAGACCCTAATCAGTTTTGTTTCAAGATAGGTGAAAATATATTCAATCTGTAAACAGAATCCTCTTTCTGGGGTATTTTTCAACAGCTAGTTTTTACCAAATTGGGGTTGACAAAAGGACGTAAGGTAGAGTTTCATTTCCCCTTTTTGGTCATTTCTTAGAAAATCTGAAGTGTTCGTGATGATTGGCAGGGAAGCAAAGTTTGGGGCTCCACAGTGAAATGGGATGGCCGCTATGAAGAATGAATTTTTCACCTGCAAGAATAAACTAGTGAACAAAATAGTAACAGAAGCTTAGATATGTTAAACAGACTGACAGCTGCCGGAAAGGGGTGTGTGGGGGCGGAAGGAGGGAGACAGGATGAAAGATGGTGGAGGGATCAACCAAAGAACATTTGTGCACAACCCATGGACACGGACAACAATATGGGGATTGACTTAGGGGCGGGGGAGGGGGATCTGGGTGGAGACGGGGAAAGGTAGAAAAAGCAGGAACAACTGTAATAGCATAAACAATAAAAATAAATTAAAAACTGGAAAGAAAAGAATATCAGAGAGATTCACACACTCTTAGGGTTCTCCAGAAATAGAAAAGAAGAAGATATTAAATCTAATTCTGGGCAACACCCCAACTCATCTAAGTCAAACTGATTAAATAAATGTACCTTAATCAGTAGGACCAGGTGGCAGCCACCCAGAGGTTTGAAGGAACTCAAGGATGAAATTGGGAAACAGTTGGCCGAGATGCTGCATCCTACATTACAAGCAGCCACGGCCAGCAATCTGGCAGATTGTTTATGTCATTCTGTTTATTAGAAGGGGTCAAGAGAGGACCTGGGGAACCTTAGAAAAGCAAGTATCTCTTCCACTTGTCCAGTCTCCAATAAAGACCAGCATCATTAGACACTGAAACAAAAATAACTCCCTAAGGGAAAGACAATATGGTTTCTGAGAAAGGAAAGTATGAGTCACTGATTTATTATTGGTCTCTGAGGCATGTAGATTAAAGGCCAAATGTTGGCACAGTGTAGAGTAAAGGCTTTTTTTTTTAAAATGCCAAAGTGAAATGGGAGATGCAAGGAGGCAAAGGATATACCAAGCCATATGGATAAGACAAATAACTCCTCCACCAGTCAAAAACAAATCCTTAACCTACTAGCGAGAAGGGATCTTTTTGAGACTTGAAAGGGATCTGCTTGCAATTATAATAAAACTACTACTGCATACTGCAGGTAACAAATTTAAAATACATTAAAATTCGATGTTTTGGAAAAAGACACAAAGGTCATATCAGGAAACATTTTTATGGAGCATTAGTCAAGTATCAGGCTTTATACAGAGCAGTCGGTCTACAGCAATGAATGAGACCCCTTCTGCCCTCCAGTAACACACAGTCTGCTATACAGATGATTAAGAGAGCCAGGGAATAGGTCCTGCATTGGGACTTGTGCCCATTTATGACAAGATGATAACTATTAATTGAAGTCAAGCAGTATAATAATAATTATGCAATAACACACCCCCTGCAGCCACAGTTCACAAACAATTTAATATACTTGGCTATATGGGCAGGGATCTAAACCACAGTATAAATCCCCTTGCTCAAGTTAGTGACAATTTCAGTAACAACAAATAAACCCTAAACTCCAATTTTATTATTTTGTTTAGTGGAGAAAGACATAATGGATTTCAAACATGTGTAACTCAAACAATAATTACTGTATCTCTTTACCTCATGCAGAAGGAAAGCAGACATAATAGGAATATTCATTATTACTGATAACACCATGTGAGGTTTTATTTAATGTGATGTATGCACAGAAATATGTATATGCACAAATTTCCAAAAGCCTCATGCAAATAAAACTAACTTTTGTTCATTACAATTTAAAAACAGGAATCAAAAAAGAAAAGGGCTATTTGCTAACCATGAACTTGATCGGTTCTGCCAGTCTTATGCAATTCTCAACCTTAATGAAAATTCTAAGAAAAATTTTCTCAGCTGAAGCAGTTATCAAGCACAAGAGAGTAATATTCCTTCTACAAGTCAAATGCTTCTTCTTTCTAATCAGTTTTAAATGTATATTCCCCCCCTTTTTTTTTGCTACATTAGTTAGGAAGCTGTCATTCAAAGAAATTTATGAGATCATGAGTATTCTCTGGCCTGAAAAAAAAAAAACCATTTTTTGATGATCAGGTTGTTCAGTATTTTCAAACCAAATAATGGCATTTCTATAGGGACTCCATGAGGAAAAACAAGAGCTAGAAAAATAAATCCTCACAAAAGCAGATACAATTTGTTACAGTTCTCTGATAAACCTTTTCTTGCACATTTTTAAATGGCATTAATAGTTGCCATTTGCAATATCAATTATCATTCTGAATAGAATTTTAAATGGGCTGAGAGATAGCACATTGTTTCAGGTGTGGTATTCCGGTGAAATTTCTCTGCCTTCTGCTGAGGAATCACATTGGGAAATGGCATTAGTCTCCTTTATGTTCTTTTCTCTTTGTATTGCAGTGCCAGACACGTAGTATTGAATGAATCTCCTACTCTTCTACTTCCTGCTGCTCCTTCTCCTAAAGAAAAATCAGGGACTAAGTTCCTAGCCTTCTCTAGAAGGAGGATGAAAGGAAAAGAATTGCAAGCTTAACTCTTTTTTTTCCATCTTATTATTCGAAACCTAGGTAGCCCAGAATTGCATGTTAATACCTCTACTCAAAAAAGATCCCTGAGAGGGAGGTAAAATATGTTAGTAGATAAAAGTAGAAGAAAAATATTTACATGCGTGTCTGTAAGTGTGGGTGTGCAAATGACCAAATTAACAAAGCTACATATCCCTGCGATATCAAAGGGCACCCTGTAACACTCATACATACATTCATACTCGGTTAGTAAAAAGTTACACAATTTCTAGAAGGAAAATTAGGAAACAAGCATAAAAATAGCATCATGAAAGATGATCAGAGCTCTCCTACTTCCAGGAATTTATTCTAAGGAAATAATAAAGGATGTGAACAAATATTCAGACTCAAAGATAGCAGTTGAATCCACAATAGCCAAAAATTAAAACAATCTAATTGGGGTGGTCAAGATAATTACAGTATATCAAACTACAGAATACTATGCAGCTATTAAAAACGTATACAATGAACAATGAACATTGACGTGGAACAATGCTCAGTTTTGTTCAACAGAAAAAGCATGTTAAAAGCAAAATATGTTGCCAGTTTTCTTTAGATTAGATATGGGTACATATGAATATACTTACATGTACATATGCATAAGAAAATATATTGAAGGCTATCTCCAGTTATGTATTCTATATCTCTTTTTCTTCATCTTTCTCCATATCTAAATTTTCTGATTTGCCTATAATAACATGCATTACTTCTGAAATAAACCTGTAAAAATGGACATAATTTTAAAAATTCATAGTATCAACAGTCTCTCTTTAAGAAAGCCCCTTAAATAGTCTGTAGCTGATAGGTTAAACAAGAAGTCCTTGTGACTTAATATTGGATGCTACGGTAGGTACAAATGGAGAGGAATAATCCATACTCAAAAACCCATCTGATTAGCAGGGTTCATGTTCTCATATACCTGCTAGGTTTCATAAAACTAAAAGTCTTTCTAACAAACACTAAAAATCAAAATGCCAATATCGAGATTTTCCTATATCCATGCAACTGATCCCAGGAATATATTGCCTTTTATTTTTGATCAAAGCATCAAAGTTTTCATGGATCCAAAACAGCCACGTCGATCCAGCATCTACATCTAAACTCAACCTATTTATAATCAAATTTTTTTAAACATCCCTGATTTGCTTTTTATGTCTATGATGCAAAGAGGGTTAGTGATAGTATACTTCAAGAGCAACAGTTTCGCTTTGTTTCTAAAGCAGTCTTCTTTACTAATACAGGAAATTAAAAATGCAAAACAGCACCAGCTAGTCAGTCAAGAAAGCAGCATTGCGAATGTTTGGGCTTTGTGGATACAAATTAGGGAATTAGTTTTTCCCTTAACAGGAGCATATTTACTAAGTAATTTGCTTTCTTTAACTGGAGTTATCCTCTTCCATTAACTGGAGAAGTAAGTTCAAATTAAAAGCACTATTCATCAATTACTGCTGGAGGCATGCTCAAGCCTGCATGAGGGCCTAGGCAATAAAGCTCATCAACTACAATTTTAATCATTGTTTAATCAGAGCTCTCAAGAGGAATAATTTGGGGTAGGGGAGAAATGGGAAACTCTCAGTTACTGTTGGCAGGAAGGCAGACATTTCTGAGGACTATTGATTTATTTACTCATTCAATTTTTCAACAAATTTTTATTTTTTCCTTGTTCAGTAAAAATTTGCTACACACGGTAAATACAGTGATGAATATGATACCATAGTTCCTATCCTCCTATTGCTTACATTCTAGGGGGAGGGAAAATCGATACATGAGAAGTCATAATTACAAATCATGGTGAGTACTTCAGAGGAAGGGAACAGGGTCAGAGAACAAATTATGGGAAGACGCCAGTTTGCTTTGTGGAGCCTCAGAACCCTGAAGAAGGAACATTTAAGCTTTGCCACAAAGGATGACAGTCATTCATACTCATGATACTCTCCTCTCAGTTGTGTTAGCATCACTCTTTCCTGATCTTCCTACAGTCCCCCTTAGCCATTCCAACTCCTCACTGTGAGTTCTTCTATCCAATCTTTAGCCTCTGACATTCTTCAGGGCTAAGTTCTGTGTCCTCTACTTTTCTGACTCCAAACTTCTTCCTAGGGCAATCTACCCCACTCCTATGATCTCCAATATCATCTACATGTCAATAATTCCCTAATATACTCCTCCAGCCTACAACTATTTTTCTAACTTTGGATTCGTGTGTCAACTGCTTACATGACATCTTCATCTGAATATCACATAGGAATCTCAAATTCAACAGAGCCAGTGCTAAAACCAAGATATTTCACTCTCAGATCTTCTCATCCTTTAGCAATTTCCATCTCCCTAAACAGAACCATTCACTCAGCTGCTATGTCATTAATCAGAAAGACAACAGTGACACTTTCTTCTTTCTCGTCTTCCATGTACAAATGGTAATTCAGCCCTTTCTTATTGATAGCCAAAATATATCTTAAATTTCACCATGTTATTCCATCTCCTCTGCCATCAACTCTTTCTTAGATACTGCAAGCCTTTATTTATTCTTATATTCATTCCTGCCCCCCTTCCAATTCATTGTTTTAAATGAACATCTTTTCAGATAACTCGCTGGTTTTAAAATTCTTCCATTGTTTTGCCCTGACTGGTATAACTCAGTGGATTGAGTGAGGGATGACAAACCAAGGGGTCGCCAGTTTGATTCTCAGTTGGGGCACATGCCTGTGTTTTGGGCCAGGTCTCTGGTGGGGGGCATGTGAGAGGCAACCACACATTGATGTTTCTCTCCCTCTCTTTCTCCTTCCCTTCCCCTCTCTCTAAAAAAAATAAATAAAATATTTTTAAAAAATTCTTCCATTGTTTTGAAGATTAAGTCCAAAATCATGTAAATGGTTTCTAAGATCCTGCATATTTTATCCACTGCCTAATCTCTTAGTCCTATCTCATGCCAGTCTTAGCATAATTCTCTGTGCTTCAACAACAATGGACTTCTTTTAGTATCTAAAATTTAAAAGGACCTTTCTCTTTTGGACTTTGAGCATGCTATTTTTTCCATCTGGGGCATTTCAGATCTTCCTACTATGTATTCTCAGAGTGGCATGCTATTCACCATATCAGATGGAAGTGCATTTGGCTGCAAGTAACAGAGTACCCAATGGAAGTAGTTTCAGCAATAAAGACATTTAATTGCTTCATATCACAAAAAGTCTGAAAGTAGGCACTTCTTGGGTTAACACAACATTTTAGAATCATCATCCAAGACCAAGCCTCTTCCCCTTTCTATTCTGCCATTCTGTGCATGCTCACTTTTCATTTCAGGGTCATTGTCTATGGTTACAGGGTCAGAGAACTTCATGCATCATGTTGTTGAAAGGGTCAGGCCAGCTTTTGAGGCTTAATTGAAACTTTCTCCCATCTTGCACAATAGATATCTGGCATTGGCCACACTGAAGGCCATCAGACTGACCTTCCTGCACCTGGGAACAGCCTGGCCCTTTACCTAACCCACTGTCCTGACTCACATTCTGAAACCCCGTGGCAACTGCCCAGAAGAACAAGAAACTGACCCCTCCCTTATTCCCCTGAAACCTCAGGCATTTTTTTTAAAGCCCCATTCTTGCATCTCTTGGCTGATGCATTCTGCTTGGACTCAGCCCACCTGTGCTGCAGCTCCAAGTCAAGGCACTTGGACCAGATCATCTGGCTCCGCCCAGCTCTATCTCTCAGGCATTTCTAACAGTTGTAACACAACCACGTTCAAGGTAGGAAAGGGGGAAGAGTGCTGTCCTCTTGTGTGTATCACCTCTCACAAAAAGTAAACCTTTTCTCAAAAGCCCCCATCACATATCCCCTATGTCAGTGTCATATGGTGACTCTTCACTAAAAGGGAGACTGGTTAGATGAGTTTGGGGAGATAGAAGGGAAGGAGGCTGGAATGGCTACAGAATGAACAGTGTCTGACACCTTCTTCAGAGTACTTATTAAAACAGTAATTAAAGAATTAAATAGGTATATTTTGTTCACTGTCTCCTCTGTGACATTACACACTTTCAACTAAGGGGGACGTGTCTGTTTTATAAGCTCAGCATCAGCGCAGTGCTTGGCCTATATAGGAAATCAGTTAGTGTTGGTAGAATGAATGAATAAATGAATATAAAAGAACAACAGAGGCAGAAAATAGGTACAAAGGAGAGAGAAAACTGCCAACACAAAGCTTCTTAAGCTGATTGTCATATCTCATTATTTCATGTTCCAACTCTCCATTCCCATTAATTTGAAAACAGCCTTTCATCCCAAAAAAGGCAACTTTCGAAAGTGCTCAATTCTTTGCACAATGAATGCAATTTTTCTAACCTCTTAATTCTTGCCAGGTGAGTAGACATGGGTATTATTGTTTTTATTGAGATCCAGGAATAAATTCTTTTTTAAAAAATACAATTTTAACCTCTGTTATAGAGTTAGATGATCCAGATAATTTTAAATTGCTTCAGGTACATAAATGTAAATCAGTTCTTAGCTAAACCACTCAAATATCATTCAAAAAGAAAAACATAAGAGCTAGAAAATTATTTAAAGGAGTAGTCCTAACATTTTTGGTCTAAATTTTCCACTCCTGAGAGCAACACACCAACAGATAAGAATGTCATTCAGATCGGCTCATTAGGGAGCAAGCTTACAGAAAATACCTACATAAAAGGATGCTTGAGATTTTTTTGTCTTCATACCTAGATCAAAGGAAAACCTGCGTTTACTCCCAAACTCTGTCTTGTCTTACATATGTAACTACGTTCAAGTTGAGTGTGTTCTTTTGTTCACAAATAATATAATAATCTTAAACCATCCTTTTAGTTATAACATGCCATCGTCACTCTACAACTTAAAAATTTAAACGAAAAATGGTTCATTGGAATTGAATACAGTCGATGGTAGCCAGCCTAGTAAAACATTAAGGAATACATTCATATTCCCAAGAGTGTCTCTATCTACAGATGCAGAATCTGTTCTTAGTTCCTGATGGCCATTCTCTTGGGTCATCCCAAACACAAAGGGCGCCGGCATACAAATACAGCACCACGATTTTTTTTTCTTTAAAGGGAGGTGTAACTATCCACACATGCAACACTAGGTTTTAAATATGGTTTTCATTGGAAATAAAGTTCCTTAAAACGAGAAAATGACTTTAGCATTGGCAAAGGGAGTCCCCTAAGGAAAAGATGTAAACAGATGGCTGAGAAAGATCACCCACATGCTGCGCACAGATCTTGAGGAGGCATTTCTAAGAATGAAGTGGCACTTCCCAGCCTGGGCCACTTCCCACAGGGATCCTTATTTAACCCACAGAAAACAGAGTTTATACCTCTAGCCAAGAAGAAGCTCAGCAACTCCTTTCCCACTTGCCTCCCAGTAATCCGGATTAGTTTTCAACTCTCCCCAATATTCCGAAAGAAGCTGATTGCCGATCACTCGAGACAGACGAGCCTCTAATAAATCAGTGTTCGATGATGAGCCCTGAACTAACATCTTCCCATATAATCGGGCTGTTAAGCCCCGGCTACGCATATTAAGCATTCAATTTAATGTATGGCACACATCTGTTTCACTTTCTTAGCGAGCAGAAGTTTCAAGATAACTTAAATCCCGGACTTAATCAAGGAGAAAAAAATCTTGGCAGTGTTTAAAACTGATTTTTAAAATATAATCCAAATGAGAGCGAGAGAAACCATTTTGCAGAAACTAATGAGATTACATAATACCTAAATCAAATCGACAAAATTACCTGAGCAAAAACACTAGCCCTTTCATCTAAGCATATTTATCTTTCCTTTTGATGCCATCAACATTTACCAAAGACCTTTACCTGTATCTGGCCCAAAGCACCAAAATATAAGCAAAAATATATTCTCTGCAAGCCCTGTAATTTAACCCCTCCCAATGCCCAAAGGCCATAAAAGAAAAAACTCACAGATTTGTCTTTCACAAGGAGAGCGCAGCACTGAATTCCTGCCATCAGCATTTTGTGGGGGTTCCAGGCCACAGAATCAGCTCTGTTATATAAAACAAAGAAAAGGACAGGGTAGCGAGGGGGACCCATTGGCTTCTCCTGGAGAAAAGAATTCTACCATCAGCAACACACACATTCAGTACTCATACCTAAGGTAGTGCTCAAGAGGATTCCTTGTTCGAGTACTCTAGGGAGTTTTGGGGTTTGGGGTTCTTTTTTTTCTTCGAGTAAAGCAATTACTTTTTTTTTTTTGTCCATGTTCAGAATGTTACTTAAGTGGGCAAAGTCCAAAGAGGTTCCCAGGCCTAAATGAGAGACGCTGCGTCTGGGGAGCTGCATTTACCTGTGGATGCCATGCAGAAGCCTGCGGTGCTTCCTGGACATCAAAGCTGAGCCACCCCAAGAAGCCTGTTGAGAAAGTTATATAAGCAAGACAGTGTTATTTCAATGTGATTTGTCCACCAGCCAACTGTCCTAGAAAACCCTGAGTGACCACCTCACTCTACCTTGCTATTTTGTTTCAAGCTGATGTTAACCCATTTGTATCCCAGGAAACTTTAATCACTGGTTCCACTCAGGCAATCAGAGCCTCTCATCACAACAGACGGCTCCCATTAACCCTTAGGATTTAAATTCGCACATCACAAAGAACTTCTTATGCTAACCTGTTGAGTTGCATGTGATCGAAAGGTTTAAAAGACACAGTCTACACCATCTTAAATCTCATAATCTACAACAAGCAATATCCTCACAATGCCAAGACTCTACCACACACAAGGTACGGATGCTGATGAGCCAGGGTCTAAGGGTTGGCATTCTGTACAATAAACGTGGCACGTGCTTGACAAAGTGGATGGAAGGGAATGTAGGAATTCATAGCCAACTAGCTTTAGCAAGGTGGAAATGGATTCTACTACTGAAAAATTAGATCTTTTCAGCCAAATAACTTTCAAATGTATTTGCAAATTTTTTAAAAAAGTGAGAGTGGGAGCAAGGAAACCTGGGACTTAATGAAGTTATTCATTGGAAACGTAAATGCGAGCGAAGGAGAGGGAACTGAGAATGAGGAGATGAAAGGAAACTCCACAGTCAATAAGTCCAGAAAGGAGGGAGGAAGAATCAATATGAGGAATAAGAGAGTCAGTTTGGTTCTTGAAACCAAGCAATCTTCTGAGTTTAATTCGTAGGGCAGTGAAGGGCGATTGCAGTGAGGAAATATGAGGGGACTGTCCTGGGCTCTGCCGAATGCTCTCCAAGGCTATTTACCCTGCACAACGTCGCATTGAGAATGGAATTATTGTCACTTCGATTTTTTAATAGAAAAAAACTAATGTTCAGAAGTTGTAGGTAAGCTCTCCAAGGTCTCGCAGGTAATAAAAACCAGATCTTTTTGACAACAGCATCATCACTTAGGGAAGATAACCAGTTGGCCAAATGGTAGAGTGCAGCATGGATAATTGAGGGTGGTGAAAGTACTATAGGCAGGAGGTGAGTTTAAAGACTGCCTAGGATATAGGCTATCCTATTTTAGGCTATAGCATTTAAAAAGATAAGGAACCCCCAATATCATGTAGAAAGAGGTGGTAAGATTGTGTGTACCATTGATGTGGAAGGTGAAAGAAATGAGACATCTCCATGATCCTCAGAGTATCGCAAAATCTGAGCCCTCTGCTGAATAATAAGGTATGGCCTTAAATCCCACTTAAAACAGCTCTCTTATTCCGGAATGGAACTCCACAGTGAGTGTGTCACCTAAGATGTACAATTTAAGAAGACACACACTCTCGGAGTCCAGCTCTCACAGGGCCCTCAGACTGAATCCCTCCTTGAGTCCTAAGAACCTCACTTCTGTCTTCTTATTTCCAACCCTGCTTCCATGGACTAGAGTCCCCAACAACCCCATGGGGTTCCCAAAGGTTTGCGAACTGAAGGTGGTATGCATGCAGATCCCAAAGATTCCCAATTACAGGACTGATGACTTGGGGCTGTCCATCAAGTCCCCTTCCTGCTGCACTCTTTCCCCACCTGCATTCCCGATGGACCACGTCTGATTAAGGCTGAGATACAGAGGCAACTGCCTTCAGCATCTAGGACAGCTTCATCCTGGCCTACGGAGGATCTCCAGTTCTAGATTTTGAGATCTTGACCTTCACAAACATTAAGATGACTTACATATGATGTTCTCTCACTTCTATCACCCACCCTAAACACTAAATTGCCTACTTTCCTCAAGCCTTTTATCCCCAACTTCATTGAGAACCTACCAGTGACAATTAGGGACAGTAAGATTCAGACATACCCATTTGCTCTCTTTCCACCTGCCTCGCACGCTACACTCACACTCCTTCCTGTCTCCTGCACTACCCTCTGCTTGCTCTTCCCCCGCCCCCCCAAAAGTAAACAATATTCTCCCAATCCTAGTGAGCTGAATTGAAGTTTTCAAATCACATGCATTCTTTCAAAGCTTTAGTTCACTGGTCTACAGGGCAGCTGGGAGGGTTAGGAACAGCTGACCCACAAACATTCCTCAGAAAAGCTGAAAGGAGAAAAACAACGTATGTCCTACTTCTATTTGCTTCACTTTCTAAATTCTGATGCCAAAATTTGCAAAAGGAGCAAACAAATCACCTAAATGATGAAGGAGCTTGGTTTTCCATCTCAATAAAGGCCATCATTTACTGAGTAATGGTAACCACAGTTACCATTTTACTTACTTTTTTTTTTCTTGAATTACTTAGGTAACAAAGGAACAGTAGGACCAATCCTGAGAGGAAGGTGGAGGCAGGGGTAGAAATGACATCCAACGGCATGTAAAGCCCATGAATTTAAATGCAGTGTTTACTCCCACTCTGGCACTGGGAGTGAAGAGTAGGTGAGAGACTTTAGGAAGTTCTGCTGGGAGTGGGAGGCTTTGCAGCAGCCACAGCCTCTGCTCGGGGGAAGAGCTGAACCAGCCCTGACATCCTGGTCAGAGGTAGAGGCTGGAATAACAATGTGCTCTCACGGAAGAATAAGAGAACTGGAGGCAAAAAGTGTCAACAAAACTAGAGTTTTCCTTATTCAGTAGTTAAAAATGCATTGCAATTAACCAAATTTAAGACACTCTCAAATGTAAGAGTCACTATTTTTGGTTCCACTAATAAAGAAAAAAATGATATCAACATACCAATTGCAGACACGTTAAAAATTCTCAGTGTGTCTTGCAATTAATAAATTGTGGTTCATATGCAGGGCAACTTGGTTTTTTGTAAAACCCAGAGGAATAATCAATCAGAATTACATTTTTTTTAAAAAGTCAATAGCAGTTTTTCATAATTTCAAGTATCTTTAAAATATTGTGTAGAATATTTCCAAAAGGTCAAAGTAATTATGGCAACTTTTTAAATTTTTAATCTTTAATATTAACAAACTGTGCATAGAATAAAAAGGTAGAATAGCTACACGCTTCCATATAGAATTTTACCAACAGATTCGATGCCTGCAATATTGCAGAATGGGTGAACACTGTCTCCGTGTTAGAGCTAATTTCTTTAATAGGTCAGATAAGCTGTTGTCCAATTCAATCTAATACTGCAGGCACTCATTATGCATAAGTAGAATAATTTGTGTGGTTTACACTTTTCCTTATAGAAATGTTTCCTTCCTAAATTCAACCTTTAATTTTTAGAAAACCTAGAGAGGTTTTTATTCATACTTATAAATCATAATTCTCCCTAAGTCCCATAAATCTCTTAATATCACTTCCAATTTAGAAACTGCTATAGCTACTCTTTCATGTAAACTATATAATCCATAGTTGATGTTCTTCACGAGAGTAGAATTCTCTAGTATAAATGCTGATGTATTTTATTTTTTTCCCCCTTATTTCCACAGTTATAGAAGCACTCACTTCATAGGATCTTTTAGGACATAATGTATTATTGTATTTCTGAGTTTATAAAAATCAGTAAGATATAAGCTGGAATATAAACAGATACAAGTATTACAATTCCATTTACAGAAGTCACAAATAACCTACCTGAAATGTTGCTATTGGCATACTAACAGAGCCTGTAACGCCGGTGAATTTATATTAATGCTGCTTTTACCACGCAGTAGCATACTTTTAATGAAAGCCTTGAGTCGCTAAAAAAAAAAAAAATCTCTCCATATCATATCTACATGCTTTACTTTGAAAGCATAAAATCAACCAAACTATAAAATTATGTGTATGTATATTCTCCAAATGCTCAGTTACCTTCCATTGAGCAAATAAGAAATATCGTCCTTTCCTTTCTGTCTGATAAGGAGGATGTGAACCATTCACTTACCAGAGGAAGATTTCCCTAAAGTTTCATCAGCACCTTCACCAAGCCCTTCAACTGGGTTGAATCAAACTAACTCCCGATTTCACACACCCCAAAAAAAGAAAACCAAAATGCTCAACAAGCTTTTACAACTGGCTGAGCTCCACCTTTTAACATTGGATAAATAGAATTTTAAAAGTTACCTTTAATTAAGGAAAAAATATTATAAACAACCCCGAGACTTACACAATTAATTTTAAAAAAGCCAACTCTTTTAAGTTAAAAAATTATGAAAAATATGTTATCCCTGACCCTCTCAGGTAATTATCTATAATAGATCTATATAAAACCTGCTTTAATTAGAGCATGAAATTACATAGTTCAGCATTTTGCATTTTCTGGCTGGTTGGTGTCATATAATTTTTGAGCTAGAAAATACTTTATGGGCCACATCAGCCATCTCTCTCTTTGCAAAGGCAGAAACCAAAGCCCAGAGGGCTGAGGTCACGGTGAAAAAGAGGCCGACTCGAATCTGA
Source organism: Desmodus rotundus (assembly GCF_022682495.2). Classification (NCBI taxonomy): domain Eukaryota; kingdom Metazoa; phylum Chordata; class Mammalia; order Chiroptera; family Phyllostomidae; genus Desmodus; species Desmodus rotundus. Next base: position 119,600,454 of record NC_071394.1, read on the forward strand.
AAATCAGAGTCTCCTGGCTCCCTAGTCCAACTGTGTCCCTCACATCACGCTGCCTCAGTGACAGAAGACTCAAGGGACCAACGAAAATGGTGCATGGGAGAAGAAACAAAATGCAACCCAGCAACCTGAAAATTTACATCATCTTAGAATATTCTTTATATCTTACCCAAAAAGACGTTTTTATTTCCCCTAATAGGACCTTTATATAAATGTCAGTGGGGACTTCAGACCTACTTTCTGAGGACTGAAAGACAAGCACTTACATCCACGTGAAGCCAGAGGCCGTGCTTCTCGCAGACATCGGCTATTCCATCCAGAGGGTCAAACGCGCCCAACACAGTTGTTCCCGCGGTGGCACAGACGAGAAAGGGTGCCGCTCCCTGGGGGAAGGAAGCACCCACACATAAGAAATGTCACCATCACCTCTAACTCTGGCCTGTAATAGGTTGGTAAATTACAAAGGTTGTACGCTATCCAGATATTTATTTGGTTTCTTTGGAGATAATCATTAAATTGGTGAATGTTTCTAAACTTTTCTACTGTATAGCCTCCTATGATAAATAGGTTAGGGAAACTAAGAAAACATTATAACAATAGTAGTCCTTTGTCCCAACTCAATATTTTTAGTCTCCTTTTCTTTCTATAGCATTTTCTGTTGTTAGCTTTCCCAGATAGAAAGTAAGTAACCTCATCCGCATCAGCGAACTGGCATTCTGTATGATTCCTAATTTCTTCTTGGGGAAAGTCATTGGGCCTCCAGAGTGCCAAGGCTGTCACCCTTCCCCAACATGAAAAAGAACGTTTGGAAGAAAAGCAGCTCCAGGGGCAAGCTATGCAGGCCTGCGTGTCTGTCTCCCTGTGAAGTAAGTGCAGTTACAAAACAACGAATGTGCTCAGGTACAAATTTGGCATCAGAGGGGATAAGGTAACCTAACCGGGGTACATTCTCCAAAACGGGTGCTCAACAGAGAGATTTGTTAGGATGCGCTAGTAGGAGAGCCTGCCCGACTCCCGCCATGATTACTCCTCATATGGCCGAGGGCTGCATCGTGCAGAGTGAACAGGTGCCAGGGGGAAACAGAGAAAAGGGGGACGTGGAGGACACGTGCGGACAGGAATGGTAATTCCAGCCAAGCGAGCCAGCACCTTGGCCCTCATCGGGGAATTCGTGGCAACTAGGCAGAGGAGACTCCTCCAGGCTGTTTCTGACAGATCCGTTGCCGCCTGCCGGCAGAGATGTGTTGCTGGATTCGGAAGTGCCTCGGAGGGAAAAGTTTCAGACAAAGGTGGGGGTGGGGAGCAACAAGAAGTCAAAGATTCGAGAGCACCAAGGGACAAGTGACAAGAATGTTTACTGCCCATTAAATTCATTTTTACCTCCATTTAGGATGGAGTCATTTTTTCCCCTCAGTTTTATCTGGAAGTGCAGTTGTTCTTACAAAATACATGTATGTCCCATTTTACTGTAAGTGGTTGCATCGTCTGAACCAGACTCACTCCAATGTCGCTGACCATTGACAGAAATGCCATCTCTCAGTGGAAAGAAGGGCAGAGCTATGGTGCTTGGTTCACATCTCAAAATTGAGATGCATCAGAATCAAACTGATGGCACACAATGAATCCATGTGTCATTTAGGCAGACGATTGTGACACTTGTCGTCTAGGCCACCCACACATCTTAGAGTGGGGCCAGTAGGTGACAGAGTCCTGGGGACCCGTGGGCTTTGAGAATTATTTCCTGCACTGAACTCCCAACAGATCATATCTTTATCATGTCAGTGACCTAAAGGAACCGGGACCAGATGTATATCCATCATTAAAAGCAACAGGACAAGTAATTTACTAAAACCATTTAAGGTGACTTTAGCAGTTGCATTTTTCCTCAAAAACTACATGACATCCTGACAGTGGTGAGAAACACCTTCGCAAGCTATTATAACTTATTAATGACTTCCTCACCTATTTAAAAAAAAGCATCAGTCCTGAAATTAAATTTTTGCAGTCTGGATTTAACCTTCCAGATTTTCCCTTTCGCACATCTCATGTGATTCCTAAGAAAATTCAGTGGAAACAGAATTGACGGTGTGCTAACAATAAGCAGTCTTGCCTAAGGACATCTGTCATTTCAAAAGTCACGCACAAAACCTCTCTCAAATATTCAGTGGTTATCCTAGTTTTATCTCTTCATAAGCACTTCAGAACCTCTGACGCCTCTGTGGTTTTCCCCATCAAGTAAAGGGCGCTGCTCAACAGATTTTTAATGGATTGTGGCTGGCCAGGGAATTGAATCCCCGCAGAAAGAAACGTGGATTCACCATTTCCTACATCTGAAGCAATCCAAGTTAAAAGCCTGAAACAGAGCAACCAGGTCTGGAGCTACTGGGAAAAATAAACTAGTTCATCAGGTATCGTTATTTCAGAACGGATGCGAGGTTTGTCCTTGGTGAATCCAGGCTACAGTTTTAACTGACTTGAAAGAAAACTGAGACGTGCCAACACTTACCCCATTGCCCTATTTTTAAATGTGCCTAAAGCAACTTTGCTTTTCAAAAACTTCTCTTTACGGGTTTCTCAACTTGAGAATATGCCAGTTTCATGTACTTCATTTGTTAAAACAAACCAACATTTACATAATGAAAATAATAATGACTGCAGTGGGATAAAATAAAACCCATCAGATACGCTAGAATATGAGTTCTTAATGATACCAAACAAAAAGAAAAAATAGATTTGACTCTCTTCAGGGGATGCTAGGCAACTAACTCACTACCCTGAAAATTAGTAAATAAGGAGAAAGAAGAAAACATCTATCCTGCTTTGCCTGTGAAAACTGTTTCCTTTGGGAAACCAAACAGGGGGGAGGGGCCTTCTTCTTTAGAGCAGCATGCCTGCCAATCAATGCATGAGGAATGGGGGAGTAAAAGAGAACATCACCTAATGAAACACTGGGTCTAGGCAACAATCATCCAGGGAACCCACCAGTCCATGGAACCACAGAAGGAGACCCGAGACGTCTGCTGATGGAAGGGCAAAATTTGCCCATGAATAATTCCTTGCAAAAATTCCATCTGAATTTTACCCAGTCTCAAGATCTAACTGCCAAATTCCAAGAAATATAGAGAACAGATGGGTAGCACTGAGGAGGGGAGCACTTAGAGTCTCAAATTCGTGATGTCATCTACAAATGCATAATGTGGAAAACTACCAGGATAAAGGGTTTGGTTTCTTCAACAGATCAACTGCAGGAGTTAAAAAAAAGAACAAGAGGAGGGGGAAGCTATAGATTAGACAAGATTTATATGATGAATCAACTCGTGCAACACACAGACCTTTTATGAATCCTTATTCAAACAAGCAAACAATTTTTAAAAAGGGAATGGGAGAAATTCTAATACAGAGTGGATGTTTGATGATATTAAGAAGTCATTTCTTATAATGGCATTAATTACTAAAAAGAGAGACTGTATCTCCTTTGTAGCTATACTGAAATGTTTCTATGTCAAATGATACAATATGTGGGATTCACTTCAGACTAATCAAGTGGTGGTGGGAGGGGAGAGGTATAGATGAAACAGAACGGATGGAGCACGAGCTAATGACTTTTGCAATTAAATAATGGGTATACGAATGCTCATTATATTAGTTTTATATTTACTTGAAATTTTTCATAATTAAAATTTCCAAATTCAAGGAAGAAAGGAAGGAGGGAGAGGAAGGAAGGAAGGAAACAGTAAAAAAGAGAGAGAGAGGAAGGGGGAGAGGAATAAATGAGTGAGTCATATAAACCATACAAAAAGCACAATCAATATTCCCCACCAACAAGCGTTCATGACATTAAGAAAGTTCTTTTTGATAGCAATTTCTGTAGAAAAAGATAAAACTAGATTTTAAAAAAGAGAAAACTATAATTGGATATCTGTAGTTCACAGCAGAACAAAGAGGTAGTAATCTAGAATTGTACCCCAGTCAAAGAAATCTGATAATCTCTACCGCCAGGCAACTTCAAATCCACTTGTCATTGGAATGTTAAAAAACAACCCAGACAAATATAGATCTAAGGGCATACCTGAGGCCAATACATCCACAATAAAGGCAAAAATTGTAAGCACAAAATTTTAAACCAAATACAATAATCTAGGATGCTCTTTTATTTAAAAAGTTAAAATATACATAGTAAAATATTAGAAATGTAGTATCAAAACTTAAAAAATTAAAAATAAAAGAACCTATCTTTTCTTAGAGTCTGAAATGCTATGAAGGGAAAGACAGTTAATCACAGCTGAGAAGCTGGGCTTTTCATTTTTCAGCAGTCACACCTGACTTTGTGGCTACCTATTGGAAAGTTACGGGAAAATAGTCTGAAGCTCCTTGAGCAATGAGGACTGGGGTGGGATGGGAGCCACGCAGTGAAGAAGTAGGTACACCTAAGCCAGCAGGCTTTTGGTTCAAGAAGCCAGATGGCTGGCACCAAGACAGAGACACACCGAAAAAGCAGGCGTTGAGGCCAGCCCTAGCTGGAGTGTAGCAGGTGACCATGGCGGTACCTTGCTTTCCCCAGCAACAGACATGTCAGTTTAATACATCCTGGCAGCTAAGAGAGAGAGAGAGAACATTCTGCCAGAGCTGGAATACTAGACCCAGACCAAGTACAGGACGATGGTTATGAATGGGCTTTGGTTATGAATGATCAACCTGGGAGGAGCGGTTGATCAAGAAGTCAGGAAGCATTCTACATGCAACCAGAGAGAAAGGGTTTGACCTGCAGAATTCTCAGAGTCAAAGTTTTGAAGGAGCATGGTTACAGGGGCCCTGCTGGAGAGGCTGGCTTTGCCTTTTAGGGATAATTCTAGGCAAGAATCCTGAACACAGTGAGTCAGGGTTTTCACAGGCTCTGGCCACCTAGGATGAGAACATCTAAGAAGCTCCACAGAACGTGAAGAGCCAAGCCCCTGGAAACAGAGCACCTGTACAGAAGTTTCCCTGTTTTAAGTCTAGCGTGCTCTCTTCTCTGTCCCACACACCGAAATGGGTCTGACTGTTCGCACTCCCTCCCTGGCAATCTCTCCCTCACACCCAGAGCCATGCATACCTTTTCTTTCCTTCTTTTTTCTTTCTCCCCTTCTCACCTTTTTTCTGGCTTGCCAGATTTGCTTCTCCAGTTCCTCAGGTATCATTTTACCTCTAGGAGACATAGATTTGAGACTTTCAGTTATGTTTAGCAGCGAGCACGCTTTGGCACTGCTTTTTTTAAAGTATGAAGTTCCCCCTCCGCCCACTGGGCTTCCGGATCCTGTCCCCATTACCTTCCATCTGTTTCCACAAAGCAGATATTCTCAGTACCAATCCCAAGAAAGGAGGCCGCCTTCTTCATGGAGTAGTGACACTAAATTCAAAGGGACAAGGGGGAAGAAAGAGACATGAATACACAGCAGGAAAAACTAGTGCTTATATCTAAATGGATGTAAGTTATACGGCTGAGCCCAGTCTTTAAAACATTATCACGTAAAAGAAAAAAAGTAATTTAGTTGCGCTCTTTAGTACAGTAGTTGAGAACAGTGACTTCAGTTGGAGTCAGAAAGACCAGGATTTAATTCCAAGTTTTCCCTATTACAGCTATGGAAAGTTGAACAAACCATGTATGCTCTCTAATCCTCAATTTGCTAATTTACAACGTGGGCATGTCAACGTCCATGCCTTCTTTGTCATAGAATTAAATGCATAAATATATGGCCCTGGCAAGTGTGGTTTAGTTGGTTGGAGTGTTGTCCCATAGACCAAAAGGTTGCAGGTTCGATTCCCAGTCAGAGCACATGCCTGGGTCGTGGGTTTGGTCACTGGTTGGGACGCATGCGAAAAGCAGCGATCAGTGTTTCTCTCTCACACTGGTCTCTCTCTCCCTCCCTCTCTCTCTCTCCCTCCCTTCCTCTCTCTGTAAACTCAATGAGCATGTCCTTTGGTTTGTATAAAAGAAAAGTGGGTTAATATATGCAAAGGGCTTAGCACAGAGCCTGGCGTATGGAACAGACTTCCATAGATGGAAGCTATTGTTTTCTGTTCCACTGAGGATATTTCTCTTCATGCTACTAATAAGACTCAGTAAAACCCTCTCAGGAGTGAGCGAGACTCTCAAAAGTTATAATCACAAATCACGGGAGAATTTCATTATTTTCAAAAGCAAACAATGGGTTATAAATGTTGGTTTGACACTTGACTGATCTTGTTTAATATGGAATGTAAGACTGAAATTAAACACACAGGAATGTGGCTTAAAATCATAACAAAAGTAGTCATAATTTACAGACACATTACATTATGCAGCCCCGGCACAAATGAGGCTAATGGCTCTGGAATTAGGTCTCATCTATTTCTTATTGGAAAAAGTAGTATATTCTTTAGATTGTTGGGCCTTTTTACCCTACTCTATAGAGCCTATAAAATAATTAGCATTCAAACATTGGAGATGTCAGTCTTTACACATTAGTGTGGACAGGTGGTCAATTAATTCTTTTTCATGCCAGAAAAATGAAGGTGCTAAAGGACATTATTGTACCAAAAAAAAACCTTCGTAATTTAATTTGTAGGTATGAATACATTAAAAGAGTAGTCGTGCCTTCACACTTAACTTGATATATTCCCTCAAATGTGGTAATTTTTTCTTCTTTTGTCAAGAGAGGTTATTGGAAGCTTTCTCTTTTTTTAACTCTGTAAAAATAAATGTGGATGTAACACCATCAGGAAAAATGTAGGCATCTCAAATAATTAATTTCCGAATAGCAAATAGAACCCATCCAAAACGCCTAGAGGGTGCATTCGTCTCCGGTTTCTGCGAGAACACGTGCATACCGAGGGGTAATAATGTGCACAAGAATGTAGTTAATTCTCTCCCTGCCACATCAGCTCACCATAGCTAAGGTAACAAAGCTAAGGCCAATTATTTCTCACCAGAGGCCCGGGCTCAAGCCACCAAACAGCTGTGGATTTCATAATAATAAATAGTAACCTATCCCACCGACAACTGCCAATAAGAAAAATCACATTGCTTTGCCCTTAGAAACAGCAAAAATATCTCCAACCGATAGGTGTGAGAAATTAAACACTGGTAATCAGAACAACAATAGCTTCAGTGGAGGCATCTTTGGGTACCCGAGGGCAAATGTCAATCTCAAATGCATAGAGCAGATTAAAAACAGTCTGCAAAACTGAAGTCTGGCCATCTGAAAGCATCAGAGGGAGAAATGAGCCCCGGAAGGGGAAAAAGGAAAAAAAAAAAGAGGGCAAGGCTTCAGACATGCTGAGTGATTTCAGGGAAAGGAAAACCTAGACGGCTGGAGTTCAGCAGTAACAGACGCATGTTGAAACAAACCGTGGCTGCCCCCATCGCTGGCAGAAGAGAAGTCAGCCGTCTGAAGTTCCAATCCCAATCTCCCCCTGGGTTCATTTGTCTACAGAAGATGTAAAAACCTCAGCAGGTGCTCACTTCTACAAAGTTAAAACAGCAAGCGCCCACATGAAAGACACACTGCACTCAAGTTTTCCTTTCCCGTTCCAGCAGGGATTTCCTTGCTGTGACCTTGGATTTCTCAATGAAGCACTGCTTCCCCCTCCTGTAGATGGTGTTCCAGATGCTTAGACTCTCTCTAGTGCCGTTTAGTTCGATGCTCGAATTGGCTCTGGGTGTTGTGGAGAGCAAGGTATGTGCATATTCTATATTAGGGAATGAAGAAAAACAGTATTTCTCCAAGAGCACACAGCCGGTTCAAGTCCTCAAGCAGCTGAGCCCTTGGCCAGGTGGACTACTCTGGGCTAGGCTGAAGCACCTGCTTGCCTGTGAAGAACACCTGCAATAACCACCAAACCCATGTCAGTCTTGCCCAGAGAGCAAGGCCAGGTGTAGGGTGAGTAAATGAGGCACCTCAGGTGCAAAATCTAAGGCAGCACAAGCACCCTAGTGTCTCACTCACCTCACCCCAGCCTCCAGCGTGCTAGAGGGCAGCAAGCACAATTGATCGCTGGCCTGGGAACAAAAAGAGTTTCTTTTCTCCCCTATTTAGTGGCAAATGAATACTACCTCGTGTTGATTCCCCAAATGATGTGAATGACAAACCTAGGATTTCTGTAAATTTAGGGAATTCACAGGTAACTGCTAATCCAGCCACACATTATTATTGTTATTACTTTTCCCCTCAAACCCCCTTCTCTTTGGTTCCCGTTTAGCCTGGAGAGGCTACTTTGTATATGTTCACAGTGTAGGGGGCTCCGTCATGAATTATAGTCAGAACCTGAAGTATGCAAACTGCCTTAAGTGGTGGGTGGGTACATATATTCTGCATTTGAAAGTCCAAGGCAGAGATGAAGTAATTATCCCAGTCAATCTGGAGCAGAACAAAAACTGGGAAAGCAAAACCACCTAATGAGCAATACAAGAAAATAACCGCATGGCCATGTACCAACATCTAAAAGAAAACAAGGGAGGAATAGCAAAAAGATTAACGTTAGGGTTCAAAACCATTTAGGAAACACGGCCTTCTTTAATTCTTTATTTTTAACTAAATAATGAATTGATCTGTTGTAACAAATGGTGAAGGTGGTCATAAAATATGGATAAAATAATGCAAATGCTATGACCAGTGTCTCTTTGGCAGAACAGGGGGAGGAATGAGCTACACAGTGGAGTCTGGATGAGTGGGGTGAAAATACATGGTCAAGGCTATAGTGTGTTTGAAGTTACGGCATTTTTCTGTGGAATTCACATTACTATGTCAAAATTTATGTTTGTTATCCCTTTCCCCCAGTGTGATGGTATTGGTTTAGATTAGGTCCTGATGGTAAGACTCTCACAGAATAGTGTCTTCTAAGAGGAGGAAGATGGAGAGATTGTACTCTGTCCCCAAGCACAGAGAGAGAAAAGGCCATGTGAGCACACAGTAGTCTACAAGTCAGGAAGTGGGCTCTCACGGGACCCTGAATCAGCAACTTGTTCTTGGCCTTCCCAGCCTCTAGAGCTGTGAGAAATAAATGTCTGCTGTTTAAGCCACCTCCTCCATGATATTATGTTGTGCCAGCCCAAGCAGACGAAAACACACATCTAGTTCTTGGATGTATGGCTTCTCCTTCTGCTGGCCTGTTGGCCAAGGCATACATTTTGCCTCTTTTTGCATCCGTATCTCCCCCAGAGACTAAACAAACAGACAAAAATACTTAGTTCTGGTTTCATAACTGTATGAGGTTTCAATTTATTCCCACTCCCAATTTTCCAGACTTCTATGGAATTTCTTACCCCTTTCCGGGGCAATTGTTCTAGCGAGTTTCAAATCAAATGAAAAGGAAAAAGGCCTTTGCCAGGTAAAGGCATTGAGCTGATACAGGGGATCCTATTTAACCAGCTTACCTAAGCATGGAAATAGGAATTCAAATGCAGGAAGGACTTTGCAATTCTGATATGCGAGGGTTCCTCAAACTGAAATACCAAGAGTTGGAAGCCAGGGAGGAAAACTCAACTCCATGATAATCCCAAATAACCAAGTATTTTTCCCAGATGTCCATATTCCCAAATATTCTTCTCTTGCTATAGAAACAATGTCTCGTGTAGAAGGGCCTTGGGATGGCTGAGTGAAGAATCTCAGACTAGAAGATCCTCCCAGGCGCCTCCCAGCACTCAATGCCCACTGTGCACTTAGCACTGAAGGTCGGACAGGAAAGGAGGAAAATGTGGGCGTGGTCAGGTGTTCTTCCAGTGTAGACCTCTGTGTTCAATTGGTCTTTCTACAATAATTACATAGCTTTTGCTCTTGAGGGAAAATAGCAGATACAGGGAAGCCCAGCTGGAAATAACGGAGAATTTTCAGATTTTCTGGCCTCATGTGTTTGACAGGACACCTGGGATGACTGCAGAAGGTACAGACGCTACATTCTACCTGCCAGGAATGTGGGGAAGAAGCTTCGGTGGAATGGACAAAGGCACACAATGGAATCACACAAAAATAGAAAAGGAAAAAACAATCTCTTCCAGATAAGACGGCATCTAAATTGTGGCACCTATTCTGTCCACATAATTATAGCTGGATTATTCTTCTCCTCCTAATAATAGCTGATATCTTTGTCTATCTTGTATATGCTAGATGCTACTTTACATGCATTAACTCATTCAATCTTTGCAACAGCCCACTAATCGGCGACTACCAAGCCCGTGTGGCCATTGGGTTGCTTTAATGGCCCAAATTGTTCACTGCTCCCTGTGTTCATACCCTTTGCCAGATGTTTTTGCAGCAAGTCTCCTTAAGAGATAGAACATTTTCTGATTTCTTGGATCTGGGTTCCTAGAGGTGACTTAGTTTGCCAAGAAAATGGGGGAGACATGACAAAGTGCCAGTTCTGAGCCTAGAACTCAGGCATCCCAGTCAGCTTCCATGCTGTTTCTCCCCTGCACCATTGCCACAAGAACACACCTAGACCAGCTTGCAGGAGGGTGAGAGACCATGGAGCAGAGAAGGCTCACTAGAGTCAACCAAGCCAAGGCACTCCTGGATCAGCCATTGGCCAGCCAACGTCCACATAGGTAAGGGAGCCCAGCAGGAGTAGCTGTACTGCCTAGCTTGTCCCAACACTTATAAGCAATAATATATATGGTTCTACACCACTCGGTTTTGGGATAATGTATTGCATACTAGGGCCAACTGCTCTGCTCAGTTTTGCAAATTAGGAAACTAAGACTCAGAGGAGTTAATCAACTTACCCAAGGTCATTCAGATAGTAAGTAGTAAAGACAGGAAATGAATCCAGGAAGCCTAGTTCAAAGCCAATGCACCTACCAGGCCCCCTTACTTCAGTGAAGAGTAAAATGTGTTAGGAGATTATGGCAACATCCAATTATCTGTGTGTGTGTGTATGACAGAGACAAAGGGAAAGAGAGAGATGTCCATTATTATTGAATATGTCCTTTTCTTCTCGAAGAGTCCTTGCATTCGTCACTCAAAGCAATCAATTTGAAAAGGAAATATGAGTAGATGACATAGCTGAGATCACTATCGATCATCCAAGTTCTAATAAATGAGATATCCGAAGAAGAGGTGCACAGAAAGAGATAGCACTTTGAAAGGAAACGTTCTCTTTTCCTAAAGAAAATATATAGACCATACATTTTAAATAAAGGTGATGTACAAAATTGGGTGGCTAATATCAAACCCATCGGAATTTCGTTCGGAATGAAATACGATGTTATACCTAGTCACACACAGAGAGGAGAAGAGCACATCAGGAATCCACAGACAAACAAGCCCTCTTACATAATGCATGCCCAGAAAATTTATACCTGCTATCAAACATAATTTTTTACCTCTGCAGATGTGAAAAGGATTAATCTCGGCAACCCGGACAGCCCTTTTTCCTTAATATCTGGACAATATTTGTATCTAGCTAAATTCATGGCATACATATTGGACACTGAGCCACCTGCAAAGACAAAATTGAAATGGCATATTTATAGCATGAAGTTATAGCTCCCTAAGTGCTGACTACAGTGGAAAGCACAACTGGCTGTGGCTACGCTGCTCTGATGACAAATCGCTGTGGAAGTCATCTACACACCACACCACCTACCCCACTGCTCTTACACACTTCCTAGTCTCTAATTCCTGCAGCTTCCCGTCTCAGCACAGCGGGAAGTGTTGGTCTGTTCTCTTACTCCAGATTTTTTCCTAACTAGAAGTTTCAACCTATGAGCTCTGCACCCAAGTCTCTGTGGTTAATAATACTAATTTTGTCTGTCGCTTGATCAATAAAATGACGATCCATGCTCATCTCTGCTTCCCAAAAAAAATGATTGGAGGATAAATAAAATATGATTTAGGAAGCTTCACAGGTAAAATTGATCTAAAAACCTGAAAACTTTATTAGAGCCCTTCCAATTCCCAACAGCAGGAACATTCATTTGTGTTAAGTATAAAACCTAAATTGTAGATAACTCAGTTGTTTAGCATTTATGTCATTTATTTTGCATTTATGTGAAATATTACCACTCTGGAAAATGGCACAAGCTGAAGTCTCCCTCAGTGGCATTATTAATTTCCAACTTTTTGTAATGTATAAATCTGTAAGGAGTTGTCCTTCATTTAACACATGGATACATTTTTAGATGCTTGTAATGGAAGGGAGATGGCAGTAACTAATTGTACTTACCTGGGTTAAATATTCCATCCCCTTCTTTCCAGCCAATAAATTCAATCATTTTCTTCAGAACCGCTTCTTCCACTAACAGAAACACTGGGGACACCTCATATGTATAACTGGATAGATATAAAAAATACTTCACTTCTATGACTAAAGTCAAACCAACCCTTTGGTGTCCCACGAAATGCACAAAGAGTTTTATTAAACCAAGTGGCTGTTGAAGTGTAGGTAGAGTCTTTGGAAATGTATCCATTGGAAATAGAGAAACACACAATCAGTGATAGAGCTAGTTGTTGTTATTTGAACAGAGGTGGCCTTAGGGATACGCAAGCTACTGCAGCAGTCTTAATTTACAGAAAAGCTTCAAGTCCATTGGGAGAGAGAAAAGCGGTGTATCTGGATTCTTTGCATTGGTCATGAGCAGTAACCATTTCACTCTTTAGATGATGCTTTGGATGCTGGCTAAAGAAAAACCATTGTCATGGTAACCAGGTTTTATTAGGTTTCTTCTGTGTACACTGACAATCAGCTCCAGATATCCTACATGGAAATGACCCATCCTGGATGAGAGCTTCCTCCACCATACTCTTGTGTTTGTACAAGTGGGAACTAGTTTGTGGGACATGTCTTACTATGGGATATTTTTACTGCAAAGCACTACCCAGATCCCCTGTCAATGAAGGATTTGTTGCTTCAGGCTGGAAGGTTGTACTCAGAGAGCATTGCTAATTTAACCTCTTTAGGAATTTCCTCAGCGGCAGGGAGCCACCTTCCCTAAGGTCAAATCCTTCCCTGCCATGGCCTCCACCTGATAACTGATCCAGCTGGAGGTGTAAAGGCTTGGCCTTGCAGGCCGACTCTAGACCAACCTACCAGGCCACTGAAGCTCCAGAGACCCCAGGGGGTCAGCCTGGATCATTGAGCCCGCAGGGCAGCTTGACTCCCATTGCTGACCACATCTGTTTCCTTCCCCTCCTGTCACCCATGATCCCAAGGGTATTCCTCAATAAACACCTTGCTCACAGATTCCATCTAGAGCAACTACCCAGGGAGCCCTGCCTGGGGCAGTTACCATGTCCAGGTTTGTGGTGTCTGAGCCTCTTCTTTCTCCAAATAACTTGAGGGTGACTAAATATCTACAACCTCTTTTAACTATTAAGTGATTACATTAAATTGTGTGTGTGTGTGTTTGTATATATACACACTCTAAATATGTAAACTAAGCAGATACATTTAGATTTATAGTCACAGAATTTAATGCAATTATTTTAACATCTGGAAGGGAAAACTTTGGGAAGGAGAAAAACAAAACACCTAAATGTATCACCTCCCTGTGTGTCATTTTCCAAGCAATCTAAGTTCTATTTTTCAACCATGTTAGGAAACCGGTTTACTCATATCAAAACTATTTTAAAAAGTATGTACGTTTATGTGTACCTACAAATGTAAGTGAAATAATCATTCACTTTTTTTGTAAGAAAAACAAATTAGTATTAAACCTATCTTTGAAAACTAGCTCAACTGGCCACCTGGAAACACGCATTTGAGTTTGCAGTGACTTTGAGATGCCTTTGAGGTGGAGGAGAGGGCAACATGGGATGATCTCCTGGCTTGGTCGTATTTTGAGCAGACTACTCAGCTGAACAGCAATTTAATATTTCAAAAACCTCTAAAGATTTCAGCTGAAAGAACTCGGATGAGACATTAGAAAGCCCAGGACGTCCAAGGAAAGGCTCGCAGAGTTGTGTACTTTTACTGCCTCTTCTGACTCATCTACCACTTTAACTCTTCTACCCATTGTAACCCATGTCCCACATCACTCCACCAAAAAAACAAAATCTCCAGTGGCACCCATGTTGCTAATCCAGGGGTCATGTCTTAGTCTTTGTCTTAGTTTTAAATACTCAGCAACACGTGACTCTAGACGCACTCTCCTCCCTGGCTCCCAAGCTTTCCTGCTCGATCTCCTTCTCTCCCCACTGCAGGCTGATCTTCCTCCTTCCTCCTCACTGTGGAACAGCAGATGTCCTCAAGGCCCAACCCTAAGCCCTCCTCTCTCCTCATTCTATACTCTGTCCCGCAGGCTGCACTTCTCCATCTCCTGCTTTGTTGTTATTTTTAAAGCATATCCATCCTTCTTGTTAAAATTATTTGTTAAACACCCCCACAGAAAATCAGATTGAATTGATCTGGTTTGGGACCTAGGCTTCTTCTTCTTCTTCTTTTTTTTTTAAGTTCCCAGGTTGAATCTAATGAGCAGAAAGGGTTGAGAATCACTGATTTAAGGAAGCTCGTTCTTGACCGCTGTTTCAATTATCATCATTCACCAATAACTCCTAAATTTACTCTTTTCATATAGATATCAGAATGTCAGTCCCATATAACTCTCATCTTGGTAGTATACACTCAGATATCTCAAAGTCACTGCACACTTAAATGCTCACAATTGAAAACTGAATTCTTGCTCTTGCCTTTTTCACTCTGTACTTGAAAACGTGTCTCCTCTTCCGATGCTTCTTATCTCAGTGAATGACACGACCATCAACCAAGCCAGGGAAGCCAGAAATGCAGGTGTCTTCTCATAAACCTCCCTCATTTCATTTCAGTCCTTTCTGTTTTCTCTTCTAAACACAGTTTTTTTTTTTGTCTCCCTACCACTATTCATCTAAGTCTGAACTATTATCATCTCTCATCTGGCTAAGGTAATGCCCTCTTACTTGGTCCCGTCCAGTCCTCTCTCCATATTTCCCATGATATTTTCCATATGAAAATGGCACCTAATAATTTAGAAAACCTCAATGGCCTTTCATGGTACTTAGAATAACTCACATGCGTGCCCCTCTGGGTCCTACAGGCCTGGCTCCTATTTATCTCTCCAATCTCATCTTTTCATTACACTCTCCATAGTTCTCTCAGCTACACCCACACTGACCTTTCAGTTTATAGCATGTGTTATGCTGTCCCCCTGCCGCAGGGCCTTTGTATGTGCTGTTCTTTCTGTTTAGAACTCATCTCTCCTGTTTTCTCACCGTTAACTTTTACTCACCCTTCAGCTCTTAGCTACAACTTCCTCTGAGAAGTCTTCCTAGAGCTCGCACTGGGAAAAATTGTCCCAGTTATATTTATAGAATCATGCACCTCTCCTTCACACAAAAATTGTAATTTTATATTAATTCATGTGCATATTTTGATTAATTTTCATGGAGCTCTCTATATCACTAGATTTTTTGCTTCACGAAGGAAAAGTCGAGATTTATTTTTATACTCAAAGTATCATTCCAGTACTTAGCACAGACGTGGTATTTCATGCTGGAATAAATTAAATGTGGCTTACTCAGTGTTCTAGCTGTTAAGTGGAGAAAACGCCTGCCTTTCCCTCTCCCAGCACCACTGTCAAATCAAACAGCTCTTTGACTACTACCGTCACAAGACTACTCCATTATTTGTGATGACATTGCACAAATGAAACCATTAACTAGAAATTCATGAAATAAAATCGCATCTACTTAGAAAACGTCTCTAATCCATGTTTAGTGTAGAGTTCCAGTATAATGATACTTACACACTTGGATTTAATGCTTCTGTCATAAATCGGGCCACCAAGGAGTAATAATCAAGTCCAGCATATAACTGGTTGAAAAATCTTGGGTGGTCTGTAAATTTAAAGAATATTTATTTACACAGCAATAAAAAAAAACCTATCAATACCATATAGCAATTAACATAAATAAATGTTTTAGATCACAAAAGGGGCTGGACACACAAAAAAGTATAGATTGCATAATTCCACTTATATGACATTTCCTACCAGGCAGAGCTGATCATTGGAGATGGCAGATAGAATTCTGGGTAACTTTGGGTAGGAGATGCTGACTACAAAGGGTCTCGAGGAGCCTCTAGGGTGTTGAAATGGCCTTTATCTCCATCTGGGTGGTGGCTACTTATATACACATATGTACAAATTCATCAATTTGAGAATTTAAGATTTGTCCATTGTCATGAACGCAGATTATACCTCAATTATTAAAAACATTTAAAACCTAATCATGCACGAAGGAAACAAGTGCCATAGGCCCATCTCCTAGCCCTTCCACTGAGCAATAATGTGTTTCTGAGCAAAACTGGAGCGATCATTTACGAGCATTGGTTTGTCCGCTCCTTTCTTTCTACAGCCCTGACCCACACCAAACCCCTCCGGGTGTGGGTTATCTGAACACTGTGTGTACACGCATCAAATATCAAAGCCTGCTCGCTTCATCCTCTGACAATACTGATACTGACGCCTCTAAATGAGCATGTATTTCACTCACTAACAGGGTTCACTTCAGGCTACTGGCAACGAGTGGCCTTTTTATTTTCCAGATTGGACCATTTTCATACTGCAACTGGCATTATGTAGACGGAGTAAGACGTGACTCATTATGCAGCTTACATAAACTTTCTGATTCAACTCTTTTCCCAGGCAAGTTGCCTTTAAGACTCAAACAACTTCAGTTCCAACGTTCTATTTTTTCCCCTCCTATAAAAGGTTCCATAAAGGTCCTTGGTTTGACACAGTGTGAATATTCACACTGAACACCAGGCTAACGGGCTTGACATTCGCAACCACAGGCAGCCCAACACCACCCAGACAAAGACGCAGGACGTCTATTTCCCACTCTTCTGAGTATTTGGGAACCATTTCAGTGAGTGGCTTCTCATTACAACTTCCAGCTTTCAGTTTTAGCTTATTTTCCTTTCAACTAGGGGTTCGTGAAAAACAAAGTATCGAGAGAAAATGTCTTTTTTTAAATAAAACATGGAAAACTTCCCCTAATCTGGCAAAAGAAACCAGACATTACTACAAGTAATTTTAATAAGATTTTTTTTTTAGTTCTGTGTTAATTTATGATTGATTTCCATGGTAACATTATGGAAAATATCCAGTAAACTGAAAAATCTACTGCATAAATGTCATTCCACACTTCTGACATGCACTATAATATAAGATATGTATCTCTGCTTTTTAAATGCTAAATGAATTTTTGATACATACACTAGGCTTTCCCAAAGGAATTTAACCAATTATTTTTAGCCAGGATTTTATGATGTCCCTTCCACTAAATTGTGGTCAGTGTCAGAATGCACACAGCATAATGCCTGTATGGTCTTAAGACCAGATTACCTTTACATCACACTGAGAAACGCATATTTTAGGAAGTTATTCTCCTCCTTTTATAACCTGTTCCCTGGGTGTACATTAACAGTGGGTTGGAATAGATTCAGCACAAAACTGGTATCATGTTACCGCATTTACAAAGATCACAGCTGTTAAGCTTTATTGTGAAGCTATCACAGCATAAACTTACTATGTACGGTATTCATTTTATACCTCTGTAAACATTTTTTTTATCCTACTAGAGTTGATAAAATAATTTGTTAATTGCCAACTGCCCAAAGTTAACAAATATCTTCCAAATAAATCTATTCCTATTTATACTAAAGACATACTCTTGAACATTTTTTGCATATTCCATGGCCATCAAGATTTAAAATCCCTTACAAATTCCATAATCAAAATACCATTTGCCAGTTTGGACCAACATAAAAAAACGGTAAGCGGTGGTAATGATATATGGCCTGGATTATAAATGGATGATGAGGGTTGCCAAGGAGCAAATGATACTTATATATGACCAATAACACCGACAGTTTTGCTATCATTTTATTTTTGGCCTCTACAACAAATCTGTGATAAGGATTAATGGGCCATTTAAAAAATATCAGAACCGCTACATTTTGATCCAGGTTTCTCGTCCCATAAACACTATCCTACTCAGCTTTACCATGAGGTAAATACATGCTGAAGAACAAACATGTAAGAGCCTGTTATAGGTAACTATCAAGGAAATAACAAATTCGTACTGGTTTTGACACTGTAGCGTATGACATCCCGGCAGAGCTCCAACAGCCTGTGGTGCGGCTCCCCCGTGTCTCTCATCTCCAAATCAAGAAGTTGCTTCAGTTGTTCAGGAGGCTGCCATTCACACACCTGGAGGGTTAGCAGTGGAAAAGCTCACTGAGCACCCACGAGAGCCAAATACTGAACAAATGTTAGACGCTTCCAGACAAGTGGGAGAGACAGAGATTTATATGTACAACCATACTTGAGCATGGGAAGAGCTCTAACAGTAATGCAGAAGCAATGAAACAAATGAGGGGCCTCACCTTGGATTTGGAAGGCCGAAGATTTCCTGGAGGAACTGATATCTAGTTTGTTACAGAAAAGAGGAGAGGAGTGAACCAGGCAAAGATTAGGGGGTGGGGAAATGCAAGGGACATTCTAGGTGGAAGTAACAGAAATAACAAAGGCTGAAAAACTATAGAGGAGCTCATGGCACAAGGGAAGAAGGAAGTAAGTTTAATGTGGCCAGAAGGTGCAGTTTGAGGAAGGAAGAGGCAAGAATTAAGGTTGGAATAGCATCCTTCCCTGATAGTCTTGCTATCAATCTAGCATGCTCATTCCTCTTCTCAAATATTTCCAGTGGGTCCCAATATTCTTCAAAGTAAAGGCAAGGTCCATACAATGACCAAAAATGTTCTGTGCAATCTGCTTCCCCCCAGCAGTGTTTCCTTTCTATCCTCATCTAGCACTACTTTCCTTCTGGATGACTCTGCTCCGCCATCCTGGCCTCCTCGTTCTTAAATGCACCAGGCACGCTCCCACCTTAGTGTCTTTGCACTGGTTGGGCCCTCTCCCTGGAATACTCCTCCTCCAAATATCCTTACAGCTAACTTCCTCACTGCCATCACCACTCTCCTCAAATGTCACCTTCTCGGTGACAGCAGTCCTGATTCCCTTATTAAAAACCACAAGCTGCTCATCACCCTATCTCTGTCAACCTCCCCTAACTTTTCTGCTTTTCCTTCTCCATCAGCACTTAACACCTTCCAACATTTATTTTGTCCTACATCATCTCAATGAGAACAGACATCAGTCTGTTTGTTCACTGGTCCCAAATAACTAACACAGAGCCTGCCACCTAAGGGGATGTTCAGTAAAGCTGTGATGAATGAATAAATAAGCAAATGAATAAAGGCATAAAGAAATAAGCAAGACTCATGTCATGACAGGCTTTACGTGGCGTGTTGCAGAGCTTGAACTTGGCACTAGGGAAGCCATTGGAACGTTTTGAACAGGGGAATGACATGATCATATTTGTGTTCTGGACAACAGCTTTCCTTATTATATGGAGGTTCCATGTAAAATTGGAAATAAAGGTTACTGTAATAAATCAGTCAAGAGATGATTGGTAGGCTGGATGAGAATCGATACTATATGAATGAAGTATTTCTAGAGATATTTAAAATGCAGAATCAGTAGAATTTGGAAATCAATTTCACAGTCAGAATGAGCGAAAGAAATGACTAAGCATCATCCTGAGGTGTCTACTTGCATTCATGGGTTGACGGTGGTTCTGGGTGGGTTGAAAATGATGAGTTTTGAGGACATTTAGCCTAAAGACTCTCAGGCCCTCCAAAAGTGGTGTGGCCATGGGTCTGAAGTTCCTGTGAAAGATGAGGGAGAGAGAGGCATACACTGTGATATCTAACATGGTTGACACGGCTGAGAGAGAACCTACTACAAAGAGGAAAACATGTAGGATCTCACCCGAGCGATACCAACACCTAAGAAATGGGCACAGGGAGAGGGGCTCACGTGTGAGGTGGAGGGCACACTGAAGAGGCAGGCAGAATCCTAGAAGCGGTTCAAGCTATTAAGAACAAAAAGAATCTTCCTCACTGTCAAATCTTAGTGAGAAGCCAAATTAGATAAAGACTGAGAAGCGCTGAGTTATTGACAAGGAGGTGTTCTTGGCAAGAGCAGTTTGACTTAGAGGTAGGAGTGGAGGCCAGATTGCTGTGAAATGAGGGTGTAGGAGGTGAGGAGACGGAGGGAGGGAGGAAGGGAGGGACAGAGACGATTTTTACAAAGTTTGGCTGTGGAACGAAGGAGAGAGACAGGGGAGTAGTCAGGAAGTGAGAAGACTAAGCGGTGGGAGGTTGGGGGAAACAGGAGGAAATACCAAGTTGTCCGAGAGGTATGAAATTAAACTCTGATGTTAAGGCTACAATAGACAGAGGGAAATCAAAAGGAACTGAAACAATGAAGAGGAATAACTACTGATTCACACGACATGAGTGAATCTCAAATACATTTTGCTGAGGGAAACCAGCAAGAATCAAAGTGTTACTGGGGATATGATTCCATCTACCTGACATTCCGGAAGAGACAAAAACTACAGGGGTAGAAAATAGATCAGTGGCTGCCAGGGTCTCGAGTGGAGGGGAGGGTTTGACTGCAGCGGGGCACAGGAAAATTTTAAGGGCGGTGATGGAACTGTTCTATTGTATGTCTTGATTGTGGTGATAGTTACATGATTTCTCAAAACTCATAAGCAGTACACCAAAAACAGCAAATTTTACTGAGTGTAAATTATAATTCTTCTTTTTAAAGGCACTGAGAAAGCTTTTCTACCACAGAGGGTACTAGAATAATCATCTCATGAAGTGTAGAGATGTATAAGGAGGTCACCTTATTTTTTTATTTTTTAAATTAAATGTATGAGGGTGACATTGGTTAATAAAATGATACGGGATTCAAGGGCACAATTCTATGATACATTGCACAGTGTGCATCACCCAAAGTCAAATCTTCTTCCGTCACCCTGTATTTGACCCTTTATTTACCCTTTACTAACGCTCACCCCCCTCACCTTTTAATGGTACCCTGTTGGATGTCTGACAAAGTAGGCTAAGTTGTGGCATAAAAACTTCACCCCCTTCCGCCTTTAGATTTCCATCCGCATTCACATGGACAGCCTACACATCTATTGTACTGCGATTGACTGGTGGTTCCTTAATTGACAACTTAGGATCATAAGCCTCCCTTTCCCATTTTATCTCCCATTGGTTCCTTACATAAACAGTTCTTTATAGGCAAAAAGATCCCCTTACTACATTAAATGTATCTTGTTCTTTCACAGCTCTCTTTCCATATTTATCTTCCTGCTTTCTTCAACAGAGAGGCTGACTTCTCTCTGCCAATCAAAATCTCACTCAACCTTGACATTGCACATCAAAGCTCAACGTGCCCACTCCCCTGTGAGATCCCCAAAGTCAGCCCCAGTTACCCAGCATTTATCACATTCTTACTGGGACCCCCTATTCTCTTTTCAAATGAAAACTGACTCTTCTAATTAGATTATAAGTTCAGTTCAAAGCTGAGCCTTTATCTCATTTTTCTTTATATCCACCAGGGCCAAATATAATGCTGTACCCATAGCTAACACTCAGTTAATATTTAATGACTGAATAAAGGCCAATTTAAAAAAAAATCTTACAGAAGGGCAGTGTGCACCAAAGTAAAGCAGATGCATAATATTTCACAAGTACAGATAAGACCAGAAAATAGGCAATTATAAATATATAATCACAAAATATCTGTGATTTTTGCCTTGAACATAACTATTCAAAGTTCACTGGTCATTTCAATCTATTTTTTTGTTTTAGTTTTCCCAAATGCACATGATCAAAAATTCAGAATAAATTCCACTTCACAGTCAAAGTGTTTTCTTAAATGACATTTATTTCTGACTAACAAAATCGGTATAAAAGTCTCTCCTCTTTGTTGATGCACTTGTTGGTTACCCATTCCAATATAAAAGGTGAGCAATGTGAGAAAGGGTAATTTAGGGATTTAAGAGACATTTAGAGTAGTTAAAGGCACAGACTCTGTGGCCAGACTGCCTGGATTTTAGGACCAGCTCTGATGCTCACTAGCATGGGATCTTGGGCAAAGTACTTGACCTCTTTGTGTCTCACTCTTTTCCTCATCTCTAAACTGGAGTTAATAAATAGCACATTCATACCTCAGTACTCGCCGGCTTCAAAACTCATCCAACCCTGTACTCGTTACATTTTAACAAGAAAAAAATGCATCAGCACTCAGAGCTTGCTTACCACTCATCACACCTGCTAGAGCTTGTAAGAGTCACAATGCCACCCCACAAGAGAAGATCCTTCATCATTTGGTACTCATCGGTTTCGGCACTCATCATGAGTTCCGTAATGAGTTAACTACAAGTACCAAGGGAAGTACCAAGGTACCACTGTTTCTCTCTTGGGGCTTTTTAAGGATTAAATACACAAATACATATGGAGTAGTCCTTAGAACAAAATCTGGTGCCTCTTAAGTACGCTTTAGAGTAGATGTTATTAGTAGTAGTTCCCGTATCATTTTGAATCTGACTTTGAGCCTCAATTTGAAACCTAAAACTGTCATTGCTGCCAGTCAGAAGTCAGACTTAACAACCCAAGAGTTCTAACCTAAGCTCAGACAAGTTTCTGATAAAGACCCTCAGATAAGTTAAAATTTTTTTCACACCTTTTATAACTTCTGCTTGGTTTTTATTAGCTACAGAAAGAATGTGCACCAAAAAAAATGGAGAGCAAAGTATGTTTTAGAGAGTGTATAAATCAGACCATTAGGTTATTTATAGTCTATATTATTATCTGGGGCAGAAAGCTTCATGGACTTATATGCATAAGTTCTGGAGTCCTGGCCAATCTCCCCCCAGATAATGGCTGTTAAGAGTTAGCT
Organism: Desmodus rotundus; assembly: GCF_022682495.2. Classification (NCBI taxonomy): domain Eukaryota; kingdom Metazoa; phylum Chordata; class Mammalia; order Chiroptera; family Phyllostomidae; genus Desmodus; species Desmodus rotundus. Next base: position 119,623,261 of record NC_071394.1, read on the forward strand.
CTTCCAGGAAAGCATATATGGGAGTGGTGGGGGGTGGGCAGGAACAAGTGCAAACATTAGTATCTGGGCAGCCCCTTGAAACAAAGGTACGGAGGATATTAAAGTGTGTGCTTCCCATTTCTCTCACATGTAGCCATCCAGATTTGGGGGAAAGAAGACAAAAACACACAAAAAACTATCTTTCCCATTCCTGGGGTTTCTTACAGGCTTTTTTCTCTTACCTTCTCATTGACATCTGTAGCCTTCAAAACCACCTCTTCCATTATTAGCCTACAGGCCTCTTCAACAAATTTCTCCCTCGCTTTTGTATCTGTTGTAGGACCATTCAGTACGACCCCATCCATGAGAACAGCGTTCTTCTTAGTTGGAACCATCTCTTGTTGACCAATATCTCCTGGAAGTACACAAACAAATGGTGTTTGAGAGAGAATCTAATTAGACCACAGCAAAACAGAGGGTAAAAATGAATCACCATCCCAGCTTCAAATGGTAGGTTTTATTTTAATACTGGGCTGACCAAAACCTTCGTTTGTTTTTTTCCATAAGATGGCTCTAGTAGCACTTGGCTGTCTTTAATTTCATTTGAAACAATTTTGTTAGACTGTATTGTGACAGCTGTCACATCAGCAGGCATTTTAAAAAACTTATCAAAATTGGTGAATTTTAGTGTAGCCATTATAATATTGAAGATGGAAGAAAACATGCAACATTTTTGGCATATTATGCTTTATTACTTCAAGAAAGGTTAAAACACAACTGAAACAAAAAAATGATCTGTGCAGTGTATGGACAAGGTGCTGTGACTGATCGAACTTGTCAAACATGGTTTGTGAAGTTTCACGCTGGAGATTTCTAGCTGGATGATGCTCCGTGGTCCAGTAGACCAGCTGAAGTTGACAGAGATCAAATCAAGACATTAATGGAGAACAACCAATGTTATACCATACAGGAGATAACCAACATACTCAAAATATCCAAATCAATAAACTTATTGGTGAAAGTAAAAAATGTGCCTTTTATTTAACGGAAAGACCATACTGACTTTTTGGCCAACCCAATACATTTGCAGCATTGAAGCTGACAGTTTTTATACGGTGCCCAACAGTAGAGTTCGGGAAAGAAACTTCTATGCTCTCCATTCCTGCAACATCTCGTTTAGCATCAGAAAGTGTGCTGGAGCTCAAAAAATGTACATTCCACCCATTTCACTCACTCTTGCAAACACCTTTCAATCAAATGCACAAAAGATCTGGGTCTATTTCGTGAATGCACCCCCTTATAATTTTTACAGGGTTGCCATATGCTTCCTTTTAATAAGTTATTCCTAAAGAAGAAATAACAATATCGAAATGTCGCTCTTCTTTAGATTTTTAAGCTCACATTTATATGGCTGTCCCTATTATAGACGGTGTTTTGCCCCTGAGAGCCCCTCCTTAAATCTTCTCAGCCATTTCCTGCTGAAAGGGGATAAAAGAAAATGTGCAGAGTGATTGTTTGTGTAAACCACATTTAATGCCTTTAAACTTCTCCACTTTGCAGTTGGGGCAGAGGCACAGAAATGGAACAGGAGATTTTTAGGATGGCACAACGGCCAGTCAATGACTAAAGGTTAAAAAAAAGTCAGCATGTAAATTTATATCTGAGAATAAAATAATGTGGGTCACTTAATCCAGATACTCAACCAATATATGATACAAGCTTTAATTGTTTTTTCTTTTTCTGATTAGTATCTTTCTCCTCCTTATAATGTTCATGTTCACTTAGTTGTGGAAATTACAGAAATAATTTTTTAAAGTATTTTTCAGCACTGCATCCAGCACAGTGCCTTGCTTATAGTTTGTAAAACTACCTTAAATATGCTGATGGTCTAACTATATTTCAAATATTTTTATGCTTACTGAGGGCTCTAACAGTATTACCATTTATCATGCTTCAAGTCCATAGTCTCCTCAACGTTAAATGTTTTGATAAAATTCTGTGGTCTATAAACCCTTTAACTCTGTTGCTGGCAAACTCAAATGGCGTCCTCGGAGGAAGATGAACATCCCACAGGAACATTCCCCAACTTGGGAAAGATGGGATCTGCTGCAAGCGGTCCATGTTTTATCCTCCCACTGAAGGGTAAACCACCCAGAGCCCCAATGTTGAAGTTCAGTTCCAGCCTTCACTATCCCTTATCTTTCACTTGGAAGGATGCATTTAACATGATGTGGGATGAAATGCTGAAGCAATGGAATTGCACTTGTAGACAGAAATGCTCTACACCTAAAGGCACTTTCCTCCCCCCAGTTTTTAGGTCCTAAAAATAAACTGGAAAAGAGGGCAATTATTCAGGGAACCCTGGTTATGTCAGTAGGCAGTGCTATTACTAATCACCCAGAAAAAGTTAGGGTTTTTTTCTTTTTCCCTCATTAGTAGGATTTCAGGGTTTTATCACCCAGGGAATAGCAGCTGCTCTGTAGCCCTCTCAGATCAGAGCCTCTCTCTCTTTCTCTCTCTCTCTCTCCCTGCCTCTCTCTCACACACAGAGTAAAAAATGTCAAACACCCACTTTCAACCAGAATAGCAGGGAAATTGGAATTAAAATCATCTCTGTGTCCACAGCAATCAATTAAAGAAATGCCCATAAATCATATCTAGAAGAAAATACTATAATAATTGGGTACAGATTATTCCTCTTTTCTTGATAGATGTTTTATTTCTACTGCCAGACATGATCACATGACTCTTCCTCCCCCTGCATTTCCCAAATTAGAAAAGACCCTCTGGAGATTGTATAGTAGGTCAAGCTGTGATCTTTGGGGATGCATTCCCAGGACTTCCAATCCAACTGCTAGAGTTATAGTGGTTAAAAATAAAGTCTTTCAATTGAAAGAATCATCCCTGTTGCCAGAATATGACTGCTTTTCATTACACTCTTCCCTGACACCATCAAATGCTTAGTGCAAACCACCATCAAATGCTTAGATTAGTGGAGCAGCCTCCCAACTAACCTCCCAGTCTCCATCCACACCCTGCATGCCATGTCGACTACCCTCAAGACAGTAGTTCCTACGTTCCTTTGAAAAGATAAGTCATATCACATGGTGACTATTCTACTTAAACCACCAAATGGCCACTTAGCTCATTAAACCAGAAGTCCAAGTCCTTATAATGACCTGAAAGGCCCTAAATGAATCCCTTTCCCCATTATCTCTTGGACCTCAAACCTCATATCTTATTACTGTCCTCTGAGCTCTCACCACTTTGGCTTCTTTGATCTTCTGTGGATCTTTCCTTAAACATCAGCTTCTGAGCAAGCCCTAACATGATAACCCTACTTAAAACTGCAACCACTTCCATGGTTGGTGTGGCTCAGTGGATTGAACGCTGGCCTGCGAACCTAAAGGTCACTGGTTTGACTCCCATTCAGGGCATACACTGAGTGATGTTTCTCTCTCTCCCTCCCTTCCCCTCTATTAAATAAAAGAAGTCTACCAGCCAGTGATAATGCTCCCCTCCTCTGAGATGTCAGTGCGAGTTACTCAGTTATGAGCAGATGTAGGGATCTTTGCTAGGGATGGGGCAGATAAAGAACCCAATTCATGGGTGAGAGAAGAGACAGCAGGAACTGAAAGAAGAACCTAGGGGATGGGGTCAACTAGTCAAAACAGAGTCTATGGTCTCTGGATTATCACAGGACACATAGATGAGATTCTCTCACTTTCCTCTCTCCCCATTCATTTTACTGCTGCTACTCTCTTTTCTTATTTTGTAATTATTTGACTTCTAAGAGTAAGTCCATCACCAAGTCTCACTCCATGAACCATAATTCCAAATGTGAAAATCAGTCAATCCCTAAACACTTTGACTTCTGAATTTCTACCAGTTCCTCCACTCCATATCTTCCAAAACTCTACATAACCACAATTTTTGTTTTGTTCCAAGAGGTGTACAGCTCCCCTTTATTTAACAAATAATAAATTCAGCTTCAAATATTGTTTCAGATATTGAGAAGTAGCTTCTTCCTTTGACATGTAATTAAATGAATTAATACAAATAAAGACTTAAAATAGTGCCTGGTACATAGTGGGCACTCAATAAACGTTATTAATATTAACTACATAAAAATTACCTAATTCTAGTAGGCAATCAATATTTATTAAACACATAAATGAGTAAGAGCAAAGTGACATTTGCATGTGACAGTAAGTTATGACAGTAGAAAGGGAGATCTCCTCAGAGTTGTCAAATGACCAAGGTAATGAACTCTAGACCAAGTGGTGGGTTATCCAGTGGAAGAGTGGGAAGAGGGGCTGCAACAGTAGGGGATGTCCATGTGAAGAGAGCAGACCTTCCTGCCACAATGTCCAGGACACAAGATGACAGTCAAGCAGCTCAGCCCACACTGGGAGGGCACAGTTCAGCAGTTGGCATCAGTGGGCACTCAACACCTCTCTGAGGACTGACTGGTTGGCTATATAATTCTCTTGAAAGTCATCTTCTCTAACCCTTCCATACAATCCACGCTCTCTGATCCTGGTATAATACAACCTTCCTGTGCCTCAGTTTCCTTGTCTATTAAACAAGAGATAATCCAAGGAAAGTACATGGCTGGCTGCCAGAAAACTCTGGGAAAGACTGACTGAGTTCCAGATTCCTAAGTTGCTACCCAAAAGATTTTGTTCGAGTCTGGGGCCCAGAATCTCAAATCTGAGCAAGCACTCTAACATACACAATAGTATGGAGTACAGGGTGGGACAAAGTAGGTTTATAGTTGTATGTGAAACAGAGTTTATTCTTGTATTATTATTTATTCATTATTGTACTATTTTCCATACAAAGAACTGCAAACCTACTTTGGCCCCACCCTGTATACCAACATGCACGTGGCTTTAGGAATCACTGTTCTGGGTGACTCCAAGGTCATGTTAACCTGTGTCATATGTAAACAATATAGACATTTGAGGTTAAGGCTTAGGGTTATAGAAGAACTTGAGGCATCAGGGAAAACTGCTGAAGTAGCAGACTTGTCTTCTCTTTGAGTATCTGCAGTAATAAGTAATAACAACAACAACTTTAAAACTTCATCACTTCTTAAAGTAGCAACTCCACTGACAGTTGGAATGGTCACAAAGCTTCTCACAGTGATCTCATTTTGTGTCATTTCTACAGGCTTGTAAATGGGTGGACAAAGTGAGTCTCATTTCTCTTCCATAGGACTCTAATCCAAACATGCAAAGACTTTTACCAACTCTCACCTAAATATCTATTTTTGGTGTTTTGCCAGTTAAAACTACTCCAATTTCTTCAATGGTTTGTGATGCCCATGGTCAATGTCTGGGTCAGTTTACTTCTCTATTAAAAAATGAGGCATTGCACGAAACTCCAGGTTGGTCTCACCTGCTCTATATCCCTATTTCTCATGCTCTGGTCACCATATTCCATTAGGCAGGCTTCCATTAGCACCCTGGTTGACTCCAAAGCGTAAGCTTTGAAACTGGACAGATGCTGGCCCAAATTCTAACTGCTGCTGTGACCTTACCCATGTTACTTAATTTCTATGTGATCCAGATTTCTTATCTGGCAAAGAAGAAAAATAGCTTCATCTTTGGCATTGAGTCATTGGGAGGACTGAATATGACAATACACGAATGCTGCTGAGCAAAGTGCCAGGAACACCGTAAAAAACACAGCAAGTGGTAACTATTAATGTGACTCAGTCTGTATGAACTGTCTTTTGGCACCAGAATTACACTGTTGGCTCAGGTAAAGATTAGAATGAATTACCTTAGGTCTTTGTGAGAAAATCTGCCAGTAAGAGCCAAGCTTCCCATCCAAGGTTCTTATTGAGAGCAAACTAACAATAAGAACATAATTCTTGATTTCAAAGGACAGAAACGAGGAACAATGGATCAAAAAATGAGTCCAGGCATCTGGTTGGGAAAAGGCACTCTTTAAAAAACTTGTGCCAAAGAGACTGGAGACCCAGGGAATTTTATGGGTCAGGACCTAGAGAGCCCAATAGGACCATCCAAGATAGACATAAGAAGCAGAGCCTAGGAAAGAGGACTTTATTAATTAACAAGTTAATAAAGCCCTGGCAGGTGTGGCTCAGTTGGTTAGAGTAGAGCCCATGACTGAAGGATTGCAGGTTTGATCCCTGGTCTGGGTACATATGATCCCCAGGCCAGGCATGTGCAGAAGGCAATCGGTGTTTCTCTTTCACATCAATGTTCCTCTCTCTCCCTTCATCCCTCCCTAAAATCAATGAAAAAATGCCTTCAAGTGAAGGGAAAAATAAATAAAAATAAGTTCATAAGGACCTACTATGTGCCAAGCCTAGGAATAAAGAAAAATACACAGCACAGAGTTGCTGTTCTCAAATTTCTAAAAGCTTAAAAAGAGAATATTTAGGGAGCCGAGGGAAAAGGAAAATCAAGCTGCGCCAAAAAAAAAAAAAAAAAAAAAAAGCTTAAGAGACATTCCCCTGTTCTGGATTTTTCTGAGACACATGACTCTTCTAGGCTCAAAAGAGTCGATAACCTAATTTAGTTGATGTACCTGGTATTGACTGACTCATATATTATTTGCATCCACTTCACACTGGTCAGAATGGTCATAAACAAACCAACAAACAAGTGCTGGTGAGGTTGTGGAGAAAGAGAACCCCAAGAGCACTGTTGGTGGGAAGGTAGACTGGTGCAGCCACTGTGGAAAACAGTGTAGAATTATCTCAAAAAATAAACATGGAATTTCCTTTTGACCTAGTAATTCCAGGTCAATCTGCTGGGATTATACCCTAAGAATCCTGAAACACCAATTCAAAAGAACCCATGCACCCCAATGTTCATAGCAGTGTTATTTACAATAGCCAAGTGCTGGAAGCAACCTAAGTGTCCATCAGTAAAGCAGTGGATCCAAAAACTGTGGTACATTCATACAATGGAATTCTATGCAGCAGAAAGAAAGAAGGAGCTCCTGCCATTTGCAACAGCATGGATGGAACTGGAGAGCATTGTGCTAAGTGAAATAAGTCAGGCAGTGAAAGACAAATACCATATGATCTCACCTATAAGTGGAACCTAACCAACAAAACAAACAAGCGAGCAAAATAGAACCAGAGACATGGAAATAACCAACTGACAGTCACCAGAAGGGAGGGGGGAGGGGCATAATGAGGTAAAGAAGGGGAAGGGTCATCAAGGAACATGTATAAACAACCCAGGACAAAGACAACCATCAGGGAAGGATTGAATGTGAGAGGTGGGGGCTGGGTAGGGCAGGGGAGAGTAATGAGGAAAAATGGGTACAATTATAATTAAACAACAATAAATTTTTTAAAAAACAGCTACCCCCCAAAAAAATTTGTGCTAAAATTCCTTTATAATACAAACACAAGTATCTAAATGTAAATAAATAAAAATTGAATTAAAAATTAGAACATTTCCACATGCATTTTAAGCCATTTTTGTTGTCTTAAAAACAACATGCCAATAAGAGAGTAATTATGGACAACCTATAAGGATGAATACTACATTGGATAAGCAAATAATTAAGAAATAACAATAATACAAGACAGAAGCCACAGAAGCTATAAAAGCCTGGGTAACAGTAACAAATGCAGGGATTTAATTTCTGAATGTAAATCTGTGATACAGTAGAGTCACAGAACCTACTTAGAGACTGAAGAATTTCCACAGTGAAACCCAAAAATATGAAGTCACAGACATAAATGGCAAAACTTTACTCCCAGCTTCATTCAGCTGGAGATGGGTACCCAAAGGCCAAGATAGAAAGAAATAAAAAATATTAAAATAACTTGTTTGGAGTCCAGGTCTCTCCTTAGTTGAAATCTACACTGTTGATATGTCTTCTATTGATACTTTCTGAAGACATTGTACTGCTTCTATGTACTGCTCTGTGCAGCACATTGGAATGGGCACTATCAGGACTCAAAGATGACTCAGACACATGGATGGTGACTTCAAAATCCAAAAAGCAAAGCCAATACCTAGAATCCCATCCAGAATGTATCAGGTATGACACTTGAGGTCAGACAAAACACGCTAGAATTCCTGAGAAGGGCTTCTGAATGTGAGATGCAGAAAGTCCTCTTGGATTAGATGGTATGTGGGATAGCCCTTTATTCAGCCATTTAACAAGTATTTATTTAGTATATATTAATTTCAAAACACTGTATGAAGCATTGGAGGCTGAGCAATGAACAAAAAAGACACAAATTTATATTTATTTGGGTTGGATGGGAGATACAGTTAATAAAAAGGCAAACAGATAAATAATTAAAGTAATTGTAGACTCTACTAAATACTCGAAAGAAAACAGCCTGAATGACTTGATAGAATAAGGGCAAGGAGTTATTTTAGAATCTGGCCAGGGGAAAGCTTTTCTGAATAAGAGATATTTGAATTGAGATGTGAAAGAGGAGATAGGAATGGAAAAAGACATAAAAAGAGAACAGTCCAGGCAGAAGAAACAGAAGATGCAAAAAACCAATAAATTGGCCTCTTAAAGAAACAGAGATCAATGTGGGTCACATACAAGAACAAGGAGAAGAAAGGAATAACGTTATTTGGACAGACAGACAGGGAGCAGGTCAGGTAAGGTATTCTATTCTAAGAGCAACAGGAAGACTCTTAAGGGTTTTAAACAGAGGACTAACATGATCCAGTTTATATTTATAAAAGACCACTCTGGTACCATGATGGACTGTCAGAGAACAGTTGCGGAAACAGGGAGACTGCTTAGGAGGCTACTGTAGAAGTTCCGGCAACAGACACGGCAACTTTGACCAGGAAGGTAGCAGTGGATATGCAGCGAAGTGGGAGACGTTTTGGTGGTAGAGCCATGGGGACTTGCTGATGAAGTGGGTGTAGGGGGTCAAGAAAACAAAAGAATCTAAGGTGACTCTTGGGTTTGGGGTCTGAGACGCCAGGAAAATGGGGGGCCTATACTAATTCGGGGACCACTGAAAAAGGGCTAGGTGGGTCAGTGGATGGTGAGGAGGAGGTAGAAAATCAAAATTTTTCACTGAGTATAGAAAATGGTTCTGATGGAGTAGAAACATAGGTCATGGCAAGGATATTCATGACAAAAAGACGAGCACCATGAACTAGGGAGAAAAATGTATGTGTGTGTCTGTGTCCAGGAAACGTCAAGAACTGCTCTGCAACCAAGGGGCTGGGCCTGTAAATGCAAAACGTGACTGTTGAGAAGCTGGCATGGTGACTGATATTGCAGGATTTGATAGAGTCTGAGGAATTTAGGTGTCCCTTGGTAGGCAACAGGAAGCCATCGAGAACTGATGGGATAGACAAGTGCTTTAGAAAGATGCGGGGGGTACTGGCGTCGAGTTCAGATAGGAAATCAGGAATTGGACGTGGAGGGATTTGATGGCAGTAATCCAGGCCTGGGAGAGGGAAGACATGAACCAGATAAAAGAAAAGACAGTAGGTTTACATCTATTTTCATCTCACCCCCATAATAGTGTTACTGCAAACTTCAAGCCAAAAATCTTGTCTTTCTAATGAGCCTTGTCCATCAATAGGATAGCTTTTCTATCCTACAGTAACTCTGCCTTCTAAAATGATCTTTGGATGTAAAGGTGATAGAATAGGATAGGAAAAAATCATTTTGTGCATCCATGCATTGGGTCCTTCCATGCAAAGCATGGATGAAAATATAACATTTTGGGGAAGTGACATGTTTCTGTCACTCAGGGTTTTATTTTTGAGGCCCTGTTGTGTTAGCATCTGGGATGCCAGTCAAATGATTCAGATTCTGCTGAAATACGAAGGCATCCCCTTCGACAAAAGAGTGGGCTCCATACACATCATCTATTCTCGAAGAGGACAAGTCCCTTAGAAGGGGGGTCTCTGAAACAGTCAAAAAAAAGGCAATTGTCAGAGCCCTGTCAAGTGCATGATACACCATAAATCCTATTTATTTATTTTTAGTTTTAGAAATATTTTCCTTTCACTGAGTACCAGGCCAGGAACTGGGTGACCTGATATTTTCGGGGGAATAGGTTTTCCAGAGACATCCGCTCCTATTGCTTGAATAAACATTACTTGACAAGCTTTGTATGCGGCTGTTGTACGTCTTAGCTTGTCATATTGATAGGCAGCTCTTGAAACCACCCACACACACCACTCTACCTTTAAACCTTATGAATTTTTCTGATGGGTACAACTTCAGTTTGCAAAGGCTTGGATGCAGCTGGGCTCCAGGAGAAAGCTGGATTTGGTCTATCCGGTTAGTAAATGTCAGCTCAGGCTGGAGAACTCGACGTGCTTTCCTTTGGCTCAGAGGTACCTACTACTCCAAGGTGCAGTGTGTTCCCCAGGAGCTGTACTCATTGTGGCTTCCTACTTCATTAGGCACTGCCAATTCCTATTGGAATTTTCATGCTCTGCCATCTTGGCTTCTTGTCATCTGATTCTTCACTTTGTTTCTTGTTTACATATATTTATAAAACATCAGATTTTACTTGTTGCTTTATCAGTGATTCCTGTGTTTTCTGAGATTTAATACTGAGTAGGTACAATGCCTGTTTTTAGTTTGCTGGTTTTCTTGGGGCATTTTTGGTTTAACCAGCATTGAACTGGAACCACACCCTTCCCCCAGGACACTATCTTGGGCAGCACTGTCGGTTAAGGTTACTGCCTTTTATGGGCATCTCCAAGTCCCACGTATCCCAGATCTTCAGAGGTGCCTTGGCTCCTGTCTTTTTCCAAGGCCTAATTCTTTTGTTCTTCCTCCAATTCTGTGAATTCTCCAAAATTCTTTCAATAAACTTCCCCTCTTAGTGAGTGAGAGTCTTTCTGTATTCTGTAAAAATAGAGAACCATAGTCTGAGTAATTTGGCTTCTTTAGATATTAATTAAGGAAAGTTAAAACCGACCTGAGACACTTCACTAAGTATATTCTCTGGGTCCTCAGAGCTTCCCATGTATGTGTACTGTTCTTCAAAGCTGGAAGGTCACCCAGTTACTGTCAGAAAATAAATATGGTGTTTTCTTCTCTTTTTAAAAAACTTTCCACTTAAATACAAGTCTGAATACTTGAGGTCCATGGGTAGAGTACTATTTTAGAAAAAAAAAAAAAAAGTCTAGAACAATACTGCCAAAAAGAAACATAAAGCAAGCCATTTTTGTGATTTTCTCTTTTCCAGAAGTACAAAAGGCTTACAGGAAACAAAAATACAACGTCATTTACAAAACAGTAACAACAGTTAACATTTATCAGACACTTAAAATGGATCAGATACTGAGCTAGGCACATTATATGAGTTACCTTATGTAATCCTCATAATAACCCTTTGATGAGAACACCTTTATTGACTTCATTGCGCAGATCTCTCTGAGGCCAGAGAGCTGAAGAGAATGCCCAAGTCACATAGCTCGTACGTGGCAGCGCCAGATGTCAAAGCCAAACAGCCTAAGTCCAGACATTATGTTGGTTATTAATATATTTTACCTTTTTCACACAAAAGCAAACAAGAAGATATTGCTTCTTGTGCCTCAGCAACCACCCCAAACTATTTGAACACATATTTTGTACTCTTTAAGCAATAAGAAATTATCTTGGAACTATGTATTAAATTGCAATGTGCTACAATTCAATATATAGTTTTAAAACCAATTTGCTCAAGTGTTGACTTCAGGGTTTTAAATGTATTCCACTTAACCAGCAATTTAAATGAAAATTCAAATAAATGCTATAAATGGTTGCCTCATTTGCATGATCTGTTGATTAACGCTGATATGGGCTCTTCTGGGCCCAGGGTTCTGTTTCCTCGCCTACGCCTTGGGAAGATCATCTTCAGGTGAATGAGGGCAATTACTCTCAGCTCCTTAGTGCCTCAACCCACAGGCTGTGACATTCACATTCGACCACCCTCAAATGCACTCATCAGAACTGTTTTGTGAAGTTTGTTGAATGTAATTAGAAAAAAAACATACCGAGAAGCTGCTTGCAATGGCAGAAAGATGCATCTTTAACAAAAAAATAGATGGTCTAAAGTTACTTCCAAGGAGAAAGGACTCTGTTACTTGCAGGGCAAATGCATTGCTGAGCAGGGTATACAAGTTTGGGGTCAGAGGTGAAGCTCTCAGTGATGTGGATTTTCCTTTTCATCCTTTGTGCTACACAGAATTAGCCTTACCTCCATATAGAATCAGAGCAAATATTCTAAAAGCTTTCACCTGGGAGCCAACACAGTCACATAAACTACATTATATATTGTGCCTGGACATGACCGATGCAGGAGCTCTGGAAGATGCCCACACATCTCATTGCTACTCTGAGGCTGATAAAGGAAGTAGTCATAGAACGTCACATAAACGGATCATAAAGACATTGCCATAGGTTATGCCACAGCTGAGACCAATTGATGCATGGGTTCACATCCAACTAGAATTTGTGCCAAGGTTGGTTTTGCCAATTTTCTGTAGGATCATGGGCTTTTAGAGCTTGACAAGCATTTACAAATAATTTAGCAATGTCTTCATTTTTAATTTGAGAGAACTGAGACTTAGAGGCACACCCATCGTTTGACAGATCATTGTACAGGTCTGTCAGATCCTCTCCAGGCTGTCCACACTTCTCTCTCTTAGTGTGTAGAACCAACTGCACATAATAGTGCCTAGCATTTATGTAGCACTTACTATGCACCAAGTTTTTAGTAAGTCCTTCATAAACAGTAGCACATTTATCCCCCATAACAACAATGGAAAGACACAAACAACTAAAACTTACTCTGGTTAAGTTAAGCACACAAATAATTTATTGGGAGGGGGCACCAGTCATCTAGAGTTGTATAACAAAGGACCACAAAACTTAGTAGCTTAAAACAACAATGATGTATTATTTCTCATGATGCTGTGGCTCAGTTGGGTAATTCTGCTGGTCTGGTCTAGGTTCACTCACACAATTGCATCAACCTGGGTGTTGCTGAGAGGTGAGCTTAGCTGGGAAGAATAAATTTGCTGAACCATCCTCTCCACGTGGGTTTTTATGATCAAAAAGACTAGATGGTCCTCCATATAAGGTGATAGCAGATTCAAAAACAGTGAAGGCAAAAGCTACGATGTCTCAGGGGGCCTAGGATTGGATGTCACACAACATCACTTCTGTCATACTCTGTTGATTAAAGCAAGTCATAAGGACAATTGGATTCAAAGGAAAAAAAGCTCACATCTTGACTACAGGAAGCAACGTCACATTGGAAAGTGGTATGACTTCTAGGTGGCAGGAGTGTGAAGCCACTTTTTCAATTTATAAAAGTCTACCCCTCTGACCTCAAATGATTCATATTCTTCCCTCCCACAAAATATGCTCAGTCCCATCCTATGACCTTCCGAAATCTTATCCCACCACAGAAACAAGCTCGAAGTCCAGGATGTCATGATTTATATCATGTCTACAGACAGATAAGACTATGCAGTTGCGGCTGTTCTTGTTCCAGGGACCCATCGATTGAAACACAAGTTCGGAGACACTATCCACAACATACAAAACATACAAGAGTGAGAAAGACAGGATAACTTCCATAGACACTCTTAGGAAAAAGAACCAAAAAACGGGAGGCACAGGGCAGTCGCCGGTCCATAGCAGTTCTGAAGTCCAGCCAGGCACATATAGCACAAGTTAATGAATGAAGTCTGAGTCCGCCCTCTGGGCAGTTTTCTAACCCACTGTTCTCTGTGCTCCTCGGTTCTCCATTCTGGCAAAAGTAAAGCAGTAGCCCAGCCTCTCTGACAGTCTTTGAAGTCAGACACAGTGATGGGTATTAGTAGACTCGCCAGTGCATTCCAGCTTGTCTTCACTCTCTTTGCTTCTCATCTGGACTCTTGGTTCTGGATCCCTAGAGATGGCCCTTCCACAGAGAAGCAGCTTTTCTCCTCCAGCTCCTTTCACAGTCGCACATCGACAACGGTACGTGCCTGCCTGCCCAGATTCCTCTACAAGCTCCAACTTGTCCATTACTGCCAGTGCTTCAGAAGGGCGGGTCAGTGACTCTTCTCTGACTTCCAATTCATCCTTATGGAACATGTCTTCCTCAGTTCCTCCCACAACTGTGTAATAGGCTTCATTCCTATAATAACTTCCTTACTCCACAGAGTTCCTTACATAGAATATGTTATTGTGTTTGATCTTCACCAGAATTTTACAAGTTATATACATCCCCCTCTTACAGATGAAAACACTGAGACTCAGTGAAGTTGGGTAACACTCTCATGGCTACACAGCCAAAGACGTAAGAGCTCATATTTGAATCAGGTCTATCTGATGGCTGACCCTGTGCAGGTAACTCCCACGCTCCGTCTTCTGGAGACAAAGGATACCGGAAGTTGGTGTGCTAGCAAACCGGTTCCTGAAAAAATAGTTTAAAAAACTGTGATTGAGAGCATTTGACTATTTCTATGGTATAAAGACTCCCATCAGGCTAATGAGCTGGTACGAGGTAGCTCAGTATAGCACAAGATAGGGAGCTACGAAAACAAAAGGTCTTCAACAAGGAAATGTACTAACAGTTAAGGAAAATGGGGAAGGCTAGTTCTTCGGGTATCTCATCCTTGTGCGAGCTATCTGACTTCCAGGTGTTAGCACCTTCACTGCTTTGCCTGTGGCCTTCCTATTTCGGCCAAACTTGCTCTGCCCACTTGAATGGCAAGCCCAAAGCTCTGAAAAATTAATACCCGTACCTTAGCATCCCTCAACCAATAACTGACAGAAATTAATGTAGAAACATCCAGCACTCTTGTCCTTTTTTGAGATAACTTGAGATGTGTATTCTTCACTAACACCCCGAGTTACCCAGCAGAATTAAGCTTTAGTTACCCACAGTGCTTTACAATGTATTCTCTATTGGTCTCCCTGGGGGCCACCCTCCAAAGTTACTCCTTATTCTCAAATCCTTGACCCAGGGTCTGCCTCTAGATAACCCAAACTGAAACAAATGGCTACCATTTTTTGAATGTTTACGGACCAGACTGACGCTACACTAGGTTCTTACATTACATGTGTTTGCACAAATCTTCATGAGATACCTTATGAGACAAGAATCAAACCCAATTCTACAAATACAGAAGTGAGAATCAGGGAGGCTAACTAACCGGATGAAGGTCACAAAGCTGGTATAGTAAATAGCAAACCTGATATTCGAACTATGATTGATGCAACATCTCTTTCCACTAAACCGTACATCCTCTTTCACCAAAGAAATAGGACTAACACACATGAAACAATAAAATAACAATTAACTACTAAGCTGACATATTGTATTGACCACTTCTTGGCAAAACTGTCATCATATGTATGTTCCACAATTACTTTCTACAATTCTCTTTTGTTGTGCCATCGACTTGAAAAATAAGGCCACTGACAAATATTAGGAAATTGAATTTTTCATAGATTTTCTTTCTCTTCGATCACTGCTTCATACAAATTAGGTACTGAAATAAAACTGAGCTGATGGCATAACAGAATACAGCATGATGGAAATACATATGAAAAAAATATGTTCCTTGAATGTATTTTTTTGGCTCACATAGCACCTGAAACAACAGATATGTCATAAAATAACAACTAAGTCTCTGTTGCTTTTGAAAGTTGATACAAAGCATTAGGGGATCAAACAACAGCCTACTAGTACAGCATACTAGTGCTGAATTAAATAAGAAACTCCAACAAAGGGAGGACTTAACAATATATTTAATAGGCAAAAATTAAAGTGTGGAAATTTAAGATTTGTCAAGGCTGGAGCTAAATCACCAAAACAGATTTTAATATTTAATGTGGGCTTGCTGACATCAAATAATTTAGATAGTTGCTCTGCAAAGTTTCCCACTAAACCTCCTGAATTCTGAAATTTTTAAACACTGTACCACATTCAGATGCTGGTGGAAACAAACAAAAAATTCGACTCTGATTTAAGCAGTATTTTGCAGGGTTGACTTCTTACTATAATTATCTGCTCTGACAATACACACAGAAAGAACTTTCTGGAATTTGGGATGGGGGAGTTTTAGGCTGACTCTAGCCCCCACGTTGTTCAGTAAGTAGTACTTTAACCTCTCTGGCTAAAAACGCTCTCAGGTAAAAGATGCTCTACCAGATGACTTGCCACTCTGTCAATAATTCTATTGCTAACACCAGTTTTTCAATTAAATTCCCATCCGTGTAATTAACATAAACCACCTTCCAGCATTTCTGCAAGTGGTCCTCATCAGTGCTGTGCACACCTGTGAATCCCTATGTTTCGGGACCTCCATGGTGGTTGCTCGCGGGACGAAATGATGGAGAAGATAACTAGGTGGTCTTTGGACCCACAGCGCCTATTCAGGCACAGAAAAACTATGCTCTCTCAAAAGTATGTCTGTACTGTTTTCCGTAACAAAGAGTTTGTAGGCATGAATTAACGAAGGAACACTTCAGCTTCAAATTACAATATGACTGATTGACATCTGACACCCATGGCTTTTCCCTCTTTAAAAAACAGAGAACTTCTTAACTTCAATGACTCTGGTTATATTTTGTTTGCTTTTTTCTTTTGTTGATTATGTTCCGGTTAAAGGTGAGATCATATGGTATTTGTCCCTCACCGCCTGGTTTATTTCACTTAGCATAATGCTCTCCAGTTCCATCCATGCTGTTGCAAAGGGCATGAGCGTCTTCTTTCTCTCTGCTGCGTAGAATTCCATTGTGTAAATGTACCATAGTTTTTTGATCCACTCATTTGTTGATGGGGAGAAGGGTTTTCAGCAACTACTATATAAAGGACACATGGACAAAACCAAGGGGGAGGGTGGACGCAAGGGAAGGAGGTGGGTTTGGATGGGGTCAGGGGAAGGGGTGGGGAGAAAATGCAGACAACTGTAATTGAACAACAATTAAAAAAATAACAAAAAACAGAGAACTTATCTAAAAGCCTCACTTACCCCAAGGCAGGTCATCAGCAGGTCTAAGGCCCGGCTCTGTGCCTGTTTATCTTTGGGGATTACGCTGCTCAAGGACAGTGCCTGTGGCAGTGGCAGTGGCTGAAGCAACAATTTTCATTTGTTTCAAGGCTATTCTTGTGGCACCATTACCTTTATGACACTCGGATATGCTGAGAAAATATAGTATCTATATTTTGGTCCCTAATTAATCTTGTCTTCCCCTGAGTACCCATTGCTAGAAAGTGGTAACAAAAGTTACTTTATTTAGTCCAACCTACTTAAAAATTAGTCAGATATAATAAATTAAACAGTTCCTTTAGGCAATGCTCAGTTTAACGGGGTAAAAGTGCTTGATCCTTCAGATTTCTACTCCTTCCTCTCCTAAGTCTCTTCTTAGTAACTTCTAGTTACGCGGGGAGAAAAGTGCGTATTACGCAACTTTAAGACGGAGAACAGTGGTTGTGTCCTTGAAACAGTGTGGTGCCCCTGACCCCTGTGTCTCTGGGCAACCTCACTTGTCTACATCTTTACTCCTTTCCCACCAAGCAGACATGGCTGAGGCATATGCATGAACTCCTCTCTCATCTTGGTCAGATACTGGGTGTGCTCGCTGGCTGAGGTGGCCTCACCTTGGCTGTTGGCAGTGATATTCTCTGGACTTATGCCACATCCTTAATCAGCTTCCCAACACAAAACAGCTCATGCCCATCCCCTGGTTTCTGCCTTCATCCTCATCAGAGAGGGATCCTGGGAGCATCAAGGATGCTGGATCCTGCTACCTTCCTCTGAAGACAAGAGGGACTTTCTGAGTCACCTCACCTCTTAAGGAGCTAAATGCAGCCTCTCCTTCTCCATCCAACTTCAGGCAGCCAAAACTCCGCGATTGTGCCTTCCAGGCTTAGTAGATCATGTTGAAGGGAAAATAATAGAATTTAGAAAGTCCTATCTCAAGGCAATAGCCTGGCTTGTAAAACTGTTCTTTTGTTTTGAAACTCCTGTTTTGGCCACTGGAATCTAAACAGTAATTGTCTTTCTTTTCACTTTCTGCCAGTCAGGATAATAACCTCTCTCAGGCATACAGCTCCGGCAAAGAAGAGCAGCATACTCAAAATAGTGGGAAAGTTCAGTAATATTTTTTTGAAATATAACGTGCATGGAACTGCTCTAAAATTGGATTGTGGTGAGGGATGCACAATTCTGTAAATTTACTAAAAATTGAATTGCACATTCAAACAGGTAAATTTTATGATGTATAAATCATACCTTGATAAAACTCTTAAAAATCATGTGCAGTGTGAAAAAGAGTAAAGCACAGTTGCTCGGTGCTGTAAGCTGTACTGTGGACCTCGTAGTGGTGCTGCTCATGGGAGCAGTGGAGACAGAACAAGTAAGGACAGAAGACGCAGTCACTGTCCTCTCTGTAAGAGTTAGAGCTCATCATACTCCCACTGAGAAGAAAGCCATCATTTTGCTTTAAACTGGAACTTTGTTTACATGCCTATCTCTTGAGCAACAAAATATTACCAGTGTGTTCAAATCATGAACAGGAACTGCAATTAATCATGTACATGTTTACACCAAAATATTTTTCATTTACACACACTCTATATGACATCTTTTCATCTGACCATTGCAAATATCCAGAACATATACAAGAACACAGATGAATGTAAAATAAATAGAAAATATCAATATAACAGATACTCATAAATTCTTTTCATATAGACCCTTTCATACCTCATTCAGAGGCAATCGACCTTACTTCATGTACAATTCCAACCTCTTGTGGGATAAAAAACAAAAAACCAAGAAGGTGAGACAATAACCAAGTTTGTTACAGGCAATAAATTGGAGGAAGTGTGGCAAATGATGATTAAAGATGCTGCCAGGATTTATAAGAGAAAAGGAAATACAGTTGGCACAGGAAACTGTGATGAGGGGAACATCAACAGTGGACAGAAAGATGCAAGACTTCAAGAACAGCACTCTGACGTCATTCCATGAAGGGACAGACAACAGCTGGGCACATCTCATCTCTTGAGGAATGTTATAATGTGACTCAGTACCCACCATGGCAAGGCCGAGATATTCAAAAGATGATTCGACTTTTTCAAGAAGGCAAGTACATTTTTAAGTTATTTTATAAATATTCCTATCCTTAAAAGTCTTTTTTGTTTGATTATTGTTTGTTAATTTTTTCATTGGTTGTTCTTTTTTGTTGTGGTGAAAAACAAAAAAACAAAAAAACCATATAACGTAAAATTTGCCATAGCAATCATTTTTAAGTTTACAGTTCACTATATAAGTATATCCACATTATTGCAAAACAGATCTCTAGAACTCTTTCAGCTTGCAGAACTGAAACTCTATATCCCTTAAATATTTATCCTTTCCTTTCCTGTCTCCCAGCCTCTGATAACCAGCATTCTACCTTCTGTTTCTATAAATTGGACTACTCGAGGTAACTCATAGTAAGTGGAATCATAAAATACTTGTGTTTTTCTGATTGGCGTATTTCATTTAGCATAATGTCCTCAAGGTTCACACATGTTGTAGCATGTGATGTTACTTCTAGTTTTTTAAGGCTAAATAATGTGTCATTACTTTTATTTACCACATTTTGTTTATCCATTCAATGACTGATGGACATTTGGGCTGCTTCCACGTTTTGGCTGTCTTAAGTAGTGCTGTTATGGACATGGGTGTGCAAATATCTCATTGAGACCCTGCTTTCAATTCTTTTGGATGTTTATCCAAAAGTGGGATTATTGGATTATATCATAGTTTAATTTTTCAATTTTCTGAGGAATCTCCATACTGTTTTCATAGAAGTTACATTATTTTAGAATCCTAAGACATTGTACAAGAGTTCTGACTTATCCACATCATCCTTAATATCTGTTATTTTCTGTTCTGGGAGGGGTTTTTTTGTTTAATTTTTTTTTAATTATCATTGTTCAATTATAGTTGTCCCCATTTTCCCTCATTATTCTCCCCTGCCCTACCCACCCCCCACCTCCCACATTCAATCCCCAGCCCCCACCAGTTGCCTATGTCCATGGGTCCTTTATACATGTTCTTTAACTTGACCCTTCCCCTTCCTTTCCCCATTATCCCCTTCCCTCCTCCCCTCTGGTCACTATCAGTGTGTTCTTTATTTCCATGTCTCTGGCTCTATTTTGTTTCCTTGTTTGTTTTGTTGATTAGGTTCCACTTATAGGTGAGATCATATGGTATTTGTCTTTCACCGCCTGGCTTATTTCACTTAGCATAACACTCTCCAGTTCCATCCATACTGTCTGAAAGGGTAGGAACTCCTTCTTTCTTTCTGCTGTGTAGTATTCCATTGCGTGAACATACCATAGTTTTTTGATCCATTCAATTACTGATGGGCGCTTAGGCTGTTTCCAGGACTTCGTTATCATAGAGTAGACATCCTAAAGGGTGTGAGAGGTATCTCATTGTGGTTCTGATTTGTATTCCTCTAATGATCAGTGATGTTGAATATCTTTTCATAGACTTGTTAGTCATTTGTATATCATATTTGAAGAAATGTCTGTTCAAGTCTTTCGCCCATTTTTTAATTGGGTTATTTGATTTTCATAGTTGAGTTGTAGGAGTTCTTTATATATTCTAGATATTAACTTCTTATCAGATATAAGATATGCAAACATTTTATCCCATTTCATAGGTCGCCTTTTTACTTTGTTGGTTGTATCCTTCGGTGCATAATAGTCTTTAAGTTTGATTTATTCTCACTGGTCTATTTTTGCTTTTGTTGCCTAGTGTTCTTTGTGTCACATCCAAGAAACAACTGTCAAATCAAATGCCATGAAGATTTCCTGTTTTCTTCTAGGAATTTTATAGTTTGGGGTTTAAAACTGAGGTCTGTAATCTATTTTAAGTTATTATTTGTGTATTGTGCAAAATAAGGACCCAACTTCATTCTTTTACGCGTGAACATCCAGTTTTCTCAATACCATTTGTTAAAGAGACTGTACTTTTCCGATTGAGTGGCCTTGTCACACTTGGTGGAGATCATTTGACCATATACACGAAGGTTAATCTGTTGGCTCTCTACTCTATTGCATTGGTCTCTCTGTCTGACTTTATGCCAGTACCACACTGTTTTGGTTATTGTAACCTTATAATATGTTTTGAAATCAGAAAGCATGAATCTTCCAAATGTGTTCTTTTTTAAAATTATTTTGGCTACCTTGGGTCCCTTCAGATTCTGGATGAATTTTAGGATAAAATTGTTCTATTTCACCAAGAGCAGCCTACTGTTTCTCCAACAGCAATTTGAACAAGTGCAATTTGGCCAAGATGACCATTTGTGAAAAAACCAGTATTTGTTGTCATTGGATTTCCAAGGATTGGTAACCCTTACGCACATCAGGGCACACCTGAACTCTACATTTGCCTTAAAGCACTAATACTTTTCTAGCATTGTAGAGTTCTCCCATATTTTTGGTTTCTATATTTTTAATTAATTTTTAGCCAATTATTTTTCCCTCTATCTTGTTTGTGATTTTAAAAATGTTGAAATAACTTGAGTACTCAGCGATAGGGATTAAATACGAACACATTTAGATTCCAATGTAAGGATTTGTTTGAATAATAGAAATGACAATCATGCCTGTATAAGATGATAAAAAACCAAACCAGATAAATACAGCTAGAAAGCCTGACCTAAATTGAATGAGAAAAACATTTAAACCAAACAAAACCCCATCCCAACTCTCTCTTCCACCAAGTTAATTTATTTTTTCCTGTCAGAGCAATGCTGACTCACTACAGAAAATACAGACACGAAGAACCTAAGGAAAAAAGCCATTATGCGCCCAATTGTGCACAATTACTTTTAATCCCCAAGTGTAAATTCCTTCAGCTCCAGTTCTATAAGTATAAATGAAGTACTATTTCTCAATGAAATGGACTATTACTGTATAAACTCTTCTGCAACCTACTGTAACTTAAATAACCCAGAATTTATATTTTTCAAACCGAACCACATTTCTAAACATTTATTGCACTCCAACTAGTAAGAATATAGAAAAAATAGCTGCCTGAAAATTAATTGAGATCAAAAGTAAAATAGAACAAAATATTAAAAATTATGAAAACATTTTTAAAAGGGCTCAAAATATTGTTTCCAAAATTTCCTCATAATAACTCCCAAATTATGAGTATTTGAACTAATTGGCAAATGAGAGTATCGATTTTCAACCAACTCATTATAATGCTTAATGAAGTTACTACAGGAAACGAGATGAATATAAGAAACTCAGTGATTTACTGTCTAACAATAAAAAGCCTAATAGATAAAATGGTTTCATGGTTGTTTCTAGAATTTAAAGATAAGACCAAGAAATGTACTTAGATAAGTGGAAGGGCTGGATGCTATCCAGTGGAGTTCAGAAGAAGGTAATCTTTAAGAAACGTTGAACCAAGAGCACAAAAGCAGCAAAATTCAGTTTGTGGAGGATTCTATAGGTCAAGTGGCCCAGATTCTTTAACAAATAAATTATAAGAATAAAAAAAGGACAGGAGGGTAAATTATATATTTTTTAAAATCACAATTGTTAAAATAAGTAACACTAAATTATTATGTCTAGGAATGCACACTTGGATAGTTAAACTATAAAAAATGCAAGTAAGTGAATACTATCAAAATCAGGTTATAATTGGAATGGGGCACCTAGGACGTGTGCCCCCAGGATGACAGCAAGACGATGTCTCTTCATCTGGGTGGTGTTCTATATAAGCAGTCCTTCATAACCTGAAAAGTACAACGGATGCAAAACAGAACCACCCGTCATGGAATTTCAGTCTCAGGGATCGTCTGAAGCTCAAAGGGAAGGAGAAGTAGGAAGGGGACAGAAAGGGACTGTGCCAGAACCCACGAGTGTCAGGTACAAAGTTAGTGGGGAGGAATTCTATTTCTAAGATACAATTTTCCTTCCAGCATTCTTCCTTTTCCATATCCATTCTACCACAGTGGGATGGAATGGGTGCCATCCTTAAATCAAGAGACTGGCACTTCTAGAGAAGTATAGCAAGGCTGTATGACAAGGAAGGGATAGTAGCAGTGTCTGTGAGGGGGAAGAAAAACTTGAAAAAACGGGGCAGGGATTACCTTCAAGATCAAAAGGAGTTTCCCACATGGAAGGGAGGCGTGGAGCTACTGGCAGTTCCTGGGAAAAGAACCCCAGGGTCCCTCTTCTCAGACAGGACACTGAAGAAGCAATGAGGAATTAGAAAGAAGACATGATCGTGGTGTGCCCGGAGATGGCATAAAAGAAACATTAAAATTCCTGCCGAGTACAGGGTGCGACAGAAGTAAGGCCTGCTTGAGCGTGGTTAGTAGGGTAATAATACGAGTGTAATAATTCATAGTTTTAATTCGAACACTTCACCTAAAATGCCATATGGTGTGCTTGAGTGTGATATTGTTATGTTACAGGATTACATGCTTATGATTTTGTAATAATAGATTTTATAATAAAAAGGGGTGTTATTTGTGCCAGACCTCTATATATAAATATATCAGGTTAACAGTTACACATTCACACATCAATTCCCAAAGAATGGTGATTTTAAGAAAAGGAAGAAACCACCCTGCTTTGCTCTGGAGCCACTTCCGCAAACAAGGAAAGGATACTCAATAGCAGCCACCTTGAAGCACCTCAGGAGCACATACAAAACAACTAGGAGACACTTACAAATTAGCTATTCCAATTACCTTATTAACCTCTGCATCCAGTTTTCAGAATTTAGTAAGTTTACTTATGGGAGCCTACTACCTGCCAGATAGTATATTATGATGCTGTATATTATTCCTAATCCTCATAATAATTTGAAACAGTGGATGTTTTTATCCCTATTTTACAGGTTAAGAAACTGAGACTGGCGGAGGATAAATTACATATCCAGAGGTACCCAGTGGGAGGAGGCTGTAGGCAGCAGAGCGCTATTCATTCTTCCCCTTCATCTGTCCCCACGGGGGCCCACAGAGATAAGCTATGGTCCACTGTGGGTCTGCCTCCTCCTAAAACAGACTCATCTCTAGTGACCTAAGAAAAATGTGACCACTGGTAAACCTGCACTGAAAGAAGGGCTATTCGAGAGTGTGTGCCGTGGAACACACTGCCCTTTGCCCTTGGCCTCAGAAAGGCCAAGCTGCCTTTCATTCCCAGCACTCAGGGGGTTGCCACCCCAGGGACACAGCACAGGTTCCTACCCTGGCACCATCCGGGTCCGCCATTAGGAGGAACCTTTAAACACTGACCGTCTTTCCTCCCACCTTTCCCACCCAAAAGGAAGAGGAAAGAACGCTGCTGTCACTTCAGAGAGCTTCGAGCCACGTTCCAGGGTCCTGTCCAGTGTTTTTCCCGTGGCCGCAGCACAGGCAGGTGAAGGGTGCTGCTGGAGGTGACCTTGGGACATTCAGCATTACAGAGCAGAAGGAGGTAGGTGTGAGGTATGCAGGCTCTGGAGGTAGAGCACCTGGGTTATATGTTCAGAGAGCCAACACTCACCCTCTCAGGGACTCTGTTTTCTTTAAAAAAAAAAAAAAAAGCAGACGATAATAGTTCCCCTCCCATTGACCTGTCAGAGATTGGCAGGGAGGGAGCGTCAGAAGACCGGCTTGCAGCTCAGCATAGCAGATAGCAGTGTTGAACAGATGTTACCACTTCCCTCCTAAGTGAGGGATGATCCATGGGCAATGATTTTGGCCTGCAGTGGGTTTCATTTAAGCGATAATAAAAAAGACTAAATAAAAAGTGGAAAAGTTATAGAGAGAAAGAAAACTGAAAGATAAAAATGGGGCAAAAAAAATGGTGCATTTTGTTCCGAATGTCATGATACTAATTTTACTACCGTATACCAGGCTTACAAAATGGTATATAAAAGTCAGCTTTTCAACAGCATAGAAAACCACTCCCTCTAGGAAAACTTGAAATTTGCTTCCATTTTAATTGTTTCAACAAGAATCAAAGCTACATAAAATTAACACAATGGCTTTACCCACCAAATCATGTGGAAGCTTTACGTTATTATTTCAAACCACAAAGGAAAATATCATGAGTGCAAAGAGTTATTTATTTGAGTGGAATTAAAATCTGAATCTGGTATAATTAACTGCCTCAACTTTTACTGGGTGTACTGTGGCAAAATCATAAATCGTATCAAAGCGTGAGGCATAGAAGAAGCATTCTTTATCTGCAGCAGAACTCCCTGTGACATTCTACCATAATGTACAGTCTGTAACAGATATTCTGTATTAGAGTTCGACACAGGCATATCGTTTAACATACTCATCAAATGTCACCTTGCATGATCTTGTCACCT
Organism: Desmodus rotundus; assembly: GCF_022682495.2. Classification (NCBI taxonomy): domain Eukaryota; kingdom Metazoa; phylum Chordata; class Mammalia; order Chiroptera; family Phyllostomidae; genus Desmodus; species Desmodus rotundus. Next base: position 119,648,559 of record NC_071394.1, read on the forward strand.
GCACTTAGGAATTTACTAAGTCTGATATATATATATATATATATATATATATATATATATATATATATATATAAAATTTTAAGATGTCATAGCAAACATTTGGCACAATTAGGGGTTATTAGACATGTTATTGACTTACCACCTGCTCAAGAATAACAGCAGCGTAAGCCTTCCAGTAGTTCCTGGAATTCAGATTTAAGGTTACATTTCCCACTTCACTATTCACATATGGCAACTATTGAAGTCCTCACAAACTACAGACATGGATGGTAAGAAGGACACATACTTGCTTTAGGAAGAACAGATGCTTTAGAAAGCAAGTTTGTACCAGAGTTCTAATGGGTGTGTGACTTTAAAACAGAAATTGAGATGAAAAGCAAAGCAAACAAAACTGCAGGGCTAAGGTAGTTAGATACAATTAATCTGCCCATTCTTGCCTCAAATAAGGAAGCCTGACAGGTTGTTAGGAACTTTTTAAATCAAAAATCTACTTTATGCTTCTCCATCAGCTCTCAAATAGCCAGATGTCTTAAATTACAGTGTGTGCTGACTCTAAGAACACATAAGCAATAGTTTTACAATTAGCTCCAGTAGCTGAAAGTGCCAGTTCTTTATGCCATACAATGAAAACAATAACAATGCAACTTGCAAAAGAACCGTTTTAAAGACAATCCAGGGCACTTACGGTGGGAACATTCCTTGGGACGATAAAAGGAACAGGTGAAATGTTCTAGTAGCACCGTGCTTCCTTGCCTTGCCAACTCCTGCACAGATTCCCCGCAGTGCAAACCATGGATCCACACAGAAGCCAAGCCAGCGCACCTGACACCCGACAGACCTGTTGAGCCCAATTCCCTAGAGTGTCAACCCAATGCAGCTCCTCGGAGCTGTGTTCAGTACAGTCTGAAAGGGCTACTGATGTAAAAGCAAAGAGGAGTTATTCCTAGAGGAGCACTCCTCCCCAAAGGTCAACAACTACCTAGGAAGTAAAAATGCTTGGAGAGCAATAATAACTTTTCCAAGCAGGGGTTCTTAAACAGGAGGTACAGCCGGGCACTTGGGGGGGGGGGGGTCTAGCTTGAAATCTTCAGTAAGCATCCAAATGTGTATTATAGGTGAATTTGAACGGGAAAGGGGTTCAGAGTATCTCATCCGTCACATGTTCAAAGGAATCTGAGACCCTCGCAAAAGCTGGTGACCATTATTTCACAGTAGGTCTAATGACGCCCGAGTTACAAAGGCAGTTTGGGGAGCTCCGCTGCTACCATTCCTTCTTTAAACAAATGACATTCCACTTCCTCGCCTGCCCAGCTTCAATCGAAGTACACTAGGCCATCACTCACTCTGTAAGATCAAGGTAGCCTGTTTAAACGCCTGTTTGTAGAATTGTGGGTGGAGGTGGGAGGGGGAAGGTAATGCTGGGCACGTCCCAAAGGAGAAGCAAAATCACCTTTCTTTCAGGAAAGTTACTTCCACTGTGCCTAAAGACACCCGCAGCGGCGCACCAATCAGTGAAGCCCTAATATGTGTCTTAACAAACATAGAGCGCATTATATTTGTTTCTAGCTCGATTTTCTGTTCTTTATATAACTTGTTTAATTCTAAAAATAACCTTAAAAGATGCACAAAGGGTGCAAAAATCCATGAAGGGGACTTCCTACCCATCCCTGCCGCTTTACAGGGAAATAGCTTGTCCCTGGGTCAACCAGCAGCCGGGAGATTAAACCCGCATTGGGGGAGGTTAAAGACTAAAAACGCGGCCTCGCCAGGAGAGTCGTTACCGTCAACTGGGCAGTCAGGGTCCGAGTCGCTGCTCATCGCTGCTCCCCAACTCCGGGCTGCCCCCTGGGCGCGGCTCCTGTAGTCTAGGCAGCGCCTGCTGTTGCTGAGGCAGCGCCCCCCTTAGGGACCCGCAGGTGAGCCCGGCAGCCGCTGGGCGCAGCCACTCTGCAAGGGGAGGGGCCAGGACGCGCGCTGGGTGCTCCTTTCACCGGGCCAAGCGAGGCTCCAGTGCCAGCCTATTGAGGAACGCGGCTCTCTATTAATACTGGGCATGGGCCTGGCTGCATGCCACTGACTTGACCCAGGGCCAGAGTCCCTCGGCCGTCTCTGGGAAGGGATGGGGACTGTGTGTAGGAGCTCGGGTAATTCGCCTCGGTAGGGATAGGTAGGAAATACGTGGAGGGGGGTGGGTGAGGAAGGTGAGTGAGCCTGGGCCTGTGATCTTCCCAGCATCCAGTTTTTTGGAGTAACTACCTCGCAGGGGCTGATGTGGCCTGAGAAGCCCTAAGCTAAATATGATGCCTGTTCAGGGAATAGGATCCGCTACCTATTCATTCAGTACTGCCTTGACATTTAAGAGTTCTACAAGCGAATTCCTTCTCCGGATCGTGTTTCAGGCTTTTGCCTCTGCATAATTCCAAGTTTGGAGAAGGGAAACTTTTGTTGCCTGGAAGTAATAAGCAAAAAGAGGTAGTGAATTAGAAAGGTGACATATCTGCTTGGAATTTAGACTAAAATTTTCTCAACACTAGCGATCAGCTAATGCCACTTCCAAGCACATATGGGACAACTGCATTAGGGAACGGCATGTGTGGTCCAGACCCTTCCACAGGCAGGGAAGAAAATCCTGGTTTACTTTTGCACAGAGCCTGGCCTCATTCCTTAGCAGGGGACTTAGTTCCTCTGGCTGGCACCATTACAGCCCCTACCAGTGACAACAGCGCCGACCTGCCCTCCCGAATCAGAACGCACGGTTCCTAACGTGCCTACAACTGCAGCTATTGAAAATATTAACATTAAGACCCCACAGATGGGTTCTATGAAGTTTCTGAGCCCCCTCCCCATCTACTCTTCCGTATCCAGTTTCACCAGACGAAGGGCTGAGACCTATCTAGTGATGGAAGCGTAAATAAGAATGCGGGGAGTTAGTCTTTGGTAACTCTCTTTAAAAATACTGATTTTTTTTTCATTTTCTTTCTTTTCTTTCTTTTTGTTTCTTTTCCTTTTTTTTTTTTTTTTTAAGCATTATAACAAGGGAATCCTTTCAACTCCAGATCAGAACAGTGACTAATGTCAGCTCTGGTAAATTATGTATCTCCCTGTATGAGACTAACAACCAGGGCCAGCTGGGACCGCAGTGTGTTACACAAATGACAAGGAATGACACTCCTGCTCCCTCCCCTCCCTGCACCAACCAGGAGAAATGCCATTCAAAATTTCTTAGCTTGAAAACCAGAAACTATTCTATGAGCTCACCTCTTACTGGCTTATCTCAACTTCCATATTTATTCCTAAACAAAGGCATTGTGTTATATTCTCTCTTGCTTTTATTCCTCAATTACTAAGCACTTCCCCTGGGTACTTACTAAGAATTTAAAGTAAAATTCTTCCCTCCAAATACCTTAGTGTAGTTGAGAGAGACAGGATGCGAGCCAGCTAACCTTTCGTAGATATCTTATACTCAGTGAAATATACGGGGCATTGAGGGGCCACAGCTGAGGGGATGGCTAATTCTTTTTGAAGGATTAAGAAATGTTTCCAAACGGAAGTGACAATTTTCATAATGATAGCTGCTACTAATTTTATCCATGTATTAGTTTTAACTAAGTCCTCTGCCAATTGTTTTCCATATATTCCCTCCTATAATCCTAATAATGAGAATTATTACTGTCCTCTTTTCATAGATGGACAATCAGAGGCTCATTTTAAGTGACCTGTCCACAGACACAGAGGTGAGGAGTTTCAGATGTATGACTGGAATGCAGCTCTCTGTAAGCACAAAGCCTGTGCCCACTTTCTACCCCGGATTGCATGGACTAGCAAAGGTACCTTCCAGTCTGTAGTAAGAGCTTTTCACCAAAAACCTTTCAGAAAAATAGGTCCTTAGAGAGTCCAAATATTTGGAAAATGAACTCGAGTTTATCCTATGATGGAGTTGAGGAAATGAGGTAGGATACCAGTAGTCCAGGCAGAGGGACCAACATGGGCAAAGAGTTAGCATCTGGCCCAGCATCGATAATTGGGTAAATGTTTCTTGGAAGGGGTGAATGGGATCTGGGAGTGTCCAGAGATAAGGGGAGAGAAGGGAGCAGGTCCCAGGTGGTGAATGAAGCTTAGACTTTCTCTCCCAGGCAGTGAAGAACCACTGAAGGGTTTTAATCTGGGGACCGACGGAGAGAGGCAGTAGCATTTGGAAGACAGTCAGAGGCAGGGTGGCCACTGGGTGAAACCAGAACTGAAGATACCAGTCTCGATAATCAAGGTGAGAGATGACAACTGCTGCCACCAGGGCAGGGCAGTAAGGAGGGACAGATAGGTGATACAAATGGGAGGGGGGGTTGTAAAAGCTGAGTGTGGGTAGAGGCCCCTGTCTGCCTGTTCCATCGCTGAAGCCACAACCCAGAAGAGCACGGACCAGGCGCTGAATAAGGAGTTGTTAAATGAACACACCGACAGGACTCGTGCTGTGACCAGATTCAGAAATGGCAGAATGCCTAATGAGGCATCCCTTCTCTCAGTGTTCTCTACATCTTTCTAATCAGTAGACTCATCTGGGGCAGTTACTAAAAATAGAGATTCCTAGCACCTTCTCTCCAATTCCTAGGTCTTAGGTGGGAACCTGAATTCCATATTTTTAACAAACACTAAGGGTTAGTCACGAGAATCTAGTGATTAGTTTGGGAAATCCTGCTAAATTCATTAAAAACATAACCAAGAGGAACGCGGGGTGTTGTGTCAGTGAGGTACGTGATGGTACTGGGCTTCTGCATTCCTTCTATGCTGGTCAGAGATACACCCAGGCACTCACAATTGTATGCCAGAGGACTCACACTCTGCTTACTTATGGCATTTCAAGAAATACATGTCTGTGTTGTAAGCAGTGTGACCTCCAGCCGCTATTAGGACCTCTGGATAAATCCACCAAGTTACCTAGAAATCCCACCACGGGCTCATGCCTTAGGTCTGATCAGAAAGGAGGTAGCAGTACCTCTGGAACGTCACCTCTTGGAGTGTGATCGGCAGACCACGCTGGTCTGGGAAGTGCTCATAACTAGTCAACAAAGAGTTGAAGGCAGAAATGGGAAAGTCATTTAGAAACTATGCTAGAAACATAGGGACATCGAGGACCTGGTGACTATTGTGGGGAGCTGTCCTGTGCATTGCAGGATGTTGAGCAGCCTCCCTGGCATGTACCCACTAGGTGCCAGCAGCACCCTCCTCCCAGTTTGGACAACCAGAAATGTCTCCAGACATTGACCAATGTCCCCATGAGACAAAATGTTTCAGGCAGAGAACCACTGCTCACAGCAATCTGACAGACAGATTTTATGTCTGTTGTATCTAATAACAGAAAACTATGATTGGGCTTGCATTGTGCCTGTCTTTTTATTTCACTTTTCTAGTAATTTGTTATTACCATATTTTACAATTAACTTATGACAGATTTTTAAAAGGTGTCCTTCCCCAGAGAGTTCCGAACACACTGCTATAGGTCACTATTAAAATACAGAGTGGTCCTTAGGAGAAAAGGTATAACTTCGGGCTATCCTAAATCTCTCTGCCCTAATAACCACACGTTACAAGGTGACTTATTAAGAAATTAACCAGTCCTTATTTTTTATGGTTTTTGTTTTTGCTTCTATAGTGTATCATGGAAAAGTTGAAAGCACTCCCACCATCGCTACAAAAACAAACAAACAAAAAAACCCCTCAAAAGCAGCCAGAACTAGGTTCCTCCACCCTGCAGAGAGAGAGAGTAAGCGGTTCTCTTGTCTTTTCCAGGCCAGATGGGAATTTACTGCAGAGGGGGTGGGCCAACACAGACACAAACGCTAAACTTCTTATGGCAGAAAGGCCTCCGTCGAGGACACAGCCTGCCCAGACTCTGGCTGAATGTGGCCTACAGACAGGTTTTGTTTGGCTCCCACATTGCTTTTTAAAATTTAATTACCAAACTATTTCTCATAAAAATCCCATTCTCAGCATCTGCTGACGAATCAGAACCTCGTGGCCGTAGTGGGCCTGCCTTCCCTCACGGTGCCGTCAGCTGAAACTGAAAAGCAGCCATAGTCCTTAGCCCTCTTCTTCAGTGGCCTGGCATAGCCCACTTTCTGGTACGTGCCAGCATGTGGTTGGCAGTGCCTGACCTAGACCTCCGAGCAACTAATCCACTTATTTAGAGAAACAGAGAAGACAGAGAATTTGACCTTTGAGGGTAGAAGGAGATGGGGCCAGGGACTCCCCAAGCCTGGGGGAGGGCAGGTCAGAGTTTCAAATGGTTGCAATAACTAGGTCCTAGCCTGGGTCCTGGGCCATGGAGATAGGCAGGCTTCAAAAGGGGCTGGGAGTGTAGGCGCCCCTGCGGGTGGATGTCGATGGCCTACGCTGGACGGTCCTGACTGTTCCATTGGAAGCTGACTTCCAACGATTCTAGTTTGCCAGAGCAGCGATGACCCCCGTGAGCTGTATGCAGGACCCTCTCCCATCACCAATGCTGTAGTTTTCTAAGACATAAGAACCCCATGCTAGAAAATGCCTAAAAAACCTGGCAAGTGAGTGCTGGGGCCAAATTTAATGGACCTCAGGAAATAAGTAACTGTGACATTGATTGCACTCTGAGTGCCAGGGAGCAGTTGCCATCTGTTAGAGAAACACTTAGTATCTACCGTCTGCAGGCTCTGAGGCTACAAAGACAGATACGGCGAATCAGTGGTCTTTGCTCTACGATGCTTCCAGCTGAGGGATGGAGACAGATGTGTGCAAAGGTAATTAGGACACATTGTGTGAGTGCTATTGCAGAGCGGTGTTTCAACTCCTGAAGCAGCCAAAGCCTAAGTAACTTAGTCCCTGCTTGGAGAAACTGGGGCTTTCCAGAGGAGATAGCATTCTACTGGGCTTGGAAAATGAGGCCGTGTTTATCAAACGAAGAAAAGATAAATGGCCATTAGTAGTTTCCGGTGGCAAAAACAGAGGGGGAGTGAGTAGAGTGGTGAGGATCTAAGAGTAAAGATGGGGTGAAATAAAGTTTTCAAGTCAAGGTGTTCAGACCTGAGCTTGTAGGTTCAATACTGACTCAGCAGAGATATGATATCATCGACTTCGTTTGTTTGGAAGCCAAGCCTGCTCACCTATTACAGTTGGACCAGGCAAGAGGAACTGCAGACAGTCTAGTTCTGAGGCCATTTGCAAACCTGAGCTAAGTGAGGCAGTAGCAAAGCATTTTCTAGGAAGTTCAAGACTTGCATATAATGTGGAGGTGAAATAGAAGAAGTTGAAGACGACTCAACTTTCTGACTTGGGAGATGGAGTAGATAATAAAACTATCAACAGAAATTAAAAAATAAAGAGCTAAAAGTGTGCTTGGGGAGGACACATAAATGAGTTGCTTGGGATAAGTGTGAGATAACTGTGGGTCCTTCAAATAGATGTATCCAAAGCTGCTTAAAAATAAGGTGCTAGAGTTTCAAAGTGAGTGAGAATGAGATCTTAGCTGAGAGATTTCATAAATGATTGCTGAAGCCACAGGAAAGGCTAACATCGCCAGAGATAGAGAAAAGAATATCCAGGACAGAACCTTAGGGAGTCCATGAGTTTAAGGAGCAAACAGAGAAGAGAATCCAGCAATAAGAGAAAGAAAAGACCATTGGAGAAATGGAAAGGTGAAGACCGGAGCAACAGAAGCTGAGAGGGAGGGAAGAATCAAGAAGTGGTCAGCCCTGCTGTGCTCTGCAGAGGACCTGACAGAAAACAGCCGTATGGGACTGTGCCTTTAAGAGGCCATCAGACTTGGTTAGAGCCACATTGAGGAGAGGGTGGTGACTAGGGCCAGAATGTGTGAGCGGAGGAGTGACCAGAGGGTCTGTGGAAGTAAACATGGCAGAGCTAGACTATTACTTTTAAAAGTTTGATGTGAAAGCTAAGGAGGGAGCTGGGCTAAAGGCATGAGGTCACCTATGGTTGAGTTGTTTCAGCTTTGTCTTTTTTTTTTTTTTTTTTGGCAGGGGATGTCTTAAACATATTTGTAGGTGCAGGGAAGGACCTAGCAAAAAGAGGCAGGCTGACAACATGGGAGAGGGGGCTCTGGGTGGGTCATGCTCCGAATGAGGCTGTCAGCTGGGAGTGAGGGGAGGACCACAACCATGTTTGGAGGAGTGACGGCAAGGGAGTTGACTTGAGGGGATGTCTCATGGGAAACCCAGTGTTTGAAGGTGTGGTCACAGCCGCCCCCCGCCCCCCGGGATGCTTGTTAAGCCCCAGCAGGCTGACCAGGACCCACCAGGTCAGAATCTCTGGGAGATGGAGCCCAGAACATGAATTTTAGATCAGTGCCCCAGAGGACTACCATGTGGGAAAGGCTCTGAAGTATCTGAAGCCAAATTGTCTGAGTTCGGTTCTCATCTCTGCCACCAACCAGGTATGTGATCTTGGGAAATGTATTCAATCTCTCTGTACCTCATTTCCTCTTCTGAAAAATGGGAATGATAGTACCTACTTCAAAGGGGTACTGGTGAGGAGTCACTGAGTTGGCACGTGCAAAGCACAACAACCTAGCACATTGGAAATGCACAGAAAACGTGGGCATTTATTGGTTTTTATTCTATGCCTTCTGTCGCAACAGTTTATAGTTTGCTCACAAGTCACCTGGGGTACTTGTTAAAATACCTAATTCCACTGCTGCAACCGTGGAGATTCTGATGAAGTAGGTGTGAGGTGGGGCCCAAAAGGCTGCACTTTAGACTAGTACCTCCTCTTCCAGGTGATTCTGGCGCAAAATGGGCACAAGGACACCACTTCCAGAGTTGTCATTCTGTAGGATTAAGCCCACCAGGCAGGCTATGGCTTGGGGGTCTTAATCCCAGAGATTCTGATTCAGTGGGTCCTAGGGAAGGCCGCATCTGCCAACTAGGGTGTAATAAGCATCCTGGGGCTGGGGCAGGGCTGTACCCAGCTCACCAAGGCCACACCTTCATACACTGGGTTTCCCATGAGACATCCCCTCAAGCCAACTCCCCTGCCATCACTCCTCCAAACATGGCTGTGGTCTTCCCCTCACTCCCACCCCTGCCCACACATGGGAGGATCAAGATGGACAAGAAGCCTGAGCTCTCACAGAATATGCAGTGAGAAGAAAAGAGCTGCCCATCATAGCTCATGGTGAAGGTTTTTAAAACAACATTTGCTTTAAAAAACCCTGGACTCTCAAACTATTTCCACCCAAATTAGTCATTTTTCTGCCTCAACTGCTACTGATGTTTTCTTCGGGTGGGAGAGCACTTTGAAAAGAGATACATGTGTACATGTAGGAACTAACTTTCAGGGTTGTGAAGCAGTTTTGGGGTGTATTTATAGCACAGCCACTAGTGTGCATGCTAGCTTTGCACCTGACATAATAAACAACGGTAAGAAATGAAAACAGGCCCAGCAAAGCAAACATTTTCTGCCAGTTGGGTAGTGGTTCTACGATTTCAACTTGAATACTCAACATAAGGGATGGTTATTTATTTTCCTAAATAAAGGTAATAGAAAAATGATTGCAGGTGAAATGAAATTCCTTCTGGCAACTCCATGTGAAGAAGGATAATTGAAAAGGAGAAGCCTGGTGTCAGGCCTCCTGCGGAAGTTTACTTGCTCAGTTCTTTTCTCGGCTACTTTGTTAACTTACTGTGAGAGCCGGCTTTCAGGTTGTGTCTGGATGACATGGGGTGTCCCGGGGGCCCCCTGCTGAGGAAAAGCAGTGGCCTAGAGGGTTAATGTAACCCACAGCAGATACACAGACTCATAATTATTTATCAGAGTTCTCTGTGTTTTTAATTAACAACATTTTAGCTTTGTTGCTTAAAAGATTTCCACAATCATTGACCTGAGATTGCAAATGGACAGTCTGAAAGCATAGCTGGCCCAGAGAGGTATTCTCTTTGGCCTTCATTAGTGTTTTTAAAATTCCTAAATAATTGCCAGTTTTTCTTTTCTTAATTGAGAGAGTTCAGGTTGAACTCACATTTCAAGTCTTAAAAAACTACGTGGCCATGACCCATTTTCCTGCAGGATTCCATGCGCAGCCCAGGACCCAGGGCTTCCTTTATGTAGGAAATGCATTCTCTGAATGAACTGCTGTGTCTCAATGTGCTCATCGGAAAAATAGGGACAATAATCATGCCTGTCTTATAACATTGTGATGAGCAAAGGAGCTGATATATGCAAAACACTAGTGCCGGCATGTAAGTGTCATGGTGTCCAGCCAGCCCAGTTTATTAAAATTCCTATCAGGCCCTCACATGCATTTCCATTTGTGATCCTTGCTATAAGCCATGCAAAATATGGTAGATACAGAAATTTCTGGAAAGCAAAGGAAACTGAAGGGAGCTAATACCTTCCTGCTCAAAACTGCTGGCCCCGGGGAACTTAAGACCTCAGGAGGAGCAAGACTCACCTGCTGAGGAGAAGTAAAGAGGCCAAATCGGCAATGCATTACAGACCTCAGAACATTCTCCTTGGTAAACTTCGTGGAATCAGGGCTTTCCCTTTTTATTCTCTATCACTCCTCCTGTAGTTGTGAGCAGTAAAAATCCTTAGAAACCCTCAAACAAGTTTTGGATGTGTTTAAGAGGAAGTAAATAAAAGGTTCAAGACAATACTGTGTCCCTGAAAAACTCGGTGAGCACAGTCGTGTAGCACGGGTTGCACGGAAGGAGGGTGGGCCTGAGCAGCCCACCTGGAGGGGAAAGGCCTGGGGGAAGAGGTATGCTCCAGCAGATGCGGCTCTCAGGTCTCACTGAGGATGGCCTTTCTGACTGTGCTGGGTGTTTTCCATCTATATTTCCCTCTCCACCCTCTCCAGCCTGTTCTGCGCCTGGGACGGTGACCTGTGAGGACTGCCCCATTGGCTTCCCACCTGCTGGTGTGCAGCTGGATTCAGCCAGTGAGGGCTTTGGTGGGAGAGCAGAGGGCAGATTGAGTTTCCTGTGCTCCCTCCCTGCTGGTTTGCTGCAGGTTGGGTGTGTCTCCCCACCCCCACCGACAACCCACACGACTCTTGCCACCTGGCCCGCTCCCAGCGGCTATTCTTTCTGAGTTCAGAGACCGCCCTCCGTTTTGCCTCTTCTGGCAGGTCAAGGATGATGAAGGATCCTCCCTGCTGCCAACCCAAGGACACTACACCACCCTTCACTGGTTTTTTCTTAAGGTCTTCTGTTACCATGGAGAACAATCTCTTTATTAAACTCTCGGTTGTTCCATGAGAATGTGGCATTGGCTTCTTGCCAGAATCCTGGCTGGTAAACTTGTCTACTTTATCATACCCACTGCCACTTATATCTTGTTTTTGTTTAAGAACAGGCCTTTCAAGTTTTTCTGAACCATGTTCTTTTGGGCAGGTTATGGGATTTGATTCCATCACTGTCTTATAAGCAATGCTCAGTCATAAGGGGTAAATGAAGTAATGTGTTAATTAAATATTTAATGTTATCAGAAAAATTTTATAAAGTAATATTATTACTCTATATGAACTTTTGTCTACCATTACCTAGAAACAGTAAGAAAAACAATGCTCCATCAATGGAAGAATGGGTAAAGAAGATGTGATTTTTTTATATATATCCTTATATGTGATAAGATGTATATAAATATATATATATATACACACACACACAACAGAATATTATTCAGCCATAAAAAAGAATGAAATGTTGCCACTTGCAACAACATGGATGGACCTTGACGACACTATGCCAAGTGAAGTAAGTCAGACAGAAAAAGATAATACCAATTGATCTCATTTATACGTGGAATCTAAAACAATGAAAAATAAATCAACAAACAAAAATAACCCAAGTTCATGATACAGAGAACAGCCCGGTGGTTGCCTGAGGCGGCAGGTTGGGGGCAGGTGAAATGGGCGAGGGGGGTCAGGAGGAACAAATTTCTAGTTATAAATGAATGTCATCGGGATGTCATATGCAGCATGCTGACTACAATGAACAACACTGTATTGCATGGTTGAGGGTGGCTGAGAGTTTCTCAACACAAGAAAAAAATCTCCGTACCTATGAATGGTGACAGATGTCAGGTCGACTCTTGTGGTGAACACCTGCAATATTATGAACGCTTAATTATTATGTTGCACACCTGAAACTATATGATATTTTGTCGATTTTATCTCAATAAAAAAAGAAACAAAACAATGCTTCAGTGAATGCGCTTCTCTCACTGCCTTGGGCCACAAGGACCCTCTCTACCCACCATCCCTGACAGCCTCTCCCTCCCCCAATCATGGAGCTCACAGATCCGGGTCTTCAAGTGTAAAAGAGAGTTTCTACATAATTGAAAGCGAAGGGAAGTCTACATGGAAGGAGAGAACAAACTTGCTAGTAAAGAAGTGGAGCTGCATTGTCCACGCAGCAGCCACAGGCCACATGCGGCCAGTGAGCATGACGTGTGGCTGTTCAGAATTGAGACATCTCACCAAGGTTCGCCTGTGTCTACCTACCTCTCTGCCTCGGAGAAGTCGGCCGTAGCTGGCGCTCTGTAAAATTGTTAATCACAGAAGGACAAGACCAGTCACAGTATTTAATGAGGAGGCAGAAATGCAAGGGAGGCAAGAGCAAATAATGTGCTAAAGTAAGAAAGTAAACATGTCAAGGGTAAAGAAACCTAATGGGAGGGTGGAAAGTTCTGAAAGTTATGGCTGAGAAACAGCATAGTAATTAAATCTAACTTAGTCAACCTATCTAATTATTGTGACATATAGAAGGTGTCTCATACTCAGAATTTTTTTTAAAAAATTCAAGTTGTACATGTTGGAAGTTCCTCTTAAATTGCTTGGTCGGATCACACAACTGGGAGCTCTTATAATTCAAAGAAGGCGAACCTGAGCATTAGGGAGGTGAAGTGACAAAATCACAGAGTCAGGACACAAATTATGATCCAGATCTTTGAACTCTTGATTGTTTTTTTTTCCCCCTCAAGTAGATTAAGACAAACAAAGAGCCAGGAGCAGGCATGCACCTACAGAACCTCAAAGTTCTACAAAATCAGTAGGGCTCATCCTTTAAAGATTTGAGTTCCATTTTAATTGTTGCCGTGGTTCTCATTAAGTACATTAAAAATATACAATTTTTACCAGATGCTAGTAACCTGAATGGGGTTTGTCCCCAGAGTAATTAGAATTCAGAGCCAGTTCCCTGTGGGAATGACACCGGTGACGGTGGAGGAATATGGAAAAGGGAGTGAGCTGAACTCTCACCTGGTAGGTCAGACACACCCACAATCTGTTTTCAGAGCAGTGACAGTCTCAGGCTCAGCTCCAACGGGGAAGACTCATGTCCCAGGAGGATCTCCCTCTTTTATTTATTTGCTTTTTTTTTTTGCCCATCCCCAGGCTCTCGACATCTTCCTTTCGCACTTTAACCTTGGCGTTTCTCTGTGCTTCCTCATGATTGCTGAGTCTACAATCACAAAAAATTAGAAAACATGCAGATCAATACATCTCTTGCCAGTCACAGAGCTGTCAGGATGTGATCATTTGATTAAGGACCATCTCTCCACTAGCTACTAAGCTCCTCTTGGGCCAGGCTCATGTAGGTTTCCACTCAGCACTGTTCACAGGACCCAGCAGGCTACCGGCACAGATCTGGGCTTTCTCTGAGCACTTAATGAGAGAATGGGTGACCTTACCTTCACAGAGGAAAATAAGTCACCAGACAGAGCTTCCTTACTTTCCTCAATAGCCTCCAAATTTGCCTGAAACTTTTCCCAGCCTTTCTCTCCTCCCTCCTGTCACAGTAAAGAGACATTGGTCGGAGCTCTGGCTAATCCCCACTCTGTTTTTTGTTACCACATCCTGTGCCCTCCCCCGAGATAATCTATGCATGCATATTTCCACTTCCATGTTATTTTTCCAGCTCATATTGATTATAAGCACACATACACATTAATTTATACACATGCATGCATACATATAAAAGGGCTTTTAAAATATACCAAAATGGCATGTATTATTCATCCCTTTCTGCATTTTATTTTTCTTCTTCAACCATAACTCATGAAAATATCTCCATGAAAAACTCTCATTCATTCTGAAGGCTGCACAATATTCCAGGGTGTAAATGTTCCAAATCACTCATATGTTCCCCTGATAGTTAAATGGGCACTAGAAATAATGCCCTACAAACACCTGAGCACACACGTCCTTGCGCACTGATGCCTTTACTTCTACGAGACAGATTCCCGACGTGGGGTCTCTGGTTTGAAGAGCGCACATATTTTTAATTCCCAGAGATGTGCACATGGGTTTCCAAAATGGCTGTAACACTTCATATCCCCACAGGGCAGGGATGTTCTCTCCCTTTTAAAGGTCAAGAAGCTAAAGTGCAGAGAAGGTCAGGAATGTGCTCAAGCTCACCAGTGGCAGGGCTGAAAACCAAACAGCACCCGCCAGGCTTCCAAAGCGGCGCTTTTTCCACCTCAACACTCAGCCTCCCAAAGTGACCGGCACCTGTCCTGCAGCAACCAGGTGTGTGCATTTCTGGGTGAAGAGCTGGCTTTTCCTTCATCTCCTGTGCACTCGGCAGTGCTGTCCCCACAGCCGCTGGGCCACAGCTGCTGGGCCTGTACTATTTACAACACATGACAGCCCTCTCCTAACATACAATGATGTACAATTTGTAAGAATAATGGTTCTCCAGGTGCAGAAAGGGCTCGTAGGGCCTGATGTCACAATATATTGTCCGAGAGGTCACAAAAGATTACTAGTACAATGTCCAATGAGAAACGTGGGGACCTTTCTATCCGATTAAACATGTTACCCAAGTCGGACCTCTGTGAAGGTAGAAGGGGGAAAGAGAGGCAGGTGCTGGGGTCTATTTTGTTAGCACATCCCTACTCTTTTCATTATTCTTTTCTGAACATAACTAACAAATGGGCCATACACTTAGCCCTGCTTACCGGATTTTTGAGAGGGAGAGAATGAATGAAGCATTAATTTTAAGAACAAACAAGCTGAAGCAACTTTCCCGAGAAGCTGTTGTCAGCACAGTTCATCTTGGAAATCCAATTAAGCCTCCGGACATGTACACTGGAGAAGGTTAGCTATAATAATTCAAACAGCATCGGTGTAACAACATCCTCTCCAAATACATTTGAGAGAGGAGAAACAAATTTTGACCACAGGGGGGAAAAATCAGCATGAAGTTTGAATCCTTTCACGGTGTACAGGAAAGAAGTTCCGCCTATTTGTGAGTTCCGGCAGGAGAGACATACATAATAACATTTCCCTTTCTCCTCACAAAAACACAATGGGGAGTGGTCAGGCTGACATGGGAATGGTCAACTAGGGCCAAAGCATAAAACTCAACAGATCTTATTTACACTTGACCATGAACACAGGAGCAATGGGAACACACGTTCATCAGGAATTTCTGGTCTCTGTGGCAGACAGGAAACTTGTAGAAAAAAAAGAAAAGCAGAAAATATCGGAGTGACCCAGTTCTTCATGATGGAGCAATATTATGTAATCCCTCTAACCTTCAATTTTCTTCTAAACAGTTTGTTAAATAACTGAGCTTTTGTTTTTCATGTAATAACTGTTATAATCGTTGAAGTGAATGCTTTAATTTGAATTTAAAAACACCCACAAAGGGGAGATTGGGAAAAACAAAAGACAGAATCTATCCTTGTATTTTGAATCTGTAGGTATGTCTTTTTCAGTTAGTTCCATATTTGTTTCATTTTATGCCACTACTTGCATAGCTTTCTACATGACTAATGATATCAGTAACAGTATTTGTTTAGCATCTTCGACATTTTTAAGAGCAGTCTTTTTACATCTTCCCAATGGGGCAGACAAAGTAGGCGTAATTACCCCAATGTGCAACTGTACAGATCCGATAAGTCACAGAAACAGACTCACTTGGCCAGGAATAGCCTCAAGAAGGACCTAAGCCTCCAGATGCCTGGTCCAGGCACACTCTGTACAAACAGCACCTCAGAATCACAATCGGTGTGTATCACCTTCTGTACGAAATACCCAAGTTCTGGGATGACCACACAACGATCAGCAGTGCTACTTGGGAAGGATCGGGAAGCCACCAGGGCCCTGACGGGTCAGTGAGGTCTGCCACGGGTGAGAAGAGGGGCGTGTTAATGCCTGTGCTGCGTAGTTCCCAACTCTGTGAGCTCAGGGTGCTTTGACCATAATCGTTACTTGCACCCAGTTTCATCAAGCCAATCGCATGGTCACTTCCCAGACCGTCTCCTGTTTGGTTTTTGTTTTTTTGCTTTTCTATTATCTGCCTACAACCTCCTCCTCTTCTGTCTTCCTCCGTTTTTGTTCCTGCACCCTTGTTCTTTCACTCCAGAAATTCCCCCAGTCCCCTGACCACTTTCTTACCAATCTGCCTGACTGTAGGTTCTTTGTTTTTTGCAAATTCATATCAACCTAACAAGGTTTTATTGCATTTATTCTTTTACATTTTTATGTTTTTAAATTTTATTGTGTTTTTTCTTTTGCAGTACCATTTAACTCCCTTATCCCCCTGCCCCACCCCACCCTGCAATCACCACACTGCTGCCCATGTCCGTGAGTCCTTTTTCCTTTCTGCTCCATCCCTCCACCTCCTAAGGGTGGGGCAGGTCAGGGGGTCCATGACTCTTTAATTGAATTAGTCTTCTAAGATACTAAACTCTCTGGCTCCTCTAACTTCAGCAACTCTATTTGAATATTTCCTACTGTTCAAGGCAACCAGCCTTTTTTTAAGCTTGAGCCCTGCTGAAGTGAACGTCGCCACATATAAATCTAAGTGCTACAAGGAATATTCGATGCTCGATTTCAGTTAGTCCATCTGTGTTGACTTTGAAGCCACTTCCTCCTCATTGATCAGCAGACCATCATGCTTCCCGTTATGTGAATGGTGCCCCTGGGGCCATGCAATGTGGCAGTTCTGTGGTCAGCGCTCCTTCTCATTCCCATCACAGTTATTTCAAACCTTCAGAACTAACCTCAGGTTACATGACAAATACCCAGCCCCCACACCCATTAAAAAGATGACTTTGTAGTTCATTAATAATTTGAAATCATGACAGAAGGTAAACCTCAAACTCAACCCTCAGCCTGAAGAATGTTCTACCTCCACTTCTCTCCTTCCCTCCTTCCCTCTCTCCTCCAGGCTTGGGCCATCTATTCCATCTATTCTGCAGCCATTCTCTCCTCCTGGCAAAACTCAACAGATCACCTCTCCTCTAACACACACTGCTACACACATCAATTCCCTTCTTTCCTAAATCTGACACATCTCCCTCTCTATTGGCCCCTTCCCCTTGACTTACAAACATGTTCAAGTTTCTCATGCTCAAAAACAAAGCAGAAAATCACCCTCGTGTAGCAGATACTATGAGCACGCCACCCATGTATCCGCAACTCCTTCCATATCAGGGGCACCAGCAAGACTTCAAACTGCTGACAGCTTTATACTTTGCCTGAGGGCTTCTTTGGCCAGCAGAACCCACCTCCTTTTACCCAGCAAGCTGAACATTTCCAGGGAATGAATGAACTGCCCCGACCTCTGGAGCAGCCTTCCACCAGTGATTAACGGTCATTGGAATATGAATAGACCAGCTCCCTAATCCATCAAGTGGTGTAAACTTTAAAACATTTTTTTAATATTTTTAACCAAGTGTTCTCCAGTAGGATCAAACTCTAATTGTAACTTGCTTAAAAATATAGTCTTTTTATTTTTATTTTTTTAAACTTGACATGTTTATTAATTAAACTATCACTTCAAAAAAAGTGCATAGAAAATAAACATGTTTTATAACTCCTTTTTTTAACAACTACGTACACTTTTTACTTTTACATTCAGTCTTTCGTAGAGAGCTTTCAGCATTATTATTTTCTGAACTGTTAAAGATAAAAAATACAGTCTTTTTAAATGCTCCCTTCTTTCCCTATTTCACTTCAGTATTTCTCTAGAGGTATGTCTGGGGATTCCTCCCCAAATAAGCTACTTGCACCTGAATCCAAGTTTCAAAGGCAGCTTCCGGGGAAAACCCACACCAAGGCACCATCTCCTCAGTCTACATCCAGTCACCACACACAGGCTCACTCCTTCACTGCTAATGATTCTGAGAAATATTCATGTCAAGAGGAAACTGGATTTTACCAGTAGTGAGACAGGATAGTAAGAAGCTAGGAAAATTCCCTGGCAAGTGGAATAAGGAAACTGAGACAGCTGAACAAATGGCTGAGCAATTAACAGCCAGCTACAGAAGGTCATCTCCACAGAGATAGATCTAGGCCTCTGGTGCATTTCAGCTCCAGGCTCTGAAAAGCAGCAGAACCAGGTGGGCAATGCCAGAACCAACTGCAGTGACTAAAGACCCCCCTGCCCTGTCTCTGACCAATCCCTAAGACCCTAGAAGAGCACCCCGGAAAGCTGATGAATGTACTACGGAAACCCTCCCCTTGGGACGTGCCTGAAGTAGCCCGCTTGTGCAAGAGAGAAAAAAGCCTCAAGACAAAGGATGCATACCTTGCTCTCCCTGAGGGGAGCTGCCTGAGCCATTTCCTTTCCTTTCTTCTTCCCCCACCTCTTTCCCCTCAGGCACACACCTCCTGAACTCCAAGGCAAGGGAAGCTGGCAGCTTGTCCCAGGCTAAACTCCTGAACCTGTCCCCAAGGCCCCCTTTTCTCTTGGGCAGCTCAGCCTAGGCTCTCCTGTTGCTCCTTCTATGCTAAGCTCTTCCTTGTTACACTGTCCCCGACTTTAATAAATGTATCCTCACAGTCACCTGGACTTGTGCTGTGAAATCTTTCCTCCACAAAGTCAAGAACCCACACACACTACTGGCTGGCCCTAGGTAGACCCGCTCAGGGTCACGCCCCCTGGCCAGTAGGTAACAGTAGCACGAAAAAACTCAAAATTAAAAAAAAAAAAAAAAGGAGTGTTTTCTTTTTCTCATGAAATGAAACATTTGGAGCTATGGGTTCCTGGACTGCTGTGGCAGCTCCACAATGTCATCAGGGACCCAAGTTCCTTCTGCCTGTTTACTCAGCCATCCATCCCATGTCCCAGGCACCTTGTGGTCCTCAAATGGTTGAATCCCCTCCAGTATCACCTCCAAATTTGAGGAAGAAAAAATACAGATGGATGGTCAGGAGACAGCCTTTTCATCAAGGAACTTTCCCCAAAGCACCATCAAACCACTTCTTACATTTTATTTGGCCAGAATTTTGACTGCATTTAACGTCAAAGGAAACTGAAAAAGTTGTGTTTTTTTTTTTTTTTTAATCTGGACTTTCATTTCTTCCAACAATATTATGTTGTCTTTTAAAAATAAAAAATGGACATTGGGTAGGAAAACAGCCGTCTCTACTGTAGGAGACCATATAACCTGGGACAGTTTCTCAGCTGCTATCGTCTGATTTCCAACACCCCCTAAAAAATCTCTCTAAACGATTACTGTCTACCTCTTACAAACAACGGACAATTATCTGCCCATTTCTGACCGACTTCCCTGATTTTTCATTGACTCCCCCTATCCTACCTACCACGTCTGTACACACTTCCCTGTACTGAATTGAATTCAAAGGGCTTTATCAAACCTCTCATCTTTCCAAGGTCAACTGTTTTATGCTAAAGCTGGTTGGGAAAGAATGGAGAACAAAGATAAAATGCAATGGTGAGGAGGATTATGGCACACTCCGCCCACAGGGCCTCAAGCTCTTTTCACACGTCTTTATTTATTCGGCACGTGCGCATGCGCCCACCCCACCCTGTGGCACAGATATGCCTTCGCCTCTGGTAGTTTTATTGCTGAGGATCCTCCCGACCTACTGGCGCCCACGCTGCCTGCGTGAGCGGAGCTGGCGGAGCTGGACAGCAGCCTCTGCGTGCAGGAGCAGAAAAACTCCAGCTGCCTCTGAAAGGGACAGCTGGGAGGCGTGACACACAACCTAAGCTCCCCGTGGGGAAAGGCTAACATCACCCTCCGTGGGGCTTCTCAGGAGATCCCAGCTCTGCGCGGCTTCCTCCCCGTCCCTGTCCTGCTTCTTCACTCCCTTCCTTCCCTGGGAGCACTTCCTTAATAAATCACCCACACACTTCTGGGGAAATCAATGGTAAGACAATTGGGTAATAAATACTTGTTGGACAGAAGAAACTAGGTGAAACCAAACAAGTCTTTCAGAACGTGTTGCTGCATTAAGAAAGCTTTGAGATTTCTGTATTACCTTTCTAAAAATTAGAATGTCATTTCTGGAAAGTAATATCTTGCTACAGTTCATAAAGTCTAAGAAATCTAATTGCCATATTCACTCAAACGCATAGTTTTTCTAACACTCATAAACCACAGACAAAATCCAACAAGTAGTTTTAACACAAAAACCATGCTCTGTACTCACATTCTTAATTTGACTATTTACAAGAATTATTTATTGAAGTTACAGAAGTTTTATAAGCATTTTCTGAGACATCTCTTTGGAAGTCGAGGAAGATCTACATGTACTGTCTTTGTATTTTACAAACTCATTCTTTATTTTCTGGAGAAGGACAAACAAATGGTGCTGAATCCTACAAAATCTATTCTCTCCCCCACGTGACAGCCCCAAAGTCACCCTTTCGGCCTGCCCCAGGATACAGGGCCTGTTTGGCAGCCCTAGGACAGCCAGGATGATGTTAAGCCTTGTCAGCAGAGGGTAACCGAGAGGACGCCAGAGATGGAATGGGTTTCCTCTTCCTGGTTATGGAGTGCCCCCTTGTTGCCCTAGTTATGTTCCTGCAACGCGGGTGGCTTTGTGTGGCTTGTGTGGCAGTGTCCCACACCTCCCTCCAGTCCGGTACTGAGCAGCAGAGGTCACCTGGTCATGCTGGAGTTGAGCATCATTCCTAAGGGCAGCGAATGAGGTCCCCGGGCACCAGCTCATTCGCTGGCAATTCCCTGATGACGGTTTCTACCCAATGAATGAATAGCATCCCACCACAATTTTAGGGAGCACACCAGAACCTTTCCAGCAAATTCACCAGTTGTCCCAGCTGGCTTTCCAGGAAGTCAGCGGCACCTACTCCTCACCCCCTTGGAAGCTTTCTGGTGCGTTTCCTTGCCAACCCAGAAGGTGCGTTTTCTGGCTGCCAGCCTCAGCCTCACCCTGCTGACGGTGGACAGCACTACACAGTCAACTTGTCCAACCGGTGGGCTTCAACCACACCCTTGCCACAAAGGTCTGAATCCAGCCATGGAAAGAATACCTTCTCCCGAGTTTTGTCCTTCCTTGGGTACACTTCCTCAGCCCTAGGGTATCCTTAAGAGGGGTTTTTCCCCCACCTCTTAGGTAATCGTCTTTTACTCCACTCCCGTTAATATTTTTTATATTAAACTTTCCTAGTTCTGTCCTCTGATAGAACCCTAACTAACAGAGTGACAAAGGAATGCAAAAACACCTAATCTTAAAACTTGGAAGTTCTCTAAATGTGTGAGTTCTTTGAAGGTTTTAAATTTTTTTTAATGTATTTAAATAGGTTGTGCCCTGTCAATCTCTTTTTCTAAAGGTACTCTTGCACGCTTTCAATGGTTTTCAATTGGAGGCAAAATAATAATAATAAGTTGCCGGCCCTGCGAGTGACAGGTCAGATATTTTCATATCAACCATATAGCTGTATGGCCACAGGGCTACACGTGGTTGAAATAAAAAGTCCTGAGCCATCACCCTCGGAATCTCTGCTAGAGCTTAGCACCTGACAAACATCATGCTGAGTTCTCAGCAGGGCTCTGCGAGGTCAGCACCACCACTCCTGTCTCGGGGATAAGGAACCTGAGACACAGACAGATGCCATACCTTGTCTGGGGCCACACAGCTGGTATGTGTTCCCACTGAGACTTAAATCCGAATGTGTGGATCCAAGGCCCTTTCCCTGTTTCCCGTGACATTTCATTTAGACACAAGATGAAACTTTTCAGGTCTTTATTAATTAGTTACTTCATCCTTTTCCCAACATCAGTCCGGGGCCTGCTATGTTTCAGGTACTACCCCTCATGCTAGGTTAAAAAGAAAAAAAAAAAAGAGCCCCTGCCCTCAGGAGTTTTCTCTTGAAAAGCACTTTCCTCAGCTGCAGGACCTTAGCCATGCATGCCCGCTGCCCCTTTACAGAGACTTAAATTTCCAACAAGCCTGTGCCCGGAGCGGCACTTTCCCAAACGTGTCGTGGGCCACCTCCTACTCACATGCTTTGCAACACCCTCTGTTTGATTTGCCTCATTTTTCTGCTCCCTGTGCCTCAGAATTCAGTCTCAGCCTCATCCTTCAAATGCTGATCCATTTGGGTTGCTTACTCCTCAACCTTCAGCTCTTCTCCATCCTAGCTTCTAAGACCAATCCCCAGATGGGCTTTCAGTGTCCCGCATTCCAGGGCCCATCACTACCAGTCCCGAGCCTGCCTTCCCAGTCAAACCCAAGCGTCGGTGTTCTCTAAGTGGGGAAATGTCTACTCCGCAGATTTGGGAGTAGCTCCCTTCTACCTAGGAGTACAAGCAGGGCAACGCCGCTGCAGAGGCAGCTCTTTCCAAATGCCCTTCCTTTCTTAAATGTGTCTTCTCCTCCTGATGAGACCCCTCACTCCGGTTACCTGGATCGATTTACTCACCTTCCATCTTCACTTTTAGCATCAAGTCTTCGCAACACTCCCTGTCCAGCTCAAGGAGATGCACCCCCCCCCCCCCGCCGTGCTCCCCTGCTGCACTGGACTGTTGGCTGATTCTTTGCAGCCCCCACAGGGCCCAGGCACATCTGGAGTGCGGGGACTGTGTTATATCAGTGGGTACCCCATGGCCCAGTGCTGTGCTGCAGAGCTGCATTAAGGTGGGCAGTTAATAATATCTGGGAAAGGAGAATGGGAGAAAGGGAGGGAAGAAGACAGGGGGAATAAAAGGTAGGAATGGAGGAATGAAGGGAGGGGGGGGGAAAGGAAGGAAACGTATTCTCTTTTGCCCATTGAAAATGGCATTACATCATCTGAGTTATGTTTCCCATCTCACATTTAGGGTATCTCCAAAAACACGGTTTTAGGGGGCTCCTGGCTGAGCCTTTTCTCAGCTACATGACCAGCCAGTGACCTCGCTCAAAAAGGGAAAGGAATGAGTCCACCTCCATAGTCACCACCACAATGGAAAGGCATCCAACAACAATTAACATTTAGTGAGTTTCTGTTATGTACCAGGCCCCATGCTAAGCATCCTCTGTGCATTATCTCATTAATCACCACAGTCACCTCATGAGTAGCTATTATTGCTGTTTCCATATAAGGAAACTGAAGCTTAGAGAGGTGAGGGACTTTCTAAGGTCACATTGCTCTGCTTGTAAACAGCAGCGCAAGGAAACTAACTCAGGCCATTAGAACCCAAGCCAAACGCCTAACCATCACTCTACGCTGCATCTCTAAGGAAGTTCTGCACTGTTTCATGCCCAGAGGAACACACGATAGCAGCATGGCTCCTAAAGAGGGAAATCTACCAACTTTGATCATTAAAAGGCATCTTAAAATCCACAGAACCAAAATGAGTCAACATGTGATAACATTTCCTCATAGAACCAAATTAAAAGTCATCTCTAGGAAGAAATCCGCCTGCTGATTTGGGTTGGGGTAGGAGGGGAGAACAAAAAAGGAGGAAGAAGTAAATGGGATAATTTTGCACAATTCCCCACCACCTTGAAATGAAAAATAATACAATGGCCTTTGCACTCAATCAGGAAGCATCAAATAGACTATTACAAAGAAAACATTGTAATAGGGAGACTTTGGGGCACAATCGATTCCCCAACAACCTGGAGAGATTTTTGTCTCGGGTCGTAATGCATGTCCTCCATTAAACAAGTCCCCTCACTCTAAGTGGGGAAAAAACATTAGATGGAGAAGGCGCTTTCAAAAGGAGAGCGAATGAATTTTGAACAGCAGTGAAACAAGCTTTGGTAGAGTTGGTTTTAAAATTAAACAGCTGGTATGATGTTCACTTTGACTCCCCGTGCATCAAAATATAAAATGCTATTCTTCATGCATTTCCACAGCTCATTTCTCTGTAATACTGCACAAGCATGTTACATTAGAAGGAAATGACACACAAAAGGGAGGTGGGCTGCCTGGGGAGCTATCGTATGGGAGTCTCTGTGACTTGCTTAAACTTATTCAAAGATCAATGCAAAGAGACGTGTCCTGTATCCCTCCCCTAAGATTTGTCCGGAATCTCCCGGAGAGGCAAGGATGAGAATTTTCAGCTTTGAATCCTCAGCTGCAGAAACTCTCCACCTTGATTCTGCACATATCAAACTCTGAAGTGAGTCACTCTCAGAGTGACTGGGTATTTGTTGGCTGCAGGCGGTAGGACGCCACCAGCAAGAAGTACTTAATCCCAGCCCCTTGTTGACAGATAGGACAGAAGCCATTCAAGGTGCACCATTTGCCGCTGTAGCCACAATCCTCTACCCCTCCCTTTGCTGTCCCTTTGCAGCTCCTCCCATCAGGAGATAAAGTTTATTGTACCTCCTTTTGACTTTTGTGTCTGGTTTTACCAATAAAGTGTGGTAGAACTGACACTGTGCTGATGCTGGCCTGGGCCTCAACCACCTTCCACTTTTCCAATCACTTCCTGGGCCCCTGACTCCACCATGTGAATAAGCCCAAGCGGAGCTGCTGGTGCACAGAAGACCATGTAGACTCAAGCCAAATGAGCCCGCTTGTCCCAGTTAAAGCCTCAGAGATATGAGAATGCCCAGCCAAGATCAGTGAACCTACCCAGCTGGCCTGCAGTTAATCAGAGGGGCATTAAGGAGCCCTGACAAGACCAGAACTATCAGCTAAGACTTAACTGAATTGTTGACCCACAGAACCATGAATTAAATGAATGATTTCTGTTTTAAGCCTCTAAAATCGGTGACTTTTAAAATGCACAATAGGTAACTGACATACCTTCTCTGAATTAATTCTGTTATTGGTGGGAAGCCTGATAAATGTCCCTCCCCTACACTAAGACCTGGGAGTGTCCAGGCTGCAGGCCAGCTGAATGATGACGGGCTCAAATTCTCTGGCTCTGGAGCTAAAACTGGAGCTTCTACAGAACAGAGCTCAGAATGCTGTATTAACTAGATCGTGTCCAGATGCAACACATAAGTCATAAGCATGGTATCTAAACACCAGATACCAGTGACTATTCCACAGGGCATATGGGGCTAATGAGTGGGAAACAGGCAAAAGGTGAAAGACAGGGAAAGGCTGGCTCTTTGGTAACCACTTCCTGTGCTGGTTGTTTGCTCCAGGAGCACAGACGCTGCTTGGCTGGCTCACCAGCATTTGGCACAGAGGATGGGCTTGAGAATATTTGCAGAGTAAGTATGTAGCCGGACAACTCACACATGTGACCTTTCTGCATCTGCTGCTCAGTAGACAACAAGCATGGGGCTTCCTTCCTAGAGGGGCTATGCCCACTGATCGTAGAATCCACTACTTAGGAAAAAAATAAATATTAATAGCACTTTCTGGGGGTTAGTACTGTTCTAATCACTTAAGAAATAATAATTAAGCCCTGGCTGGTGTGGCTCAGTGGATTGAGTGCCAGCCTCCAAAGCAAACGATCTCCAGTTCAATTCCTCATCAGGGCACTGGCCTGGGTTGCAGGCCAGGTCCCCAGTAGGGGGCGCATGAAAGGCAACCACACACTGATGTTTCTCTCCCTCTCTTTCTCCCTCTCTCCCCCTCTCTCTAAAAATAAATAAATACAATCTTAAAAAAAAGAAATAATAATTCATTTAATTATTTTAACAGCCATTTGAGGGAGGCATAAACTTTATACATATTTTCCCCACGATGAGTGGAAGCACAGAACATTATACAGTTTGCCCAAGGACATGCAGTTGGTAAGTAGCCAAACCAGCAGTCTAGCTCTCAAGTCTGTGTGCTGACATCTCCTAATGCTGCCTGTTTTAAAATCCTCACACCCAACACAGCGGCCTCACAGAGTGCTTAGATTAACCCCTGTTTCTGTAGATGAACACACTTTGGCCCAAGAAACTTTTTTAACTTTTTGAAACTTGACTTTTTCAAAACCACACACTTAATGGCAGAGTCTGGACCAGAACATATACCTCCTGACAGATAGTTTGGCATTTTTCCCTCCAGACCACAGTGATAAAGGGAAAAGCTATTTCATGGACACCTTTGTTTCCAAAGGGGTTCAGAATGTTGAGACATCTTGAACTCTGCATCTTAAACCCAAGTAGGAGTGCCAACCAATACAAAGCGTAGTAGGGAAGAGAAAGGAAAAAAATAAATGAAATGAGTGATAGATTTTGCAGTCCATAGATACTGAAGTTAAGTCATAAGAGAACATGGGTCCCACTCACAGACAAATCTACCAGGGATTCCTGAAGCCTCAAGGAGTAAAATGTACGTTTAGCATGTATGTGGAAGAGTCTGGTGCACTAGGGCAAGCTTCTCAAATGTCAGTATGTCTATGAATCACCTGGGGATCGTCTTAAAAATTAAGAAGCTCCAGGTGGGGCTGGAGATTTTGCACTTCTCACACGCTCCTAGGTGCTGCCCCTGCTGCTTCGCTGTGGGCCACACTTTGAGTAGCAAGGATCTAGAGCCCTTAGCCGAGTTCCTCAAGTCAGAGGTCACAATACAAGGTCACAAAACAAATTCCACTCAAGAGCATGAGACAACCCGTGAACGTAGACCCTAAATTGTGGTCAGAAGTCATTTAGAGATCTAAGTGCATGAGATATATAAATATTAATATTAATATGCACACAAATAAATATAGGTCAGGTTTTCTAAAAGGAAAAATGCCCCTAAAGACTGCTAATGTTACATAAAGAAAAACAAAACGACTAGGCATTATGTGCCTTGGGATGTAATACAGTAGGGAGTACCTTACACCATCTGTGGAATATTTTTGACAAAAATCATACTTGAATCATTTGTTTCCAGAAACTTTTTGATTTCTTTCTTGATCTCATTATTAACCCATTCATTGTTTAACAGCATGCTATTCAATCTCCATGTATGTGAATGTTTTTGAGTTTTTTCCTTAAGGTTAGTTTCTAGTTTCAAGCCCTTGTGGTCCGAGAAAATACTTCATATGATTTCAACTTCCTTGAAATCATACTTGAATCAGAGCGAACCTGTAGATCTAACTCCCGGTTTAGAGGAAATATGGAGGAACAAAGGAACATATTAAACACCCATGAGGTCCAAAGAAAGCCAATAGGTGAGGAATTCTACAGGAAAAATGGCCTGATTTCCTCAACAAAATTTATGCAAAGGGAAAACAAGGGAAATACATTGGCCAAATGTAATTTAAGAACGTTATTAGAATTCTGATTCCAACAAACCTTAAAAGAATAAAGTTTATAAGACTATCTAGAAAACATTATTATTTCTGGATACTTGATGGTATTAAAGAATTATTGTGTTTTAATTATAAATTGGTATTGTAGTTATTTTTAAAGGCAAATAATCCTGTTTTTGGACATACATACTGTATATACAGCAGTGATCTGCTATCATTCAAAACAATCCAGTGGTGGTTGGCTGAGGATTGTAGGGGCCCCCGAAAAAACAGTGGCCAGAAAAATAAACCTTGAAGCTGGTGATGCAAATGTGGGGGGAGGTATTAGAATAGTTTTTCTGTTTTTCTATGTTTTAATTTTTCCAATTCAAGGTTGTAAGTACATACATAAGTAAAGAAAGAGAGAGAAAAGAAGTGAGGGAGAGAAGGATGGAGGGAAGAAGACAAGGAAGAAAGAAGAAGTGAAGGAAAGAAGGAAGAAGGAAGGAAGGAAGGAAGGAAGAGGGGGGAGGAAGAGAGGGAAGGAGGGAAATAAATGTTCAGAGAGCACAGTCTTTCATCCAATTACTTTTTTAAAGTAGATTCAGCAAAGTGGTGATTCCAATTTCAATACCAGGTTAGATTCTAAGACACTTTATTGAAATGGTAAAAGTTAAATGAAGGAGGGGGGGAGAGGAGAAGGAGAAAAAAGGAAGGAAGGGAGGAAGGAAGGGAGGGAGGGAGGGAGGGAGGGAGGGAGGGAAAGAAAAAGAAAAGAGAAGAAAAGGAAGGGAAAGAAAAGGGCAGTTTGCTCAGACACTTCCCTTTTGGCTATGGCTTCTTGACAGGCCTGTCAGAGACCCTGCAGACACAAGGCCTCTGCAGTCAGCTGAGCAAGTGTCCAAGTCTCCCCTGATTTCTTAAAAGAAGATAGGAATTGTGGCTCGATGATAGCACGGCAGGGTGGATTTATGACTGGTTAAACGTCCGTCCCCCAGAGGGATGGCTCAGGAGCCCACATCAAGCTGGGGGCAGTTCGTCAGTGGAAGGCTGACGGACTCCGGTTCAACAGGCTGCTTCTTATGAGTGACAGACAGATGACGAGGTGCCAGGTGTGGGGGTCAAATTGACAGGGACATAAAGTCCAAAGGACTATCTTTGAATGCCTTTGATGATAGAATTATTATCTAAAGAAATCTCAGGATCTGTAACAGAAGCCAGTGTTAAAAGGCTAGTATCTAATAGTGTCCATTATTAAACAGTCAACCGAGAAAATCAAGATGCGGAAAAGGCACAAGCATTGTGGCCAACACAAAAGTCCGTGGTGAACGGCGTCCACGGAGGAACCGCACTTAAGGGCACTTGTGAGACGCAGATGGATGGGACCCTTCCCTGAATTCTGTCATCATCCTCCCCTGGTCCGAAAAGCATGGGCTTAAAGATTTTCTCTTACTGTAAATTCCATATGATCAATAATGTAAGTAGCTGCCAAAGCTAATCTGATCTGCTAATTTGATTTTAGGGTACATTAAAACAATTACTTCTCCAGAAAAGAAGAGGGAATGAAAACAATAACTGCATTTACCATTTAGTAAGCATTTACTAAGGTGAGGCGTTGTGCCAGGTATTTTACATACATTATGTCACTGAATAGCAACATGGTCCTTTCTAGGTGAGTGCTAATAACCTTGGTTCCTAGATGGGGGGAGACTGGAGTCCAGACTGGCTCAGTGAGTCGGGTGGAGTCACAGAGTCAGTGAGCATCAAAGCTGGGATGCAAACAGAACCCCTACGGTGCTTAGTAACACAGACACTTATTCTCAAGCTGTCCAGGTTAGTTCTGGTTGCTATGCTTTAGGGGAGCATGAGCAAATTTTAGCCTGTGTCCAAAACACAGCGTCATTGGCCAGGCCAGTGAGCGGACAAGCAGGTGATATGAGCAGAGGAACAGGCAATTTAGCCTGTCACAGGAGACACTTAGAAAATGTTTGCCGTTAAGAATGACAGCAGCTTTAAAAAAAAAAAAAAACAAGTTTCATAGTATCATCCGTTCTGCTTATCTGTTGCTACATAAGAAACCACCCCCAAAACTCTGGCTTGAAACAACAGTCATTTATTATTGTTCTCTCTCCTGGTTCTGGGACTTGACTGGGTGTTGCTGAGTGACTGTCACTCGGGATCGCTCAGGTAGTTGCAGGCGTTCGGTGGGAGAGGCTGGAATCGTCTCAAAGCTTGGCTGGCTTGTCTGGTGCTGAGTTGGGAAGACACAAAGACCTGCAGCTCCTCAGGCATCTCCCTGGCTCTCAGCAGACGGGCAATATAATTCATGGTTACAGCTTAAAACCTCTCTGGAGCAACATAGTAGCTGGACTATGAAATCTGTTATCCTTTACTCCTTCAGGTTCCCTTTCCTGGATGGAAGACGATGCTGTTATAGGAGTAGTGGGAAAAAAATGTAATGAAGTCCCACACCGAAAGAGTGACCTGAAGGTTCAAAGAAGAGGTGTCGATTGAGACCCAAACTCCCATCCCTGCTTTGAATAACAGAATTTTGTAGTTGGAAGTGGCCTTAGAAATGATCAAAACCAAATTCTCTTCTACTGGTTGACTGATGCCATAGAGGAATATTTACATGTCTCCAGGTCATTTCTTCCTCTGACACAGTATTTCCCCAATGTACACAGTGGAAAAAGATGGGAAAAACAGAATTTTAGCTTGATTAACATTATTTCCGAGTCCCTTCCATAAAATAATTGCTGTATCATGTGCCCCTCTTGCAGCTTGACCTGGCGGGGGGGATGAAACACCGTGGGTCAGGACCTCTGTGCTGTTACCCCAGCGACATCTTCACTAGATCTGGAACCTTATCACGCAGGTCTCCTTCTGATTTTTCTTTAGCCCAGAAGCTATCAAAGTTCAGAGCACATGGCTGATGCTAAAGGCATGTTTGATGAATGAATAAATGCACTTAAACTCTACAATTCTGCATAGTAGTCAAAAAAATAAGCCCTCTTGAAAAGGGAAATTGCTTTATCTAAAAGAATATGAATATAGTTAAATTCCTGGATTTCTGTTATGATGAATGCACAGTAATTTTGCTAGAAATACTTTTCAAAAGGCAATTAATTTAAGGGCATCCTGACACCCTGGAGATGTTCACTCATATCATTCAATTTAGGGAGATGGGCACTTCAGTTTTTTTCACTGGACAGTCAAAACTCCTAGGGGCAGCTTTAAAATTGATCTCCCTTTAAGCTTCTTAGATCCTCGCCTCTTAAAGTGACGTCCCTGGACCAGCAGCCTCGGCATCACTATACCTGGGAGCTGGTTAAAACCACAGAGTTGAGGCCCAACCCCAGGGTCTGAACCTACATTTCCACACGAGCTGCAGGTGGTTCGTGTGCAAGGTAACTAACGCTTGAGAAATGCTGCCACAGATCCCTCCAGCAGGCGGAGACTGTGAGTGAGAGGCATCGCCCCACTCTGCAGTTTACAGCTCCGGGTCCCTTACCAAAGAACCTGCCATGTGTACGTACCCACTTGAACGCTCAAGGACAAACACCTGGTAAAACACACTTCAAGAAGCCATCAGAATATTTCTGACCTTAATTGTTAGGTCAGACCACAGGAAATCTCGGCTACTCGGTATTTTCAAAACAAAAACGCCCATTTTCTATATTTCAGTATAATATTTACCACTTAGTAGGTGCTTTGTGTTAGTACTTTGGCAAGGTTTATTCTAACTTACAAAATTCCCTATGAGGTAGACATGAAGTCCATTCCATAGCTGAGAAAGTTAAAATCTGGAAAGGTGATGTTTCCAAGGTTCCACAGCCAGGAATGGAAAAGGTCAGGTCCATGCCCAACCCTAACCCTGCGGCCCAGCATTTCAAGAGATGTGACCCTCGGACCATCCCATAAGAAATCTGTTAAAATGCATATGCCTTAGTGCCAGCCTAGAGGTAGTGAATCTCAACACCCAGACATAGTGAATCTCGGTATCTGGTGCTGGAATCTAGGAATCTGAATTTCAGTAGTTCCCCTGGGAATTGGGCATGTTTTATTCATGAACAAATTGAATCTTGCTGCTTTCATAGGCTGCCTCCTTTCTGATTAGGTGATGGAAGGCCATTGGCCTAAACCTCTAACTCACCCTGGGGCAGAGTGACCATACATCTGATTTCTCCAGGACAGTCCTGGTTTATGCACATTTCATGAGACTAAGAGCTCCTCCTTTGATTCTCACAATTGTTCTGGTTTGGATGATAAATGACAGGGTCACCCTGTGTTAGGGAGGAAACTAAGCTGGGTTTCTCCAAGAAAGCATCAGAGGCTCCATCCCCACTGGGCAGCTCCCTGGAGCTTCTCAGTGAACTGAGCGAGTTGGGATCAGCCCTTGCTCTGTCCTGAGCCTCCCTCTCTCCCTCCTCCCACCTGGCCTCCTCCTGCAGCAACAGGATGGCCGTGGCAGGCAGGATGCCAGCTGTACCTAAGGCATTCACGCAGGGATGCACTGGCTGACATGCCCTATTAGAATCCCTATTAGAAACCTCTGAGCAGTTTTGACCTGTTCTCTACCGTGGGAACTGTCTCTTTTCCATTTCTCATTCTCTGTGCCACTGGGGTGGCCTTGCCTGAGATGCGTTCTCCACGACTAAATCAGTTGGGTCCCCGCTAGGCCACCAGGGCTGGTGAGGGCTGGCTCTTCTCTGGGTCTGCCTGACGCACACAGCGAGAGGCCCTGAGCGAAATCCAGACACATGCATGCTGACAGTCTCAATGGACAAATCAGTGCAGTCAGTCATCAGACTGTGGCCCCAGGAGCAGACTTGGACAAACTGGGGAGAGAGGAGAACAAGAAAACTAGTGGGCAGAAAACATGGAGCTCAGAAAAGAAAGAAGCCTACAGGATACAGAAAATAAACTTATCTTTAAAGAATCTATTAGCTTCATCTCCAAATAATGTGCTCAATATATTCTCCTTGAATCTCTAAACATCCTTTTAAATAAAGTGCCTCTACATTTAAAACCATGGGCCTAATTAAAAACATACCATAAAGCATCCAAAGAATCTACAAATGCAAAGAAAATAGGGTTCATTATACCTTTTCCAGATTAACATTTTGGCCATTGCTTTAAATTTACAGGGATTTTATCTGCAAATATGGCTGGAGGTTGAAGAAAATGCAATTTCTACACTGCTTAAAAATACATTTATTTTATGTGTGCTGGTTAATTTTAGACATTAATTTGACTGGGCCACGAGGTGCACAGACATTTGGTCAAACTTTATTCTGGATGTATCTGTGAGGGCGTTCCTGGATAAGTTTAAGATCTGAATCAGTAGACTGAGTAAGGCAGACTGTCCTCCCTACTGTGGGTGGGCCCCCTCCAATCAGTTGAAGGCCTGAATAGAACAAGGAGGCTGAGTAAGAGGGAACTCCTCCTGCCTGACTGAGTTGTGATGTCAGTCACCTCTTGCCCTCAGACTGGAACATACACTATGGTTCTCAGGCCTTTGCAAGCAGTCTGGAACTACACAACTGGCTACTTTGGGTCTGTAAGCTGATCTTAGGACTTCTCAGCCTCCGTATTCACAGCAGCCCAGGGCTTTATTATAAGAAATTGGCTTATGTGGTTACAGTTGTTGTCAAGCAATGTGGAGACCAGGAAAGTCAGTGGTCCAAGCATAAAGGCCTGAGAATATATATATTCTTGCATATCTGGCACATCTGCTTCCCCTCAGATCCAGGGCAGAATTCAGTTACTATTATTCAGCCTTTTCCTCTGTATGTTCAACCCATCACTATATTATCCACCCACCCACAAAATATTTTAGTGGTCAAATAAGTGAGAAAAACACTAGATAAAGGCCAAAAAAACTGAATCAGAATCTTTAAGATGATTGCATGCATATGTGTCCCAAAGAGAGAGATATAACATGTAGTTTTTCTTCAATGTTTTTAATCACTTATTTCCCATCCCTCCACCACCCTCTTTTCATTCTTCCAAGACTAATATTATAAGAATCACACTGGGGAAAAGCTGTACCCAATCCATTCAAAGGAGCCAGTTTTGATCATAATGAAGCCAGTGGCAGGTGGAGCTTCTGAGGTACTTTCTGTGGATGCATCCTAGGACCCCCATGGCTTTGTCCGTTCAAATTCCAAAGATCATGTACACATCTGTTGGCTCTACTTTTGTCATCGTAAAACAAGATATTGTCTCTTGCTATAGAATCTGCTTCATTTGGAACTGAAGATCAATATAAAGAATAATGACTAAGATTCTTGGCTCTGGTGCTTACTAGCTGTGTGACCTCAGGTGAATTGCCAATTTTCCTGTACCTCACTTCCCTATCCGCAAAATGGAGATGATAATAGTTATCAAGAGGATCAAAGGAACTAATGTACATAATGTCTTAATATAAAGTTGTGTGTCTAACAGGGTAGCCACTAGTCACATGTGGCTATTTCTATTAAAATTCAATAAAATTAAAATTCAGTTTCCTGGTTACACTAATCACATTTCAAGTGTCTGATATCCATGTGTGACTGGCGGCTACCATATTGAACAGTATAGAAGAGACATTTTCATTGCCACAGAAAGTAGTAGAACTTGAGCACTTAGCAAGTGCTGAAAAAAGAGGGCTAGTTTTTATTTTCCGAGGCACAAATAAGTTCAGGTTCATTGACCAGACCCCTAACTCTTCAGTCAGATCTCCCTCTAGAAGACAAATATAAATTGTAGGTTCCCAGGCATTCTTTGCCCTCTCTTCTCTTTATCATTCCTTTTTTATTCTCTTCCCTTCTTTTCTTCCTTTCTTCCTTCCTTCTTTTCTTCCTTTCTTCCCTCCCTCCCTCCCTTCCTTTCCTTTCTCCCTTTGCTTTACTTTCCTTCCTTCTTTCCCTTTCTCCATGCCTCTTCCTCTCAAACAGAAGAATCACAAGAGAGTGTCCTGGTTTTTTATCTTAATAATTTGATGCCTGCACCTTTGCTATTTTTATCCACCAGTAAAATACCCTACTTTTCCCAGTTTAGCTTTCCAAGTTTTCTATTCCAGTGTCTCTGTTGCATTTGGGCACTAGGGCTCATGTTACATTCACACTGCCCTCTGGAGAGGCCCTGATTTGTGAGTCACAGAGCTGAGCCTTGCTTTACAGCAACTTCATCCTCTCCCTTTATCAAAATAGAAGATTTTGACATATATAAATGTCAAAACCTACTAAATTATTTGTAGTAGCAAATGTCACTGTAACGAGAGCAACCAAACACTGCCTCCACGTGCTGCTGCCTAGGCCTGGGAGAAACAGGCTAGAGGAACTTTCCGTTGATAACACTCGTTGTAATAAGATGTGACCATCAGTCCTCTCTAAAAGGATCATAATGGATATTGATTCTTAGTTTTGGAGTTCGGCTCATTAAAATACCAAACAGAATTCTATGGGGAATGAGCTATATTGATTGCTTCATTTTGCTTTATGGGCTTGTTTCCTATGTAACATGTAATTGTATTTTATACTTGCTATAATATGCAAGAATTAAAGACCTAATTTGGCTAAACAAGCACTGGCTTATAAATTATGAAACATTCTCTCACATCAGACTCCTGGATCATTAAACAAAATTTTAGTGAATTCTATCTTTGCAGATTGTTTTGTATTGGAGGGGGATAAAAGAGTGGGGAAGAAAAGTTTCTCCTGTCACTTTTTAACTTTCCTAGCAGTTAAACCACTCGTAATGACTTTAGGGATTTCAGACAAGGCTGTTAAATTTTCGCTGAGGTCCATTAAGCTGTCTTTTCTTCCAAATTATTTGCTTCTGAAATCTTGAAATGAGTTGCATTCAGTGGTATCGTGGCAAAACACAAATTTTGGAAATATTTAGACTTATTTAAACTCTGCCTCTCATTCCTCACTTCAAAGATAGATCATACACTTGCTTCTGCACTTCACCACCTAATGTGCCTTGGTCATTGAGAAATTAGCAGATATGATGCAAGTAACAGCTTGAAAACTAATGCATTATTGGGCTTGCTGTCTTGTTCCTTTGTCATAGCCCCGAAAAGAGCACGCTTATATTAGTGACCTGCTCCCAGGAGAAGGGGGAGCAAGACCTGGAGCAGGGCCATCACCAGCCAAGATCAACCTAGATAGTTCACTCTTAGCCAACCAGTATATCTGTGAGCCAAATAAGTGATTATTGCTCTGTGTACCAGGATTTGTATCAGGTAACTGATATAGCCTGTCAAGATTCTTTTACCCATTACTTTCTTCCATTGTCAAAGGGGATCGCTTTCTATCAACATGACTGAATATGACTTAGTCAAAAAAGCAGGGATCTTCTCTGTATTGATGGGTGTTAATCATTACACCTCCAAGTCCCTGTCATATTTTATATTGCCCAAGGCAGAAGCATTTCACGGGAAAACCTTTGCATCTAGAGGTGACACTAAGGTCTTCTGGGTAATAAATAACAAATATAAGGGAACTGAAGAAAGATCCCACAAGAACTAAGAGCTAAAAAGTGTCAGGTGAGATTTAGTGTCGACAAATGCCTGATAAAATGTTTCAGGAAAAAAATGGTGTTCTTCCATGAAACAGCACGAATGGTGTCTCTATAGCTAGTTAACTATAACAACTAAAAAGAGGGGCACACCCATGAAGACAAAGAAAATAGGAAAGACAATTTTAGAAGAAGATGGAAAAGGAGACAAGTGAAAAGTAACAAGGCAGAAAAGAGACACAAAATGCTAAAGATGTACAGAGAAGGATGCTAGTAATATGCAAATGGATTCAGATTGTGGAATGCGGAAACACTCAGAAACTGGAGCTACCAGGGGACGGGTAAGGCAAAAAAGCAGAAGGATTTGTATAAAGTTTATATAGGGAGTAGTTAGAGACCCAGATCCCTTCTCCTACACCCCTAACCACTAAATGACAATTATTCTCCTACCCAGGAAAGAGATGGAAGTGCTTGGTTTTGTTTTTAAGAAATTGAACAAGGGCAGCTCTAGTTCTTGTAAGGTGAGATTATATTGAAAACGGAGAATTAATGGAACATCTACCTAAGTAGCAGACCCCCATCTTCCCTCCTCTACTTGCTCACTTGCTCACTGCATGGCCGCATACAGGCTCATAAACATTAGGCAGGTAAGTAAAAATATTTCCTGTAAGTACAGACTAGTATAAGAGAAAG
The DNA here is from genome assembly GCF_022682495.2 of Desmodus rotundus. Taxonomy (NCBI): domain Eukaryota; kingdom Metazoa; phylum Chordata; class Mammalia; order Chiroptera; family Phyllostomidae; genus Desmodus; species Desmodus rotundus. The sequence continues at coordinate 119,685,063 of NC_071394.1, forward strand.
ATCCACAGATTTCCCCATGGAAAGATCAGCTTACACCCTAATTTATCTTCAGTGAAACATAAAGTTTAGACAAGTCTTACTCATATATGCAGAGCTTCCAATCATCTTTTTAGTACTTCATATAAAATATTAGATCTCCAAGGATCACCTGATATGTATAATCACATCAATCAAGCTCTCAACTTCAAAGACTGAGACTGGAACAAGCTGCATGTAACCATTAGCCAGAAAAAATAATGCCTTAAGTATAAGAGGAATTAATATCATTTTTATGTAAAAGAAGTCTGAAAGCAAGCATTCCATCATGGGATACAGGTGCCTTCTGACAGTAACAGAAAGCTGTTTCATCATGCTAGCACCTAGCTTCTGACCTCAAGTAACCTCATGGTCCAAGATGGCTCCTAGAGCTCCAGACATGATGGTCAATCCCAAGCAGCAGGGAGGAAAAGGGCAAAAGGGCAAAAGGGCAAAAGAGCAAACCTCCCAGTTGAGTTGACTCTTTGCAGGCACCTTCTCTAGAAGCCCTCCAAGGCAATTCTACTTACCTCTCATTGGCCAGAACATACTCATACATCTAGCTACAAGGCAGACAAGTAAATGTAGTCTAGTCTTTCATCAGGGTACATTTCTCTCCTGAATAAACTGATTCTATGGAAGAAGGATACAGTGAATTTCTGTTAGACAATTAACAATCACATACATACACAATGAATAAAGCAATTGAAAAGAAACAGGGTTGATATGCTGAGGGCAGAAGAAAACCTCAAAAAATAATATTTTCAGAAAGTTAGAAGATCTTTCACCTATAAGTCAAGAACATATTTCTATATAAATGAAAAAAATAACAGCTGTTTGAAATTTAAAGTATAACAGCCACAAAAAAATGAGGGAGTGAATTGAAGGATACAACTGAAGAAATCTCACATAAAATAAAAGCAAAAAGTTTAAGAAATAGAACAATAGAAAAGGTTAGAAACAAGACAGTCAGTCCACAGAGCTTAATATCCCAGTAAAAATTATTTAAGAAAGACCTATCAGAGAAACTTGAAGTTAAAAAAATAATAATTAGAAGTGTTCTCTCCTCTGACAAATATGTTTCCTTTGAAAGTGCTCATTGAATGTCCAGTAAAATAAATGAAAAAAAAAATTCACACAACTTACATCAACATGAAATATGAGAACACCAGAAAGGCAAGCTAAAATTTCTAGGAAAAACGATTTTGAAAGGAATACTAGAAGATGGAATACAAAATTCAAAGGAAGAATGTCTAACAGAAGCTGAGGAAAAATTATACTCAATCTAGAATTTTATACTCAGCCAAACTATCAATCAAATGTGAGGACAGAATATGTATTTTCAGAAATGAAGTGATAAAATGTTTACTTCCCATGAACTCTTTCCCAGAAAACTGTTTGAACATGTTCTCTACTGAAAGGAGGGAGTAAACCAAGAAAGGGAAAAATATGAGCCTGGAGAAACACAAGGTCCAACACCGAGGGTAAGTAAAGGAACTTCTCAGGATAATCATTAGGGAGGTCTCTGGCCATCAGTCTTGCAACACACCCAGAGAGCAACCAGTCAAGACGGTGGGAGGATAATGGAGTGTTCCAGGGTAAATGAAATTAAGCGAAGACATTAGAACCGATGAACACGGGCCTCCCGAGAGAGCCTTTAAGTCATTCTCAGAAAAAATTAGTTCACACTATAGGATACTTTGCAAGCAACAAAATGAGAATAGCTAGGATTTCCTTTTAAAAACCCTGAAAATTTGTATAAGAAGGATATATAACTCAGAATAAAAGAATAATCACAGTTGGCCTGTTAATAATATTTGTGCTACAGTAATGTAAAATATTAATTTAACCAGAATTTGTGATACAGCCATATTAGGGAGATGTGTGAGGGAAGTTTAGAAAATAAAAGGGAAAGATAGAATTACTGAGGTTAAAAATAGAAATTTAAGCATATGATTTAGAAATCCAGAGGTAAATATGAAGAGAAAGAGCTAAAAAGAATTAAGATCAGATGCCTCTGGAGAACGGGACTCCTGGATTGAAAGTAAGTAGCTTACTGCTATTTTTTATAATAAACATGGTGGTGGCACTATTTGACTTTTAGAACTATGACACCCATTATTATGAGAAAAAAACTAATCATGCAGGCAAAAACAAACAAAACAAATTGGTTCTACTGAATATAATGACAACTTCTGGGCAGCACTTCAAAAGATTTGGAAAAAAGCACAGCTTCGGCTTTCTTATCTGCAGACCCCACGTGCATTCCTATTCATCCAACTCAGAAAAGCTTTGCCAAAGAGGGAAAACACCCAAGAAAAGATTTGTATTAGTCCAGGAGTAAAGCTGCTTAACCATAAGGTGACCTGTCAAGAAGCTAGCCCTCTCCCTACCCTAAAGCAAGGCTGGTAATGGAACAAGATCTGCCTTGGAAGACAAAGACTAGGGAAGACATTAACAATGTTTAGTGTCATGAAAGTCTTGCCAGGATGAATAAAGTGTCAAAGGAGTAGAGAAAGGAAAAGGGAGATTGAGTGATATACTAAATACACACAACAATATGAATCAATTAAAATACAAGATGCTATCTTGCCCCGGCTGGGGTGGCTCAGTTGGCTGGAGCATCCTCCCATAACTGAAGGGTGCGGGTTCCATCCCCAGTCAGGGCAGCACATACTTAGGTTGCGGAATGCTCCCCAGCCCAGGCGTGGCTATGTGCAACCCCAGGTCCAGTGCATAACATCCCTGGTCTGGGAGTGTATGGGAGGTTACCCACTGGTGCTTCTCTCTCACATAGATGTTTCTCTTTCTCCCTTCCTCTCTCTCTCTAAAAGCAATGAAAAAAATGTCCTCAGGTGAGGATTTTTTAAAAAGCACTATGCTGAGTGAAAGAAGCTACACAAAAGTACATACTGTATGTGTTCATTTTGCTTCTGTTCCTTAAATTGTACATATGTGATTCATATACTCTTACAGTATATTTTCCAATTTGAACAATTCTTATAATACCTGTGGAATATAATACTTCTACCTAAAATATACTCATACCTTTGGAGACCATTAATGTTTGCTGTAAACCGATTATGCTACAGTTACTTTAAACAGGGCGTGGCAGAAATAATGCCTGCCTGAGTGTGGTTGGTAGGGTAATAATATGGGTGTAATAATTTATAGTTTTAAATTGAACATTTCACCTAAAATGTCATATGGTGTGCTTGAATGTGACATTGCTATGGCACAGATTTACATGCTTATGATTTTGTAATAAAAGATTTTGTAGTAAAAAAGGGTGTTATTTGTGCCGGACCCCGTATATATATCACCATCTTAATACTGAGAGTAACAATGAATTGGTTAGCATTGTTCTAAATAGAAGATTAGAAAATCGAGGTTCAGAGAGGTGAAATAACCTTGCCCAAGCCTCAAATCTATTTGGTTGCAGGGTCCTTGCACTTTTGACAGAATCATATTGTGGATAATTCTGTTCTTTTATCTTAAGAGGCATTTCTAAGAGGAAATGGATTACTTGGAGTTGGGTGCAAAGCATTTTCAGGAAAGGCAGTTAAAGCTCTTCTCTCTCAGAAGTCTGGAGGACATGGCGGCGGCGCCTCTTTGCTACCAAATGGCTGTGGCCTCCCCAGAGGGCGCCTCAGAATCGGCTTCAGCATTGCCTTTGCTTCTGCCATCTTTCACTCTTCTGCATAATTATGTGCCCTGATGTTTTGAGAAGTTCCCTCCTAGAAATTAACTTCATCAATGATACAGAAACATTTGTCTTTCCTGGAGGGAAACTAAATGAGAAAACAGAAACGAACTGATCAGTGATGAAGAGAAGCCAAAAATTAACGAAACTTGAAAGTGATGGCCCAAACTGCTGGATGCAATAGATGAATTATGTAGGATATTCCTAATGAGTCGCACCAGGATTTGACTCCAGCCAAGGAAAGTAAGTAGAATCTTGGTGATTTATTTAAGAGACTTTATTTAAGAGACTGTTTAAATTTAAACAGTCAGGGATTAAGTCTCCAGGGATTGAGACTCTAGAGGTGATGTAATGTGACTTGCCCAGAATGGCTCCTCTTTCTGGAGTAAGAAGTAAAAGGAGAGATAACTAATCTACCATTCTCATCACAAAAGACTGCCTCCTTCTGAATCTCCTAGCAATCTCTTTCGGTTGGATAAACGGCAGAATACAGACGCTGCCTTCTTCCCATCCAGCTTCATTTTTTCAAAACATCAAAATGAAGGCTCCAGAAAGGAGAGAAGGACTGACTGTAGCAGACAGCTGCAAACAATTACTTCTTAAAAACAGAACTGAAAAACAGACTAATTAATTTACAAAGTGCAGGGTATGCCAAGAGCTCAATAAAAATCTATCCCACTTAGTGTCCACTCATGTTTCAGCAAAGCAGAGCATTTGCAAAGTGTTGTAAATTAAATTATAAGGCAAAAGTATGGTGCACAATTGTCAGATACTCAAAGTACATGTAGAGAGACAATTTAACTAAAACCATTCTTTATGTAACAAATTCCTTAAATTCTAACTGTAAACACCTATCTAACCCTTGTTACTAGGGCTGTACCTACAGAATTCTTAACTTGGGTTGTTTGGGTGGCTGAGACCAGGATGTATCAGTGGATGCGGTGAGGAGGTTAGACTCTGGATCCACTTTGGAGGTAGAAACAATGGGATTTTCTGACAAATTAACACAAGTTATGAAAAGAAGAGAGGCATCTAGGTTGGCTCTCAGAAGTTTTGACTTTGAGCAAATGGAAGATGGAATTACTGTACAGTGAGATAAAGAATCCTACGGTGGAGCAAATTTGTGAGGACAGGGAAGTTCAGTTTGAAAATGTCAAGTTTGAAATACCCACTAGACTTGTAAGTAAAGCAGGCAGTTGAAAATATATGAAGGAAGTGGTAGGGGAAAGACCTAATATTTATTGTGTGCCTGCTTCGCTGTAGGGCTTTATATTCATTACCTCCATAAATGTCTATGGTTAGATATTTTACCTCTGTTTTGTTTGAGATTGCTTAGTAGATAAATTCTGAATATCAAAGACTTTGAATAACTTTGTCAAGGTCAGGCAGCTGGTAGATGGAGAAGCTAGAATTCAAAACTAGGTTGTCTGATGCCAGACCCAAGTCCTTGCCTTTTTTGCTAAGCCTGCTTTCCCAAGCAACTACCCTTGGTAGCTGTCTGCACCTTTGGGAAGTGACTATTTCAGCTACTCTCATTAATTAAAATATAGTTTGCATGTGCTAGAGATCCCAAATAACAGTGGTTAAACATGACCATTGACACTATTTCTCTTTTTATGTAGTATTGGGAAACCAGCAGTGCAGGGCTGTTGTGGCAGCTCAGCTACAGGACGTCACAGGGGACCCAGGCTCCTTCTGTCTTCTTTCTCCACCATCCCCATGACATTGCCCTTATCTAACTGGGTCAGACTAGCTACTGTCATGGCCAGGATCCCAAAAGCAGGATGGAAGAAGGGAGAAAGATAGACCTAATCTGAAAATTGAACACATCATTTCTATTCATATGCTATCAGCCCAAACTTAGTCATATAGTAGCTTCTAGTTGCAAAAGAGGCTGGGAAATAATATCTTTATTTTGAACAACCAACCAAATGTCAAGCTAAAAAAGTCAGAACTTCTAATACTTGGAGAGAAAAAGGGAGAACAGGGATCATAGGACAGCAAGCATTATCTGCTCTATGAGTTGGACTAAATCTCTTCTTAAGGTCCTGAAATGAATGCTACGAAACAAGTTCATTTTATGTAAATTTGAATTTTAAAATATTATTAAAATCTCCATGTTCATATAAAATGTAAGAAACCATGATATTTAAAAAGATGGGGTGAAATAATCGAAAATAGACATATATAGACATATATAATACTTACATACATATCTCTTCTGGTTCTTAGCACAGAGCTCCGAAAGCCCTCATAATTCCCTAAGTAGCAAAAGCCTTACAGCATCTTTTGTTGTAATATTTGGTCTTTGATTCAGGTCCCTGACACACAGCTCCTAAATACTTCGGAATTTCCTGGTGATAGGAGAGTCTTTTGTTCTAGTGAGGTGAATCTTGGCGGCTCCTGGATAGCTACAGGATGGGAGCTGGTCACCAGAAAGACCAAGCCATATTAGAAGTTTGGAATTTTCATCCTTGACCCTTGCGCTCCCAGAAGGGGAAAGGGCGTTGACACTGAATTAATAATTGATCATGCCTAACTGATGAAACCTCCATAAAAATTCCAAAAGGATGAGGCCCGGAGAGGTTCTGGGTTGAACATGTTTTTATACTTTTATTATATATCCATGCATTCATTATTCTTTTAGTACAATACACTCATGTATAAAGAATAGTGTGCAGTTTTGTTATTACATCTGTATGTCTTTGCCGTTACATGCTCTCAAATGCCATAGGGAAAATATGATGCATATATTAATATTTATCTCCATATTTATCTCCATATTAAGCTTTTGTGATATATTCACCCTGGTTCATTTACCTTCAGTTCTATAAAACAGAGTCAGTATACTTCTTCTGGAAAGGATCAGACAGCAACAGGCCAAATATTCTAGACTTTGTAGTCCACGCAGTGTCTGTCTTAACTACTAACCTCAGCCGTTGTCATATGGAAGCAGCCATGAATATTATGCAAATGAGTGGATGTGGCTATGCTCCAATAAAACTTTATTTGCAAAAACACTTGGTGGGCCAGATATGGCCACAGGTCACAGCGGTCAAACCCTGCTATATAGTATTGCATATATAGTATTTCATTAAAGGAACATGCATCCATTAATTTTTTTCCATTTTAGTATCTCCTGAAATATCATAAATTTGTTATTACCCATTTTTCACTCAATCAGGCAATGCTACAGTGACAAATCTCATAAGTGTTCCCTGTGCACCTGTGTGATAAATCCTCCAGATCAGCGCTTCTATAACCTTTCATGTGCCTCTAATGCACCTGAGGCTCTTGTTAAAATTTACGGTGAGAAGGACTCTGGGAGGATCTAAGATTCTACTGGTCTGACAAGTTCCCAGGTGATACCTACCAGGAACCACGTTTTCTAAAGCGTGGCTAGACCAGAGAAGTGAAATTGCTCCAAGGTATTAGACGTTATCAAATTGCTCTTCAAAGCGGTCGAACCTGTTTACTCGCCCAGCAGCAGCACTCGCCACGTCTCCCTTCCCTACATTCTTCCCAACAGTTTAAAATTTCAGATGTTTGTATGCCAGCAATTTGAAGGTTACAAAACTGTACCCTGTTTAAATGTGCTTTTCTCCAATAACTGTAGGCTGAACATCTTTTCGTATCTGGTATTGCTCCTTTGAATATATCTTATTCACTTATCTGGGGTTTTCCTTATTGATTCACATGAACACTTCTAAAAGTTACAAATTAATCTTTTTCCTGTTATATACTTTGCAAATATTTTTCTCCCAGTCTGTGTCTCGTTCAGTATTTCACTTACTATACAGGGTATGTATACTAAAAATTATACCTCAAAATTATATTAATTTCAACATGCTATAGTTAAACTGCTTTTCTTTTTTTGCGTGTTTTAGAATTTTGAGAATTTCTTCCTAAGTTCCAAAGCCATAAAGATATTGTGTAAACATATTTTTTCACATGTAGCTTTTAATTTGTCTTGAATTGGTTTTTGCAAATGATGTGAAGTAAGGAACTAATTTTATATTTTTAATGGAAAACCAGTTCTCCCAGCACTATTTACTGAACAGCCCATGCTTTCTGCACCAATTTGTAATGTCCTCCTTATCAATTACCAAATTTATACACACATGTGTGTGTTTGTGTGTGTACACAGACTCTAGTTTGGATTACCATCCCTCTGCACATCACTACCACACTGTCTTATTTACTGCAGCTTTACAAATATGGCTTTGTACCTGTCACAGAACTATTACTTTAATAACAACCCTATTAAATTGCTTTATTGATAAAGAACATTGTGTCAGCAAATCTTGGTTTCCTATTGGCATTTTTTCCTTAGATTTTGCACCATTTCTTTAGGAAATATTGCATTTATGGTTCAGAAAGCTTAGTCAAATCACTTCTAAGCATTTGGATGGTTGAAACCATTTCAAAAGAGAGGTAAAAAGAAAACCAGCCATTTACTTTCAGGAAAATCTCAAAAACTGGCAATTCAGTTACAAAGGAAAGAAATTCTCAGGGGCTTATTTCAGCAACTGCACCTGGTATTAACCATCTGCCTAGGCTTTGTCTGACCCTGCTCCGCCTAGGCATTGTCTGACCCTGCTCCGCCTAGGCTTTGTCTGACCATGCTCCATCAATACGTCACGCAAACAACGCCCTGGCCAACAGCTCGCACAGGGCTTTCATACACGCGGCACTTGAGACAGAAAGTCATGGTTAATTTATGGCCAAGGACATAACTAACATGGGTTATAAATAAGCTCTTGCTCTCAGGGGTCAGCATTTGAAAAAGAATGTTGCTACCCTGCAAGTACCCAAGGGCATAAGCTAGTTCTCCTTATTCTGCACCTGAACCGAGGCCCCGATCTCGCATAGATGGATGGTCAATGTTTGTGGAAAGGAGGGAGGGAGGGAGGGAGGAAGGGAAGGAAGGAAGGAAGGAAGGAAGGAAGGAAGGAAGGAAGGAAGGAAGGAAGGAAGGAAGGAAGGAAGGGAGGATGGATTACAGAACTCCACAAAGGACATAATCCTTTACAGAGGCTTCTTAAAGTTGTTCTCATTGCTTTCATTCTTTCATTTCTCCTAGGTCGTTAAGATGATTAAAGGTGAGGGTAAGAAAGAATCTCATGAGAGTAATTTGAATAATGATCTTTTCCATGAAAAAAACCAGAAGACCACAGGTACAAAATTACTGGATCCAAACTACATATTTTCTGGTAAAGACTTCATAAATAAATAAAATTTATGGATGTTTCTCACATTTGTGTAGTATCTTCTCAAAAACCACATTCATTCTAAGAATGTGTCCAGACTTCCAGAAGATTTCCAAATTTATTCTCTTTATAACTAAAACCACAAGGCTTTGCTTTGTAACTCTATGCATCAAGTTCCCAAAGGATGGGAAAATACAGGGTTGGCCAAAAAATTCATTTGTTTTTTTCTGTAAGACAGTTCTAGTAGTGCTTAGTTGTTTTTAGCTTCATTCGAAACAATTTTGTTAGACTGTTATTGTGACAGCTGTCATTATCAGTGTGCATTTTTGTAAAAACTTACCGAAATTGCTGGATTTTTGTGCAGCCATTTTAATGTTGAAGATGGAAGAAATTTTCAGCATATTATGCTTTATTCTTTCAAGAAAGGTAAAAATGCAACTGAAACGTTAAAAAGATTTGTGCAGTGCATGGAGAAGGTGCTGTGACTGATCGAACGTGTCAAAAGTGGTTTGCGAAGTTTCATGTTGGAGATTTCTCACTGGAGGATGCTCCAGAGTCAGGTAGACCAGTTGAAGTTGAGAGAGATCAAATCAAGACATTAATTGAGAACAATCAATGTTACATCACATGGGAGATCGCCAACATTTTAAAAATATCCAGATCAATAAAGTTATTAGTGAAAATGAAAAATGTGTCTTATTTTCCAGAAAAAACTAAACGGACTTTTTGGCCAACACAGTAAAATTCATGGGTGATCCCTCCCCAAAGCACTCAGTAGACATTCCTGCTAGGGTTCCCTATTCTTATCCTTTTGTGACCCTGAAAATCTCCCCATTTTGATTTTGAGTGGCTGGGAAGAGGAAAGACTCCCTCTTCCCTGACTCAAAGGACCACAGTTTTTATTCCATACAAATACTTAAAATGCAAAAATATCTTTTTTTGTTTGAGAAAAAACAAAAGCTGTTGACTTAGATTCACACTAAGGGGTAAATAGCTTATCAGATGTTTTCCAGAGAGTAGGTTCTAATAACTACAGACTCCACAGAGAGAAAAAAGCACTGCAGAAAAGTAAAACAAACGTTGCCTAGTTTTACACTTTTGCTTGAGGCTGCCCTGCCTCTGAATTCAGGGCCGTCTCTGCCAGATCAGTTCCGAGGGACTCATGCTGAGCACTTGTAACTCCAGCACCAGTTCCATTCCTCCGCTACCTGAGCCTTCCCTTCTCCTCTAGCAGCCTGCTTTGCGCTCCTAGAAGTCACTCCATCAAATGCATTGTTGGTTTGGTCCTTGTCTATCTCAACGAAGCTCTTCTCTGGATGGAATAAAACACTCGAGGAGACTCTTTTTAGGTAACTGAGTCCAGGTGGCTGGTAACGGACTCAGGTTTTCTCCAAAGGCAGTGTTACTGACCAGTTCACCAGGAGTAAGCGGGTCCGGAGACGGTATCGCAGCAGGGGGTCCGCTGGAGAGTCTTCTCAGAATCAACGCCCCTGAGGGACTGAGGGGAGCAGAGTGGGACAAGGAGAGAAGTTGAACTGTGATGCAGCTGCAGCAAAGGTCTCAGCCAATCCAACAGGGAGCTCCAGAGCTGAGATGGCCCTTCAGAGTTGTCCTCAATTAAGGCAGGAGAACAGCCTTGGTTTTAACCCAGCACTGACCAGCCACTGAATGGGGTCTGTGCCTGAAAAGGCGACCATCTTGGGCAGATCTTGGGCAAGGTAGTTCCCTGCATCTGAGGACAAGTCCCAAAGGGGCCTATCAGCTGAGGGTCATCAGCCATTAGCGCCCCCAGCAGCTGGAGCAATAAGCGCTTCTGTCCTGGAGGGGCACCTCAGTGGGGCACCATGGCACCCGCTATAGTAAGTCACTGCACTTTAAGCACACGCTTTGAACCAGGGCTCAGAGAAATGAAAAATTGTTCATGATTTTGTTAGAAACTTTACCAAGATCTGTTACTTTCAGAAAGTTATGTCACCCACAGTAATGTCTCCTCCAGTTTTTGAGCTGCCAGTCCAGCACAGCTGGATCGGTCTGCATTTGCAGCTGTCACGCTGAGAGTAACTCTGGACCCGCTGGCCTCACCACCAGTGTGGCCAGACGCACGGTTTAAGGTGTTCAAAACGACTATCATCGTCAATTACTTTCCTATTATTTCTTCTTCGTATTTCAGAAACTATGTGCATAAGTAATAATATTCATATAAATTTCATTTCAAATTAGTAAAGGAAGCTTTATAAAATATTTTATATGAAAAAGAGAGAATTAGATCTGCAAAAGTAATTTAGGATGGGAACTTGCCCTAGAGTAGTTCTCAACCCTGGCTGTTCATTAAAATCATTGAGGAAGCTGTAAAGCATCCTGATGTCCAGGTCATACTCCAGACCAATTAAATCAGAACCTCTGGAGGAAAAACCAGACGTCACTGTTTTTAAACTCACCAGGGAACGGCACTGTACAGACAAGGCTGAAAGGTTCATACCCCAGTGCAGTAGTTCCCAAACTGGAGTGTGTTTCACCACCACCACCCGGAGAGTGGGTTCGACCAGACTGCTGGGCCCCAGCCCCAGAGGTTCGGATTCAGTCGCTCTGGGACGGTGCTGCTCACCTGCATTCTCATTAGTTCCTGGACTGCACTTTGAGAAATGGGGTTCTGGAGGGTCTGTCTGCCTGACCAGAGTCCCCCGCCATATTTGGCAACTGCCACCTTTATCCCTGGTCCCACTACCACTTCAAACATCTCTAAACTTCTCAGAAAACTTTTCCCTTTATCAACCTTTGGAAAGACTCTTTCCCCTCTCTTCCCACACAGCTATGTCCACATCCTGCATTTTTCCATGCCCCTGAGCAGCAACCAGCAACCATGAGGTAAGATGACCTCTAACTTCTTCCCTGATTTGTTCATCTCCTTTTGTCTTGAATTTTTTTGTCATTATAGGCATGATCCTACAGATTACTGGACTAGGGGCATTCCACTGGAACAGCAAAACTGATTGCTTCTACTGCACTTTTCAATCCCAACATCTATGCTGGTGGAAAGCAAATGCACTCACCTATGTCTTTTCCCGCTTGCTGGTTTTCATCTCAAGATGGGCCAGGTGCAGCTGTTCTTCTCCACTGCACAGCATCTGCAGCCAGGATCTAGAAATGCATTGCATTTATTATGACTCAAGTCAAGTAACATCAATAACAGAGATGGGCAACAGTGACGTGGCTACAGTCCTTTCTTAGTTCCCCCTGAAATCAGGGTTCAGTCGGCCCTCAATATACAATTCATCTGTCTGCGAATTCAAATTCAACCAACGGCAAATCAAATATATGTAAATGTATATAAAACATTAAATTGTTGTTGACATGTACTATACAGTTAGGCCTAGGATGGCTGCATCTGTACTGAACATGTACAGACCTTTTTTCTTGTCATTATTTCCTAAACAATATGGGATAACAACTATTTACAACGCATTTACATTGTATTAGGTATATAAGTAATCTGGAGATGAGTTCAAGTATGAGGGAGGGATGCGCACAGTTTATATGCAAATACCAGAATTTTATATGAGAAACTTGAGCACTGCAGACTTTGGTACCCAAGAGGGTCGTGCATGTAGCACTCCTGATGCTAAGGCAGGACCGTATTTCACAGGAGGGGTTAAAAGAAGCTTTGTTTAACCCCTGCCTTCCTGCTGTGCTTTTCATGGGACAGAGAGCTTTCCAAAACTCATATTAAAGACTCACACTCTCCCCAAACACTAAATCTGAAAAGACAATTTGAAGACTCACATAAAAATTAACTTTCCCTTTTAAAAGAGCCTTAAGAAAAATGAGACCAAAAAGTCCTCATTTTCTCTGGTAAAAGAAAAATATTCACACAATTTTTCAGTTGGGCTGAGATTAATAACTCATAATCTGAAGATATTGGCTTCTGTTGAAGTGCATACCGAGGTTTACTGACCTGTGGAGTAAATATTAACGGAGGTGAAACTGAGGTTAATAACAAACCTCAAGGGATAATACATCTTTTCATATGGGCTGAAATAAAAAGTCAGCCCACATATTGCTCATACATACATTCAAAAACCTCTTTCGCCAGAAAGCTCTGGAAACCTCTCTGCTGTGACAGATTGCTTAAATATATGGCCAAATTTCCATTCGTATTAACATGTACTGGTCACTGAGGCAGCCCGAAAAGCAAAACTTCCTCTGAGGACCATCCGCAGCCAATCAAAGGACAACCGCTTACTTCCACACGAGATCTCATTGGAAAAGCTTAACCAGCACCCCATTCTCTTCAATCTCACTGAAGCAGGCAGTGCCGCTGAGACCCAGGCAAATGCTCCACTACCTAATGAGCCCATCTTCTCCCCACCTACGAAAGAAAAATATTCTAAATTCCTAACTCCAGACACATCCAAATAGATATGCTCATGCCAACAATAAATTTCATAAAGTGATGTTTGCTAGTAAGATATTTTTTAAAGATAGGAAATACAAGTTTCCATGAACAAAGGAAGAGATTTCTGGGCTATGATGTCAGAGGGCCATGCTGGAATTCTGGCTCGCCCACTTATTTGCTCTGAGACAGTAGGCAAGTCACTGAACTACCCGTGCCTCAGTTTCTCATCTGTAAAATAAAGGTAACAACAGGACCTACTTCATAACGCTGTTGTCAAGGTTACAAGAGTTAAGACATGTAAAGCGCTTTCAAGTGTGTCCGGAGCATAGTAAGGGGTACCTAAATATTTGTTTAAAAAAAAAAGTCCTAAAGGCAAGGGAACTTTAAGATCATTTGGCCCAGAAGTCTTAAACCTTTGTGGGCTTCTAATCTTGCTTGGCCTGACCCATTGGCTACTACGTGTTGTTACTATTGATGTTTATTTACATTTAAATTTAGTTGCAATTCAGGATAATTCCATATAAAATAATAGGTGTTCGTAAGAAGATCGTTTTGGAAAAAATTTCAGAAGACACTTGCATACTGGACTCATAGCGAACCATCAAGTGGTGCTAAGGGGCAGCTGCCTGCTGCAGAAAGGACATACTCTCCACTTGCCATAGTCCCCACCACTCTCTATTACACCCCATCCTGGAGGCTGAGTGTCGACTCACTGGTATTATTCCATTAACACTGTTGCTTTTAGTAAAATGTAAAAGAAAGATTTTGCCTCATACCCATGTCCTTTTGAAAATGGGAGGAAAAAAAGAGCCACATGTTCCAAGAAAAATTGTGAGCCAGACATACTTTTCTAGAACATAAAGAAGATTTCTGGGTTTAATACGCCAATAAAGTGTGTCTGTAACAAAAGAATTCAACTTAAGCTGCCATTAGGAAAACAAACCATGAGAGAAACCATGACTGGGATGTGGAAAGGATGCCAAGGAAAAGCTTGATGATCTGTAAGAGAGACTGAAATCTCAACACATTGTTCTTGGGAGTGTGAAGAAAACACTAATGACATAGACTAAGTACCCTTTACCATTGACGTCACCTGTCCTGCCCAGGTAGGTGTTTGTATTTCTGAGCCCTGACCTAAGTAACAACCTTATCATTGTACCAATGAAGAAACCAAAGCCAGAGAAATAAGGGATTTGATGTATTTTAGCATACTGGCGGCAGGAGGGTATGAGACTACAACCCGGGCCTCTCGGCTCCACTCCACATCCTTCCTACCATTCAAGTTACAAATACAAATGGCTTTTTTGAGCACGTGGCTTTTTCCCCTGCTCAAAACAGTTTTTCAACACATCGATTTTGAAGCCTTTTAGTGCCTCTGCCATTTTTTGTTTCACCTCTTCCATATCAGCAAACTGTTTCCCTTTGATGACTTTTTTCATCTGGGGGCAAGATGGGGAAAATAGGGAGGGTGGGGCAAGGGGATCATGCCATTTTTGGTCAAAAACTGCTGGACATTCAGCAGTGTGGGCAAGTGAGCTTGTAAATCACCCATTATGAAATGGGCAAACACGTTAAAAATACCTTCCAAAAAAATTCACTGAAGCCGAACGCAGCCTCTCACAACACCACCATTTGGTACAGTGATACAGATGGGTCCCTAGAGCACTCATCTCATGGGGGAAGCTTGTACTACAAGGGGCCCGCCATCCAGAAGATAATTCTGGGGTTTTTTGGTCCCCCCTCATATGATGGTGGTCCCATAAAATTGTAATGGAGCTGAAAAATTCCTAATGCCTAGTGACATCATAGCCGTCTTGATGTCATAGCCGTATTGCCATCTTAAGGTCACAGCTGTGGTAAAGTCACAGCGCAAAGCATTACTCACCTGTTCGGGGCGGCTGGTGTAAACAAACCTACCACACTGCCAGTCGTATAAAAGCAGAACAAACACAATTATATGCAGTACTTAATACTTGATGATAATAATAAATAACTGTTATTGGGTAAGTGTACTCACAAAAAAAAGTTTCCTGTAAAACAGTGTGCCTCATACATCCTGTATTTACTATGTCTCCTGACTGCTTCATTTCCTCTTATGTTTGATTTACTCTCGTGTTGTTTTACAAATGTCTGTAGCCTAAGTGTGCAGGGTTTATAAAGCACACAGTAGTGTACAGCAACGTCCTAGGCCTTCACATTCACTACCCCTTCCCCACTGACTCATCCAGAGCAACCTTCAATCCCACAAGCTCCGTTCCTGGAAACTGCCCTCTACGGGTGCACCGTACTTTATCTTTTCTACTGTATTTTCACGGTGCCTTTCCTATGTTTAGGTGCACATATAATCACCATCACGTTACAAGCGCCCCCGGTATTCAGTACAGTAACATGCTGCACAGGTTAGAAGCCTAGAAGCAACAGAAGCCTAGAAGCAACAGCCTCTCCCACACAGCCTAGGTGTGTAGTAGGCTGTACCTCTAGGCTTCTGTCGGTGCACTCTGTGATGTTACACAAGGACGAATTCACGGAAAGACGCATCTCCGGGAAGCATCCCACCGTCAACTGGCACGTGACTGTATGTGACACACACTCTGCTGTTTCCGTTTCTCTGGAGGACCTGACCAACCACGCCCTCTTCTCTACCACTGCTCTGGTCAAGGCCCTCGGCATCTCTTGACTCACCTAGTCCCCAAGCCCTCGGACGTACCTTTGGGCTTTCGGAGAATTCTAAAATCCCAATCTGCCGTGTCATTCTGACTAACATCCTCTCCTCTGGTTCCCCAGGAGTATTTCTAGCTCCTGTCCCTCTTAGCGCTCCCCGGTCTGCCCACAAGTTCAGCTGTTTCCTCTCTCATCTCTAGCCCACGTTTACCATTCTGCCACTTGGCTGTTTTCTCCTCGGTGTTCCGACCCCTCTGCCCAAAATACCCATCTCCCCGTTCTTTCTCCCCCTTCCCACCAACTCCTGCTCATCTTGAAAGTCTCAGGATGCCCCAGTTCCTCTAAAGACTCAACGAGTGCCTCTGAGAGATGGATTAACTGCCCCTCTCTAATGCCTCCTTCACACTCTTCATCCTCACTGCACTGCTTTCTTCCTACTGATGTGTCTGTCTTTCTAGAATATATAAATTCTTTCAGGGCAGGGACCTGGCCTAATTTATGTTTTTATTCCTAAAACCTAGCAGTTTCAATCTAATAGTTAGACCTCAATGAATTTTGGTTGAATGCGTGGACAGTTGAAATATGCAACCATCTCTCTCTCCCCCTCTCTCTCTCCCCTCCACCCCGAGGGATTAAAGGATTGCTACTGGAAGATCTAACTTCTATCCTATCTAATTCCCCCAGTTGAATGGATACTCTTGCCTGCCCAGAAAAGGGAGGGATTTAAAGGGCTGAATAAAGGGTAAGTTTGAAGAGCAAAGAAAATTGGAGAGTGACAAGGTTATTTGCAGAAGGAAAAACCAAAACAAAACAGTTATGCCATGTGTGGGTGATGACAGAAAAGGGACACATTGATATTTAGTGGCAATTTTGACCAACTAGCCAAGTAGGTGCTACATGCTTTAAGCGTTTTAATTCATTTAATATCCCAAAAGTCCAAATGAGGAGACTAGAGCTCAGAGAGCATAATATCCCCAAACAGCTAGTAAGAGAGAGAATCTGAACCTAGGTCAGTGTGATTCCCACACTGATGTCCTTTCTGTCACACCATGCAGC
This sequence comes from Desmodus rotundus, assembly GCF_022682495.2. Lineage (NCBI taxonomy): Eukaryota > Metazoa > Chordata > Mammalia > Chiroptera > Phyllostomidae > Desmodus > Desmodus rotundus. The sequence goes on from NC_071394.1 coordinate 119,702,101, forward strand.
TCCTGAAGCTACAGACAAAAAATTTTGCTTTTGTCCTCTGTTCTTCCTGGGGCAGAGGGAAGAGAATAAAAAGGTATAGTCACCATCTCCTGGCTATTATAATGATGATAATAATATCAAACACTTAAAATGTAGTTTGCACTGTTTTAAGTGCTCTGTACACGCTCATTTAATCCATGGCCCACTCCTGGGAGGGAGACCCTATTGTCATCCTCCTCACTTTGCAGATGAGCAAACACAGGCACACAGACTTCACAAACTTGCCCAAAGCCATGCAGATAGTAAGTGGCAGACATAGGATTCAAAGCCGGGCAAACACCACATGATCTCGCTTAGGTATGGAATCTAATGAACAAAATAACATGACGAACAAAACAGAAACAGAGACATGGGTACAGGGAACATTCACACAGCTGCTAGGGGGGAAAGGGATTGGGGAGTTGCATGAAAGAAGGTGAAGGGATTCAGCAAAAAAAATTACATATGAGGTCTGTCCAGAAGATATCCAGCCATGTGATATGAAAAATACAGGCATTTATTGAAGATACAAGATACAAGAAATATTGTACACAGGACAATGATGCCTCAGGCCCCTTCAAAGTAGGCACCTTGGGGCCTCACACAGTTCTCTCAACTACCACCAGCCGCCCCGTTGTATTTCCCTGAATCTCATCAATGGTCTGAATCTCTTCCCTTTCAAAGGTGATTTCAGTTTCGGGAAAAGCCAAAAGTCACAGGGCACCAAATCTGGGCTGTAGGGGGACTGAGTCACCTGGGTGATTTGATGTTTCACAAAAAAACTCTGTATGAGATGTGATTCATGAGCAGGTGTGTTGTCATGATGAAGCTGCCAGTCACCAGTTGCCCATAGCTACAGCCTTCTGAATCATCTGAATAGTTGCCACAGTGGAGTGTTCCAGCTTAATGCAAAATTTGTTGCAGATTTGTTGCTCTACTCGCTCAGTCGTTTTGAATGCAATGGCCACACAGTACACATGTTCACTCAATGGCAGCTACTGCCCCCACTGAATACAGTGATATCATCATTGTTCATGCATGCACATTCCAGTCCACTCTCCTCGGCTGCTAGGTTACACTGATGTCACACAAACCACTCTCATTATATTAACAATGGCTGGACTTTTTCCAGACAGACATCATATATTATATATATGATATATGTGATATATATGATATATGTGATATATATGATATGTATATGATGTATATTATATTATATAATATTCTCTATAACTGTTATATATTAATATATTATAGAGAATATTATTATATATAATTATCTATATATTATAATTGTATATAATTATATAATGATCTATGTTTATATTATTATCTATATTATAATATATACCATATATATCACATGTGTGTTACATATATTATACATTATATATATAATGTGTGTGTGTGTGTGTATCTCACAGACACAGACAACAGTGTGGCCATAGCCAGAAGGAAAGGAAAAGAGGGATGGGGAGCTGATGGACACGGGCAAAGGGGGGGAATGAAGACAGAAAGAGACTTGGCTTGCGGCGATGGGCGTGTGATGCAGTGTGCAGATGATGTTCTGTTGAGTTGTACACAAAACCTGTGTGGTTTTGTGAGCCAATATCACCCCAATAAATCCAATAAAACTTAATGTAATGTCACTTGAAAATTAAATAAAAATGAAAACCAGGCAATGTGGCCATGAATTGATGATGCCTTTGGCTATTCTGCCTCCAATCGTCCCCATGTGGAACCCAGAAAGACCAGCAGAGTCTGGAATAAAAAACTTCCGGAATGTAAAGATTTTTCCTAATCACTCCAACGGTTTTCCCTGTAACTCCATGAAGAGAAAAGTAGAGGTTTGTATCACTACTCCATTACCCAGGCGACATTCACAAGACCTTCAATTGTGACTAAACTGGATCCTGGAAGAAGGCTGTAAGTCATACTATCATAATGTAAGCCCCTATTTCCTACAGGTAACTGGGATAAGATTTTCTTTCTAAAAAACCATTAATTCCATTAAAATACCAAAATAATGGCAATAATGCATGAAAGCAACATGATATAAGCTTTTGTAAACATCCCTGACGTTAAAAAACACTTAAGTTTGGTCCCTGCATGTACTAGTTTTGTTGAAGTTTGTTAAAATATGAATCAATGAAATCTGGCTTGAAGATAAATTATGTTTCCTGGCAGGTTTCCCTGTGGCATGCATAGGCATATGTCACCGCTTTAGGCATCTTAGACTTGAATTCACAATTAGAGTAATCTGTCTCGAAAACGTTATTGCAATTCAGTGTGAATGAATGGGAAATTTTTGCACAGTAAAATCTGGGAGAAGGACAGTTTCCACGATGTCATCTTTAAATGACCTCTTGCTCTTCTATTTCAATAAGCCTGTGGACAACGACCTCCACCTGACCTGTCGAGGTTGCTAGTCATTCTTGACTGCTCTCTTGGTTTCAGCATACTGGTGTTCAATTCTATGCTACTAAAAATTCTTCATTTTTATTGATGTAACACCATTGTTTTAGAATTTAAATAAATCTGAAAATCATTTGTATGTTGATTGCATACTTAAAAAGAGTTCTCTGCTGAATTAAAACGTTTTATTGAACGAAGGCTTTTGTTGTTCTTGTTTAGAAAACAGCTTTCTAAAGCTCCAGAATCCTCAGGAGGAGGAAGGAAATGACCATTGATAAAGTAAAGCTTCACTGACAAGAATAATTCTTCCCTAGTTTCAAAGGCTCTCCCAACAAGTGGTATATAAATCTGACAGTTTGGAAATTGAAACAGGTAACTCTGCTTGGAGTGTCAGCAGTACAAGATAAAACCAAAGAAGACATAGATAAACCAGAAAAGCCTTCTTTGAAACAAACAAAAAAAACCCCCAGCGTTCTCTCTTCTCCTTGTCTTTCTCTATTCACCCCCGCCATTAACTACTTGTATGTCACTTAGAATTAAACTCTACTTGCACTGTCTCTTTACAACAATTTCTCAAATTTTAATATGCACAAGAATCAGCTGAGGATCTTTTTGAACTTCAAGTTCTGATTTAATAGGTCTGGTTGGAGCTAAAACGTTGCAGTTTTTAATAGGTGATGCTGATGCTACTGGTCCAGGGACCACACTTTGAGTAGTGAGGCTTTTACAGTATACTTCACAACACACCATGTGGATTCCGGATTGAATGTTAGAGATCACTCCCAGGGAGGGTGGTTTTAATGCCTAAGACATGAATGAATGGATGGGGCATGCTGGGGGCTGTGAGGTGAGAGTTGAGTGATCCTGCCCTTAAAAATCAGCAGAGGGGGTTGGGTGTATATGGAAGAAAACTGAGTTCCTGATTCTTGGGAAGGGAGATCTAGGAAGCCTTCTGGTCATGGTGCGCACAATGAATTGAAGTAGAAGAAACTGGCTGAGAATGTTTTCAGTAGCTTCCTTCTTTCAATCAATAGCACTGAAAGAATGTGGAGGTCGAGCCAGGTCCCCCCTCCAAACCCCAGGACATCCTGCTGCTCATTCATTCCTGAGAGGCAGTGAGCCCCTGGCCCCCAAACCCCTCCAGGGTTTTGGGCTGTGTCACCGGCACGGAAACTGCACAGAGCATCAGCATTCACTGTTTCCTTTACTATCTCATCCTCTAGGAAGCTCCTTCCCACTGTGCCCGGCCAGGTGAAGCGAGCCTCCTGCAGGCCCACACGGCATCCCTGCCTCTCCTGTCACCACATTGATCCCACTGCATTATAACCACCTGTCCTCTCACCCCTCTCTCCCTCTTAAATCCTGAGCTCCCTGAGGGCACAGGCTGCCCCTGACTGTCTGCTGTATGTCTGGTACATAGCAGAATGTCTAGCCTTTAGTGGGCACTGATCGCTAAGTATTTGGGTCAGTAAAAAAATGAGACTTTGAGCAAGTCATTTCTCTGAATTCTTTTTTTTCCCAGTGATAAATTAGAATATGATCTGGAGCCACGTAAGCCTGCAGCTGCATTGCTGTCGCTGCCCACCTGGCTTCCTTTTACCTTTGACTTCTGTGTTATAACAGTGGATTTTAATGCTTACTCTTTACCCCCAAACTCTACTTTACCTGCTGTGGCTCACACTGGGCTCTCTGATTCAATGCAGGTCTTATTCCTGAATTAGAAGCCAGACCAAATCCAGGCAATGACAACACAAAATCTTCTACGTTTTCCATCTGTCTTCCTTAAGCTCTTTGCTCAGGTGGTACTTAGATTGCCTCGGGGAGTCAGGTCTGTTCTAAGGAAACGGGGGAGGTGAGGAAGTTGGGAACCTTCCTTGGCAAGGGCACAAGTACTCTGGACCCTGAGCTTCCTTAGTTGGAACAACCTGCAGGCAACATGGCAATGTTTGTAAACACCCAGGTTTCCCTGGTAACTCCAGCGTCCCAACTCACTGCTGTACTCTCCTAAGCAGGAGCTCATGGCTGTGTTTAGTCAGTGGCAAGAGCAACAGACTACATACATAGCACAAGCGGCAGCCTCTGTACACAGAACCACCTGGTAGTCAGGGACGCTATCATTAAATTAAAGCATATATGTTGTAATTAGGCACGGGGCACAGTGGCCTTTCAGATGGTCAATGGTTCACCCTGCCATTTACCACCCTTCCTCATGCCCATCCTCTTGTCCCAACGAGCAGGAGGCAGAATGGTGCTTTCTCGGGTATCCCAAGTGTCATCACGTGGGTAAACTCATCCTACACATACTCCTGTTTCATGGGAAAGAGCTACTGTGTCATATCAAAGGATGTACAAACACACTCCCTGGAGCCCCCAAGTGCTCCAACCTGTTCTTTAAATGGAGCCTAAAATATTGTACTTTCATTTTGATAAAACTGTGGAAGTACATTATGGATGATTCACTCACTAAGGATGGCCCTGGCATTTCAACGGCTGTGTTTGCATTTTGGTTCATGATCACAGTGGTGCCAACGTGCGCATCTTTGATTATTGCAGGTTAATGACAAGAGTAGAGACCCACTGTATGTAAATGCAAAGTAATTCCTTCTGGCCAAGTAAAGGTCAGAGAACTTCATGATCTCTAAAAACTATGGTTTCGCAGAGGTCCTATTACAAAGGACTGGTGGGAAGTCGGTGGTCTTTGACAAGGCATCCTGTAGCATAAGCTGAGTGAAACATAAGACAATCTGTGCATTTGCACAGCCACGTAATTTATTTTCAAATGGCAATTTAGTTTCAGCACAACAGCATCATCCATCACATTGAACTGATGTTGTCAGTTTGATTTTAATGGCCTTATACTTTAAAATTTTAATTCGTAATTTGTCTTGATTTCATGCCTTTTTAAGAAATGTAAGCATAGGAAATTTACTGAAACTTTTTAAATATATTTCAGTAGAGGTATAATAAAAAGAACTGAAGCTGATGTTGGATACTAAGATAACTTTCCCCTCCTAAGAAAGAATCCATATATTAGTCAAGGCTGAGACAAAAATGGGGTCCTCATTAGAGATGTTAACCCTCATTCCAAGTAAATTCTCAAAGCAGCATGAAGAGGCACACAGCTGTCTTCGGCGGAGGGCATCGTCCTTAGGGGACTCTGCTGGAGTCTCTCCCAGATCCATTTTATTCGGCCAGCACACCTGTCCCGCAGCTGCTGTGCATCATGGCTGCTAATGGCTCATGGCTGCCTCCTTCTCTGGAGAAACTGCCCTCAGACAAAAGAGAGCACGCGTGAGAAACTACCTTCCACTCCTTGCTGGGGACACCCCACAGCTACTGACTAGCTGACTTGGGGGCACTAGAACAAACATACCTGCAACCAGTTATCCATCCGGGCCCACAGTGACTACTTCTCTCTATTTGGTAGAAGCAACTTGGTCTCCAAGTATGGAAAATGGAGTTTTGATTGTCAACCCCATTGTACATTGTACCATTTCGTGACGTTTATAGGATTACTTTTATATTGCTTGTCATTCTATAGTCTTCCCCCTCACCCTCAATCTAAAGAAAGAAATATCAATAAAACCATAAGCTAATTCTAAAAAAGGAAATAAAAAGAAACTCATGCAATTTAAAAGTGTGTTAAAAATAACAATAGCGATAGTAACCATCTATTAGAACTTCCTATATATCAATTACCATACAAAGAACTTTATAATTATTATCTTATTGAACTGCCACAACTTTCCTATGAGGTATTACCTGTATTCTACAAACAAGTGAACTGAGGTCGAGAAGGGTTAAGTAAGCTGTCAAGAACATGACTAGTAATGACCTCAGGGCTTTTCAGTACTATGCCTTTGTCATTTATAGGACAGATTGTGTTGAAAGTGTTTCTTTGTTGTTTTTCGCAGAGATTTCAGGTGGCCCAGCATTACCTACAGTCAATAGCCTATGAATCAAATTCTCACTTCTGATGATACTTCCTTGTTACCTTGGCAAATTATTTAAAGTTTCCCTTTCTGTTCCTCCAGTTGCAGATAAGATTACTACATTTCTAATGTGTATCCTTCAATAGAATGCTAATGCGCTTAAAACAAAAACATACCCACAATAATAATAGAATAATAGCTATTGAAGTTCAGTGATGGGTGCCTTAGGACTCATTCTACTGTTCTGCCTGTTTTTGTGTGTGTTTGGAAATATCCATAATGTACTCAAACAACCACAAAGATTTAGATTCTCTTCTCAACCAATGTACGGTTCCTTTACAATAGAAAAAGTATTGATGTGTTTGCCACATATACCTATCGTAATACAGCCTGAAATTTAATTAAAAAAAAAAAAGAAGAACAGTCCATGGATCAGCAAAACTGCATTGGGGTGTGAGATACAGAAATCCTATTAGATTGGCTTAAATAAGTTAATTTTTTTCCTGTTATAAGGAGCCTGGAGGTACGCAGGCCAGGCCTATGCAGCAGGTCCCTGCACTCTTCCATATCCCAGTATCTGTCCATCTTTCTTTTTAGTGTCCTGGGCATTTGGCTTTCATCCTAGTGCTCATGCAATGAATGGCTCTTGCATCTCCAGGCAGCCGTGTGTAGTGAAAGCAGGAGGCAGGAACAGAAGCCAGAGTTGCTCCGTAGTGTTGACTGACTTAGGAAGGCAAGTCCTCTTCAGGGATTCCTGCCTCTGTCTCATGCACTGGGACTGTAAAACCTGAACACCCGAGGTCTGAGGGAGACTGGGAGTTTGCATATCTCACTGTCCAGTGTTACAGCGGCATCTCTAACTGCAGTGTTTTATCAACTATCAGAATAAATCATGTCTTAGTTTGCTCGGGATAGACCTGGTTTACACTTGGTAATGTAAGCATAATCATTCGATTATGCTTACATAGGGTCCCCTTTCAGCCTCAAGTGTCTCTGGTAGGGTGATAAATTATATTGTGAACCTTTCTATAATGGAGAGTGGAGGGGGGGAAAGTGCTGAACAAACCAATCTCTAGCATCTGTTGTACTTCAGTAACCAAAATAATTGAAAATCAATGTAAATCTTAATTTACAGTCTTTCAGGGAAACACCAAAGGAGTATATATTTATAACACAAGCTAAACTTTTCTCAGCTCTTCCTTCCCATTTCTCTAGCTGTCAATATCTCTGACATGCATGGCTGATGCCCTAAAGTGCCTCTTCTCTTTCGTTCTCAGGCCAGAACGCCCTCTTTCTAACCCAGTCTGCGCAGCCCGCCTTCTGCCCTCCGCCATCCCCTCTGTGGCCCCAGGCTTTATGGTGTCAGTGCACTCGGCCTCCCCACCATGTGTTTCACTTTTCTTCGCACCTCACCTCCCAGTCAGGGTAAGAAGAACCTGTTGCATCTTCCCCATCCTCCCTCAAGGAGGAAGCAGTTGTCACAGTTGCTATTGACAACCATCTTGTAACAGGGTGAGAGCCTGAAAGGACAGTAAAGAGAGCCCGGAGACGGTGCTGGCACCCCGAGTGGCCTGCCCTGGAGCCCGCCCTACCCATGGAGCTCCAGAATCGTGAGATCGCACATCCTGCTCCAGCCCATCTGAATCAAGTTTTTCTGACTGGTGAGCAAGGACACCTTCACAAACACTGTGCACTGGTCTCTGTGCCACTGACAAGAGTCCCAGGATAGAATCTTCTATCCTTTGACGGTAGTAGAAGGGAGAAGGAATCTCAAGTCTGTAGCTTAGTATTTTTTATTCCTGTTACAACTTATTTTTCTTTTGTTTTTTTAAAAAGTATACAATAGGAAACCACAATTTTAACTGGTTTTTGTTTGGTTTTAATGTTTTGGGGGCAAGGTCCATTCAAGAAATTTGAAAAAGGAAGTAAATGTATTTGATGTCCTTTAAAATGGACAGACATCAGTCATTCTGTGCTACGCCATTTTAAAATCAAAGACAGGGCCTCATGAAGCTGGTGCTGATGAAGGAGAATAGTTTCTTAATGGGAAGAAGTCCAAGGTGAGTGTTTACGTGATGGACAGGTATCACGGGGACATATGGGCCCATGGGAAAGGGAAAAGCCAAGCAGAATGGCTCAGGTATTTATTAATTTGGCTTCAGAAAAAGAAGCTTCGGTGAGAGGGTCCTTGGAAGGTCAAACACCCCGGGGGCACTGGATAGCAGCTGCAGTCCTCCGAGAGACTGACGGCCATCCCTCGGACAAAGCAGAATAGCGGGAGGAAGAGGACTTAGTACACCCTAATGGAAGCATGAGGGGTGGGCCCAAAGGGCAAACCCTCATCACAAGCAGACCTCTTTTACTGTGGGCAGCCCTTCAGAAGCCATGGTGGCACGGAGACAGAGGGTCGACCTTGCAAAACGCACTGGGGAAAAATCATTGCGAACTTAGAAAATACAATCAAAGGCAGGTTGGGAAGGAATAAATCACTGTGAAGTGTTTTGCAAAGACCGCCTAAATCTCTATCTGGTACTGTGTTTCTTTCAATCTTGTTCTCTAGTGTAGTGATCTTTGATGCTAAAAACAAATGTAGTAAAGTATTTTTAGATCCCCATGCTAAATGTTTCTTTTTTCTTTTTATTTATTTTTTGGGAGGATTAAATAAGCAACACTGACAGAACCTTCTTCCTTATCTGACCTATATGTCATTTATATATTCCAATGGAGAGCTTAGCTATTAGAGCTATACTACAACCATAAACCAATGCTTATTTCCCCAGTGATCCTCAGCTGACGTGTTGGCATGGAACCTGCACAGTAAATCAAACACGATCAAAAGAAACAGCTGTTCTCAAAAGGACAAAGGAAGGAAAGAAGGAAGGGAGTCGAGGAAATTATGAAAGTTAGTTTTCAGACATGGGTACTGGAAGAGAGTTAAGAATGAGGAGAAAAACGTTAGTGGAGGAAAGAGGAGGGAACTGCCCCAGAAAGTAGAGGGATTTCTTTTTGTACTAACCCAAGGATGCTGAGAAGATAAATAAAATGCACATGACCTGCTTTGAGCTCCCTGCTCAGGAAAACAGACACCATGTAAACATAACATTCTATTTACTGTGCTTCTCACAGGGCACATGAAAAGGGTACTTAGTCATTTCATAGCTGAACAATGCTCCATTATCAAAATGAAACTAGATTTAAACTATTAAATAACTCCATTCACCCAAAGCATTGGTATATATGGCAAAGCTGTTTAAACTGGTGGGTATAATTTTCATGGGATTATTATGTTAATTAGTTCACATTTGTTATGCGTGGCAGTGGGATGGTGAATGCGAAAAAGAACGTAAGCACTTAAATTCTAAGGCATAGACCAGTGATCCAGAATGAAACGCTATTTGTCATTTATTGAACAGCAACAATGGGGTCAGCATTGGACACAACTTTACATACCACTCATGACTAACTGCCTTGTAATCTAAATAGGCAGAAACAACGCTTCCCAGGAGAGAAGAGCAGGTGTCAACCAGCAACATACCAGAAGGTCTTCTTTGCTTCCCACGGTGTTATTTACGCAAAGCCCGCCTTGGTGTCTACGCACTAAGAAGACGTGAAATCGGCTGTCTTCAGACAACCAGTCCTCATCTATCATTCTCTGCCTCCCAACTAAACTGGAAAAGATTAGACATTTTATTTTAATAACTAGAGAGAACTCTTGGTAAATTTGCAGGAAGTCACTAGAAATGTTGGCACAGTGACGTGCAGGTATCAGCTGAAGACAATCAAGGCCCCTGCCCAATGTCAAGGGGATTCCTGTGACATTTGCTTCCTGTGTGATTCTCCTTCCTAGTCCCAGCACTCTGAGAAGAAGACTCTCCCACAGTGGAATTCTGCCCAGGTCAGAGTCACTTCCGGTTGGATAGGGTTTCCATTGGTGGTGTCTGTGTGTGATACACGCGTCTACTACCAGTTGGTCTCTGCATATGTCGCTCATAGGAGGTTAGGCACACTTCTCGATATGGCAGGCTCAGAGTTCCTAAATCAACAAATGAGTCTAAAAGCCAAGGAAGTAATGGGGACTTGGGGTGAAATGTTTAGTTCATTGAGTACAGAGTGCCTACTTTGTGCTATCAAAGTAAAAGAATCAAAGGGGCTCGCTCCCCAGAAGACTCTCAGTCTTGAGAGGAGACCAGCACATCAACCTATGTTGGGGGTGAGAAAGAAAAGGTAACCAAGACACAGTGAATACTAAAGACGTGTCAGACACTGTTCATTTCAGTTCAGCTGCACACCAGTAGTATGAGGCACACACTAATTTCCCACAGCACAGATGGTAACACCTGAGGCTCGAGGGGGAGAGTCCCATAGCCAGGTCTACCCTGCTGGGAACTAGTGGGACCCAGTCACACCCACTCAGTTTGAAAAGATTTCTTAAGCCCTGAGGAACGGGGAAGGCATGGAGGGAGTGTAATGTCAGAAGAAGGGAGGAACCAGACAAGGAATCCTGTGTCTTAACCCCCCTTTCAACACTTCTGTCTGTCCCCCTGCGACCCCCCTGCCCCTCTGAATCCTGGGAAAGGAGGACAGGGATGATTAAAAAAAACCCTGGGGATGTTTGGAGAGCCAACAGCCCTGGGAGGACTATAATGAGATGACAATATCCCAGCATGGACAGAAGCAACAGAAATGTCTAGGGGTATGTCAAGGTGAGGGGGTAGCTCCCAAACATTTTGACTGATTCACAGTAGGTAACATAAGTAACATGTATTATATAACAACTCAGTATATGGGTATGTGTACATAAGTGAAACCAAAGATTCATAAAAGAATAACTATTAGTCAGGGTTCCCCAGAGAAGCAGAACTAATAGAGTGTGTGTGTGTGTATCTGTGTGTATAAATCCTGCAGACGAGGCTGGGAGGCTGGAGACCCAGGGAAGAGCTGATGTTGTAATTAGCATCTAAAAACTGTCTTCTGGAAGAATTCCCTCTTCTCCAGATGAGGTCAGTCCTTTTCTTTAGGCTTTCAACTGACTGGATGAGGTCTGCCCACAATATGGGGGATAATGTGCTTCAGTCAAAATCTCCTGATTCAAGCACTAATCTGATCTAAAAAGTACCTTCAGGGCAACATCCAGACATTTTTGACCCGATAACTGGGCACTTTGGTCTAGACAACTTAACACATAAAATTAACCATCACAGTTCCCTTAACTCTATGGGATGTGCTCTGATATTATCCTTTCAATTCTATTTAAAATTATTGTTAACGCTGGCTATAAACCACTAGATTGATTTAATGACTTGCTCGGGGAATGCCACCTGAACATCTGGGAAACACTGGCTCAGGAGCCTGTCCGCAAGAGCCTCGCGGACTTTCCTACGTGATGCTGTGGGACAGCAGGAGCACCAAGAATGTCTCGTCCACCTAAGAGGCACAGGGGAGTGGTCTACAGAAGCCCACAGGAGAGCGGCAGAATGTGTCCCCTGAGGCTGGCGGTTGCACGGATACAGTTCCAAACATTAACAGACTTTAAAAGGTCTTATGCAGAGGAAGAAGGAAAGGCAAAAGTGAGCACCATGCACTGAGGAGTGCGGGTTAGAGGGGAACGAGGAGCTTCGGTGGGTACGACACCGGAAGATGTAGACATCAAGGGTGGCACGCCCAGATGTTCCCCTGAGGGCGAACACACTGTGACAGCTCCCAAGTCTGGCAGCTCTACAGGGAGAAAAGCAGCACGCTGTAATGGCCGCGCTTGAGTCCCATCACCCAGTGGAATGCGCACCTGGTGGAGACATTGTTCCGTTATGTATTATTGCATAAAAAGCCACCCCCAACTAAAAGGAACACCGGTCATGTCACCTTTGCCCCACACTCTCCTGGAAGTCGGCTGGGCCCAGCTAGGTGATTTTCATTCAGGTGTCTCAGGTAATTGTAGGCAGACAGTGGCCAGAACAAGAGTCACCTGAAGACCGGCTCACTCGCATGGCTGGTGCCCGGACTGGATGACTCTGACAGCTGGGGCTGGGACAGCTGGGGCGCCTCCAGCATCTCCATCTCCATGCGGTCGCTCCAGCATGGAAGCTTCACAGCAGCTGCAGTGCAAGAGCCAGGCAGGAGCTGTTCTGCTTCTAGGACTTGGGTTCAGAAGTCACCAAGTATTACTTCTGCCAGCCTCCAATAGTTGAGGCAGGCACGCAAGCCTGCCCAGTGCCACAGGAGACGACGGAAACTCCACATCTTGGTGAAGGGAGAGCAAGTCCTGATACTGCATATGGAACCAGAAACATTGTTGCAGCCATTCTTAGCACATAAATTCTGTCCAAGGTCGCTTAGAAGACAATAAATAACTTTCTTTCAAATCCAACTTGATGCACTGAAATTTACACATACATACGAGTAACCATTTGAGTGTGGCTCCATCTTCATACAAGGGCCGAGAACCACGGATGTAGCGCGTTGCCCTCACTCAGTCGCCGAGTAAACTAAGGCACAAATGGGATCAGTGACTTCCATAAGGTCCCACAGCCAGAAGATGCCAGAGCAAAGCAGATCCTAGGTCTCTGGGGTCCAGCTTGATTCTCTGTCTGGACTCTTGGACACCAGTTTTCCCACTGGCCTTCACATGCTTTTCTCGAGCAGAGCTGAGTGGGCAAGGACAAGCGGAGTCCTTGCTCTTACAACGGCCACACTGCACCCAGACGCGGAATGGAAGGCAACACCCCAATGCAAGGGGGCAGGCACTTCGCCCAGCAACGACATCCTAAACTTGACAGGAACCCACACACCAGAACAGACACCACCAGAAACAACTGCTGCCATGGTACCCGTGGGTGCTGCCTTTGCCTCCTGTCTGAAACAAGTTAAGAAGACATTCTCCTCTGTTCAATCCCAACAGCACATGCCAAGCGTTTTATCTTCGGTCTAAGAAACTTCTAGCTTAAAGTCCATTTGTCCTAGAAGAAAATAAAATGCCATTCTCTACTTGTTAGCAGAAAAGAATGTTGACGTTACTTCTTAAATACTTTTTGTAAGTTAAATCACTTCTGCTGAGGAAAAATGATGAGTTGATAGAAACTAAATCATGATCAGATGGATTAAATTTTTCTCAATAAAACAATTTTTTAAGGAAGGGCAAAGTGTTTAGCAGAACAGGTTTCCAGTAAATTTGTATTAACAGTCATCACGCTTCTGTACTTAGGGCTCATCCAGCCTGTTGTTATGGAGATACAGGATGTGGTCCCAAGTGCAACAGTGTGATTTCACTGCAAGATTAACCAAGAGGGCAGTAAAAAACTCTATTTAAAATATAGCACTTTGGTATTTTATTAGGTACAAGAAGAAGAAAAAAAAACAACAGGAAGGAATTTACATTGATGACTTACATTTCCAAAGTTTTGGTTCCAGTGGGAAATTCCCTTTGACTGCCTCTTCCTTCCGGATGAGGATTTAACTGAACAACACAGACGTCATTCCAGCCTGTTAGAGCTGGGAAGAGTCTTAGAGAAGACTGTCCAAATGCTTCATGTTATAGGTGATGATGCGGAGGCTCTGGGAGGAACAGTAACTTGCTCAGCCACAGCTGGTGGAGTGAGGGCTAGAACCCGGGACTCCTGATTCCAATGGTGTGTTGTCCACTCATTTAAACCTCTTCACAACATTTTAGCAAAAACATGAACCACAGTCAGAAACCAGAGACTCCCAGATGTAGAAGGGACGTTCATGCACATCTGTTCTTTGCCTCTCCTGCATCCATCCCCCTCTTCTGGCAATAGTCTCTCTTTTTGTTAGTTCTCTGGCTCCCCCCATGTCCATCCCCAAAGTTAGGGTTACGCTACTGGCCTAAGGCATGCAGCATGTGACCCCAGAAAAGCCAATCACCACAGTTCAACCAATTCCACTGTAATTGGTTCAGAGATGGCACATCACCCAATCTGAACCAATGAAAAACAATCAGGTTCCTTTTTTTTTTTTTTAACTTGAGAAAGTCTTTTATTCTCTTCTTTTTCCTCTTTCAACTTGAAGAGAAGAAAATATTCAGCTTGAAATCAGCTGCCATGTTCCTAAAACTTGGAGATTGAGAAGAAGGATAATATATCTGGAAGCAGAACCAAGAGATGAGAGAAGCCATAGACCAGGGACAGTGTTTGAAACCAGCAATAACCATGTACATTTGAGGTACATGAGCCAGCCAAGTCCCCTGAGTCACTCGAGCAGGTAGTTTATTTGGAAAGTATTCTCAGAGAACACGGGTGGAGGGGTGGGAAGAGGAGGCAGGGCAGGAAGAAGGCCAGTCAAGATCAAGAGTGTGCTATCGAGCAAGTAACCACTGTGGCCGCTGCAGCTTAGTCCTGGCGGAAACTCTAGTAAACAGCACAGGACCCTGCCCCACTCCGCCGCCCCCAAGAGCTAACTCACCCAAGGGTCAAGGGACCTGGGTGTTTCTACACCAACACTCATAGGTCTTGTTTGAGGGATATGAATTAGTTTCTGGGCACTTCTGGCCTGTTCCGCATGTGGGCGGAACAGGTTCAGGTAGCCAGAGAAACCCTCAGGGAAGAGATTCGGATGGTGATGCTGGGAGGTTGGAAGTTGGACTGGCACATACTGAAATGGAAGAGGCCAAAGCAACACAGGTGGGACTCTGAGGATGCTTCCCATACTGCCTTGTGCAACACTCCTTTCTCCTTGCCCCACAGCTGAGTGAAGAGCATTCCAAGGCCTTCGAGGAGGGCCACAGGACTTAAGGAGCCTGGATCCTGACACAATCACTCGGAAGGCTGCTGACTGGCCAGGAACACCCGATTGGACTTGACATTAGCGAGGAATAAACAATTATTCCAAGCCACCAAAATTTGGAGACCATTACAGCAGTTAGCCTATCCTGATTAATACAGGGAGAAAGCAGACGTTAGTACAGCAAACCATCTTTGTGACTTAAATCCTGGGATCAGGGGGTGACAGATGATGCAGCAGGATCGCTTTCTTGTTCATAAAAATTGGTGAGATGCCAGGGGAAAATCCCTTGAGGCTACAGAGGCATGACAGGCAGGCAGACCTGAGAAAAAGCGTCTGGTTTATATGCAAAAAAACCCAAACAAAAAATCCCTGGCTCAGAAATGTAGAGGGTTCTTGAGTTTTATCCTTTGGCTGTATTGTGACAGCTTTCTCTCCAAGAGGGGGATAGACCTGACTAATTCTGATAGGTCCTGTCCTTAAGGTGCAACAGACCCATCTAAGGATGCAGAATAAAATACCCCAGGTGGCAGACACCAGCCCTGGATTTGTACCTGAGCTTTAAGCACGGTGACAAAGAAGGGATGTACTCTCATCTATGGCTCTTGCTTAAAAGAGAAGCCAGCCTCGTGGTTCTGCCTCCGTGAGGTCAGGGGTGACAAGGGTTTCAAGAACTCCAAGGAGGAAGAGTCACATGGGGATGACTGTGGGGAAGGACTGATCTCACACCAGGACAAGCCACCAGCCTTCGCCGTGGAGGCCATTAACATTTGTCACCTGCACAACAACTGCCACACACAGCACAGCACTGCAAGCCCATTTATCTCCATGTCAGCCCCGAGCGGTGACATCACCACCATTTTCCAGATGAGAAAATTGAGGTTTTGGGAGGAGCAGTCCTTGGTGCAAGGTCAAGATCCAGGGAGGGCCTGAGCCACCAGACACTGGAAACGCCCCGCATCCCCTCCCATCGCTGTTCCCTGCTCTCGAGCTCACCTTTGCACGGTGCGCAAACGGAAGAAGCTGAAAGCACTGGGAACCTGGGGGGCTGGCAACCTTAAAATAAAACACCTATTTATCTTACTTTTCTAAGTACTTGTCTAAACATTTTATTTCTCTAAATAATTAAATTAATTTATGTAAACGGCTACCTATTTTCTTCCGGTAACTGTGTGGGGGAAAGAGCTGTCTGAAAAACACTCCACGGAAGGAATAAACAAACGCACTACGTGTGTTTGGTGCCCTTTTCACGCACTGACAAAGGGTCTTCTGCTGTTCTCACATCCAGGTGGTAAGACCTCTCCCGTCTGATCTCCTCATTGATTTCGTCTCTGACCCATCGCTCCACCACACGGTGCCTTCTCTCTCCTCCCTAGCAGGCATGACAGCAACAGCACACTGCATCTCAAAACTCTTTCCCAGCAGCTGCCACGCTCAGGAACCACCCCCCCACACCCCCCGTACCCTCCTTCCTCTTATACGGGCCCCTTCCTCTGTGGCAGCCGCCTCTCTGAGGGAGACCGCCCGGCTGATCATCCTTGATAAAAGTGACCGACACGTTGTAAAACTACAATTCGCAGAGCCATCTCCCCAAGGTTAAGTCATTCAGTTTTTATAGTAGTCCAGAGAGGAAGGCAAGACAGATAGCACTCCCTCCTGCTTCCAGTGAGAAGAGGTTCAGAGGGGCTGAGTGATACACTCAGGGATCAGGCAACTCACAGGCAGCGGGGCAAACACCCAGCTCACATTTTGTATGTTTGGCTGGTTTTTGTTTTTTATTTTTATTAAGTTTACTGGGGTGGCCATGGTTAATACGCTTATATAGGCTTCAAGTGTCCATTTCTGTATATTGCACTGTGTGCCCACCACATTTTTTCTCGCCCAGCTCCACGCTCCTTATGCCAGACGATGCTACATCCCCTTCCGAGGCAGCCTGCTAAGTGCCCACAGCCCACCTACCCCCAGGCACCAGCCCTGCCACCCTCAGTATCCACAGCAGTGAGTGCGGGCTCACCATGGGGAGCCACCTCAACATCCCACTTCTAGGCAGCGAGACTGCCAGAGACAAGGGCGTGAACGACTGGAGCCGATGGCCAGAGAGGGGCCTGGGGGGACAGGGCTGCTCAGACAAGCACTGCAGGGGCTTCGGCAGTTGCTCACGATTCCCTCCAGAGTTCAGAGAAGAGGTCTCGGCCCTGAAAGACTTTTGGGTCAGGCACACAAGTGTCTGATCCCAGCTAGGCCGCTTCTATCACCTTGGGTCAAGTTTCACCCCTCTAAATCTCCAAAATGGGGACAAGAATATTAACATTACTCTGTATGTTTAGCACTGACCGAGATGGCTTAATAAAGTGCTTAGGATAAGACCTCAATAGTGAATGCTATCACTGATATTTATAATTTATATATGGTCATTATGTATATATATATAATAGTTTACATATATATTATAAAAAATGTACACATGATACATAACAAAAAGATAAGACAATTGTGTCCTATACATGAGACGTGGAAGGACAAGGAAACAAAAAAGCTACCTAAGGAAACTTTATAGATAGTTACTATTTTCTGTATCACCACACAAGTATCCACTACGGGTCCTGATCCATCCTGCCTGCAACTTTTCATAAATAATGGGATGGAACCCAGCACCAACCTTCGTGTGTGAAGGGACCTGAGGACCATGCACAGGTGCTACAATGCACTGGCTCATGCCCTTCAGGCTGACTGCGATTGCAAAACTGTGTTCAGGGAAATCCTGGATTTGTTCTCTAATGATGCATGCTGATCACTCAGCACTAGTTAGAAATAAGAGCCTCGCTAGGGTGGCTTCCCAGGGCAAAGAGTGCAGTGAGTGGTTCTGGGGAAAGACAAGTCAGGGGTTCCAAAGCATCGGAGCACCTAGACCTGCATCACCCTGGGAAAGCCTAGATGGTATTAAAATTTTAGCCCTGGCTGCTGTGGCTCAGTGGACTGAGTCCCGGCCTGTGAACCAAAGGGTCACCAGTTTGATTCCCAGTCAGGGCACACGCCTGGGTTGTGGGCCAGGTCCCCAGTAGGGGGCATGCAAGAGGTAACCACATACTGATGTTTCTCTCCCTTTCTTTCTCCCTCCCTTCCCCTCTCTCTAAAAATAAATTAATACAGTCTTAAAAAAATAAAAAAATAAAATAAAATCTTAACCCTGAAAAGGGTGCTGACAGTTTGCATCTTGCAGCCAGTGTTCTTGAAGTTGGATGTTTCGGCATGAAGAATCACAGTACTTAAGACGGCCTAGGTGGGAAAATGAATTCGGAGTCCACATCAAGTTTGCTATACAAACATTAGAGATTTCATTTTGATAGCTAAGGAAAAGAACCCTCCTGGAAAATAAGAAAAATTGTTACTTTCAGAAACTAAATTATCCTTGCAGAAATATTCATTCATTAACTAAAATCACAGGCATAATGCCTTATAAATTTATTTTTACAAATAGAAATTCTATGGGCTTGGAGGAAAAAATGGAGAATTCATTTGTTCGCTCTGTAATACTGGCTGCCCTATCTCTCCCAGATGCTGCGCTAAGTTTCGAGAATAGAGAACAAGAACAAATGCACATCCTCGACAAGCGGACAGGCTGGTGAGGGAGAGGCACGCGCACTGAAGTGCAGTGAGTGTTGGATGAAACCGCGGCAGATTACGTTTTCCCAGATGGTTAAAATGACATCTCCCCTCTCACACACTCTCCTAAAACCTTGCACTCCCCCGTCACGCAGCGGAGCCTAACTCCCATGCACTAAAACTGGGCAGACTGGTGACTTACTTCTAGCCAAGAGAATGTAACAAAAGTGTCACTGTGTGACTTCCCGAGCTAAGTCCCAAACGGCAGTGTAACTGCTGCTTTTTCCTCTGGAATACTCACTCTTAGAGCCTTCAGCTGTCCTATACAAGCATTCTGACTTCCCTGAGGACATTATACTGTGAGGAAGCCGAGCCAGACCATACAGAGAGACGGCGTGGAGAGCCTCCAAAGCCACATTAAAAGAGAGAGCTGCTTGGCCAGCTGACAGAGGCCCCAACCCTCCTCCTCCCTGCTGTTCCAGAGGCAGCCACCATTTAACTGCAAGTCCACAAAGACCTTAAACTAGAAGCACCCTGTGGAGCCTTCTGGAATTCCTGAGTAGCATTTTTTCCTCATGAGAAAAAATAAGACAGCTGTAGCTGCTCTACAGTGCTGAGGTTTGTGGTGATTTGTCACACTGCAGTTGTCACTAGAATGGGGACCCTTGAAGAAGAACCCTGTTTGCTCTGCTCACCAGTCTTTACTCCGCAGTGGTCACGGCGCCCAGTACACTGCATCTCAGAAGTGTGTGCTGAACTTTTTTGGGGGGAGGTAAGTGTTAGGCACATTGGTAACATAAAGAAAGAATGATTAATGACACTGATGAAATGGGAAATGATGCTCAGAGGAGGTGACAAGTGAATCTCAAGGGATGGAGCTATATTTTCAAACAAACAAGGAATGAGAAGGCAATGCCAGGTAGAAGGGAGAACAAGTGCAAAGACACAAAGGTGTAGAGCAGCTGGGCGGATTTGAGGAAGCATGAATAATTGAACAGGTCTGAAATAGGGCACATAAAAATAAATGATGGGGAATGTGGCTGGAGAGACAGGCGGGGTCAAGCCAGGAGAGGCCGTGCATGTTCAATGGGTCTCAGAGCCACGAAGAAGGGACGTTACATTCCCCCCTCCCCGCTCCCAAACAGGAGGCCTCCTCGGGCCAGCCAGGCCTCTCACCCACAGCTTCTACTGTTTCCGTGCTTGTACTGGGGATATGGGTCTCTTCTCTTGACCGTGTGTCCCTGGGCGGGTGAGGACTCTGTGAAGTGGCTCAGCCTTGACACAGCTGAAGACCTATGGAGCTGCATGCAAGGTTTTTCCAGAAACGGACATAAATCCCTTCACCCCTGAGTCTCCGGCCTTTCTGCAGTTGTGGAGAAACCCCCCACCTCTCAGAGACACAGACAGGGAAGACAGCTCAGGGACACATTGGTGTCTAAGCTCTTTGCTTTCCCCACAGTTTTCCATGTTTCTTTTTTGCCCTCTAAGTCCAGGGAATCCTTATTTAGCCTGGCAAAGGATAGCCTGAATCTCTAGCTGGCCTTTCAGATGTGTTGCTTTTGTCCCTGGGCCTTAGCTTTTGGAAATTAAAGGCCACAAATGAACTCCTTTGCCACCTGTGTCCTGCAGTGACATCACGAAGAATGCTGGTCAGAACAGACTACGTAATTCCATAGGAACAGGTGTCCCAACACTCGGCGGCTTCACCCAGCAAACGCCTGTCAGTATTTCTGTCTCTCTCACACTGCACATCCAACATGGACGGTGCTCTACTCATCGAGTCACTGGACCCCCAACCCAGACGCGAGCTCCATCCCAACACGCACTTCCACAGCTGTCCTGACGGGGTGCAGAGAAGAGGTTAAACTGAGCACGGGCTTTTTTAAAGCTCCTGCCCAGAAGAGACACATGTCATCATAGGGGCTGAAGAGCAAAGTCTGCTATAGAGGTGACAGGAAAATATAGAGGGAAAAAAACCCTTTCTTCAGTCTGCTCAGACTGCCATAACAAAATGCCTCAGACTGAAGGGCTTAAACAACAAGAACTTATTTTCTCACAGTTCTGGAGGCTAGGAGTCCAAGATCAAGGTACCAGGATGGATTCTCTTCCCGGCTTGTAGATGGCCCACTGGCCAGCTTCTTACTGTGTTCTAACATGACCCCTCATGTGCGTCTCCAAGGTGGGAGAACGAGAGAGCTCTGGTATCTCTCTTACAGGGATACCGCTCCCGTCGGGTTAGGGCCCTACACTTACTATCTCGTGTAGCCTAATGACCCTCTCACTCCACACACAGCCACCTTTCAGGAGTCTACCTCCTCCATCACTCTCCAGTGCTTTCCTCAACTGGATTAGAAATGGGTAGGAAGAAGGATGCAACTAATTATTACCTTAAACCTCAACAGGGGAGAGAAGATAATCATGAACACTGTATAAATACAACTCTGGACATTTGGCATGTGTTCTCCCATTTGATTCTAACAACAACCCCCTGGAGTAGACACAGATGAGAAGACTGAGTTCTGCAGAGATGAAGAAACTTGCCCAAAGCTACGGGATTACTAAGCGGTGACGGTAGGAGTTGTGTGCTGCAGACTAACAGGCTACCTGTACCAGTACATCTAGGGGTAAACTTAAAGAACACACTTTCACAAGAATTCCAAGATACACAGACACGTGCCGTACTGCTTCAGGGCCCACGACAAAATGTCATGTGGATTGGGGAGGGGGAGGGTGTTTCCAGCTCTTCTGCATGGATGTAGCCCTCCCTACAGCTCATGTACTAACCACAATGTGGCCAGGAGAGCATGGGTGTCCAGAAGACATAAGTAACAGGGCAGCCACTCTGGCCAGGTTTGTGATTACACACGAGACACCCCCAGAGGTTTTCAGAAATATCTAGGGCAGAGAGCTAAGCCTTTGGGAACAAGTGGGTGCACAATCAACAAAATAGGAGGTAGCACCTGTACTGAGACTCTAGCCACAGCTGGTGAGTTCAGGAAAAGACACATTTTAACCAGTGAGCTGTCACTGTGTTGTTTACAAACACAGAATCTCAGCAACATACAACAACAATAAGCAATTAATCTCTCACTCACGGGCCTGGAGCTCGGCGCATCCAGTCTGGGCCAGACTGGGCTTGACCTCGGGCCACAGGTCAAATCCAAGGCTGCCTCAGGTATTTCTCAGTCTGGGACCAGCAGGCTACCCAAGACACCTCTTTTTTGTGGTAATCGTAGATGTGCAACAAGGGCAAGGAGAACAAGTCTCTTCAGGACCAGGCTTGCAACTTGTACGTTGTGACTTCCACATTCTTTGTTCATATCAAGTCACATGGCCAAGCCCAGCACTCCTGGGAAAGAAAAGTATATTCTTCCCATGGGGGTAGCAGGAGAAGTAAGGTATAGCTGCTGACCAAGAAGCGAGCCTGACCCAAGCACTGCAAATCAAAGCCCACAAGCAGAAAAGATCCCTTAAAATGAAGCCTGCAGACACTCTTGCGTTACAAACACAGAGGCCCTTGCTTCTGTTCCATACAAACTGATGGCCTGTGCTGTCAGAGAATGGGCAATATGGCAGTCCTTGCCCTCAGCTTTCACCACGTGTGGACGTCTGCCGGACCTCTTGGACATCCTGGCTCTGATGACACAACGCCCCCAAGTTCCCAGCTGGCATGGAGTCCACTCACAGGGATAGAAAACCCACATGGAAATGGTGCTTTTCTAGTCCAGTCTGCGAGCTTGCCGGGCTGGGTGTCCTCCGGCTACACTGCGGTCGGGTACAGTCTGACCGAGTGTCCTCCTACCTGCGCAAGGGCTGGCTCACTGCAAACTCATTACTTGGGAAAGAACTTCCAAGGTGTGCTGAGCTCGAGCAAAAAGAAGGGAAATACATTTTCAATTAATGTCTCTCTTACCTGAAGACTGGACAAAATAGCAGAGACAAGGTGAAGCCCTACACTGCATAGTTCCCACACTAAGAATGTGACTTACAAATGTTTACAAAGGTCAGAAAGGGAGAGATCGTGATCTTTGCTTTGAGAAAAGATAAAAAGCAGGTGACAATTTTGCAAGTTGTTAAGATATTAATGACCTATAGTTGGAGAGTATGTTATCAAACATAAAATGATGAACTTTCTAGTTGGTTATACTAAAGGAATCTGGACCTCCTTTCCTGACTCCCAGCAACATCATCTGAGGAAAGAGCTGGAATTCCTCAAGCAAGTGAAAAGTGTGGCCCCTGCAATCTTACACTGCTCTCATTTCTTTTTCTATTCATGCACTGACTTTTACTTTCAAAATTAAAAATAAATAAATAAAAATAACAGATTTTGCCTTGGGACTTTATTAGAATGAAGGAATTCTCTAATTTTCTACTAATTAGTTCTATTGCTGGCTGCACTCTGCATCCATCGAATTTCTGCTCGGGAGGATATAATGAAAAAGAACATGCCTTGGAGTCAGACGAACCCTTGCCCGAGTCCTTAGCCTCACTTTTGTTTTCTGAGAATTGAGATGTTGATGCCTGACTCAGTTCAAGAAGTTATTTTGAATACTGACAGTTAAATTCCAAAAAGGCACATCATATTGGAAAAGTTTTAGTCTTGAGGTATTACGGAATTTTGTTCTCTCCTTGAGCCCACACCTCAACAATTTCCTCCTGTGTTAATGACAAGATTGATGCTAATCTGCAAATTCCCTGTGTTACCATCCTCAGCCAGTGCCCAGGCAGCCACTGTTCATGCAGGGACTCAACAATGCTGTCCACAGTCCCAGACAAAAGGGAAGAGAGCTGAGGTAGGGGTGGGGAGGGAACCACACACCGGCTCTTAAATGCTTCGTTGCAAAGATAACACGCATCACTTATATTCATGGCACATTGGTCAAAACTAGTCACATGAGCCAGATTCCCTACAATGGAACTAGGAAAAACACAGGAGCAAACAGATGTTCACCTACCGGTAAACAGCTCTGCCACACAGGGTTTCAAGCACATCAAACCTGATCTCTGCTCACCCCGACCACATGCAACTTTATGTAGGGCATCCCTGTCTCTGGGGAGGTTGAACAGACAGACACCCTCTAATGCCCTCCCGTCTCCCTGATACGAGCATCCTTTTCTGAGCTCAGCAACAACGAGATGGATATTAGAGTTCAGGGGAAATTTTTGATTATTAAGAATATACACAAAAGATAAAGTATAGTGCACTGGGCTGAGATTACGGGAGGAACCCTGGAAATCTGGAGCCTGGAAAATGAAAGTCAATAGGATGTAAAGAAGGAAAGAAATATTAAATGATGTCAAATTTTAGGAAAAATCTAGAGCACTGTTATGAACTGGGAGCTTCCAAGACATGTCCATACCACAGGTATGTTTTTAAAAAAATGTTGTAATTAATTGCCGACATTTTAAAATGGGAATTGTATACAGAAATTTAGATTTCCTGCTTCTTTTGAAAAATTGGAGGACTGGGCAACACTGAATCAGCAACATTTTTCTGCAATGCCTGGCAACAATGAGCTGAAGGTGAGGGGCCACTGCTCCTTTCACCCCAATCCCCACCCAGCCCTCTTCACCCATCTGTAGTACCTGCTGA
Source organism: Desmodus rotundus (assembly GCF_022682495.2). NCBI lineage: Eukaryota > Metazoa > Chordata > Mammalia > Chiroptera > Phyllostomidae > Desmodus > Desmodus rotundus. The sequence goes on from NC_071394.1 coordinate 119,726,398, forward strand.
CCCCTGGTAAGTGTTTGGATTTGCAACTTCTTGTCTAAATGTGTGTTTGTCCAAGTTCTTCCCAGCTCTGTGAGCGATCATACTGTGAAATACCCAGAGCTTATTTCAAACAAGAATCTCAACCAGGCATCTCCAAGCACCATTTCAGGGCAGCACAATCCTCTTGCAAAGCAATTTAGCAAGGTATCAAGGACTTTCCAAATGTCCACACTCCTTGATCCTATAATTTCACCCTGGCAACTCCATCTTAAAGAAACATCCCCTTCAGTGCTCCAAGTAAAAGTTCATTATGACTCAATTTATAATGAAAACAGTTGGAAGCCACTAGAAAGTTAATGCTAAAATCTAGGGTAGCTATTCTATTTATACTCTGGGTTCTAATGCACAGATACGAGACAGATGTTAATTGAGGGTCATTCTACTAAACTACAGGACTGTACTCTGCAAAAATGTTAATTCCTACCAATCAAAAGACAGCTGAGGATCCCATTAAGATTATAGGATACCAAGGAGACATGCCTATTAAATTCACATTCAGTGCATTATCTTTGATAGAGTCCAGTTTGGAAAAATATTGCTATGTAAGACATGAGTTGAAGCAACTGACAAAATCTGAATAAGAATTTTTAAGATAATTCTACTGTATCAATATTAAATACCCCAAATTTGATCATCATGTTGTGACAACATGAGCATGTGTCCAGGAGGTACCCCTGAAATAGTTAAGAATAAAAGATCATAAAGTCTTTGACCCAATCTCGAATGATTCCAAAAAAACCCCAACATTAATAACATTGTATATGCAACAGAGATAGAGATAATGCAAGTGTGGCAAAATATTAACAATTGGTGGATTTCGGTGAAGGATAAATGAGTATTGTACTAGTCTTGTGGCTTAAAGTTTTCAAATTAGAAGTTAAGGAAAAGATGCTTATCTGGAAAATGCTTATGCAGAGTGTTAAATAAAAAATTAAGCTACATAATCATGAATCCAGTGTGATCTTAACTAAGTTAGAAAAATCTCTCCAATAAAGAAAATAAGACTGGAAAGAAAATACTGAAACAGTAGCAATACCAAAATTTGGTGGGTGGACCGGACTGAGAATGCTTTTACACTTCCATTTTATGCTATATTTCCTTCACATTTTTAATAACTATCTATCACTTTAATAATGAAAAAATACTTTAAAAAAAAAGAACCACCAAGCACCATAGGAAAAAACAAAGTCATTGTATTCCACCTCCCAACTTTGAGCCTAAAGCCAAAACCCAGAGCAATGACAGAGGAATGGGGTCAAGCTCTCGGCTACTAAGGCAGGAAATACTGTGTTTCAGGGGCTGCCAAGTGACCTTTGGTGAACACCTGTCTGAGACAGAAAAATCATAGTAGTCCAGGCTAAGGACTGAATGTATAATTTAGCTCTAGTAGCACAGTGTGGCCTCTGGGTATATCTCCAGATTTAAGATTTATGGCCAAGCTGTAGAGTATTTCTGAATTTGGCTGATTCTTCATGAACTCAGACTTCAGGTTCACATGCTACAAAATAGCTGAACTCAACTTCGGATCACAGGCCGAAAGGGTCAGGCCTAACCGATGCAAGCCTCTTTCATCAAAGGCGAGGTCAGCATCCTCTCAGTTCCCAGGAGGGATCCTGGCCTAAGACCCCCCAGCAACTCTCCCCCACCTCCTTTCTGCTTCTTATAACTCAGCTTACCGTTCTGTCTCTATTCTCTGGCTCCTGTTCTCAAAACCCACATCCTCCCCCGATCTCTCCTGGAACAAGAGGCCTCCTCACTCTTGTCCATCTGAAACAACTCGGCACCTTTATCAATCCTCTTCCCTACTCTGGCCTTGGTAGAAAGCATCCAGTAAAAGCCTCCTCTTCCTTCCTCCAGCTCTGAGAGCTCTCTCCACCCACCCCTGCTTCTCATCCACATCCACTACTCTGCATTGCTGGAACCACATCGAACTCTGGAATCCCAGCCCAGCTCCTCCCAACCAAGAGAGGCTGACATTTCTGACCATCCTCCAGGCAGCCCTGGCTGGGGCAAGAGCTTCCATTCAGACCCAAGACCTCTGCCTTGGCAAAGCCTAGTTTCCAGCTTGTTTACACCAGAAAATGCAGCTGTCAGCATCACCGCATTCCCTCCAGAAGACCACAGCCCTTCTCATCTCCAGTCTGGGGGACTCCAGTGGTGGTCTCAATGATTCTTAGCAGCCCTCTGATGAGCAGAGCATCCTGACACTGCCTGTAAGCCCTCATCCTGCTGACATGGCAGGAATATAAGCTTCAGTCATCCCAGAAGTTTCCCACTCTCCAGGGCTATGCAAAAGTACTGGGCTCCTACATGATTGCCAAGGCACTGAGTTAAAAGCCTGGAGTAAGATCAGCTGAGAATAAACCCTGCCTCCACCACTTACCAGCTCTGAGACATCATGTAAGCTATCACCTACCCTCCCTGTGTCTAAGTTTTTTTCATTTGTACAGTGATGGAATTAATAATATCTACCTCATGCAGTTACTGAGAGGATTAAATGACTTACAATATCTAAAATGCAAAGAACAGTGCCTGGCATATAACAAGTGCTATCTAAGAGTTTATCTAAACTCGTGGCTCTGTATTGATTACGGCCATTGTCCTGGGGCACACACCCCTTGAGATCCAAATGTTGTATCACTCCCCTGACATGTTTGGGGTTTGGGGATCCTTGGAGAAGCAAGGAGCTCCTGTGCCTGAGGTCTAGTTCCCTTGAAGACATTGTCAACCTTCCCTGCAATAGTCCGGTCACCTCCTTGAGAGTTTCCAGGAAGCTGGATGTGCTCTTGGTTCTGGTAGCCTCTGTTGGCCTTGCTATTTCTCTGAAGACCTCTCCCTTTTCCTTTCACCTCCAAGACATGTAGCCTACTCTTCTCGGTGGGTCAAAAACCCCAAAACATGCGCCTCTTGTGGATGCCACCTTCAAAATTATCAAAAAGCCTGGTGCTCCATAAAATGGGTGAACACAGGCAAGCTAAATACTCTTTCTTGCTCTCTCCGTATCCACATCCCAACCTCTAGCTCCAGAAGCTGCCCTGCAGGGCCTGCACCAATGAGCTCTTCTGCCTCTGGGTTGCAGTAAGCCAAAGGGACATGAGGGTGAAGGTCATCAGGAGGTCGGAGGGCAGGAGAAAGGAGAACTTGGAGTGTTTATTCCCCTGGATTCTCCCTGGCCCCCTTGCAGCAGTTGGCTCCATTTCTCAACAGGTCGAAGCCCTGGTAGACTGCCCTTGCCTGCAGCCACATCTCATTCCCGTTCTGATTATATTGCTCCTCCCCTTGTCCTTTTAGACAAAGAGGTGGTAATAGCTTTCCCTCCTTTGTTGGTCACCCTTAACACTGCCCACACCTCCCTGCACTAAACGTCCTTCAGCCATCCTTTTTGAGCATGCCTGATGAGTCACTGACTAATACTGAAGGGAAAGCACAGGGAAAACAAATGCATTCATATTTAAATAAATTAGCAGCCACAATAACTACCATATATTTTGCTCTTACTATGTTCCATCCAGTGGACACTATTATTATTTCTATTTTATGAGTGTGAAAACTGAGGTTCATATAGGTTAAAAAAACTTAAGATAATGCACACAAACTTTGATTTGCATCCAAATCTAACCAGACTCCAAGGCCTATGGTTTTAATTGTGGCACTAATATGGAGAAGTATATTTTCTGCATGCATCAGCAGTTGGGTGATGTCTTAGTTTGCTCCGGCTGCTGCAACAAAATACAACATATTGAGTAACTGATAAATAACAAATTTATTTCTCACACTTCTGGAGGCTAGAAGTCCAACATCAAGGAACCAGCATGGTCAAGTAAGAGTCCTCTTCCTGGGGCATAGCCACTGATTCTTCTCTGTGTTCTCACATGGTGAAAGGGGCTAAGGATCTCTCTGGAGCCTCTTTTATAAAAGCACTAATCCCATTCCTGAAGGTTCTATCCTCCCTAATGCATCATCTTTGGGAGTTAGGGTTTCAACACATGGATTTTGGAGGATACATTCAGACCACAGAGGTGGGTTCCTCAACAGCCTTAGAGCCAGTTCATGCTCTCTACTCATAACCATCCCCACCCAACCCACATCCTAATATAAATTATTAGTTGTGTCATTTCTCAAGATAAAGCAAAATGCCCATGAACATGGCTATGCAGTTTCCGCCCTTATACAGAGGCCACCAAAGTCATCAGCTCCCGTTCACAACCCCTCATGTCTGTCCTTTATCTACAGATCACTGAGAAATCAGACACACTTAACACGGACTCTTCCTACTCTTTGCATCACCACAGCTGCCACACTGCCTGCCCTCCCTCCTGCCCTGCCCTCCAACCAAAGGGATGGTTCCCCGTCCCTTTGTCACATTCTCTGTATCATCAGTTGACTCCTTCTAGTGGACCTTTTCTATCAGCAAACAACAGGCTCTGGTATCTCCAGTTTTAAGACAAACACCTGTCTGCACTGGCTCTATTTTTAACCCCCCTTAATTTTTTGTGAACTCACTCTAGTTTTATGAATGACAATGCTCTTCTCAGGACTATTTGTACCTCCTCATTGCCAAATGCAATAGTCACTCTCTTGTTCTCAGCTTATGTCTCTCAGCTGCTAGAGTTGACCACTCACTCCTTCTTGGACTGCTCCCATCTCTTGGTTTTCTATGAGGACATTGTACTCTCCTGGTTTCTCTCCAATGCTACTGGTCTCTCTGCTCACTCTTCATCATTTGCTTGATTTCTGAATGTTGGAAGGCATTGCTGGGGACCAACTCCAGGCCATGTGCAAGTCTCTATGTTCTCTATGATCCCACTGGAGGACATGCCAGACTCCCAAACTGCTATTTTCACTCCAGCCTCTTCTGTAAGTGCCAAACTCAAAGAGACAACTGCTTCTCTGGCATCTTGGGTGTCTAAAGGGCATTAGAAATTCAAGATGGCTGTTCAGAACTCTTGCTATTTTTTTTCCTCTCTCTCTCTCGCACACACACACATAAATCCTCTTTTAATACAGGTTCTCTCCATCCCAGTTAATGCCATAGTTCCTTTCCTGAAATCTAGAAACACTCCTTGGTTTCTTCCTCTTTTTATCCCCTAACCTCCAAATATGAAAACCAACAAAAAATATTACATTAGCTTTACCCTCAAACAACTCTTCATACTTATTGGCTTTTCCATCCACTGCCACCACACTGGGTGCAACTACAATGGTCTCTTTGCTGTACTGTTGTAATAGCCCCCAGTAGACCTCCCTCCATCCACTCCCCTTCCCATGCCATCCATCCTCTACACACAGCCACAGCCACCTTCTTAGAATATAAATTATATCGTGTCACCCATTACTTCAGACCTTCTAGTGGCTTCCTAGTGCACTTACAATGATAGCCAAATACTTTGCCTGGCCCACAACTGCCTAGATGACTTGGTAATTTCTCCAGTCCCATTTCCTGCCCCTCTTCTTATTGCTCACTGTGCTCTAGCCCCTCTGCCTCTCTCTCTGTTTCTTAAGCACATCAAATCTTTTCCTGCCTTCATCCTGGGTGTGTCTTCTGCCAGGACACCCTGTCTCCAGATCTTCACAAGGCTGGCTTCTTATCACTGGGCTTCAGTTTGAGTCATCTCCTCATAGAGATGTTCCTGGTTTTCCAATCTCAATGAACAGTCCTCACTTGAGTTGCTCCCAATATATCAACCTATTTTACTTTCCTCAAAGGACTTAACACCACAGAATTTTCTCTTGCTCATTTTCACATTTATTGGTGTTTGCCCATCAGAAAGAAAGCTTTGTGAGGACAGGAAGCTTATCAATCTATCCACTGTTATATCCGCAGCTCCTGGAGCAGAACGTGGCATAGAGCAGGACATGAAACCTTGGATGAGTGAAAGAGCGAGTGAGTCTCTAATGACTGCAAACTCAAATAAGAGAGGTTTGGAAGAGAGACAGTGTCAGAAGAAAAGAAGATTTGACAGAATGACAATCATATTCCAGTCATCCTGGTCAGCTTGGGGAATTTGTGAGAGTTTAGCTTCAGGGTTTAGGGGAGAAAATATATGACGATGCTTTCCTGCAGAAAGTCTTTGTCTTCTTGCCAAATTTCACAGCACTAGCTCCTTAGATGGCTGCTCACTGATCCTTGCCGATACCAGGCCTACTGGCCAGCCTCCCCTGCAGTGGCAACTCACCTGCGGGTGCCTGGTGGGCATGGGCCGGGTCTGAGACATCAGAAGTGGTGCCCTAATATATTCACAAGTGAGAAAGTAGTCACTTGTCTCTCATTAACCTGTTTCCATGGCACTTCCCATTCTTGTAAAGTTTTCAGTGTCACCAAATGGAATATAAATTTAACTTAAAAACACCTTTTTTAAAAATGCTAAGATGTGGATGCAGGGTATGATTTAAGAGAGAGCACTGGCCTTGGTTCTAAGCCTTGGTTGTGTGGCAAATGGTTTACAGGCCTTGGAGCTTGAATCAAAGGACAATCTCTTGACAGGTTTACTCAGGGGGTAAAAAAAGAAGGATCTCTCTAATGGAGGAATTTCAGGACTGGAATCATGGGTGAAACAGGGGATACACTTCTGATTTGGAGGCGGAATATCTCGTAACCCTCCTTAAATAACAACCACTTATGGAACACAAGGATATGAAAGATGGTGAGATTCCTAAGAACATTACTGCTATTACTTCTAAGAAATTTTTAAAACTGTCTATAACCATTGTATTCTACATGCCTTGAATTCTACATACTCATTATGTGACTTAGGAAAGTTACTCAAACTTGTTTTGACTCAGTTTTGTTGTTGGTTGTTTGGTTTGGTTTGTTTTGCTTATAAAAGGGGGCTAGTAATATCACTCTGGAGAAATATTTCTACCCTTAGAAATGTGGAAAGGGTAAAAGAGACTATTGCTACCACTCTAATAGGTCAAGAGAAATTATCAGACAGAAACGCATGGAGAAATGGATACTAAAAAATGGAAAGAGTATCAAAGATATATAAAACAATGTCAAATGGTCTAACATGCATGTAAGTGGAGTCTCAGGAGGTGAGGACAGTGAATGGAGCCAAAGAAATATTTGAAGAGATAAAGGCTCAGAATTTTCCAAAACTGACAGAAGACATCAAACTACACACAAAAAGCTCAGAGAACCCTCAGAAGGTAAAGACAAAACTCCACCTAAGAACTTCATAGTCAAACTGCTGGAAACCAAAGACAGAGAAAATCTTGCAAGCAGTCAGGAACAAAAGACAAATTACATAAAGGAGGGGAGAGGATACTTATTATAGACTTTCAATCAGAAAAAGTGAAGCCAAGAGGGTAACAGATTGGCAGCTTTAAAATGGCAAAAGGTAAAAGAAACTTAAAATTCTGTAACCCATTTTGCTTCCACTCACCCTCAGCCAACAGTGGGTGGTACCTTTAATTGTGCATTCAGGCCCAAGGCTGTAAGACCCTAGCTAAGCTTTTGCTTTACAGATCCAAAGCCCACTAAGACAGTTATCCGGCCCACAGGACCACCCACTCTTTCAGTGGCACCAAGCTCAGTAAAGAGGAGCATCTTCTGATCGACACAGCAGCTCTCAGCCTTGACATTCACCTCAGAATCACCTGCAGAGCTTTGAAAAACTATGCACACCCAGGCCCTACACCTTGAGATTCTGACTTAATTGTTCTGGGGTGTGTCCTTGGCATTTTTTTTTCTTAATTTAGCAAGAAAATCATAGTGAAAAGCTAGATGGCCTGCAACCAATTGTTTAAGTAGCATTTTTTCCCCTTGTAAGACAGACATAATTTTAAATGCCAGCATTATGTTTTATGTTCAATATTATGTAACAGTTTCCTAATTGTTTTTGCAAGTGGTAGCCAGAAGTGTCTTTGGCAAGACTTGCTGTCACAGTTGGATGCACCTTGGTATCACCTGGAGACTTTTAAAATATTCTGATGCCTGAATCCCCACAGATTCTGATTTACTTGGAATAGGTGACAGCCTGGACATCTGGTTTTTATAAGCTCTACTGCTCTTTAGATTTTTAGAAGGTCTAACTTCCTGGTAAGGGACTGAGAAATTCTGGCCCACCAGAGGTTCTCACAAAAAGCCCGCAGGAACAGGTGGAATTAGATGAACCCCAGGCTTCTCTGGTATGCAGATGGTGCCCCCGTATTTGCTCAGCCACCACTTTCTTTTCCTGAAAGAGCATCCTTGAGTACCCTCCAGCCCACTGCATACGGATGTCCAGCTGGCTACCTGCTTGCTGCCAAGAGCTTACAGGTATGCCCTTACTTTCTAATGTCCAGCCCCAAAATGGAAATCTCATTACATCAAAGTTGAAGGGGTTGTCAGAAAACAAATGGCTGCCGGTGTCTGGGTGTGTTGGCGGCCACCGGCACAGGCCCATGGGGAGCGTGGAATCCTGAGCCTTGCTGCAAGGCTGTCAGGATACTCAGCAACTGTCACTGCTATAGGAAAAACTGCCACCTGATTGCAGAGTTGTGCTGTCTGCCTCCCAGATACTCTCATGGTTCAGTAGGAAGGTACTTCTCACGGCCTAAATCCTTTGTCTTCAGCATTAGTGTTGCCTCCTTTGCTTAATTAAGCAACCTCATTACCAGGATCATTCCAATCATCCATGGGGAGGATTTAATGGGTGCCCAAAATCAGATGCCAAGTTCCACTGACTTCTGTAAATCCAGTTTCTGTCCTCTTATATTACTGCTTCTGGGGCTGACGGCACAGCCACGGTTCTGCTCCCCTTGATTTTTCTTTAGTGCCTATTTCTTCTCCTTCAGAAGGTTCAGAGTTTCTCAAAAGAAGCCTCCCAAAACATGTACTGTATTTCTAGGGGCAAACTTCCAGAAATGAAATTTTAGAATCAGAGGGTTATATAACTTTTATTTTAGTAGGTATTGCCAGAATGCATTTGCGTCATGAAAACATGGGTGGACAATTTTACCCATGTTCTTCCTATTAATTGCTGTTACCACCCTTTTAGTCATTTTCTCAGTCTGATGGATATGAAAGGATATCTTTGTGTTACTTTTATTTTTATTTCTCTTACTACTAGTTTAATTTGAGAATATTACTGCATATTGTCAGCCATTTGGGTTATATATTTTATTAATCATTCATGCATATATTTGGCATTTTATTCTGATGAATTTTTTACTGTTAATTTGTAAGAACTCTTTGCATATCATAGATACTACCCTTTGACTGCCATCTTCATTACAGCTGTTTTTTCCCCCAGATCGATCTTTTTAATTGAATTTGTTTATGGACCCTTCGTTCTTGACTTGATGTCTACCCCAAAGCATTAAACATTGGTCAAAATGTGTAGGGAATTGTAACTAAATGAATCAGAGTCAAATGAATGAACAACTCACTCCTGGCAGCTTGTAGAGGCAATGGGGAAGGAAATCACGGAGAAACCAAGGCCATTCTGCATGGAGACAAGACTATTGGGCTGGCAGTGAGCCAGCAGAGAGAAATACAAGTCTCTCTCAAATATCTGAATAACTGTCACGTGGAAGAAGGATCACATTAATTTGGAATGGTCACAAGTGATAGAACTACATCAAAGAATAATTATAAGTAGGCAGAATTGGGCTTAATCTAAGGAAGAAATGTCCTAATTGTTATGGTGGCTCCCAAATTAAATGGTTGACCATGATTTAGGGTCCCATGGAATTTCTGGAAATGGTCAACATAAAGAGAATTCTTAGGAGAAGATTTCATGTACAAATTTCTATCACTCAAAAAACGGAAACCGATGGAAATATTTCAAAGAAAATGGGGGTTTCATACAGATAATTTGGTGATCACAAACCATTGGAAGGATGGGAGAAATTTAAGGCAGGAAGCAGGCATTAGCATTCAGCTTCCCAGCTACAATAAAGTAAGCCAGAGAAAGGAAAATATTAAGAAAATCATGTGGAAGAGAAAATACATTAATAATACTTACTGAATAAAAATCCATCCAGTTCAAACCCATGCTGTCCAGTGGTCAGCTGTACAGTTCACAGACTCTAACCTTTGAAATACAGAAGAGAGAAGAACAAACTACATCTAGTGCAGGGCTCCTGCATCGGTTTTGGGAAAAGACAGAGGGGTGTACTTGAGGCTACATGCCCTGCTTAAAATTTCAAGAAGCGGGATTCCACGGCACTGCTCATGCCTTCCTTCTGAAATTGCTGTTGAAAGACTGTTCTGTAATCACAGCCGTCACGGCACTCTTGAGTCTTCTCTCCTCTGCCTCTGCAGAGTATGGGCAACATTCTACTCTCTTGCTCTTACACATTCTGTGCACATTATACTTAGGTAGATGTCGTTTCCCTGAAGGTGACCATCTGTGTGACTGCTAATAAAAACACAAGCCTATTATTGAATTCAATTAACATGTATTAGGAGGCCTTCTGTGAGCTGTTAGAGTATTCAAGGCCCAGGAGAACCAGACGATCACTGACGGCGCAGGCACCACCGTGCACTGCAGTGCTCCTCCTTCTGCTGCAGAATCGCCCCAGGGCACTCTGGATAGCAGGGAAGTGAGGAACGGCGGCCTTCTTCCCTGCATCAGTGACATCATCGTAAGTGGGTAGGTCTCCCATTTCTATACGTAATGTCAGGACCAATTCTATAAGGTCACATAATAACGATTAAGGAAGAGATTTGTAGAAAGGGACAACCAGGGCAGGTGGGCAGTACAGAAACTCATACTGTATTCATCTGTCATTATCCCACTGAAAGGCAAGTCAGGGCCAGTGAGGCAGTCGGGGGCGCACCTCTCAGACCTCACCTCAAGAGAGACCTGCCACTCAGAGTACAGTTCCCCAACAGCCTCCTCTGGCAGGACCTCTGGGGTCAACAGGAAGGCCACACTCCCCGCCAGCAGCTCTCCGCCAGTGACTGAGCATCCTAGTTATGAGGGCCTGGCCATTTTTCCCAGTGTGAGACTCCACTAGGGTCACACTCGCTGCTGGCCCTCTGCATTGGGCTGGCCAAAACCATCTCAGAGCTGTGCTAGGGACATGGGAGCAATCTCTCTGTCCACATTATGTAAGAGATTCTTTGGGGTTCCTGCCTGTGAGTGAAATTGCTGGATGGAAAGGAATGTCTTCATGTGACTTCCAAAGAAGGGACATTATATGTTGCCCCATTAATTCCAAACCCATAGTATATCACCGAGTTAACAGGGACCCAATTATAAAGGAATGTATAGCTTCTAAAGCAAGATGTCCCTTTAAAAACCAGCCTGCCACCACTATTCAGAAAATATAAATATGACAAACTCTATAAAGATTATTCATCAAGCACGTAAGTCAAAGACAACTGAACTTGTGTTCAGTTTGGAAGATGTCGACAGACTCCTGTTAGAAGAAGATAGCATTCTAAAGAGCAGCCAGAATCACCAATAATAATGAAGCTGCATTCTTCTGAGAAGAAGATTAGACGAACTACAATGCTATGACGAACTACATTTCATCCTGGTGTAAACCTCATGGAGTTTTCCTCTCTGTATACCTCTATCAGGCTCTTTATTCCACTTGTGAGTACAATGCACCTGCCTGAGCTTCCTCCTCCTGCCTTGCCACAGGTGTCAGGTCCACATTGGGGTCTGAAGTCTTTCCCTCCTGATTCCTGTCCCCTTATCTTCCACAGACATTACTCCTGATGAACTTCTTGCAGTTGTAACTGGGTCTCCTTGTATGCTTTCTGGATGGCCCAGGCGAATACAGCCATGGCACCCACTACACACAATGTGCGCTTTGTTCCAGAGGAAGCAGCCCTTCCCTCTCTTTGGCTGTCCGTTTGCACATTGCTAGAGTTGGGGGGCAGAAAATAGAGAGTGCTTATTGCCAAGCAGTCTGGATTTGGGGTGTGAAATATGTGAGTTGTCTGAGAAAGCTGGCTGCTCTGGTTCTGAGGGAAATTTGTCTCTTGAGATGATGTAAGGCCCTGGTCCCATAGGAACCCAATCTTAGATGTAGCTTCTTCCACTAAGTGAAAGGAGGTTGGATAGCAGGTGGCTCGTTGCCCAGGAAACCAAGGGTAACTCCCAGGGTGATTTAAAGATACTTTGGCTCACTATACAGTGCATAAATGACATTGCTCGTTTTTTCCTTCATACATCATGGTGGTCCTTTGGAACAGGAGTTAATTAGACAATCCTGGATTCTATAGCTCTCAATTCCTAATTTGGAACAGAGTTATACATGCATTTCCTGCTCTTAAAAACTTCCAATTAAAAAACAGTCCCAGCTGGAGACACACTGCCACATGTATACCACTCTCTGTGCTCCATTCAGCAAACAAGCTTTGCCTGTGAATCACAACAGACTGTCAAGTTTTGCAAGGATTTCTTTACCTCCATTTCCCCTCCAACATGCACCTCAACTTCCTTCCACCCCTCCCGCTATATAACCATTCTCCTTTCCTCCCTCTCACTCTGTTTGTACCTCTTGATGCCAAGATGAAAGAATTAGCACAGTTCCTTGTTTTGTGCAGTTGATTTAGTTCAAAGATCACGGTGAAGTTCACATATCTTTATACATATACCTCTTTTAGTTAGGAGAAGAGGGTGGGAAAAACAGACTCAAACAAGATAAACTGTACTAACCAAACTTACAGCATCTTTTCTAGCGAGAGAATCCAGTACTTGGGTATCTAGTTTGGGTACCTCTGCCCCTCCCCAAAGTCTAAGCACGCAGCTGCCATCACGACACAGACAGACAAGACGGCATGTAGGACAGTGCATGCCACAGGGACAGTCTAAAGTCCTATTTTGCCCACAAAACACACAAGACAGCCAGGGATTTGTTTGGTCCAACACTCCCACTTCCAGATGGGGACACTGAGGTGCTGTGACTTACTCAGAGGTGCACAACTAGTTGTGGTTTATCACAAATAGGGCCCAGCTCTCCAGACCCTTGACCCGGAGCTCTCTCTCCTCCATATCGCGTTGCTTCTTGAACATTTAATGTTTTTCTGTCTCACTTTCTCCAAATGCTTCTGTGTAACTCTCACCGGGGACGAACATAAACAAAGTGGCCCTTCTTTCCTCTTTACTCACAGCACCGGATGTGGCACAGTCAGCAGACATCCCATGAATTGTTGACCGCATGACAGTCTTCTCTCTACCTGTGGGTCTCTTTCTTACATTTTGACCACATAATCCCGGTAATCCACATTGACCGCTCGTTCCAGAAAGGGACGAAGCATGATTTATAAAGTTGATGAGGGGCATTGAAATCTTAGGTTTCAATAAGCAAGAATTAGGAGTGGCATTGAATCAGTTCCTCTATAGTTATTACATGTGGTTGCTTGAATTATTGACCCCTTTATACTCTCTTCCTGACTCCCCACCCTTTTCCATGTATGGAAGCTTTGTCTTGTCATTTTCTCTAAGCTGAAACCACATTTCCCAGAAAGCTCTTCTCTGTCTGGTCCCAGATTAAGTTTGCCACAAGAAAAACATATGCAAGTTTTGGCAAAGAGAAGTAGACCGACAGCCATTTTTTATGTTGTGAAGGTGGCTGTGGGGCCTGGCAGTGTTACAGCCGCTGCACTTCTCCCTGACCTGCTGGCTGCCCTGGTAGGCTGCGGCAGGCCCAGCGCACCTCCAGCAACTGTCGGAAATCCTCCTTCACCTTTTACAGATTCTGAGCCAGGTGTGTGAGTAGCTTGCTACACACACACCAGAAGGATACCAGCTTCTCCTGCACGTCACCCATGCCTTCCTATTTGGAGACGGGGAGAGTCCACTGTGGGTTCCAGTTGGTCCTTGCTCTCACTCACGTTATATCTAACTTTCTCTCCCTACTGCTGGCCCTGATAACCTCAGGCCCAACATCAGACATAAGACAACAGCCTTACATTGACTTCATAACCAGCTCCCATAGCTGCTTACGGCCTAGTCCCTATAATAAATCCCTTACTTTATGTCATCGCAGCAGTTCTGCTTCTCCAAGCAACTCTAAATGATACGCCATTGACCTTGCAGTTACCCTACCTCTACTGACTGAATCAATTTCCTCCTGTCTTCATTTTGGATCTACCTGGGGGGCTTGCCTTGACATCACACAAGTAGGGGTGTGCCCCATGGGACTTTCCCTCTTGCAGCTCTGCTAACACCATGAGAAGGACCCGGCTAGCTCCTGATCCCAGGAGGAAAGTGAGGTTTATTGGCACACAGCCACTCCAGCCACTGTAGTCTAAAGCAAAACGGCCCAGCCAACACCAGGTCCTCGGTGGAAAGTAGAACTGTAGATCTCAGCCCAGCCTAGGTCAGCCAAACTCCCTCTGACCTGCAAAGTCATGAATAATAATAAATACATGTGTTATTAAAGCCACTGAGTTGAGAGGTGCTTTGTTACACAGCAATAACTAACCAACATGCTGTTACAAAACTTTTATATCAGCAAATGGATTCTAGACATCAGACTTTTGCCTAAGCATACTGTTATGTGTTTTCAGCAATAGCCCATTTTAAAAAATCATGTTCTTTCCATTTTGTTCTATAATGTAGTTGTGAAACACACAAACATTGGAGATAGTTTGGGTTTGAATTTTTGCTCAAATACTTGCGACCTGTAAGAGAAATTAACTTATTTAACCTATATAAGCCTCTGTTTCCTCATCTATGCAATAGGGTTAAGATATTACCTAACTGGTTGCAGGAAGGATAAAGTGAGGCAAAGTCCTTAATAGAGCAACTATATAGTATATGCTCAATAATCATTAGCTATTTGGTTAGCTAATCAGTGTGTGTGTTCCCTAAGCATACTGCCCCCAAGCATTTTTGTTTACTTAATATTGTCATTCACTCACCATCCACCAAGTGCTGAATATCCTTTTAACAATACTGCGTAACAAGCATCTGAAATGCACTCAGGAAATACGTAGATGAACAAGACCCAGACTGTGCCCTTAATGATTCCTATCACCTGTGCTGTATTTCAGCTACTCCCCAAATAACTACATCACTTCTGAAAGGCAGTATTTCCACCCTGTGATGGCAACTGAGGCTACAGTAGTCAACGAGGAATGCATTCTACGATTCTCTAAACCATTTAAGGAGGTGACCAGAAAGACAAAATGTTTAGTAATTTTAGGGAACTGCACGTTCTGTTCAGCTAAATTACCATTATCATCACTATCATCTTTATTTTATTTCAAGTCTTTCAACTATTATGTAAAATAATTATAGCATTTCCATTCACATTCATATTTGTGGCTTATATTTTACCAAAATTATACGTTTTTCTTTTTGAGTATATAACCTAAAACACAACCCTGAATTCTCAAGTTTTATATATATATTTGGACTTTTTTTTCTGAAAGGAACCTCATTAGTCTTATTCTTTCTAAAATGAGATTAACTCTTTGATGTGCATAAGTTTATGTTACTGACCTCGTTTTAGGCTAATAATTGCAACATCTGTAACATGCTTACTAGCACAAGATATAAATTCACTCATTTATTATGACAACTACCTAAGCAGGACTTTTTAAAAACTGCCATTTTGTGGATGAAGAAATGGAGGCAGGGAGACTAAGTGACCTTCCCAAGGTCACACGGTATGTCTACAGCACAGGCAGGATCCAATCTGACCCCAGATTCCAGGCTCTTCACCCCCAAATGCTACCAACTCTTTCATCTGCTTTCTGAAGCAAAGAGACGATGTAAATAGAACATATCGATGCTCTATGCAAATCCCCCCAAACTAAACATTCCTCAAAATAATTGCTTTATTCTTCTGAACCCTTAACCTTGAATGGTACTCTCTGTCGTCTTTAAGCATAATTTCCATTTAATAAATGTCCTCTTTTTGTTATAGAAATTTCATTAATTTGAGTATCTCCTGGGCCTGACATAAATGATGATTGCATTCAGGAAATTGAAGAGAAATGGGTTATCACTATGGAGTCGAATAGAGCTGGGGCGGGGTGGGGGGGGGACAGGAAAGGCAGAGAGAGACGTAAGTGCCAAAGGAGGTGGGAGAGGGAACGGAGGAGGCCTGGTGCACACAGGTTCCTCAGCTCCTGCCCTCCCTCCTATTGTCGGACAACTACCAGAAGGCTCCAGGAGCAAATGCTAAGCTGACAATGTGGAGGTCCCACAGGGAACTACAGATTCCCCCCACGACTGCCCCATCAAGGAGAAATGAATGAGGGCAGCAGCCGCTGGAGATGGAGGTGAGATGAAGGAATGTGTCCTGCATTTTTTAACTTGAGGCTCCCAGAACTTTCCCTTTGCTCTGGTTATTCCTGGGAAGCCACAGAGAAACAGCAAATGAAAAGCATCCTTCAAACAAGCTCAGGAAGGAAGCCTAGTGGCAGGAGTTCAAAGGCCTTGAGTCATCATTTCCAGCCTCCTGCAGATAGGTGTGTTCCTGTGAAGCACGGGAATTACAAGGAATCATTCCTCCTTCTTCACGTGGTGACTTTCTGTGAGACTACTTCCTGATACAGGTCTCTCTCACTGGAAATGATCATTTCCCTCATTCAGGCCACAGGGCCGGCCTCATTTCTGTCCCATCATTTGAAACAATTATTACTTCCGTCCTGGCTTTTTGCCTAACTGTCCCTCCCTAGCACTCACAATACCTAAATGCTACTGATGCAATGACTTGACTCACAGCTACAACTCCAAATTTAAAGATGCAAACTCCAATGGTCTCCTAGCTGACCTCCTCCTATTTCCTCCCTCCCGCTCCCATTCATTATTGGTCCAGCAAGCCAAAATGTCCTTTGGCAAACATAAATAACATTATGTCGCCCATTATCCTTGCTGAAAACCCTTTTAGATACAGGGCAAAATAATCCATGTGGCCTATAAGCATGTATAAGGAAAGATCCTTGCCCACCTCTGCACTCTCATTATTGACTAGCCACCCCCTTGATCTCTATTTTTCCACCACACCCACCTTTCTGTTTCCCCAAGGCACCGTGCTACCTCCACCCAAGGACCTTTTTACATGCCTAATGTTAACCTAGAACTTTGTCCCTTCACAGGTTAATTCTTATTTATCTTTTAGGTCTCTGAGCTAGATAGTCTCCACTTGCTCTCAGATCCACTCTCCACCTCCATCTCCCTAGTCTCTGCCCCATGGGACTAATCTATTTGGACTACATTAAGGGTCTCTTTTGCCCTCTGGCCTCTGGAAGAATAGTAAAGGGAGAAAAGAGAGTGAAGTCAGGGCTTTAGTTTCCTGCATCACTGTTTGCAAAGGTCAACCCTTTACAACTCTCAAGGGTGCAGTATTGGTCAACTATTGCTGTGTAACAACCAAAACTCTCAGTGGCATACAATAATAAGGATCCATTTCTCAAGTATCTTTTAGGGTTTTTGTTGTGGAGATGGGGACACTGCTGATCTAGGGTTCTGTAATGATAGTTCTTAATATTTTGGAATTCATGATTTGGCATCTTGAAAGCATGGGCCAGTGGCTAAAGTTGTGTACATCCATCCCATCCCTATGATGTTGCATGTTGCACAGACATCATATTACAAACCCTCTAACCACAAACTCCAACATCTTTACATTCTCGTTACCTAATAAAGTACCTGGCATGTATTCAAGAATTCCAATACTTTGGAAATTCTTGAATAAATGTATAAAATGGGAAGCCTACATTAGATGCAATCTAGTGCCCCGATGTAAACAGGGGCAGTGGAGCAACCAGGGGGGCTGTTCTATTCTTCAGACGGAAGAACTTTTAAAAGACATTGATTTCCTTGGAAGGCAGAGGTGACTGTGAATGAACACTATATAAAAGTGTCAATTTCTTGCTAAAAGTAGCCAACTACACGTGTACAAAACAGCCCTAACACCGTCAAAGTCTGACCCAAGAAGTGGTTACCAAGTCTTCATAGATAGCGAGAATGCTTTGGGATGCTCAGCAGATTCTAATCAACTGAGAAGTGCAGTGAAGTAAAATGGAGACATCTGATTTGTTGGCATTCCTTGGCTTGCGGCCACATCACTCCAGTTTTTATTTTAATTGCCACATTGCCTTTTCCTCTTCTATGGTGAAGTCTCGCTCCACCCCCCTCTTACGAGGACATTTTGATTACATTTAAGGCCCACCTGATAACCCATAATAACCTTCCATTTCAAAACTCTTCACTTAGTCACAGTGGCAAAGCTTCTCTTGGCATAAAGGGAAACTCACAGGCCCCGGGGATTAGAATGGCGACGCCCTGGAGTAAAGTGGGGTGAGCAGGGCATTACTAAGCCTACCACAGGCTCACTTTACAGCAACACTGGAGTAATAAACCTGCTCTTGAGAAATACGAGAATCAGCAGAAACTGTAGTCTTCCTACCCCCAAACTTCACTATATTTCACATACCCTGGATTTATGTGAGGAGGAGAAAGAGGAGGCAGAAAAAAGAGGAAGGAGAAAAAAATTACAGCGACCCCGTAAGTAAATAAATAAACGAGCAGCCCTGCACTGTTAGTGACCATGTCTGGTATTTAGACGTTTTTCTCAAATGGAATCACAAACAGCAGAGTTTACTTCTCTCTCCAGGGGAGACACTGTCATAAACGTGTGCAGTCACACGGTCACACACCTGGACAGCACACACACGCAGTGCTCCCAAGGAGGAATTCTGCTTTTCTTTTTATTCCAGGGGGCACAGCTCTCCCCACCACCCCCCATTAAAAGGTGGAACTCAACCACGGCAAGTCACCTTTTCTTTCTCTCTAGAGAGATGCCACATCATTCCTCACTACTACCCACCACTGCCCATCTGCTTCGATGACAAATGTGCAGGGACAGTCAGCCCAGGTCTGTCACACCGTTATCTCCATTTAGCCACAACATAACGGGAGGAAGGAGGGAGCATAGAGTCTCCCATCTGAAGCTTTTCAAACAATTTGAAAGAGCTCCCTGGGACCAGGTGAACCAACAGAAACTTTATAGCACAAAGAGGCATTATAAAACAAAAGCAGGAGGGAAATTGCGCAGTACATGTAGTAGAAAGGCCACGCGGATGCCTTTCTGTGTCCAGAGAGTAACAGAAATGATGTATTCAGAAGAGAAGCATAACTTGCAACTAATGAAACAAGATTTTGTGTAGATAGTAGAATTTCATTGTACGCACAGTCAACATACATGGCTATAAGATTTAAAGAGAAAGAACATTACAGACAACAAAATGATTTCCATAATCTGGGAAATTCCACCATTCTTTTAAATGAATATGTCTTAGGATGAAGTCCCACTAGGCAGACTGAGACAAGAATTGGGTGTGTGTAGCTTGTGAGGTGATCCCAAGAAGCATTGGTAGGGGAGTGGGAAGGAGAAAAGCAAAGAAAATAGATGCATTAATGAGCAGATGTTTCTGCGAGCAAATGGGTGTCAGTCCTTCAGGTTTCCTCTGGGAGACTGGGAAAAAGACTTCACGAGACATGAAGTAGTTGGGGTATTTATCCCCCAGCATTCATCCATAATTGGTAGGGGGCCACTCCTAGGGTATGAAATCCTCCGAACTTCGAGCCTCCCCCAGTACAAGCTGAGCTTGCTCCGGCCATCAGAGAAAGGCCGCAGGCTAGGAGTTGCAGGTAACTGTACAAAAAGTGATCCTGTACACAGGAAAGCAAGTGCCAGAATTGTGAATTGTGAGGGCACAGACAGTGGCCGCCCCAAAGTTAGTGAGAGACGAAAAATGTGAATCCGCTATGACCTCAGTCTCTCTTCTCGTGTGGCTCTTACCACATGAGCAGCACAGCACGCCGAGAGTCATTCTAGTATTTCAGGTACCTATTTTCCACAAACGCAGAAATACCTACTTTACCTGCTGCTCAACCAAAGAAACAGCAAACTGTCCCAAACAGCAAACTGTCTCTTGGCATTTGGTGAGACCTTTCACACTCAAACCTTTAAGAAAGCCTCGGCTGCCTCTGCCTCCCTCCTCCAAGAAACTTGGTGAAAGAAGGAGAGTCGGATCATAGGTAGTGGGTGACAGGAAATGCTGCTGTTTTACTGTCATTGTTTCAAACAGATCAGTAACAGAGAGCTGAGGCCTCGCTTCTGCTATTCTGTGGACCAAGAGAAAGAGCATCGTTTTCAACGTAAAAAGTAGGGACGGCTGGGGTGGGGGGAGAGGGGGGAAAATAGAGTCAACAATAAACAACAGGGTGTATTGTTGTTTTGACAGGGTGACAAAAATGGAAAATCAGAATGAGGGGATTTAGTTTTCTATTTGTCTGGGTTTTTATAAAACACCCAAGTAGAGAAGCTTTGCAGGCAATTAAAATCCAAATTTTAAACAACACCCTGTACTTGAACAACATTGAAAAATGTAGATAAAAATATATATATAATAAAAAAGTCTGAGAACTAATAATATAACTATAACTAACTATATAATACTTGATACTTCACCTTTTTATTTTGTTTTAATTCCTGTCATAATCCTCCCCTTATACAGTTGTTTTCCTTACTACAGAATTGCGGAAGCCTGAATGTGTCCAAGGCTAACATAGCCCTGGCATAATGTGGGCAATCAATGCATTTTGACTCTTGCTTTCCAAATTGCATTTGCTGGATAAACTAACATCATCAACGTGTTGTCTTGTGTCTTAAAAGTCAGAGCAAATCTAGCTTAGGTACCGGACATATTGCCTTCAAAATGTTCCCAATGTGGAATCAGTACTGTAACTTCCCTTGTCCTAAGGAACACTTCCTATGTCTGGGACTGGACTCTGGGTTTCAAGGTTTTCGGGAAACAGTTGAAAGGAGGACTGCTTCTCATCTGCCATGAATAACATATGCTAAAGGCACCTGATGGGAAATTAACTGAGCAAAGCAGATCTACTCAACAGTCTGAACTTGACTGGACACAAGCATGAAATTATTTTATTTTTTTCCTCAGCCATTCCCTTTGACCATTCTGTTAAATCCCCCTTCCTACT
Organism: Desmodus rotundus; assembly: GCF_022682495.2. Taxonomy (NCBI): domain Eukaryota; kingdom Metazoa; phylum Chordata; class Mammalia; order Chiroptera; family Phyllostomidae; genus Desmodus; species Desmodus rotundus. The sequence goes on from NC_071394.1 coordinate 119,747,346, forward strand.
GCTACTCTTGTGCAGACTTTATACTTTTCAATTGTTTGGTCATTTAAAAAGTCCAACTACTTTAAACCTGGAATCACATAATCAATTTAGAAGGGAAAAAAAAAACCAGGAGATAGAATTGTGGAGGAAGGGCAGTTGCAATAAAACTCTCTTGTGTCCCAGCTCTCTTACCAGCCTCTCAGGTTTTCTTGGCTGACACTAAAAGGGACCTTGGTGGAGGAGGAGGAAATGGGAAGACATTCAGATCACTGTGGCTGACGCAAGGGTGGGTCATTCCTACCTGAAGCCTGAGATAATGGTTCAGCGCTGAATGCTAAGCCATCCTACATCCCTTTTGCCCAATCCTCCTCAAAATCCAAAATCGGGATTTTAATTGCCTGCAAAGCCTCTCTATTTGGGTGTTTTATAAAAAACTAGACAAATGGAAAACGAAATCCCCTCATTCTGATTTTCCATTTTTGTCACCCTGTCACTATACTGCCAGTTACAAAAGCTAGAAACCACTGGATCATTTTTTTCTTCCTTACCTATTCAAAGTTCCTTTCATATGGCTAACACCTAATAGCTTGTTGCTACTAGGGTAGTGTTACCTGGCCACTATTCCTCGTTCATGAATAGCAGAAAAACAATTCAGCCATACTCATGGTAAACTCCTATCTCCCCAACATCAAAAGAAGTGCTGTGGCAGCCCTCTCCCTCCATCCTGCAATCTCTAATTCTCTTCTTCCACCTCCTCAAAAAGACACAAGACAGCGAAAGCGACAAATGTGCCATTGACAGACAGCCAACTGCACAACACAGTGACTGAGCACCCTGTGGGCGGCAGAACACACAGGGCACTCCCCGCTGGGCCAGTGACTCACGACTTCCCTAGTTCCCCGGCTCCCTGTTCCAGTTTCCCGCTTATATGGAATTAGCGAGAAAACATGGGTGGAAAGGATGTCTGGGAATATGGCTCGGGGCAGAAAAACAGTTTAGGTAGGTTGCCATTTTAAATTTCACTTTGAAAACTTGCATGCAGTAAAACTCAATTTTTTAGACCATATATACTTCTGTGAGTTCTGACAAATACCTAGCATTGCATAACCATCGCCACAATCAAGGCACAGAACAGCTTCATCACCTGCACACACTGCGTCTCCCCTTTCTACTTAGGCCCTCCCTGCACTGAAACCCTGGCAATGACTATTTACTCTCTGAGTCTGTAGTCTGATCTCTTCTAGAAGGTCATATAAATGAGATTGTATACAGCCTTTTGTCAGGCTTTTTGCATTAAGCATAACACAGCAGGTCCTTGAATAACATTTTGTTCAAAGTCCTTTTGGTAGACATAACATTGATGAGATGACATAGGAATTTAACTCTATTGCCATCAGCTAACCTTTGGTAAAACTGGTTACCTGATGAGTAGTTTCCTTGCTGTTCCAAAAATGTATTAGTGACACGATGTTACCTGAGGGCTTACTGTACGTTTAGGACGCATCACCTAGTTGCTTGTATCACTAGTGTGTTCCCTTCCACTGCCAAGTAGGACTCCACTGTATCGTTAAAGTGTGGTTTGTTTTCCACTTTTGGCAATTATGAGTAAAACTTCTATACTCATTCACACAGAGGTTTTTGGAGGGATAGCTCTATCACTTGGCAAGTATAATTTAGCTCACTAGAAACAGTCAAACTACTTTCTGGAGGGGCTATACCACTTATTCCTAGGAGGAATGTATAAGAGAATTCCATTTGTTCAGCATCCTTAATAGCACTTAATACTTGATATGGTCAGTCATTTTTCTTGAATTTTAGAGGTTCAGATAAGTGTACAGCAATATCTCATTGTGATTTTAATGATCATTTCTTTCATGACAAGTGACATGAAATGTGTTTTCATGTGTACTATGGTCTGAAAGTTTTACCCCCCCAAATTTGTATGTTGAAATACTGATCCCAAAGATGATGACATTAGGAGGTGAGGGCTTTGGGAGGTGCTCAGTGGGATCTGCACTTTTATAGAAGCGGTTCCCCTCCACCGTACAAGGACACAGCAGGAAAGTGCTGAGTATGAACCCGGAAGTGGGCCTTTGGGAAAATACCACCACGCTGGTCCCTTAATCTTGGACTTTCCAGCCTCCAGAACTAAGGACAGATATAAATAAGTAAATATGTGTTGATTATAAGCTGCCCAGCCTGTGGTACTCTGTTATGGCAGCCTGAACAGACTAAGACGCAGCCAAACATGTATCTTCTTTGGTGGAACACCTAATTGAATTGCAAGCCCATTTTAAAACTGGGTTGTCTTCCAGGCTGTGGCTTTTCATTCTCTTAACAGCATTTTTTATAGGGAAAAATATTTTAACTCTTATGAAGTCCAGTTTGTCTTATTTTCTTTTTTTCTTTTTACAGATTGTGATTTGGTGGTATAGCTAAGACCTTTTGGTCTAAGTTAAAATCATAACGATATTCTCCTGTATTATTTTTCTCTAAAAGTTTCATGGTTTTACATTTTACATTTAGGTCTATGATCCACTTCACTTGAATTTCTGTGTAATGTATGAATGTCTACTTTGAGGTTCTTTTTGCATAAGGATGTCCAATTGGTCCAGCATCATTTGTTGAAAAGATCACCCTTTCTTCATTAAATTATCTTCGTGCCTTTGTAAAAGCCAGTTGGCTCTATTTGTGTGAGTCGATTTTATTTTTGGACCCTCTTTTTATTTCATTGATCTGTATGTCTGTATTTTCTCCAGTAGCACATTCTCTTCATTACCGTGACTTTATGATAGGTGTTGAAATCAGGTGCTATGATTCCTCCAACTTTGTTCTTCTTTTTCAAAATTCTTTTAGCTGTTCTAGTTTCTTCGCTTTACCATATAAATTTTAAAATTTACTCTGGCTACATCTCTTTGAATTATTTGTTATGCAGTTGTTCTGGGGATTAAAATACACATGAAACATTTTTCACAGTAAATTTGGTACCAGTGTTTTACACCTTCTACAAAACAGAGAACCCTTACACAGACAGAGGTCACCTGACCCTCCTTCCTTCATGTTGTAGTTGTCACATATGTCACATCTGCATGTGGAAAACCAACCAGATGACATTACCGTGTTTGCTTTCAATCGCATCTTAAGGAGAGAAAAAAAAAAGTCTATTACATATCCCTAGATTTTACTAGTTTTGTTACTCTTCTTTCATTCTGGAAATTCCAAGTTTTCCTCTGTACCATCCCCTTTTCGTCTAAAGAGCTTCCTCTAGCATTTCCATGAAGTCTGCTGGCAACACATTCCTTATTTTTCCTTCATCTGGAAACGTCTTTCTTTTATCTCCATTTTTAAAGGGCATTTTCACGGGATGTGTAATTAAGGGTTGACAGTGCTCCCTTCATCACTTGATAAAGATGCTGTTTTACCATCTTCTCTCTTCCTTGGATGGAACATCCGCAGTCCTTCAAACAGTGTGGGCAGTTTGAGTTTTTTCTGATTTGGGGCTAACTACCTTTCTCATATATAAATGTATTGTACACATTTATGTCTTTCATTAAGTTCAGGAAGTTATCAGACGGTACTTCTTCAAGTTTTTTTCCTGTGTTCTAGTACTTCAGTAAATAAATGGTAGACCAACTACTGTTGCCCCACAGCAGCCCGAGGCCCTGATCATTTTTAAAAATCTTTTATCTGTTATCTAAATTTGATCATTTGTATTTTATATCTTTAAGTTCACTGTCTCTTTCATCTGTCATCTCCACTCTTACTAATCTCATCCAGCCAATTTTTTGTTTTAAATAGTGTATTTCTTATTTCTCAAGTCTATATTTGGTTCTTTTTTAGTTTCTTATTTGTGACGAGATCTTTTATTTTCCATTCATTTCAGGAGGGCTTGTCTTTACCTCATTAAGCATGGTTATAATAAGCTTTAAAGTATGACTGATAACTCTAACTTCCAAATAATTTCATGTTTAGACATTCAATTCTTTTTCTTTAAATTTGGCAAATCTTTCTGGTTCTTCTTTGATGAATAGTTTTGGATTAGCTTGTCTCTCTCTGGACATTCTGAATGTTAGGTTGAGAGACTATGGGCCTTACCAGTACCCTCAGGAGATTGTTGGCGGGAAGGTATTACTGTTATCTAGCAGACAATCACCTCGGTCAGGTTCAGACTGCAGGTGCATCCCCATCTTCTGTGGATGGTGGTGTCAACATCAGCTGAGTTTTCACAGCCTTCATTGTATTGTTCGGGTCTGACTCACTCACAGATCACTTAGGGATTGATCTGGGACTGGGCAGGAATTACATTGTTTTTCAGTTTTCAAATCCTCTGCCCTTTGGGCAGGGGGATCTGCTCCATCCATGTACTTCTTGAGGATGAACCCAGGACTAATGTCAGTTCATACACAGAATTAGGATATTACCTTTTCCGGCACTTTCCTGGCAGGGATTTCCCAGAGTCTTTGTCTCCAAGGGGCCTCTTTTGAGCCTGAGAAACATGCTTCATTTCCTTATATTCCATAATGTATGAGTAATTAGATACCAAAAGAGTAAACATTTTTAAAATGATAGTGTTTCTACAATCTCTAAAATATAAAATCTTCTTTATACTTGGTAAATTTTTTTAAAAAGGGTTTGCTCATGTATTGTTTTCACTGCCTTGTTAAAATGTCCAACTTGAAAACCTCTTTAAAAAAAGGAGTAAACATGTTTAGTGTCTTCTATGGGTAATGTGGGATACTACCCTGAACACTGATGAGCTTTGGCTTAATGGTAGAGCGCTTGCTAAGAAAGTTGAAAAGTAATGGTGCTTGTAACATTAAGTCCAACAGTAATGAAAAGCCAGTGGATTTTCTCCAGATCTCCTAGGTACCAATAAACTTCCTAGAAATGAATATTTACATCAGTGACCTGGCAGACATCTATTCAATGTGAAGGGAAAAGAAGAAAATGCAAGGTCATAGTGTTAAATACTTTTAAAAAATAAAATTAAAGCCAGTAGTTAGTTAAGAAGACAATACAGAAAAATGTGTATGTCCACATATACTCTTTGGAGCATTTTTATATTAGGAGAAAAAATAGAAACAACCTAAAAGTTTAATTATAGGGAAATATTTAATTATGGCATATCTACTCAAAAGATTACTATGCAGTCCATAAAAAATAATGCTTAAAAGAGGTTTCATTGGCATAGCAAAGTCTATGTTTTCTAATACGAAGTGAAAAGATATATATGTGTGTATACATTTAATACATTTCTCATACATACATATATACTATACACGTGTGTGTTTGTCACAAGCTTGCTTTACATTTAATACATTTCTCATACATACATATATACTATACACGTGTGTGTTTGTCACAAGCTTGCTTTACAAAACCTACTCTGGGGAACAACTGGCAGCTGAACTTGTCCATTCTGTTGAGGTATCACGAAACACAAAAGTTAAGTGTAGATAGCCAAAGACAAATTATGAAATGAGTCACTTAAGCTCTTACTGAATGACTGAGATTGACTATAATGGAATAAATAACAACCTCGAATCAATGAAATCTCCTAGAGTGAGCAATGTCTGTGGGATCACATTAGCCAATGGCACTGAGAGCTCAGGAAAACAGATGGTAATTCCATGGCTGGGTAGTTCCATTTTCTATCAGGGAAGCAATTTAACTCTCTGTCTTATTTGTGTTGAGCATGTTGCTTGAACCCAACCCAGAAATTCATAGATATTTGAGCCCTAGAGAGAGATCACTTTCCCTGTCTTCACTGTAAAATGACCAATGAGAGGAAATGTGAGCAAAGAAATATAATTAAAAAGTGGTACTAAAATTAGGTTGGTAAATGTCCACCAAGATGTGAATAAATCAACAAGTGGTAATATATTCAGAGAATGGATTGCTACTTAGCAATAAAAAGAACAAACGACTGATACACACAGCAACATGCAAGAGTCCCAAGCACATTATGATGAGCAAAAGAAGCCAGACAAAACAATATACGGAGTATGATCCCAAAATTAACATGTGATGACAGGAAGTAGATCGTTGGTCTCCTGAAACAGGCTTGGAGGGGCAGGGGGCGTTGACTGCAAGGGATCACGAGAAAACTTTCTGGTGTAATGGAAAGGCTCTAAGTTTTGATTGAGGTGGTGGTTTCATCAGTTGTAGAGAAGGCAAATTTTTACCTCTACCTTCTTAAGGTTTCTCGGCTGGACCTAAGAATTAAACTGAGATAAGAGGTATTCACAGGAGAAGAGCACACACATTTGTATGTCTTACATGACACAGAAGCCATCATAAGAACAAGGACCCCCAGAAGGGCAGAACCTGTAGGCTTTTATAGCAGGCTGAACAGAGAGGCCACGGTGGAAAAGTAACTAAGCTATGTGGGGAGGCTAGAGGAAGATACAGATAATTTTAACACAGACCTGTACAGAAGTCTCCAAATCTCAACTTCTTATCCTTGGCGATGATAATGTTGCTTTCCTTCTGGTACAGGAGAAACATCTTTCACATGGAAATTTCATCTCCTGCTTTAAAGAAAAGGAAAGATGATCAGTGTTTTTCTTGTATTTGCTATTGTTTGGGTGCCTTTAGTTCAAAATAATCCTCATGTCAAAGCATGTTGGAAGTGGCGTGTTTTGCCTCCCTTTACTGTGTATGTATATTTGTCAAAATTCATTGCATTACATATTTGAAGCAGGTGCATTTTATTCTATGTAAACTAATACCTCATTAAAATGTATTAGAGTTTTTTAAATAGGCTGGTAGCACAAAACCCAAGAACAGTTCTCACATATTAAATACATAGAATCATGAAGTTCTGTTACAGAGTATTTTATTTGCAAGCATTTCCGTCACGTGATGGTCTGAGTGAAGTGCCCTAAGACGGCTGCTCTCGACCCTAACTGCACATCAAAACTATCTGGATGTCTTTTTAAAATTCCGATTTAATTGTCCTGGGGTGCAGCCTGGGCACGGGGATTTTCCAAGGCTCCCAAAGCGATTCCAACGTGTGGCCAGGGTGGAAGACCACTGCAGTCCTCGGACTCCCCTTCTCTGGCCCCGGGCTCCTCTGGCACAGGGAATGGGACACTGTGCTGAGCTTCTTACCCTCCAGGTGTCCCAAGTGTGTCCTAAAGTCAGGGAGGCCCCTAACCTCAAACCACCCAGGGTCAGACGAGGCAGAGTCCTGGGCCATCCTATTCCAGTAGAAGGTTCTGACAGGAAAACAAAATCACTCTAACATGTTCACCTGGGCACATAATAGTCACAAAATTAATTAGCTCGACTCAGGTGGTCCTGAAAAACATAGTCATTTCAACCCTGTTATTTGAAGGCTAGTAATAGGTTCATCCTTCCACAGAAGGCTTAGGTGATTGGGTCCAGGGAAATCATATATTTTATTTCCTCAAAATAAAGGAGGAAAAGGGTGAAGTATATCAAGACAAATAGATGTAAAGATGCAAAACTCAGGTGTCTTTTACTGGCCCTTTAAAGATGGAGGGAGGAGCTGTTACACACTGAGAGCTGCTGGTTGCCAAGCATTTTCTATGTATTAACTTGTTCAGTCCTCACTCTCCGCAGTGAACGTCCTGTACCAGGGGTATGATTTTGCCATTTGGTGATGCGGATGCTGAGGCTCAGAGAAGTCACTTCTTTGCCCAAGGTCTCACAGTAGGTGGCAGAGCCATGTCCTCAGAGTTCACTTTCTCTAAAATCTACGTGCGCTCTTTCCACTATAATCAATTTCCACTTGAAAATTGATTATAATAAAAGTAACAGTAATGATAATAAGAGTTTTATATGGGCTAGAATCAGATCTAAGATGATATCTATATCTATATATCCGTGTCTGTACCTTTTTCTAGACCTACAATTATACTTAGATACAGAATTACAAAAAGCCACTTACTCTTCAGGACAACTCTACGAGGTAGATACAATTATTAACCTTATCGAATATGATACAACTGAAATACAAAGAGGTTAAATAATATTTCGAGGGCACAAAGCTACCAAAGATAGGAGTTATTTAATGATAATTCCCTCCTAAAAAGCACTCTGTCTCACAGTGCCAGCCAGAAGAAAAAAAAAAGATAAGAGAATTCTGCTAACCTTGCTTTCAATGTCAATATTTAATACAACTATGATTTTAAAATACTGCTCTTTCCTTCAGATTCTGCCAACTTGTAATACAGTCCATTTTGACTTCGGCAATTATGGTATATGGGAAAGGGCTAGTTATGGCAAACTCTGATTTGCAAGATCAATGTGAATATTATTACCTATCATTTTGAAAATCATAGATTAGCATGTTGGAAAAATACTTCTGACAGCTTCTGCAGCGAGAAAAGCAGTTCATTGTGTCTGACATGGTGAAAAGGGGCTGAAGAAAGTAGTGCTTAGAGCAAGGATTGTCAGCTGGAATTGACTGTGGGAAAACGGCACCTGCCTTCTTTATCAGATTCACTGCCAAGAGCAGCCCACATGTCAGCGCTTCACATTTCATCGACACAGGCGAGTTCTGACCGCGCTAATCCCTGCAGGGCGAATGCGGGCAGGGAAATGTGGACTGGGTAAAACCCTGCCCCATACATCATCAGCACAAGCTGGGTTTTCACGCAGGAACCGTTCTTCCTAAGCAGACAGTGAGAGGTAGAAGAGAACTACAGAATCCACCGGACTAACAGCATTTTCATGTGAATGCATTTATGTGCATACACTCACAGTACTGTTCAAAATAAGCAGGAATTATTCCCATATCAGACACAGGTGGTTTAAATGACAACTAATGAAGTTCATGAATTTAAACTTTTGTTGGTATCAACAAACCATTGGCACTGCAGTTAAGGGTCACCCACATTCATTCTATTGTTACCCACTTACTTTCAAATCCAAACCCGGACTCCACTTCAGCCTGAGGGTGTGGCCTCAGGGCCCCTCCCTGCCCTGGTCCCCAGTCACTGCCCCTGGCTGGGCTGGGTATCTTCAGGAAAGAGAATGCTGTGGGGTCTCCAGCAGGGCAGGTGACTCTCCCCCTCACCCTGTCACCTAGTAGTGTCAGCAGGTGAGAACTGCCAGGGGACACCCCTCTGTGCTAGCAGAGCCGGTCTGGGAGTCCCGACTGTCACACCGCGGGGGGGGGGGGGGGGGGGGGGGGGCGCGGGATTCTGCACTTCCTGGGGTCCATTTTTCTAGGTACACTTGACTTGTAGAGTGTTTTTTCTCATCAGAACACAGACTAAATAAAAGTTCCGTTTCTCCCATCTCTGCTTTTATCCCCACTTTAACAAATTCTACATTTTCTGTTTCTCAATAACATCACGGGGAGATTCCCAAAGTATTTAGTCAACTTTCATTATTAAAACTGGTCTGAACAATGTCAGTTATTTAAAAGTCAGGACCAGGATTAATTTCCATCTTGTGGGCACTTCAATGCTCTCCACTGACACCCACCCCCAGCAGACTCGTGGCTGAAGGCACAGAGTGTACGTGTGTTGGGTGGAGGGGATGCTTGACACACCCTACTCTCCCTGCCTCCTGGCTCCATATCTTCTGATGCTGAACAGAAAAAGGCGGGAGGAAAAGAAACATCACTTTCCTGGTCATGGATGGCCACCTCTTCTTTCTGGCCACGGCTGCTTCTCTGGCCTCCACCTTCTGGCCCACAAGACCTCAAGGCATTGGGTCTGCCCTCTAAGCGCTCACAAGCACAGGGGCAGGTTTGTCACAGAGCGGTGAGGTTCCTCCCTACCCCACACTTTTCTGAAGTGGGATTCCAGCTCTCCCTCCGCTCTTCAGCCCCAAGGTTTTGGCCCAGCAGTGCCCTCCCATGGCCTCTGGTGCTAGGACCCCTCACCTGGCAGGCATCCCTCTGGGTTATGTATCAGAACAGCAGCATAAACTTGACCACCTTGTACAGCATCCCCTCAATCTATGGGCTCAACTTTGCCAAACCAAACAGGAGAACTACAGTCAGCTTCCCTGCCCGCTCCCTCTGCCTCCTGACTCTGCCCCCTCTGCTCAGTGTGCACAGGGCGAATCAGCAAGGCTACTGCCCGAGCAGATATTCAACCTGAGAATAAAAATCCCCCTTTTTTGCAGAGCAGATACCTCCACAGATACCAAGTGCTCTCAAGAACTCCACACCTTCCGTGCTGAGTTGAAAAACAAGACCCCTCTTCTCTCCTCTAGGAGGGCGGGGGGTGATCTCTCACTCCCCACAATGTTCTCTCCACAAGACTGCTGACGACGACCCTCTCCCCCCCGAGTCTCCTCTTTATATAGACATGAGGGGCAGTGGAGTGGGTTTACTAACAGGTGGGGACAGGGAGGCTTCCATACATTCTGATGAGCCCTGGGTTGAGAGTGTTGAAACTCCAATTAAATTTACATTTCAGATAAAGAACAACTTGTGTTTAGTGTAAGCATGTCCTGAACATTGCATGGGGCACTCTTATTCAATAAATAATTTTTTAGTATAAGTATGTCCTGTGCGGTATTTAGGATACACTCACACTAAAAGTTACTGGTTATCTGAAATTGAAGTTGAACTGAACAGCAGTCTCTACCTTTATCTGCTGATTCTGGCAGACCTAGTTGGGTCCCATATGGTCCTCCTTATCAGCTTTGTTCAGAATGTGGGTTCTCTTGTTTCCAGTTTTGGTCCATAGGCAACATTCTGCAACAAATAAAAAGATGCTATCAGCAACCTCTCATACATGGTTTTATTTCCAATTTTCCTTCTTCATGGCTGCAGGGTCACTCTGTCCTCCCTTGGCTGTGCTCCCTTGTGTCCCCAAAGCCCCAGACAGATGCCTTGAGAATCTGCCCTACACTGGGGAGTGGGCCAGGCCCACCGTCCTCTCCAGGAATTGCACACCTGCTCTGCTTGTGAGCGCGTCCAGGCTGATGGACCCTCAAGCACTTCCAGGAGAAGCAAGGCTACTGGTTTTGCTCCTTGGATTCTATAAAGGAAGAAAAACTTCCTTCTGCTGTCTTAGGTTGTGTCGCTGGGCCTGGGAATTAAAGAGACATGAGATAGATTAACAAGAGAAAAGCATACAAATTGATTTAATGATTTTACAGGCACAAGGGACTCTTAGAAAGATAGTAAAGACTTGAAGGAGCCATTAGGCCCAAAAGCTTATAATACCTTTTTATACAAAGAATGATAAATTGAGGGGATGCAACAAGATAATCAGTGTCTTGGGCTGTGAGCAATAAATTGTAGGACAGTGACTAGGATATATTTGTGGAAAATTAATGGAAGATAAGGGTTATTTTAGTAGATTTGCTTGTGCAGGTCCACATCAGCATCTTCCCAAGGGCTAAGAATGTCCTTTTCTTTCTGGCATAGGGAGGGCACCTTTCTCATGGGCAATGTTGTGACCTGCTTTTAGGTAGAAAGGGAGAGGTCAGAGTGTCCTTCCTTCATCTGCTGTTTCTCAAGTGCCTTCAGTTTAAAATACTTAATATTCCAAAGTGGCATATTTTGGGGTGGCGTGATCTGATCCCCTTCAGTTTACATAAAGCCTCGGAAATCTTCCACCACTTACAGGACAATCGCAACCACGGTTGTGAGTATTCATGCCTACCTGGGCTTGATTGGTTCAACTCCCACGCGCTATACAAAAGCCTGATTAACCAAGAGCAAGCTGACAATAGGCCCTAAAGAAGGCCCAAAGCAGGAGTGTGGCCACCATCACCACACAGTGCACGCACAGGGTGGGCTAGGGCCTCTGGCAGCAGCCAAGAGGGCAGCTGATACGCAGCATGGACCGCACTCTTTGGCCTTAGTGCCTCAAATTCAGATCTACTTGGACCAAATATCCTCTCTCTCCTCCTGCCGATTCGAGTATTGGACTCTCTCAGTGCTCCACCCACATCTCCTTGGGCCCCTTTTACTGTTTCCATGAGTCCTTCTCCCAGCTTCTGTTTGACCTGGCTCTGGATGGTCTGCACGTGTGACTGATTTTGGATGACTGTTCTCCACTACTGGGGTTGTTTTACCCAAACAGAAGCAGAGCAGAAATGCCAGTTCCCACCTCACCCCGAGCTATAAGACCCCTGACCAGGGGCTGATGGGTGAGGAGACTGGAAGCCCAGCTCTCTTTCCTCCGAGAGGAACAACTCTGAAGTGTCCCTCATAGCCCGAGATCCCCTGGGCGCGGAGACTGAAGCTGCCCTCTGTGGGTCTCTGCCATCACTACCACCTGCTCTGCTTTCTCCCCTTCCCTGCCCTTCTCCTCCACTGCCGTCCTTGTCCTCCTTGTAGGACTTCCTTACAGGAATTCCTGCTCGTGAGTTCTCATCTCAGGGCGTGCTGCTGCAGATGGAGCCCAGTCTAAGACAACCCCTTCTGACCAAGAGACAGGATGACACAGAGGAGGCAAGCACACTGGAGGAAGCCATAGCCCCTTCTTACGCATTTCTATCACGATTCTCCATTCATGTGCTCAAGCTCCCTCTCACTGGTGTTAAATTAAACCATTCGGAATAAAAGCCCTAAAAAATAGGCTAAAAAGCTTTCTTTTGGCGGGGGGGACATGGATAATTTTTTTTTTAAAGAAAGGGCATTCTAATATACTCACAGAAACTATACTAATTAGCTCTAGGAGGAAACGCAAGAGTTTCAAAGTCATGATTTTGGCAGAAAGAATTGAAACACTTGGAATGAACATTAAAATTGTAATTTTCCAGAGTAGTTAGATAATTGAGTAAGTACGTTGGGGAGAGAAGAATCACTTTCTAATTACTAGAAAACTTCTAAGAATTCAATGCCATACTGACTAAATGTTTTTATGAAAAATTCCAACTGAAATCAGAAATATAGGCAATGAAGATTTATTTTTTGCTTTTGATTTTTTACTTAAGAGGATCCTACTCAGGCAACCAAGAGAGCCGCATCTGCAAGGAGCCTGTATGTGCCCAGGATGAAGCTGGAATCTATTCGGAGGGCACTGTGGGGGAGAGAGGGAGGCAGCCCCTTCCCACTGCCTCTGACGAGGAAGCCAGCACCTCTCTGGTTGCCTCCCTGCTAAGGCACGTGTCTTGTTTGGGTTCCGCAGAAGCAGAGCCTGAGATAGGGATTCTGGGCCATGCGGATTAGTGAGGAAATGAAACTTGTAGGGAAATGAGGGACCCCGAATAAGGCAGATGAGAAGTCTAACTAAGCAAAGATGTGGTTTTACATGACGTTAGATGATTCCATGCGGCGCCCTGGAGAGTAGAGTGCACTACAGTTGTTCTGCCTGGAGAAGCAGAGGGCTGGGCTTCTATAGCCTCAGTAGAAGTCATTCATTGGCCTTGACCTGCCTGGTGGGGGTGGGGTAGGCACAGGAGGTGTGCTCACCCACCATCTCTGGTGTGGCAGCATCAGCCAACGAGAGAGTCCCCAGAGAAGGGGGCCGTTGTGAGCCAGTAGCAAGCAACATCCACACAGTTGGAGGTGGGCACACCAGTCTCAGGGACGGATGAGGCACCAGGTGCATCCGCTATACCGATTACCACGAACCTCGATGACCCAGAGGAAATGCCACTGCAAGGTGACTCCCTAGGCTGTGCTGCCGTGAATGTGCCTCCACAGCCAGTAGCTCCCCAGTAGCTTTCTAAAGAAGGAAACCTGATTCTCAAATCATTCCATTCTGTAATCACCCAATGCTGGAGCCTCGCTGAAACAAAATGAACTTTTTTCTTTTTCTGCAATTTAACTTTTAAGCCTTTATTAAAAGATGTGTATCTCATCCTCTCCAAGCTCCTCCCCCTCCCCTGGAAACCGCGCGGAGGCTGCTGCATACTCTGTAGGGTTTTGCTCTCAGTGGATGGAATCTGGCTCTGAAGAAGCCACGTGGGGTGGATTAATGAAATCTCCATCAAAGGACTAAGTCCCTGAAAGCAGAGATGAGCAGTCCATTCAGGGTTTCGCCAGTTTGATACGGAGGACACTTAAGGAGATGCTTTTCCAGCACTGGGGGATTTCTGTTAAGGACCAGAAGTCATGGAGTTTGGTCTTGTGGGAGACTTTAGTCACAGGAAATTGATTTGAGGGCTCTGCCACTGTGGCCACCTCTGCCGAGCAGAGGAAAACTGAGGGTGTGTGAGTGCTCGTCCAGCCTCAGTGGAACCCTGTAGGGGACGCAAGCAGCAGCGTGGAAAATGGTGCCACTGCAGGTGTGGGGCTGTGAGGGACCCACGTTGATGGCTTGCCTGGGAATCTTTCTCTGGGTTAACAGAAAGCCTCAGGCACACCAGGAAGTTCAAGAAAAATGCCACATGGGACATCCTAAAGAAGTCAGAGGCCTTTTCAAACTAAATAACCACTCTCAGAAGCGTTTCAGTTTGAATTGGCCAGCTGAAGAAGCAGCCAGCACTGACTTCAGAACAGAAGGAAAAGGGGGATGCGGCGCCTTTGTCATCATTCCCCTACAAGACAATTGCGCCTATTTAGCTCAGGCCTGTGCTTAAGAATTCACATCGCTATCCTTCCCACTGAGCCACTGAGCTGGGCGGGAGCTCTGCATGTGAAGACCAAGTTCGGCGAGAAGGCGCATGAAAAAGAAACAAGGTGGGTGGTGTCTTTTGTTTGAAACGAATTGTGTTTGGGAGCCATTGAGGAGCAAAAAATAGACCTATTATTGACCTAAAGCCATCCATGCAATGGGATAGATCTCTCGCACAAAAAAAGGAGAACAGAAGCTCCCCAATGCTGTAGCTACCTGCAGATGAAAAACTGTCTGCAGCTGAGAGGACGAGATCCTCATCCACAGTCCCAACGCTGAGCTTCCTGCAGAATCCTGGATGGTATTATCTGTTTCTGGAACACAGAGAAAGACAGAGAGACAGAGACAGAGACAGAGTCAGAGACAGAGATAGAGAGATAGATGAGGTATATATATATATATGGAGAGAGAGAGAGATGTCCGTGATAAAGATGTCAGGGATGCAGATATCAGTGATATGGATACCGGTAATATAGATACATATGATAGATACACAGATGAGATAGAGCTACAGAAGGGGAACACACTAGGCCACCCCAAAATATGCCTCTATGGAACATTTATATATTTAAATATAGAAATATAAATATATTTATAAATATATAAGCATACGATTATTTTTACATTGATTATTTTGAAGAAACAGCCGACACAAGTAAAGCTCTGAAATCTGTTATCCTTTTGTAAGAGGCATTTTTACATTTATAAGCAAAATCTCAATTTGCAAGGGTGTCTTCCCTTCTGTACCAGGAAAGATGACTCTTAACTCTCTAGAAACTCTTATTGATGCAAAAGGCAGTGACTTCAACCTGCATAACAACCTCACCCTTGTTTCCTGTGCTTTTCCAGGCAACTTCCCATAACTGGCCTCCCCCTCCACCAAAACCTTTTGACTTTAGCCAGAGATTGCTATTTATGGAAGTAGCGATTTCTTTCAGGGAGTTACTCACTTTTCCTGGGTATCTCCCATATATACAGGGGATATACATGTTTTTAAACTTCTGTTTGTTTTTCTCTTGATAAACTGTCTTTCAGTACAGGGAGGTCTCAGCCAAGAACCTAGAAGGGTAAAAAGAAAACTATTTTCCCTCTTCTCCAATGAAGACATAAAACAGCAATATAGGTATAGATGATATGGACTTTTTAACTTTAATAGTCCTCTTTTTTATGGCCGTTGTGAGGGTGAGAAGGAATAATGGGCACTGCTCTCTGAGCACTTACTGGGGCACCACACACGGAGGAGCACATCCATGTACTATGTCATTAAATCCTCAAAGCACCACCATAAGGGGAAAGCTCGTACCTATTATCCTCACTGACAAGCTAAGGAAACTGAGGCTCAGGACATTACACCTGGGAAACGGTACTAAGATTTGAACCCTGCTCAGTCTGACCTCAGCCTGAGTTTCCTCACCACTGTTTCATTTCATTAAAGAAAATGGCGTTCTATACGGTAGGCACCGTTGAACAGGTGCTCGGCGTGGCCTTGGGAAGGGGAGCAAAGAGAGGCAGACACTGAGTGCACTTGAACGTTTGAGGGACTCGGGTTCTCCTGCCGGCAGCCTGCCACCAGTGCTGCTCACAGCTTGAAGTGTTGGGTGGTTTGTGGACTGAGGAACAGTCACTCTTGACTCATCTCGCCCTCCATCCTATGCAGCTAGTCAGCCACTAAATGCAATGGATTCTCTTTTGAAATAACTCATAACCACCCTTCCTCCCCATATTTCTTCCTCCACTTTGAATTCGATCTTAGTCTATTCCTGTTTTGATGACACCATTTTCCCCGCTGGCTTCTCTGACTCAGCTGTCTCCTTCCTCATCTTATGTGCCTGCTCACTGCCAGACACAGCTTTTATGTGTCATTTCACTGCCAGCTCAGACACCTGGGACAGCTCTCTGTTCCTCATGGACCGACGTCAGCCCCTTCACCTCATTATAGTCTGTCTTCATGTCAGAGCCCCAAAGTCCGCCACCAACCTGCACTCCACCTCGTCATCTGCCTTTGCACATCTGGCCATCTTCACCTGTGTTGCCCTCCCCTCCCCACCCTGTTACTAAATCATATCTAAATATCAAGGTCAAGTTGAAGTCTTACGTCACCCTTGACTATTGTACTTTAAGCCAAACCGCCCAGTCCTCAATTGTCCTGTAGATACCAGGTCTGTTTTCACAAATTATTGCCACAAAGAAATGCTCAGACAAGAATCCTAATCAAATATTATACTTGGAAGCTGTAGAAAACACTCTAGAGGAGTGCAGAAGAGGGACAGGGAAGAAAAGCAGCCAATGGAAGGTGTATTATCAAGCCAGTTCCTCCTGTGGACAGCGGGAGCTTAATCCTGTTGGGCACAGGGGAGCCAGGACAGGACACACACACTCCGTCATCCAGCGGGTTTTACGCAGCAAAACGATCATCACAACCCTGGACTGTCTAGCCATGTTGAGTGCGAGAAAAGTAAAAAATAATTTGTGTAATTAAATTCATTGTAATTTTGTGTCTCTCTTTTTCACAGCTAAACAAAGCATGTATTTTATTGCTATTCCTTTACGTTCTAGTTTTAGAAATTATCTACTGATGACCTATAATATCAGGTAAATATTAGCTTTCTTGTAACTTCCACCCTTCCACCTACACATCTTCAATCTCAATATAGTTTTATTGTAATATTGCAACTATGTAATTCTTGTTCACTGTCAAACCCAGTAGTATACTATCAATGTTTCCTTTCTTGTACAACTTTTCATCATATCTGGATTTACTAATTGCCTTATATCTTCATTTACTTACTCAAAAACTATTGCTAGATTTTTCTGCACCATCTGATAGCCTCTAAATTCATTTTTCCACAGAGAGAAATGTATCCGATGCTCTTCCAGTTCCAATTCTATTTTTTAGACTCTCCCTGCCGGAGCCCTTTGTCCTCCCACCCTCTAGGTCTGCTGCACAGCCACCCTCCCAGGGCTTCCCTTCACTCTCCTCTTGGGGCTTGGCCTCACTCCTATGCAGGATTCTCGGTTTCCTTCCTGTCAAGTCTTCCACTTTTTTGGTTTCTCCTTCAGTGTGGAGGACTGCTTCTGGTAGCTTCCTCGGGAAGGATGCCTTAAAGGTAAATTGCATTTAACATCTGTTTGGTGGGAAACAGACACCCACATGGCCCCAGGATTTCTCTAGGCTTGCAGGACCCATCAGAAAACCTGGAAGAAGTGATGCTAGTAGAATATCACCTCTTTTCTCACCTTCAGGTGCAACTGTGCTGCCACGTAAGAATATAACTAAGGAGGGAAACACACTCTCCACGATGGAGCTTTCTAGAAAGAGGGAAAGGCACTACTGACGCATCTGGATGCAAGAAATTCAAGAACTCCAGTCTACGGCCATAGCACCCTGAACGCACCCGATCTCTTCTGATCTTGGAAGAAATTCAAGAACTCCAGATGACCCTTTTATGAATGTACTGCCTTTCAAAAATTTCACTTGAACTCTGTTAACTTATTCCCCAAGAGCAGAAGATTTATGTGGTCCTTCTTCTACTCCTCACCTGGAGTGAATCTGAAAGCAAACTTCCCAGAGCTAATTAGCTGTGTAATTAACCACACAACATTTTCAACTCAGAAACCTCCAGCAACGCACAGTGAAATCAGCAGATACAACAGCCCAACAAGAACAGGGCATCCCTGCTAGCCCCGGAGACAAACTGGCAGGTGCACCTCTGAGCACCCCAGGCTTTGCCCTGCTCCTCCCCAGGCTCCTCCTTGGCCCTTGATTTCAGACTGCCAGTGAGCATCAGGGTCCTGAAAACTCCAGCCCAGGTTTTGTGTCATTTCTCATCCAAGCTTGGGTGGGTAGCTTAGAAAGTCTGTTTTGCTCCAGGTAGAAAACCAGCCATGATGAATTAATCCAACACACTTTCTTGTTTTTTAATTTAAAATTGTATCTCGAGGTGTATTTGCTGAAGACAAACACACAAGGATCTGGGATGCAGAGGGAGAAGCTATTTCCCACTACTTGGCTCTCTTCAACCCAGGAATCAGGCTAGTAATAGTATTACAGTGGAGTCTCAGCACCATCAGCTAATCGACTAAGAAGGCCCCCTTCATTGTTTATAATTGTAAAAACGGCTCTGCGAGCACTAAGTGACCCACATGCTCCATCCCTAAGGGCTGCAGAGGAAACAGTGGAGAGTTTTTATGGCCTTTTGGCAGCCTTGGTGTCAGCTCCCTGTTTTCAAAGGAGGAAACAGCAAATGGTTCTTCCTTTGGCTTTTTCTCCTCTCCTGGTTTATCCTGGATTCCCCTCAAAGCTGGAAATGGCCTCTGCTCCCCCAAATGTATATATTCCCCCAGAAGTTAAAGCAATGTCTCTTGAAAATATAACATCGTGGTTGTGAAATACATGTGACAAAGATGCACTCAACCCAAGTTATCTTCACTGTGGGGGCTTTTTAGGTCTCAATGTCATCATTTATAACTCTCCAAGAGCAGGCTACTGAAAGTAGCATTTCCAAAACGTGTTTAACCATCAAACCCTTTATTTGGGGAAGGGGTGTGGGCATTTCCTTATATTTCACAGGCTGTTGGTCCAGGGGATGTAGTTTAGGGAACTGAAGGAAGTACCAGCAGAGCGAGCCTTCGTGTCTCCAGCCCCATGGCATATTTCTGAACCAGCGTAATGCCGTCTTTGGAGAAATCAGGAGACTAGGACTTGAAAATTTCCTTCACCATACCCTGGCTATTTTACCCCAGTCAAGTCGCTTAACTTCTGTAAGATCCATTTTCCCATCTGTACAATGGGAGCAATTACACTTACTTTTTTAAAAGAGATATTTAGAAAAGATTGATTGAAATACTACACATAAAAACCTTGCTGAATGCCTCACTTTAAGTGGACACCAATGCTAGCTAATAGCCTTTCTCTTCCCTTTTCAACTTTTCCTTTCTTACCCACATCAGCCTCATTTGGTCAAGACCTCTGCATTACCCACTGGCTTGCTGATGTTCAAACTGCCTTTTCAGAATGTGTGGAATAGATACAATAGTGCATCAATAAACCAGGAAGAGGGACTTACCTGAAATAGTGACTCTCACACACTGAGGCAGCAAAATTACTTGTCAAGAATTTTTTCTTTAAATAATAAATTAAAAAATACCCACACCTAAAGATTCTCATTTAGGAGACAGTAGGTGAGGCTCTGGCTTCTATATTTTAGCAGAATTTCTAGGAACTTAATTATGATGCAAACAAAGATTTGGTAATCATAAGGCTATATATATATATATATATGTATATATATATATATATATATATATATATGTATATATATATATATATATATATATATATATATCAATCTAGATCTAGATAATGTCACAGGCTTCTGTGAGAACAAGAAGTGGGAGAGGAGAGAAGGTCAGGGCCCTCGTGATTGAGAAATGAAGCCAGAGAAGGAAGGCAGAAGCTCAGAATAGAAGCTCCAACTAAGGGCAGTCTTTCTGTCTTTTCCATTTCTCCTGAAAGTGTGTGACGGCTGCGGGAAGTGGAGAAAACATTCATGTGACCAAGGGTGAGCGCAGCTTGGCAGTTTTTGAGGCATATTGGTGGGGTCCATCAGGCAGCCACACACTTGTGCTTGGTAAACACCCATCCTATTGGCCCCAAAGCCACTTCGAACTCTGCCAGTGCTCTAACCATGCCCATCGCTAAAGCCTGATGCCATGGTCAACAGCCCCTGGACAAGCATGTTCAGGGACCTGGGGAAATCTAGATACTGGATTACCTATAACCCCAAGGCCCTTAATAATCAGGCTGAACAGCTCCCTCCCTGGTGTCCCAGTGCGCTTCATGTTTCACTCTCCTTTTGTGAATAGAACCGCCAAACTGCCTTCCTATTTGGCTAATCCAAAACCAGGATGCAACTGCCAATGAGAATGGTCTGGGAAACAATGTGAAAACCACATAAAAAAAAGCAAAGGGACCAAAAGTAAATAAGTTCGCCCCCAAAGGTTTCTGTGAGGGTTTAATAACTGACATATGGTGTCCAGCAGGGCATGGCCCTCAGTCTGGTGTTCACGGAGAGGAACAATATGCAGTGTTTTCAGATATGAGCCTGTGCATATCATCAGTGCAGGGAGTATATCTTTTACTTCTGTCCTCAAAGTAGGCCCAGGGCCTAGCAGACAGTCAGAGCTCAATACACTTTAGCTGGCTGACTGGACAACTGACGTAGATTCTAGTATCAACCATCAAATCTGCACATTTTTATGGCATGTTCACTGGGTGGCCACAGCATGGTGGCCTCTCTATTGGCATAAAGGTGCAAAAGAGCGCTCCCCCGTTCAGGCATTTACAGTTTTGTCTGGCAAGAGAGGTTCACACAATATGCACACGCGCACACACACACACTACACTGTGAACACTGCAAACAATATACAATCAGACGGCAAACTGTGACATAAAGACAAGCTATGGTCATTTGGACTAAAGGAAAATTTGGTATGGACTGACCTAGCCTCAGCAGGGAAGAAGGACCCTCATGAAACAGTGGAGAGAGCCCTGGCTCCGAGTTGGGCAACCATAGGCCCAAATTTAACTCTAATTTCCTCTTCTTTCAGCCCTCTTCACTCAATTCATAGGGTTCTTGGGAAGATTTGTGGATTTAGAATGTAAGAGAATTTTTTATATAAATTTTTCATCTTGGGCAGTGTGGTTGGCTAATGGTCCCCCAAAGATATGCACATACTAATCCCTGGAACCTGTGAATATGTCACCTAATATGGTACAAAAAAGGGCTTGGCAGGTGTAACGAGTTAAGACTCTTGAGACGGGGAGATTATCCTGGGTTATCTGGGTGAGCCCAATTACTCACAGGGCCCCTTATAAGGTGAAGGCAAGAGGATAAGCGTCACAGAAGGGGATGTAAAGATAGAGGCAGAGGTTGGAGGGATGCAGGGCCACAAGCTAAAGAGTACAGACAGCCTCTAAAAGCTGGCAAAGGTAGGGATGGATTCTTGCCTGGAGACGCGAGAAGAAATTCAGCACTGCGAATGCCTTGATTCCAGCCTGATAAAAGTCATTTTGGACTTCTTACCCTCAGAACTATTAACACGATAAATCTGTGTGAAGCCACTGAGCTCTGGCAGTTTGTTATGGCAGCAACAAGAGACTAATACAGGTTGCTTTTGTTGACCTGTTGCTCTCCAGCCTAGAGGCTGAGGCATCCATCCATTCAGGAGGATAACAGAACTCAGATAAGAACAAAGCATTCAATGGTCAGCTTTCTACGATGTTCAAGGTAAATTCCTGGTGCATATTTAGAAACAACAGGTATGGAAGCTGACTTTCACTTTGTAAAAGCTGTGATTTTTTTGAGAGAGAGAAAGTGAAAACAAGTGATTCCCAGTTCCAAAGATCAAATGCTTGTAAACTCAGAGGATCAGAGGACGAAGGAGGAGGGTATGTTCTGAGACAAGTTTAGCCGCCATGCAGGGAGCAGATAAAAGCCTACGGGATAACCCAGAGGAACACGCAAGAGGACAAGGTTATGGGTAAGATGTAGTTTTCCTGTCCCATAGAAAAAGTGAGCAGGCAGATGTGTGTGAGATGCTAGAAGAACCAGTAGTATGAACTCAGGACGTGCTGAAGGGGAAGGGACTTCTACCCCACCTCACTCCAATAGTTCTAGGGGAAGAAAACCCTGAGAACCCCTCACAGTGCACCCCACAGTAAGTAGGAAGGCAAATGGAGGCTGGTGGACTTCAGGCAGCAAGAGCACCTGAGATCACATTTGTGGTTCCCGCAGAGATCCATCTTTCCTTGTGCCGCAGTGAAGGGACCCAGCAGAACGCTGAGAAAACCCATGCACTGAAAGGGCCTTGGAGTCAGAAGGAGGAGGTTGTCAAGTACACAGACTTCACAACTACAGCCCGGGACTTGGTCCAAGGGCAGCAGTAAACATAGCAAGCGTACAACAGGAATTAAGACCCACTCTCCATGAGCAACAATGAGTGAGCTGTGCCGAGGCCAGTGAGGACAGCCAATGGAATGCACCCTTCCTTTGCAGCTGTGATGCTGTGTATCTTTCCCCTGCACCCAGGCAGGACTGTGGAGAGGAAGAGGGACCGGAGAACCCCTGAGAAGGGAGATCATCCTTGATAAGGAGTTCACTTTTAATTAACTGAATTTAAAGCCTGAATTGATTGAGTATTGACTCAGAAAGAAATTAAGTTTTAAGCCAGAAAAATTGAGTTACCTTGATGTGACAAAAATTTTCCCCACCACAAAGAGCAAGTTGAGTTTGATTACTGAGAAATAAATTGAGTTACACTGCTGTTCTTATAAGCTGTGACTAAGAATTTTAAGCCAGTGCATGGGTGTAAAGCACTTGGCACACAGTGGATGCTCGGGGGTGTTATTACCACACCTACCCTCTGTGAATGAAGGAAGGGATTTGTCTAGGGGGACAGGGAGGGGAAGGACATAGTTCGTGGAAGAAACTACCAGTTTTAAAGGAAGTGGCAGGTATCTACTGTTTTGCCTGCCCATTTTAAGGACTGTCCTGCTGGTAACAGCACACTGATTTTTCTTTGGAATATACTCCTTTCCTGCTCTTTCCATGTGATTCGAATAGGTTGACATCATCCCCAGCTCTGGGACTGGCATGTTACCTAGATCTGTGCAGTCAGAATACTCTAGCCCTGTGTTCACAGTAGTCAATTCAAGAAAGAGGGGTCCCAAGCTTCATCCCAGCTAGGAATTCCAAGGGCTTTTGTTAGCACCACTTGGAATGAGACTCCCTTTCTGTTAGAATTGGTAAGCTGGGGTGGGGGGGAGGGAAAGCATAAGAAAGCCTGGGTTTCTGCTGCTATCTTTCCAAAACAAGGGATATCCTGCCTGATGTGAAAGCCAATGCAGAAAAAGAAATTTGGAGAGATTTAGAGAAAAGGATACCAGGAAGCATTATCTGTGCACCTGGATCCATTCATGCTTGAATCCCTTTTTACATAAGCAAATTATGTTTCTTTCACTAGCAAATATAGAAGCCTGAGTAAAACACAGAGGTATGCACTTCCTGTATTCTCAGGACAGCAAGGAAATCAGCCTAGCAGAAAACAATGGTATTGTATAAGAAAAGTATGAACAGGTAGGGTAGCAGGTATTCTGAAAGCTCTTGAATGCCAAGCTCAGGAGCTTGATTTCAGTCCAATAAACACTAGATAGTCAGAGCAGGCTGAAGAAATAAGTGACATAATAAAAAGATTGTGTGGAGAAGACTGGCCTGGCAGTTACATGCAAGACTGAAAAAGCAGGGGCTCTTAGCCTGGGACCCAGGTACCTAAATGGAAAAAAAAAACCAAAACAGCTTTATTTACATTAATCTTTGATTGGAAAGTGGCAGTCTTCTTCTATTTTGAATGCAGACAACACACGGCTCCAGTATCAGCAGTACTTGTATATTTTTCAGCATAAAAGTTATGGGTATTTTCCTATCCCTTTACAGTTACTGCAGATATGTAAAATTACCATTTACACTCGTCACTGCTTTAAAATTATAGTTGTTGCTGAACCTACCACTGGTTCTTGTCTGAGACATTAATGGAGAAGCACATATGTTACGACAGCAGGTTTGGCAGGGGGCGGGGGGAGGTTCTATTTCAATAACTGTATTTTAATATAATTGGCTTACTTTGTAATCCTAAGTGTTTTCCTTTGTGCATTTAAAATCATTATGTGGAGGAACCCTTATGTTGTACCAAGGGGGCACCAAAACAATGACACTGAGTTTATTACAAATCTCTGCATTAGAGGAGGCACAAAATCCGGAAGCCAGGAGGCAGAGAGGGCTTCAAGTCAGAAGGAAGCATGGAAAAGAAGACATACCCAAGAAGCTTTGGAACAATGTCGGCTGGAGCTACAGGAGAAAATGAACCTATGCGAGTAAGGCAATAAAGGAGGATCTCAGAGAGCAAGGACTCCAAGTTTCCAACCCTGAATGAGTGGGACAAAATCAGTACTCAACAAATGACAAATGACAATAATGAAGATAGAAAATTAAGGACACAGAGCTGGTTTAATTAAAGTTAGCTTTGTGATCTTTTCCAAGGTAATGGTAGGACTTCCCAAAGGAAATATTCAATAGGAAAATCAAAATATCTCCTAAGAGCTCAGCTCAGAGGGCAGGGTGTGGCCTGTCTCCTGGGAAGGCCTCTGTATGGAGGTGACGGTATGGCCATAAATGTATTCTCTTGGGGAAGAGTGTGTAGGAAACCAAGGACCTGTGCCACTGAGGCTGGGGTTCTGTTCCCTGGGATTCTCCCACCTCTGTCTTCCTCCACCTTGAGGGAACAGCATGACAACACTATTCCCAGCCCAAAGCCCTCGCACAGCATCAGGCAAAGAGAGACCTTCCCTTTTAGTAGTATCTGGGGACAGAGAGCAGCTCCTTTTCCAGCCTTCCCCGATGTTCATTCTGCTCAGACTGACTTGGTCCAGGTGGACCCTCTGAACTCAGGTGACCACACAACCAGGTCAGTCTGGAAGAGGCCACATCTACTTATCACCCCAGTGTAATCAAATACTGGCCCCTTTCACTCTCGAAAGCATTCATTCCAGTTTGCATGACAAAGCATATGGCCACCCTTCCCTGAATAGTCACTGAGCTAGGGAAACAGAGAACAGATTGACTTGGGCTATGTTCAGAGATTGGGGCAGGGAAGGATTCCCCAAACAAAATCAGGACAGGTACTAGAAAAGAACATGGGAGCTGGACAGTAAAACCCATTGATGACCACTTTAGGAAGTATGATAAAGTAGATTCCTTAAGTTGGAAAAGAAATATTTACAGCAAGGTAAAACTTGGAAAGCTGAGGGGATATCACAAGAAGAGATCAAAAGGGAGGTCTTGGAGAGGTGACTAGCTCTTACTAAATTGTGAATAGTAGCCCTGGTTTATTTATCCTGTGTCTTCCAACAACCTTTAGCCCAGTGCCTGGAAGTTTTTGAAATGCTGTAACTGAAAACAGAACATCAGAGACTACTGGCTCTCAGTGAGAGAACACTCTCCATACCCAGGAAGACTTCTACTCCTGCAAATCTGTCTCTTCTGCCTGTAGCTCATGCAGTGTGGTGTAAAATGGCAGGCGTTCCTTCTCTGTGCGAAGTCCCGCGAGGATCCACACCTGAGGAGCTGAGAGTCTCTGCCCTCAAATACCTTGTCTGTTATCAGCCATAATCTTCACAGAAGCTGGTGTACAAACATCTAACTTTTTCTCTCTATTTCTCAGTTAAACCAAGTTCTCAAGTCATCGTTTCTGAACAGGAAAAAAAATCTTATCTTTTTCACTCAAAGTAACTCAGGATTTAAACTTGGTCAATTCAAGAATTAAATTCAGTCTATGCATGATCTCCATTCAGGACCAGTTATGTAATTTTCAGGCCCCATTGCAAAATGACAGTGCAGATCCACTTTTGTTCCAGACCGTTAATAATCTCAAGACAACAGCAGCACACCATTCGATCAAGCACAAATGCCTCCTGAGCAAGGAACTGCGTACAGGCCACAGGCCAGGGAGCTGGCACTGTTCTCTCTCTTCCTCCTCAAACCCCGTAAGGTGAGACCTTTCAAACGTCTTTACTTTCCCTCTGCCCATGTTTACGAGGACACTTTGATGCTTTTACTTCTAGATTGTTTTCCAGTTAGGAAGCCCCTTCTACATCAGAAACTCCATTTAGAACTTAACATTACATATTCCCACTCATTCCATCATTGCCCATTGCTCAACTTTCTGGGGTCTGTGTGTTACTAGTTCTTTCTCAGTGTTTTTTACTCATGGCACATGATGATATTTTCTTGGACTTTATTGCAAATCCATAAATTTCATTCTTTCACCCTGGCAACTGCATAATATCTTGGGTGCGTATAAGATTCTTCAGGCATAGACCTTTTTTCTTGGAAGAATATATAGACATTATTCCATTATCTTCTCATTTGTTGTGTTGCCAAAATACAGTTCAAAGGGGTCTGATTCTTTCTTCTGTGTAACTTTTTTCCCTATCTTGAAGTTTATAGGATTTTTAACTTTACCCTTTAAGTTCAGGATTTGTACCAGGATATACTGAGTTACA
The DNA here is from genome assembly GCF_022682495.2 of Desmodus rotundus. Lineage (NCBI taxonomy): Eukaryota > Metazoa > Chordata > Mammalia > Chiroptera > Phyllostomidae > Desmodus > Desmodus rotundus. Next base: position 119,773,947 of record NC_071394.1, read on the forward strand.
TGGTTTTTCTCTTCAACACTGTCTGGTACTCAGAACATTTTTACTCTGTATACTAAGGGGTTTCTTTGGCTTCATTCCCACATCATCTCAGAGAAATTTCTTCTTATTATTTGTTTATAAATAAGTTCACCTTCATCTTTGCTCCTGCTGGAACTGACAGCGTTCAAACATTAGGTCTCGTGGATCTGTATACAAATTTGCTTACGCTCTTTGTCCACGATGCCCTTCTCTGCAGTTTTGCTCCAACCTCTTGCTCTTGATCGTCCAGTTCAGGTCTCAGAAACCACTCTTCCATTCACCTATAAAACTTTGAGATTAAAAGATCGTGGTTTTCATTCTAGAGAATGTTCTTTTCTCGGTGCTGTGGGCAAGTCTTTGCTTTTCCCGGACCTTCACCTCTCCGAGCTGCTGCCGGCACCAGGGCTCTGCCTGTTCTCTCGCGCTCTGAATTCTCGACCACTCTTCCCCAGGCTCAGGCCACCAGTGGTAAACCAAGGGCAGGGCCGTGGGAACAGTGTGTAGTGAAACAAAAAACAACACACCCAACTACCAGCCAGAGTGCCTTTTATTTTCACCATGCGTGAGAGCATAAACAATGTCAGTGACAAAATACATCTCCTCCCTGGGAAGCTTCTCTTGGACTAAGTTTTAAACAATTGCTATGGTTACAGTTGAGTTTTAATTATACATATATAAACTTCAAATTAGCACATTTTTATTACTTTTATTTATTTATTTATTTATTTGCTAAATTACTTTTATTTATGAGCTTTTAGAAATATTTAAGCTTTTTAACTTCTTATAGGCCAAAAAGGGTTTTTGCCGAGACATGGCATAGAGGTCCCACCAACCTTGTGTTGTTTACTCTTCGCCCTGGATATGTACGTATCAGTTTTCATATTTCTTCCCTTTGAGCATGAAATGCTCAAAATTTAAAGGTACTTTCAAAAGGTCAAATAGATATTTAATTTTGCACACCTCAAGGCAAGAAAGAATGTCGACAGCCACCTTAAGTTTCAGGGAGGCATACTATGTACTTATCTTTTAATGGACATTGTACTCTACATGGAAGTTAACTCAGAAAATTCTCATTTATACGGTTGGCCCCCAACCCTGACACTCAGTTCTGAGCTCCTAGGAAGAATGAGTTCACAGTCTGGGATTGTTCCAGCTCTCTTCGTATGCACTTCCCATCCCCAGCCCCTGGGGTGCTGCCCACGCTGCATCTGTACAGTAGATGGAACACAGACAACGACAGCGCAGTAACTACAATGGTGCAGAAGTGGAACTTGGGTCACTTGAGTTCTGTTGCTATGTGAGTACTTGGAATTTTTATTTGTGTTTTTAAAAGTGTTAAATGAAAAGAAGTGTAAACTGCAAGCCAAAATATTTTGCTTGGGAAGTGAAAAGTTTAGTTCACACTTGTAATTTTACTGAATTTTAATAGCATTTTGAAAATTAAAATGTATTATTCTTGGTCATTTGGTCTCTGTTTACAGCTAAAGAACAAATAAATAAAATAATGATTATTACCAAATGCTACATGAATTACACTGAAAATAATATATAAAAGAGGGGGTATTACAATATGACCCACACTGGGTATTAAACAGCTGGATACTTCCCTGGGTCCAACCCCTGGGGCACTTCACTGACAGCGATGGTGCACAATCTACTTTGGGTGGTGACTAAGCTGGCAAGTCGCCATCCCCATGAGGGTATTGGGACAACATATCTGGGCCCCCGGCCACATCTGCAAACACCAGTACTCCTGAGCCTTGGCAGTAGGAGGGACTCACCGCATTTTTTCAGATCCCTCACTTCTCAAGATCTGACACCAGCAAGAAGTCCCAGAACCATTCACAGGGCCAGAACAACCTCCCCTCCTGGGTCTGCAGACCACTGTAGGCCACATTTTCTCCGGGGACTTGCACCTGGATCCTTATCCCCAGGGTTCTCAGCTGGTGATCTCTAGTTCTTGTCAGCTTCAGAGTTGAGAAAGTCTTAAGATACTTCCATCCCCGGACCCCACCAGAGCCCAAGTTCTGCTAATATCCTTCAGATCACCCTGCCTGCAGAAAAATTAGATTTGGGTTGGGAAGAGGTCAGCTGCTGTCATGATCCCAGAGTTCCTACCACTGAGGCACACAGTCACAGCTTCGTATGTACAATATGTAACTATTTTTGATAGATAAACTCAAGAGTTCTTTGCCCATTCTTTTTTGCTTGGAATTAAAAACCTTTTTCAATCAGTGTAAATCAGTAACTACCAGATTTAAACATGGTCAATTCAAGATTTAAATTTGGTCAGTTCGAGATGCTTTCTATCTCCCTTGTTCTCCTCTTGGCCTCTTGGTGGACCTGGGTTCCCACAGTTGTTCTCCCGGCATGGGGAGAGGCAGCCAGTGCGGATCATCCACGTCGGGGTCTCCTCTGAAACAAGGGCTCCTCAATTTCCTGCACAATCAAGCTGGGAAGATTTGGAAAGCATCCTTGCAAATTCTTGGACACTCCTATCAAGAGGTGCCATCTCCCCTTGATCCTGGATAGGCTTTTGTCCCTGCATCAGTGAGAAGTGTTGCCTTATGACTTTCAAGGCTGGTTTAGATAAGGCCCCAGAGGTTCAGTGAGTGACTTTTGGGATACCGAGTCTGGGAACCTTCAGCTACCATGAAGGAGGTCTGAGACCAGTGGCTGCCCCATGGAAAGACCACATGGAGAAAAAGAGAAGCTTGCACAGCCCCCACTGTGCCTGCCCTCGGCTGGCTGAGTCTTCCCATCCCAGGGGTCAGTCATGTAAATAAATACCCAAGGCAACCCCAGGTCCAGCTGCCATCTGACTGAAACCCTATGAGAGACCCTGAGCAAGAAAGGTCTACCTGATCCCAGCCACTCTCTCCTCCAGATTTGTGAGCAAAAACTAATGATTGTTGTGGGTTTAAACTTAAACTAATGGCTTAAGCCAATGTTTCAAGGTGGTTGGTTCTGCAGCAAGAGACAACTGAAACACATCAACTGTTGATGTACATAACACCCTCTTCTCTCAGCAGAAGCAATGTCATTAATCCAGGGATCCCCATTTCTTCCCTCCCGTGGATGATGCTCTGACACCTGACTATGCTCTCCATCCAGTCACTGGCCTGGGATGAGTAATCCACAGCTTCTCTCATGAAGTCCCCTCACGCAGTGCCCCAATGATGCCCTGGCAGGCCCACCAGCTTTTGGCCCTCAGCCAACTTCCTGGTTGTACTCCAGAAGGAGAGGCAGGGATGCTACCTCCCGACACTTCTCCGGACAAAGTCTGCAGCCTTTGCCTAGCCTACTTCAGCTGCCTCTTACTCTCATGAGGCCAAAGGCTGACTCATTCCAGATAGCAAACGGGATACCAGTTCCCTCAGCCCTCAGATTCCCAAACATCTGAGGGTACCCATCGTTCTCACTGTCTAAAGAAGGTGCCCTGGGCCTCTTTTCTGAGCTGCAACAGTGTCTAAACTCCCTTCATAATTTTTCCTCCTACTAAATGTTTTTTCCTTTCTGAGGGATTCAAAGGCTCGCATGTCATCCCATGTTTTTCCTATAGTATATTGCACATAACTATATTCTTGAAATCCTCCCAAAATTATGGTTTATGCTTACAGCTCAGCTATTTGGAATTTCATAGAAAAACATAATCCAACATAGCCTGTCTCTTAAAAATCAAAAATATTTTATCTTTCAAAGAATTGAGAACCCAAACCACCTATGCCCACCCAACTTTCTGTCCCCATTCACATACATATTCCAGTACACCCTTCCCCAGGAAGATGAAATTCTCAGTACCTTTTATTGTTTCTTTAAAAGATGACCTGAAAGCACTCAACAAGTGACAATACTACTCAACCAGACTCATCAACAATCCAAGACCTGCTTTGAATGCCTGACCTTGAAATTCTCACCTTGCTGAGTCAGCCAGTTCCAAACTATTTTATCATGAACTTTGCCTGCTTCTAATGGAATCATAAATATTCCAACTTTGTCCTTCCCTTTCTAAGACACTATCAAAGGAGTGATCTTCTTTATTGTAGTAACCAATATACTTGGACTTACTCTATCACCAAGTTATTTTCATGGTATTTTAAGAATTCAACAGCCAATAACATTAGCTCTGCTATAAATTCACAAAAGCTAATTTAAATATTTAAAATTAAAAAAATTCATTAACCCAGACTGCATCCAACATTCTTGAGAATAGTTAGTTTAGAAAGGAGAGTAATAAGTGCAAGGAATTAGGCATATAAAGATAGAAGAGGAGAAGAAGGAAGAGGAAGGGGAAATAATAGTAATTCATTTAATCCTCACAACAAATCAGTGAGTTAGGTGGTATTATTACCCCAGTTTGCAGACAGGGAAACTAAAGCATGCAGACCAGATAACTTGCCCAAGATTATTACATGGCTGGTAAATGGCAGAACTGGGACTGCACCCACACAGTCTTCCTTCAGAGTCTCTACTCTTAAACGCTATGATAGTATCCTATTAGTTATGAAAACAACAACTGCAAGATGATATGATAAAAGTCCAAGCATAGCTATGAACAGAGCTTAAAAGACACAGTCGTCAACTCTACCTGAGGGTGGTTTGAGGTGGGAGAGACAAGACTCTGTTGGGCTTGATATAGGGGGTGATGCTTGATGTGAGCTTTGAAAGATGATTGGATGTTCCTGCATGTGACCTGACCCAGAGAGCAGGTATGCAAAGGCCCAAAGGTACTAGACTGTGTAGAGTATTCAGATAATGGTAAGTTGGGCCATGGGGAAGTATGAGCAAGGAGGGAGGCACAGTGAGAGACAAGGCAGGCTGCAAGGGCTAGATCATTAAAGGTCTGTTGGATTGGCCAACGGGCCTAGTGCAGAATATCAATTCTTGGATATAACCATGAGCAGCATGTTTAACCATCCCTCCTGCCTCCCAGTAGAGGCTTTCAAAATATCAAAGAAGAAGAATCAGAAGCTTCTGCTCTCCAGCAGGAATCAAAACACCTCCCCACTCCCACCCAAAAGGCGGCAAAGGGCTGCTGTAGTGTGGAGGCATTCAGAGGGAGCAGACGAAATTCTGTCTGGAGTGAGACCCCTTCATTAAATCAAACACTTCAAATCCCATAAAAGCACATTAGGGTGAGGTCTTTGCTGTCTCTACAGACAGTAAATGAAATTTTCCCATTCACCGTTCTGCATAATAATCCGCCCCCGCACCTTGGGCCTGAAGCTAATACAGAAAGGTGTGTGATGGATGAAGTCAATGGAAGGAGAGGTCTGAAAGGCATGTGTGACCCCCGGCACCTCTCCCTCTCTCTAAGTGCCATCCTGTGTTAATCACGTGTGCATTCAAAGCACGAGGGCAAAGAAGGAAAGGCTGAAATGGAAGAGAAAGAGAAGTTTCTCATCAATTCTCTGATTGAGGACAGAGAAAGGGGTCATGAGGGAAGAAAGCAAAGGAAGCACTTTCAGTGTCTAATGACTACTTCCCAAGAGCTAGAATAAAACTAGGGCAGAAGTTCTCAAGAATTCAGAATTGTTCGTTCTCAGGGTGGGAGCCTCCCCAGCTTGAAAGAAAGAAGAAAAAGACAGACGCTTCTACTTCCGCATTCAAACACCACTGCAGCAATCTGCCCTTAAAAAATGGCAAGGGCCTTAGCTGGAAATATTAATTCAAAATTAGCATTCATTTGCATCCATTTCTTATGTTCCCAACTTTATGAATAAAATCAACTTAATTAATGAAATCAATTGCCAAAGTATTAAAACCATCATTTGGAGGATGATGGGAAAGAAACTCATACATATATATATATATGTATATATATATATGCCTTCATTTTATATATATATATGAAAAACTATACATATATAATTTTTCATCATCTGGCACACAATTTTTCATAATATATGAAAAATTATACATATATAATTTTTCATTGTCATTCCTTACTCCTTAATAAGGAATGACAGAGTGAGTGAATGAATGAATAGTCCCCATAGCAGTTGAATGACATATTCCTTATCCTCTCTGTGCCTCAATTTCCTGGTTATAAGAAGCAGGGAGTATGAATGAATCAATGCAGCTCCCCTGATTCAATCCTGATGCTAAATAGATGGCACAGTCCAGTGGTACCACATCAGGTCAAGTCCTTGCCACCAATTGAATAAACACATGACCAAATCGTCACCAATCACCACTGCCTCTTCCCATCCATCTCATCATCAGGGTTCCACTTTTTCCCGGCACGTGGTCAGCATGCTGGGGAGAAAGTGATTCCCAGGCCTTGTTCTCAAAGGACCACCTGCAGAACCCTCAGTGAGCAGAATCCTCAGCCTGGAGGACTCTTGTGCCGCGGAGAAAGGCACCCGCACCCAAGACAACAGGAACAGGAGCCACTGTGAGTGCTCCTGCTCACACGGCCATCCTCAGCTGAACTGAGCAGTGACCTTTCCAGCCCGTCATAACTTTTGAGTAGGGGAGCAAATGAAGTTGTTGCCTTCAAATCGATCAGCCAGGCTTTGCTGACCTTGAAGGTCCTGCCTGTGAAGAACTTGCTATCTGTTTAATGAGACAAGATTAATGTGCAGAGAGCAATGAAGAAGCAGAATACATGGACACCTAACCAAGACTAACAGAGCACAAGGAGGGTTTTTAGCTCTTCCCTTGTTTTTGCAGTGATGGGGAAAGAAGCACTTCTGGACCACAATCAACGCCTCATAAAAGTGAAAGTGAGTAAGAGTTGAGCAGAGAGGCCTTCAGATGCCTCATAAAATGGTGATTTCTGGACTCCAAACAGATATTTCTTTTACCTCCACAGGCCACATATGGAGAAAAAACAAGGAAGGGTTTTGCATTACACTCAGATGAGAACCAGAGAACTACATTGCCTTCCACAGGCTCAGACTATTGCCAGCAAATGGGGGCCTTGGGAAAAAGAGTAGACCAGTGATTCTCAGATAGTGTGTATGAGAGTCCCCTGGAAGGCCGGCTTAAGCAGACTGCAGGTCTTCACCCCCAGAGTTTCTGATTCAGGAGACCCAGGTGGAACCTGAGCATTTGTTTTTATAATAAATTCCCAGGAGAGGCTGATGCTGTAGAGCAGGGGCCACACTTTGAGATCTGCTGACTTGGATGGTTGTGCTGAAATGGACACTGTATGCAAATGTTTGATCTCTGTACATGAGAGGTGATGCAGATGTCTACATAAAGCTACATTACCAGGCAGTGAGCGAATGCGGGAAGAGAGGGCAGCAGTAGAAAGAGAGGAAAGAGGAAGAGGGGGAGGGGAGGAGGGCTGAACAGGAGGGAAGAAATGGTCACTGTGGAGGAGAGGGCTGTGATAATTATAGACCCTAACTCGGGGCTCATAAAATCAGATATGTGTAGACTCTAAGAGACAACATAAACGAAAAAGGGGCAAATACAAATGAGAACCACCACTGTCTGCTACAGTACGAGAGAGGCAGTAGTGGGTAGGGTGGCTTCAGGGACCTGGAACTTATACTCTCTTGCAAGGACACACTCCCTATTTGACTGGTTGGTGTGTCTGCCAGCATTGCTAATTTTTCAGAACAACAAAAATGTTTTGGATTTTTGTCAGATGTGCCTGTGAAATAACAATAACCAAAATCATAATAAAAAAAGAAAGCAGTCTATTGGATTCCCAGGGTGACCTGGAAGAGACCAGGATTAAGCAATTCAGAATTTGCCTGGGAAACAATGACTGGCATCCCTTAAAGGCTCAGAGCAGTGGCCCCTCTGGTCAGAAGGTGAGCAGATCAACTCAAATTTGCTGCAATGGAGCTTTAACATCCTGCCACGGACACTGAACCTCCCTGAAATCTGGCTTCGAAAGAGATCACTGCCTGTGTGTGCTGGATGACGAGTGTTCTTCCCAGGCCAAGAAATCGTGTGGCATTTCCACTTCACTAAAACTCTGGGAGCTGAACAGGTGTCTCCTGACACGGTCAAGGTTGAGGAAAGAGTCCTTGGTGTAGATTTCTGGCTGGATGTATCCCAAGCCTTCCTTCCTTCACAATAGTACAAGGAGGGAGCTGAGCTCACACCACTGAGACTTGCCGGGAAAGGAGGATGCTCCTTGGGGGCAAGACAGCATCTCACTCCCCTTAGTGTCTTCAGGACCTGGCACAGCATGGAAACTCAATGTGTTTGCCCAAAATAAATGTCCTTCGAAATGAGGCCCCTTTGGAGAATTGGCCCACTTTCTTAAAACCCTTTATTTTCCTTTCTTCTCTTCTTTTGTCTCCGCCAACCTCTGTGTTCTTCCTGCTCCCCAAGCCACTCACGGCAGGGTCCCTTTGGTCTTTAAAACACAGTCACTTTAAACATTGAGAGTCACTTTTAGACCCATTGTAGCAGGGGTCTCATGCTGCCCTTCACTAGGGGATTCCAGAAAAAAGAGAACAGGTACAAGGAAAAGAAGCCAAGTCAGAATTTTTTTTAAAAAAAATTTACGCAGCACTTAGTAACTGAGGCGGTCTACAAAATCCTCACTACAAGGAACCCCAGTAAAAGTTGAGCTTCAATATGCAGCTAGTTTGGAAGATGAAATAGGGTGTAGGGCGACCAACTGTGCCTGTTTTTCTGAGACTGAGAGAATTCCTGGGGTGTCAGACTTCCAGTGCTAAACCCAAATGTCCCGGGAAAACCAGGACAAGTTAGTCACCTTCGCCTCTTACTTCTCCTCCAAGCTCAAACATTTGGAACAATAAAGGAAAGAAGAAATGGGGGGCTAGGAGGATGCACACCTTGGCCTCACCCACACTGTTAGAGACACAAGATAATATGAAAGAAATCCAGAAGCAAACCTTTGCTGATCTTTAAGACATAATAGCCCATTCAACAAATTAAGGAGAGCCCCATAAGACTATTAAATTCATCTCTCTTGAAAGTGGGGAGTTATGAGAAAAATGGGAAGGGGGTCAGAATAGTGCCGGAGAGCCCTCCACCCCAGAGGAATTCCTCCCCTGCCTTTCAGAGGCTCTTTCAAGGACCAGCTCCACAGATTCTGGTCTCGGTGCTCCGAAACAATAAAGAAATGGGTTTTTGCAAATCATTTCTGGAACCTGATGGCTTTGACATAGTGATCTTCAGCATTCTACCAAAGCAGACTGCTCTTCCATTTAGGTTGTTTCACCGTGAAATGATTCCATTCAACAACAGTGTGTTAGATACCATGCAAACACACCGCAATCCCTACTGATTGTCAGGAAGAAAGAAGGAAAAAAGAAAAAAAAAAAATGCTGCTCAAAATGGAACATAAACTCTATTTAAAACAATTTTCTGAAAAACAGTGACTGTGGAGGCTTTGCACCAGGACAGCTGGGAGCAAGCCATTACATTTCCCTTTTAAGGCACAGCTCCCTGTTGCTATCAGCAGACCACATATTTCGTGGCGTCTCTAAAGAAATGTTAAATCAATAAGCTACCTAAAGGTTGCTGACAGATCAGATGCTGTTCTATAAAAAGATGAACCCCTCTGGCAGGGAGAAATTGAAGATCTGAAGAATTTTTAGAAGGAGAAGGCCATTTTCCGCCAACACCCTACCCTGTGTTCTGACAGCTGAGCGATCTCAGCTCACATTAGGGGCAGTTGTAAGGCCTGACATCTCAACCAAGCCTTCAAGGTTACAGAGTCCTAGGAAAGCTCAGACAGGACATGAGCTTGGCGAACCCGGCGCTCCACATTCATTGAGAAGGATTTCTGACTACAAAGTAATTCCTTTCAACTGGAGAGTGCTCTGCGGTTTCCAGAGCACTTCATGCCATCATGTCATTTGCTTACCACAAAAACCCTCTGCGTTTGGCCAAACCGTTATTCTCACACTTACCCCACAGCTGAGGAGAAAGAGGCTCAGAGAGCCCTTGGTAACTTGTTCTAGACCACATGGCTAGAAAACGACAGAGCCAAGTCTAAAACCTAAGGTTTCTCATTTCTAGTTCACATTCTTCTTTCCTTACTCTGCGGGAACTTAGTACCTTTATCAAATCCACCCAGGATTTCTGATATCTCCTAAGTTACCTGAAAATAACTCATGTATTTTGCTCCAAAGAACAAAGTTCTTGGTCTCTTCAATAGCTATAACTGCTTATATTTCTTACTGTAGCAGATTCCTATTAATAGTTATATGGATTTTTGTCTTCTCTCCTCAATTCATTCAATCCCTTCACAAATATTTATTAGACACTTCCATGCAGTGTGTGAGGCACTGACATTGGAGACACAAGAGTAAGAAAGACAGTCCCTGCCCCCACAGAACACACAGTCCAGAGCAGGGACTGGCAAACCGTTTCTGTGAAGGGCTGATTAATAAACTACTTTAGCCTTGGTGACCACACTGACTCTGTCACAGCAAGTACTCACCTCTGGTATTCTTGGGAGAAATCAGCCATAGACAATGGATGTGGCTGCACTGCCATAAAACTTTATTTACAAAAGCAGGAAGTAGGCAAGATTCAGCCCTCAGGCTGTAGTGGGTCTAATTCTGATGCAGAGAGAGTGTCAAGGTGAAGAACACCCAACAGTGAAGCAATACATTAAATGTCCTAATGCCACATGAACTTGGAGCATGTGTTGGCACCTTGACACCACCACTCCTACTTGTGGCTGGGAACTACATTTCCTAGAGTCAACTTCCCCTATGGCTCTAGGTTAAAGTTGACTAAAAGGAACTTACGTGAGATTGGGAAGGCAAAAGAAAAACAGAGATGATTACCTCAGGACGTTGTGATGGTCATACATGAGGAGAACCAACAGGGATACATGCCTGGAGCGTCCCAGCATGTCCTCCCTCTATTCTCATTCTGCATCCAGCTCGTATTCCTGACGGCCAGCCCTTCTGACCAACATCAACCCCAACTTCCCACAAGGCACTTGAATGTCTCCTGTCAAAGTGACAGGTTCCACAGAGACAACACCTTTCACAGAGGTAGTAATTCCTGCATCTGTCTTCATGAGCACCTCCTTTGGAATCCCACAGCAGCAGCCAGACACACGTAGCGTCTCAGATTTTCCTGTAAGCTCCAACTATCTACCCATGCCTATGCCTCATGCAAGCGTGATGGGTGACTGTTTCTCTGAGGCTCTGAGTCCCCACTCCTGGACCTTCACATCCTCAACGCCCTCCATTCTCATGTAAGAAAAAGGTCCTATGTTAAACCCCACGTGCACATGCTATGACCTGAATGTGACTTGGTTAGGTCAGGAGGGGGGGGGCCTCATGATTGGAAAGAGATCCCACAGAGCTCCCTGGCCCCTCCAGCCATGTGAAAATACAACAAGAAGTCCACACCTCAGAAGGGGACATTTACCTGACCGTGCTGGCACCCTGATCTTGGGCTTCCAGCCTCCAGAACAGTTAGAAATAAATTTCTGTTGCTTATAAGTCACCCTGTCTGTGGAATTCCATCATAGCAGCCCAACTGGACTAAGACTTCTCATAATTTTCATTGTGGCTCTGTCTCCCTATCTAAACCTGACAGATGCACCATATAAACTAAGTACATTGGGGGCATAGAAGAGGAGGTAATAAAGTGGTTGAGTCTTTCTCTCCATGATGTCTTGTTGGGCAGGGACAGAGAGAAGTTGAGAAGACTGTGCAAAATTATTGTCTTGGCTCAGGTTATCTTGGAAACAGACCTTGAGCCTCTGAGATTTGAGTGCAGGAGGGTTCATTGGGGAGTGCGCTGTAAGGACATAAAGCAAAATTGGACAAGGGAAAATATAAACTGCACTGTAATTATAACTGAGATCTCAACCAATCCCAAGGGAAGCTCAGGAGCTAGGATGGGACTTAGGAGAGATCCCAATTTTTGGAAAAGGGGTCAGGCCCTTGTGCCTTCTCCTGGCCAGTCAAGCCCCTGAGGAGTAAGCTCTGAATCATCAGCAACCAATGCTCCCAGTAGTGCAGTAAACGAAGGCCTCAGGCCCTCTCTGTGGCAAACCACAGCATGCATTATACAAGGGATACTAACTTTCAAGAGGGCTGTGAAGGGGAAACATGAGTTATCCACATATTAAAGATGAGAATCAAGATTTTAAAAGATGAAACCATCAAAGCAAACCCATCTTGAAGTGAAACAGCCAGAGGTATTCACAAAATTTCCAACAGACCAAACTCTTCATGGAAAAGGAAGTAGCTAGAGGTGAGAAATGTTGAGGTCGCTTATGAAGGTCCCAACTGACCTTTTGTAAGTTATTTTTCCTCCTCCTTTGATTAGCATGATCATCTACCCAGAGGGAGGATGCTGAGTGTTTGAGCATGAGTAGTGAAGGATGAGCAGTGAGGGAATGGCTGGATGGGTGGTGAGTGGATGTGTCGATATATGCACGAGGTGACGAGTGAACGGATAGTGAGTAGATGGGGAGAAGGTGAATGTGCAACAAATAATGGGTTTGTGGCTACATGGGTGGTTGGTGGATGAGTTGATGGGTGGTTTATAAATGAGTGAGTGGGTTGTTGAATGTACTATCTATTCATTTACAGGGGTGTCCAACCTTTTGGCGTCTCTGAGCCACACTGGAAGAAGAGTTGTTTTGGGCCATACATTAAATACACTGCAACACATAATCACACACACAAAAAAAAAACACCTCATGTTTTAAGTAAATTTAGAATTTTGTGTTGGGCCACATTCATAGCCATCCTAGGCTGCATGCGGCCCGCAGGCTGCAGGTTGGACACCCCTGATTACTCACTGTCTGGTGACAATCATTCCTCCTTAGTTCATTGAGAAGCAAGAACCATAACTTGGGAGGAAAGAATAGCTGGTAAACTAAAATCTCGAGGCAGACCTCCTTAAGTACTAAATATTGGGTTGGACAAAAAGTTTGTTCGGTTTTTTTCCGTAAGCTGGTTCTAGTAGGGCTTAGTTGTCTTTGACTTCATTTGAAACAATTTTGTTAGATTGTATCATGACAGCTGTCATATCAGCATGCATTTTTTAAAAACTTATCAAAATTGGTGAATTTTTGTGTAGCCATGGTAATACTGAAGACAGAACAAAATAAGCAACAGTTTCAGCACATTATATGCTTTATTATTTCAAGAAAGGTAAAAATGCAACTGAAACACACACAAAAAGATTTGTGCGGTGTGTAAAGAAGGTGCTGTGACTGATCAAACATGTCAAAAGCAGTTTGTGAAGTTTTGTGCTGGAGATTTCTCACTGGATGATGCTCCATGGTCCAGTAGACGAGCTGAAGTTGACAGTGATCAAATCGAGATGTTAATCGAGAACAATCAATGCTATACCACACAGGAGATAGCTGACATACTCAAAAATATCCAAATCAATGAAATTATTGGTGAAAATGAAAAATGTGGCTTTTATTTTACAGAAAAAACTAAAGACTTTTTGGCCAACCCAATATATTTGTAGTCGTCAAGCTTACGGGAAGAATGTCAATTTGTGTCACTCATTTACTACACTTACCTGGTGCCTGTAGACAACTGAACCTGCACAACCCTTTTTTTATAAGGGCCTCAAAGGCAGAGGGCATGCCTTCAAGCACTGCCCAGCAAGCAGACTCTGAAGACAAGGATCAGGTGTAAGTACAGTAAGTGCTTACTGACCATCATCAATAGGGTTTTGGAACTGTGGTGAAGCATACAGTGAAACCAACTTTACCATAGGCTAATCATATAAACAAGAGTTAAGTTCCCACAGCCTCTCATCAACATTACATGAAACGACATTGAACAAAATGACGTTATTCAAGGCCCTGCTGTACTTATATGGGAAGGGAACCCAAATAGCCCAAGTAGGACAAGAGGACAGGGAACAGAAAGCGATATATAAAAGTTGTTTTATCAAGCCCCTCCACTGTCGGTAACGGAATTTTAAATCTGGGGGTTAACTCTGGGAGACTGTATAAAACATATGCCTCAGAGCTACTCCATCAGAAGGCGAAGGAAGTATGGGTTTTAGACCCTAACTCCCATCAGTCACTGTTTAAGGAAGGGCTGCTGAGTGCGGTGGTCAGTGACTCTCCACTGCCTAGGAGAACGCCCTTCATCAAAAAAATAGATACTGCCAGTTGAAAACCTCCCAAGCTGGCTGAAGTTTCAGGGGATGCAGGCAGGACACTGGTGGCACCTTCTCCAGTTTCATTCACTGCTGTGTTCAACACCTGACGGATAGTGAGCGCTCAAATAAGTGTATATAAGTAAAATAATACACTTGAATCAAGAATGGGCTGGTTTCGGACAGGGAACGAGGCAAGTGGAGAACATATGTGTGGCCAAGTTTCACACCTGTGTACATGGTCAGCCCAGTACCCTGAGAGCACTCCCCCCACTGTGGGGGCTGCTCCTGCAGAAAAATTATTTCATGGTCTCAAAATGCTTTAAAAGATGATTGCAACAGTAACAATCATCATCATAAGTCTTTGTATTTAATAACACACTGGAATCAGGACAATAACAATCCCAGCATAATGGGCTTAGCTGGCAAAGAATTCAACTTCGGTAATATTGTATACATACTTGTTTTTCGTCTGCATTTCCATTTCTTTATTCTTGACTACCTAAAGATGTCTCCATCACAATTTTCCCAGAGGCCACATTCAGGAGATCAAGTCTGGAGAGGACATGTCATCGTCTCATTTGCATATTATTTCTGTCTGCCCACCTCACCTCTTTGCCACTGTCTTTTGTGCTCCAGCGTGATTACTGTCGCCCCGGTGGCTGCTGCTTCACACTTGTCCTCCATTCAGTGGAAACAGATAGCATTCCTAAAAGCGTATACAGTTTCACAGCATTGTCCCTTTATAGATGCTCCTGTGATTCTTGTGGCAACCCTGGGAAATAATCATAGGTAGGTTGTTGCAGTAAAGCTTTATAATATGGTATAAATGGGGCCAAAAAATTCAATTGCATAAAACATGGGATTGCATTATTGTGAAGTTAATGACTACAGTTTCGTTTAGTTGTTCTTCCAGTACCTTACGGGGGTGGGAAGGAGGGAAATGTTCTCATTTACTTGATGTGTAGGAACTAGGCTGATTGTTACAATGTTTGATGCGCACCAAACACAGGATGTAAAAATCCTTCCACTGGGTAAAGGAGGATCAGTTCCAAATCCCAGCTGCATTACACTTAGTGTAGCCAGAAGAGTCTCAGTACCCACCTTTTACTCGCAAAGATGTCTCAGTAAGAATGATAAGCTTCATAGTCATTTTAGCTTTAGCTGATTTTACATTATCATAGTTAACTTTTCAATGGAGTTTTACTCTATTGTGTCCATTTATCACATGAAAAAACTGAGGCTCACAGAAGTTAATGTGTCCAAGAGAATACCACTAGTATTTGCTTACAGCTAGAACTAGAAGCCAGAACTAGTTTCCTGCCTGGCTGTATGATTTACCTACCGTTGGGCACACTGCCTATCTTAATTCAGGCTGCTGGTACAAAGCACCATAGACTGGATGGCTTATAAACAATAGAAATTTATTATTCACAGTCTGGGGGCTGGAAGTCCAAGAGGCCAGCATGGGCGGTTCTAGTGAGAGCCATCTTCCAGGCTGCAGACAGCAGACTGCTGACTCCTTATGGTATCCACACTTGGTGGAAAGAGGGCTGCAGAGCTTGCCAGGGTCTCTTTCATAAGGGCACTAACCACATTTATGAGGGCTCCACCCTCACAACCTAACCACCTCCCAAAGGCCCCACCTCCTAGTGCCATCACATCAGGGGTCAGGGTTTCAACTTTGGGAAGTGACCGTGGCAGGAGCACATTCAACACCTAACACTGGTTTTACTGTATTGTTTCCATTTTGCAGATGAGAAAACTGAGGTTCTGAGAAGTTCAATGATGTGCCCAAAATGACATCACTAATACTTGCTCATATTTAGAACTAGAAGCCAAAATTAGTTTGCTACTCGGCACACTGCCTCTTTATCCAGGCTGACTCTAGCTATTAGCACAGAACAAATGTTTTCTCTTCAACATAATAAGTCATTCTTATCATTTGGCTGTAGTACTTTCTAGTCTTTCTTCTTATTCGTATTCTATTTTAATATATTTACAGTGAGATCACAGATAGACAGTTATAATCTACATTCTCACTCAGCATTGTACTACCTTATCGGTTAGGATTAGGAGTCGCTTAACAAGATAGAAGGGTTTTTTTCCCTCTGAAAGAAGGGGAATCTGGCGGCAGGCAATCCAGACTGTTACTGTGGCTCCACGGTCATCGCGGACCCAGGCTCTTTCCGCTCTTGTCCACTATCCTAGAACTTGGCTTCTATCCCAAAGGCACCTCAGGATCCAAAAGTGGCCTCTGAAGCTCCAGTTTTCCTCTGTTAAGCTGGAAGCAGGAAGAAAAAGGGAGGGAAGGTCCGAAAGGGTGTATCTTTCAGCAGTCAGTTACTTCTAATCAGATTTCCCAGAAATATGACTCAGCCCTTTATCTCATTGGCCAGAACTGAGTCACCCAGACACATCTACCAATTTAAAAAGTTTAAAAATGTATTTTTTAATTGTGCTTATTGCTATTCCAATAAAATTAGGGTTTCATTTTCAGTGGAGAGAATCAATCAGTTATTTTCACAACAGTGCTACATAAGAAACCACCCCAAAACTCAGTGATTTACAAGAAGCATCCCTCGTTTGTCTGTCTTCAGCAAATGAGGACTCACAGAATAGTGCCTGATTCTGCCAGGAGAGGTCAAAAAGCAGGTACCTGGGTATAAGATCCCAAATTGGTGACGTGGAAAGAGAGGCTATGATGGAAGTGGGTTTAGTGGGTAAGCCTGCCTGCCTCCCATGGTCCTACTAGATGCCTTGAAATGGAGCCAGCCAAGAGCTTTCTCAAAAACCCACCTGGGGGTTCATAAAGAGAAACTTCAAGGGTGTATCAAAAGATGGAAGAAGAAGAGGGGGCTCACCAGAGATCAGCAGAGGGGGCATCATCTACAGCAGCTGACGAGGCAGCACAGTGAACAGGGCTACTGCCCCGAGTAACTCTAAGGGTGTCGATGACGTCACAGTCCACACAGTGAGCTGCACAAAACCTACAGTGCCTGAAACATAAGCCTTCGCGTTACTTACCAAATATATTTCTCTCAAATATGTCCTCTCCTAATAAGCATCTATAAGCACATACCAATGATATCCTTCCATGTCAACAGGTATAGATCTGTTTCTTTTTCTGAGTCGTCTGATGTCCTATAATATAGATTTACTGTAATGTATTTAATTTCTCCCACCTAGTAACAGACCTTAAGCTGTTTTCAGCTATAAACACTATTGTAAGAAGCATTCTTCCCCATATGTCTCTTTCATTCTTATCTCTCACCATACACAAAAATAAATTCAGGATAGGTAAAGAAAATAATAATAATAATAATCATCTTAAATGTAAATAAAGTATTAGAAAAATGATGTTTTTATACTTTGGGATATGAATAATCTTTATAACACAAAACCATCCCCGTATGGTTTAATTTTATAGAACTTCTGTGTGGGTCAGCACAGTACAAAGTTAAAAGACAAAGTGACTTGAAGCTAGTGTCTGTAATACACAGTAAAGACTAATGGCCAAAACCATTTTATTTAAGTTGCCTTCGTATACTGACGTCTAAAGTGAATGATTCAATTAAAAAATGAGCAATGGCGAATTGATAATTCACAGAAGAGAAATAAAAACAGAAAATAAGACACTTGGTCTCACCAGTGAATAAGGAAATACAAGTTAAAACAACAATAAAATATAACATTTAACAACTTCTAAAAACTTAAAAGTATTGGTAGCATTTACTGTCAGTGAGAATTTAAGAAAATAACAACCCCTGTGCTTGCTGGAAGGGAAGGGCATTAGTACGGGATGTTTTGCAGGGAAATTTAGTACTACCTACCAAGATACTATTTAACAACTCAGCAATTTTAGTCCTGGAAGCCATCCTAAAGAAATACACTCACCTGTGCATAGAAACACACACACACACACACACACACACACACTTTTCATATACAGCATGATTACTGCAGTGTTATTTGTAAAATCAAAAAAGAAAAACAAATAGAAATGACCTAACTGGCCATTAAGATGACAATATTATGAAACACTCTTAGTCATTAAAATGGTGTAGAGCTATGATCTAAATTGGACAAATGTCCACAATATATTTCCAGGGGAAAAAAATAAGGTGCAAAAGTATATGTAGCTTCATTCCATTTCCTTAAAAATGATTTTGTGTGTATGTTTGCATAACTGTAGAAAATTCTAGAAAGCTATACTCTAAAGTTACTTCTGTAGGCAAGGGGATGTGGGTTTGCATAGAGAGATCCATTCTTCTATATTTCATACACTCTTTTCTTTTGAATTTGTTACACACGTACATACTTTCATGGTTTAAAAAATTAAGATGTAAAGAAGAGAAATGACGTGGTTTTGTGCCTGACTCCAGCACTCCTGAGCGGACGAGGTTTTCCTCGGGGTGAGCAGAGGTGCGCTGGCGAATCCGCTGGGTGAGGACTGAGGGCTGGGATGGAGGGGGGGAAGGGGGCCCTGATTGGTAGTGTTTGTCTGTATCTACCGTGTAAACATTCCCACCATGTTCAATTTCAAGCGGCTCATGAAATTCCTTAATATTTACCATATTAGGTGTTCAATAAATCAATTTTTTAAATCATGTGTTGAACTGAACTGCCAAGGTCCCTAACAAATAAACAAGTGAAGTCATAAATTCTACTCCAGTAGAATGGAAACATCCCTTCTGGCTGGAACAAGTCTTAACCTCATTTGTTCACGGCACAACCCTCTCTCTCCCCAGCTCTCCAATTCACAGTTCAAGGTTTCTCAGGCTGGTATGGTTTCATAACAGTTTTGCGAGGTCAATTTACTTACCAGTTCTCTAAACGAAGCTTCACCCTTTAGAAACAGGTCAGATGGTGGAAGGAAAGTCTGCCAGGAAGGGTTCCTTATTCTTTTCAAGCCCAGGTACCCACGGGTAACTGAATGCTCAGATGGTGTGCAGAGGGAGAAAATGTGGGTGAATTTACAGCTTTTACCCAAATTTCTCCTGATGGGGAATAAAAACTGTAGTTTAACCCCATTTCCAGGTGCTTCTCTAATCTGCAACAATCAACAAGGCACATGGAAACTTACCTAGGTGGAAATTAAGAAAAAAGCTGGGCCCTAATTTGCTCACAGTCCAATGGCAGACGAATCTGAGCAATATCACAGAATAAGTGCTGTGATGGCCAGACCCACTACTAGCATTTGCAGGGGCTATAAAACCTGCCTTCCTTCTCTTCTCAGCCCAGGTTCCATCCTACCCCTTAAGGGTTCTCATGCAGGCATCCCGCCACTGTGTCCAAACCTGATCCGTCACCTGTTGGCCATCCTTTAGAAGCGAGGACACACACCAGCTAAGCCATTTTTCCTCTATAAAAAAGAATCTGGGGAAGAACTTCTATAGGCACTTGGAAATAGACTAAGGCCATTTGGGACAGAAATTTGGGGGTCCTGGGTGTTCAGAGAATGATCTAGAAACAGGGTGAGGACTCTTTACCTCATGGAAGAAGGAAAGCCCACAAGGGACCCAAGAAGAGTTCTCAAAATCCTGGAACTCAGGACAGGAGCCCCATCTGCCTAGGAAGCTTTGGTAATAGGAATTATGTATGGGGCTAGGAAACAACTAACCTACCCTTGGCCAGTAAAGGAAGGCTACCTGAAAGAGGTAAGCCTAAACTGCGCTTTGACACATGCATAAAGTTTAGCCAATCAGAAAACAGTTAAGGTACTCCAGGCAAAGGAGCAGTGTGTGATAGGTCCTTAAGAGCTGAGAATTACAAAAGCAGATATTAAATCATTCATGCAAGTCTATGCCTGTTCTTAACCAAATCAGGGAGATGCTGCTCCCCTTCACTCCCGATTGCTAAGAACAGAGGTTGGCAATTTAGTTCCAATTAGTTCTTCTGTGGATCCACTCACAGAAGAGTATGAGTTTTCTGAACAGCTAGATGGAGCGCAAATTCTGAAGCAAGTGACATTGACTCTCTGTTTGCCATTATGACCAGTGGTTCAGCTGAAGTCCCCCAACCATGGCCCTAACCAATCCCAAACTCTTTCCTCTCCTCCCTCCACCTCCTGCACAGTTCATTACTGTCTCTGGGGAGATGCACTCAAGGACAGAAAAGCATGGAAAAGGAATTAGTGCCAAGGTGTTAAATGGGTAATGAGTTAGCAGATAATCCATTTACATTTTTACAGGCCTTTTAAGGCCTTAATTTAACTTGAAAGTGTGATTAAGGAAGAAATTCTCAGGATGCAAGAGGGTGCTTAAGAAAAAGTCCTGCACCTCCTGGTCACATTTCAAAACCTAAGTCAGATATACACACACTTTTTCCGTAAAAGGCCAGAGATCCAATATTTTACATCTTGTGGTCCATGTCCCTGTTGCAAATGCTCAACTCTGCTGTTGTAGCTCCAAAGCAGCCATGGGCAAAATGCAATCAGATGAGCAAATAAGTGAATGAGGGTGTTGGTGCTCCAATAAAACTTTGTTTACAAAACAGGTGCAGTCCAGAGTCTGCTCTCACCTGCTCTAAGTTTAATCTGCTCTCCTCTCCTCTTCCCACTACTTCTAGGGACACTTCTAGGGACTACTTCTAGCTCTGCTTCTCAGAAACATTACAAATAGTCTTTGAAATTCTGCCAAGGGGAATCATCACTGATGGACATTACTGACTCTGGTGAATCCAATACTTGTGGTCACGTGGAACCTATCCATGACATCTAGACATCTTACGTCCATGTTATGCTCTCTTATTTCTGAAGGGCAATCACATCTGTTACTTCATACTTTGTTCCTCATTCCTAGGCCTATCACTTGGGGGCAAATAGCATAACTTAATGGTTAAAGCAAACATCGGGGTTCTGGAGTTAGACTAGCAAGGGTTGTGTTAGTCAGGATAGGCTAATTATGCTACAGTAACAAACTGACCTCCAAATCTCTATGTAAAAAAAAAAAGGTTTACTTCTTGCTTACGCAATGTGTTAGGGTTAGGTGTAGGTGGCTCAGTTCCACAGAGTTACTCAGGGACCCAGGCTACTAAAGCCTCCACCATATGGAACATTCCTAGCTACTGTAGTAAGAAAAAAAACGCGGAAACTTCATATACACTCTATGCTTCGGCTCAGCAATAACACGCATTACTTCTGCTTACAGCCCATTGTCCCTAAGTGACCGTATGTCCTTAACTAACTGCAAGGAACTCTGGAAGATATCAAAGAGCAGATTAAATGTTTGATGAGCACAACCATCTCTGCCACATGTGGCCTTACTAGTGAGTAGTTGTATGACCTTGGACAGAGTATTAAAATATTCTGTGCCTCATTATCCCCAAGGTAAAGCAGGACAAACAACAGCTTCTGGCTCAAGTATTGTGGTCACAGAAATCGAGACTATGCTTTTAAATCACAGTGGCAGGCACATAAGCAGCATTCAGCAAAAGTCAGCCACTACTTTCATTGTTACTAACTATAGGATTATTAAAAAAATGCTTTGTTCCTCTGGGTCTATGTTCCCTCATCTATGAACCAGGCACGCCAGTAACACTGTCTAGGGCAGCAATTAAATAAATGGCACAGTACAGTATATCAAGAGATCTTACATACAATAAGCATGTAATAAAAGTCATCTCTCCTCACTGTATGCAATCGTAAATTGACCATTCTACTCAGTTCTGGTTGCGAAGGGTTTATGTGAATTTCACGGGCTGTGAGTATATTTAAGATGCTGACCAACGGAAATTCAAATATAGAGTACTTCAAAACAGAAGTGATTTTAGAGATCCTCTATTTCTAGAAACAGCTAAACTTCCACAGATATAGTGTTATATATAATGTGTTATGTTGTTCTTTCGGCAACTTAATTATGTTTAGAACTCTATTTTCCAGAATCCCTTTCCTTACATGGTCTGGGTTAAAGTTGCCAAAAGTGAAGTGGCCTGAGATATGAACACGGAAGTGAAGCAGCCGCCATGATGCTCTGAAGTTCAATGTCGGTAGGAGGTGTTCGAAGAGGCACACCGAGGTGGTCTGGGGTTCCAATTTGTCTGATCTTCCCCGCTGCACACCCAGCTTTCCCTTCCCACTGCCCGAGGAGCAGCAGTGAGCCCGCCACACTGCGAACTCACCAGGTGACGGCTCACCTTGTGCAGTTCCACACCAGCAGCCAGACCTACGTGGTCGCTTCCAGATTTTCCTGAAAGCTCCGCCTCATTCACCCCCACTAGGGCTGGTCAGTGACCTGTTATGGGGTGCACTGTATACCCCCAAAATGTATGTGTTTACATCCTGACCCCTAGTACCTCAGCATGTGACCATACAGGCATGGGCAAAAGTAGGTTAAATAAGATGAATCGTAAGGAGGAACATGAAATAATAATAGTAAGACAAATAATACAAATAAAAAATATAATACTAAATAATTAAATAATAACAGAAGAATAAACTGTGTTTCATGTACTCACACCTATAAACCTACATTTGCCCATCCCTGTATTTGGAGACAGAGCCTTCGAAGAAGCAGTTAAGGTAAAATGAGGTCTACTGGGTGGACCCTGCGCCAATGTGACTGGTGTCCTCATAAGGAGAGGAGATTAGGACAGATACAGGGGAAGACCATGGGAGGACACTAGCGGAAGATGCCATCTACCAGCCAAAGTGAGGGTCCTGAGGAAAAAAAAACCAGCCCTGCTGACACCTTGATCTTGGGCTTCTAGCCCCTAGAATTTTGAGGAAATAAGTTTCTGTTGTTTCAGCTAGCCAGTTTGTGGTACTTTGGTACAGTCCTAGCAAACTAATACATGACCTTTCTCTGAGCCTCCGAGCTTCACCTTTATTTCTCCTTTACTTCTCCACGACACCCCACAACTGGATAAGGTCTAATTCCTATAATAAATTTCCTGTTCCATAACATTCATGTGGTCCTGCTTTCCTGATTGGACCCCAACTGATACAGGTAGAGATTAAGAACATGGACTCCAGATGTTAGTAAAATCTCCAATTTTACTCTGTGTGATCTCTGGGCTATATTACTTAACTTCTCTGTATCTCAGTCACCCTCTCTGGAAAATGGGATGATAACAGTCCTCCCCCTCCCTTTGCAGAGTTGCACTAAGTGAGCTACTACAAATAAAAGAGTTAGTACAATCCTACCAAACAGATAACACTTAACAATTGCTGGTCAATATTACGATTTTGATTATTTGCTGTCTACCCAAGAACTATAACACTGACTCACAAGTATCTCAGACTCTGCCCTGATTTGTTGTATATATTTTTTCTCCTAGAATGTAGTATCTTGAAAAAGGTATCTATTTTTATAATTTTATAATTGATCTTGCTTTCTTCCACCTGAAACCTTTGACTGTCTCAGATTGCCAGTCGAGTGAGAATTAGGGATCCATTTGGTCCAAGGATGGCTTAATTAAGGTCTGTGGAAGCAAGCCTCCAGGACGGCTCCCATGAATCCTGCGGCCTTGTATTTAAACCTCTGCGTAGTCTCTGCTCACATTAAGTTGGACTGACTTGTGTAACCTGTAGGACACTGGGAAAGTGATGAGTGTAATTTCCAAGGCTAGGTCATAAAAGAAAATGAGGCTTTCGTCATGCTCTCTTGGATTAATCATCCCAGGGGAAGCCAGGCACCGAGTGATAAGAAAACTCAGGCGGCTGTATGAAGAGATTCACACGGTGAGGAACTGAGGCCTCTTCCCGACAACAGCCCTAACTTCCCAAGCATGGAAGTGAGCCATCTTGGAAGTAGATCCCCAGCCCCTGTCAAACCTTTAAAAGATTTCAGTCCCAGTGGAAATCTTGATTGTAATATCTCATGAAAGACTCCAAGGGAAACTGTTCAGATAAATCACTTCCAAATTTCTGAACCACAGAAACTGAGGTCATAAATATTTACTGTAATTTGTTACATAGAAAAAGAGAAGCAATATACCATTTGAAAGAATACTAGCCTTGTTTCATCAACAACAATGGGGTTATGTACCAAGTGTTTTGCTGAGCACCTTGCAAACATCTTGTTTAATCCTCATAACCACCTTATTTGAGAAGTGACTGAATTAGGTTTCTACTATTATTAGTCTTCATTTTGCAAATAAGAAAATTAAGACCTAAAAAGGCAAAATGCAGCCAAGACTCAACCTACACATCCAGACTCACAGTTGTGGATCACTTCGCTGAGACCTCCTATATCGTACATACTGGTTTCCTGAACACTCAGAGATACAAAGCTCCTGGGCTGTAAATGCCCCTCCCCTAGCTGCACCTCCTGACCTGAACGATGCATGCTCTCCAGCTTCCTGGAGCCAAGATCTAACCTTCCCTAGACACATGAGGTCTCCTAGCCAGTCCCAGGGCTTGCATTGTTGACAGTCCCCAGGTAACTGCAAGTGAAGGGCGCACAGTTCCTTCCCCATCACTGCACTCTGATTTCCCTCCTGGCTTACTCACGGTTGGCTGGGGAAGGGGGACAGGGGCTTGCTTTAGGAGCAATTTCACACTTCTCATCTGTTGTTCAGTGGAGGATATATCAAAGAAGATAATTAGCTCAGAAGATTGTAAATCTTATTATTATGAGAACCAGTTGCTTTTAGTTTTTAGAGTTACTTACACATATTCTCTTTGGGCCCTTCCAAGTGTAAATAAGCACTTGGTCTGGCTTATATTTCTTGCTGGTGTAGCTTTTGCTTGTTTAGAGAAAAACAATTCCATTTCACAGTAAACTTCCTTGACCACAAAATGTCTAATTAATCAAGATGTTCTCACAGCATGTTGCCACAATCCTATAGTATGTGTAGCATATGAGAATAGAGATCTTTTTAGCCTTCTATCTCCTTAATTTGCTAGGGTATTAACAAAAGTTTGTTGTTTTCTTTCTAATTATAAATATAATACAGAGTTAGCTGACATACAACACTGTCATATATATATATAACAAATAAAATGAAAGTTCCCCAATCTCATACCCTAAGGATTATCACTTTACACAATTCAGAGCATATACATTCAACTTGTTTTTTCTACGCATATGCTAAAATATTTTGTATTCATTCTCTTTTTTAAAAAACATTTTCTTCTTTAAAAAACAAAATGTGTGTTTCTATTATACATTCTATTTGCCCATATATTTTTTCCTTAGCAATATCTCTTAGAAATATTATATCTTAAAAAGATACTCCTATATCACTATGTATAAATTCTCATTCTTTTGAACACTTACTGATATATCATATATGATAAGTTAGTCCCATATTCAAGGGACACCTGGGTGGCTTCCTTTCTATTTTTCAATGACAACCTATGCACAAGTGACCATTTTTACACACTTGTCTTACACATTCCTGGGAGTGTTTCTGAAGGGTAGGTTCCTTCAAGAGGGAATTTTAAGACAGGGTTTGCTAACTGTACCAGTTCCCATTCCCACCCACAGCGCCTGAAGCTGCCTGTTGCTCTGTACGTCACCACCATTGGAAACTATCTTTTCCTCTTCCATCTCTGTGTTATGCCTAACTCTTATTATAATTAACACTGGTGAGGAAACAATAGGTTCTTTTCCTCCTTTACAGCTGATTGAAAAAGAAATTCCCTAAGTGGTAAACAGGAGATTAGATCTGCCCTGGAGTAATTAGCATTTATACAGCGCCTCATCCTCAGAGCTAATTCACATTCCCGTCCACACACACAAGCAGAAGTTTGACTTCAGGGAGAATTTTGCATGCCCTTCCTGGGAGCTACTGTTCTGCCGCTCATAGTCTAACCTGGTGACTTACAATCAGGTAGTTCCCCTTAAAATAGAATAAACTTTTGGTATTTAACAATCACTTAAGAGAACTTAGGAAAAAAATGGAGATTTCTACCCCTCCTATTTCCCACTTTGATTCAGGAGGCCCTGGGTGGGACATTTCTGTGTCTGTTGGACTTCCAGTGTATAAAGTTGAGGAGCTCGTGCTCCGAAGTGTGGCATTATTGCTCCACGTAGGGCCATGTTCTCGCTTTATACGGTGACTGCCTTCCATTCCCGTTGCCGCCTCCAGCTCCCCTGCCCTCTCCAACCAACCATTTCAATGCAGTGGGTACATTTGCTAGAACTTTAAGGTATCTCTGGAAAATGTGCCGTGTTGTTTTGCGTGAATGTAAATTTAATTTGTAGACCTTAAATAAAAATATGTTTAGCATGTAATATGTGGACATCCATGAATCTACTGCCAGGATTTAAAAGACATGGCCATCTTGCTAAACAGCGAGTCCTTACTCAGTATCACCAATAGGTTCTGCTACTTGAAGCAAAATAACATATAACAAAATCCATTTTACTGTAGGCTGATCAATGTAAACAAGAGCTAAGTTCCCATGGTATCTCATCGATGTTATAGCAAAATGACATTGGATGAAATGCCAGTATTGGAGGCCTGCTCTGCTTTGGATCACCCTGGGGAAAAAAGTCACAGAGGCGGCTACTGTCTCCCTCTGCCCCAAACCCCAGCAGAGCCACCCCTATCCGGAGGTCCTCGCCATCCTGACTCTGGTAGGATTCATTCTCAGGCCTATTTTTAACTTTCGTCAAGAAAATACACAATGTTTGTGGGGGGAGGGCGTAAATTTTACCCAAATGATATTATGTTGTATATATCATTTTACAACTTGGTTTTTATTATTAAAATCACCTTGGAGAAGATATTCTTTTTCCTATTTAATTGTCCAAAGAAAAGCAGGTACCCACTGTGCTGTTAGAAGATGTTTTAGCTTCTCAAAGGCCCAGAGCTGAGAGCTGATGGCACAGGGAGTTGGGTGGTACCTCCCTATCATGTGCCTGTTTGAATCCATTAGTTGACAGTGGACTCGAGGAGCAACCTGGGAGAAATGCGAGCAAGCTCCGGGTCCCCTTCCTCTTAAGTTTCAAGTTGTATAGACAAATTTAATGAACCGGAGTGGTCCTAGCAGAGGCCAGATGCCAGGAAAAGTTAACAGAGAACTCTGAGGAGACTCACTGTGAGAGTGGGGTATCTAAATTGAGACTCAGATTCCAAAGCAGGGTCCAATTTGGGGGGTATGGACGAGAAGAGAGCTGGTTATGGACAGTGTATGTGAGGACGTGGGGTCCTAATCTCACTCAGTCTAGCTGCTCTGGTTCATGGGCGGGACACGGAGGTGGGGTCAAGGTGGTGGGGGGTGGGGCGGGTTGTGTGAGTATACATATGGCAAGAACTAGTCCTGTGAACAAACTTCATTACAATTTCCCTGTACAGTAGTGACTATAATGTAAAGATCTTGTCTCCTGAGGCCAGAGGCAGGATATGTGACATGCAACAGACAGCATCCCAAGAACGGCACAGAGCAGGGCTATCGGCAAACGTGCTAGACTTCCTGCTTTTCCTTTGCAAGGTGGTAGCAGCTGAGCTTTCAGTGTCCTTGGACTTGTCTTGGGAATCAGATCTGAGAGAGTGAAAAATGAACTTTTCTTAATCTGAACATTTAATGAAACATGACCCATTTATACATTCTCCAAAAATTACGTGCAAGAGTGATCACAGCAGCACTATTCCAAACATCCCCCACTGAAAAGCACTGCAGTGCCCTTCAGCAGTAGAGTAGATAACCAAACGGCGAAAACTCTGCATGATAAGAGTCCTCTACACCAATGGAACAAGTAATCTACAACTATATGAATACTATGGGTGAACCTTACAAATACAATGTTGAATGAAAGAGGCCATATACAAAAGAACACATACTGTAAGATTCCATTTATATGCAATTCAAAAACGGACATAACTAATCTATGCTGTTACAAGTTGGATCTGCTGGCTCTTGGCATAGAGCACAGGTGGCAAACACAAGGCCCACGGGCAGAATCCGGCCCTCCACCTTGTTTTATCCAGCCCGGCACCCTGTTTCTACGCAGCAACAGCACCGAGCTCCTTGCCGCTAGTTAAGGAGTAGTTACATTTATACAGTCCTAAAATTACATTCAGCCCTTTGAAGGCAACCGCGAGGCTGATGTGGCCCCCAGTGAAAATGAGTGTGACACCCCTGGCATAGGGTAATGAGTCAAAAGGGACCATGAAGGACTTCTGGGACCCTGGTAATGTCTTGTTTCTTGATTTGGGTGCTAGTTAAAAGGGTACATTTAGTTAGTGAAAATTTATCAAGATTTAGCTTATCAAAATTTTTTGTATGTATAATTTCAAGAAGTTTATCAATCACATCCATGACCCTGGTTGAAGGTCAAGACACACTTTCATTACTCTACCTGACTTAAACATCTAAATGTTTTCTCAAAGACAATGTTGTAACCTTCCACAGTCCTTCCTCCAGCCTTCTCTGCAGTTTTATGAGAAAACACGAAAAATCTGTTACGGGAGATGAGCATGTTTTTATGGGAAGGAAGGAGCTCTCAGTCCCCAGGTCTTGACTCTGGGAGTAAATTGATAAATCAGAAAGCAGATGGTGCTCACCATGAAAACATTTCCCCGGCAAGACGATGAGGCCCAGCTTTGCCGTTGTCACATCTATATTTAGCAGCCTAGCTTTGCTTCATTCAAGTCTTGGTGAGCATTTCATTTCTTTTCTTTTATTATTTTTTCATTTTTTAATTGATTTTAGAAAGAGAGAGGAAGGGAGGAGAGAAAGAGAGAGAGAAAGCAACATCTATTTGTTGTTCCACTTATGTATGCATTCACTGGTTGCTGCTTGTATGTGCCCTGACTGGAGATCAAACCCGTGACCTTGGCATATCAGGATGACACGCAGACAACGGAGCCACCTGGCCAGGGCTTGGTGAGCATTTTAAAAGAGAACATGTATAAAGGACACATGGACAAGACCAACGGGGGTAGGTTCAAGGGCAGGAGATGGGGGTGGGTGGGGCAGAGGGGAAGTGGTGGGAGGAAAATGGAGACAACTGCACTTGAACAATAATTTTTTTTAAAGTAAAAGAAAAAAGGTGTCTTGTCGTTGCTCACGTGAGAGAAGTATCAAACCAAGGCCCCTCCGGCCCAGCAGTAAAGCGGGGCTTTTCATCGGACACTGGGCTCCTCTTACATGCTTTCGATTACCTCTGCGCCTTCCTGGCTCTTACCTCTAACGTCCCTCCGTAGGTGACTTTTTAGGTAGTCTCTCTACAGCACTTAACTCTGCCCCCAACAATTGCCTCTGTCATGTCAACAACTTCACATTTGCCTGTTAGATTCCTGTTGGCTAAACCTCTTTTTGGCCAATCCCTCACTAACAGATTTCAAAGTCAGCGGAAAGGATTTCTGTGAATGCACAGGGAAAACTTCCCTCCCGGATGACGCACGGGTCCAATGGCCACGCCTGGTGCCAAGTCCAGGTGGTGCGGACTCTGAAACTTCCTAAACGTAGAAGGTACTGGTATACAAAGGTTGCTTCACATTACTGGAAAAATCAAGCCCTAGTCATTCCCTTTGTTCCTTGTATGGAACCTACACTATTACATTGTTCCCATACAGTGCCTGACATAAACAGGGTGGGGCAAAAGGAGGTTTATGGGTGTAATACAAATAATAGTACAGTAATTATTAAATAATAATATGAGTATAAACCCCATGTTTTGCATACTCACAACTGGAAACCTGCTTTTGCCACACCCTGTATGTTCCCGTTATGGGATGGGGAAGGAAAGAGAAAGAAAGTATGGAAGAGGAGTATAAGATGAAGAATCTAATCTGTGGCCCAGAATCCTTTTAGTCTTTCTTCACGCTTCCAAATCAACTTGTTTGGCAAAATACTCTGTACAATAATTATTCCAAGGTTTAAAAACATTGGAAAACTCTGCAAACTATAGCGCCTTCCTGGATATTCATAATACACAAGAATCCTAAAGGTGCTGGAAGTCCTGCAGCAGGAAAACATGTTTGGTGTGGGTTTGTCCCAGAGTATATTCCATGGCATTCTTTTCACATCCTTTATGAGACCTTTTAGTAGCATCTAGTCACACCCCACAGGACCAGCATTCTTAGGAGCACGCGTTGGCAAAGGCAGCTGTAGATCAACCAGATGTGATTCAGAGACTGTCGGTCTGAATTTTTCCCAGGCAAAGCGCTTCTGAAACCGTAGCTGTCCATTGCACACACGCCTCTGAGACGGTACCAAGAGCATCCTGACTAAAATACTTGCTTGTGCGAAGCCAAGAGCATGGGATGTAAACACATTGTGCATTCTAAACATACTCCGAGCCTGCGTTGGGAGGATGCTATCAAATCTCAGTGGTTTCCAGATATAGTGACACTAGGCACCATAGCCATAATAATTGGGTGTATAATGGTCCACTCTGGAGATCACTGCAAATGAGACAAATGATTGAGAGACGCATTTACGTGTGTCATCTGATCCTGGCATTCCGTTCCATTCTGTCATTAATTTAACAGAGCAAAGCAAAGCATTGATTACCCTCTTCAAACTCAATTGGAAACAGCCATGTAACACAAGGGGGAAAGCAAGTGATTACCGAAACCAGAGTTTGCAGATGTCTGTCAGCCAATAATGAAAGCAACCTGGGCCTGTCCTGTATGAAAAAGAATGGAAAGGTGGCGTGCTTGTGGCGTTGCTCATACTAAGAAGAGGGTGGCAGGATGTGACCTCTTATGCAGAGATTTTATTTTTGTCACCAGATGGATACTCTACCAATAATCTCAGGGCGGGAATGCACTGACATCTAGTGGACAGCAAGGTGATTGGTGTTCTGGCTACCAACCACACTGTAGGAACTAGTCAATGACCTAACAATGGCATTTGAGAAAACTCAGTTCCAGTTAAGTTTAAACTATAAACAGAAGTTTTGTTCTATTCTCATGGCTGAAGCCAGTTAATTAAATTCATATTTAAGTTAATATTATACTTTGAAGACTTTTTCCTACTAAAAATACTTTGGTGCATAATTGAGTGCCTACCAGAATTAACAACTTTATATGTAGTTGAAGACAGGTAACAAAGACACCCAAAATATGGCAGAAAATCCCGTCCATTTATATGTTTTTGGAATAAAAATATTTTGTCTAATTATCAAACATACATGACTTAGTAAGTTACAGTCACCTGTCAGTAAGGAATGGGAGCATTTCAGAAATTTGGTCAAAAATGTGCAAAGCTCAGCATAACTGCCTCCGGTACGGCTCTGGTCGGGGGCCAGAAAGGCAGGTCAAGTCCAAAGAGAAGGTCTGCGCGTCCAGTTGCCCTTGAGTCATTCATCAAGGGAATCTGTGAAACAGATCTTATTTGTCTAGATTACGAATGATATGCTGCAGGAAGTAATCAGTGCTAAGATGTGAGGAGACAGCTAGACAACACCTATCTCTTCGACTCTAGGAGTATAAACCAAGTGAGAAGTAAACTAAAGGGGTACATCAAGCAAAGATTTAAAACAAGTTTCATGCTTGGTAAAGCAGATTGGAAAATGCTGCACACCCCATGGCCAACATGCATCTCTCTAATATGCTTTGGCTGCCTTGATTAAATTTATGCTGATGTAATTATAGTGCTTCTGTCTAGCTCTTGTATTAGTTCCTACTTTTTCCAGAACTGCAGGGATTATTCATGATTTCCTTTATCTGTTTTTCCCTAATACACAATGTTAAGAAAATACTATCCAAAACCTAGAAATAAGGTAAAGGGGAAGGAGAATGTCTTTTCGATGCCATACTAGAATTTTGTTTACTAGCCACGCACAAAAGATTAATTTTCTAGGAGAATGTACCTGTATTTGACTTACAACTTCTTTGAATAGAGCTCACCCACTGTGAAGTTACATGTTAATTTGTAGAGTTCTGTATGGAGAGATTAAAGTACACAAATGGACAGTGTCTAGACCATATATAAAAACAGAACTGTGATCCATGACCTTCAAGAGTCAGCACAGGAAACCAACCCATTATTTATAGTAACCAGCCAAGGAAGCCAACCAGCTATGTCAGATTTGTAGGAAGTTAGACTGCTCTCTCTGTTAACAATACAGGAGGCCAAACAAGCCCTATGAAGAACTGGCCCAAATTTTCTAGGACTGGATCATTAACTGACAGCTTCCCTAATTCTTATCCTTCTGTTTTCAACTTTGGACCGACCAGAGACAGCCAAATATACATCCCAATCCTGCCTCTCATTAGCCCTGCCTCATGCCAACAGCCCCCAGTGGGGGCATCCCTGGAGCCTCCCCTTGTTTCTCCTATAAAACTTCCCTACTCTTCTGCCTGCCCTCAAGTCTTTCCCAAAATGCAGGGGATAAGTGGCTGTCTCCCTCGCTATAGCAAGCTCTGAACAATATCTGTGCATGTGTGATGGGTAATTTCCACAGTTCAGTAGTCCTCCTGCACTAGTAAGTACTACAGAGCCACATGTCCACGATTGTGAATGTATACACCTGTTTCACCTAATCAACAGCAAAAGCAAAACCACGGAGGAACAAAGAGCACTGCTGATCGGCTTTCCGAAGCACTCGCATCCGGGCACAGACCACATGTGGAAGACGGCAAGTGGGAGCAGTAGAGTTTCCCAGCGTAGAGGGCCCTGAACTGGTGTAATCAGATCTTGAAGGTCTTTAGAGCTATCTGGCAGAGTAGGAGTCACGATTTCAGAATTGAGTTGCAGGTAAGTGTGAATCAGGCATTAAGCCTTGTGTCAGCCTCTGTAACGCACGTCTCAGGATATGTCAGAAAATTAGGCATTTGCCCTGTAGTGCTCCAATTCCCCAGGGCACCGACTGAGCTAGAAGCAGACCATGCTCTGCAAGCAAAACCGGAGTCCTTGAGATTAGGGGACAAGTATATTCTGAATATTCTAAATAAAGGCGCTAAATAAAATTCTGAAAATCTTATTATGCAAGCAAATTTCAAGTAATGTTCCTAAAACTGACATATTAAAGCTAATATCATGGATATGTCTATTTACATACATCCCATAGTTGTCAAGAATTATTATCTATTAAAACGTCACTAGCTCAATAATTGTGATGGATGACTTATTAGGTTTAAATTTCATCTTAACATGAATAAATTAAACTTTGAACATACTCTTATAAAACTGATGAAATTTGTTTCAGCTATCAAATAAGCTAGGATCACTACCTTTTTCCATGCAGCTTACCCAAATATAAGTGTCCCACTGCACAGTAAACTGCTGACAAACTTCAGATGCCTAACAGAAAAATACTTCGTTTTGCGACTCAAGTCTCTTTTTTCACTCAACGTATTTGTGAGAGTTTTCATTAACACACGTAGTTTTAGTTCACTCATTTTCAGTGCTACACTGCATTCCATTGCCTATGTGTATCCATTCTTCAAATTCATCCTTATATTGTTATTCACAGTTACTATTCAGTTTGCAATCCCAAAATATTCTTTGTTCTTACATAGTTATCTGTCCTTACATGTATCTTAACATCACTGCCTAAGACGCATGCATTATGATTAGAGTTTAGCACCAAACAGTTGTAAGTACGTAGAGACAGACCTGCTGGAGTGATATGCTGTCTCTTTACAACATCCCATTCATGATAAAGGCCAAGATTATCCTAGTAAGAGAAACATTAGGGATGCTCTTGTCTGGGCCAGGATTGGTGGAGCTTGACTAGCTTGCTCATGCATCTGTAGTCAGTTAATGGGAGGCTGACTGGTCTGGGATGGACTCACATTCCTAGATGCAGGGTGGCTGCTGGCTGGGGCCATGAGCATCTGGGCACATAGCTCTCATCCTCCAAGAGGCTCCAAAGGCAGGCTACAAAGATGGAACAGAAGTTCACAAGGCTCTGAACTAGCACGCCATCACTTCTTCCACATTTCATTGGCCAAAGCAAAATAAACAGCCAGCTCATATTCAAGGGAGATATTCCAGCCATCTATTCCTATATAACAAACCACCTCAAAACTTAGAGGCATAAAACAACAATCAATTATTTTGCTTACAGATGTACCATTTGGTCAGGGTTCTGTGGGGACAATTCATCTTTGCTCCACTAGATGTCAGCTGGGCAGTTTGACTAGGTCTGAAGGATACTCTTTCAAGATGCCTCGGTCACAGGGCTGGCTGGCAAATTCCCCTCCCCGTGATCCTGTAGGGGGAAGATTCATTTCCCTACAGCATAGTGGCTGGGTCCCAAGAGCAAGCATCCCAAGAGACAGGGATTGGCAACTGCTAGCTTCTTAAGGCTTGGTCTACAAACCCGTACAGCACAGTTACCACCCAGACTCAAGGGGAAGGAACACAGGCCTATCTCGAAATAGAAGAAGTGTCAAAGAATTTGGGGGCTACATTTCAAAACTACCCTAGGCAGACTTTAGACTCCACTCTTGATGGGAGGGATGATGATGTCACCTTGTAAAGGACATGCATCCTGGAAGAGGTGAAGGGTTGCAGCCACTTCAGGGAGGGGGCGAGATTTCTGGTTCAATATTTCATCTGTCCCTTTTAACTAATCTATTATCTATTTGTCTCAGCCTTATGTTAGCTATAACTTATTAAAAGGTAAATTTATAAATACTGCTCTTATTATTTAAATGGCTTAGAGGATTTTATGTGGAAAGGCTTTATAAGTGCCTCCTTTTTATTTTGAAATAAATGTGAGTACTTCAGCTCCCCTTGAAAGATGTGAAATCATGTTTTATTGATGGGATAACTATTATGCAACAACCGTGCAGGTAATCATCTTATTCCACTTGACAAGATGAACACAGCCATTTTCTCACAGAAAAGACAGGGAAGTACTCAATTACAGCCCTGTGTTCAATGTAAAAGCTCTCATTCACGTGAACTACAGAGTCACTGATCTAGACATACCAGCCAGAAACCTAGAAGCTGTGGCCATCCTGAACTGTCCTTAGGCTGTCTTCTCTGTGCCTTGTAGACCACAGGTAAAATGACCTAGAGGCCAGCCGAACAGACTTACCCATTGATGTTCCCCTGCCCCACTTACACTCCGTCACACATGGCTCCGCAGGACACAAACACTTCTTGGGGGAGGAAATTCTAAACTTCATTCATCAGTTACAGTCCCAAATCCCTGCTTTACTTTCCCAGGCAGCAACCTGATTCCAGAAAAAAGACCTGACCTCCTAGAAGTCCTCAATATAAAATATTCACTGCACACACTCCTATCCCACCCCCAGGATGGTTTGATAAACCTAGTCCCAATGGTCCAAGCAAATACCACCTCCTGGAGAGCATTGAAGTGGTAATGGGGATCCATTGAGTCACAGATTGAGACAACTTGAGTCAGTCTCTATATTTACTGTATTTTTCAGACCATAAGACACACCTAGGTTTTAAAGGAAAATAGGAAAAAAATTTTTGAAGCAAAAAATGTGGTAAAATATTTAATAACATAAATACCAACAACCTCCCCCTCCTCAGCGAACCAGGTAAGCTATATTTGGACTATAAGATGCACCCCCCATTTTCCTCCCAAATTTGGGGGGTGCATCTTATAGTCTGAAAAATACGGTATGTGCTTTTCAAATGCTTTCAGTTACGGCTGAATCTGGCAACAAGTAATGAAAAATTTTACATATAGTAGTTTTTAAAAAGTGAGGGTTCTGTTTTTGTATTTTGTTTGTTTTTAATGTACCAACAGGCACAAGGGTCTTTCTCTTTGAATGTTCTTATTTTGTGATTTTTATCCTCATATTTGTCCCTGTGATGTTACAAATTAGTGATTTATATGTTGAAGGTACTCTGACAACCTAGGGAAAGTCTGTTTGTAATTGCAGACAACAAAGAGAAATCACTGCCCAGAAACGCAGCAGCAGAAAGGAGAGCCTGGAGACTGTGTGCGCCTTGGCTAAGCCAATCCTGAAGACACTTAAAATATCCATACCCCTGGCCTTCTAAATTACAGGACTCCATACATTCCCTTTTCATTAATAGATTGGGATTGAGTTTATCATCATTTAGAACTGAAAGAAATTCAACTCACAAACCCCACTTTGCAGATGAGGAAACATAAGGGTCTTCAGATCTTTTAAAAGATTTACTGAATATATTTGCTTTTTGCACTCACATAGCAAGAATTCAATGCAGTGAGAATTTGAAATGTGAGGAACTCCTGAACTGGATTTGTGGAAAACTGCAAAAGTACTGTTTAGAGGGGGGGAAACAGTCTTAAAGGCTTATAATAGAAATAGGAACTGAAATTTACTGAGGTGTCAGCGTAAGAACTTAGAAAGTGCAACTCCAATGCCAAATGAAGGGAGAGGACGATGAATAAAACAGCAGGAGTTTGTAAAACTGGAATCAAAGACGAAATACAGAGAATTAAAAATCATAATGGAAATTTAAAAATACGTATAGCCAAATTATAATGAAAATACTGTCAAAATGTGTGGGTTACAAAATTAATACTTGGAAGGAAATGTGTAGTTCTAAATCTTTGTATTGGGGGAAAAAGGCTGTAAGTTAATTTGCTAGACATCCAATTCAAGAATTTAGAAAAGAACAACAAAACAAATCCAAAAAGAGTAAAAAGAGGAAGCAAATAAAACGAGCAAGTTAAAGAACAAAATCAAAAAGCCAAAGGGTGGTTCTTTGAAAAGGCTATTGAGTTGGACAAAAGCCTGGTAATATTCAGCAATGAAAAAAGGGGGGAGGGAGGCAAAAATAAATATTAGGAATAAAAAGATGGGCATGTAGGCAGATTAAAGAGGGAATAAAAAATATTATGAATAGTTTTTATGTTAATGAATTAGATAACAGATAAAATGAACAATTTCCTACAAAAATATAACTTAACAATATTGTTTCAAGAAGAAATAGAGCCTAAACAGTACTAGAACCATTAAGGAAACAGAATCAGTAATTAAAAGGTCTGCCCATAGGCAAGATCTTTTTTCAAGAAGATTGTATCAAATTTTTAAAGAATATATTATTCCAAAGCATTCAAAATCCCCCCGAGAATGTAAGATGAAATATTTTTCCCAGCCCATTCTAAGGCGGCAGGGTAACTCTGATCCAAACCTAGAAGAAAACATAAAAATGGCCAGCTTATTTTTATGACTCAATGGTAGGAAAGAATCTCTTAAACAATGATTTTTTTAATCACTAAACATAATAGGAAGAATAAATAAATTCTACATTAAAATTAGGGTGTTAGCATAGTTGGATTCTGATGAGAGCTCTCTTTTGGGTTGCAGACTGCAACTTCTTCTTGTACCCCCATGTCGGGGAAAGAGATCAAGTCAGCTCTCTGGCCCCTTTCTATAAGGTCGCTAATCCCATTCATGAGGGCTATGTGACTCATGACCTAATTATCTTGGCCCCACCTCCACTCATCACATTGGGAATGTCAACTTATGAATATGGGGGTAACATAAATACTCAGTCCACACAATGTAACTTAGGAACTTCAAAAACTGGGAAGAACAAATGAGAAATATGAAGAAGAGCTACTCAATCTCACTATTAACCAGAGAAATGCTAAAAGAAAATAAAATTCCACTTTATGCCAATAGCATTGACAATAATGAAAAGATGGATAACATAAAATGCATAGAAGTTATGAGAAAAGGGAACTCGCAGAGACAGCAATAGGATTAACTAGTTCAGACAACATGAGGAACAGTTTGGCCTTATCGATTCTAGGTGTATACTCCAGAGAACCTCTCCCAGAGGTCCGTAAGGGGATATGTGCAAGGATGATTATTTCAGCATTGTCTGTAAAAGCAAGATTCACCTCTAGAAAAATGGATAAGTAAAATGTGATATGTGCAAAATGTGATGGACTGCTATGGAAACTGTGTAACAGGAGCATTAAACCAGATTTACGAAGCACACATAAATAGTTGTGAAAAAAACATAACATTGAGTGGAACGGGGAAAAAAAAGAGAATTTGATTTATATCTCATCTATACTTGTGCAAATTTAAACAAACACACACAACCCCATACATTTTCAAAGCTACGGCAGTAAACGTATAAAGAAGGGTAGGAAGTTCATTTATTAAATACACCAGCGTGGGTGTCTAAGAGGGGAAGAGGCACTGGAAGTGGGAATGAAAGGGACATACAATGAAATAAAACAGAAAAGGGGTCTTGCACAGACTGAAGTAGGTAGCATGCCATCAACTGAAGTGTATAATCAAACTCCTTTCTGGGCAATTGAGTCCATCTGTCTGTCTGTCTCCCTCTCTCTCCCTCTCTCACACTTTCCCTCCCTCCCTCTCTCTCTCTCTCTCACACACACACACACATTCATCAAACCCTCTGATTTTACAGCCTTATTTTATTATCTTAATTGAAAAGGTCTATCAGAAGAGACATTCAAAAGTTTTGTGGAATATCTTTGAGCTATCAAAATAGTAATCACATCGTTTAAAAAATTATTGATATGATTGATTTGTTAAACGACCAAGTTAGCGTGACAGGACTTATACCAGTAATTGCCGAATTCTTCTCTGAATTCCTACAAGCTGGTTGTCTTCTAGAATTGTTTTAGTTTTGTGGGGGGTTTTTTTATATCAAGCTTTTGATAGGCAATTCCTGGCATCTCCCTTTTAAAAATGAGGTCATTTTTTTTTTCAGATTTACCCTTCTCTTGCCTCTCCCATTTTCCAAAAATTTTTAAGATTGAGGATAATAATAATAATCTTAAAGTAATAAACATAAGATAAAACCCACAAATTTCTTCTGGGCTCCAGGATATAACCCATCTGAACCTGGGTAAATGCATTTAAAGTAGCTTCGGGATTTTTTGGTAACTCATTAATATTTCATGCATTTTCACATTAAGGCATTGATTATTCACTAAAGGGCAGAGTCTTTGTAAAGGGCTTCAGTGATTTAGAACAATTCGTAAAAACAGAAACATAATTTGAAGACAGAACTGGCAACAGAATATGAAACTAATGATTCAATACCCCACTGACTATATTGAAGAGGGATTTGCATGTTGATATAGTTAAGAACTAAAGAACAAGAATCAGAGTTGTGAATTCTAGTTCACGATGGTCCACTAATGAGATTCATCTGTAAAATGGCACACTGTCAGAATCAAATGAGATAATGGATGTGAAATAGCTCTAAACTGCAGAGTAACAAAAGAAATGGATATTTTAATTGTTTTCTAGAATTATGTCCAAAGAAATGGAAGGGTGTATTAGCTAAAATGTTTTTAGTTACATATAAGGAGGAATCCAATTTCAACTGGCTTAGACAGTAAGAGGAATTTATTAGTTCAATGTCTGTAAAAGCAGAAATGGAAAACTGGACACATGGGCTTAAATCGTGTAGTCAGGGCCTACTTTCTTGCCTTCTGTTGTTTGGCTCCAGTTCCTCAGCAGGTTTTCCACCTTCACAGTCCGAAAATGACCGCCAATAGCGTGTAGGGCTATACCTTTCCTGGTACAAATCTAGAAATTAAATCTGCAGTCCTGAGAGTTTAAATAAAACCCCTGAAATTGTCTCTTTGGTTCTAATTAGCCTGACTTGGGACATGTGCCCACCTACTAACCATCGCTGCGGCCAGGAGCATGGGACATACTGACGGGTTTTAGGTTACTCAGGAATCATGGCCACAGTGGCTGCTTTGCACAACTCCCGGGGGCAGTATTTCTGTATTTCTGAGAAATGGATGCTGAAGAGTCCATCAACGCAAATAGACTACGATGGGTCTCTGGAACAAAAGTTAGTACTTACGGTGGAAGTCCTTTGAGCTGGGAATAGGAAAGGCAGCCTCACTCACTGCAGGCCAGATCATCATGAAAAGTCCTAGATTCCACCCAGTGATAATTTTCCTAATCCCTGAACACACCCCTCCCAAAACCTCTCTTTGGACAGCATTTTACATTGGTTTCTGACCTACACCCATGATTTTTCTTTCCTGAACCCCTCCCACTATCAGCTTACTGTGATAAGGCTTGCCCGAGACATTCCAGTGAACATTTCTAGCAACACGGAGTGCCTTTCAGTCTTAAACTCAGTCTCCAGACTGGAGTGAAGACAGTCTTCAGTCTAATCTCAGTCTTCTTTCAGTCTTAAGTGGTCCAATGACCATTTAAGAGTCATGGGATTTTACTGATAACTCTTTTCTTCTTTTTTTTTTAAAGTCTATGACCCAACATAATTGCTCTCTGCCCCCCTGGCTTATGTAGATTCCTTCACTGATACCTCTGCATTACCCAATATATGCTGATGTCTTTCTGGCCTCTCTTCATGTTCTGATTCTCTTGTTACTCCAAGTTCTCAAGGACTTTAATTATATCTGTGTCAATGACTCCCACACATAAATCCACCCAACCGCCACCCAGGCATCCTAAGTCAGCATCCACAGATCCCTCCAGCTCAAGCATTCAAAGCAAAGTTTATTGTTATTATTATTCTATCTACCTCGGAATAAAAACAAAAAGAAACCTGCTGCAATCTGGATAAATGGTACTAAACCACCCAAAACAGAAACCTCAGCATTATCCTCAACAACTCCTTCTCCTTCACCTTTTCATATTAATCAGTGATGTAGCTCTCTCTTTGACATCCCTGGCTATGTCCCCTTCTATGTCCCCTAATGCGTGACTAAAGTATCATCCCAGATTAGTGCTCTCTTCCCCCAAGCGGCCTTTCTAATTGCATTTTGTGCATCATCAGCACACCTACTGCAAAGAAAATGAAAATACTTTAAAAATCTGATTACATCACTTCCTACTTACAATCCTTCCGTGGTTCCCCATTGCATAGCAGATAAACTAAACTTCATCGAAAGGGGGTTCTGCGTGATGGAGTGGGCAGTAAATGCAAGGCTTCATTTAAACCAGTGGATGAGATAAAGCATATAGTGGGTTTGAGCAAGATCCAGTTCCTCCTGAACCTTGTATCTACACCTAGCACTATACCTCTGCGGCAGGCTATACCACTGTCTGATTTATTGCTCACAAAGCTTTAGAGAGCAGGTTATCATATTATCCCCATTCTGTCGATAATGAAACTGAGGGACAGATAGGTTAAGTAGCTTGCTGAAGATTATATAAGTGGCAGAGCAAGCAACTAAATTACAGTAGCCTAACACAAGACTGCACTTTTTAAACCATCCATCCAACGGGCTGTATTTCTCAGCCTGGACTCCATTAACTTGTCCAGAGATAGGCCAAAAAATTGCATTGAAATTGTATGCAGATATAATTTTTACTAGGAAGATGATCCCTAGCTTTTCCATTTCTCAATGGAATCCATGGCACAAAAAAAAAAAAAAAAAAAAAAAAAAAACTGCTATATGACTATAAATTCCAGGGGCTATAAAGTGGCTTCTCAAAATATTCCCTGGGGGGCTTTGAAGGTTGTAGGACTTTGGAGCATTGTATGTTACCATAATAGCTTATTTAAAACCTATCACAATTACAAATTTTTCACTCTATAATCTTGCTTCCAAAGGGGTATAAACATGGTTCTGGCAAGGCAACAAGAGTCCTTCCAGCCCAAGGTAGGTGTACAGTTGAACGTACAAGTGTGGGACAACAAGCTCACCTTCAACAAAGCACGCAAAGAAAAAGATCAAGGCTAAACCATAGGGAAGTCCTTCAAGCAATGCATTGCTGGTGCCTACTCATTGGCAAAGGCTGAGTCACATTCAAATTCTCCCAGGTACGAATACTTTCAATTGAGGTGCTCATCTTCTCCAGGCCTGGATATTTGCAAAATGCCCTGCTTGCCTTGATTAATGACTCTTTCCATAAAACCAGTCTCAGTGATGACATGACAAATCTCCTCTGTCCCTGTGTGTTAACAGTGCAGAGGGACCATTAGTTTTTGGCTAGTATCCCAAAATTGCTCTGAAGACATAGAAGAATTCCAATGAAATGTAAAGTGTTCATCAAAAAAGAACACAATAGATTTTTCAAAGCGTATGATAAGTACTTCCATTTAACAAACACTATACCCCTTCAGGAAACATAGGCATTTCCTATACAAGAGAAAAATTATTTTGAATTTGTCTTCATCATTTCTACATCTTCTAAATTGTAGGTCATGAACTTGTACTGTTATTATAAGAGAAAAATTTCATAAACATTATTTTAAAACTTTTTCAAAGTTATGTACTCTTTCAGTTCCCAAAGATGGTTTACTGCCAGAATCAGCAAATGTGTTAAAATGCAGACCTACTGAATCCAAATCCCCAGCGCTGGTGAGAACCTGGGCAAGTGTTGTTGCAAAGTTCAGAAGTTAAGTAGCCAAGACCTTTTGTTTGTAATGGACACAGTTGATTGACCACCCAAAACATTTCTCACCTTTCCTTTCTTAATAGCACCAGATTTCATTTGAGTAGCTACCTCCCTATTTTTTCAGAATACATTCAACCCTCCCCTCACTTCAGGAGCAGTTCCTGGTTGGTTCAAACAAAGCATGGGTTCAACAGCGGGTATGTGACCTACACCATCCCATCAGGGTTGGTCTCAGGACCCCTTAGAATGCCGGGACATAAACCTCTATGTCTCACCAGAATTGAACAGGAATCCCACAACTCCAATGCCTGTGTCAGCTATCTTTAAAACATGAAGGGAACCGGACTTGGAAAGAACTTGAGACTTTGGTGCTACCACAGGACTGCTGTATCAAACAATCACGGAGATTTATTGCCTCTGGATGCTCTGGTACATAAAACTATAAATCCTCCTCCATTGAGAAGGCCAACTGAAATTAGATTTTCTGTTCCTTGCAATATGATGACCTAACTGGCACACAACTCCTTATAGTTATTGATTTCAGCTTAATACCTCCTCATTAAAGCTTTCTCTGATTTTCTCCAAGTTGTTGCTGCACCTTCCATGTAGACGATGGACAGCAGAGGGAAAAAGGCAGGAAAGGCTGCGTGCCATTTAAAGCCCGGGAACTGTACCAGTGATGCTGCCTAGTCCAGGCTTCAGGCCCTGACCAGTCTTTTCCTTTGCAGAAAAGTCATTAAGCAGATGGACAAAAGGGCAGATGCTCCTCCTCACAGTAGATT
Source organism: Desmodus rotundus (assembly GCF_022682495.2). Classification (NCBI taxonomy): domain Eukaryota; kingdom Metazoa; phylum Chordata; class Mammalia; order Chiroptera; family Phyllostomidae; genus Desmodus; species Desmodus rotundus. Next base: position 119,816,939 of record NC_071394.1, read on the forward strand.
CCTAAATTAGAGCTGGGGCAGAGTACTTTTTAAAAGCACGTAGAACTCGATATTGTACACGTACATGTAATGTATGTTGTACAAGTCTGTCGGTCCCCAACTCAAATATTATGTCTGCAACAGCGGAAACAATGTCTTGTCTGTGGCACATATTGCTACACTATAAGGGGTATGTTATGTTATGTTATGTTATGTTATGTTATGTTATATTATACTATACTATACTATATTATACTATATTATATTTTAATGCCTGCTATAAGAGCTCAGTGAATACTTCTTGATAAGAGTGAATAAAGGACTGAATAAACAATAGCCTTTACATTTAATTGAAGAATAGTAAGTATTGGTGAGGAGGCGAGACAAGGGGAACTCAGATCATTGTTGGTGAAAGTGTAAATTGGCACAATCTCTGAAAAACTATTTGGCAATTTTTCCTAGAACTAAACATCCAGCTATGATTCAGCAATACCACTCCTGAGTATATATCTATGTACCCTGGAGATATGAGTGTGTATGTCCACCAAAAGATTTGTACAAAAATGTTTATTGCAGCTTTATTCAAAAAAGATAAAAATTGGAAATAACCCAATTGCCCATCAACAACAGAGTGAACAATAATGATATATGAATAGCAGAATACCACTCAGCAATACAAAGAACAAACTATTGCTACCCAGGACAAATAGATGAATCTTAAAAATTCAATAAAGAATGAAAAGCCAAACACAAAAGAATACATACTCATCATGATTCCATTTATGAATTGAAGGGAGGCAGAAGCAGAATGTGCCACCCCGAAATATTCTTCTTTGATATAAAGATTAATTTGAGCTCATCATTTTGAGAAACTGCAGACACAGGAGAAACTCTAAAAACAGAGAAAGTAGGCTTTGTAAGGGAAATTTGTATTGATAAAGGAAATCTCCATTTGTAAGAGTGTCTCCCTAATGGGGAAAGAAGGATGACTCTGAATCACAAGAAATTTATCAACAGAGAAGGCACTGACTTACAACTGTATACCAAACCTTAACTTTGTTTACTCTGCTTTTTCTGGTAACCTTCCACAACTGACACTTGCCCCCTCCGTTTTTCCTTTATCTTTAGCTAAAGACGATACATAAGCCTGGCCATCTTCAGGAGTTACTCAGCTTCCCCGGACTGTCTCCGGGAACAAGGAGTAGGGCGCTGGAAACGCTCCAGGTCTTGATCTACGTGCAGTTACATGGGATGTGTATGTGTACATGCATGTGTACATATGTCATCAATGTGAAAAATGATGAAACCTGCAGACAATTTTTATAAAAGTTTATTTGAGCCGAAACTGGATGACTTATGCCAGGGAGCAAGATCTCAAATGTTCTGGAGAATAACAGCTTTGCAGTTTCTTTTATGCATTTGAAATTAAGGAGGAAATGTAAGGAAGATTACACGAAGGTGAGGATCCGATTACAGAATCGTTAACAAGACAGTGGTTCCGCTTTTGAGGGGTATTACTTAGGGCACTTGAAAGGTGCGTTCATCTGAATGCAGTGCACAGGCTGGCTTAGAAAGCTTTCACTAAAGAATTAAAGGCCTGGGGCATGACTACCCACCGTGACCTGCCCAAATAAAAGTTTATGACTTATTACAGCACCCTTTTTCTGTCCACAATGGGTACACATACTCATATATATACATACAAACATATGTGTAAAAATTCATGAAGCTGTACACTTACAGTTTTATATACTTTATATATGCTTTTTCTTTATGAGATTTTTACTGAATTGAGGGCATTTCAAATTCTTTTTTTTTTTTTTTTTTTTTGGTTAAACATAAGAGAACACTGTATCAGACAGAATCAAAGGTCACAACTGGAAGAAACAATTCCCTTATTTACAAATGACACAAAACCAAAGGGATATAGTTATTTAACCAGTGGTGACTTTTCTTGTTAGTCACAGAGCTAAGTCAATACATTTTCATTACCCCAGAAGTGAGGAATGGACAGTGCTGTTTCTAAGAAACAAAGGGGACTTTCTCTACATTCTATCTTCTTTCCTTCCCCATATCCTATTCCTTTTCCTTTCCCTGACTTAATCTCATGCTAATTATCTTCCCTGAATTTCCTGGTCCTCATTCTCCCTTTATCCTCAATTATCCATCCCAGCCTACATAGTCCTATCATAGATCTCAGAGTCCTAGATGGTAGAAGTCAAAAAGTAGGTAAGCCAGAGCATGTTTCTTTAAAATATACATTAATATAGTTGTACATTTATTTACAATACAACTCATTTCCAAAAAGAATTTTAGCTGACAAGAGAAAAATTCTGCAATGTCCTAAACTAAATTGCAGCAAGCCAGAGGGTGGAAGGAAAAGGCAACGAGAGTCAATCAGTTAACAAAACTGCAGGAGAAAACCAGCAAAAGACTGCTCACATTCCTGAATGTGTCCTGAAACTCTGAATCAACTACTGGGCAGCTATTTCAGCTCTTATCTAGAGTGAATGGCCAACCACCAAACATCACCACATTTTGCTTACCCAGGAACTTTCTGGACTGTGGCCCACATTCAAAAGCACCAAGTATCTCTTCCTAACGAACTGATGCAGACACCGGCCTGCAGTGTCCGTGGCGTTGTGGCTGAGACGAGACAAATTCACATGGACTACCAAGTCCTGTGGAGGAAAAGGGACGGCATGGCCACTCTCTCAAGGGGAGAGTCTCCCCCCCTCCCCCCCCCCATCCTTGCCTTGACAGGCTTTTATCACTTTTCTGGGCACAGTACATTGAGGATGGTCCTCATTTACTATGCACCGGTTCACTTTAGGTGGTTACCTTTTACAGAAAACAAAGGAGAGGTTGTTGCTAATTACATCAAACAGAAAGGATATTTGCAAATGTAAAGGGAAAAGTGGTTGAACTGGTTACACTCGTCCTTGGAAGGTTTAGCATAGATTTTAGGAAGTTACTTTAAAGATATGCAGTAAACATTTGCTGCCTCAATTCAGGGTGAGGGAGTTTTAGCAAAAAGCAAGTCTCAAAGTGGCCTAGGTACAATGCAGGCCTGATTCCCCACGGGAGAACCTATCCATGGGTGTGGGTCCTGTGTGCTGGACCTCACTTTCCACTGGCCTTTCCAAGTGGGAGCTGGGTCCACACCATGCAGGACAGTCTCCTATATTTCCCCCCTTGTTTTTAGTTAGGACCGCTACAGATCCCACAAAGCTTGCTACTTGCTGGTCTCTCACATGACCCTGGGAAAATAATTTGCAAATGCATCGAAGTACAGACAGCATTATTATAATATATCAGTAAGCAACCAGCTGCTCCAAAGACCCACATTCTCAGATTAAGCCCATCAATCATTGTCAGGCAGTAATGGTCAAAAAATAGATAATATTCAAAGAACTATGAGGTCTTATTTAGAGTCAGGGTCAGATGGCTAAAGGGCCATTAAACTTTGGGGAAACAAGCTCATTTCAGGCTTTGATCCTTATCATTTAAATTGAGGGTATTAGCAAAGCAGGTTTCACAGGAGTTTAAGCATTCTTTCTTAGGCCTGATCTCCTTGGAACCTGCCCTTTCCAGCACAAGGCTGCACCCACCTCTGCATTGTTTCAGGCTCAGGTCAAGCAGGGGAAGCAAGGCAGCCAAGAGATTAGAAGACTTCTTGCAGACAGAATGAGGACTCAGGCTATGTCAAAGCCAAGGGGCAAGGGTCCATCATCCCCTTTCCCCATAGCCCCCCAAGTCCTTCCCTGAGGGCCCCCTCGTGATTGTGCCTGTCTTAGGTCGTCCCTCCCTTGGGGAATCTTACCTGTCATTGGCTAACCGATCATGCACTGGGGGCCAGACAGGGTGAAGTAAAGTGGGCAGAGGTGGTACTCCTGCCAGGGAGATAAGCTTCCTCTCCTCAGTGGCTTAGGGTCCCAAGGTCTCTCACTCAGCCTTAGTCATGGGGGGGTTACAGCTTCTGAAACCAGGCAGGGCGGTTCCCAACAACAAACTATTCACTAATTCCAGTGCTCTTCCCACTTCACCTTTTCCCACCTTCCTTCTTTACAGCCAATTTAAAGTCTTTCAAAACAATACATCCACCTTCTCCAAACCCATTGTATAAAAGAGCCCCATTAATCCCAGGATGACGGGCATGTCTGTCTTCTCCATCGAGCTCTGGTGGTGGTGGTTTAGACTGCATGCCCCAAGACCTGGTCCTTTTTCTGGGTAAGCTCAAGAAACCCTTTCTTACATGACAACTTCTGGTCTTGAAGGTTTTTGTTTAACACAGCTTACAAAATTACATATATTACTAGATGATAAACAGAAATTGTTATGGAGGGAAAATCAGAATTGGAGGAATAAGACGTTTCTAGGAAAATAGTCTATGCCTCCATTTGGGGAGAGATTTTATCGCTGCCTCTAAAACATTCATATCAAAGTCAGGAACTGCCACTGTCACTACCTCCCTGATCTCCACTGAAGGGGGATCCTAATAGGAAAGCACGGATCTGAAGATTTTATCTTACCAGTTAAGGAAAATGGAGACCTTCTGATATTTTATTAGCTGGCCCTGAATATAACCTACGAAATAAGAAGTGATGTCCACAATTTAAACAACATAGCTGCTTCCAGGGTACAGATGAGCTGTAGACAAATTAAAGTGAAAACATGATCTGATCAGAGGCAGGTGCAGGTTGCAAAGAACTCCTCCCTCCGCATCAGCTTTGAGGGCCTCAGGACACAAGCTGGAAATTGTATCATGTCAATCAAGCTGCCATATGGTGAGCCTCTCCTTTGTTTATGAACTGATGCACAGAATACAAAACATATTAAAATTGGGTGCTGGGAAATAAGCCTCTATTCCAAAAATTGACAACACAGGAGTCAGGAAATGCATCTATTAAATATTCTCATTTTACTGCTCATTCATCCAAGTCCCATATATGTGACCAACATTCTGGAAACCATCCAAGGAATTTAAAGCGTTACTTACTACTAATATTCAAACGAGAGTAGAAATTACAGTGGAGTCTATTAATTGTCTTTTCTCTACTACTGTTATCAGAGTGACCTCAAATAAAACACCTTACTTCAATCAAATGAAAATTAAGGTTTGGGTATTTGTTTTTCATTATAAAAGAAATAGAAAACAAAAAAGTATTTAAAAACTACGAAGTCCTTGAATCATGTCAATAGCTGAGAGCTCTAAGTATCATTAAGGAATTCATGGTCCGCTTGTAGGAGAGAGTTTTCAGGAGTGTGGACTAAATGCATCCCAGAGTTTCTCTCCATCTGTAGTCACTTCTAAGCAATTACGAGTTGTATGATTAGAGCATGGCCCAACTGCTCTCTTCACTTAAAATTATATTGGTAAATGTTTATTTTTTTATTATCTTGATGGCTAAAATGTAGAGAGTTAGATTTGGTTTTCATTCCCAGCTCCAAGACATATTAGTGATGTGATCTTGGGCAAGTTACTTTAATTCTCTTAGCTCCAATTTTCTTGTCTGTAAAAGGAGTACAATAACATTAAATATTAATTAATATTTATTATTAATTATGAATCATATTTTATATAACTTGTATATACATATTAAATATTAAAGCATAAAAAACCTCACAGAGTTGTCGGGAGGATTACGTGAGAGGAAGTGCAGTCACTGTTAGCATCCACATCATTATGTCCATTATCATATTCTCTCCTGCCACCACTCGTGTTACTGGGGAAAACAGAAAGAGGAAGAGTCTTCCTTTTCTCAAAAGAAAAATATTCCAACCCCAAGAAACAGACAAGGGTCATTCCTAGCTACATGTAATTTGTAAAGGCCAGTAGCTTGCTGAACCCAAACTTTTATAGATACTTGGGCAGGGTAAGGGGCTGTGCTGAAAGGGAACGTAAAGCAAGTGCATCACCGAAGTCTAGGAATTTAGGGTGAATAGTAAGAGGCTGGGAGAAAGAGAAACGGCATGCCAGCGGAGCGGGCTCAGGATCCTCTGAGGAACGTCAGCAGGACATGAACAGTGCAAAAGGAAGCGATGGGGCTGAGCAGAGGCTATCCCCAAATTTGCCACCTTGGAAAACTGAGTATTCTAAGCTCAAAGAGTTTGAGAAAAGGGCAGGGGCAGGAAGGTCACTGTAATCCCCCTTCCCCATCACCCCCTTCTTGTCCTAAAGAAGTCCTGAGAACCTTATGTGAGAGATGCCCTCCCTACACCCTGAGGAAAGGAGCGTCCTTATTTCTGAAGATAATGGGTATCCCGAGGAGAATCCCAACAGGCCTTGCTAAGTTCCCCCCAGGTTACTACACTTAACTTTGACTCCTTCACCTCTCATATTTCTTCACTCCTGCTCACTCTTCATCACACCTCACATAAAAAACACACAGGTCTGTTTCTTCAGGCCTTCATTTCCCTAGGAAGGCTCCCGTGTCAAGTAAATAAATCTGTATGCTTTTCTCCTGTTTATCTGTCTTTATCACGTTAATTTTCAGACCCAACAGGGACCCTGAGAGGGTAGAGGAACACTTTTTACTCCCTTATAGAAGAAATCAGACCAAAGTATTTAGAATAAAGACCACTTGCTTGGGCTCAGTGTTTAAAAATCATTACCCACTCCTTAGAGAAGAGATAGTACAAGTTTACATCAGAATTTACTACATACTTTTTGTAGTGTGTTGTTCAAATGCTTTCAAGCTCATATATAGTCAGTGTAAAAGAGCTGTGATTTCAGGATGTAGATTAGATCATTCTTAGCTAATCCTTTCTCTGTCATAAGAACACCCCAAGATTTAAAACAAACAAACAAAAACCCCACCTCTCTGACAATGGTTACGGACAGACAGTGTGGACCTGATGAACTGAAGGCCTTTCATGGTCCCAGAGTGGGCAGAACTGCTGCCCATGCTTTTCGGGCAACACGTGCTGTTACAACATGAACTGTTTCATCCAGCTCTGAAATAAGGTCAATCCTACTTCTGACAATCAGACTAAAGCAATTCCTTAGACACATAATGTTCCAAGCAGCATTCTGCGCCACTTCCCGGAAGCCCCCCAGGGCACAGAAATCGCCTAGCACGCAGAAGTCTTATCTATTTAACCAGCAACGAGGCATATCAACAAGTTTCCCAAAAATAACAAAACGCAGAATTACTTCTTCCTGGAGCTGCAGGGAATCATCTTTGCCATCTTCACTGAACAGTCCGCTAAAAGTGGACTTCCTGAAGAAACACGGGCCCGCACCCACAGCGTGGAGAAGTCAGCACCATGTGGAACTGCGGTCGCCCACAGAGCAGGCCGTCTCCACCCTGCTGAGATCAAGGGAAAGAAAGCGCCCCTGCTGCAGGGAGCCTGGGAGCCGTGCACATCCCAAGCCCTCTTATCCAAACTCTTCCCGGCTCTGCTGCAGACACCACTGTGCAGGCCAATCTCTCCCTAATTGTTCCCTGGACAGCAACCAGTGAATGATGACAATGGCAACAATAACATTAGCAGACACTTAAGAATGCTTATTACATACTACACACTAGTATACATGCTTTATGCTATACTACACCATTTAATATGTGTTGTACAGACGTTCTCTGAGGCATAGGAGAGGTAAATAACACATCGAAGGAACAAAGCTTTTGAAATGAGTTTTTTGACACTAGTGGCCACATTTTCAACCACCACCTTTACTGCCTCTTAGAAAAGTGAGGTTTACTGGTTGATGTCCATTAACCCTACCGCTCAGAACCTTCCAAGGGTTCTTAAAAATCCTCCAAGAGTAGGGGGAGGAAAAGAGACAACAAAGCTCAGAGGAGAGAGAGACAGTATTGATTTAATAAGCAATCCTTTCACTGAGTCTCTATACCTGCTAAATATAGCCCTTCTTCCCCTAAAACTTTTTTTTAATAAGAGAACAGAACAAATTTTCATAGGAGCTGGCCAGAGAAGGAACTAGAGAGCATGTACATTGTTGTCTGTAAATCATTGCACAAACGTAAGGTATTCTTAGCCGTGTTTGAAGCTGTATGAAATTCAGTAAATGCAATTCTGTACAAGGACTAAGCTCACCGTGAGTATGTTAACTCTTTGCAGCTTCTGGTGGTCTTTTACCACAAAGTGATCAAACGCTGATGTGGCCCCGTTCCCAAGAGTCTGTTTGAGGAATGAAAGGAAGAATGGTGACCCAGGAGACAGATGGGGTGAGGGCACTCAAGGGAAAGAATGAGAACCAAGGTACTTACTCATGCATCACATAAGACACACGGGGAGCATTTCCCATATGCCAGGAATAAGTGCTAAAGACACAGGGAAGAGCCCTACTTAGGGAAGCTTATTGCCTAGAGCAGGGGTTTGCAGGCCATAAGGTGTCTGTCCCAACTGCTCAACTCTGCTGCGTTGCACAAAAGCAGAGTAGACAATATGTAAATGAATGGGTACAGCTGCATGCCAACAATACTATTTTTAGAAACAGCTGGCTAGACTTGGCCTATAGGCCAGAGTTTCAAACTCTGTTCTAGCACGTTCTAGCACCTCACGAAAGGCTTACAGGAAAACACTTTCTGGGTTGTTTCATGTTAACACCTATGTATTGTCTTTACCCTTAAACAACTCTTTTCTGGGCCTTCCGATCCTGTTTAGCTCCTTGACTATTTTGAATCTGTCTTTTAGCATTGACTGCTGCTGAGGAAAAATCTGTAGCCAGTATTTCTTCCCCTTCCCGGTAGGTGACTTCCCAGGGGATTTTTTACCTTTGAACTCAAGGAATCTTATTAAGATATGTCTTAGTAACCCTGACATGAAAGGCTTCTATACCCCAGATTTTAGCTTGTTTATAATCACTGACATGACAAGTGTGTTTGTCTTACTATTTTTATTATTATGCTTTCTTTTTCTACTTTCAAAGCTATCTTTGCTATATCATCTTTTGCTTTATATTTTGTGTTTCTTCTGATCTGCAGTGGCACACATCTTTTTGTTCTAGTGGTTTTTATGACTAACTTAGTATCTGTTAATTCTGTAATGTAAACAATGATGAATTTAACCTACAAGGGGTAGGGGACACAAAAAAAGTGGAATTATTTTCTGGAGGGCAGGCCTTTGTAGTATAGGCTTCCCCCAAAATGTGAGGGTTCTAGAAACACATCAGTATTAATGTACCAGCTGGTGGTGTTGTGAGAGGCTGCATTTGGCTTCAGTGAATTTTTTTTTTGAAGACTCTTTCAATGTGTTTGCCCATTTCATGATGGGTGATGTATGAGCAACCTGCCCACACTGCACTGAGTGTTCAGCAGTTGAAAAAAAATGGCATGACCTCCATGCCCCACCCTCCCTATTTACCTGATCTTACCCCAAGCGACTTTTTCTTGTTTCCCCACATGAAAAAAGTCCTCAAACAGAAATGGTTTGCAGATGTGGAAGAGGTGAAACAAAAAATGTCAGAAGCACTAAAAGGCATCAAAATCAATGAGTCCAAAAGCTGTTTTGAGCAGTGGGAAAAACATTTCAATAGGTGCATTGCATCAAGTGGAGAGTACTTTGAAGGTGACGGGAGTTTAAAACATATAAGAATAAATGCATAATTTTTTATAAATAAATTCCATTTTGGGGGACCCCTCATATTTTCTCTTCCTCCTCCCTCCTTCAGCTCCATTATCCAATTTCAGTCAATCATTTAATTTTACTTACTAAATACCTTCGTAATGTTCACTTATGTGATAGGTTAATGTTTACTATTTCCTTTCATGTTTTCTGGTGAAATCATATTTGACATCTTCCTGTATTTTCAGTATCTTTTCTATGAGCTCTTATACATCTGCTTTATTTCCAGCTCCATAGAGATGATAGGAAACTTAAGTCTATTTAATTTGTGGTGTTGTGATTTATCTGTTTGATAGTCACATTTTTTTTCTAAACATGTGTCTTTTTCCGTCATTATTTTCTACTGTTTTTCATTACTTTTTCTGGTTTATTCCTTGTATTGATCCTGTGCGTCTGTGCTCCATTACTGACCCCCAAAGGTGGTGTTTTCTCTAACGACTGCAGGCAGAAGTCTGTGTTGCGTGGATTTCCTGTTCCAGGTGTACCTGAATATTGTGTGTGTGAAGACAGACAACGGTAGGGTGTTTTGCAATATGCAAAGACGTTTTCCTTCTCCACTGCCACAAAAAAACAGACAGCTTCCTGCAAGCATGGCTCATCCATGCGATTCTTCATTTAACCTCATCCTCTGCTTCCTGACAGGAATCGAGGTCCGGGGAGGTCTGGAAACTGTTGAATTTAGATTTTTCTCCTGACAGTGTGCTCTCACCACCCAGGGGTCGCTTGCTTCTGGCTTTTTCTGAGTTCTTTGGCCCAGGGTCGCTGGCTGCTTCGGGGGCAACCCTTTGCTTGGACCCACTGTTCTTAGCAGCCCTTCCATCAGGGTGCAGACTGAGATTTTTGGCTATCTTTTAGTTCTGCTGAAAATGAAGAACGTGTCTATATTTTTCATTAACCTTTTTGCTTTTGCAGACTTTCTAGGAAACAAAGGTGGTAATGCTGGCTTTGCTTACTCTGAAATGTGAACCTGTGTGAAATTGTAAAGTGAGTAAAAGTGACCTAGGGTGATCAGGGCAGGAACATAAAAACCCAGAAAGTACACACACACGCACATTCCTCTTCAGGTTAACAGTCACTAACAACCTGATTGCCTCAGGTCGAGAAAAATCCTAGTGGGAGAAAAACGGGAACACCCAGCCTACGGAGAGAAAAGCCATTCTTACCAAGTCTGTGCATGTTCTGCAAAGACAGGCAGGGAGATGAGTGTGATCACAAGACCAAGACGGGGAAAAACAGATCTCTCCTGTGGAAAAGGCACTTCCCATCACCGACCTTAAGAGTAGGATCTGATCTCCCTGGTTTACAGGGACAATGTCAGGATGAGTTGTCAGAACACGTTGGCATTAAAATAAGAGTTTTTGTTGCCACCTATTTTATTGCTTCTACTTTAATGCAGTTATACACAGATCCACACAGAATTTTGCCTAGATGTACAAATGTCATCATTTTCTTTATGGCATTGTCCTTTTTCTCTTTTTATCAATAGTTATGTCCCCCTCTCTTTAGAGGGGCACACCACCCCAGCCCTGCCGCATGCCCCAGATACTCCATGATGCCAACCGTTTTTGTCTTTCGTATTTTCTCCTTACTTGTGCAATCCTTTTCAGCCACAGACATATAGACACATACCATGTTTTTTGTCATTATTTACTCAACAAAAACAAAATTATATTAAGGATTTTTTTCTGTCTAGCATTTCTCACTCAACATTATCCGATGCTAATTCCTCAAAATAGGCTTGAGTAGCTTTAATTTGTCTTTTTTAATGTCTGTATACGATTTCATGGTATAATTATGGACCATAATTTATCTAACCATCCCATTATTGATGGACATTTGCATAATTTCCAGTTTTTGCCACCACAAACAATGTTGCATAAAACATCTTTACATATATTTTATGTGCTGGTGCTTTTTTTCCACATGACAGATTCCTGCAATTTGTAATTGCTGAGTCCAAGGAAATATATATTTTTCCATCTTAATAGAAAATGCCAAATGGCTTTCCGAAAAGGCAGAAACACTTCATATTTCTACCAGCAATGTATTTCCCTTTTTCCCTACTCACCCTCAATAAATACTTAAATCAGTTAGTTTTGATTTATGTTATTTTCCTTATCAGTCTTGAGATAATGGCCTCCTCTTTTGCAAAGTGATGTCATGACAGACGGGACAGAGAGAGATTAAGAAAAAGTCGTGGTGTCAGTCTTCCCCATGGAGCTTCGGGAGTGTCTGTCCAGCACAGACTTTTCAGGTACCTGCTCTGTGTGCAAAAACTGTACAAGGCACTCGTCAAATTTTTAAGTATATAAATAAGCCCACAGAAGCATGCAGCCCGTATATAAATAAATTGTAGCAAACCGTCTCTATTTAGAAAGGCCCAGGATCTGCTTTCTGTTAATGTGTGACTTCTGAAACCTCCGTTTCCTCGTCTATAAAATGGTGTTGATGATACCACCCGCCCACTGAGATTGTTCTGGAGACAATGAGAGATGATGGATGTAAACTACTTAGCACAATGTGTGGCACAGCAAGCACTCAATAAACGGAGAGGTTCTATTATTACTATTATTGTTACTATTATCATTACTATTATTAAAGATTTATGTAGAAAAGTAATGGATAATAATATCAGACAGGTGGGTTGGGGCCCAATGGGGAAGACCTTGATTATTCCATTAAGAAATTTCATCTTTAGATTACGGGTTCTCAAGAAAGAGAGTGATATGATGAAAATGGTATTCGAGGATGATTTCCTGGGCAGTCATTAATCTGTGGATAAATTAGTGATGAAGAAGCTAGCAGCAAAAAGAGAGTAGGAGGCATATCAGTTAGAGGCTTCTTCTATAAAACAAAACTGATATTTGAAATATTTTTTTAAATGCCACAGCATTGGCACTGAATCATCAGAATGGATCCTGGCTGTAAACAACTCATACCACTATAACCACGCCTCAAACCTAGTATCGGCCCTGTTCCTAAGTGAGAGAGCACCTTGCAGAAAATGGCTTAAATAATTGTTTATAGCTCTCATAAAAAGAAATCTGGAGGAAGATGGTTCTGGAGTTGGTTAACGGTGCAACTTACCAGAAACTGGCATGGTCCACCCACATCCCTCAGAACTCATCTTTCCAATGCACCCTAACAAAGGCTTCCTTTGGCCAGTATCTGCAGCCCTCTGTCTGCAGGCTCTCCCTGGCCCCAAGAGTGTTCTCTTCCCCCCTGTAGGACAGGCTGGAAGAACTAGGGAGGCAACACCCTAAGACCAGTGCTCAGACAATGCCTCATGGGGGTAGACGGGTAAACACTCAGCTTTGCTGACCTACTGGGTGGGCAGCTCGGACACACTGGGCGGCACATTGTCGCAGAGGTCCCCAGCAGGACTGAGGCCCCGGAGCCCCCAGCAGTAACCTGCTCATTAGCACACACTCTGTTGACTGTCTTCCTTTCCCTATCACTTTCCCACTTTCCTAATGATGTCTCGTAAGATTGCTTCCCAAGGAAATGTCTTGAACTTAAATGTTTTTCTCAAGAATGGCTTCTTGAAGAGGCAAACTACATAGACTTTCACCATGGGGTGTGTCCCGTAAGATGGAGTCTCCAGATGTTTTCCTCACTTCATGAAAGGAAAAAACCATGTACTTTCAGAAAGCTCACATCTCCTTGCATTCCACTGGCCACAGTGGGGTCACATGTCCGCGCCTAGCCATACAGTAATCACAAAGGAGAATGAGACTAACACAGTGCATTCAGGCCAGACAAGACTCATACCCTGGGGCACTGTAACAGCAGACACACGACTAAAACTGGAGCTGCGTTACCAAGGAAGAACTAGGAATGACTCCTGAGTAAGCTAACAGTCTTTCCTGGAAAAGGCTTCTGTGACAACTTGGGCGTCAGACAATGAAACCGGCTACCATGGGGTTGGCAGTGAAAATCTTCCTCAAAATCCTGGACTGGATTCATCAAGGGAATTCTGAATCTCTCATCTTTTTTCAGAAAACATTAGGAGCTGTAATATTCAATTCTGTGATTAACCTGCCATGAATGTGATCTGCATATTTTGTACATGAAATGGTCTTACGACATCTTAATTGCCCACAACAGAAATAACATCTTTCATCATGATGGGGTATTCACATCGCTCTTTCCCTTCTTTTATCTGAGTGCGCACAGAGACATTAGAACCAGTTAGGAGTAGAATTGTCATGAACAGCCCCTGATTACACTGTGAAGTATGAAGTATCCCCGCAAACTTCCACACTGATACCTAATATAGACACAGAATGGCTGCCTAAAAGTCATCTATTAATATTCAGACAATCGGGCCGTGATAGGTAAGGACTGATGACTCAGGCCACAAAGGGGCCTGAGAACCTCTTCCTACTTCGTACAAATGTCTAACGAAAAGACCATAGTTTCCTCTCTTGACAGCCAGGAGCTGTCTCTGGGCAGGCCTTTGACTCAGTGTAGGACCTTAGCTGCCATTTTTCTTCCTTAACTTTTCCTAAATCCCAGCCAACTGCACACTTCGTTGAGATTATCTCCCACAGGTAAGACCCCTCTGAGGAGGTCACAAGGCAAGAATTCCCCCTGGGATGGGCCTGTCAAGTATTTCACAGCAGACAGGGGAAGGGAGAAAGTGAGGGAGTGGAGTGCGGAGCTGACCCCACACTGAGCGTGTCAGTATGTCCCGAGCTCAGCTGCTAATGCCGCCAGAGGTGTGAGAGGCACAAGGTGACAGAATTTGCCTTCAGCCTGTGCTCTTTTATATTTGTTGGCATGGAAATAAATTGGTTTCACTTTTTAGTTCCCCTTTAGAAGTCCTTAAATTCTAACAAGCTAATGGAGCCAATTCCTTTTGTCACCCCAATCCAAATCCATTAACACCCACCTGGTACTTCATCATAACCTCGGGCCCCTTTTCAAGCCACCCGATCATTCATGTTCAGTTTGTCCTGCAGGAGGAAAAACCCAAAGGTGTCCGATAATTCCTGGTTCGGGCAGAGATTCAGTGAGAGGGTGTCAGTCCGTTCAGAGCCCTTCAGAGATGGTCTGCTTGCCAATCTTGGCCTTGCTGCAGCCAGAAAGACAGGCCATTAGTAGGAATCCACCACCTTTTGGCCTTCATAATAGTGGGAGCTGCAGAAGGGGGAGGAGAACGAAAGGGGGCAGATGGAAGAGGGGGAGCTGAAGAGGGGGCTTATCTACCCGGTCATTAGAAATAAATGCCACAGGCATTCCACAGAGGGGGAAGAAACAACTGAAGCTTCCAGCTGCCACCTCCCAGAAGAGTCAGGTATTTGCACAGTGAAGGACTTGAAGGATTTTGAAGCTTTTTTTCCGAGTTCTGCTTTCCCTACATTTGTTATTTTTATCTCCTGTTTTTGTACGGTTTTACAGGAAAGCTCAATATAGAAGGCACCTGTGGCTCCAAACTGGCAAAATGGAAGAAAGCAGAGCAGAAGGACTGGGTCTCACCCACAGCTGGTTTCAGAAGGAACAGAAACCAGGGAATCAAGTGAGTGGTGGCAGCTATGAGGAGAGAAGTTGACAAACTGAGGCTCTAAGGTGCTTCTGGGAAAAAAATAGCAAGCGGAGGGAGACGTCCTTGACCTCAAAAAAGTCTATGGACATCATACCAAAGCCAGAACTCTTGGAAGCATTACATGAGTCTTTAAGTCTCAATCCACACCATTCAATATGTTACCCACTCACTACTGAGCACTTAAAATGTGGCTGGTTGAAATTTAGATACATAAATGATTTTGAAAACTTCACACTAAAGAAAGAATATTAGATATACATTAGTTACTTTTATATTGCATGTTGAAATAAAAATGACGTTGCATATATTGGGATAAGCAAAATACATTATTAAAATTAATTTCTCCTATGTCTTCTTATCAATTTTAATGAGGCTACTACAAACTTCCATATTACATGTGTGGCTCACATTACATACCTATAACACGTCACTTGTCTAGGCAAAGAGTTGCAGAATTTCAAGTCAATGAGCTCATCGTACTAAAACTTTGCCCCCTTCCTCCGGGCCCCTGAGCTTCACGCTTTCCTGAGAAACACTGAAACCAGCCTCAGCAGAGCGGTGAGGCAGGCCAGTCAGGGCCCCAACACTGCCAACTGGCCGAGAGAACAAGCGGGGCTTTCGTTTAATGCGGTGACATTTCCTCTTGCCTCTAAAAGGAAGCAACTTTGGGGGAAGGTGAAGTCATAGGAAGTAGGAAGCTGGGAAAAGGTGTCAATTCCCTTCTCTGCCCCAATTATTTTTACTTTTGTGTTAGCTCTGCTTTGTCATGAAAATCTGCGTCTTCTTGCTGACCTGACACCAACCAGGCAGACTATTTCACTCAGCGTGCCACCGGATGTGCCTGGTGCTCTCCCTTTTGCATCAAGAGACAAAGCTCAAAATCATTTCATTACTCACTGTCAGGAGGCAATTTGAATAATCTGGAAACAAACTTTGTTCTATTTGCTCAAGTACTGAGGCTTTTCTTTAACCTACGGACTTCTTACTGGAATTTGCAGAACATTTTGTGAATTCAGGCTGATTGGTAGGTTTTGAGTTCAAAAAATCTTTTCTTCCAGTTTTTTAAGGCAAGTCATTCACTTGATTAACAAAAATGAATGACTCATGCAAAGGTATTTATGAGACACCTTGCCCTCAGTGAACTCCCAGATAATTGAGGGAGACAGGTTTGTTTTAAAAAATGCAGATACCAAGGCAGAACTCATGACAGAATACAGAGGCATGCAAAGGAGGGAGTCATCAGTTTTTCCTCTGGAGACTTCAGGAAAGGCTCTAAGGGCCTCTGAGTTCAGACCACCCCATCAGCTCCCCCACCACACAGTGTCCCCAAGCCTGAAGTCTAAACCAACATATGTAGATGCCTCCAGACATTTCCACTTGCATGCCTCAGGCACTAATTAAAGCCACACTGCAAGGCCACTGCACCCGTCAGGAAAGCTAAGACAACAAGGCAAATGGAATAACAGCAAGTGTTGGAGGGGCTGTGAAGCAACTGGAATGCTCACACACTGCTGCTGAGAGTGAAAACTGGGACAAAGTGGCTGAAAACTGCCTGGCAGTATCTGTTAAAGCTGAATATATTCATACCCTATGCCCCAGAAATCCTAACCCTTAGGTAGACACATGCGCGCGCGCACACACACACACCAGAAATCTATACCTACATACATAAACCTAAAGACACATACAAGACTGTTGTTAGCAGCACTATTCATAAGTAGGCCCAACCTGGAAATTAACCAAATGCCCATTAATGGTTGATAAATAAATTTTGGTATAGTCACGTAATATTATTCAACAGCTATGAAAACTATTTCAATCACTGAAAAACATATGGCTGAATCTCAAGATCATACTGTTGAGCAAAAGACAGCAAAGGAGAGCTCACTGTATGATTTGTTTACACTGTGTTCAAAGGCAGGAAATCCTATGGAGTGCTGTTAGATGTCAGCTTGGAGAGACCCTGGGCAGGAGGGGGCCGTTACGACTGGAAGAAGGATAACGGGCTGCTTCTGGGCTGCTGGCTATGTTCTGTTTTCTGACCTGAGTGTTGGTTACACAGTTAGATTGTGAGAAAATTCATAAAAATTATATTCTGGTTTGCATACCTCTCTGTACATATCTTAAACTTCAATAAATTTTTAAAAATAAGTCAAGCTTCCATCTACACCCTACAAGGCCCTACCCTCTCCCCAATCTCAGCCTGAGCTCCTTTCCCCTGGTTTTGCTGCTCCAGCCCAGTGCCTTTTTTTAGCTTCTCAAATGCACCAAGTTCATGGCCGCCCCATGAGGCTAGCTTATTTTGTTCCCTCATTCTGAATGCTCTCCCGCACCCGTCACCTAGCTAGCTCCAGTTCTCCCTGACACCTAAACTAAGATGCCTCCTCTTCTTGGGCACCACACACAAGGTAGGTTTCCATCCAGTATTTTCTAGCTCAAGCCCCTGTTTTCTCCCTTCACAGCACCTATCACAACATCCATTATTTTATGTGTGCACTTTTGGCAGGTGTTCTTTCTGGTTAGAATGTCAGCTTCACGGGGGTGTAGGATGTCTGCTCTGTACACCATAGTACCTCAGAACCAGGTGACCATTCCTTCTGGGTTCCCCAGGACTACCCTGGTTTCAAAGCCATGCATCCTGGGACACCCCTCAGTCCTGGGAAAAATGACACGGTCGCTCACCTTAGTCAGAATGCATCCTGCTGCCAATAAACAGCCCACGATTAATTTAGAACAAGCAAACAAATTTAATGAAGAGTGTTGTTCAGGGGAACAACAACAACAAAAAGTAGCTATACAACACTGACTTTCCAACACCGACACAGAAAGGCACAGAGGTCAGGAGGGAGGGCCCCTGCACCCAGCAGGGCCGTTGTAATGTGTTTACTGTATTTGATCCTATACTGGTGCAGTTTGATAACGGGTCGTGCTTTCGAAGTTGCTTCTGTGGCTGGTGGATTGGTAACTCTCCCCAAGGCGGTTTTTACTTCATGGGAAACACCTGCTGAAAGACAAAGTAACAGGCACTGCAAGCAAACACACTGGTCAAAACACTGCGTTTAAACGGTCACGCTATGCCAGCATCCTCAGGAAATGGAAGCCCTTTGGAAAACTCACCATTATTCTGTCAGGTAGAGCGACTTTGCGGCCTCCCCAAGCACCGGGGATAATATCCATCTCCCTCTCTTGTGTCCCTTTTGGATTCTCGTTTCCTCAGCAGGCGAGAGCGAGTTTCTGAAATTGAAATGATGATCTAAGTGTGTGGTTCTTCAGCTTTCACTCAGCCCCTCCTTTTTAAGCCACCGAAAGCTCTGTTATGGCTTTCCGTTAGCAGAACTGCTTCTCAACCTGGCATTCTGTACTACCTGTGACTGCAGAGGGGATTAGCAAGCCGAAATCAGCTGAAATGGAAGAGCAGCAATTTTCGTGGCTGGGAGTTATAAGTCAATCCAATAGGAAATCACAGGGTACCAATTAAAGGTGCAGTCCAGCCCCATACATCTAATTTGGACTTAGCCACATGACTTACTTTAGTTAGGGGAATGTGAGAGGTTTGGTAATAGTTCCAAGCACAGATCTTAGGAGGTATCACATTATTTCTCCTCATGCTGTTGCTAACAAGCAATCACACTGAGAAAAACATGTACCAGGTAGTTCACTGACCCCAAAAGAATGAAATATGGAGAATACCTGGACCCAACCCATCACTTCATGCCAAGCTCACATGAGCAAAGCCTAGACCAGCCAACCCTCAACCAATGCACAGATTCATGAGCAAGAATACAGGACTGCTGTTTTCAGCCGCTGAGTTGGGCTGGGTATTTAGGCAACACTGGTGTGGTCAAAGAAAATTAACACAACGAAAATGAGTCTACCTGTAAGTTGGTGCTGTCCTAAACCTCGTAATGAAAATCAATTTTACCATCCCCTTCCACAAGGTCAGTAGTTGCTTTTGGCAAAGTCATCTAGGACCAGTAAAATTTTATTGAGCATCCAATATACATCAAGGTCTGAAAGCACAGAGGCGAATACAACAGTCTCTCATCCTGAAACAGCTTATGTTCTGAATGGGATACAGACACCTAAAAATCACTTTACCATAACTTGGTAAGTGATAAGATTATAACATGTACACTGTTCAGAAATATATCAAAACCTAAAACTCAGGTATTGTCAACAAAAAGTTGAAATTTCTAATATAGGTTGCCCCTGGGTGAGTCTGACTGACCCAAGACTTTTGCTCACAAGATCAGAGTCTCTACTACCGTATCGGCTCACCAGTCGGGATGCTGAGTCTCTCATAACAAGGGCGAGAGGGGAGGAAGAAGGGAAGAAGAAACTACATATTCAGACATCGCAGTACATCACCTCCAAATTCCCAGACTTATTGCAACATACAAGCCCATCAGTTATATAAACTCCCTGCAAGTTCAAATAAAACAATGAACAAACAAAAGGTCATCATATAAAAGCAAAGCAAGTCAGGGGAAAGAGCTGCCAGTGTCAGGCAATGCTGACCCAATCTGAGGCAGAAAGTACCAAGAGAGATTAAGACTGCTATTGGTGTTCAATCTTCAGGCGGTGCACTCCCTCTGATAGCTACAGTGCTGAGAAAGGCAGCAATCGAAACCAGCAACCCCACAGCCCTTTCAACCATGGCTCTCTCTCCCCAAAATGTATTGTCAACAGCTTTTTATGGGCTCAAAAGTCTGGAGTTTGGGTTACAGCTTGTGAAACATTAGAATGAGCTCTTGGGAAAAAAAACACAAAAGCTAAGTCTGAGTGATTGACAAACTCTCCATGAGACCTTCCTTCGGGAGACAGCAATTTGATCAGATCCACATGAGTCTCTATCTCAGGGAACAGAGAGAATGATTAAGGTTATGCTAGTCTGTCCGAAATCCAGATAAATGATCATATTTGCAGATTTCAGTTTTAGGAACTAAAAAAAAGATAAAATGTATACTGTAATACATTCCCACTGTGGTGGTAAGTGATATCCCCATTGTCCAAGACAGACCATTTTCCGTGGATAGAAGACCACGCATCAAGCAGATGGAGAGACCAGGGATGAAGCAGTGAGGCAGGCATAGGGCCATTACCTACCACTGAAAGGGTGCATCTCCGACCAGCCTAGGCAAGAGACATGGACACCCAGTCCCTTCAGTCTTAAAACAATTGGGGAGTGATATTTTGGGTAGTGTCTACATAGAGCAAGAGAAAGTGATTATCTCCTGACAATGGAGATCCATTTCCCCTCAGATCAGAAAGAAAAGGAGAAGAGCTGGTCTACAGCCAACTTGTATGGCTCCAAAAAGCAATGACCTGTGCTTTTGTTTAATACACTCCCTTCTTTTTTTAACAGATATAGACTGAGGTATTCTTTACCTACATAAACTTCACCTGTTTTAAGTATACAATCAGTGATACATTAGTAAACTCACAGAGTGGTGCAACCATCACCAGAATGCAGTATCAGAACATTTCCAGCCTCCCAGGAAAGAGCTCTCCTGCCCACAGCAGGCACTCCTTGTTTCCCCAGCCCTAGGCAACCACTATTCAACTTTCCGTCTCTATAGATTGACTTTTTTGGACAGTTCATGTATATAATCATATAATATGTGGCCATTTGCATCTGACTCACATAGCATGTTTTTGAGGTTCATACATGTTTTAGCATGTATTGATTCATTTTGTTTTTAAGAAAATTATTTTCCCTTACCAACTTCACTCCTGTCTAACAAAAATAGAATTAACATCAGAACATTACACATAATATATAGCGTTAGTTCCTTCAGCCATCAGGCCCAAGGAGGCTGGTGTCTGCAAGAAATGAAAATAAATACTGACTGAAGCAAGAAGAAGGTTTATTCTCCATCTCCTGTATCCCTTAGCACAGTGTCCAAGAAAGAACCCAAATCTTTAGTTTCAACAGAGAATATCATCAGTTTTCATTATTCCTTAGGAAAATGGTGACCTTACAAATTTCCTGACCATAGATGAAGTGTTTTTCAGGCTACTTTGACCTTAATATTCTCTCTTTCTGTTTCTATCTCTCTGTATGTCTCTCTGTGTATCTCTATTTCCTCTCTATCTCTCTCCGTCTTTTTCTGTTACTTCCTCTGTGTGTGTGTGTGTGTGTGTGTGTGTGTCTGTCTGTCTGTCTCCTCCTCCCTCTCTCCCTCTGTGTGTGTGTGCATGCATCCCGCCTCTTTTGGGTGGTCTGCAACTTGATCATTGAGGCCTCTGGAACTTTTTCAATGGAATAGGATCTTATTTAATAGGACTTGATTGGCCAACACCAGAAAAACTATTTACCTACGTAAAAGACCGTAAAATTCAACCATTAAAGTCACAATTTGTAAATAGATACCAATAGATAAGGAACGACTGATACCAACATGTGTGTTTGGCAAATATTTAAGTATTTCCATTGTGCAGTTCAGGAAGGAAAGCATGTTTTTTATATAGTTGCTGTATTATTTCCATCAGTGAGACTAGATCATCAAATGAACTCATAATTTAAGGCGGGGGGAGGGGAGAGGTGTTCAGGGAATTCATTTATAAAATCAAAGAAAAAACAACTTTAAGCCCTGGTAGACAGAATAGAACTTTTAGTGTATAATCAGCCAAAAGAATTGTCCAACCTACTTGGGAACTGTGAACAATCTTAGGGCTCAGCTGCGCCCTCCCCAACCTAGGAACCTCAGTCCACATCGCTGCTGCTATCCATGCCCAACGGACGCATTTAGATTTGCATGGCTATTTCAGACTCCATGCTCAATGGCCCACCCGCCTTGCAGTAGGACACTGAGGCCACCTATAACATCAGTATGGCCAGCTGAGAGACGCTGCCAAGCTAACACCTCCACACAAGGGCAATGACGTGTACTAGGCCTCATTTTGTAAGCCACACCGACGGGAAGTGACCTGGTTGTGCTTGGGCAGCATGTCTGAGTCTAAAACACTGCGGAGAAAGAGGAAGCAAGGTTTAAATTAAACAGAATTGAGTTGAACCAAGGAAAAGAGAAGACAGAACCTTGTAACTGTAATAAATCCTGCCGATTCAAAGCCAGGAAATAGTGGATGGGAGAAGATGGGAACATAACAAAGCATCCAAATCCACCTGAATTACCCAGGCTCATGTGGTAGAAACCAGGGCTGCAGACCACAAGGGGATGCTTTTTAAGGATCCCTAAGTCACTTATCTCTCCATTCCTACACCCAACGCTTTTAGGTAAAGCAAGGGCCACTGGAACCATCCCACATGTTTACAGTGTGGGTCTCTGTGGGAAGGGCAGAGTCAACCAGACCCCTTGGTCCATGGAACATGAACATGGTCAGTGTGTACACAGCCCTTCTGCTATTTCATTTGTTTATTTATTCTCTTTTTTACTGCCTTTCTTTCTCCCGGATTGGCTCTCATCCAGAGACCACACACTAAAACCTGTGACTCCTGGTCCGTCACTAAGGTCTTAATGGATAAAAGATTCAGTTTTTC
This sequence comes from Desmodus rotundus, assembly GCF_022682495.2. Taxonomy (NCBI): domain Eukaryota; kingdom Metazoa; phylum Chordata; class Mammalia; order Chiroptera; family Phyllostomidae; genus Desmodus; species Desmodus rotundus. The sequence goes on from NC_071394.1 coordinate 119,839,558, forward strand.
CCCTGAAAGGCATCCTCTCTAAAAAGCTGTATGGTCTCTACAGTCAAACTGTAATAGCCAAATATGTATATTTCAGTCCCTGTTATTCTTTCACAAATCTGATTCCACACCTATGTATATTAAACACCATGTGTATATATTGTGAATATTTCACTTTCTTTTATATATACATATATTAATAAAATTGGTCAATATTGTTGAGTTCTCACTATGAGTCAGGCACTAGGCTAAGTGCTTAACATTTATAATTGCCACTCAACACTTAAAATCCACCCATATAATAATTATAATCCCCGCAGCAACTCTATGTGGAATTATTATTATTACTAACTTTTAGCTGAGAGACCTGAGTGGCAGAAGATTAAATAACCTGCCCAGAGTTGCAAACGAGTGGGTGTGAAGCTCAGATCCAGATATATCTGGTGACCAACATTTATTCCTCATCACAATACAGCCCTCCGGCCTTACATATGTGTAGCTGTGGTTTTTTGCTTGTTTTTCACCGTTGCGTTGCTCTTATTATCTACCTTAGAATACAAAAGTTCAAACGTCAGTAACTACTTTCTATTTGCTTTTTTGTACCTCATGTCTCCGTTTAAATGCATATGGAATTATAAATCCAGGGGACAAAAGCATGCCAACAAAATAAAGTGCTCAGTTTGAACACTGAAGGAAATCCTCTGTATACAAACATAATGCCTAAAAAGTTAAGTGAAACCGGGAGAATGTGGAAGGATAAAGGTGAATGGAGGTTTTGGAGTCCAGGTGTCACAGCATCTTCTGAAGAGCAAACACAATGCAGAGGAGAACTCTAATCTCCAGGAAGGCCAAGAGGTCATGGTGCTACCTCCTGTGGTTTCTTCATACACTATTCACATCTTTGTAAATTCTTCTCAAAATACTAGGGTGAGAGTGTCATCTGTTTCCTGCCAGGGCTCCCACTGATCCAGTTGTGTGACAGATGTCGACAAGAAGATAGAGACTTGGGCATCCAGAAGCAGCAAAGAGGAGGTAAGGATGGAAGCAAGAGAATCTCTGGGATAATCTGCTGATTAAGGTAATGACAGGAGATGAACATCTCAGTAGTACTTCTGTGGACAGATGATATCAAGCACTACTCCCCGCCCCCACAGATTTGCTGACATGTGTCTTAGGGTGCGTTCCCTCAGAAGTAGGTCCTGTGGGTGCAAGCATTCAACTTGAGAGCTAATCCTTGAAAATACCAGCAAAGGGGAAAGGAGCCAGGGGAGGGAAGGCAGGCAATAGAGGGCTACCACCTTCTGTATTTGTATCTGACTCTGTTGAAGGATGCTCCCAGGGTATGGTGAATGCCTCGGTCCAGGATGGAGCGTGTTGTGCAGACAGAAGTCCCAGCCATCAGAGCAAGTGCCCAGGCAGAGAGATGGAGGGGCTAGCCATGGAAGTCTGTGGGCGTGTACTGTTATGCTAAAGCCCAACACAGTGTGGTTAGGAAATAAACAGCATACTTCCACACCAAAGAAAGCTGAATGTCTCGAATTGACTGAGATTGATTTTAAGTGGAAAGTGGCTCAAACGAGGAATTAATTTGATTTATAGACAAAGAAAAATGAATTTCTTTTGCATCTGAGTTTACAGATGGAGATCCATATTCACTCAGCTGCAGAAAACAGAAACTTACTGAGGCTAGCACAGGCATAAAGGAGACTTGATTACAGGTGCATCAGGATCATTCATAAAGCCCAAAGGCTAGAGTCCGAACTGCATCAGAGGCTGACTGGAAACCAGAATTGCATCAGGGCAAAAAAAAAAAAAAAGGCAGCCAATGTCTCTCCACACACGCACATGGGACCCAGCTTTGGCCATGCTTTCGCTCACTGCCTCTGCTGCTTCATACCTCCTCTCTCCTTCTCCCCTCCTCCGCTCCAGCTTTCTTTCCTGTTTGCATTTGACCTCTCCACTCCCTTGTGTGCTTCACGTAAAGATTAACAAAGACCTCTTATAAGTGCAACTGATACCCTATTTTACACATGAGGGATAGAGGTTCAAAGAGATGAAATGACTTAGGCCAACTAGGAAGTGGCGGGATCAAAATTCAGCCTGGGTCTCTGTGACTCTGAAGCCCAAAGCTTTAAGCCACCCTGCTGACGGCCTTGAAGGGACGACCCTCCGTCAGAAACAGCATTCCAGGCGGTGGAAACACTTGCGGTACCCAAGGAGCCTGAAATGGAGTGATAAGATATAATCCCTTTCACTGACTGCTAAGCTCTTTTCAAGTCTTTAAATTTCCAAGAATTTTTTTTTCATCAAAGGGCAACAAAAGAATAATGAGTTTATGTCTGCCAAACTGAAAGTTGCTGTTCAGAAGGGAGCGCAGAGCAGCTCCATTGGTTAAGTTTTCCAAACAACTTCTGCTTGATTTTTAGTTGTTTAGAAAATGAAGACAAAATGAGAAGACTATTGTTTCCTGTCATTAGATGCCAAGAGCCTCTTTATTTTTGTGTTTCAGCAGGACAGAGACCTCCCAAGCGGCTAAAAATTCTCTGCACTGCTTGGGGTATCAGAAGAATACCGGGGTCACTCTTGACAAACATTTATTGCTCCTGGGAACGTGACATTCATATTTATTTATTTATTCCACATCCAGACAGGGTGTGGGTTCCTTTCCCATCTACCATTTAAGTTCAAAGCACAAGAGAGCTAGCCCAGGCAGTTACAAAAAAACCAAGGGTCGCTTTGATAGTTTTAATAACCTTGTCAGTTCCCCATTTAAGAATCAAGCCTTTTTTGAGTCAACTTGAAATTCACCTTGGCAAGGATTCTATCCTTGTTGGACACTTCCCCTGGCTTTTCAAACTCAGTGAAAGGAATTGAGACCTAGTGGGAAATGCCTGCCTGTTGCTGCTCTCTTTCTAGAGTCTGTATGAAATCTCCCACAGGGCTGTCCTGCCTCTGGGCTAATTGGGCTGTTTTATTATACAACACCATCAGGAAAAACTAAGGGTGATTCTTTATACCAGCCACAAAGCCCCTGTCTCTGAGAGGTTGGAGGACCTGTGAAATCACACAATACATGGAGACCCAGAATATTATTTGCTTGCATATGCCCGGGGTGTGCTTTCAAACTCTATTCCTCATTGAATAACATGCTCCTTATTCATGATACATTGACAAACAGCAAAATAAACAGATAGAGGAAGTAGCATATCCCCTTCCTCTACTCTCTTCCTGTCCACATGGCAAACTTCTACTCCAATCCTTAAACTAGTCCATTCTAAATGTCACCCTTTCCTTCAGGAGGTCTTCACTGAGCTCAGCTTAGCAGGGTAGAATACCCTCTCCTCTGTGCTCCTTGGCACCAAGACCAGTCATCACAGTGGGTCACTGGAGTTTGTTAAGTGGCCGGCAACCCCCAATAACCATGCCTGTGAGTGCAGGATTAGGCCACAAAAAAGCTCTGTCACATAGGAAAGTGCTATTCAAGGTGTGGTACACAAACTAGGCACTGCCAGCCCACCTACGGAAGTCAAGATTGATGTTTATAAAGCTCTGCAGTGATTTGACCATGCTGGAATATTTTACAAAACTATCAGTGCACAGCAGACTGGAAAACAATAAGCAAAACTATTGCTTTAAAAAAAATCAGAGTTTGGATAGCACTGGTATAGGAGACACACCAGAAGAAAGGAAAAGAAGAACAGAAGAAAGAAGAAAGGGAAGAAGAAAGGGTGGGGGTAAACAAGAAAGATGAGTGGAAGGAAAGGAAATAAAAACTATGGACAGACTTTGTGTAATGATTTAAAATATGCAAAGTATTTTTTACACAAACTATGTCACTGGGCCCTGACCTCAGTCTTCCAAGGTATTCCTTCTGTTCCTGAAACACTCTAAGTATGTGTTCATTTCTCTTTTTTCCCTGGGCTCCCTCCCCTCCACTGGTTTGTTCTTTTTTTTTTTTTTTAAGATTTGTATTTATTTATTTTTAGAGAGAGGGGAAGGGAAGGAGGAAGAGAGGGAGAGAAACATCTACGCAACATCAATCAGCTGCCTCTCCCATGCCCCCAACTGGGGTCCTGGCCTGCAGTCCAGGCATGTGGCCCTGACATGGGATAGAACCAGTGACCTTTCGGTTTGCGGGATGATGCCCAACCCACTGAGCCACACCAGTCAGGGCAGTTTCTTGTTTTATTATGATCACAGTTCATATGTAATCTTCTCAGGGAGCCTTCTCTGGCCACCCCATTAAGAATGTTCTCCTCCCCTCCCCATGCCATCCCTCTCTATCTACGACCCTGTTTATTTTTCTTCCCTCCATGATACTTAAAAGAATACAGATCTATCTTATTCATGTATTGACATATTGTTTATGGTCAGTCTCCTCACTACAACGTAAGCTTCTTAAGAAGAGGCATGCTGTCCGTCATTGCTCACCCCACAACTCCCACAGCTGGAAGGGTGCCCAGCACAGGGACAAGTAAGTGAATGGATGACTGAACAAGTGATTGAATGAATGGTTAAACGAGTGAATGAATACAGTAAGTATTCGTGTTTCCACTTAAAATGCAAAGAAATGAAGGGTTTGAGGACTTTGCCCAAAAGAATTTGAGGGTGTTTCACAAGGATGCACAGCAGTTCAGCAGACCCGGGGCTCCAGGTGAGCCTCGTGACTCGGAGAGCAGTGCTTCTCCCACCACAGAACACTGCCAGATGTCAAAGTTTCTGGGGAAAGATTCCAGAGCCTGCAACATCCAATAAGAAAATTCCCATAAACTTGCACATAGCTATAGTCGGCTTTCGCAGTTCTGAATAAGCACCTCTTTGAAATTAAAGAGAAAACAGAAAAACCCAGGAGACCAAGTAAAAAGTCTGCCTCCCTCTGAGGCAGCGTCTAACCCCTCATTTACTCCCTTCTCCATCTGCCCCAAACAATTAATATCTTCAACCCCCTCTTTATTACTATAAAAGAGTGGTACAAGCCAAGACTTTGAAACCAGGCACGCATGAGTTCAAATCTTGAATTTTCTCTCGCTTAGGCAAATTCCTACCTGTCCCTCGGGTTCTTTATCCACTTTTCAGAATATGCATGAGGATTAAAGGGATGACGTAAGCAAAGTAACCCCAGGAGCATTCAACCAAGATGATCCTCGCTCTTCTTCCTGTAGACATCTTGTTTAATATCAACTGCTTATTACTGGTGTCGAGTGGGAGGGAGAGTGAGCACAGAAACAATGAAGATGTGTAACCCACATAACTTTTCAAAGTAGATTAAGGCTCCTGACCAGTTAAGACCTGCCATGTGAGTGATGTCTTCACATTTACCTTCCCAACTAAATAATGTGTTAGACGGTCTATGGGTTCACGTGCAGTCTCACTACTAAGAAAATAAGCCTTAAAACGAGGGTTACATAGGATAAAGAAGTAAATGGCTGTTTCCAATGCCAAAACACAGTGACACAAGGTAATCATCTTAGTTCTTGAAAACTAAAGTCTTCACTTTATTTTGGCTTTTCTCCTCTGAAGCTCAACTAGTGGAAAGAATACAAACCTTGCAGACAGAGAGACAAAAGTTCAAATCCAGCCCTGCCATTTACTGGTGAATTACTACACCCCTATAAGCCTCAGATTTCAGAGCTGTAAAATGGGCATTATACTTCTTACCTCAATGTGTTCTTGGCGAGCCTAGAAATGATGTAGTGGTGACTATGGAAGATGCACAATAAACAGAAGCGTTCATTTTTCTCCTCAAATATTGGTCTAAGTAACAAGTAGAAAGGTTTGCCCACCAAGGCATGAAGGAGGAGAGCCCCTGTACCACAGTGCCTGTAACACAGCATAGGAGGCACTCAATAACTATTTGATGAATGAATAAAATGGAAGGGTAGTTTGTTTCCCATTGTCAATGAGCGAAAAGGTTCATATCCAGAAATCTATCTTAGTGTCTCAGAATTTCAATCCACGTCATTAGCCCTAAGTCACAACAATTCACCAAGAATGAGGGCAGTTCAGTCTAAAAGTCTTGCCCATTGTTCAGCTCCTGTCTGGATTAAAGAGCATGATTTAAGGCCAACTGTAAATGGTGACATGGCCCATGAGGTGTTAGACTGAAAGCACCAAAAGCGATGTCTCTGTGGCCACCAAAGTGACTCTGTTCTCTCTGGGAGAGGAACAGATCTCCATGAAGGAAGATTCGAGGTGGCTACTCTCATTGCCCTGATTTTAAAACATAGTTAGACTCCAATCAAAGCCATTCACTGAACCTGGATGTTCAGCTGGGCTCCAACTCTTCCCATCAAGAAAATGATGCATGAAATGCCATGAAGGAATTAGATAAGAGCGGGAAGAAAGAGGGTCACGCAAAGACTGAGAAGCCTGAGAGAAATCCCTACGCGGGGGCTAGCAAAGCTAAGCAGAAGTTCTCATCAGGCACTTGGGGGGAAAAGATGTAGTTTTCTGTCAGACATCAAGTTTGGTTTGCAAAGCTATCACTCACTGTGTGAACTACAAAGTCACCATGTGAACTGGCCAGGTCCTAGGAGGATTTTTACAAAATGAAAATCCAGATGAAGAAATGCCAGCAAGCCCAAGGAACGTTGCATTCTTAACAATACTAGTACACCAGCACTCCAAAGCCACATGAGGATCCCTTCTCTCCTTGTCTCTCCCCCATCTCCAACTCCTCCTCCTTCTTGTTCTCCCTTCTCTGCCTCTCCTTTTCTCCTTCCCCTAGACCTGAGAGACTTACAGAATTGAAGGAACAGAGGAAAGTAATAAAGAACATAAGCTTGTTAGCTTCTATTTATCTGACATCCAAACTTCCATACAACTCACATACATGAACTGGTTTTTCTTTCCTTTGATGAGAAAAGGACTAACAGCTAGTTAATGTGGTAGATTAATTTTTTAAAAGATTAATTTCAGAAAAAGACACAAGGTCAATGTAGATTCGACACCAATTTGTCCATCTATATCTAGTTATCTATCTATCCAGCTATCTAGTTTTCAACAAAAACTTCCGAAGCACTAGTATAGACTAGGCACCTCTCTCCTCTCTGCCCCAGAGCAGTTTCACTACAAATTCACGGTCCGCAGCCTCCACTGGGTCATCGCTGCCACTTGCAGCCTTTCTACATTTCTGTGGTCAGCACCCTCTCTTACCACACCAGCAAATGTCAGTCTTCATACTCATCGAAGCTTCTACCTTATCACTACTCTCTTTACTCAGAAAATCCCCTCACTTCCTCTTTATCAGAAAAAACAGAAGCCATCAGGCATGGACTTCCTCAACCATCTACTTCCAAGCTCACCTGCCTGGGTCCCATGCCACGTATGCCACCTTTTCAGGACACCTACCCTGTAGGTCAACCTTTCTCTCTCCAGAGCTTCACCTTCTCCCTTTCTACCACTCCTTCTCCATCAGCATTTAACTATACTTGAGGTTATTCCACCCTGAAAGCAGACAAGGAGAGAAACCAAACTCCTCTCAATGGACAGGCCCTTCCAGATCTGTCTTCCTCTCTTTTCCACATCATAGCCCAGCTCGTGGAAAGCAGAGCCCACACTCATTGCCCCACTCTCTTTTCTCCAATTAGTTAGGAATTTGGATTAAAGCAGATTGGGTCAGAGCCATTCTTCGCCCAGCTGACTTCTATGGCCATGGGCATAGTATTTAACTTCTCTCTGTCTCAGTTTTCTCATGCAAAAGGAAGTTAATATTAATTCTAAGTATTTGGTTGTTTTAAATATAAAAGTTGGCAATACGGGTAAATAGCTTAGCATAGTGTCTGGCACATAGTAAACTCTCAAAATGTAGCTATTAGTAGTATATAATCCTTAATACTTGGTAATCTGTCTTCTTCCTCTGCCATTTAACCCACCATTCCTGTTTCTAAAAAACTTCTTATTGCTAAATTCAAAGATGATTTTTCAGAATTATCTCAATTGATCTCTGTGGCACAATTGATAATTTGCTTGTTTATCAAACACACTGTCTACTTCTTCTTAATGTCCTTCCTCTAACATTGTAATATTTGTAAATGTTCCTCAGACTTTCATCCTCCACCCTGCCTGCTTTTCGCTCTCCTCACACCCCCTTAGTGATTTCACATACTCTATGTCCTCTACAGACTGACAACCTCCAAATCCATATCTGCAGTCCAGAACTTTCTTCCAAGCTACAGACTCCACAATCCAACTGCCTTTAAGGCATCTTTAGTAAGATGACTCACAGACATATCAAAACTGTCCCAAGTGGGACCTAATTATCTTCCACCTGTCTTCCTGTGTGAACCGTCACTCATCCAGCTGACACTTCCAGAAACTTTAACAACACCTGTTCCTTCCCTCTCATCCACATCCAATCCCAATCTACTTCCAGTACACCTCCGTGCATCTGTGTGTCTCCATCCCTACAGGGGCACTGCCACAGCTAGCACGTTAGTCTCCCGTCGGTGTCATGGTCACAGATTTCCAGCCCATGTAGGTGTAGGGGTTCAGAATGAGCCACCTCAACATGTGCTTCACTGGTATGTGGATTATTTTGAACTAAACGCAACCAAGACCTGCAGGTTCAAGAGAAACTTCTGCTCCCTCCTTAACTACCTAGACAATTTTTAATTAGGAGCCTGGCCCACGACAGGAGTTATCACCAGAAATGACTTACCTATCTCTATGGCAGAGCAAACGAATTACTACTGAGCATGTGCTCTCTCTGCAGTTACCTTCAGAAGCCCTGAGGTGCATTACCTCATCACTAGCTCAGAATGTATTATGTACCTCAATTTCCCTTCGTGCCTCTGAACCTCTCATGTGTGTGAGGTCTCTACGCTCTCATGTATGTGGAGTTCCCATACATTTATATGTAATTAAATTCAATCATTTTCTCTGGTTAATCTGTCCTCTAATTATCAACCAAAAGAACCTCAAGAGTAGAGGAAAGTTTCTCCCCACCCCCTCAGATGCATTGCATCTCTCCTAACCCTTCTCTACTCGAAAGCCAGAGTGAGCTTTGCTTATCTATTTTGTTTGAGGGGGATTTTTTTTAATATAGAAAAGTACAAAGAATGATAAAAGAAATACCCAAATTCCCACTACCCATAAACACTGATGTTTCTAAAATTAAAATCATTTAGAAAATCATAATGTTCCTAAAATTAAATCAATTTTAACTTTAAAATTAAAATCGTAACTAGTCTGCAAACTGCCCAAAGGCTCCTACTTGTCCTCCTTAGCATCAAATTCAAACTCAGTCACAAGGCTGACATGACTCTACAGTTTCCAGCCTCTTCTCACCCACACTTCCCCACTCAGCAATCTGAAGTGCAGGTCACAGCAAACTATTTGTGTTTCCCCCAAAATACCAAGCCCCCTCTCCCATCCAGCCCTTTCCACCTGGGTTAAATACCTTTGAGGAGGAAAGGCAGGAGAGGGACGAGAAACTGCCTGCAAAAGGGAAAGAAGCAGAAACAAATGCTGGATGGTATTTGGCAGGAAGCCCATAGAACTGACGTTCAGAGCAATACCTTACATCGTGCAAGTGACAGCATCACAGAGTCTTAGAATTCCTCAGGAATTTATTTAAATCCCGCCTCCCCTGCCTCTCACTCCTGCACTTAACCAGCAGGCCTTCCAAAAACCTGTATTTGAAGTGTAGTAAAGTATATAGATTATATGTTTTGAATCTTCTGGATGTTTTACATACTCAAAGGAGAGTATATAATACAAGAAGACAAATGATTACAATTCTCTAAGGCTCTGGAAGGCAGAAATCTTTCCCCTGACATCCCTCCTAGGGGGCAGAGGTGATCTTTGAATGGCAAAGGAGAGAAGATGAGTCACTAAATTAAGCAGTCCTTTCCCCAGACAGAGAGGAAGCATCCAAAGGTTCCTGGCAACCCCTTTGTTTTATGGAGACAGTTAAAAGGAAACCAGGAAGGAAGAGAAATCTTTCCACTTCTTGTGACATGCCTTGCAAATTGTCTTATTTTAAGAAAACACTGGTATTTTAGTTACAGTAAATGATGCCTAGAAAATGGCACAGCCATTGTATACCAGAATTCTCTTGGTTTACTCTGTACTGAAGTCCATCAAAGACACGCACACCGTTAAATGCCTGATGACATTTGGTTTGGTAGCAAAATTAGTGGAAAAGTAGCACGTGATACAACTGCACTACCAGAATTATTTAAGAAGTGCTGGCTAGAAGAAAATGCATCGTACAAATGAGCTGCCTAGTACTCAAGGTTTTGATGGAAATTGCTCCCGATTTCTGTGGATAACTTCGTTATTTTTTCAAAATTCAATAGCTGTTAACTGATTACACCTCTGCTTTTACAATGACTGTTGTAAAATGTGAGAAGAAAACAGAAGGAACTCATTGCTGATTTTTTTTTGAAGTTATAATGAAAGGGAAAGGGAAGACAATCTGTGAATGATCTCTGAGCATGTTATCTGGTGTTTTGTTTGGGGCCTTATTTTCTCCATTAGATACGAGAGCATACTCCCACTCCTCCACTCCCCACCCCCTACTCACACAACCCCCTTGGAGAAAATTTATTCTGGACTATAACTGATTTTCCAGTAGAGTGAAATATTTTTTAAAGTGCTGCCATTCCGATTATGTAAAAATACATTGCCTTTTAGGATAGGTGTTTTTGAAGAATAAATGTGTGTCAAGAACTCATGATTGTCTCTGGAAACATCACCTATTGGGAGGGATCAAGAGAGACCCTTAGAAATAGTCATATTCATCAACGCAGAAGTCACTCTTCCATCTGGACTCTGTGCCAAGAGCCATGGCGTCCTTTATAATCATCATCTCATTTTATTCTCCCAACAATCATATATATTAAGTCATAATATCCTCATTCTACAGGGAAGATAGAGAGGTGCGCTTCATCGCCGAGCTACCAGATAACCTTGAAAATAAGCATCAAGGTCCTTTATTTCTGAGTTGTACTTAGTTCATGAGGGCAAGTTTCCCAAAGTCAGTAGAAATCAAATTTAGTTTATGTTAGATCTGCTAGTTTGTTCCAAGGAATTTAATTGAAATACAGAGAATAACATGTTTTTATTTAATTATATACTTTCTTTCACAACAGTATACTTTAAAGGCTAAGGATAAATATTGCCTACTACTCTTTTATTTTTTAAGCTTTTTTAAAAATCCTCACCTGAGGATGCATTTATTAATTTGAGAGAGACAGAGAGAAAGAGAAGAACATTTATGCGAGAGAGAAACATCATTCAATTGCCTACCGTATGTGCCCTGACCAGGGGACCAAACCTGCCACCTAGGTATGTGCCCTGACCAGGAATCGAACCTGCAACTTTTCAGGGCACAAGACAGCACTCCAACCAACCTAGCCACACCAGCCAGGCTTTGCCAAATGTTCTCATAAAAGTTTATTTAAGTAGAATATACAGATAGAGCTAATGCTTTTATACAAATGATTCTGTACAGTTCAGCACCTTTCTCTCAAATTTTGATTAGTTTTACAGTTCGATTCAACACATGTTCCTCCTTGACACCTATGTGTCAGACACAGGAAACACAATACTAAGCTGGCACACATGACAGCCCCTGGTCCTCACGGAACTTTCAATATTGTCAGGGAGATGCTGGTTAAACACGTAACTCTACTATAATGCTGTAAGTGCTGTGAGTGCTATAGAGGGCAATAATCAGGAGGTTATAGGGGAATGTACAAAGGTAAGAAAGAATTTTGGGAGAAAAATTACATGTATGCTGAAACCTGATGTAAACCACACATGGAGGAGTAGGATAAAGATCACATTAGGTCTTGGAGTTGAACATGGTGCATTCAAGAAAGTCAGTCTTAGAACAGATACTGTGCTGTGGTTGGTGGGAGCGTGGAGGTGGGAGGGTGAGGAGGAAGACACAGTGCAAGGTGTTGGAGAAAGACTTGGGCAAGGATGGCAGAAAATAAGGCTGAAAATGCAATCAGGGTATAACTCTACCCCAATCTCTTGTAAATAAAACCCCGCAGAACTGTTAGCCTCACTAACAGTTAAAAATTCCTAAAGGTTTTCCTCTGCAGCAGACTGTAGTCATCTAGAAAAGGTAACTCCTAATACCTAGGGCTTTGCAATTCGGTTAGCATTCCCAGCTCCCTACCTGTTCATACAGTACTCCCTGTCTCCTCATTCACAGAATAAAGACTCCTTCTGATCCATGCAGAGCTAGAAGGAAGGATGATAATTACTCAGTACCTTAGCATGAACCCACATACCCAACCTAACTCTACAATGCATTTCCCTCCTAAGCCATCCCCACTGCCTTCAGCTATTTCTCCTTTGAAGCTAGAGCTTTTATGTAACTTGAAGCTATTAAATGGAATTATTATTTAGCGGGTATCACCCATACTGGGTTAAATTCAAAACTACTCCCTCTTTAAAAGTTTAAAATTACAAATATATTATGCCAGAATACAATCTTCAAAGCACACTTTAAATAGGTCACTCTTTTTTCATCCTCACCTGAGGACATGCTTATTGACTTTAGAAAGGGGAAGGGAGAGACAGAGGGAGAGAAGCATCAATGTGAGAGAGGAACAGCAATTGGTTGCCTCTTGTATGCATGCTGGCTGGGGACCAAACTGGCAACCTAGGATGTACTCTGACCAGGAATCGAACCTGCGACCTTTCAGTTTATGGGATGACATTCCAACCACGTGAGGCACACAGGCCAGGGCAGTCTATTTTTTTAAAGCACATGTAAAGTGTGTTCTCCACTAGTTTCTTCTTCTTCTGGACAAAGAGAAAATTCTTAATGAGAAAGTGGAAATGATTTTGTATCTAGACAATCCAACACACACACACACACACACACTCACACACCCTCTGCATCTGAAGACTGAATGGTTACAGAGAAAAAAATTTAAAAGAGGCAGTGGGATGTCTGAACAAATAAATATCCCAAGTATTTCAACTATTATCCAAGAGGGAAATTCCACTAACATATGCTGCAATCTGCCACAGGCAAATGAGGGCCTTTAATTCAGAACATAAGCTGGGCTTCCACCTATAAAAAAATTCCACAAGCATCAGCACGCCCTGGCCGGAATAATGATGCATGACTTGTAGTTGAAAACATTCCACAGCTCAACAGATGCCTCTCTTCCGGGGTTTAAGACAGGCAGGCATCAGGCAGTATCCTCACAACAGTGAAGTACTAGTGACCCAAGGTGGAGAAAGTCAGAGGCGCCAGCCCAGGGAGATGGCAGGCCTTTTGTGAAGCACACCATTTTCTGGGCGTGCCCTGCAGGAATTTCCCCAAAAATATGGTACAAAGCAACTGCTTTGTTACTGAGGTGTGTCAAGAAATTTGTAAGACAAGAACCATTGGTGCAAGTGAAATTCATGACTTCTTTTTACTACAATGAGAGGTAGAGCTCTTGTTTGTCTCAGAAGCTCAGTGTTTGTATTCGGAAGCTGAATCTTGGTATTATACATCTGAATTTTAACTTGAGGGTTTTCTCTTTGGCATATTCCAACCCAAATTTCTCACTTTCCCAGTGCAGATCCTCATTGGTACCAGGGAGAAGAATAACTCTTTTAACTGAAAATGACCTTCTCCCTGGTCCTGTGAGTAGCCTTACCTTCCTGGTCAGGCACTGCCACCCCCAATATACAAAAACTGAACTCATTGTCCTCCTTCTAAAAGCCAATTCTTCTTTCAGTTTTCCGAACTGGTAACTATCCGCCTCCACTGTCCAATCCAGAAACCCAGGAGTCATCTTTGCTCCTCTGTCCCTTATTTCCCAGGCCAATAACCAAGCCCTAAAGCATCGAAATCTCTCTCCAATAGTCTGTCTCTCTCCAGCTTCCCTGCCACCTCCCAAGCGCAGCTTGCTGCCATCTCGGCCCTGAATTATGCAGCCTGCAGCCAGAGGGGTCTTTCCCATCACAGCTCAGATGGAGTGTCTCTTGCTTCAAACCATTCCAGTGGCTCTTCATTGCTTTAGAGCAAAGTTCTCACCCTAGCTTATCTGAAGCCTCATCCACCATGCCTCGCCTCACACTCTCTGCTCTCACCAGTCCTAACAATATGTGACATCCCCAAGGCACTGTGCTCACTCTTGACATTCAGCCTTTATATATGCTGTTCACCTTGCCTGAAATGAGCAACTTCCACCCAACTTCACCTTGTCATGTCCTTGAGCCTCAGCCCATGGTACTTTACCAACAGAAAGTCTCCTCTTTTCTCCCAAAATTTCCTTAGGAGGAGGACACAAATAGGTGTCCTCCATACATGTTCTCATAACCTTCTTCCAAGTCACAGTATTTGTCCCATCATGTAAATGACTGGGTACCATCAGGATTGCATTGCAGAACCTGGGAAAATATTAGATACTTAAGTATTTGTTGAATACATGAATTAATGAATACTTCTTGAGTGACTGAATGATATACCAAATTAATAAATTACACTCCTGAGGTTCCAGCCAAGATGGAGGCATAGGTAGAAACCCTTCACTTCCTTGCACAACCAAAAGGAGGATAACAACCAATCTAAAATCAATAAACAACCAAAAGCACCAGAAAATCAAACTGCATGGAACTCCTACAACCAAGGAAGTAAAGGAAAAATCAACCAGAACAACCAGACCAGTAAGGTGGACCACGAGGGCGGACTCAGAAAAACCCTGCGAGGGGACTGAGGGGCGGGGCTGGCTGCACAGCTCAGAGCTGCATGGGAGGGACTGACTGAAGGGGAAAACTGAGACTTGGAGCTGACTATGGGCTACGGCTGGGGTTGCCCCAGTGGGAGATACTTCCAGTCTCGCACGAGAGTCGGTTGGAAAGTTCACTAGAGATGAGCAGGCAAGCCGCACTGTTCCCTCTCTGGCCCTTCCCCCACAGTCAGCGCTGAAGGTGCTTCTGGCAGCAAAGAGGGTTGCCCTGCCCAGCTGAGTGCCTAAGCCCCCGCCCCTTACAACTTAGCTGTGCCAAGACAAAGAAATATGGCCCCAATGAAAGAACACAGCAAAACCTCAGAACTAAGCAATGAGGAGACTGCCAACCAATCTGATGGAGAATTTAAAGCCCTGGTAATCAAAATGCTCACAGAACTGATTGAGCTTGGTCAAAAAATGAAAGAACAAATGAAAGGTACCCAAAATGAAATAAAGCAAAATATTCAGGGAACCAACAGTGACAGGAAGGAAACCAAGATTCAAGCAATGATTTGGAACAAAAGGAAGAAATAAACATCCAACCAGATCAGAAAGAAGAAACAAGAATCAAAAAAAAATGAAGAGAGACTGAGGATTCTCTGGGACAACCTGAAACGCTCCAATATCTGAATTATAGGGGTGCCAGAAGGAGAAGAACAACAGCAAGAAATTGAAAATTTATTTGAACAAATAATGAAGGAAAACTTCCCCTATCTGGTGAAGGAAATAGACTTCCAGGAAGTCCAGGAAGCCCAGAGAGTCCCAAAGAAGCTGGACCCAAAGAAACACACATCAAGGCACATCATCATTAAGTTACCCAAGATTAAAGACAAAGAGAAAATCCCAAAAGCAGCAAGAGAAAAGGAGACAGTTACCTACAAAGGAGTTGTAGGTAACGATCTGCTGACTTCTCAAAAGAAACCTTACGGGCAAGAAGGGGCTGGAAAGAAGTATTTGAAGTCATGAAAGGCAAGGACCTACATCCAAGATTACTCTATCCAGCAAAGCTACCGTTTAGAATGGAAGGGCAGATAAAGTGCTTCCCAGATAAGGTCAAGTTAAAGGAGTTCATCATCTCCAAGCCCTTATTACATGAAATGTTAAAGGGACTTACCTAAGAAAAAAGATCAAAAATATGAACAATAAAATGACAACAAACTCACAACTATCAACAAATGAACCTAAAAGAAAAGAAAAACAATGAAAACAAAAACTAAGCAAACAACCAGAATAGGAACAGAATCAGAGAAATGGACAACACACAGAGGGATTTCAGTGGGGAGGGGGAAGGGAGGAATAGGGGGGAAAAGGTGCAGGGAAGAAGCAGCATTATTAGTAGGAATAAAATAGATGGGGAGAGAGAAAAAATGGTACAGGAAACAGAGGACTCAGAGAACGTATATGTACAACCCATGGACATGAACTAAGGGGGAGATGCAGGAGGGTTGGGGGGGCAGGGTGGAGGGGGATAAAGAGGGAAAGTTGGAAAAACTATAATAGCATAATCAATAAAAAATACTTAAAAAAATAAATTACACTCCTGATTATTTTAGCAAGTGATAGCACATCCTTTGCCTCTTCACCACCACCCTACTCCACTCTTTTCTTTGTCTCTTTCTGACTCAGCACTGATCTGATCCCTCTGTTTTCTGACCTCTAGATTGGTGTGTATGTGTGGTATCCCTGCTGTCTGACCCTGACTTCCCCAAGGCATCTCTGATTTGGTCTTCCCTCTTGCTCCCCCAACCTTCTTTGGGTAGGACCAGCCTCATAGAATCTAATGTTTGGCCCCAGTCATTCAGTTGGCCTATGCCCGAGTCACTTACCACCTTCCCCACACCCACCCGTGAAGTGAGAAGGCAGGCATTTTAATATACACCCATTGTTCTAGGAGTCCTTGCTACTCAAGCAAAATTACACCATTTTTGTCTTCTTAAATTATGCATACGATGTTGGGGCAAGACACACGCAGCCTGGCAGGCAGATGTGTGCTTCTCTGGAATGACAGTCAGAAATACTCTCCCTTTCCCTACAGGTGCCTCCAACAGCCACTGGTGTGGCATCCACTGGCTATTGTTTATCTTCCCGTTGAAGAGTTTCACAGACTCTTCACAGAGTTACAGTAGTCCATGGACCCTCAGGGCTCAAAATCTTGCAGATGTCTTTCTTGTAAACCAATTATTATGGGACAGTGTGGAGGAGGGTCCTACTTATCCCTGTAGAGGCCACCCTGTCAGCTTCTTTGCTGCTCTGCGGGACGCGCACAACAGCCCCATCCTCTTTCCTTTCAGGAGTCACAAGCCAACATTCTAAGGATCCTGCAGCTGAGCCCCACTGGCCTAGCATATTCTTACACAACTTTTACATGCTGAGTCCTAACACTAGCTCCCTGAGACCCTTCCCATCCATCTCTCCAGGCACCATCCTCTGCCCCTTCCCTGTAGGTTTTCCATTTATCTTGCTCTTGATTTCTGCCACTCTTATCTTGGAACTGAAATCCGTGTCTTGAACCTGCCTGTGCCCCTCTGCATTTTGCATCTGCCTGTGGACTTCTAGGTGTGTAACACCTGGCTTCCCACAATGACTCTGACTGGCTCAACCTCCAGATTAAGATGCTGGTACCATGGCATCTGCTATGGCCCTTTGGAAGGGGAAGAAAAGGGGTGTTAAGAGTCCAGCAAATAACCACACAGCCTTTCCAAGTGGCAACACACTTCCTGTAGACGCTCTGTATAGAAACTACTTTATCCTTGACCTTGTAGACTGAGTCCTAACACTAGAGTTGGAGGCCATCTATACTGTAATTGACTGACAATATGAATGGGGGAGGGGGGATTTTGAAAAGTATTCTCTCTCTTATTTATGCCACCTGCAGATACCCTGACTTTCTTTAAGGTATTTTTAATCTGAAAAGTGCAAAATTATTTTGGAGGGGTCAGGAGACCTTCATTGCTCACTCTCTCTGTGGATTCCCAGGGGTACTGATCACACTCACCCCTAGAATAACCATGTAACTTATCCTTTAAACAATGGCATTTTTTAAAGTCAAAGAGTTGTTTTTTAACTTTTTTTTATTGTTGTTCAAATATAGTTGTCTCCATTTGCCCCCGCCACGACTCCTCCCCATGCCAGCCATCCCCACTTCCCACCCTTGATCCTACCCCCCTTTGGTTTTGTCCATGTGTCCTATATATATGTTCCTGAAAACCCTCCCCCTTTGCCCCCCCCAAAAACACACAAGGTAGAACTGAAAATACCACATTGGATATCACAGAAGTATGGGTCAGCCTTTAAAAAGGAAGTTAGAATCTTGATCTCAAAAGCTATTAAAAGCCATCCTTTCTCCAATCCCTTCACCTGATTGCCTGACTGCCTTTAAATGAAGATGCAAGATTTCAAGAAGAGGGTGCAGAAAATAGAATGTCATTTTTTTCTCCCCACTATCTCATAGATAATGGTGTGGGAGCATCCACAGGTATAGATAACCAGTGTAAATTAACAGCTTAACTGGAAGCCTATACAAGGCCATCTTCACTCCCTCTTGTCTATTCCCATTCTCCCACCATGCACAATACAACTTGAGAGAAGGCCAAAAAATTATCTCTAGAAAACTCAATTGCTCTAACCAATTATTCAGCAAAACGCCCTTTGTTAAGCCTCAAGCCTTTGATTAGCAAACTTAGTTTAAAGGGATTCTTCCTCCCCGCCTCCTGCCCTAACACTGAGCTGCATTGAGTGCTGTCGGTGCTTATCATGGTGACGTGAACATTCATAGGCCAAAGGGAGTCTTGGGTGTGCTGTGGCATTCTATTAAATCAGACCTGCTTTAGAAAAGAGATGGGGGTGGGGGCGGTGGGGGAGGCAACCAGGACGGCTGTCCCATGGTTAGTCTACGGCACCACCTAGAAGCACCTTCTCCCAGAATTGCCTCGTTATCAGTGGCACTGTCACTTCAAGCTGGGACAGAGTGCAATAATCAGAAAACACGTATTTCCCTCCTTCCCCGCCTTCAGAAAGTGATCAGCTACGGAAAATTCAGGTCTGTAGCTTAGATGGAACAAAAGACCTTGAAAATCCAAGAGAGACTTACATGATTTAAAAATGATCCTAGGGACAGTACTTCTATCCCGGTACCGTCCATGGTATAATTTGCTTCATTAGAAATCTAAGCCACAAAACCTAAAACACAAACCCAAGTACTGTGAAAAATTTACTCAGTGACTTTAGACTTGATTTTAAAAAATACAAAAGTTTATCAAAATCAGGATACATTAGCTTCTTATGCAGATTAGGAGCAATTGGAGGGGAAAAATTCAAGAGAACATACCTAAATTATCATGTCACTTGATTCAGCTGCCCTGTACAAATCTCTGCCCATATCCATGCTCGGCGCCCTGCTGAGGAGACAGGGAGCCAAGGGCCCCTTCCCACGTCTCATTGACAGACACCTGACTAACGGTAAGCACTCAGAGTCTCCTTCACGGAAGGTTGAGCTCAGACACCAACCAACATTCTAGTTGGTTAGCCACAAGCGCAAGACTCGGGAGGTCACACAAACAGACTAGAACGCTGACTTCGTCTTGGAATGGCTGCAGTAACATTGCTTGTGGTGGGGAGAAAGGGAGAGAGATGGAGGGAGAACAAGAGAACAGAGCATCTCAAAGCTCTGTTGCAGCAACTACGCCTCCTGCAAAGTACTTTTGGAGTCCCTGAAATAAACCCCTATTGACCTGAGCTTTCTTACAGGATTTCTGTGGTTTACCATCAAGAGATTCCTGTCTACACCATGTATCCTCAATGTGCCTTTTTCATTATGATTTGCATTTTCCTGGGTTAAACCATCCTTTGGACATTTGTTATGTATTTCAACAAAAACCCAATCCTTACAAATGCCCCAGGCTCTAAATGGTTTTGTGACTATGAAATTTTATTATACAAACTATAAGGCGAGAAATCATATCCTCAGTTTTCAAGAATTAGTAACAAAATAGAACTGAAGTCAAATCTCTCTGCAGTAAAAGAAGTAAAAAAAAAAAGAATCCCATGAACCCACTGGGAGAATGAAATTGATGTCAAAGGCCCCACACAACTACTCTTTCATTTTTATCCCCCACACCTTTCTCAGTTTTCTGGAATCGTTGATTTTGTTTTATTTTGTTTTGCTTCTGCAAGCAGTTGGGGAGCTAAGTAGAATTTTGCTGGATGTTGGAGATAGGAAATGTCAATCAGCCTGAATCTTTGATGCCAAAACAATGAAATTGTGAAGAACTCACTTCCCTTATCCTCTTTCCTCTAAAAATGAAAACAGGACACAATCAAGTACAGCAATTGTAGAGGATAAATGACATTTAAGAACAATAACAAGAATAAGCAAATGTGGCCAAGATTGTTCTTTATTATGCTTAGTTTTTTATGCTTGGGTCAACAAACCTATTCTATTGCTAAGAACCCTTGTATGAACTCTGTAAAAGTTTTAGTATACAGGGTTATCCTCTATGAGGATATTTGCTAAAACAAGATATTTTCTTGTGTAGTAGATAATTATTGGGGTACAGAGCGCTTATTTCAAGTACTTATCACACACTCAAACCAAAGCTGGCCATGTCCCCTGCTGGTGTACCTAACTTGTACTTCCTCAGCCATAGAAAGCAACTTACTAAAACTGTAACAGGATGTTAAATAGGCCTTTTCTTGGGGTTGCCAGACAACATACAGGATGCCCAGTTAAACTGTTTTTCAGATAAACAATGACTATTGCACAAAACATAATTATACTGAAAAAAATATCATATGCTAAGTTTGGCAACCTTACCTTTTTCCCTTGACTCAAAAATTCAGTTGAAGCTGTAAAGCTGAACCATCGGGTTACAAATACCCCAATACCCCTAAAAAGAGCTAGTATGTGTAACCTTGCTTTTGGTTTGATTCTGCCTCAGCCTTTGCGCCTGGCGTTCCTTAATTCTCCATCTACTCTGTATACTCCTGACAACTCACCTGAAACCACCTTCGCATCTGTCTTGACCTATAATCTGCAGACTCCTCCAGGGCGGGGCCAGGTCCTATTATTCACTTGTTTCCTCAGGACCCTGAGCACACGTAGAAGATCTGCAGTAAGTATTCACTGGGACAAAACGTTTACCCACGGCCTTCAACAGCAATTCCAGGCTCCTCTACCTAGCTTTTGAGAGCTTTCACAATCAAGCCTCACCTTATTCTCCTTCTTCTTTTCCTCTCAAGAGCCTCCATGTTTATTAATCTTTTGTTCTCACTGTTTCTCAAACATGCTCTCCTCATCCTGCCCCTCTCTACTCATGCTGATGTGGAAGCCCGTCTTGCAATGCCTCGCCTCTCCTCCCTGAAATCTTACACAGACTTCCCTTAAGATCCAAGTCAAGTACCCCCTTCCTCAAGCAGACTTCTTTGATTATTTCATCTGAAGCCATCGCTGTTCCACAAAACTTCCATTTTAGAAATTAAAGCATAACACAAAGTTTTCCCATCAATGTTTGCTAATTCTTTGGTCTCTTAGTTAAATCAACCTCGTTCTGAGGTCTTTAGAGACAAGGATGGTGTCATAAATGTCTCTTGCCTGCCCTTTCCCCCAGCACAATGCTTGCCCAGTGGGTATACCCTACAGAAAGGCATTGAATGTTTTTTCCATATTTTCTAGGACCTTCTATCACATCACTAGAGTGTAATTCATGGCTTAAAACTTTCAAGAAAAACTAGACACATGGGCTTCAATCTTGGCTCTTCCACAAATATTCATCATGCAAATAAATATTTCTAATTATACTTCATTTTGACATGTATTTCTCTGACCACTACACATGAGCATCTTCATTTTTATCAGACTTCCATATTTCTTCTTCTTTCACAGACCAGTTCATACATAGTATAATTAGCTGTGTATTCTGATTTGGGTTTAGTTTGAAACGTGTTTGAGACACAGTTTGGGGACTGAATAGCCCCAGAGCCCAGGGGTGGTCATTAACAGTCTTGGATAAGAAACATCAGGAAGTGTAGTAAGTGGACAGCCCAACTGGGCTTGTCAAAGAAAAAAAATTTTGACAGTAAGTATTTCGGAATTACCCTTTTAACAGTGGCCAAGGGAACTAGAAATGAGCCCTTTAAACCTGATCTTAAGCCCTCTGCTCACATTTGATGTTACAGGATTTTGGTGGGATAAAGTAAATCATGTTTCCAGAAACCAAACATACTGGTAAGTGGGAAATGTCTGCAAGGCAGTATCAATAAAGCTGTGGCTGCCATTCCCATCTGACACTGTGAGACAGAGACATATCTGGCAAGGGAGAGTGGCTGCACTGGGTTCTGGATAGAGCTGATCGCAGTCCAAAATAATGAAATCAGAGCATCTGTTCTGTCTGGGAATAAATCGTCTAGAACAATTTCTCAGCTACTGGGCCAACGTCAGCATTACCCACTGCAGATTGGAGAGTCGGAAATGTTGACACACAGTTCACTGTTAATCAAAACAAAGCATGTTGTTGTAAGTTAAACAGCCATCATGTTAGCTGCACAAGGAGATAATTTTTAGAGATGCCAAAGGGTCAAGCTATACCATTTGCCACTTTACTATGACAGACTATATACCAAGGGTATGAGCACAGGCTAATGTGATCAACTAATATAGCTAGACACGGGCAGTGCTATAACCAAAACCTGCTGAATGCACAGGGCTCTGCAAGGGGGCGTGATGATGTCTTACCTGCCCCTGGTTCAGGGATGTGAAAGCTCTGTTTGTTCCTCCACATATCAGAAGGGAAGATCATAGGATGATGATAAAACTCTCCCACTGTGAAATCTCATCCCAGCTCTGACATTCTGGAACCAGAATATGCAGGGAGGCAATAACCCTGCCCAAGGACACTATCCTCACTCCCGAACACTCATGGTCAAAATCATAATGGTTATCATGACAACAACAACAGTTAACAGTGAGCAAATGTCTTCCCTTTGCCAGGAACTGTGCTTTAATTCTTAACACAACCCCAGAAGGTAGGGTGGATCATTTAGGAAGTTACTCTTGGCTTGGAATAATTCTCCCAGAGAACTTTCTTATCTCTAGAACTTCCCCAGGATGCAGCTAGAGGCAGCATCCTTGTTATTTTATAGAAACGGCACTCAACTCTAGCTTCACATGCAATATACAATGTGAATCCAATCTTTCATTTCATTTCTTCTTCATTACTTCTTCTTTTCTAGTCTTGGTTAAGTATCTGTGTAGCCACAGAAGAGAGTAGGTTAACCCTACGAGTGAACTCTATTAAATGTTGAACACTTCCAAACTTGGTGCTTTTGCAAGATTTAAGAGGGAAGAAGGCTGTGACAAAATGAACGGGGTGGTCCCTTTAGGTACCTAGAGAGAAACTCTGGCTCACTACTTAGGAGCCACTCGAAGATCCTGGAAGGGCACTAAAGAATCCTTGTTCGTGTGGTTGAGCTATTCTCAAATAGCTATTTTTATGATTAACTTCTATTCTGAGTGACAAATGAGAAAAGAAGTCCTTGAACTGTCACCCCAAACAATTGCCAAGTTTTGTTTTACTAAAGTAACTCAGAGAACTACAGTTACGTTGTCCTGACCTCAGAAGTCATCACTCTGTTTTGGAAAGTAAATAAACTAAAATAAAACTTTCTTCTTCTTCACTGTTCAGTATTCTATTCTAGGACATGCTCAACCCATGTGATGTGGTAAATGCTTTTTTTTTCCACCTTCTTCTTGTCTGTTTATACTGTCAACTTTGAGCCTGAGGTCTTTGAACTATTAGTGCAAAGTTACGAATTCAGCTGTTAATTCATTGGCAAGTCACACTCCCTTTTCTCCCTGACTTGTGATGTGGCTTTGTAGTTTAGTCATGCAATTTGTTAAAAGAATAGTGATAATAAACTATGCAGTGAAAAAGACACTTAACAGAGTAAAGCCATCCACTGGAGAGACTTCACAGAAAACGGAAGTGAGAAAAAGATCTCATACATTCAGGAAGCTTTACTGAACCCTATGTGTCAGATCCAGCGATGGCCAGTCCTCTGCATGGAGGAAGAAGTCAGCTGGAGACAGTGTCCCATGGAGAGAAACGGGCCTTGGAGACTGGTGGAGCTGGCCTTGGCCTACCCTCGGAAATAGGCAGCTGGTTTTACACCAGCCACTGATGGGGTCCTCTCTGGATTTCAGAGGTTCCTCACTTGATTTTTTTGGCTTTACATTTTGAGGTAATTGTTGTTTAACTCTCAAGAAATAAGAAAGGGATATACTGTACACCCTTAACCCAGTTTCCCCAATGGGAACATCTTGCATAACTACAGTGTATCACAACCAGGAAATTGGCCTTGAAACAATCTACTGACCTGATACAGATTTCACCTGTTTTACACACACTTGGTATGTGTGTATATGTGCATGTATTTAGTTCTATGTGATCTTATCATATATGTAGATCCGTGAGGCCAAAGTACAACAGAAGTTCCATCACAAGTGTACCTCATGCCGCCCTAATCTGATCTTCATCACTACGATTTTTTTCATTTCCAGAATGTTATGTAAATGGAATCACACTGTGCAACCTCTTGAGACTGGCTTTCTTCACTCAGCATAATTCACTTGCAAGCCATTTAAGTTGTTGTGTGCATCAACAGCCTGTTCCTTTTTCCTGCTGGGTGTTATTTCATTGTGTGGATGTGTCACACTTCGTTTAACTATTCAACCACTGAAGCACATTGGGGTTGTGCAGTTTGGGGCTATACTAGAAAATAAAGTTGCTATGAGTACACACACGTTATAGTGTGTGTGTGTGTGTGTGTGTGTGAGAATGTAAGTTTTCATTTCTCTGGGATGAATGCCCAACAGTACAATTCCTGGGTTGTAAGGTATGAGTGTATGTGTAGTTTTATAGGAAATTGCCAAACTATTTTCTAGAGTGGCCATACCATTTTACAACCCCAGAACAATGCCAGAGTGATCCAATTTGTCCACACCCTTGCCAGTATTTGGTGTCATTACTAATGCTTTTATTTTACTCATTCTGATAGGTGTGTGGTTATACTTCATAATGGACTTAATTCACATGTCCCGAATAACTAGTGACGTTTAGTATCTTTTCACGTGCTCATCTGCCCTCTGTCTATTCTCCTTAGGGAAATGTCTGTTCATGCCTGTTGCCCATTTTCTAACTGGATTATGTGTTTAACTTTTACTGTTAGGTTTTCAAAGTTATTTACATATTCTAGATACAAAATCTTTGACAGATAAGTGACTTGCAAATATTTTCTCCCAGCCTTTAGCTTGTCTTTTATCCTATTAATTAGTTTAACAGAGCCAATCTTTATAATTTCAATGATGTCAAATTTATCAATTTTTTTCTTTCATGGATCATCATTTTGGTGTCAAATCTAAGAACTTTTTACTAGTTCTATGTCCTGAAAATTTTCACGTTTGTTTTTTCCTAGAAGTTTTATATTTTTTACATTTAAGTCTATGAGCCACTGTCAGTTAATTTTTGTGAGATGTGTGTTAGGTTGTTTAGGGGTTGGGGTTTTTTTTCCCTATGGATATCCAATTACTCCAGCACCTTTTGTTAAAGAGGTTATCTTTTCCCCATCGGAGCGCTTTTGCAACTTTGCCAAAAATCAGTAACCCATATTTATTTTTAAGGGTCAGTAGATATGCCATTGATTTGCATGTATATCCCTTCCACCAACACAGTAGTGCCTTGATTACTATAGCTACAGAGTATGCCTTAATATCAGGTAAAGTAACTACTCCCACTTTATTCTTTTATTTCACTGTATCTTTGTTACTTTAGGTCCTATGAATTTCCACATAAATTTTCCAATAAGCTTATCTACGCCTCTTAAAAACCATGCTGGGATGTAGATGAGATTTGCATTAAGCCTATAGATCAATTTAGGGAGAGTTCACATCTTTGCCTCGTTGTGTCTTCCAATGCACAAACGCCACGTTGCTTTAATTATCCCCCACAGGTTGCTTCGCCTCGGCTCCTGGGTTTAAACGCCCCCAGGGTGCATATCTGAGTTTGTCACAGCCTTTGGACCCAGAGCTGCCCTCACAGGCACAGGTGTCTGGTGCCATCACCTGTGGTTACAGTTTTGACTACCACCTATAACTTTATAGAAAAAGCCAGAACTTGTGGTTGAATCCAACCACCATCAGGTATCAGCTGAGTCACCTCAAGCCTCAATTTTTCTCATCGGTGAGATGGCAATGCCTTGCTTAGAGCATCCCTATAGCTAGGCCTTAAATGGAGGCTATTTCTATTATTTTAACATATGCTCCTACCACTTACCTAACTTTGTATGTAGATTTTAGTATTTAAAATGCCAAGTTACAATCATCCTAATTAGTAATCTATCACCCCTTTTAATCCATCATTCCCATTTGTTGTAAGCATTCGCTGATGCCATCTACATTTTTATCCCAGTCCTTGAAAAATAATTGCAAACTAAGCAAAGAGACATGGACAGAGTTTGACATGCTACTAGGTAAATCCATACTCATTTGGGTCCTTTGGCTGCAGTTAACAGAAACACCTTCCAGGAAATTAGATAAAGGGTATAAATTAAGAGGAAGTCAAAGAACCATGCTTGAGAGCAACAGAACCACCAGGCAGAACCAACCAAAATCAGAAACCTGACAGCCTTGCCTCGGACCCCAGCTCTGAAATGAAGTAGCTGTGTCCAGCATCTATTTGTCTGTGTCATTCTGTTCAAGAGTTGGAAAGCTAGGAGAGGTCCTCTTGGCTGAGCTCAGGTCTGGTGATTGGCTCCGGGCTATCCTTGGCAGTAAGAGAAAAGATCTGGCTGACAAGACCCTTCAGCATCTATAACACAAGGATGCCACCTGCACTTCCCATCCACCCAAACTGCCCGCAGTGGAGAAGAGCCAATGCCCGCAGCAGAATCAAAGTGCTGCTCAGGAGGGACCATGAGTACCTGGATACTACAAAGTACCAAAAGCCTACTCCAACTTTCTCCCACGTAACAGTGGCTCAGTAAATAGCGCGCTCTGGCAATGGCCATTTAGCCAGAAACAAATCCACCCAACAGTCCAGGAACATAGATCTACCTGCTCCATATGTTCACAAATTGACAAATAGTGTTGCTGAAAGGCAGGTAAGTGAAACCCACAGCATTCTGTGAATCTACTGACATTTACTGGGATCACAACTTTCACACTGCCATTTAAGCTACCACACTGGCTTGGGTAGTGACCTCAACCCCCTTACTTAACCTCAGTACTCAAGTTTTCTTATTGACAAAAGGAGATTAATGGTTCTAGTCTGACACTTTGGTGGGACTTTTCAATTATAAAGTACTATATACCTTATTCGTAATTTTTGTGCTAGTTATAACTCCAACTGCTTCCTTATAAGCATAGAGACTGTTAGGTAGAAGTCCCTATATTCCTAGTTTTGTTGTTGTTGTTTTTTAATAGGATTGGGGATGCACACCAGGAAGAAGAAATATGAAGGGAGAGTTGAGTTTCTCTGCAAAAGAGCAGAGATAGAAGACATCCTGCCACCTGGAGAAGCCTGTGTGGGAGGGTGAGGAGCAGGGCTGGGGAAGAGGGAGAAAGGGCCAGGAGACGGCAGGGGCATCGGGTTGTACAATGAGAACCCTCACAGCGGCCCCCTGGGAAGCCCTCCCCAAAGAGGAGGTCTCAGGTTAGAGGAAGTGTTACAGGTCAAGGGCAGATTCAAGGAGTGTGAGCCCCAGTGGCAGAGAAAGCCAAAAGGTCACAAGTGCCCATTCCACTTGTATCTTCACCCTAAGAAGTAGCAGAACTCTTAGGATTTAAACCTCCTTGAACATGAAATTTGGGAGCTAAAGGCAAACTTACATAGATCTCAAAGGGTAGGCAAGCCTCCAGCTGACTTTTGGATTATATATATTTGCATTCAGACATGAAAAACAATAGAATACTGAAATCTCTGGTGATTTTTTTCAAGCAGAAAAAGGAAAAAGGAGGCTCTTTGTTCTGTTACTCCGACTTTGATCTTTTCTTCATTCTCTAAGGGCAGAAATGACTGTTTATATGTTTTCGTGAGTTAAAATGGCTCTTGAGGACTTTTTTGTTTTCAGTTGTTGTTTCCTGCTGTGGATTTTAACACAGAAGCTTCTCCTTTTGAACCAAAAGTATTGACAGCCAGCACCTTACAACTACCACGTGCTACAGTCTAGATTCATTTGTTTGTGGCCTCTTTTTATGTACGTTTTATAGGGCACACAATTAATTACAAATGTGAAGAATGTTCCTGCTGTCTAGGAAAACCTGAAGTGAGACTGGCTGCCACCCACCACCCCCAAGAACATGTCTAATCACAGCCTCTGCAGAACACGGAGCTCCAGGACCACCCACCCTCTATCACGTGGCCCTGTTCTTCTAGCCAGAGCCAGGATGCAAATCTAAGGCGAGAGCAGCCAAACCCTAACCTGGCTGTGACCTCTGGAGTGACCACAGGTGAAAAGGCGAGCTAGGCCAGTAGGATTGTCTTTCTTGAGTATTTAAAACAGAAAATGGGTTAAAACAATAAGGGAAGTGACTATCAAGGAAGGTGTAAGATAATTTAGAGGCCATGAGGAGTCACGAGCAAGCCAGCATTAGAAGGCAAGGAAAATGAAGCAGACATAAGAAAACTGATTGCATCATGTTAATCCCATCTGTTCCTGCCCCATGTATGGGCAAATACAGACCATTCCCTTTGCTTACCTTCTCACATTCTGCCTTCTTCCTCTTCCTGTCTCCCCCTTCTCTGCCTAAACCCACCAAGGCAGAATAGTCAGTTTTGAATCGGAGCTGATGGAAATGCACCTTTCCAAGTCCCTTTTTTTCTCAATCCAGAACAAGACTTACAGATGACATGCAGACGACCCTGGCACACGTAGGTCTAATGACACCAAGGCCTTCCTTTGTCAGGTCCAAATGCCCAGATAGAAATAATATCTAAGAACTTAAGGTTTCCCACCACAACGCTCTTCTCTCTTATGGAATCTAATGTAGCTCTAGAAAGAGAGAGGGTGGCCCCTGCAAACCTCGCAGCATGCTGACTCTAACACGTCACGAGCTAAATCAGAAAGAAACAAGGGCAGCACGGTGTGGGAGAAGTGGCAATGTTACCCTTGCTGTCCACTCGGATCGTCAATTCGACTGGTGGGTTTGGAGGAAGAGAGAGAACTGTGAAATGCCTATGGAAGCACCATCATTGCAGGCCACAATATAGACATAGGTTTGCAGGGAAAAAATATAGTTAAATGTATTTCAGGATGTGGCTCAACCAGAGTAATTTATATCTGTAACTGGCATCCCTAATACCATAAAACTGTACATAGAAGCTCCTTTTAGGCTTTGAGAATCAAATGGCTATTCAAAACATAGATAAAAGAGTAACAACTGCTGCTTAATAGGGAGAAGAAGATAAAAATAATTTGCTACATTTCGCCGGATTCTGTCCCATGCCTCTAACACAGCGATCCTGCGCAGTTAATTTATTCGAGTATGCGCGGTTGCCACAGGTGAGGGGAAGTGCGATTGGCAATGGAAGAAACAGTAGACAGGAGATCCTTAGATCTTAAAAATTAAACAAGGATAGAATTTTAGAAGCCAAAGAAGGTACCCTATGAAATGAACCGAGTTAGAGGAAATGAATCCCTAATGAAAGCAGGTCTCCTTACCTCAGATCAGCAAAGACTCAACGTAAAGGAATCCGTATTTAATTTTTTAGTTACTTTTAAATAGGCTATCACTTCAATTAAGAAACTAGGTGAATTCCTGGAATTAACCTGTTTTCTAGCTTTGCAATTAAGCCATGAAAAACATAGACCAAAAGGCGCACACCAACACACTCCCTCCCTCAATTTACCTCTTTCACAGAAGATCTCCCTCCAAGAACACTTTTAAAAGAGTTTGGGAGCTATAAGTCACAAAGACGAAATTTTAAAGCTGGCAGAATATAAGCTGGCTAAATGTGGTATTTCTGGCTCTTTCCCCTTGTCAACCCAAAAGAAGCCTGGGAGTGTCAGAGACACATAGGCTGGGTGCTTAGAGACTTGCATGCATGGCACCTTAATGAAGAAATAAGAAGGAGCTGGACTCCCCATTCACATCCTCACACCAGAACCCCTTCCTTAGATTTTTTCCTTGTTCCCCAACTCACAAAAGAGCACAATAGCCAGGGACAAACAGGATGAAAATGTAAATGGTAGATGATAAAAGCACTTGATCTTAAGAGTTGTTAAGAGCTTTCTATCCAAAGTAGAATGATTACTGTTTGAAGCCCCATCCAAAAAAATTAATAATAATAATTTAAAGCATTCCTTCATTTTCTCCTGAAATCTTCCCCAAGATAGCAAATTGTCATACACTGAATGAGTATTTTCATCAACATGTCCAAATATGTTATTCAGAGTAGGATTTTATGTGCAATAGCTCCTGGGCAATTTTCTGGGAGGGAAGGAAGCCCTAAAATTGGATGCACAAATTGCTTTAAGGTTTTAAAACTTGGCAAAGTATATTGGGCCTTCATTGTACCCCAAGCCAGAAATGGGAAAAAAAAGTCAGCTTACTAGGTACTGCAAATGAACTTGCTTAGTGCATGCTTGCAAGAATGCAGCAAGCAGGAGAGGCGGTGTTCCCAAGACAAAGTGACCCAAACCCTGATCTCCCAGCCGGCAGGTTGCCTAGCGGAGAACTGGGATGCCACTGAATCTGCAGGCATCTCAGTCAGTCATGGGAGTAGAGGAATGTTGCCAAAAGAGAATGGGAGGAAGAGAAATTGGGAAAGCTGGGATGGGGGTACAGGTGAATTTGGGAAGGAGAAAATTATCTTTTCAAGCATAGAACAACAGCTTAAAAATATCACTGGGGAACAGATGCATAAGAAGAGTTCTTAGCAGGTGGAAGGGGGAAGGCAAAACGTGTGTCATAAAATACGCTCTGTGGCCAAGACCACATTGTATTCTGTGATCATTGAGACCACAGACTGTTAAGCAGAAAATACCTAATCAAGCAGACAAACCATGTCAGTGGGGATTCACACTCTAGCCCCAGGCCCAGGTTAATAATAAGAGCAAAAGTATAAGTACTCATACATGTACCCATGTACACACATGTGCATGCACACACATCCTGAGGGCAGAGCATCCCGAGGCCTGCAAGCAGGAGGCAATGGGAAAACTCATTCACTAAACTTCAATTGCTTTGCGATTGTTTTTCATCTTCTCCCCTATTTCTTCTGATGGTGATTATGATTGTATTCTGAAATCATGATCTACCACTGCAGCACTGTAATTACATAAACATGGCATTATAAATGAAGGTTCGTGCCAGAAATAGCAGAGCAGAGAGGGGTGCCATTTGTCTTTATGGAAGTAAGTGTGTGTGTATATGTTTATAAATACCTCCCATTTACCTGGTATTTGGAAATCATTTGCTAGTCTAAGCAAGGGGGGCTTAGGAAACAGAACAAGAGCCTTAGTCTCGTTTTCAGTTGAAGAAGACAAAGGCAAGAAAAGGCAGGTTTTCTAGTCAAGATAAATAGAAATAATGAGGAAAGAGCTAAGCTTAAACTGAGCCCAGATCCCTGAACTGGCCTGCAGCTGAGTGGGCACGAGTAGCTCTGCTTGTGGACAGGTATCAGTCTGGAGCAGTACAGACTGTGAACAGCGACCTTCAGCACCTCTGGAGCCTCAGGGAATGCCTCCTAAGCCCCGTTCAGAACAGGGCTACCTCCTTCCCCCACTTCACTCACTCCTGCTTCCACAACACCCAGACTCTTCAACCAGTAACAATGGGAGTTGGGAGGTAAATAACCCAGCTTCTTCCACTCTCAGGGAAAAGAAAAATTCTGACATGTGTTCCACAAGTGTCCCACAGAGCATGTGGCATTTCTAAGATATGTTACCAAATTATTTGAAACTTGCCCCTTTAAAAGATGGAGCCTAACTCACCCTCCCCTTGAATGTGGGCCATACCAAGTGACCCACTATGACCACCCCATGATGAGAGGGATGCCATGTGACTTCTAAGCCTAGGTCAGGGAAATGCTGTTTCTCCTTCAGATCGCTGCTTCTGGGAGAAGCCAGCTGCAGGTCATGAGAACACTCAGGCAGCTTCTGGAGAGGTCACACAGTAAGGAACTAAGGTCTCCCGCCAACAACCAGCACCAACTCGCCAGCCATGGGGTCGAAGCACCTTGAAAGTGGATCTCCAGCCCACTAAAGCCTTCAGATAGTATAGCTCCAACCAACACCTTGACTATAACCTTGTGAGAGATCCTAAACCACCCACATAAGCCACTCCAGAATCCTTAACCTACAACAAATATACAGGAAATATAAGTATAATAAATGTTGTTGTTGTGTTAAGCCAGGGGTGTCAAACTCATTTTCACCAGGGGCCATATCAGCCTCGCGGGTGCCTTCAAAAGGCCAAGTGTAATTTTAGGACTGTATAAAGGTAACTACTCCTTAACAGCTAAGTGAGACCTCAGCACTGCTGCCGGGTAGAAACCAGGTGCGGAGCCGGATAAAACAAGGTGGAGGGCTGGACTCAGCCTGCAGGCCTTGTGTTCACCACCTGTGTGTTAAGCCATTAACTTCAGGAGTTCGTTGTTACAGAGTAGGAGATAACTGTGTCCTAGTGGCGTTGGTCCCAGTTGCCCATAGCAGTAACCCACTCATCACCTCCTTTACTGGGCTTCCTTACATCACCTCCAAAGAACACTAGCACCACTCCAAATTTGTGTCTCAGGGTCAACCTTTGGAGTCCTAAGACATCTCATATTATTATCATCATTGTCATTTTAGGGGTGAAAAAAAATCAAACTTAGGTGACAGTTACACAATAAATAGTGGCAGACCAAGGTTTCCTGGATCTTACCCCAACTGCTTCCAATTTCATCATAGCTGTATCCCTCCCTACCCCAACACTTTGCAATTTTACAAAGTGTCTCTTCTGTCCCCAAGAACACTAAGTCAATTTGCTCAATCACTGTGGACCCAGACACCCTTCATAATTACCAAATTGCAAAACCAAGCAAATTCAGTAACAAAAGCAGGAACCAAATTTGAGTCACTTAAGTTACAGTTGTGCTCATTTTTTCTAATGATACCTGTCTACAGCAGAGAGGAATAACTAATAAATTAATGGAGTGTTCTTCTGTTGATATTAATGCAAAGGCTAGATGTGACTCTCCTGTGTTTTATGTCTGGACTACAGGTATTGGCCCAAAATTGGGAACCAATGTCACTCATAATTTACTAAAGTTATGAACAAATGACTATACTGCACACACAAGAAATGGTGAAGATGAGGCCTGTGGAGGCTGCGCTTTCTCTTCTAATCAAGTAAAATGAGCAGCCAACTTCAACTGTCAGACATTTAATCATAATCATCATTGTGCTATGTGGTAATTAGGCATACATGGGACACGGATGACTCTTGATAGCACCATTTCATATCTCAAACAGCAATTCTCGTGTGTTTCTTCTCCCTTTCATAAGTCCTCAGTCTCCACCTCTACTCCGTCGCTGCAGTTGGCCTGCCCCAAGACAGAAAGATAGAAGAGAACACACAGAGGGTTTGGAACCAAACAAATCACTCAAGCTGTATGATCTTGATCCG
Source organism: Desmodus rotundus (assembly GCF_022682495.2). Lineage (NCBI taxonomy): Eukaryota > Metazoa > Chordata > Mammalia > Chiroptera > Phyllostomidae > Desmodus > Desmodus rotundus. The sequence continues at coordinate 119,872,888 of NC_071394.1, forward strand.
GCCATTTTACACCTCTGGGCCTCTGGTACACAATGGAAATGACGCCTCTCCAGCAGTATTGCTGTGACAATCCAATGAGAAACCGAAATGCAGTCACTAGCACAGTGTTAGTATGCTGTTGTTGCTCATTAAAGGTCTCCTTTCGGTCTCTTTTATCAATGTTATTTCCACATAATGTCACAGGTTCTTGATTGTCTCCCCACAGGTTATCATTTCCTACCCTGAATCCCACTCCCAAGAGCACCTGCCTTCATTCTCCGAGTCACACCATCCCATGCTAAAATGCCAAACTTATTCATACTTGAGAAAAAAGACTTCGTACTGTCTGAAGGGAAGCTACCAACATAATCAGGACAAATGGCTTTGGGTTCACAAGTGAAAAAGAACAGATTTCAAATTTACCTAGCCCTGTTCAGACAGTTTGATAGGAGTGTCAACAGTTTAGCATGAATGAGTTTAGTGATGGGCAAATGATGATGGCAATTTCTCTTCCGATTTGAGTTGGATACAGCTAGTGAGAAACTGGAATGTATTAGTCACCTGAAAGAACTAAGGGAAAACCATAATGCTGTGGCTTCCATTTGTGTTCACCCAATGGGAGGCTGTGGTATTGTAAAATAATTTAGCAAACACATACAGGTAGAAAGTTTGCATAAAAATATCTCATATCCTCATGGCTGTGTGATCTTCTGGGCTTTGGCAGACACTATGAAGGCAAAGAGTTTACCTCTTGGATGCAGAATATAGATTTACAGAAATAATGCCCACTGATAAACCCAACAGATCCGAACAACAATTGCAACAGTAGTAACTACCACTTCTTAAGGGCCTAACATTAATTTGCATGCCAAGGCTAACCAATAACCATTTCAGATAAGCAAACTTAGACCCTGACAAATTACATGTCATATCCAAGAGGCCAATGAACAAATGGCAAAAGAATCAGATTTAGAATCTTAATCTCATATTCATGTTTCTTATCAGACTCTATTAATAAGTAATTAGCTTTGGTTTGAGGGATAAATGGAAGCTAATTTATAAATTCTCCAGTTAGCTTTTCTTGCCCTCTATTGGTTTTTAGACCCACAAACTCACACATCCACATCACACAGGTGGTGTAGAAATAGTTTTAAAATAATTGTTTCGAGATCTTCAAGAAGAATTTCCTGTCAAGAATAGAGATATCTCCCAGGGTCCAAGGCAACTGCAAGTAGCTGTGTTAGAACCTGTAACTCCTGTAGAAGGAAACATTCAGACCTTGCCACAAAACAGCAGACCTTTACTGGGTCAGCCAGGAAGGCCACTTACAGTCAATTTTTTTTTCAGCTTCCCCACCACAACATGGAGACTTTGGCCACCGACACCAGCTTTATCTATGAAGCTCTTGACCTCATTGAGGGGGAGAAAAAAAAAAACAGTTTCAAATATAAGATGAACTTCCAAAACAGGATAGCGAGCCTGGGAATACAGCAAATGCAAACCGAGCCAGGCACTAGACCAGGAGAGGGGCCCCTGGCCAAGAGGAGCACGCAGACCAGTGGTTCACAGCCTGGGATGGTCATCCATGTCCTCTGGAGGTGTTTTAAAATCCAGATAAGTCTCTATGCAACAGTAATTATCCTGGATTAATTTAGAAACTCTGGAGTAGAACCAGCATTAGAACTTGTTAACCTCTGCAGGCGATTCCTTTGTGCAGGCACAGGAGAGAAACACGTAATACAGTAGAAGCCAGAGTGTTCTACACTCGCTTGATTTGAGAAGCACCTAAGGTTCTTATTAAAGATGCAGATTCAGGGGTCCTGGTCGACACCTCCTGAACCAGAATTTCCAGAGGAAGAACTTGGGAACGAGTACAGTGGACCCTTGAACAATGCAGGTCCGAACAGCATGGGTCCAGTTGTACACAGATTCTGCATTTAAGTGGATTTGCACCATTCAAACCCCCGAAGTTCAAGGGTCGACTGTCTTTTGAACAAGAGTCCAAAAATTCTTCTAATTAGGAAAGTTAGATGAAACCTGTTATTGTCCTCAAAAACTCGACAGAGTGAAAAGGTAACCTACAGAATAGAAAAAAAAATATTTGCATATTATATATCTGATGAGAAAAAATTAATATTCAAAATATATAAAGAACTCCTACGACTCAAAAAGACAAATAACCACCTTTTTAAAAATGGTTGAAGGACTTAAATAGACATTTCTCCAAAAAAGACATTTCTCATTAGAAAAATAAAATCAAAAACAGCAATGACATATCACCTTACACCCATCAGGGTGGCTACTATTAAAAAAAATAGAAAATGACAGTTGTTGGCAAGGATGCAGAGAAATTGAAACCCACATGCATATTGGTAGGAAAGTAAAACGGTGCAGCCTCTACAGCAAATACTATGGAAGTTTCTCAAAAAATTAAAACCTTATGATCCAGCAATTCTACTTCTGGTATATACCTAAAATAATTCAAAACAGGATCTCAAAGAGATATCTGCACACCCATGCTCATTGTAACATCATTTATAAAGGCCAAAAGGTAGAAGCAACTCAAATATCCAGTGATGAATGAATGGATAAACACAATGTGATATGTGTCAATGGAATATTACTCGGCCTTGAAAAGGGAAATCTTGTCACATTCTACAACATGGAGAAACCGTGAGGACATTATGCTAAGGAAAGCAAGCTAGTCACAACAAGACGACTGACAGAGTCAAATTCACAGAAACAGGAAGAAGAATGGTGGTTACCAGGGTGGGAGAAGAGGAAAAGCAGAGGCTGGCCAATGGGTCTAGGGGTTCCGTTTTGCAAGATGAAAAAGTTCTAGAGACCTGCTGTATAAGAATATTCATACAGTTAACACTACTGAACTGTATGCATAAAAATGGTTAATATGGTACATTTTACTTTATATGTTTTCTATCACATGTAAAAACTTTTAAGAAAAAAATTAGTTTAAAAACTTGATAGAGCCCCAAACCCAATAGCTTTCTATGTCTCACCAGTCTCTGTCACAGCCCAGAGAGCAAAGAACTCAGCGTATTTCAGTTTTCTCTGCCGTAGAAACAAGAAAAAACAAAAACATTTCCCCATCTGCCTCCTAGGAGGGCAGTTCCCAATTTTGGGAAGTCCAGACACTTGCTAACTATAAATCTGGACAAGCCAAGGACAGAGATTGCTGAGTAACAGAGAAGAGTTTTAAGGTGTGGGGAACGGGAATATCACAGACTCAAGAGAACAGTGGCCAGGAGTGAGAAAAACAGCCTGGGTCATCTGTGGGGCCCAAGACACTTGAGGGGTGTGTGGGTTGGGCTGGGGTGAGGGGTGACACACTCATTGGGAAGAGATTGCACTGCATCGTCATGGAGTGGGTGATGAAGGCTTTCTCCCCCTTCCCATGCCACGCTCAGTAAAATCCACTTGCTCCCACGTCTGTCAGTATGACGGGGCTGAGGGAAGTCTCCATGCCACATATTCCCTGTCTGCCGCCAGCTCTGCCCAACCCAGCCCCTGCTCAGACCCATTCTCTGCCTTTCTCCGCTCAGCTCTGGTCCCCAGATCACCAACAAAGGCTCCTGGCCCTCTGACTTCCAACAGCATCCAGTCAATGGAGTCACTGGAAGGAAATGTGAGGGTGGGAGAAGAAAGTGCGGCCAGGGTGTTCTGTGCCACATCCGCTCTACTCCAGCGTCACACTCGGAGGTGGCGACACCCCTCCATGAAGACAAACCCTGCAGGGCAGCCCTCCTCCACTGTCTCAGGGCTCCAGTAAATCACTTGCTCCCCTTGTCCCATCAGTCCTGGCCTCCCTGACCCCAGGGCCTGGGTGTCCAGCAACCCTGTGGATCTCCTACGGTATCTTCCTTAAATTAATCTTCGGTGTAAGTGGAATTCAGCTTCCTTCTGGGACCCTGATTGGTACATTTAGCTTTTGGCTTGTGGAGTGGGGCTAGGAGGCAAAAGGGAAAGAAATAAATAAAGGAGAATGTGAACGAGCCCAGCCTGCGGTGAGCTTCTAAACTCCCAAGTTCAGGCATCATTAGAGCTCGCTACTTCCCCAAGTGCTACAATCAGAAATGCTTCAAGCATGCCATCCCAAACCCAGAAAGGGCCAAAAATAACACTGCCTGTTTCACAGTTTGCTGTGCTTGAAACATACGGGAAAAAGGCAATAACATCCACACTGCCACATCTGTCTTCTCGGGTCCCCAAAGCTCAGCAAGACCTTAGAGAGCAGCTCCCAGCAGGGCCTGCGTTGGCAGTAAACGCTCTCCTTGCCCCATCATGAGAAGGCAGCGCCCTGGAAGTACTCGGGCAGAAGTGGGCAGCAGCTTCGCCATGAGCGAGAGGAAGGCACCTGAGCTTTTTGCAACCACAGTGGCAAAGAAATTTCAACACTTTCAATCACAGAGGAACCCGCAAGGAACTGTTATTTAAACTCCTGAGCTTTTAGGCTGGGCTTAGTTAGAACTGGTTGTTCTCAGGGACAAGTTCTCGGCAATGTCATGGGGACATTTAAAACTTGATTTTAAAAAAAATTGAGAGAAAGGTGTTCCCAGGGCCCGAGAGAAAGGCGTTCCCGGGGCCCTGGAGGAGTCGCAGGGGTCTCTGAGCAGTTAGCAGTGGGAAAAAACAATAACCAGCTCCTTCCCCGCCCCTAACCCAGCACTCAGACCCAGAGGCCTCCCTCTGCCCAAGTCCCATCAAGGATGAAAGAGGTCCTAAGGAGGACAAGAAATTGGGAAGGGCTTTCAGTAGGAGGAAAGGTAATTTCAGAACATGCAGGGAAAGAGATTGTGTGACCTGAAAGAAAATCTGAGAAAGGTAACAAAATCGGTGGTCAGAAAGTAGAGCAGCTCTGGAAATGGCCAGGAGCAAGACACACAATTGTTAAAATAGGCCCCATATGGCACATTTGCTTGGTTTCTGGGAGCCACCTTCCCCAGCCGTTTGAGGCAAATAGGTTGAAAAGAAAGGCTGGGGGTGGTTCCGGGCTTTGGAATTAAAGCAGCATCTGCAGTATTATTAACTGGACCAAGATGTGCGGAAGCTATCAATCGTTCTTCTTTGGGGAGTAATTGATTGCCAGCGAGGTCCAAACAGGCCGGCTTCTCTCTCCCTCAGGTCTGGCCCTGAGTTCAGCCAATTAGCTAAGTGCTTCTGTGCTGGAGAAGGCCAGGAATGCAGTGGGCTCCCCCTTAAACACAAGGTGCTGGAGGGAAGAGAAGCTTCAGGAACTCTGCTTTTTCACTGTCCCTTGACCAGAACCAACACCCCACGGACATGGCTTGTGAGTAGAATCTGTGAGGAGGGTGGGAGCGGGCTCTGCTTTTGGACTTGGCAGTCTGGCGGAGACTACCAACCCTCTCCAGGTACTGTTTTTAATGGCATAAAATTAATGCGCTGAACTTCAAGAGGCCAATTATATTGAAACACAGTTACCAAAATATATTTTTAGAGAACAAACTGGTAATATTGTCCTGGCTGGGTGACTCAGTTGGCTGGAATGAGGTCCTGTACACCAAAAGGTTGTGAGTTCAAACCCGGGTCGGGACACATACCTAGGTTGCGGGTTCAATCCCCAGCTGGGACATGTACAGGAAGCAACTGATTGGAGTTTCTCTCTCACATTGGTGTTTCTCTCTCTCTCTCTTTCTCTCTCTCTCTCCCTCTCTAAAACTAATAAACATATCCTTGGGTGAGGATTTGAAAAGAGAAAACTAGTGATGTAGTAAATAGCTTTGGATCTTTATTAAACATTAAAAAGTAAAATCTAGTGGTGAGTGCAATAACTTAAAGTTATGTAAGTAATGAATATTTCAAGATATTTACAACAATAGCAATACGATATGAAATTATTTGTAATATCTAGTGGAAGTGTTAATTCTACTGTGGTTTTCTGACCTACATTTATCACTGAAGGGAGTGTTAGCTTCATTTAGATATTAGGGAAAATAAGTAAGTACTATTTTTCCATCCAAATATAGATCCCTGAATTCTCTCCATGTGCCTTAGGTTAAGAACTTCTGCCATCAATGGGAATTGAAAATGACAATGACCCTCTTCAATCGCTGTGAATGCTGTAAGAAAACATGCATTCATCTTTTAATTTAACTGTCCTAGAAGCAAATCCCTTAGACCTTGGCCTTACGGGGCCTGAAATCTGGAAAGCATCACACAGAGACAATGACTCCTACCATGTCCAAATCTATCCAAACTAATGGCTGCTCACAGCCCACCTTCCCTGCTGCCACACAGAAACAGACTATACCATTCATTCCCCTGTCCTTTCTTCCTCCGCTTTCCTGCTTTTCATCAGTTCCCCATGTGGGAGCTTGGAATAGAAGGTTACTGAGTCCATGGGGCTCATCAACTAGACTGGGGACAACCTGTGACTTGGGGATGGCTCTTCTCAGTGACATGATCAGATCTGTATTTCAGGACAGTCCCTCTGGCTTCGGGACTGAGAATACCCCTCCAGCCCACCAGCCATCCCTTTGTCTAAGTCACCATCCATTCTTGCCTGGACTGTTGCTTTGTTCTCACCTGGTTTCCTCCCATCCATTCTTGCTCCCCTGCTGTTATTCTCAACAAAGAACCCAGAGTGATTTTCTTCTCTGGTTCATTGGTTATCCTTATCACATAAGTTTCAATCTCCTTGCCATTCTGCAAGGGTCAGCAAGCTACAGCCTGCTGGCCAAATCTGGCCTGCCCCTGCTTTTGTATGGGCTGTGAGTTAAGCAATTTATGGAAATTTGCTTTTGCTTTAATTACATAAATAGCTACACATTAGGGCCTCAATTTTACCTCTTGGGCCACAAAGCCTAAAATATTTACCATCTGGCCCTTTATAGAAAAAAGTTGCTAACCTCTGGCAGCCAGGAAGCCAGAAACCACTCTGGCCATTCAAATGGGGTTGGGGGGCGGGGGATGCATTAACTCTGAGAATTGGTTGTTCAGAAGTTGTCAGAGCTGAGGAGACAAAATCACACAGTGAGGCAATGCAGAGACTACAACAGCAGGAAGCTGCTACCACCCTGCAGATGGAAAACCAAGGAAGGAACTGGTGCAGCTAATAGAGGAGCCAGAGAGCTGGGGCATCCAACAGAGCTGCAGGGGATGCAGCTGGGAAAGGAATGCTGCCCAAGGCAGGGCAGAGGTGAGGGAGAAAATCTGGATGCTCACTTCCTCTCACCCCCAATTTCACAGCAGTACCTCCTGTTGGCTGAAGCCACCTGGAAGGCTGTTGGCAAGAGGGCCCGCAACAGAGAGCCGAGCAACAGAAGGGAAGTGCAAGCAATGGAGAGTAGAGTGGCCAGGCAAATAACCAGCTCCCCTATAAGGTGACAGTAACACCTGCCTTGTGAAATAACTATCAGAGCTCAAGATAACTTAAGTAAGCTGTCCATGCGATGCCTGGAAAGGGTAGTTAATATTACCACCATTATTATTGCTATTATTCAGTTCAATCCTGCACTTGGGTCTCCTGTATTGGGTTGTCCAAGCTGAGCATAAAGGTGTAGGCAGAGGACAGGACAATAATTGACCCGCCCTACACAGAAGTGGTGAGGAATGGCATGAAATTAGACCACAACAATGGCTCCCAAACACACCATGGAGATGGGCCCAAGAACTCAGACCAGACCCCCTTCTCCCAGGCAATGAAATCATTTCATGGCGTTTGCTTTTATAAAATGCAGTCAGAGATGCTTTGTGCTAATAAGGATTTTTCCCCTAAAAGCATATATGTTGTTAGTAGAAATTCATTTCTGTCCATTTTGCACACTTCTGCCTACCCTTGAACTGTCTCTTGTGCCAACCCTTAAAACCACAAGTATAACAGCTTAGTTTAACAAGCTTCCTCTGTTAAATGCCAGCCAATGAAATCAATGATGGGTGTAATGAGACAGAGAATGTAGCCAGTAGGGGAAGTTTTTGCCATCTTAAATGTCATAAGCAGGGCTGCAAAGGTGCCCAGACTGAATACGCACCACCAGCTCAGGGGGGCCATCCATCCGAGCAGAACCTCAGAGAACTGGCTGTTGGGAAACTGACCGCCTCTGGCCTCCCACGCTTCAAGTCCTTGACAGTTGAGCACTGAGATTGAAGCCTAAGGCTTCAGGAGTTCCAGCTCTAGGTTTACAGAGGAAAGCTCTGTTTCTTCCACTTCAGACGCTTCTGGAGGTCGGCGTCACTCACGGTACTTCTCCCCACTTACCGGCCAGCGTTCAGGTCTGGTGTGGGTCATGGCAATGGATAACTGCATGATTTGGTCTTGCAGTCAGTCTGCCTCTGATTCTGCTCCTGTCAGACCCATTTCAGGGTTGAACTTTTAAGTATTGCAATGACAGCTATTACATAAAATCAAAAGTTGTAAGTGGGAATAGAATTCATTCTTTCTACTCAGGTCTTATATTGGTTCCCAGAAGAGCTGTTTACTGGAATCTTCAAGGGCAGGTTGGGCTTGAGATTGGCTGCTAGGGAGCTGAAGATAGATGGGATAATAGTTTTTATCCTAAGCTAGAGTTTCCCAAACTTCTATTATTCTCAAAGTCTTAAAAAATGTCATTATTTCCAAAAGCTACCTCTATATTTATTTACTTAACATCTTGCTTCTAATTAACTCATTTTTATGTAAGTTCATTTTAAAGGAAACTTTATATTATTTTCATAAACAGGAAAGGAGGGTCACACGCCATAAATAGAAAGTAACCGTGAAAACAAACTGATGTTATTATGTGGCCCATGGAAGGCCCAGAATCTGGGACCCACTCTCAGTGTTAAAAAGGACAGAATCAGCGAGTGGCAGGAGATCTGTTAAAGATATACTGACACAAAATAAAACCTTTTCCTTTAAATAATCAGGGTTGAAAAATAACTGAGAAGGAAGTCATTCTTTCTGTGTGATTCAGTGACATTTGTTACCACGTCCACACGCTGCCTGAATCATCTCCATAGTCTGGTACATAGAAACAGCTGTGTAATTTGCAGCATCCAGTGCAAAATAAAAACAGGGGGCCTTATTCAACCATTATTAATAATTTCAAGACAGCAACAGCAGAGCATCAGACCAAGCACAGAGCCCTTCTAAGCAAAGGGCCTATGCAATTAGGCCACACACTCTGAAGCCTTGATGGTACACGTGCCATACATCTAAGAGAATGGATAGATGTGACCACCCTGTAAAAACTGAAGGCTGAAAATCCCAAAGCACAGTCCAGAGGGCCATCATTGCTTCCTGAGGCAGGAAACAAAGCCAAGGTACAGGGCCAGTAAGTCACACCATGCTGATGAGAACCACCAACTGCGAGTCAGGTCAGAAGCAATAATGAGGAATGTGGCTGGAGCCACCGCCTGGAGCTGTTTGTAGCTTCCTTTTAGAAAACCAGCTCCTTTTTCCTTCTAACCTTAGTCAAGGTGAGGTTTGAGAAATATAAGAGAGAGCAATAGCATGACCTGGTGTATCTGCCAGTGCCCTAGCAAGAAACATCCACTCTACTTAAAGATACAGCTGAAGAGAGTTTAATGAAGGCACAATGCCCAGAGAGGTGGAGGCAGGGTCATCAGCACCAAAAGGGACAATCACACACCAGGACTAACAACAACAGGAAGCTATTACCACCCTCTACCTGAAAGGGGAAAGGGAAGCAGTGGGTATTGACACTTAGAAGGAACTGAACCCCTGAGAGACGGCTGGCCAACAGGAGCCAAGGCTTTGGAGGAGGGAGGTAGTTCCTGTCAAACAGCAGCTCAGCAGGGAGGCAGCAGGAAGCATAAATGCACGACTCCTTTCTTCTCTCAGGTGGGCATTGTCTAGACCTACCCAGAACCAGAGGGCAAAAGATCCGGGCTTACGCAGTCCCAGAAGTTAACCTCCTTGGGCAAAGGGAGACCAAGGTGGGGGGGGTGGATCTGGAGAGCACCTGGAAGTTAACCAGCACACCTGGTGACATGTGTTTGTGGGGGTTCAATCTGATGGCACATATTTGTGGAGGTACCAAGGAGTCTATGAGAAAGAATGTGTGTGTGAGTTTGGGAGAGGGGTTCATGAAGGAAAGATAGCACCCAGCTTTTGGTCTAGAACCAACATTCACCAAGCTAGGGGATTCAAACGGAGGTAAGGCATTCCGTTTGGGCATGCCTAATTTGGAAGCGTAAGAAGCATCTAAGGGGATAAGGAACCAGGACTAGTGTTATAGACTGGAAGTCATAGGTTTGTGCAAGGCAAATCAGGTCAGTGAGAAAAAAAGAACACGGACACAGCAACACCATCATGTGAAAGGAGGTCAGGGGAAAAACTCAGTAAAGGAAACTAAAGAATGGCCATCTGGACAAGAAGAGACCCAAGAGCATTTATCGTTAGGGAGTTGGGGTGAGGTCCCTGTAGAAACATTTGGTCGGGGATGTCTCTGGAGGAATGGAGCTTCTGGTCCCTTACAGAAAGCCATTAGGAGGGAGCCTGAACTGCACTGGAGTTTGGATGAGATGTCCCTTTTCCATGTTCCATCACGATGTCCCCATTATGGTCAGAGGTGCCATAGCTGCAGCAGTTCTCAGCTACTCCCCCATCAAAGATCCCAGTCTGCCCCAAAGACAAAAGTGGATGATTCCTCACCCACCACAATCTCCAACTGGGAGTAACCACCCTCTGGCTTCCATCCCCCCACCACCATTCTCTCAATTTCTTGTGAAACCAGCACAGAAGGATTAACTGGGATGGTGGGTGCCTGGAAGGGATGGAAGTGGAAGAAAGAATAAGAGGAACCAAATTTCCATTGGAATCTCTGAGACAATTAAGGGCCAATACAGCAGCCACAAGCTCCGGCCAATTTGGCTTCCTGGCCAGCTTCTAAAGGGGCAGGTAACAAAGAAGCCAACTTCCCTGCCAGCCCTGAGGAGATGCCACAGCTCTTCTCCAGAGGACAGCCTCTGCTACCTGTCAGCCCATGCACTGCCCCTCCCGTGCATCCTTACCTGAATTGATGTTGAGGGTACAGTCACACATGGAACCAAAGTCCAGGTCCCTCTGCCCCCCCATGCTCACAGCCAGGAGGGCCCTGTGCCCAAGTGCCTATAGGGAGGCCTCCTGTCCTGCTCCCCTGAATGTCCTGAATCTCTTCTTCAGGGTAAGTCAGGACTAGACTAACAATCCAACATCTGAAAAGCCTTAAGTACCTCCCAAAAAGAGCACCTGACTTTCACCAAAACTAGTAGATAGAGATTCCTCCTTCCACAACACAACCCCGCTGTCCTCTCTAAGAAAAGCGGCTTTAATGGAGAGACCCTCCAGGTGACTGGCCAAATGAGGCCAGTTCTCTCCCCTGCTTCTCATCTGCCTTCCTGCTGATCTGTCTGTAGCTTTCGCCAGTGAACATTCTTTCAGTTAGCATCTACTGAGCTCTGGAGCCGCAGAGTCCTTGTTCCCTGAGGTAGCTGAACTACATTTCCCAAAGTTCTTCTGGTTCTCTAATACAAACCTCTGATCATCTTGTCTGCATGTGAAGGTGCGAGATGATTCAGAGGAAGAACTCATAACCCTTTTCCTCTAAGAAGCTTACCGTCGGGGAAGTGCACAATCACCCCGTTAGGTGTGCACAAAAGCACGAAAAGAATAGAGAGATCCAGAGGAGAAAGCCATTCAGTCCAAATGGGGACCAGGATGATTCAATAATAACGAAGTGCCTACTATTTACTATGTCCAGGCTAGGTATTAGCTACTTACACGAACATCAACTCTTACAAACCCAGGAGGTAGCCAGTTTTACTGGCCTTGTTGTACAGATAAGGAAACAAAGGCTGGCAATGCTCAGAAATTTGCCAACAGCCACTCAATATTAAGTGCATAGGTTTGGATGTGGACAAATCTCTTCTACTCCAAAATCTGCATTTATAACCATCACAGCGTACAGAGTAACTAGACCAGCAACAGATAATTATTGGGCATCTACCGCCCAATCAGATACTGCCTCATACATTTAACACACACAAAAATTTACCTCGTGAGGAAGGCATTTTTTCAGTTCCCCTCTATAAGAAGAAATGAAAGGTCAGTGAAGTTGCAAAACTTGCCTAAGGTCACAGAGGGGCCAGAATTCATATCTAGAGCCTAAGTATCACAGAATTTTCCATCCGGGTTTGAAGAAAGAGTGTGTGAATAATGCTTTAAAGGCTGTTAAAAAAGAAAGGTTTCCTTAGTTTGGGTTCTCCCAAAAGCATAACCTGTAGTAAGAATTTGGGTGAAGGTAGTTCACTCCTAAGGTGATTCCAGGGAGCAGAGTAGGATGACACAGGGCAATAAAGGCAAAAGAAAGGTCTATAATGGGGATTGCCACTGTGGACACCAGGCCCATTTCCATGAGCCTTCCCCAGAAGCGTGCAGAATCCTCCCAGAATTGACTTCCCACGGGAAGGATGGTGGAATATTCCCCATGCTCCCCTACCCCATGGGTGGACCTGCTGAGCTCCCTCAGGCATCCCTGACCTCAGGAGAGCCCTGGGGCAGTAAACAAAGACATAAATATGTGTGAAACCAGACAGAGTGGGCAGGAAGTGAAACAAAGCTGGTTCTGAACTGCCCAGCCCAGCCATAGCCAAAATCACAGGTGACAATGAGCATCTGAGTAGAGGTCCCATGTGTGCCTGCCTCCCAGGGGAGAGAGAAGCAGTGGGCAGGGACACTGCAGACACAGCAGGCAGCAGGACTGAGACTGGAGCCTGAGTGCCTAAACCATGCCTGGCCTGCCACACACGTGGGGAACTTTCCATTGCTCCCTGCTGAGATCCACAGCTGTCTCTCCCATACTGGGTTTGCAGCTCTTCTATGGAAATGACAGAAATAAACTCTCAGTCCATGAGGTAAACTGAAGTGGAACAACCCACGGCACTAAAGCCAGAGGCAGCTTCCCCTTTTTTGGCATCCGTCCATGAAGCAGCAGCCCTCTGCCCCAGGCAGAGGTATCCCTGGGCTCTCAGCTGCTGGCCTTTTCTAGGCTGGCAGTATGGAATGGCAGCTGAATGCTTGGACTGTGTGTCCTTGGGTAAGTTATTAACCCTTATGGACCTCAGTTTGTTTCATCTCTAAAGCAGGACAAAGATACCTACCCAGGAGAATAGAGTGGGAATTAGATGATATTCCGCCTGTAACACATTTAGCACAGTATGGGGCATGTAGTGAGCATTCAACCAAGGACAGATGTGCATATCTTAACATTTTTGAGTTGATTCAATTCAATGCCAAAGAGGAGAACTAGAGGCAGTTATTCATCATTTGAAGAAAGAGAGTGATATAATACAGAGACTGCTAGGCTTGCCAGGCCAAAGACTTCATCTCCCAGCTGAACACTCTTAGGCCCAGTCACCTCTGAAATTTGGGTTTTTCTATCATTAAGTGGAGATAATCACTTCTGTCTGCCTGGAAACGTCGCTGAGGCTCAATGGAGATCACAAAAGTAAAAATGCTTTGTAAACGTGAATGTAACAGAAAAATGTTATTGTTGTGATTATAACAATGATAAGAATCGAAGCTTTTCCCTCCCCAACACATGCACGTACACACTCCAGGGGACTGACTGCTCCTCAGCTGCCTGAAGGAGAGCAAGGCATTGTCATCGTAAGGTCAGTGCCACTGAAGGGAGTGTATGATTAATATCAGAGACACTCGGTAACAGCTGTTCAGGGCAAGTCATTCATACCATCAGTGTCAAGGACTGTGCCACTAATTTATTTATGTATGAGGATGACAACCAGGGAAAGCAATTAGGATTTGGACATCTGTGCTTTTGTGATCCGGGATCGCGGGAGCGCTTGCAGTGGCGCCACAGAAACCTTAACAACAGTTGCTAACCGCTAACTACCTTCCTTCCGAGTTGGCCCAGGCTCGTAGCCTCTTTATCAGCCGAACCAGTCACGTTTGTGCCCCAGCCCTTCATCTGTTTTCCTCCACACTCCAACCCAAGTTACACAAGTGGCTGGAGGCTGAAAGGAAAACGGGGCTGGAGACAAAGTTGGGGGCAAAGCTAAAGTATTTCCAGAGTTCTTTACAATGATCAATTAATGAACCCTTGCAACAACCCGGGAAAGTAGGTCAATATTATTATCCTTGCTTTGTGTTTGAGGAAACAGGCTTAAGAAGAATGGCTTGCCCAAGGCTAAGCCAGCTATCAGAAGAGCTGAAGCGGAATTAGATGAAGGAATTCCTGACTTCAAACCCTCGGCCAAGTATGTGCTTACTTAGCATGCAGAAGGTGATCAATAACTGAGATGGACTCACTGACTGAGTCCTAAAATGATACATTAATCCCCTCCTGGGTGCAGTGGCGAATGCTAGGTGCAGCTCAGACCTTAGCCAGGAGAGCTTTTAAACACAGATCCTGAATAATCCAAGAAAATATCTTTGGGTGTACCTGCAGTGGTAAGAATGATGAGGAGGTAGGTTTGTCTTCACAGTGGATATTGTTTAGGCTGCCAAACAGCTAAATACCCTTCTTTCCAGGGGGCAAGGAGAGGTTTGCAGGGCTTTCCACCCTTTCCCCCACCCCTGTAACCCTATGGAAGCCCAATTAGGTCCAGGATGTAGTACAGGGTGGACAAAACTGGGCACAAGGCCCCGGGCACCAGTGAGATGCCCAGTGACCTCTAGTCTGGTGGCAACTCATGAGGCTGTTCCTATGGCAAGTCGCTGGCTGTGCTTCACCTCAGAGCCTGTGCTCCAGTTCTCCAACCGATTCCAATAAACTCTTCTGGCCTTAAGTTACGGGAATCTCTTTCTGTTGTTTGCAACCCTGACTATACAGTTTCTGACCTAAAAATGTAAGTACTTGCCCAGGGGGATTACAACTGCCAGGCATAGATTCCCACACACTGCTGGTGGGAGGGTAGATAGGCAAAACATCCAGAGAGGGCAACTTGGCAAGGTTATCATATACCCTTTGACCCAGCTCTCCACCTTGGGGAATTTATCCTCTGTATATACTGCAAGTATATACACCTCACACACAAGTTATTTTGCACTTGTGTCCTATACGCTTGGTTATTCGCTGTAGTGGCATTTGTAATAACACAATATTTGAAGGGATTCGAAAGTCCATTAATAGAGGACTGATTAAATTACAATATGTACACACAATAGAAAGCTATCTAGCTCTTTTTTAAAAATGAGATATTTACTATGTGTTGATATAGAAAAATCTCCCAGGATGCAAGTAAAAATAAATAAGTAAATAAAAGATTCAGAACAGCATGCATAATATGCTACCTTTTATAAAAATATGAGAACAATAAGAACCCGCATTTGTTCTCTCTAAAATATGCCTAAGGCAACTCTAGCAGGCTACAAAAGAAAACTACAACCAGGGGTGCCCTACTGGGAGGAGAATGAGGCAAATAGGAAAACAAGATGGGATGTCTTTTTAAAACATTCGGTGTTTTTGAATCATGTTAATAGGCTCCTATTCAAAACCCTACATTTAAGAAGCGCCATCGCGGAGAGTGAAAATCAGCACAGGCGTAATTCCTCTGACCTCCTGCCCTCCTGGACCCACCCAGCACCTGCAGCACGTGGACAGAGCGGCCGGCTAACGGTGGCTGTTGGCCTGCATACCATCAGAATAAAATCTGGTCCAGACCGTTGAGGGGAAAGGGCAGAACAGAATGCTGAAAACCAAGTGCGAGAGAAAAAGAAGGTTCATAGCATCTTTTGATTTGTCAAATACAAAGAAGTGACATTTCAGAGACGTGCCTGCTGGAAGAAGCATATGTTCGAGTCACACAATTCGCTGTCCCCTGCTGTCGAGACACTCTCCTCAAAACTAGGCAAACAGCCCATTCAGCATGAGCAACTGGGAAATGCGGGTCCTGGCAAATCATGTGCCTCAGTGGAGTCTGTCTGGTGTGATTACTCCACAAACACCCCCCAAGGAAGAGATCTGAGCTTTCTCACCTGCAGGTCCATGGCTCAGACTCAAGCCAAGATCCCCAAGACAAAATGTATTTATTTATCCCCTAAGCCATTTACTTGAAAATCAATAATATTTCAAATTTAATGAGTTATAAGGCAAGTAAATTAGAATTTGGAGTAAACAATATTGATTAGATTATTCTGTCAGCAGGAACCCATGACTTTCCTCTATAATTAAGGATTCCATCTCGGGTACAGTGTGCTCAACCCTAGTGGCTTTCATGCGGAAATCAGAGGTCTGCCCGTTCCTGTAATGAAAGCCTTCTTCCATAAGCTAGCTGGCAGTCCGCACCCTGCCAGTGTGGGCGGCCCTGCCCTTTTCCTCCACAGCAGCAGGCTTCTGTGACAAGTGGCTTCCCCAAGCACTAATCGCCCCTTGCTCTAGTCCCAGAGCTTCAGTGAGTTTAAACATCAAAATAAAGAACTACAACTAAAAAAAAAATCATTGTGGCAGAAATAGCATTTAGTAAGAGAGCTTCTGTGGAATGATGTGTAAAGTTCCCCTGGCGATCTGAATTTCCTAGAAGCATGAGGATGGCCAAAGTAGATTTCTCACCAAATTGACTGAACAAAGAAGGAACAAAAGGGCAGAACTTAAAACATCTATGGGTTGGACAAAAAAGGTGATAGGATTAAGCAATACAAACAAACAAACAAAAAAATAAACTCAGACACAGACAACAGTATGGTAATTACAAAAGGGAAAGGGGAGTGGGCTGGGACATAGAAGAGGGTAAAGGGGGGACAGATGGTGATGGAAGGAGACTCGACTTTGAGTGGTGAACACACAATACAATATACAGATGATGACGTATTATACAACTGTACACCTGAAACCTATGTAATTTTATTATCTAATGTCACAGCAATAAATTCAATTTAAAAAACCATCCACTGTCACCATTCAACATCAAGCATCCTACCTCTCAACACTGAACCATCTTGCCCACATCAATCTTTTCTGCCCTGTCCTGGGGGAAAACTTACTTTTAAAATCTGAGTAATGGTTGCTTTTCAGTGAATTAATACCTTGTTAAACGGAATTTCTGACCTTGCAGTAGTCCTGGATCTTTGAACAAAAATGCCCCCCAGCCCCATTGTTCAGGAAGAACAGTTCAGAGACTGCATGAGAAATGCAGCCACTTTGCACAGCCTCTGCTGTTTAAAATAGGAAAAGCGGAAAGCAAGTAGTGCCAGGTAGGTCCTGCTACCGAGAGCAAGCGGCGCCTGGTGTGGGCACCACCTGGAAGCGTGTTAGAAATGCAGGCTCTCAAGCCCCACCCCCAGATTTACAGAATCAGAATCTGCATTTAAACAAGACTCCCAGGTGATTCTGGTGCCCACTCCAGTCTGAGGACTGCCCCTCAGCTTGCACAGTGGCTCTGCTCTTACTCACTGTGTGGCCTTGGATAGGTTACATAGCCGCCGTGTTTTTCAGTGTGCCTGGCGTATCATAAGCTCTCAATAACTGTTAGCTATTGTTAAAGGAGACACATTTCAAGCAGGAATGGATGGAAGAAGCAGTGATATCAATGAACCCAAATATTTGTCCATTCTGCCTCTGCTCTTTGAACCAAGAGGTGCAGCGGCAGAGTTTAAATAGAAAAAAAAGTTTTTTTAAACACTACATTTGGAATTTCGCAATCTTAGATTGAAATCCTGTCTTCACTACTTCCTCGCTGTGTAAACCTGAGCAAGTGACTGACCAACCTGGACCTCAGCCTCCTAATATGTACATGCGTCATGTGGGTATTGAAAGTTAACGTGAGACGTTGCAAGAATTGAATTAAACAATCTGTGTGGAATACGATGTGTGTGTGTACTGTGTGTGCACACCTTTATTTTTAAGCTGGTGACAGAGTATTTGTAAGGCTAGATTAGTCTCTGAAGTCAGGGGTTTGGGTAAGTTTTATAGTGGTTCTTAGCCCTAGCTACATATTTCAAAACAGGGGACCAGCAAGGGTGGGCGGGGAGGGGGGTGCTTTTTAAAAAGACCTAGGTCCAGTCTCCACACCAAACCAATTAAATCAGGAGTTTTGAGAACGGTACGTGAGCCTTCGTATTTTCCAACATGCAGCCCAAGTCTGAGTTCTACTGTGTTAGAAGGAAATGGGAGGTCACCCAATCACTCTGCTCAAGAAAAACCAAAATCAGCAACAGTAATCTTGGGCGGCAAAAACAAATGAACATAAGAGAAATAAAGGAGGTCTGGGGATTGATGAAAGAGAAAGCAGCTTATGCTACAGTGAGGTATCTGAATCTCCAGCAGCAGAAATGGGTAAGGGTTTTATGAAAGAATAGAGAAATTCAATATAATTGATATTGACTATGTCATGTCAGATCTTCCAGTGAAAGCAATCATGTAGTTAATCGGAGGTGGAGAAAAGACATTCCAGAAGAACAAACCACTGATTCTCAGTTGGGGTGACAGTAGGACTGACAGAGAACAAGAATATAAGCAAAGAATAAGAATTCAACAAAAGCCAGAAATAGGAATCAGAGATGACCAGGAGACGTGCCAAGCCAAGGACCTTATAGAGATCTTGAAGGTGGCATGGGGGGAGGGGGAGGGGCAGGTAGGGAGCATGGGCCTTCTACACCACGAGAAATAAGCAGGTTTTCTCTACAGCATAGACAGCAGGGTTAACTCAGCTAATTTCAGGTTACACGTGACAGACTCACCGTGAGCAGATTCTCATGGTGGTAGTTATAATTAGGCCGGACATGCTGAAATCTCAACGCCCTCCACACACTTGACATTGGACACATCAGTACAGAAACCCCACTAGCCAATGTGGAAGTTTCAGAGAGGCTACTGGGGCAGTCTGGTACTCATCAGGTGTGCAGACAGACCTTCTGACTTTGAAGTTCCCCAGCTTTTGCATTAGCAAGTATGTCCTGGCACGCGGATCTTGACAACCATTTCTAACATTTGTAAGGAGACACAGCCTCTACCTAATACGCTTCTATTAAGACCTCCAACTTTCAGAAACGTATTTGTGACCCAAGAGTCAAGAGAACCGTGGGGAATGCAGGCTGGGAGGAGCCTTGCATGAGCTCCCACACTTCCATTCATGTGACTGCCTCCAGCCTCTTCCAGGACCCTACCATGCTGATGGGAGGAGCAAGAATGCAAGAGAATCCAAAGTAAATCGAGTCACTACATTATATAATATTTAGGAGTGCACACATTTTTTTTCTCTTTGTAGACGGCCTCTTACAGGCGGGATTGCAGTTTAACACATAGAGTGAAATCATTTACAGAGGAAAAAACATCATCCAATGTGAGGCGTTCCAGCCCCACAGGAAAACCTTTTAAGCTTTCAAAGCTTAAAAGAAGGAAAACTTCTTCAGAATTGTCATTTAAGGATCATAAAAAAAAAACCATTTGTCCCATTAAATATCCTTGATTTCTGGAATGATTACTTTCCATAAATGTTGAAGACTTCGATTTGTCCTCTCTTTCACTGCAGTAAGAGGGAAATTACTTAAGAGTAGAGATCTTATTTATCTGGCTGACTCAGTCTTCCTTCCAGTCTCACCTCAGGTATCGTATCCTCCAAGACGTTTCTCTGATCCCTGAGCCAGGGGAAATTGTCCTACCCCTGAATATCTTTAGCAGTCTCTTCATGTCACTGTCTCACAAATCTTATTCTGCGTTGAGGTTATCTTTATGTATCCGTCTCTCCTAGAAGACTGTACACTGTTCCCACCGTACCGTCGGCACCTAACACTGTGCCTGGCACAAGTGTTTGTTCAACTGTTAAATCAGCAGAAAATGACAGAAGAGGATTCAAGAGAGCCCAGAGTCTCTAGTGTTATAAACAGGGACATCTTTTGCTTTCTTTCGCTCCTGAGTACAAATGAGAACATTAGTCTATTCTCCCAACTTTATGGAGAGGTAATCTACCTAAAGAAGATTTTCACCTGAATAATGGTGATAGCTGAAAATTCTCAAAATCAGCCAAGGCCGTAAGCTCCATAGAAGGACCTTCTCCTTCCTATTTGGGGCTGCAACCCCAGGTCTGGGCCCCGGGTCTGCCCATGGGAGCCTTCATCAATAAGCTCCTTCAGAGACTGCCTCAGCTGTGCCTCATGTTGCCTGAGGTCATGCCCTCCCCAGGGCATCCCTCACCAATGAACCAGCAAGCAAGAGTACAAAGGCACAGCCACATTGGTCAAATGTGGCCCTGGGACAAGTCCAAGAGGCAACATCTTCTCCAGATTCTGCACTGGCTTCTCCCACGTTGCAGTTTGCCTTTTCCCTCAGCCCAGTTGGGCTTCCTCCCTCTTACCTTCACAGATATCAGTCCCTAATGAATACTTTGCTCCTCAAACTCTACCTCAGTGTCGGCCACAGGAGGACCTAACCTCCTAACCTGTGAGATGTTTGTTAAATGAGTGAGTAGAGAGGAAAAGATGTACAAATGAGTAAAAGATGTAACTAGGAAATATTTCAGCTGTGCCAAGACTCCAGTGTCAACTGAGGAGAGAGTTGGAGCCATTAGGGAATCCCCAAAATGGAGCGTCCACTTCCTGAGCACGTCTCCTGCTAACTGCCGTGCCCTCTCACCTAATCCTTTCAGCTGCTCTACTGGGTGGAAATTCATTGGCCCCATTTTACAAAAGGGAAAGAGGCTCTCAGAGGTGAAGGAACTTGCTCCCAAGATCACACAGCTAGTGAACTGCAAAGTTAGGATACAAAGCTTTTCTGCCTGGCTCCAAACCAACTACTCCACGGTTCATATCATCCTCCTCAATTGATAGCAAATGTTTTAGCTGGTAACCCCTTCTCAATATGGCCAAACAGACTGGCTGAAAGCAAACATTTGGCCTGAACATTTCCTTCTATCCAGCTGGCTGCTCCAACAATAAACCACTACCCTTGTTCCCAGTGTACCAACCAGCTCATTCCAGTGTGAGTAAATTGACACTACCTGGAAAGTTCCAGTTTTCTTTTTGCCCTTAGAGACATAAGCAATGCTGCTTTTCCATATGTAAAATAATAATAGTAGTGATAAAAGTAAAAATCTATCTTTACTAACTTAAAAATCACAAGAAAAATTTTGCACCGTTTTTTTGAAAAGGAGGATGGAATATTGTCTATTAATAACGCAGTGATACAGCCTGACCCAAAAGCAGTTTAAGAGGGACTTAAGACTATATTTCTGAATAAACACAGTGAGCAGCACTTCCAGTTCATGACAGTCCCCTCCCCCTCTATTGAGGCAATATGGAAATATCATCGGAAACTAGACAAATTAAACTTCCTCAAACTTTTGGAGGAATTCCCTCTAATCACAATGGAGAGATGAGCCCTATTCCTTATCTGTCTTTGTATCTAGGCTCTTTGCCTTGTCCTGTGATAGTGCCCTCCCACCTGGATTCAGGGCTCACCATGTGATTCATTAGCCAATGGGATTCAGTGATTCATTAGCCAATGGGATTCCGCCAATGTGACTGTGAGCAGAAACTTGAAAACTGCCTGTAAGACTGGGCTTCTCTCACTTTAACTCCTCTGCCATTGCCATGAGAACGTGTCCGGGCTGGTTGCTAGAAGGTGAGAAACATATGGAACAAAGAAGCCCAGCTGAGGTTCCCCACACCAATCCAACCTAGATTAGAGCCCCAAGCTAGTCCTCTAATGTGTGAGCAACGCGCGACTATTGTCAGATGTGACTAGTTTGCTACACAGCAAAGTTGAGCTAGTAGCCTTCAAGTACCTTGAACTTGGAGACAAAATGGCATAGATAAACAAGAAAAAGGTGAGCAGACCTCCCCCATGAATCCTCACATCAGACACACGCACGGGGCCAGCGCTGCTCAGAAAAGGGCTTTTGCTCTGTGACCACGGATTTGTTTCCCATTGTCTATTAGCGTCTCATTATACCAGCGCTGCCCAAAAGAGATATCATGCATATCAGCTAACTAATTTTAAATCTTCTAGCAACCACACTTCAAAGGCAAAATGAAACAGGTAAAATTAATTATAATAGAATATTTTAAGATATCCAAAATATTATCATTTCAACATGTAATCAATATTTTTAAATTATTAGTGAGATTATTTTACATTTCTTTTTGTACTATGTCTTTGAAAGCTGGTGTATATTTTTTTTTATTGATTGATTTAAGAGAGAGAGAGAGAGAAAGAGACAAAGACTTGTTGCTCCACTTATTAATGCATTCATTGGTTTATTCTCGTATGTGCCCTGACTGGGGATCAAACCCACAACATTGGGGTATCAGTATGACACTAACCAACTGAGCGGCCGAGATAGGGCTGGTGTATATATTTCAGACTTACAGCGTATTTCAGTTTGGACTGGACATATTCCAAGTGCTCAAAGGCCAACGCTAACTAGTGGCTACCATACTGGACGGCACAACTCTACATCCATTGGAGAGGGTAACTCCATTGGCCCAGAGTAGACATGGACAGGAAGTGGAGAACTGCAACCATCCTAGGATTTTAGGCAGCCATCCTAAAGGGGTAAAACCAGGAGAACTGAGTATGGTAGTTTTTCATATTCACCTTCTGACATAAGAATGACACATTGCTATAGATTATTTAGAAATACTTTTTTTCATCATATCCAGAAAAGTAAAAAGAGTAGATAATTCAGGAAAACTTCCTCAGGTAAGCCTCCGCAAAACACTAGAATTTGGTTAGGAGCTATGATTATCCATTCATCCTTCAACCTGAGACAGCTCAAGACAAGGAAGGTTGAGTCATCATACTTGGAAAATAATAGGATGAGGAAGAACTCACATGCCCATTTGTTTGAAAATTTCAGGAAAATACACACACACACAATTTTAAAGTTCTGTATCACTGGAGAAGAAACATGTTTCCCTGACATTGAAAAGCAATAATATATATTTGAAAAAGAGATATTACAGAAAACACGATATAATTTAAGAAGTTACAGAACCTACGAAACAAAAGTTGAAAGAAGATGTAAAAGGAAAAGAAGTCAAATTTTGTCCTTAGAGAAAAAATGGAGCTAATTGATAAAAGGAAAGAACTTCAGAAAATCAAAAATGCAATGAAAGATTAAAAAGATAAAGAAGAAATCGATAAATAGAATGGAGATAAGAGACCCAACTTATAAATAATTGGTGATACCAAGAGAAAATCATAATTTCACCAGAATAAAAAATAAAACTCTAACAATAAAAGACAATGAAGCAAATCTATAGAGTTTTGAAGCAAAGTGTATGGCCCAATAATTCTCTACCAAATAGCCATGAACAGAAACATATTTTTGGACTATAAACTGTACCCTTATATGTTGCCACAATAATGTCACAAAACAAGGGCTAGCCTTAGTGAGATACAACAAACATTTATTTTGTTCCCAATATCGTGGGTCGGCGCACGGGGCCGGCTGATCGGAGCTACACCACCTCATGTCCGCAGCCTTGTCTCCACAACTGGGTCCACTTGACTGATCTCTGTGCGTCTCATTCTCCATCCTACAAGCCTGGTCTCATGATGGTAGCAGGGGAGAGAGCAGACACGTGTGCACTTTCCAGCCTCTGCTTGCATCAAGTTTGTACTGGTCAAAGCAAGACACGTGGCCAAGCCACAGTCAGAGTGGGAGGGAACTACAAAGTCATTAACAGCAAGAGGTAGATACAAGGAAGCCAGATGGTGGAGCCACTGATGCAATCACTCTACTTGTCAACACCCTCCAACCACAGGCCACCATTAATACACCTAAACAAGTGGGTTTATTATTCATTTCAGTGAGGGTGAATCTTGGGAAACTCAAGTCTGGAAAACCTTGAGGTGTCTCAGTAAGAGAGTATTCAAAAGGACTATGATAGGATGTGGGCTTCAGTGATTTTGGGGTGCAGGACTTAGTTCTGGATTGATGCTCTCAGGAAAGGGAGATGTTTGGTCATCTTTGTCATCTGAGCAACAGTTACATCTCGTCTATGTTGAGAAATGATCATGAAATGGTCTTGTCGTGGTCCCTCCCAGTCACAGAGTGGCCTGCGCTGACAGTGACCTTCTGTGAGACTGTGTCCAACAGGACACTGGTACCTGTGCTGTGACACTGGCTCTTTCTCTTCTTTCCACATCACACACACTACCAGTGACTGAGGAACTTTTACCTAGTGCTTTCATTCATCATCCCAGAGGTGATTCAAAATAAAGAATTTGATTTAAAAAGAGAGAAAGAAGTCTTTTGTATAAATGTACTGATAGTAAACATTAAACCCACTAAACATGCAGCTATGTCTTAACAAATGTTATAAATATGCTTATAAAATATCAAAAGTAACCATCAAATGAGACATATAAGCCATACAATAAGAATGCATCGTGTTGTCCAAAAAGTCCATTATGTGTTTTCCATATGATGGCTCTAGTGGCACTTAGTAGTCTCTAACTTCATTTGAAACAATTTTGCTAGATTGTATTGTTACAGCTGTCATATCAGTGTGCATTTAAAAAAAGTATCAAAATTGGTGAATTTGGGGGCAGCCATTTTAACATTGAAGATGGAAAAAGATACACAACATTTTCCATATATTATGTTTTATTATTTCCAGAAAGGTAAAAATGCAACTGAAAAGCAAAAAAAGATTTGTGCAATGTATGGGGAAGGTGCTGTGAGTGATCAAATGTGTCAAAAATTGTTTGCAAAGTTTCTTGTTACTATTGACAATTTGGCCACATAATTCTTTGCTGTGGGGCTGTCTCATGCATTGAAGATGCTCAGCAGCAACCTCGCCTCCACCCACTAGAAGCCAATAGCAGGAGATAGTCGACATACTGAATATCCAAACCAATAAAGTTACTGGTGAAAATGAATAATGTGTCTTTTATTTTATGGAAAAAACATACAGATGTTTTGCCTAACCAAATATCAATAATTACAATTTAGGCATTAAACCTCAAGTTATATTAGCAAAAATCAAGAAGTAAAAAGTAGACAGTGAGAGTACCTTGAAGTGCATATAACCTTTCTCATATTAGAGAAGGCAAAGTCAAAACACAATGGTTCAAGTTTTTCCTTTGATGCCTGGAGCATCAAAACAGAGGTGTCAAATGTTTCTTTTTAAATGTTTTAAGTGAAAACTACTTGTAGTGCTAAAAAAAATAAAAACAGAATATACAGCTTCTAAATGGTTGAGAAAAATAAAAGCCAAGAAAATTTAAAAACAGAAGACAAAGAAAAGAAGAAAACAATTTTTAGGCATAAAACGAAATGGCTGACATAAACTAAGCACGTTCATTATCCTCACCCTCCTCCCCACTGCCCCCATACTCTGCCATCCGCCACAGCGCAGTCTGCTAACTGGTCTTTCTTCTCTAACAGGTTCTCTGCAGAGAGGAGGCTACTCCTCTGCTGCTCCAAGCGCCATTCCTGGGGTCGGGGGAGGCCATCCTTACACTGTTGATTACGGGTGGGCAACCAGGTAAGAGCAGCAATTGAAGCAGCATCGGAAACTTTTAGCAATTTGACAGAAGTATTTTATATCTGT
The DNA here is from genome assembly GCF_022682495.2 of Desmodus rotundus. NCBI lineage: Eukaryota > Metazoa > Chordata > Mammalia > Chiroptera > Phyllostomidae > Desmodus > Desmodus rotundus. Next base: position 119,898,338 of record NC_071394.1, read on the forward strand.
TGAAACTACTAATTAAAAACTGGTGCTTCCATTTTGCATTTTTTTAATTTCATGTTTCTAGTAATTCGTTTTTATTATATGCTCTAAAAATATCAGTGTGTAATAATATATTAGAAAAGGAAAAGTTGGTCCCTCACCACAGATGCTTTGAGAAGCCCTGGTAGACCACATCAGAAGGAGTTATATGGGCCACAAGTCACAATCTGTCACTTCTCTGCCTGCAAGCATTCAGTGGCTCCCTCTTGGCCCTAACAATGAATCTTACCTCTTTTTTCTGCCTCCACACCATTTCTGTGGGCAGCACTGCATACCAGTCATGCCTCTTATTATGCAGGAATTATCAAAGGAGTTGGGGAGAGGGGTCATATATACTAAAGGGAGAAAGGAGGGATAGAAATCTCAGACCTGGGAAGAAGGAACAGGGAATGTGCACTTGGAAACAAAAGCCCTGAAAACTCAGATATACCTGGGGTAGTGTGTCCCTTCCCCCTCTCCTTTGAGACTTCTGGGTCCAAGGACGATGTCAGAGCTCCTTAGCTCTGCCTACAGTGCATACTTTCTGCCCCCACGACCCTTGGGTCTCCCCGCCAGGCCCTACCCCACAGCACCCTGAACTCCAGGCACTCGGAGTACTCCCTGAACTCAGCCTGCACCTACCCGCTCGTACCTCCTCTTGCTCTTCAGAGACTGCCCTACCTCTCCCCTCCCCCCACCTGACCACCGGGCCTGCTACTCCCTGAGGCCCCAACTCCAATGTCCTGCTTTCCTTATTCCCGTCATTCTCCCCGAGGCTCCTTTAAGAAAAAATTCTAACTTTGACCCTGAGACTTTCATTTTAGGGTTTTTTTCTAAGACAAAATTATGGATTCATGCACAGATTTACCTATAAAATTATTAAACTGAGAGTAATGTGAGATTGGTTGAATAAGTGTATCCATACAGTAGGATAATATATAGCTACTGAAATTATAAAGAATACTAAATAACATGAAAATATGTTTACAATATGCTGCTAGGTAAACTAGTAGACCATAAAACAAAACAAACATGTTTATAGGAGGTGATCTTGTTATTAAAATATAGTGATGGATACAGCATGTATTCAGATACAGACACAGGTGTAGACATAGGCAGAAGCACAGGCAGAAATGTAAGGACAGATAAAACAGAAATTTAGACACAGACCAAATGTTAAGAATTGTTATTTATGTGCCCTGGAATTAGAGGCCATTTTTATTTTTATTTTTTCCTACCTACATTGTTATCAGAAATATTTTATTCAATTAATAAAAACGTGTTAAAGAAAGAATTAATTATTTCTCAGGTATGTTGCCATGGAGCTCTGCACAGTCTACTACAAGAGCATTCCCCTCTTACCTCAATTGTTTACTTCGCCAGCTCCTGCCGAACCACGGTCCTGGGTGGCAGGACCGTCCTCTGCTCCGGGCAAACAGAGCGCCCCACCCACTCTGAGCCGTCAGGGAGGTCATGTTTGCAGAGTTAAGCAGAATGCATTGAATTGGACAAGACAAACACTGAACAACAGGCATCTGTGCTGTTTCCCAGGAAACCAAAAATTAAATGGATCATCAAGACCAGGTTGTGGCTGGACCCACAAAACTGAGACTTCAGGACTCACCTGTCCGGATGAAGTGTGAGTTGAACTTGGTCAAGGGGAAGGTGAACGAACCCTGTTGGAAGCATTCATTAGGCCTGATGGACACTTCACTGAGCAGTCCTCCCCAGCTCTGTCGGTACAGGTGTAGGCTGTAATGATTTATCCAGCTGGTATTGATTCTTTCCAGGCAATTCAGAGAGGGAGTTTTTCACGAAACTGTCTGGGAAATGGAGCAAGTCCCCGGGATGGGCATATTAGCGGCAATGGTTTTTCACTTAGTCGCTGTGTGTTCGTGTCTCAATGTAATAATAATACTCTCCGAAACGTGCGCACTGACTTTTCCCCGAAGAGGACTCAGTTCTTTCACACATACTGAGCCCAATTTTCCCATTTCTCAAGCTTCTCTCCAAGAGCGTGAGTACTTCAAAAGACACATTAGTTCTGGAAAGCATCTAGACTTTTATTTACTGACAGACGGCTACTGCTAAAGGAATCAAGGCACCATAACACCATCTGACTACTTTCGCTTCCAGACATGCACCGCCTCCCCAAGACTCTCATTCATCTTCATAAATATGTACAAAAGAGCTAAAGGCAAGGAGTTACTAACATGGGCTTTGGACTTAGCCCGTGCTGGGTGCAAGTCCCACCCTGTCTGTATCAGTCATGTGTATCAGCCAGGGTCCAATCAAGGAAGTAGAACCACTGTGAGTATTATGGGCCTTGTGGAAGAAGGGACTGAGACAAGACTAGGACCTTACGCAATTGTGGGACGAGCTGGAGAAGGTAAGGGTCTGTGAGCAGGGGTTGGAGGATCAGAGAAACATCACTAACCAGCCCTCTGGGGGTGGGGGAGCACCAGTCAGAGCCCACTGGAGAAACGAGAAGCTCACCAGCTGCTGGCATGGGACCACAAAGGAGTGTCGGTGAGGACTGTTGTCCTCTGTCTGATCATGGGCCTGGGGCCGCTGTTGGTCAGCCAGCCTGGCAGGTGGAAGGGAGAACCGATCGTGGGGGAGGGAGCTGTAAGGACGAGCTTAATCTGCCGGTAGGATCCCTACATCCATCTCTCACTGCCTCTCACCACAACAACCTTCACAGAATAAAGGCTACTCTTTCATTCCCACCGTGAAAATCCCAAGCAAATTTCTCCTTTGCTCAACTCTAAGCCAGGACCATGAAAAGAAGGGGAGTCCAAGAACATGATGCCAGTGTGGCCCAGCTGATACCATACAAAAGCACCAGAGATGTGACCCTGGGCACAATGGCAATAATATTAGTGCCTACCTCATGTGGTGGTTGAGAGGATTAATGGAGAGGGTACAGGTAAAGAGAAGAACAGTCCCTGGCACACAGTAAGTGCTGGACAATCCTTAGTTATTATCACTGATGCTGTTGATTCTGGAGCTGGTATTCTTTCAGAGGGTTCACCTTGCAGAGTTTCATGGGCTGACCTTGACTTCAACAAACTCTAACACAATTCAATAAGCAGCTCCCTCCACAGACAGAGCTATTAAAAGGGGGAAAATGGAGACCAAAATCAAGCTTATCTTGAATATAGTATTTTTGAGGGGATAACAAAAAGGACTAGGCTGGAAGGCCCCCAGTGGATGACCTTGGACAAAGTCATGGCCCCTGTTGTTTCAGTCCTCTCATCCGGGACAGGGGGAGAAATGCATTCTGTCCCTCCCCCTCTGCTGGGAGGGAGGGAGCAGATCCAAGACAGGACTTTGTGAGATGTGAGAGCTCTTTGAGAGAAAAACACTCTCACAATACCAAGTAATCTTCCCCTTTGTTATGGCGCTTCATCTCCACAATGAGAAATGCTCCTTTAAAGTGCTGCCGGGTGTAGATTATCACAGAGCTGGGATTTTAAGGTCATTTCTCCCTCCTGGTATCAAGCACCGATCAGCAAATAGGTTTATGAAGAGGGACTACTTGCCTGCTACTGTTCATAATTTCCCATGCAGCAATGACAGCCAGAAGTGAGAGCAAAGCCTCCCAGGAGAATTGCTGAATTTGCCAAGGAGTAAAATGCACCTCATAGTTTACGTATTAAACCATTATGCTGACTACTGTCACCATATCCATTTACAGAGCCGCTGAATGTTAAGATCTTCTCCAGTATCCTTCAGACTGTAAGCCCTCAAGAGCCCCTCCTCTCTCCTTCCTTCCCCCTCTGCCAACAACATAAGCCACAGACAACATGTTCTGCCATATCGAGAGTCACAGAAACTTAACAATGCAGCAGTCATTCTAACCTCTTCATTTTTCAAATGTGGACATTGGGGTCCAGAGACACCAAAACCTCCATCAAGGTCACAGGGTAGGTAAAAAGCAAGGACAGCAGTCAGTCGTAGGAGTCCTCACCCTAAGCTTTTCCCTCCACACCAGCAGAAAATGACACCTGTTATTGAGCTCTGTCCACCCCCTCCATACTGACAGCATGAGCCAATGTGAGAAACTCGGAGCTCAACTAAAGACCAAGTCTTCAGAATGCATGTGGGTGATCCCAGAGAAGGGCTGCATTCCAGTGATTTATTATTTAGTTACAGCGTCCTGTTGCCCAGCAAAATCCATCATAATTGCATTTTCTTCACCCTCCCCCTTTCGCTTGAGTCAAGGTGAACGTATAGACCTTCTATAGCTCTTTTCTCATGAAATAGGACCTTGGACTGGAAGATTCCAATTATACCTTTAATGAAGTGTCATCTATTGGAGACAGACTTAAATAAACTGGAAGAAATGAGGACCCTCTGTGACCTCAAACTTTTTTTCCCAGGTGCCCTCGTCCCTGAGACTGAGGGGACTTTTACACCTCTCTGGGCTCAACTTCCTGTGACCCTTCCTTTTAACATCTGTCACGCATTCAGGTGGGCCTAACCTTTCACCGTGAAACCTGCAGGCCTGTCATCATGTCTCAAGGCCAATAAAAACAGCATGTCTTTTCTTGCTTTACTCACAAATCCAGAAGCTTCTCTTCTGGATTCTTTTGTCTGGTCCCTCCCTACCTGCCTCCCAGCCTACCCCTGCTCCCATACCTCCTCCCTTTCCACTGGACCACTGGAGCCTAATGGCCAGCACTGGCTGTCTGAGATTCTCCTCAAACATCTTTTATCCAAGTAGCCAAGTAATAGTGCTTGTTTTTCAGGTCAGGCACTGGGCTAGTGGCTATTCAAGGGCAAGAAAAACAAATGTGGTCCACATCCCCCTGGTCTAGTTAACCTCCCTGTGCCTCAGTTGTCTCAGCTCTGGCATAAGGGTATGTTCACTGCACTGGCACAACAGTACCAACCTCACTCAACCCCTATGAAGATCAAGTGAGTTAACTTCATCTTAAAAGTGGCCCTTACTAGAGAGGCCAGCACAGAGATAGCATCCAGTACCTACTACCTTTTACTGTTATGGTTATAGTTATTGTCTAGAACAACAGACACATATCAAAGAATCACAAAAGCAAATGGAATATTGTAAGCAGATCTGTGAAGGGGAGGTATACTGAGCTGGGAGGGTGTCTGATGGGAGAACACAATCTGGTTGGGTAGATCAGAGAAGACTCTGTCAAGGAAGTGACCCTTGGGCTAAGATCTGAATGAAGAGTCAAAAGCAATAAGCACAGAAGAGAGAGGAAGGGCTTCTAGTCAGAGAAATAGACTACGCACAAGTCTTGAGGCAGGAAAGTACATGAGGAGTTCAAACGACTCCAGGAAGGCACGTGGGGCTACCAAAGAGAGCAAGCACCTGGAATTAAGATGAGTCAGTCAGGTAGGCTCAGAGCAGGCAGAGCCTTTTGCAGCGTTTTAAGAAGTCTTCTGTATCCCAATAACACTAGGAAGCACAGCAAGACTAAAGAGCAGAGGTGTCATGATCGGATTTGCCTGTTGGGGGAAAAAACAAATGCTGTCTATTCCTGATCTTTCCAGTATTGATCTTAGAAGTCCTCCTCAGCTACCACTTCCCAAGGCCATATGTACGGCTGTGCAAATCAGGCACTGCACAATTCTGGAGATGGGAGGGAGACACCACTCAGACCTAAAATTGTACAGTGTCCCCTGTGCTCATCTGCATGCAGCGACTTTCTATTTGCTCCCTTGAACTGAATTTCTTCCCAGAGCTCCAGGTAACGCCCTATCCCCCAACACTCCTGTGTCCTGTATTGCTGACATTTTGTCTTTGTCTCAACCAAAGATACATACAGCATCTGCTTCGGGTTTTTGTATACATGGCACTCACCTGCAATTCTGGTTCCTAAGACTTTGGAAAGCCATAACTTTGCCCAGAATAATGACTGGCACACTGAATGAGTCTCCAAAATCGGTCAATTAAAAACACATCTTTTGAATAACTAAGTAAATGACACCATAAACTCCCATAGAGAGGAGCTCCCTTCTCTGGACACACTGCAACTTAGGTGAGCCCCGATCCCCTCAGATCTTGTAGCCATCAGGACCTTGGTTGGAAACACTACCCAGCACACAGCTCATGTTCTTTTAATGCAGGAGCTACTTACAGAGGTGTGGGCAGTCTCCAGGAGCCCACAGCAATGTTGTGGCACCCAGAGGCCACCGACAGCAGGAGGACATTACACGTCCTCACTCGCAGGGTTTCTACACCCCATGAGAAACTTTGGCTTCCACCTAACTTGCCTACTGTCCTCCTCAATTCTCCTCCTCCCTACCAAGTGCCAGCATCTGGATCTCTCTTCATGAGGGAAAGAGTCTCTGATGTTCTATCCTAGGTCCTTTCACACTCCAGTGTTAATTCTCAGATATGAGTCCTCCAGGCTCAAGCTAAACTTATTTCAAGCTGTGTCTTTTGGAGACTCAGAATAAAAGTCCCTTTTATCTCAAGTGCCTAGTTCTCACAAATCAAAATCACCTTGGTTTTTCAGACTTGGACTCTCAAAATCCTTAAAAGTGAAAGATAACAATGATGTCTTTTTTCCATGCTGTATCCACCCTTCACTGGAAGCAAAGAATGCTATTGACTTGGATGAGGAGAGAGAAAGGAAGGATAACTAAAAACATCTGGAGAGTCCAGGAACTCAAACTATATCCATCTACAAAATACCACCCTGCTGCACTCGCCAGCCTGCAAGGTACAGGGAAGCATGAGGACCGATACTACTGCTCACTGACCTGCCTCACAGTGAGCATCACTCACGGCATTTGCCTGCTTATCCTTCACAAGAAGTGTAATATATATGATTATGCTTAAGTTTTCTTCGTTATAACCCCTTCTAGGCATGCTTCCTAAAGAGGGATGGTCTACCATCACCTTGGCTGAATTAGAATGTTCCTGGAATGTCTCGGGAAAAAGTTTTAGAAGGGTCTCTTGAAATGCTTTTATTAGAGTTGGCTGACTCCTCCCAGAGGTTTAGATTTGACTTATTTATTTCATGGATAGTAATTTTTCCATTATGCTGGGAGTGGATGAGGCAGATGGCCTCAAAGGTAGCCAGAGAAATAAAGGACAACTTACCTGAGTAAGCCTCCTACATCGGACACGATAGGCACCTTCCGGGTTCCAGTCTTTTATGAAAGCAAACAAGTCCTATTTACTGGATCTGGGGAACAAGAAAGAAAGAACTAAAATCACTCAGCCCTATCCATCTGTAATTTCCACCTGTGGCCAAGGGGAAGAGAGTCTCACAGTTTGGGTTAGAGACACTGGGCCTTGGAGACAAACACAGTGAAGCTTCTTGGGCCCCAGTCACACTGGGCCACATGTTAGCCCACTGAGGAGGTTGTCCCAGCAATTCATAGTTCACAAAAGCTCCACACTTGTTCATCTCCCCCAAGGATGTTGTATCAGAATGCAGAACTTATTTCTCATCCACTAGCTCTTAAGACCCACTCCTTGGAAGTAAATGCTTAATTATTACTGGCTCAACTGCTTTATCTTCCTCAGTGAGACAAAGTTGAACAGCTCCAGGAATTAAAACCATACTGGGCTCTCTCTTTAATGTCTGTGTGGCTTTTGTATGTTAAAAGGAACATGCACTGGTATTTGTATTATGTTTAATGTTAAATTCATTAGGGTCATATCTAATTAAGGAAACTTTGAAAGCCCTTTTTTCTTAAGCATTTAATCACTGATTACAAGTTTGATTAATACAATTCCCTTACACAATCTAAATTGTAATTACAAATTTAGCATGGTTTATTCTTTTGAAAGCTTTCAATGCCTTAAAAAACAAATAAAAGTACAATGATTTCAAAACTATGGAAACTCTTTCACAAAAAAAAGGCTCTAAATGTACTAAAATCATGGGTCTAACCTTTTTTTTCACCACATGCTTTTCCTTTTCTGGGGTTTCAACTTTCATGGTTTCCTAAGGTTTCAATAATCCTACCATATACCATTTTTTTAAATTTTCTAAAGTTTTAGTAATTTTACTAGATCCAAAAAGAAAGGAATACCATGAAGAAAAGCTTAGAAGGCAGGTATATTCTAGATTGATGACCTAGTGACTTTTGACCAGAACATAAAATTTAATTTGGCAATCCTCTGGATTAATACATATTTGTCAAAAGGTTTTGCTTATGGAATTACGGAAAACTTACATCCATTTCTGACAATAAAGGTGTTCTTTATTCCTACTGTCCTGTCATTAGAAATATTGGCCCATTTTGTTGGCAACATTAAATATGTAGAGATATATATTTATAGGTATACATCTACATACATCACAAACACTTTGGAAAACTAGGTGGCATTTCTTATATTGTTAAACCTACACCTACCCTGTCACTCAGAAATTCCATTCCTAAGCACACACCCAAGATAAATAAAAACAGAGGGTCATAACAATAATGTCCATAACAGTTTTATTCATAATAACCAAAAACTGGAAACAGTGTCCATAAGTAATAGAATGGAACAGCAAATTTTATGGCATAATAATATAATGAAACACTACTCAGCAATGAGAAAGAATAAGTTAATCTAGGTACCAATATGGATTAATCCCAAAAATATTAGGTTGAATGAAAGAAGCCAGACACAAGAGCACATACTGTATGATTCTATTCATATACAATTCATAAAACACATAAAACTAACCTATGATGATACAAGTCAGAACAGTGATTTCCTTGGTGGAATGGAAATTTCCAGGGTGACGGAAATGTTCTATGTCCTGATTGGTGGATACACTAATAAGATTCATGGATTAAATTTATCAACTCATCAAACTATATAACTTATGATCTACTCATTTCACTGTACATAAATTTTACCTCAATACATACACAATATGTACACCCCCTCCAATATATATAACACACACACAAAAGCAAACAAAAGAAAAACAAACAAAAATAAAGCAATCTGTCTGGCGGCCCTGGGGAAGCAAGGCATTGAGGACTGGAGGGGTTGCAACCACAGCCGAAAGGACGACTCAGGAGAGGAAATCTTCCCATATGAGATGGACAAAACAATAGCTGCAGACAGGAATTAGCAGGCAGACTAGAGCTGATGAACATGACATTCACTCTTCACCTGAAACTTCAGGACCAAGATGACTTTTAAAAATTACAGCCACAGAACTGTAAAAACTATTAAGGACAGGAAACAAATCAAAGCTACTCTTTGTCAGTTATATATCACACCAGTATACACTCAGTAATTACTGTTTATACAGAAAACAAACCTCAATTCAATGTGTGCTTTAGGTATTAGCTAATTAGGATGAAAAGAACAGACACATTTTAGCAGGTCATCAAGTCCAACTAGAAAGGGGAGTGAAACCATTTATAAAGTAATTATGTGTCATGAGGATGAAGTTAAACTACCAGATAGATAGATAGAAAGATGGAATGAAAGATGAGATGAGATGGATGAAGGGAAAAAGAAAATGTCATTGAATCCTTACAACATCTGTATAAGGTAAGTTTTAGTGTCCAGACTTGAAAGATGGGAAAACTGAGAGTAAGAGAATTAGAATGATTTGGCTCAGAGCTTGAATTCCAACCGACATCAGTCTGGCTCTAAAGCCATGATCGTCTGCCTATGTGAGGGAGTCCACTGGAGAAGGCTCCGTATGAGAAATCACGATGAGAAGAACGTATCCTGGAAAAGGTGGGTGTGCGCTGAAAGGGATTTAAACACGTGGCAAGTGCGCGGAGCCTGTGCTAACGAGAGAATGCTTCCAAACGGGAACGAGATCGGCAAACATCACCTCCCTGTACTTACATGATTGAATTTTGGATATTACATTTAATCAAAATGAATATAGAGAGTAAAATCACAGTTTTCCTCTGGAATTGATGACAAGCTTTAACTTACAGAGATAATGTAATTGGATATAAATTGAATGAGTTCATAATTTTAATTGAATAGGTTCCATAAAAGCTCTAGAAAACCAAGTATGAAAATAACATTTATGGGAAAAGACACTTAGATTTAGATTTTTAGTCACTGTTAGCATGTATCTACACCAACGTTTTCCGCATTATACTCCACGGACCATTACTCTTATTTTTTTTATATCGCCCTGTTGATGCCCATTGCCTCCTAGCCGCAGCTGTATCTGCAGAACCCTGGGAAGGGTGGGGTCTGGGGAAATCCGTGCCCTCCCCACCATCTGGGCCAGGCTCAAACCTTATTACAACTCCTTTAAAAATAATAATTAATAATTAATAATAATGATGATAATAAGCCTATTCGTTGATCGCTGCAGATCCGGGCTGCTTTTCCATTGCCACCCCATCCCTGCTGGCACTAGTGGAGAGCAGGGGTAGGATACAGACCTGGGAATGCTTAGAGACATGCAGCCACAGGTAGACACTGCTCCCAGACAAAGCATTTCTCCCCCTAACCCAAAATAGATCCTTACACATCAACATACACAGGCAGACCCACAAAGACAGATCTTGCCCAGATAAACACACACACACAGCAGACATGCAGACTGAGGACAGACGTGCACACACCCACCAGCAGGGCGCCCCTCACAGGCATTATCTAATGCACAGGCATACCCACACTCGGGGGCCTCTCCATGTGGGAATCAGAGGACCCCCCCAGCCTTAGCAGGCTGCAGGTTCCAACACTGGCGATGGCACACAGATGCAGCCTGAGACTCCAAGGCCCCTGCACTCAAGATGGGGAGAGTTCACTCACAGGCCTGGGTGCTAGTACCACTCAGTACAAGGTAGGGTAGCACAGCAGTGAGGGTTGGCACCAGCTTCCACTCTCATATGCTCTCCAGTCCCAAATCAGACCCACACAGCCAGGACACGGCAGACACACCAACAACTGTTCAGACCCACTGACACCTGTTCTCCCACTCCTACCACAAAGCCTGGCTCTCTCACCAACGCGCATGTCACACACATGCATTTCCAGAGTCCAGAGTTCGGCCCCTGCCCAGAGCAGCTCAGCCCTCACCATGACTACTCCTAAAACAAAGCCTGTCTAGGATTCAAATCATTTGGAGAAGCACTGATTTAACAACACAGGGCATTTCTTTATTGCATGACTGCAAACAGAAATCTCCAGGAAGAAGACACGGTATGCTGGAATGCCCAAACTTTCCCGTCCGTGGGATGCTGGTTTCACAGAGGACTTGCAGAACATGCTCCGTAAGAAGAATTTGGGAAATGCTTATCTAGGCAGTTGTTGGCTAAGAAAAGTCTGATAGGGGTTAAGAATGTACATGTTAGAAAAACACTGCATTGCTCAACAACCTTCACAAGTTGCCCTGTCTCACTTTATCCATTCACCTTTGAGCCTGAGCAGAACGGGGTAGTCCTCAAGAGCCATTACCGTGAGAGCCTCATTCTCTGCATGCCCCATGTCCGACTACTTTAACTTTCATTAGACTTAAAGCATCCAAACTCAGGACAATTGACCTCATAATTACATATGGTTTAACGTTTCCTTTTCCCCTCAAATTAAAACTAGCAGCCCATTCCTTCTACCTGATTTCACTTGAACAACGTACGATTGATCTTTGGGGAGATAGGAAGAAATCATGGGGAAAAGATTTTGAAGCTCAGTTAGCATAATTGTAGATTTAATTCTTTTCATCGTAATGGATTTGGGACATGTTCTATGAATGTGATTTTAGTTCATAGACTGGACCCAAAGCACCCAATAAATGATTTGGGGTAATTTTTAAAGTGGGCAAATACAAAAGCTCTGAGGAAGTGCATGAAGTGATACGGCAAGACAGAATTTCAGCTCCAACTTTCTTACCTTGAAGGGATTCTTTGTCCTCCATCCGAGGGTGTTGATGATTCTCAGAGGGCAACTGGGAATCACTTTCCGTGTAACACAAGCAAGATAATGTGCTGAATTTAACAGTGGAAGTACCCGTGCAATTGGCAGGTGGGCTTTGGAACAGCACAGAGACGCCACTTTCTAAAAATTCTGCAGGTCCCCTAATATCTTAATTCCAACAACCGATGAGAGTCACACTGACTGAGCACCTAATATGTACTAGACACACTATGCCAACTGTTTCCCCAAAGTTAGAATTTTAATCAGCATCACCAGCCTGCAATGTAAATATTATTGACTTCACTTTAGACCCAGATTTACAAGAGACCCACAGGGACAGTTACGAAGCTGGGAGTTACAAAGCTGGAGTGGCGGAGCCAGGAGTCGGTCCCTGATTTGTTGGATTCTAAGGTCCATGCTCTTCTAACTAAAAAACATTGCCTTCAGTGGAAGAGTGGTCTTAGTTCTACTTTATTATTTATGATGAAAGGAAGAGTTCAGTGAGCAGCTCCCTCCTTTTCTGGATAACTTAAGAAGGGACACGACTTGAGAAATAAAACTACTCACATTCTAAAAGGAATCAACATGTCAAAGTCATTAACTTCCTCTCGGCCTAGGAACACATCAAAGGCAGAATGCGGGGCCTGAATATTCAGCACAGTTCTCAATGGACATGTCATGTCCCCAAACAACATTGTGGATTAAGTAGCCCCCACCCTCAAGTACAATGGGAAGACACAGGCAGGTCTCCTTTTCCCAGGAAATGCCAGTACAGTCTAATTTGCAGTAATTTGGAGCCAAATACACTTTTTTTTCCTTTTTGATTGACATAGTAATGGGCACAAATGTAAAGTGTAAAGCTCAATAAATTTTTGCATACATTTACACATGGGTAATTACCACTTAAATGAAGAAAGATCATTTCCCACACTCCAGAAAGTTCTCCCATGTCCCTCTCGATCAATACCACTCCCCAAAGTAACCACTGGTCTTATTTTTATCATTATAGATTAATTTTGCTTATTCTTGAACTTCATATAATGGAATCACAATAAATGCTCTTTTGAATCTGGCTGAATTGACTGAACATTATATCTGTGAGTCATCCAAATTATTGCTTATAGCAGCAGTTTATTCTTTCTCATTGCTGCGTGGTGTGTAAATGTACCACAATTTATTTATCCGTTATACTGTTGATGAACATTTGTTTCTCATTTGGGGCTCTTACAATAAAGATGATAAAAACGGTCTTATACATGTCTTTTAGTGGAACTGCTGGGCCACAGAATAAGTTTAGCTTTCATATACCTCCGAGCAAAACTCCAAGAATATTTGTACAAAGTTATTTTCCCAGCATGTACTCCTACCAGCAATGCATGGGAGCTCCCGCTGCTCTACAATGCTCACCAACATTTGGTACGGTTACTCTTTTAACTGGAGCCATTTCAATGGGCATGCAGTGGTATCTCTTTGTGGTTTAAACTTGCACGTCCCTGCAGACTAATGATAAGCATCTTTTTATAAGCTTATTGGATATTTGGATTTACTTTTTTGCAAAGTGGTTCGGAACGTTCTTTGAAACAAGTTAGATGCAGCTTGCGACGAGCCAAATTTATTACCAACTTCACATTGTATGAGATGTATTAAAAGGCACTTTTCTTCTCTCCTAGCCTCCCCATCCTCAGTTCCTCCCCCTCCTCCCTCAGTCCCCCTCTTCACACACATTCCCCTCCCCACCTGCCGGGAAGAGAGCCCTATCCACTAGAGATGGGAAGCTATATTTTAGGCTCAACAGGAAAACCCCACTTCATTTAGAAAAATGAAGTAGATTATGACACTTCAGAAGGGTTCATCTCTGGCTGCTTGTTTTTTTTTATTTTCTCCTTAATGCCAGTTTCATATCTCTATTACAGCTCTGTGGTTTACCACCCTGGCATAAAAGAACTGAGCGGATTCTCTATTTCCCAGTGCACTGGAAATACGGCATTACATATATTTTAAAAACCTAAATCACTGTGAGCCCTGCAAAAAAAAATAAAATAAATAAATTCCAAGTATTGATTTAAATGTGTCTTTTTGCAACATTCTTCCCTGCACGCTCTGGGGAACATAAAGTGACCCATAAATATTCCGGAAGAACCACTCATTTTCTACTCTTCTGTCACCCGGGCCGTGTTTGCTCCCAAGATTTCCAATCTGCAAGCAGGCTGGCTGAGAGGAGAAAGCTCCAGTTTAAGTAGACTGCTGCAGGCCTTCTGCTGGCAGTGCTGTCTGATCTCCCTTCAGACTATTTCTAAAAATAATAATAAGCAATGGTTTCTCTTCACATCACCCTTCTCGCACAATGGAGAGTTCAAAGAGGTTCTAGTATTCATTCATTCATTCCACAACAGCCTCCTGAGATGAGGAGGAGCTTGCTGCCCTGTATCTGGGAAGGATTTTAGAACCTGGGGTGCAGGTGGGCTCTAAATCATACAGAAAAACAGACTGAAATCAGCTTCGTGAAATCCATTACATCACTGATCTATAAAGCCATATGATTTTAGAGCTAGAAGGACCCATATGGTAGAAACTAGTTGTTCTTAGAGTAGAAAGCTCAGACCCCGAGAGGTTAGGGGGCTAGTCAAGGTCCCATAGAGCAGGGATTGAACTCCAACCCCCCAAGATCATGCGGAGACTTAGAGGCTAAAACAGGACAAGACCCAGGTTTTCTTTTAATTCAATGATCCAAGATACTAAACAACAACATCAAGGAAAAATGGCATGAGCAAGCAAAGATGAACTAGTATACTCCTTAAGTTTCCAAGGTAGTTAAACCAAAGTTCAGCTCAAGATTTTGGAGGAATTTTTGTGTCTGGTAGGTCAAACAGGAAAGGAGGACTAGATTAGAAGCCAGGACTGACTGATGTCAAAGTCTACACTCCGAACCACCTCTTCCATCCTAGGAAGCAATGTTTCAGGTGCTTTATGATGCTCTAAGAAAGTGCTTAGCAATTTTCTTTAAGAGATTCGAGAAAACTAGACAAGTGGTTTAAGGGTGAAGTGGGAAGAAAATCCTTTTTCTTTTCATTTTATACCCTTTTTACTGTTTGAATATTTGTTAACCATTATGCACACATTACTGTAATTGTTTTTCCACGTAGTTGACATATTGTAAGGATTTTCCTGAACTGGGAAATGTCATTTAATTAAAACAGAAAAACTAAATTCCCCTAGTTGCTCAAAATTTGTGCTCCCATCAGAGCATTATTTTATCTTCTTTGGCGCATACCCAGAGTCCCTTCACCCCGGTTTCCCTGGCGATATTTTTGGTATATCCTGTCAGTTCATTACATGATGATTACAGCTAAAAATATGCTTACTTCTGCCCACCCCCAATTTATTATTTTTGTACACTCTCACTCTGTACAGCATCTTAATTATGAAGAATTTTCATAGGCCTTTATGGTCCTTATTCACTCAAGAGACATCAATCACCGACTATATGCCAGGCACCTCATGAGCCTGCCACCCAGGCAGACTGACATTTGAACAAAGTGTAACCACACGGTCAGAAAAAATACACAATTAAGTCACCTAATATCTGCTTTGAGGACACAGACGAAAGTAAAATTCGTCTGCAGAGGGAGTTAGGACAGTGTTCATAAAAGTGACATTTGACCTAGCTCTTAAAGGGTGAAAAGGAGTTTTCCAGAAATCAAAGAGAGAACAAGTTCCTCTAAGCATGAAGGATGAAACAGAGGCCTGGCCTCTCCAGGATTTTCGATGGCTGCACCCAGAAGAAAAAAGGCAGTCCAGACGGGAAACCAGAAAAGGCCAGCCAGGTGCAGTGGTGGTGGGCGGCCATAAGGGCGGAGCACAACATGCGAGCAGGAGAAAGGAAGGAGACCCAGCGTGCCAGGGAGGCTGAGGGGAGGGAAAGAATGAGAGAGGCGCTGCAGCCCACTGTGCTGTAGGGTGGTCGGGATGGACACCTTTCTCAGAAAGGAAAATCTGCTATCACGTCCTGGAGAAGCACACCACGGCGATGAAACCACACCAAGTCACTCAAGGACAAGGTCACTGCACAGGTAGGAGGGTGGATGCTTTGGGGAGGATGAGGGCCGCTGGGGCAGTCACTAATGTTCCCTTTCTTGACCAGGGCAGTAGCTAAGCAGGTGTTTGCAGTATAAATAATTTATTGTTTGTTGCTTTTGGAAGCTTTGGTATTTAAGTTTATTTTTCAATTTAAAAAATTACCAAGATCTGAATTAAGGATGGGTCTCATTTTTCAAGGCCTCTGGATGGATGTGAAAGCGTGGAGGTTGGAGGCAAGCCTCCAGGTGCTCAGCCACAGCCCGGGCACACGTGAAAGAGCACGGCGCACTTGGAGAACATTCCAAAGGTCACTGCGGTGGAGGAGGAGTAAATGGCTCTAAGGAGATCCACACTTGTGACAGAGGAGGAAGGCAGGCAAGTGGGGAACTCAGGAAGACCCCAGGGGCAGTAGGGGTCTCATTTCCACCCCTTCCATCCAGGAGTCAGCATCACAGCCTCCTGGTCTTGGGGTGACAGTACCAGGACCCCTTGTTCAGAGGCAAGGTAATGACAGCCACATCACTCTGGGCAAAGAAAGAACTTGAGCCCTCCCCACTTCAGCGCAGAGTGACTCAAGGGGACCTCTTCAACAAAGGACTGATCCCCTCTGAAAAAATAAAAAGAATGGAGCAATTTTTGTGAGCTTCAGTTCTAGCTGGGGCAGGGGGTCATTGCAGCTTTCTGGCTCAGCAGCCTTGACATGCTTGTCCCCTGGGAACCAAGGACAGGTCTCTAATGGCTTGGGGGGAAGTGCCCTCTGGTGAGACCAAGAAAGCCCCCGTATCCCCCAACCCCACATCTTCCGGAAATGTATCACACAGGCAGCTCCCAAGTCAGCTGCTGGATTCAGAGCCTCCTTACTACTCTGCGGAGGTCACCATACTCTTCTCCTTCAACTTGGCCCCTGTGGTGTCCACAGCACCGCGTAGTCAACGTAGTGCTTGTGTTTGTGGGTCGAACTGAACTGGGGCAAACAAGACCAGAGATTTGCCACTTACGGTCCCTGTGGCCTGGAGTTATTTAATCTCTCAGGCCCTCACCTGTAAGGTGAGGACAATCACCCCTCTTTCAGAGGGTCCATGCACAGACTAAATGAAGTACCGTCCACGGAACACCTGGTTCAATATCTGATCTCAGAAGGCACTCGGGAATCAGTGGTGTTTGTCGTCATACTTACATGGAATTCACAAGCATTTTTTCCCAACACAGAGTGAGAAATAACTCCCAGAACAGCTAAAATCAAAAAGAACAACAATGCCTCAGGGTGATGAAAATGAGGAACAACCAGAGTTCTCATAAATCCCGGTGGAAGGGTGATATGGTCCAACAACCCTAAGTAGCTATTAAGCAGAATCTGCTGAAGCTGAACATATGCACCCCCTATGACTTGGCAATTCCACTCGAGGAATAATATGTACTAACAGAATACATATTTGTGCATCCACAAGATAAGAATCATTATAACGGCATTTTCAGAATAGCCAGCAACTGGAAATTACCCAAATATCCATCAGCAGTGGAATAGATAACTTGCAGTGTACTCACACAGCAATGAGACTAAATGGGTCTCTTCTTGATCCGACAACATGAATGAGCCACAGTAACCAACTGCTGAGCAAACAAACAAACAAACAAACAACACACACACACACACACACACAACCAGACCCAAAGAAGCCCATCTAGTATGCGTCCATTTATGTGTATTTCAAAAACAAGCAAACCTCATCTTTGGGGTTAGTAATCAGGAAAGTGATTACCCCTGGGGCGAAGCCAACAGGTTGGTGATTGGGAAGGGGTATGAAAGGGGCTTCTGGAGTTTGCGACATCTATTTTATTTTATTTTATTTAAGAGAGAGAGGAAGGGAGGGGGAGACAGAAAGACATGCATTTGTTGCTCCACCCACTCATGCATTCATTGGTTGATTCTCATTTGTGCCCTGACTGAGGAGCAAACCTGTAACCTGGGCATACGGGGACAACACTCAGAACGATGAAGCTACCTGGTCAGGGCACAGTATCTACTTCTTGGTCTGGGTGGTGGTCACTGTGAGATTTCTGGGTGTGTACACTTTGTGATCATTCTACATAGCTACATACCTGTGATATGTCTACTTATCTAAGGCTGTTACACCTCAATTTTAAAAAACTAATAAAAGGATTTAAGAAGTCAAGCAATTAAATGCTGATGCAACCTGAGATATAAACTCCATCTGATATAATCAACTGTCCATCTTTTCCTAGGTCTCCAGGAAAATTCTATTGCTTCTTTTTTTTTTTTTTAAGATTTTATTTATTTATTTTGAGGGAGAGGGGAAGGGAGAGAGAAAGAGAGGGAGAGAAACATCAGTGTGTGGTTGCCTCTCATACGCTCCCAACTGGGGACCTAGCCCACAACCCAGGCATGTGCCCTGACTGGGAATAGAACTGGTGACCCTTTGGTTCGCAGGCCAGTACTCAATCCACTGAGCCACATCAGCCAGGGCCTATTGCTTCTTAACAGTAATAGCTAGCCTTTACTGAGCACTAACCATGCATCAGGCATGCCTCCAAGTGAGTTACATGTATTAATTTCTTTAACCCTCTCAACACTTTATGTGTAGAATGACCAGACTTATTCATGCACTGCGTATGGTCCCGATTTATTCCTGTTATCCCAGCGAAATTATTATCGGCACCCCTCAACTTCTCAAAAGTGCCTGGGGTTAAAGAACAAACTCCATATTCACCCTATCTATGAGGTAGGCACAATTATTATCTGCTGGGCTTTTGGGTTTCTGTGTGTGTCATTTTTTAATTAAAAATTAAAAGAAATGAAGTAATTTGCCCAAGATCACAAGGCTAGTATGTAGTAAAGTCGAATTTGAATCCAAGGTCTAGATGCTCACCACTAGGATATACTGACTGCCTTTCTTGCGCAAATTTCATTATTCTTGAGACTCAAAAATTTCTTGATGCCTAACTTTCTTCTTCTGCAATTTTAACCTATTGTATTTTCTGTGGCCCAGCATTTCCTGAACTAGGAGAGCTGCTCATAGTGAGCCCCACAGCTGGCCCACCTCACACACCACAGCCTCTCCACTTGTTCAGGAAATGAGTGGAATTGTCTTCTTCCTTGTCTTTAAAATAATATAAATACACTCCCTTTCACACATTTTCCTCATTCAATATATTTTCCAATGTTTTAGTCATGTTTGTGGATCTATTTCTCATTTCCCATTCATTCATTCAACAAATTATTCAATGAACTCTTACTGTGGGCCAGGCCCTGCTGGCCTCGCTGGCAATAAAGTGGTCGTAAACAAGACAAGCGCAACCCAAGTCTTCAGGAGGTGATAGTCCGGTAGGAAAAACAGCACTAAAGAAATGACAACATGAACAATTGCTCATTAACATCCCAATAGGGCTGTGAAGAGAGTAACAGGGGACTTGACCTGAGGGGCTGAGGAGTCAGCAAAGGCTCTTCTCAGAGACAAGAGCATTTGAGCCAAGTCCTGAAGCCCAAAGAAGGGCATTGGACTGGTAAAGGCAGGGTGGAAGGGCATTCCAGGCAGCAGGACGAGTATTTGCAGACTCCTGAGGATGGCAGGAAGGTGGGCTGTTGGAGGAACCACAGAGTGACCTGTGTGGCCAGAGCCCAGTGAACAGGGGAGAGAGTGGAGGCTGGTAAAGATGCAGGGGAAGCTGGATCTACAGGGCAGTGACCCAGGTAAGGAGTTCTAAGTGCAATGGGAAGCATTTGGACTCCTTGAGCAGGAGATTGGCCTAATCCCGTCTCCCTGCACTGCTTCATCCTGGCTTTCTAATCACTGAATACTCTAAGCTAAGTGAAGAGGGAGGCCATCTCCATTCATCCATGTATCCCAAGAGTGTAGAACATTTTTAGAATGTTTTAAGAACATTTTTACAAATGAACAGCCTACCCCAAATGTCCTTGGTTACCAGAAACTTCTCTTTCAGTAATGCACTGCCAACTAGTCTACAGAGACTAAATGTGTCGAAAGTCCTGGATCACAGCCACCAGTTGCGTAACTCCACCTTGGAGTCTACTGTAATCAAAGAGCCCTATTTACACAAACAGCAAGAACAGTGTCCCCTGCAGCTGTGCAATGCACAAGGTCAGCCTCTGTCTACTAAGACTTGTATATTTACCTGCCTTCATATTTGTATCTTTATTTATGAATCTGTGGCCCCTCCTTATTCTAAAAATGACTTAAGGAGGCTTATAAGGATAGAGACAATAGAACAAAATAGCATAACAGAAAGAGAACACAAATTCAAAGAAAAGGAAAATAAAAGGAAAAACGAGAGCAAGGCCATAGAAATGATTCAGGAGTGAAGTTATTACAAAAACGCCTTCTTACAGTTTTGTACATTTGGCTCTGAGTTTTCTAGCAGCCAACATTGTTGGGATTTGAGGGGACTAATTAATCAGATCCTTCCTCAGAAGGTTCAAAACAATTAAAATTAGAGTGAGAAAGAAAATTTAAACGCTACTTCTCTTCTTATCCTGGAAAAGAAGATTTGGACAACTGGACTTGGAACTGAGATCCAAAATATTCTTCCCCATGAAGTGAATCACTTGCCCCCAGCCACAGGTAGAATTGTGGACAACTGTCAACTTTCCCTCTCCAAGAAGCAAAACCTGCCTGTCAGTCCACCCATCATCTGAAGGAGGCCAAGACAGAGAATAAGAACACCTCTGCCCTGAGGGCAGATGGTCCCAAAGGAGCACTGAGAAGCAAGATACACCTGCAGTGGCCATTGTTCCAATGCCACCAGCTAAATTATCCCCCAGCGTGGGAAGGAGGTTATAAAAGGCAGAGAGAAGTCTGGAGACAAACTCTACAATCATACCTTTTCAATTCTGCTCAAGTACACAGCTCTGTGCTGGCCTGACCAAGCATACATTTTGCATTGATTCTCAAAGTTTTATGTGCACAGATTGCCCAAAGATCTCGTTGACATGCAGATTCTGATGCGTAGTCTGAGGTGGGGGTCCAGATTCCCTATTTCAGCAAGCTACCAGGTGCTGCTGATTCCGCTGGTCTACATCTGAAGCATCTAGAACAGGAGTCCTTGACCTTGGGTCCACACAGAATTCTTGAATTCAGGGGTGGGGGGGCGTCTGTGAACTTGGGTGATAAAAAAAATGCCTCTTTATTTTTACTAACTTCTAGTTGAAATCAATCATTTCTATTATGAATGTAGACAAGAAGCCACAGTAGTGTGAGCAGTACCTGTGATTCTGTCACCAATAAAAAACCCAGATCTCTTCATTATCATTTCATTATTGTTGCAGATACTGCCAGTATCTGCAGATATTCTGATCTCTCCAAATATTACTATGACTGTTTGGAAATTACAGTAGTTATTAGACCCACCAGTAGCTCCTGTTCTTTCAAGTACTTATAATAAGGAGGCATGTACATAGCATCTCACAAATCAACACATCAGGACATTTTTCATATTTTCATAGCTGTAGTTCATTATAATTGGTTTCCTTTGTAATCCTATGCATTTTATTTTTATGCATTTAAAAGTATTATTCCAGAAAAAAGTTCACGGGCATCACCAGGATGTGGGAGACATATAAAGGTTAAAAATCCTTGATGGAGAAAGAAAGTTCTGCCAGAAGAGGCACTACCCTCTGAATTCTGGAGCCAGACGGTCCGGGCCTGAACCCCTCTTCCTACTGTGCAAGTGCTTACCCTCCCTGTGCTTTGAGAGCATGTATTTCGAAGGGGCAGGTGAAGGACTGAATGAGTCACTGTTTGTAAGGTGTACAAACAGCGCCTGGCTCAGAGGGAATACCGTATAAGGGTTGGCTAGAGGCTGTGAGTACTATACTCGGAAATTCAGCTGAAGCAGCATCTAGTCAGTCCACCAAGGAGACAGACGAATATTGAAAAAGCCCTGTTCTCACCGAGTCCACCGGTTCAGCAGGGGAGATGGCAACCAAGCAAAGTGAAAACACTGAGCTAACTCTCAGAACAGTGGGCAGGCACTGTGGGAACCCAGCGGAAGGAACTCCTGGCCATGTGGGAAGAAAAGAAAGCCTCCCTAAATGCTCATCAAACACCTCTCTAAAACGTTCTGAGGTTGGCAAATGCAACCCATTTCCTCCTGGCTGCTACTTCTGCTGATTTCTTGCTTAAACTGCCCCAGAAACTCTGCATGCCTTTTAGAAGCTCAATACCCAGGCTCCTTATTAGCATTTTTCTGTTTTGTTAGAGTAATACCCATCTAGTCAACATCCCCCTGGACGCTAGCCTTTCACAATACCCTAACTGTGGGACAGGTTTACACTCAGTGCAGACACTCTCCCAGGAGAAACATTCTCTCCACACCCCAAAGACCAGCGTGCCAACACCAGTCACCACCTACTCTGCCAGGGTACAGAGACCCTCCAACCTACAGGGCACAGCCACAGAACTACTCCTGCAAGAAAGCAGCTCCCAGCCAGACATGAAGACCTCTTGGCTCCAGTGCCTAGTATTTGCAGATGCCTAGAAATTTCTGCCAGACAACTAGTACTAGTAACAAGAGTTCCCATTTGCTGGGCTGGACCGTGCGTCAGGCAGTACAGGCAGCACTTCCCGTCAGGATTCATGTCCCAGGGCTGCTAAAACAAAACCCACAGACTGGGCAGCTTATGCCACAGAAATTAATTTTCTCACAATTCTGGAGAAGTCCAAGATCTTTCAAGTCCAAGATCAGGATGTCAGCAGGGTTGGTTTCTTCCAAGGCCTCTTCTAGGCTCAGGGATGGCCGTCTTCTCCCTGTGTCTTCACAGGGTTTTTTCTCTGTGTGCGCACGGCTGTCCTAATCTCTCCTTACAAGGACACCAGTTGTGTTGAATTAGAGCCTACCCCAATGAACTCATTTTAATTACCTCTTTCAAGATCTTATCTCAAAATGCGATCACATTCTGAGGGACGAGGAGATAGGGCTTCAAAATATGAATTATGAGGGCACACCACTCACCTGCAACACTTGGGTTAACATCTAACCCACAGGGAACTGGTGCAGATGAGGGTCCCACAGCTCTGTAAAGTTAAGTAACATCTGTAAGGTCATATGACCGGGGAGCTGATACCTGCAGCCAAGGCACTCTGAGTCCACAGCCCGGGCTCTGCCCACTGTAGAGGCTTTCTCCTGGCAGGACCGCCAGGCTCACTCCAGGGGCTTGGACATCCCCAGAATCAGAGTCCCAAAGAGGGGAGGGGGGCCTTGGATTCTGCATTTGCACAATCTCCCTGGATGCACCACCACATAAGAACTTGATCATCACTCCATGTGGACTCCTGCTCCCACTCCCATCCATGTTCCAGTCCTTTCAAGTCCTGCTCTCTGGGAGTATGGGAACCCAGGTGTGCAGTCTCCATTCCCAGGAATACACACGCTCTCTGGGAGGAGATTATCTGTAGTAGGATATGATGCTGAACATCTGGCTCCCAGGCAGGTTGGAGAGTCCACAGCCACCATGCCCTTCCCACAGCCTTGTCTTTGTTCCCCCAAGCCTCTGAAGCCCACTCCCCCGGGGGACTCTGAGTGGCCAACAGAAAACGAGAGGAGTAAACAGCTCATCTGGTGCAAGCAGACTTGACCACTCCCCTCAGCCTCCAGTCCCAGAAGCCCAGGCGCCCCAGGGCTGAAGGCACTGTTGGAAGCCATGCTTGCGCTGGATTTATGCTGGAGTAGTGTGTCTTGTTATTTAGCAGCTTCACCACTGTATGAATGAAATATAGCAAACTGCACATAAAGTGGACAGTGTGCAAAATTTCAACATGTATACCCCTACGGAACTAGCTCCCCAATCAAGAGAAGGAACGTATCCATCACATCCAGAAGTTTCCTCCTGCCCCTCTGCATTTCTCATACCTCTCTGCCCTCCCCAGTCCCACACTCGCCCATCCCCCATCCTCATCCCACTGCTTGGCTATTTACATTTAAATTACTTATAATCAAATAAAGTTAAAAATCAGTTCTTCGGTGTCACCAGACACATTTCAAGTGTCCAATAACCACAGGGGGTCACCAGATTGAGCAGTGCAGGGTCAACATCTCTGCTGTCACGTGTTCCCGGTAGGGCACTGCCTACACTGTCCTCTCTCTCACAGTGCTAAAGGGGTCCAAACGGCTTCCCGGCATACACTTTTTAAGTTGCTTATGGTTACTGGGAGCTTTCCAGGTGCCATACTACCAAGCATTTATTTGCTTAAACACCCACCATGGCCCTGTGAGACAGGAGCAATTACTGTGCTCATTTAAACAACGAGAACCCTGAGATTTAAGGAGGTGAAGCAGATGGGAGAGCCAGTCTGGCCTCCGCGCCCTGCCCTGGACGTTGCATTACTCCCGAGGCACCACAGTCGGGGGTTAAGAGCACAGGCTCTGGGGTCTGCCCATATGGGTTTCAGTCCTGGCTCCCCCACCCACTTCATGATCTTGGGCAAGTCCTCCATTACCTATGCTTCCATGTCCGCATCTGGGAAACCAGGGTAACAATAAAATCTGCCCCCACATAGTTGCTATGAGGATTGAATGAGTTAAAATAAAATACGTAACATTTTTAGGATGGTGCCTGGCCCCCATTTGGGTTTCCTACTTTATACCATTTTCCTAACTTCCATCCTGAACTCTTGTGCAACACACAGGTTTCTCAGAAACAGAAGCACGTGTCCTGACTAATTAGACATTTACCCGTTCCTGCGTTCCCTCTCTCACCATCTCCCAAGTCCCCATGAAGCACAAGGCTCCGCACTCTGCGCTGTGTCATCTACAACAGTGAATGACTTCAGACTTGATATTTCTGCTCAGACTTTCCCCTGGTGATCTGTAAGTCACTTTGTTTTTCTTTCTGAAGTAAAGACAAAATTATTTGAGGAAACAGAAGCACGGAATCCTTTTCCCACTTCACTGGTTTTTCAGAAGAGTTAAATAAATGGTGTTAGAGTCATGATTTGTTCCTGGTCTTCCTGTTCCTGTTCTCACTGCCTTTGAATGCTGCCTGTCCCAGTCAGGGCAAGGGAGCAGGTGCTTTCTCAAGGAAACCCAAACAACTATTACCTCTGTAGGGTCATCATGACAGATGACTGCAAGAATC
Organism: Desmodus rotundus; assembly: GCF_022682495.2. Classification (NCBI taxonomy): domain Eukaryota; kingdom Metazoa; phylum Chordata; class Mammalia; order Chiroptera; family Phyllostomidae; genus Desmodus; species Desmodus rotundus. The sequence continues at coordinate 119,923,369 of NC_071394.1, forward strand.
AATAATTCTCATTGTAAAAGTCCATTAACGAAACCTTAGTTTGAGAAAAATCAACTTACGCAGAAATGCAGACATCGCCAGACAAAAGGCTGCCTTTTCCAACAGACGCGAGAGTCGGACCCATTCTCAGGGTATTTCTGTCTCTCAGGCAACAGTTTCTTTTCCTTTCAGCCTCTACTCCCAGCCCCCCACCCAAGCTCTGCATTTGACTCCCAAGAAAAGACTTTTATTTTGACAGAAATAGAGAAAGAGGTCTACCTCCCTCTACTCTTCACTGGTACCTATGTCCCCAGTCCAAGTGTCCCCTGGCTATAAATCTAGAACAGACCTTCTGGGCCCAAACCAGTATCACAATATGTAAGACCATGTTCTACAGCCAGGAAAGTCTCTAACAACACACATATACATGCACACACACACACCTATGTGCACACGCACGCACGCACACTCATACGCATACACACTTCTTCAACCTACTTTCAAACTATGTAGTTTCCATTCTAAAGTGGCAAAAATTTTACCCAACCTGAAAGTGTTAAGAACCCCTTCCTGATGACGGAAACCAACATTTTAAAAAATTGACAGGGTTTAGATTAGGGAAACCATAGAAGCTGTCCCATGAGCGTGAAAAAGTTTTCCTTGGGCACATATTGATCCTTAGAAACACAATTTTACTTTCTCGGACAATTAAAGGGAGATTATGCCACTAGGCCTGAGAAGATGGTAACACTTCCTATCTGCTAGTGGCCAGCAGATAGCTATCTTAATTTAAAAGACCCTAAAGGTCAAAGCTTATTTAGTTGCTTGCAATAAACTGTTTTTGCCATAATTCTTATTTTCTACTTAATTCCCTTATCTAGAGCAGCCTTCTCCAATTTATATTTTGCAGAACAATAGATCCATTAGGCATTAATAAGTATCCCTAGGGTGGTGAAAAATAAGTGCTTCTATGAGTTTGGGGAATGCCAGACTAAAGAAAATGAAGCAAGTTCTTTACTACAGGACTTCTCAGAGCCTTTAATATGCTCGTGCATGTTACAACTCAGTGGTGGACAGGAATAAAGAGCTAAGTTTATAATGTGTGCAGCAAAGAAGCTGACACATAGTAACAACCAATAAAGGTTAGCTTTTATAATTACTACCTATCAGGATTTGAGCATTGCTGGGAGGGCATTATTTTAAAGAAAGGCTTCACGAGGAGGTGACATTTGAACAGAGACCTGAAAGTAGCCAAGGACAAACGGCACAGGAGTGGCTCTTGATGGGAGTGTGGGAGTAACATCGAGAAGAGCGTGGCTGCAGGGGAGATGTCGGTGGGGAGAGCTGCAGGAGATGAAGTGGGAACGGTAATGGGGCGGGAGGGGAAATCAGGTCATCTGGGGCCTTGTAGGCATTTGTCAGGACTTCAGCTTTTTCTCTGGGGAGCCACCAGGGAGGTGTTACACATCTGATTTATTTTAATAGGATCACACTCTCAGCGGGATTGAAATTAAACAAGTTGGCCATGGAAGGCCAAGGTGGGAGCAGGGGGAATAACCAGGCACAAAGGATCATCATGGTGGCTTGGATCCAAGAGGCAGCAATGGAGGAGGTTCTGGGTATGAAATACATTCTGGGAGAAGTAACAGCTGTCAGGCTGCTCATCACTCAACATACCCCCTGCAAGGAAATGTGAAGGAAGGCTGCCTGTCTTTCAAGGATCTTTGTTCAGTGGGTAAGTCAAAATTCAGCTTATTAGCAACCATCTTCTTCCTACCCAAAAAAGATCTGTGCAATCAAGATCTAAATCGAGATGCCTGGTGGATTACCATAGCTACAGGTGCCTGGCAACCAGGATTAGACTGATGGCCATTGATCTATGGGATCCACATTCTTCCCAAGGATGTAATGCACGGTACAGGGCATCCAAATGTCCTGAAATCACCCAAGGCAGAGAGAGAAACATTCGTCTTCACCTTCTTCTGTCTGACTGGCCTTTGCCTCCCACAGACAAGGTCACCAGATTCAGGCTTTAGGGGTCACTCCTCGGACGGGGGACTACCCCAACTAACCGCTGGCAGAAAGTTTCAGAGAATATGGGCAAGTTCTAAAGGCAGAGGCAAAGAAATTGGCTGTGAGGACAGAAGAAAGGAAAGTGACCAAAAACATATTTGACAGGTCAATGCTGGAATAGAGAAGGGAGCAAAAAGTGAGCAAGACACAGTGAGAGGGAGTAATTCAGGAATTCGCAGACTAGGATCCTCCGGCCAGATTGGCCTGCTGCCTGTTTTTTTCTAAACAATGTTTGATTGGAAAACAGCCATGCTCCATTAATTTACATCTTGTCTATGGCTGTTTTCACGGTGTGATGGCAGAGTTGAGTAGTTAGTTATAACAGAGACAATGTGGCCCACAAAAACTGAAATATTCATTACCGGCACTTGATCATTTGCAAGATAACTTCATCCACCCCTGGTCCAGTTGTTCCCAAACAGCCTGGAGGACATAGGTTGTTTTTATTTGCTCACCAGAATACTCAGCCTGGTTCAAGGCCCTGAACTCTGGTGGGCTATGTGTGGAATGCCAAAGAAATACTAACAAGCTTTAAAGATACAGCCAACATCACTTTCGTGGTGAGGAAAGAGAAACCCTACAATAAATAGCCTCAGTTTTTTATCTCGGCACCAGCTTTCTATCACAGATGCCAGGCAACACCTAGGCCTCAAGACCTGACCCTACACACAGAGGAGCAAAGAAACTGTGGGAAGCGAGAAAGACACAGGAGGAGCATTGGCAACCGAATCGGGACCTCGACACTGCTGTCATCAACTTCCCTGCTGTAGATGACTTGTGTCCCACCCCACAATTTATACTGGACTCATGCTGAAGCCCTAACCCCCAGCGTGACGGCGTTCGGAGACGGAGCCTTGGAGAGGTAACGGGCCCTCACCGTGAGATTAGCACGCTTATTAGAAGAAACACCACAGAGCTCTCACTCTCCCTTCTCTCTGCCTTGTGAGCACACGGGGAGAAGACAGCCATCCACACACCAGGAAGAGCCTTCTCACCAGAACCCAACCATGCTGGGACCCTGATCTCTAACTCCCAGGCTCCAGAACTGTAAGAAAATAAATTTCTGTGAAGATATCCAGTCTACGATATTGTTATGGCAGCCCAGGCTAAGACATTCACCAAACTGACCCAACAGAGTGAGAATCTGGGAGCAACAGAGCGAGCGCAACTGCTGCAAGAAGATCATACGAACACTGTATTTCCTCCCCCATTATGTGACTACTCTCCTTTCCCTAACTCCAGGAAAGCCGAATTTCAATTTTTTTCTCTTCCAAGCACCCAGCCAGAAGCCAGTCAGGAAAATGGAATTGGTACAAGATACTGGTTCCAGTTTAAAAAAAAAAAACTCTTCCTAGTTAGTGGTCCATGGACATCATCCAATGCCCCCCAGGCTTTCCTGCAGTGCCTGCATTTGCTGCTATTTACTTTCTGGAAACAGAGTCCTTACAAGCAGCCTCCAAAAAGCTTCTAAAATAGCCAAGGTACAAACTGCAAGGATTCTGGTTTCTTTCTTTCTTGCAACCTCAGCTTACTGGAAATGCAAGTGGCCACCTGAGTTGTCATCTATGTTATGTTAGGATTGTTTTAAGAGATTCTGGACCTTAAATAACTCAAAGAGCTGCCCAAGGCTTTGGGATAAGAAAGGTAAAAGCCTATTGGTGCTTTTCCCCTCTACCCCATATTGCATCGACTATACCAAGGGAAGACAGTGAGGTTATCCATCATCCCCCTGGGCTTCCGTAACATAAGCTTCAGAAACACTCTGAAGGTAAGAAATAATCTGCATGGTGAGAGGAAAAAACATTTTGTTCTACAAGATTCTCCAAGCCCTGAGTCTCTCCTGAAAAGCTCCGTAGCCAAACAGCCTTTTTTATCCTCTGTTGAAAGATGGAGTTGAGCTTGATTTGATGACAAAATAATTTAAGACCTTTCTCGAAAAATGTTGGGCCAGGACCTGAAAATGCTGTTGACAATGCTAGAATTGTTTCTTGATGCCTCGGGGTGATAAGAATAATTCACCCCTAAAACGCTGAAGCAACCGTCTCTGGGGTCCTGCCCTGTCTGCAGAATGACCGTCTGCTCCCTTTGTGCCCCTGGGGTCACTCTGCAATGAAATGAGACCATCCTACGGGCAGCTGATTTTTCTTTTGTGAAGATCTGTGAGCAACAGTGGCATTTTTCTATTATGGGTTATATTTTTTTCCTTGAGAGTTCCTTTTCTTAGATTGTTTGTTTCTCCTACTGTCATTTTGTTAAACCTCCAAAGGGTCTAGTGGGAGAGCAATGTGCTTAGGTGCTGATTTCCCAATGAGGAAGGTAAGTGCAGGGTTCCCAAAGCTATCCTTTCACTGAGCTGTAAATCAATGCTATTTGGAATTTCGCCTCTTCTTTTGAAGGCAGTTGCAGGTTGTAACACATTCAAATTTGACTGGTCTGAGAGAGAGGCTAATAGAAAAATTGGCAAACCATGACAGGTCAAGAGCCAAGGGAGAAACACAAATGGTCAATAAACATGCAATAAATGTTAACTAGCACAATAATCAAAATTGCAAATGCAAATTCAAACGAGATTCCATTAGCAAGCCCTTTCTTTAAAGATAACGCCTAATATTCATAAAGATAATATACCCAGGGGTCCTGGGAGCATGGAGAATTACAGAATCACGCAGTCTCATCAAGGCAGTAAAATTTTCAGTTGTTTTAAAAAACAACTTTCTGGAAGGTAAGTTGGCAACATATGTTAAAATCTTATAATCTTATAATTTTACATAAGCTTTTCACTCTGGAATGCATTCCACGGGACTGCACTTCCATACATATAACCTCAGAAAGTAACATGGATGTGCAGGATTCAGAGTGGACGTGACGGTTAATTCTACATGTCAGCTTGGCTGGGCCACAGGGCCCAGATATCTGGGCAAAGGATATTCTGGATGGTTCTGTGAGAATATATTTGGATAAGATTAACTTTTTTGTTTTAATTAATTTATTTTATTTATGTACCATTAAAGTGTAGTTGACATGCAATACTAAATGAATTTCAGGTGTACAACATAGTTAGTCAACGTTCATGTATCTTACGAAGTAAATCACTGCAATGAATTTAGTAACTATCTATCCATCAGCATAGTTATTACAATACTACTGCCTATATTCCCTGTGGTGTACATTACATCCCCATACATATTTATTTTATAACTGTTAGTTTGTACCTCTTAATCTCCTGTGCTTTTTCACCCATCCCCTACCCCGTCATTTAAATTGATGGAATTTGAGTAAAGCGGATTTCTGTGTATAGTCTGGGTGGGCTTCATCCCATTAGGTGAAGGTTTAACTAGAACAAAAGCCTGACCTCCCCAGATAAGGAGGGACTGTACCAGCAGATGACCTTTAGACTTGAACTGTGACATTAGGTTTTCCTTGGGTTTCCCACCTGCTGGTCCACCCCAGACATCTAGGACTTAACAGCCACTATAATCACGTAAGTCAATTTATTTAAAAACTTCATATATATACATGTATATGAGAGAATAACGTTATTTCTAATCATGTAATACATTTGTATAACTTTTATACATATTTATATGTCTTATTGGTTTTGTTTCTCTCAAGAACCTGACTGATACAGTGGACAATTAGAAAATAGCTTCATTCATTTCCCCTACTCTGTGGGCTGATTCATCCCGTCCATGGAGGGAAACTTGGGTGAACTCCATGATATGTACGATCACTTTCACATCATAAAAAATCCTCGCACCACTTCCACTCACAAAACAGACTGACGTCCATTGTGTCTGACTCTCACGTAATAGTAAAAACTCCATGTGTTATCCCAAATTCAAATCCCTCTCCCCCTCCACCTAGACCCACTGCAGGACTCCAGCCTGTGGGCGGCGCGCCGCGGCTTTTTCCGGGTTTCCCGGCCCAGCTCCTCCAACGCCCTGCGCACCCACTAGGCGGCCTCCGGCTCCTGCAGAGGGTTCCCCGCAGGGAGGGGAGGGGCAAGTGACGTGCAGGAAAACCCCTACCTGCCCCCACGGACCTGGCACACCGGTCTCCACGCAAGGTGCTGCTCCAGAAGGTTCTCCTCTCGGGGGTCGTAAAGATGACAACGGAAACTTTAACAGCACCCGCTGGGAGGGGCTTCGGGAGAAGCTAAGGCTTATGGGAAGAGTTCACATACTCTGTCCTCGCGAGAACCGAGGAAACAACGGAAACTTTATTGCAATTTCCTGTGCCGGGTGGGTCCACGCGTTTTGCCATGTCTGAAAGTCCTGGCTTGTAGCCCTTTCTTTTTTTCTGAAAATGATTCTGTTTGGTGATGGAACACCTGTTCGATGCTATTGTTCACCCAACAGGGGCAAGTTCTTGGAGCCTATTGAGACCAAGAGGCCACTGGACCCTCCCAGCCCATCGCTGGGATCTTCCCATCCTTTCCCTTAGCATGGACTGTGCGTCCCCCCACCCACCCCTACAACTCCCTGGCTCTAAGCAGGCCACTCCACACAGGCTTTCTCTCTTCCCACTGCCCCCCTCTCCCTGCGTGGCCTTTAGGCTGCTTCTTTCTCCTCTGTGACCTCATTAGACAGTCCACAGGAGGCAGGCATCGTTCGTTTCCTCAGAGCAATGAGGCAGTCTTCGCCTGTGACCTTTAGGCTTCTGCAGGTGAGATGCTGAGGGAAGCACACATTTCCAAGCTCTCTCCTTCAGGGAGGTACTCAGGGTGCGGCTTGTCCCTTCTTGAAAGCCCTGCTTAGGTGGCCTAGGTAGCAGTGGCGCCTCACTCTGGAATGCTGGACTAGTCCGCACCTGCCTCAACCAAACACAGACGAGACTCTCATGTCAGCATACTCAATACAACCTCCAGACACAAGAAGGTAATCTTTGTTTCATAAATGTCAGAAGTTAGGTCTCAGAGAAACTTATTAAATTTGTTAGGATCGCACAACCAATCAATGGCAAACCATAAATTCAAATCCAAGATTGTCCAACTCCAGCTCAAGCTTTTGCTGCTGTTCCACCACTGTCTTAATAAAGGGCTTTCAAGGAGTGTTGGCCTTAACACCCCCTCCCTGCCGCCTTCCCCAAGTCATTCCCTTAGCTCAGTGATCCAATATATGGGGGCTGGGATGGAGCCCCTCCCTCACCACACAGTCCAGCCCTACCTGAGGCCCTCCGGGCTGAGCCTGGGAGGCAGGCACCCTGGGCCAGCAGATCTCCAGCACCGCCTCAAACCTCCACTTGAGCAGGTCCCCATCGTCTCAGAATGAGACCTGGCGTATCCCGTGCACCTCGCTCTCCTGATAGATATGAGGAAAACATGGTGTGAGCACTGAACATCAGTATGTGTCTATAACAGTCATTATAAACATCACCGGGAAAGAGAGAGAAACAATGCATTTCTAGTTATAGTGTGGGAAAAGGAAAAAAAAAATAAAAACCTCCCAAACATATGCTTAATCACACTTCTGTACTGAGAGGGGGAAATTACCTGTAAATCTTTCCTTTGTGATTGATGTGAAGCTGATGGATCTTTCCTTTTGAGATGGATGTTTGTAAATCCCTAATGGCTGCAGGAGAGAGCAGGGCCACGCATTCTTGTGCCAGCTGCGTGGGAAGCACACCAAAGCAGCTTTGTTTAAACTGGGGCACCTCCCCCGCCACCCCACTGACTCTACCCTATGCCCTTTTGGAGCCTCTTTCTCTCTATGAGGAATCTATGGTAAGCTCAGTAGCTGACCTCAGGGGTCACCCCACAAGCACTTTCCTGTTTGAAACTTGTTCTGCCGGTCACATTTCCACCAGCCCTGAGTCCTTGTCCTCAACCCTGACACCCGCACCCGCATTAGATAAAAGAGCTCTACCGTCTCCGCCACCCTGAATTCAAAGGCAGCAGGGTTTTTTTGTTGTTGTTTAGATTTGCTTTCAGTTTTTTAAAATAAAAACCTATGTTATACTTTTTTTCTTACTACAAAAGCAATACATGTTCGTCATAAATATAGTCAAACAGTGCAGAGAAGCAGAAAGGAGAAATTAAAAGCACCCATTAAAGCATCAAACAAAGAATAAGCACAGTGCGTGTATTGAAATACATCTTTCCAGACTCCTTTCTCTGCAGATATCTATCCATTTAGTGTTGCAAAAGGAGATTACATTAAACACTTTGGTAATGAACTTGATTTTTTTTTCATGTGGCATTATGTTGAGAATATTTTTCCGCGTCATTAAATATGCCGCATGATTTTTTAAAAAATATTTTGCAATATGAACAAAATTTGGTAGCTTTTGTCTGACTATAAAAGCAATTCACAGTTAAAATTTCATATCCTCAGCTCTGGCCATTGCTCTCCTGGGGGTACTGCAGAAATACCATGGGTCAATCAGAAACATGCATTCTTGATTTTTTCCATTTGAAAAACAGGGACATTGGTAATGTTCTCTTAAACAGCTTTTAGGCTTTATAACTAACTGGTATTAGAGGGCTTCCCAACACTCAAATACAAAGACATTGCCCAGTCACCTATGTCTTCAACTAAAATGAGAAAAGGTCCAAGTTCATGCTGCCCTCCCTTCCCTTTCCCCACTACCACCTTGGAAGTGACGCTGATTATCTCCCCATCCACAAGCAACCTGCCTCCCATGAACTATTATACAAAACTCAAACCTCAAGGTCACAAACCTTAGGAGAAAAAGATTGGCCTGATTTCCCCACTGACTGCAAGAGCACTCACATCTACCCTGCCACTTGCTCCCACTGTTGTTTTCGTGGCCTTCTGGGTGCTCCAGGACCAAGGGATGCTTCTAGCCAGCAGATGGTGATGCCAATCCAAAGCATGGTCCAGCTCCCGGCATGTCAACCACATCCTGTGAGCAATGATGGCTCCATCCTCTCTACTGCAAGCCTAGCTCCAGATTCCTCCTACTGAGTGAATGTCCAGGTCCTTGGCCCATTCATTCCCAGGGCAGAGAGCCATTCTTCCTGTGGCTGCAGCCAGGGGAACCAAGTCAGAAAGGGGTTCAAAAGCCCATCACTTGCCATTGTTTATTCCAATTTCCTCCCCAAAAGATCCACAGCCACACACCTACCATCCATCACGTCCCTTTTCTTTCTCTCTTTTTTAAGAGTTTGTGTAAGATTTCATCTGAGCAGAAATGATGACAATTGTTGCAAAGCAAGATCTCAAATGTGTCCCCATCATCCCTCCTTCCAATACTGGGAGTACAAAGGATTTACTCCACTCCCCTCCGTTCAGTAGGACACTGGGGTAGTGATCGAAGGATTCAGACCCTCAAAACAAAGAACCTTACAGACAGCGTGGTGGGTTTTGACCCTGGAATAAGAACATTGCTGGCTCTCTGCTTTCAAAACAATATGGACTACTAACATTTAAGAAGAGATCAGACCTCCCTTAAGAGTCTAGGGGAGAGAAAAGTCTCTTTATTCATGATGGAGGAAGGAATAATTTCCCTACCTCACCTTTTATTCTCCAGCCCAAATGCAAGCAAGGGAACCATTTCGTGCTTCTTGCTGCAGCAGTGAAAACCCTAGCTAAGTTTTAAGTGGGTCACACTACTGCCCAGCGAAATTAATCTTTGACGGAGAGCCGCCTCTCTCTTTAAACGAACAATTGCAAATTGTTTTTAGGGAAGCAACCTGGTGCCATGAAGATTCCCCAGGGTAGAAGTTAGAAAACCCAAGTTGTTCTTGTCCTGCCTCTTAGTACCGTGTGACTGTAAACCAAGTATTAAACTTTCTGAAACCTGATTTCTCCCTCTGCCTAAGATTGGACTTGACAGTGGAAATTTAATATCCAAAGTCTGTTAGTCAAGAGTCTCTGCTTCCCTGGACAGTGCTTAACATTTTGCTACCAACATTTGCTAGAGCGACTTATTTTTCTGCACATTTTTATTTTTAATTACAAAAAAACCCCCCTGAAAATCCAAATATTTGCTCAATAATGTGGGAATCATTAAAGAACCCTAGTTAGGTGACACAGTTGATTAACCATAATTTACTAATTGTGTGACTCTGAACAAGCTGTTAGCCGCTCTGAAATTCAGTTTCCTCAACTTGAAAAGAGCTAACACAAATTCTATAGGCTGGCCACTAATCTAAATGTATATTAACTCACTAAAACTTCACAACTGCAACTGTATAAGGTAGGTATTATTATTATTATCATTATCATCAGCATCCTTCTAAGTCAGGAAACTGAGGCATGAGAGGTTAAGTGACTTTCCCATGGTTGCACAGCTATGAAGTGGCTGAGCCAAGATTCAAACCCAGGTAGTCAAGCTCCAGGGTCTACACTCATAAATGCACGTCACATCATATGTGGCTTTGGAACTGTGGAAGAGCTTACTTCCTGCGACTGTTGGAAGAATTAAATGTATGCAAGGCACTGTGCTTGATACATGCTAAATCCTCAATATATATAGCAATGTGTTGCTATATCACTGTTTTCTAAATGAATTTGATAACATTTTATGCTGCTAGTTGAAAATTATAAAAACTGTATGACCACATAGAGACACACCACTATCATAACTTACATAGTGAATGAAAGTAAAATATAAAATAGTACCATGCTTTGGTTGTGCCTATGCATAAATTATATTCACCTTTGAAAAGTGTTTTATTGGTCAGTTATTACTGCATAACAAATAATAAGCACTTCTTATAGGTCTGCTACTTCGCTACGGATCCAGACATTTAGACCGGTCTTACCTGAGCAGCTTTGCATCATGCTGCAGTCCAATTGGTCTCATCTCCTTGATGCACATTGGATTCAGATCAGCTCCATGCACGCCCATTCTGGGTGCCAGGCTGAAAGGGCAACAGCCAGCTGAAGGAAGCTCTTCTGTGGCAATGACGGTGGTACAAGAAGGCAAGGCCATCGACACAAGTGCACTTCAAACTCTATTCACATCAGAACATCCCATTGGTCAAATTAAATGTGGCTGAGCCCAAAATAGAGGGACAAGAAAGTACACTCTACACCCTGTGAGACCAAAGCAAGTCACATGGCAAAGTCCAACAGCAACCGATCAGGGATGGATACTTTTCCCACGGAAGCAGAAGTGAGGTAGTAAGTAGTTTTTGAACAATAATCTACTATAAGAAGGATGAGGTAGAAATAGAGAAAACTGAGAAAGATGAATAGTTTAGTGATATTGTAGGTATTTTATCTTTCTTTCCAAAATTATACTTGCTATTTTATTCTTTTTAAGATTAAAGAAGGGAAACCTCAAGAATCACACTAAAAGAACTGGCTAAAAGGAAAGACTAACGCTAAGCAACACTTGATCACCTATTCCACAAACATTTGCTGAGCCCCTCCTATGCTCAGGTAAATCTAGTCCCTGGCCCCAAGCAGCTCACGGTCAATGAGTGATCATGATAATGAGGAATGATAATAATTATAGTAATAGCCAACAATTATGAAGTGTATCATATCCCAGGTATTATGTTAAACCATTTACATGGTATAATCTCCTGTAATCCTATTATAAAAACTCTACAAAGAAGTTTCTGTTGCAATCTCATTTTAGAGAAAAGAAACTGAGGCACAGAGAGGTAAGTAATTTATTCAAGGTCACCCAGCTCACATGTTGCAGAACAGGAATTCATCCAGGCTGTCCATCATCCACACCCTCATATTCCCAACTGCTACCTACAAGTATGGAAGTTGGACATTGGGGAAGGCTGATGGGGGAAAAATGGGCTCAGTTGAAATGTGGTATTTCAGGAGAGCTCTCCAGATTCCCTGGACCACCAGAAAGAGGAAGAAGTGGATCCTAGAGCAAATTAAGCCTGAAACACTGCTGGAGGCAAAAATGACCAACTGAAGCTGTCTCGCTTGGGGCACAGTGTGAAAAGGCAGGGTTCTTTGGAAAAGGCAATAATGCTGGGGAAAATAAAAGTCAGCAGGAAAAGGGGAACACCCAATATGAGCTGGATTGACTCTGTAAAAGAAGCCATAGGCTTGACTCTACAGGAGCTGAGCAGGGCTGTTTAGGACAAGACGTTGGGGACAGCATTCATAGAGTCACGAGAAGTCAGAGCTGAATCCACAACATGTAATCCACAACATGTAATACACACTGTCCAGCTTCAGACCCTGCACTCAAGCACTTCACTCCCCACTCACACGTATTCCCCTAGCCCATCCTACCCCCATTCCTTGGAAGCAAACATTCTCCCTATCCCTGAATTACGGGATTACTGAACTATTAATTCAAAATGTCCCTTCTCTGGGATGGTCCAGCACACACAAGACCTCACCTTTCAAATGTGTACTTGACAATTTAGATCTCACAGGCAGGTGTGGGCAAAGGGTGCCAGCCTACAGTAAAGCCACTGACTTTTTGGTAAGCTTAAACAAGACAAGAAAGATGGGAGACTCAACAATGCTCATTTTCTAAGTTGATTGAGGCTCATTTTCAAATCCACTAGGAGGGTGGTGTCTTGCTTTTTCCAGCTCAAAAAGAAGCAGCAAAACTAAGGGCTTGCACCGCAGCATTAGAGACCTGGGGGAGGCAAAAGGGAACATTTCCAAACAACAAGGACTTTTTGCCTGGAAAGAGTCTCACAAGGGGAGGTCAATGGATCCCTTTCACAGGAGCAAGGTGGGGAAGCAGGTCAAGCAGGGGGCAAGGTGCAGATGGGTGAGGTTACCTCTCAATACCCTAGAAGTCAGTTCTACTCAGGTTCTTTTTCTACCTCGCTTTCCTTGAGGCAGCTTTCAGACTGTGCCAAGCAGCGAGAGTTGGGTAAGACACCAAAGCCCATTCAAACCAAATTATTTCTTCCTTCTTGACTTTTTAACCCTGCCCAGGCCACCCTGCAGCCAACATTGGTGCAGCCTTGATCTGTGATGACAGTAAATTAAAAAAAATAACTCCCCCCTCCCCGCAGAAAAAAAAAAAAAGAAAACACCAGAACACGGGAGTCATATAAACACTGGCATGGAAGGAACTCAGCTATTTCAGAACAATTGCAATATTTCATTAATCAGTAACTAAGACTAAGAATAGAAATAAAAACCAACAGCCAACAAAGACACTTTTGATGAGTCAAGTAGGAAAGAACTTATTTGTCTCTAAGTGTCCAATTCAACCCATCACAAATGACCCTACAAGTAGCTGATGAAAGGAATGGCTAAATTTAAGCTGCAGACAGACAGCCCTTCCAAAGAAATCCCACAAGGAGGCTGCCAGAAGTTCCTTTTTCTTAGAAATAATGGCCAATCATACTAAGTACAATAACAAAAAATCACAGTCTGGCTCCATCATGAAAACTGGGTCCCTCGTAACCCGAACAGGCTCTGTGTGACCAACATCCACCCTCCACCTCGTAATCACCACACCCCTGATTAACAACCTATAGGGATTGATAAAATTCCACAGTTCCCACCAATGGGTTTCCAGATGTGTCTGCCCTCCCATTACCCACAGGGAGAAAATTGAAAGACTAAAGAGGTAATGTTTTAATAGGGTTTTGTAACGCTTCCCATTCTCCCAGGCTCAGCGCCTGGGGGCAAGCTGGTTTCTGCAGTTCCCCCATCCTCCCTGCTGTGCTGCTTCACAGAAAGGCCTCGGGAAATGCACTGATATTGCTGAAGCCCTGTTGTTCCACCATGTGGAAAACCCTGGGCGAGACCACAGAAGTGGGAAAGGAACAGTCTGGGGATGGGAAGGCTGTCCCAGGGTCCCCGCAGTGTGGTGTGCCAGGTGGGGACAGGAATGGCAGTTCCCTGAAAAAGTTCCTAGGGGGTGGTTGCCTCCAAGGCACCAGATTTCAGTGAAGTCGGGAGGTGGTCCTCTTGTCTCCTGGTCATTTTGTTTTACTGCTTCCTCTCTTCCTTCTTGATAATCTTATCATAACTCCTATCAGGATGTGACCTTAAAATCAATTCTTGCAAAGGTCCCACTTTTAGAGAATGTGATCTGGGTCCCTGCTGTAGAAGACTGGGGCCACATTCTGTGACTAGTTTAAAGATTTGGTTTACCTCGGAACAAGGGTCACAGAGAGTGCATGAAATAAGGAGTCGGGGGGGGGGGGGGGGAGGAGGGGAGCAAATGGTGAGAGCAGGAGAAAGCACAGAGCCTGTGGGTTTGAGGATAAAAAAAATAAGGACTGGGTGGGAGGTGGGACACGCTGGGGCAGAGAGGAACCTTAAAGACATCATGCCAAGCAATGTGAGCCAGTTACAAAAGGACAAATACCGTGTGAGTCCACTCATACAAAGAACCTAGAGTAGTCAAGTTCTTAGAAGCAGAAAGTAGAAGAATGGTTGCCGGCGGTGGTGGGGGTTAGCGTTTAAGGGATGGGAGTTTCAGTTTGACAAGATGAAAGCATTCCAGAGACGGAGGGTGGTGATGGCTGCGCGACAGTGTGACTATGCTTATCGCCACTGGACGGTACGCTTAAAACTGGTTAAAATGGTCAATTTCATGTTATATCTTACCACAATAAAAAAAATTTTTTTTTGGTATTGGGTAGAGGGCAGGGGTAGTTTAGTCAGTTGTGTAGAAGGCCTAGTCTGGCAAGGAGCAGATCCTATGTCCCTCTCATATACAGGGGCCAGGGGCAAGGGGCTGGCGGCGGGGGGTGCCCAGCTGGACGACCAGGCCTCTCTAGGAAATACCCTTCTCCATGATATCTGAGCTTGGGAACCTGGAATCTTTCCCTGGCTGAGGAGAGGATGAGTCCCTCATTGGAAACCACCCTAAGTGCACAGCAGACACCCCTTCTTCCTACACACCCAGGAGGTGGTTTGCAGTACTAAATGGGGCTCCCCTCCCCTAAAGAAGCCACCCCAAGGACTTCCTAGGAAAGCTGGACATAAAAGTAGGAAAGTGTTCAGGGTGAATTGTGTATAAACTCAGCCTTTCAGATTAGGGATGAAACACCTAGCAAATCTTACTGCCTGGAAGTCACTAAAAGTCTGTGCAAGGAACTGGAAAACGTCTGGTACCTAGAACTCCCGCTGCAGCCAAACTCTGGAAGGCGGGGCAGAGGTGCTCCGCGATGGACTGAGCCTGCCCTGTAGTGGCATTGTTCAAGAGGGCAACCTTCCCAGACTTAGCTTGGGAACCACAATGGAGGAAGGCCCAGCCTCACAAAAGATTTGGGCTGGAGGCTCACTGTGGCATCCTGTTTGATGCAGGCAAGAATCTTTTCTGTAGGTTATTTTTGTCTCTGGCCTTGGCTTGTTTTTCCCAGTACTGCTTCTTGGATTGTAACATTTCTTCCCTGGTTTATTATAAACTGAGATAAATCACCTACCAAATCTTTGTTTTTTCCTTCAAACCTCTTCCACAATGGCCAAAGTCACAGTGTCACCTCTTCCCCCTAGCAGGAGGCTCACAAAATAACCAGTGTGTTCATGGAAACATATAGATCAAGAAAACAAAGGGGAAACCTTTAATTATTCAGAGGCCTCCCACTTCTCATACCAAATTTACTTCCCTTGGTTTGCTTTAAAGAGGCAGAACAACACCTGAGCAGCTACTCCAGCTACTTGGGCAGCAATTCCCACCATCTGCATACGATGGAGATTTGCCTCCCTTAGCATGAGAAAGATGTGCATATGTGAACAGTCTTCCTTGTTGAGTAGACAGTGATTTGGGGAGCACCCCTAGCATGTAATTTATTTTGAAAGCTTCCCCCTCTACACACACATGCACAAACTTCTGCACTGAACCCTCCTTCAGTTTCTGAAAAGTACTGAATCACAAAATTCTGGCATTTGAGAACAACTCAGACATCCTCTAATAGAATCTCTGATTTTCTTAGATGCACAGGATCCTAAGAATATTATAGGATATCTAATCCGACACCAACTCTTCCCATCGGATGCCTTAAAATTCACACACAATTCTCCTTAGCACCCCAATAGTACTGTATACATACCTCCATGAGGGCTTTTCTCATTTAATGTGATTATTTGTTTTAAAAGTTTAAACTTTTATTTATTTTTTTGAAAAGGTAATATATTCACATGCTTGGTAATTTAAAAAGTAGAATGAATATATTTTCCAATCCTGTAAACACTTATTTTACCTTCCCAAATGCAAGTAGTGTTAACAATTTCTTAAGTATCTTTTCTGAGATATTTTATGTACATATACATAAGTATATTCTTTTCTTTTCTCCTTTTGACACAAATTCTTTCACACTGGTCTGCATCTGCATCGTAATATATTTGTAGATCTTTCTGTACCAAGCTTCATTCTTTAAGTCAACTCCACAGTCTTCCATTATACAGATGTACCATAATTTGGGGACATTTTGGTTGCATCCAATTATTTTTATTACAAATAATGCTGCAAAGAATAATTTTGTGCTCATGATACTTTGCACATTTCATTAAGATAAACTCCCTAAGTGGAATTGCTGGGTCCAAAGGTGTGTGAATTTGCAATTTTGATAAAATTTGCCAAACATCCTCCACTAATTTCTACTCTGACCAACAACAGATGAAAGTGCCTGTTTTTTTACGGCTTCACCAACAGTATGTCTTCAAACTTTTTTATTTTTGCTATAGTTATTTATTTACCCATTTCTCTCCCTGGCCCCGTCCCCTCGTTAGAAGATGAACCCATCAAATTTTCTCAGAACCAACATAATATCTAGTACACAATAGATTCTCAATAAATTTTTGATAGCGCTCACTTTGGCAGCACATACACTCAAATTTGTGAAGGGTCCCATGTTTTTACAGAGTAGATTTTAAATGTTATGTGAGGTGATAAAGGTGTTAACTAATTTTGTGGTAATCATTTCTCAGTATATACATATATCAAACCATCATGTTATTCACCTTAAACTTATACAATGTTGTCTGTCAATTATATCTCAATAAAGCCAGGGAGAGAAAAATGAATCACTCCAATAAATAAATAAATATTTGAGAAATGAATGCATGAATGGATGGATGGATGAATTATAAGGTTCTTTAAATCAGAATTATAAAGGATAGCCCTCATTTTCTTCATTTGTGAGCTTGGGTGTGCTGCATTTTATTTTATTCAAGTGTAGTCCACTTATACACATATTCTGAAAGCTTTACAAATTCTTGGAGACAGAAAATTTATTTCATCTGTCTTCCTTTACCTGCCATTGTTATTGGAAAATCAGAATGTTGAAGTGTTCTCTTTCATGGGTAGTTTGCTTCGAACATCTGGGAATAATTGTCTAGTTAGAACAGAAAGCAAAATCAAATACGTTCACCTGGCACACACCAATCTATACCTCTCTGTCTCTGTCTGTCTGTCTCTCTCTCTCTCTCTCTCTGTCCCTCTGCTTATAACACACACAAACACACACATACACACGGAGCTACGGCTCCCTGACCCCCTGGCCCTGGGCTCCATGCTTACCCCCAGGTGCCACTTGCTGGGTCTTATCAGCTGTAGGTTGGCTTCTTTACAGCTGGGCTCTCCAGGAAGCAGACTCTGACATGGAGAACCTGCAGGGCATCTATCAAGGTGTACACTTGGGATCAGCGCCTCTGGAAGGAAAAGGAAGGAAACAGGGCTGGGCAGAGGGAGAGGTCAGATTGCAATGCCATCTCAATGAAAGCCTCATCCACCTCTACGCCAGTTCTAGAGCCTTCAGAGCTGTCTCAAGTGGGAGTGAAGGGGTCAGACTTTTAGACCCTCCATGTCAATCAGACACTAGACATGGGCTGCCCCGGGGAAGGGGGGATGCCCTTGGGTGAGGTGGCCCTTTCCATTTGAGGTAATTCCAGCTGGAGGCCATTGGCTAATAGCACTCCCAGCAGCTGGAGGAATAAATCCTTTATTCGTGCAGGGGTGGGGGGGGGGGTGTCTTAGTCATCCAAGCAGTTTTGCCACAAATGATGGGAGGCGTTTCTCCCCAGCTTCTGCCAGATGCTACTCCCACCTTTCCTTCTCTCCGTTAGTGGCAGACTGCGGCCATACTTTAAAATGTTAACACGAAATGACAAGGACTGCACACCTTCCTCTCACACACTCTCCAGGCTTCCGGTAGAGCACTCTCCTGGCTGCCACTGCAGAGGGGGCAGGCAAAGAGGTCAGTCACCAAGAACAATGGATAAACGGCAGGCAATCAAGACGCAAGATCAAGCCCCAATCTGTGGCTGCAGCATGAAAGTGGTACCATGCCAAAAAACACAGTGTGGCCATGAGGGAAATGGCCCACACGGACATTCAGTCTCCCCATCTTAAGGCTCTGAGAGTAGGAGAACGTATCCCTGTCCTTGAAGAGTTTGCCTTTCTCAAAACAAAAACTCCGCTAAAATCGGCTGCCCGACCTTGATTCTGGGCCAGGTGTGATGCCCAAGAATGGAAGAACTTACTGACAGGAGAAGCATAGGGACAAAAACGTTTGGGACTTAGACTTGTAAGTAGATCTTGCCACAAGATGGCTTTCAAAATCATACTTTTGTTGTTATTTTTGTTGCTGTTACTATTGTCAGAACCAGGTTATGATCTGGAGCTTTATGATCTAGGGAATTTGTGCTGAAATCCCGCGCACACCCAGAACCAGCCCAGAGGCCTGCCTGGGTTTCAGTGAGGGGAGGCAGAGGGCCCAGAGTCATCTCCCTTTGCCTCTGTTCACCGATAACCTCACAGTTTTTGACCTCACTTCACCACCCACGAAACTAAGCCTCCTCTCAAGATGTGTAAATTTAAAATGTCACACAAAGCCTTGGGGCCCCTTTCCTGGAAAGAAAATTAAAGAAGAGATTATGCCGTAAGGACCCAAACAGTCTGAGTTGAACCCTGTATGAATGAGCTAGGACTGCCATTACAAAATACCACAGACTGGGTGGCTTACACCGCAGAAACGTACTTTCTCGTAATGTGGGAGCCGTGTTACGTTTTCACGGGGGTTGGTTTCTCCCAGGGCCTTTCCCTTGGGCCTGCAGACGGCCTCCTTCTCTCTGCGTCTTTACCTGGAATTTCCTCTGTCTGTATCCTGATCTCCTCTTCTTATAAGGACACCAGTCATGTTGGACGAGCGCCCACTCTAAAGCCTTTACCTTTTCCTAAACCCACAGTGCATGAAGTGGAGGGGAGGAATGGCCCCGGTGAGACAGTAGGAAGTGCACTCAGGCTGACTATGGCAATGAGTACAGACAAATTCACTTTCCTTTACCAAGAGCAATGGCTAATGGCCTGTCCCCTTGTGTCCAGGAGAAACTGCAGAGCAGCTCTGTGACATCTGTTATTTCACAAAATACGCTACTTCAACACGCTGCCCTAACCCTTTCTAACTGTTCGTGTTCTTGCTAAAGGCACACGTCTGAATCAAAGTTTAGGTTGTTGGGGTTTTTTTATATTGATGAATGAGATCTTATCTATTAAATATATTATCAGAAAAAGTTAACATTTTAACATAATAACTTCTTTAAAGGCTCTACCTCAAAATACAGTCACATTCTGAGATACCAGGTGTTTGGGCTTTAGCATATGAATTTGGAGAGTAGGAGAAAGTGTCCCACCATCCTCTGAGAGGTGGCCTCCCTCCAAACAAAAACTCCTCTGAAGTCAGGCTGTCTGACCTATGAGGGACACAACTCAGCCCACCTACTCCAACACCAGGGTGGCTGCCTCTCCACACCCTTCTCCAGCCTGACCACACCTCACTCTTTTCCAGAGTCTCCAAACTTTGTAAAGGGCCGACTGTAGATATTTTGTGCTCCATCCCCTCTATTTAACTCTGCCATTGAAGCATAAAAGAAGCTATAGACTATATGTAAATAGGCGGGTGCTCTGGTATCCCAAGAAAACAATTTATGGACACCAAAATTTCAAGTCCGTATAATTTTCACAAGTCACAAAATATTATTTTGACTTTTTAAAACCATTTTAAAAATGTAAAAACCATTCTTGACTCATAGGTCCTACAGAAACAGATGATGGGCCCGAATATTTTGGCTGGAGGTCTGTGGCTGGACCATCTCCTGTCTATTCTCTCGTCCTGCACATCACAGTCCTTGAACATGTTCTGTGCCACCTCACTCTCAGGCCTCACCCCGTTCATTCCCCACCAGGCTCAGAAAGGTCATTTCCAACACATAGACCGTTTCATTCCTAGGAGTTCCAGGGCCAGCTCCAGTTAGATCATAAGTTATTTAGGCCTAATACCCCATCTTGATTAAAAACATACCTTTTTCTCACTGTTGTAGAACCGAGATGACTATGGCTCACATTTGATAACTAAATAACTGGTTTCATGCACCTTTATGGAGACCGTCCTTCTGTGTTTTCTGAGCGTCCAGCACTGTGCTAAAGCGCTCTGCAGAACCACTAAATCTGCACAGAAACTCCACGAGAAAAATATGATTATTATCTCTATTTTGCAGGTTAAAAAAACTTGGGCTCATTAAAGTTGAGTAAATATCTCACAGTCACACACC
This sequence comes from Desmodus rotundus, assembly GCF_022682495.2. Classification (NCBI taxonomy): domain Eukaryota; kingdom Metazoa; phylum Chordata; class Mammalia; order Chiroptera; family Phyllostomidae; genus Desmodus; species Desmodus rotundus. The sequence continues at coordinate 119,943,837 of NC_071394.1, forward strand.
TAGTAAGATATAAAGGCGAATTTGAGACCAAGACTGTCTCCAAATCCAGACTCGGCCAACAATGCCACACTGCTTCCAAAGGTGACATTTCCCCTTGAGAGCTGTGCATCATGACACTGGGGTGTCAGAGCACAAGAACCCTGTGGCAGAGACAGCAATTACCCACCTAATATCCACTCTCCCCTTCTTTCTTATTAATAGAACCCCAATTCTATTTGTGGGTGATGGTATGTCAGCCAGAAAGACACATTTGCAAGCCTCCCTTAACTAACAAGATGCAAGCAGAAGTCACAAGAGGGTGTTTCTAAGTTCTTTAAAGAGAATGACTCTGCTGGTTAGTGCCCTCTCCCATTCTTCCTGCCTGAGATACAGACACGATGGCTGGCGCCTTGGCAACTATCTTGAACTCCTATGAAAATAAATAAAGGATCACACTGTAAGAAAGGACAGAGTAGATTTCTAGGAACCCATGTCTCTGTTCATGGAGATACCACATCAGTTCTCAATGTCTCACCTCAGGACCTCTGTAGGTAAAAGAAATAAATAAATAAAACCAATGGAATTCTACGCAGCAGAGAGAAAGAAGGAGCTTATACCCTTTGCAACAGCATGGATGGAACTGGAGAGCATTATGCTAAGTGAAATAAGCCAGGCGGTGAGGGACAAATACCATATGATCTCACCTTTAACTGGAACATAATCAATAGAAGAAAAAAGCAAACAAAATATAACCAGAGACACTGAAGTTAAGAACAATCTAACAATAGCCGGGGGGGAATGGGGTGGGGACAGTGGGAAGAAGGGATAAAGGACACATGGACAAAATCAAGGGGGAGGGTGGAGGTGTGGGAGGAAGGTGGGTTCAGCTGGGGTGGGGTGGAGGGATGGGGAGAAAAGGCATACAACTGTAATTGAATAACAATAAAAATTTTTTTAAATAAATAAATAAATAAATAAAACCTTTGTAGTTGTTCAAGCCAAGTAGAGAAAAAACCTACAGTTTTTTTTTCCGATGTCAAGAAAAGCCCAACTCTTCCCCACTGTGTTTTCCTGTGTCTCTTCCTTACTACTCACACAGCACACTTCTCTTCTGAGACTTCTGACACCAAATGTGTGCAAGTTTTTCCCCACAAGCAACTCTCTGTGACACCAGCCCGGTGTCCTACCGTTCAATAAAACTCTGACACTGTCTACCTGGAGAGAGCATCATATCCCACAGGTTAAGGGCTCAGTCCCATGAGACTGCCCCCACCTACTTCAGATGCCAATTGCAAGTCACAGGGCCCCAGGTCACTCACCTGGGACATCAGTCCAGTGTGTCTACAAACCAGAGGCTCCCATGACCCGCTCCTCAGTTTCAATTAATTTGCTAGAGTAGCTCACAAAACTGAAGGAGACACTTACTTCCATTTACCAGTTTAGTAAAGGAGAATGCAGGTGACCGCTAAGATGAAGAGACACATGAAATGAGGTTTGGGAGGGTCCTGAGCATAGGAGCTTGTCCCAGTGTGGTCAGGGGTGTGTCATCTTCCCGGTGAGGATGTATTCACCAACACGGAAGCTGTCTAAACCTTGTACTTTTGGGATTTTATGAAGTCTTCACCACATGGACAAGATATATCATTAACTGCATTTTTGGTCTCGCTCCATTCTCCGGAGAATGGGGCTGAAAATTCCAAGCTTCTAACCACGTCTTGGTCTTTGCAGGGACCAGTCCTCATCCAGAAACCATCCAGGAGGTGCACCCATAGTCACCTCATTAGAACAAAAGACACTTCTGTCGTCTAAAAAAATGACAAGGTTTCAGAAGTGATGTGTCAGGAACCTGGGGCAGAGACTATTATGTATTTTCTATTATCTCACAACACCACGTTTCCAGTCTCTATTACTCATGGCCAAAAGCAACTCCTGCCTGATACGAGCCCTCTCTAACTCTTACTCCCGCACTACGCTCAGAGGACTCACTCTTTAGCATCCCTCTCTACTGGCCTTCTTGCTTAAGAAGCATTGGCGAGCCAAGCTCACTGCCCTGTGCCCCAAAATGTGCCATGATGTGGACTCCTCGGCCCTGTCTGCCAGCCGAGGGTGGTCAGGTCTGTGGCCACTAGGCTGAATTCTCAGTCATGACTAGGACTGAGAATTCATTACCCAGTAACAACCTGGCGACCTGGAGACTGTCTCCAGACTCCTGACTTGTACCAACTTCTCACCTCCTGGCCTCTCTGAAAGAGAAGTTGAGGTCAAAACAGCCCAACGGTTAGGGTCTGTCATTACTCCTTTGTTTTTGTGGGGGGTTGTTTTTAGATTCTTTCTTTATTTGATTTTAGGCAAAGGGGGAGGGAAAAAGAGAGGGAGAGAAACATCAATATGTGGTTGCCTCTCGCACACCCCCTACTGGGGACCTACTGGCCCGCGACCCAGGTCCTGACTGGGAATCACACCAGTGACCCTTTGGTTCATATATCGGCACTCAATCCACTGAGCCCACCAGCCAAGGCAGCTCTTATAAGACCCTTTACAGCTGACGAAGCATGTTCATGAGCAATATTTCTTTTGATTGTCACAACTTTGGCCAATGAATAGTAAGGGTATTGGCATGTGCCCCCATTTTAGAGTTCAGGAAAGTGGAACTTGGACAGGCTAAGTCATTTGCCCAAGGCACAGAGCCAGGACACAAACTCAGCCCTTTCACTCCAAGGTCCCCAGTCTTTCCAATATGCCAGTGCTTCCAAAAGACTTCTTAGATGCCCCTGAGAGAAGCCTGAGACAGCCCAGTCCAGCCCACCTCCTTTGAATCACGTTCGACTGGCTACCAACTGCCTGTCTCTACCTGATATCTGAATTACTCATCATCATAAAAAGATTGACCCACTCACCTGAATCAAGTGAATGACTACATGGCGTTCAGCAAATCAGTTAAATCAACACCAGCTGCAGCCACTGCACACGTACTCTCTATAATAGGCAATGTTGACATGAACAACACTGATCGTTCTGTAAACATCCAGCAGATGAATCACTTACGTGAGAACAACAGCAGTTGTCTCACTGACGCCCGGACTATGGGGGAAGACAGTGACAAGTGAGGCTGAGGAGATGCTAGCACAGAGAAAAGATAGGACGAAAAGTTGGCACTTCCCAATTAGTCAGGGGAGGCTTCTTGGGAAGGCAGTGTCAGCTGCTGTTTAATTCAGGAATGAAACAAGTTCAGGAAGATAAGTGCCAGTTCAAACAGAGGCAGAGATGGAAGAATAATAATCAGAGCTAACACTCTACTTGCAAGATACTAAGATGACAGTTCTTAAGCATGGCAAACAGAAATTGGCTCTGCCTGATGTAAGCACAAAGGGAATTTGCTGAAAAGATACTGGGTAAATTGCAACACTGCCAAGAATTCTGGAGGACCTGGCTCTGAAAATGGACAGGAACAAAGAGATGCTAGGCAGCCAAAACCACTTGAAATCCTACCACTCAACTAGTCCAGCACTGGACACAGTGTATCAGTTATTTTTACAATAATGCTGGCTAACAAATGACCACAAACACACAGTAGCATATGATAATTAGTGTTTGTTGCCTATGGGCCTGGGGTCACTCAGAGGCTGGTAGGCAGGTCTGCAATCTTGACCAGGCCAATCAGGAGGCTCCAGGTTGGCCAGCTATTGGCTTTTCTAGGCTGGCCTCAGCTGGGGTGACTGGGGTGACTTACATGGATGAAAGACAGGGGCGCTATGGAAAGTAACCTCACAGGGTGATCCGATCATAAATTCCTAACTGGGCAGGTCATCATGGGTAGTCATGCCTCAAGCCTATAACTTCTTTAGTGAAAGGTTTTAAGCCAGCCCTGCCTATTGTGCTTGTGCATCTAAGTTAACACACCTTTGAAATACCAGAATTAATAACCCTTGAAAGGGCTAATAACCCTCAAGAGAGCACATAATCTTGTTAACAATCCTGTAATCCAATCCATGCCTCAACTTCTCCAATCTTCCCTAATTTCAAGTGCATAAAAGAAGCTGCAAAAACTGTTATTCTCTGGAGCACTTGAGATCCCCTGCTCCCCAGCATGTGCTGTCAGTTTGGTTCAAATAAACACGTATAAAAATTCTCTATGGGTGTGGACATATCTTTTTTCTTTATTTTATTGTATTTGTTTATTTATTTATTTTTAGAGAGAGGGGAAGGGCGGGAGAAAGACAGGGAGAGAAACATCGACGTGTGAGAGAAACATCGACGTGTGAGAGAAACATTAGTTGGTTGCCTCTCGCACGCCCCCAACTGAGGACCTGGCCTGCAACCCAGGCATGTGCCCTGACTGGGAATTGAACCTGTGACCCTTCAGTCCACAACCTGGCACTCAACCTAGTGAGCCACACCAGCCAGGGCAGGTGTGGACATTTCTTATGTCAATACTCAGCCCTGCACCACATGTCTCTCATCCTCCAGCATGTCTGGACCAGGCACGTTCTTGTGGTGAAAGCAGGGGAGCAAAGGAATTGCATGGGCATACCTGCCTCCTGAGGTCTAGGCTTGGAACTGGCAATACCATCTCCCTATTGGCCAGAGCAAGTCACAAGACCAGCCTTGGTTTAAGGAGTGAAGAAACGGGCTCTGCCTCATTAGCAAGGGAACTGCAAAACCACACAACAGAGGGCCTCATAGTGAGAGTTACACATTGGGACCACTGATGCAGTCACTCTAGCACACATAGGAAATCGCCACTAACACCCCTGCCACATCTGCCCTGAAACTGTATGGCCTCCATTGCTGCTGCCACCGCCTATGTGGATTCTCCATGCCTCTTTGCAACCCAGCTCCAGATTCACGGTTCCGGGCAAGTGCCTCAGGATAGCTGGGACTATGATGGAGTTGTATGCAAAAGGCACAGAAAGCACTGGAAAGCAAGTATCTGAGACTTGTTTTCACTTCATTAGGAGAAGATGGGTTCTGCCTGAGACCTATAAGGTGGGGAATATCCCAAACATTGAAAAGAAGTTCAGACACTAGATAGCCCAAAATCTGACCTTTGTTGGTTAAAACCACCCAATGTCTACTGGGGTATATTACAAAATGTCCCCAATTCGTCACGCCTTTTGGATCTATGCTCTTTGCCATGTAGCTTGCTATGGCCTCCTCCATGGGCACAGCGACCTGCCCCTCTCTTTGACACTAGACTCAGGCATTTGTGTGATTCATGTGCTCACTCTGGCCCGTGGGATCTTAGCAGTTGTACCATAGCACAGGCTTGCAGTGGGTTTGCACACTGGGGCTTGTTCCCTTGTACCTCTGCCACCACCATGAGAACATGCCCACGTTAGCCTCATGGAGAAGGAGACACATGCGGGCCAGAGCACAAGTTCTCCAGTTGTTTCAGCCTAGATCAACCAGCTGACAGCTAGGCAAGCCACAGACATATGAGCAAGCCCAGCCTAGATCAGCAAAACCATCTGGTCAACCCCTAGCAGATCCAAACACATGAGCAATAAATGCTTGTCATTACATGCTCCTAAAGTTTTGTGGCCATTGTTACAAAGCATTATTGTGACAATGGGTAACTGATACAGTCTGCCAGCCGTTTACATATAAATAAGCTCATTTCATTCTCAATCTGCAAGTTACATATCAGAATTTTTATTAGCATGGAGAGATTAGGTAAACTGTCTAAGGTTACCCAAGCTGGAATTCATAGTGGTTTTCCTACAACAGAAGCTACTCTCCGAATGACATTACCCTGGAACATAGTTAGAAAGACAGAAGTTCATGACCCTGACCTGAACTTGTGGGACAGAGCTTTTCCTCAACCTTGCCTTGGCCAGCTCACTTCAGGCACTCTAAAATGAGCCAGGAAACTTGTTCAGTCACCAAGAAACTATTCCAAGGCAAATTCCACAAGTGTGAACCCTGGGAACAATGCACGGTTATTCCCTGTCTTGGAAAGTTCTTGAAATAATGGAGCCACCAAGGACCTAGAAATACTAAAGTTATTTGTGGTTTCTCCTAGTAACTGGCTTAGCTATGATAGGATTTGGTCTGTCCCCCTTTCTTAAAGAGCTAAAAGGGTGCTAGCTCCACAGAAGCTACTACCATAGATACAGGGTATTATGACAACAACTATCAGAATGCCCAGCACACAGTAGGTGGTCATACATATTGGGCTCTTCCCTTACCCTCTCATACTTCATATTTAAGGAATCATATCACCAAGCCTTTTTATTTTTGCAAATCACAGCTCTTGGGGCCTGACAGACCCAAGTTGTGTATTGGTTTAACGTACTATAGTAGGCATAGTATACTATAGGCCTACTATGCGCTAGATGCCAAAAATACAGACATGTGGAGCTGACTTGAGAAATCTACTGGGAAACAAAAGTTCTTAGGACCAGACTTAAACACTAATGGAAGGTAACATCACCACAGGACCAAGTGAGCTATTGCAGGCACCATATTTGGAGAAAAATAATGAAAATATTAAATTTATGTTATGTTAAAAGGTGATTTTTATTCATTCAATCTCTATTGAAAGAAGTAATGACTGGTTTTCAATTTTAATTTTCTACATTATGAATATATTGTAAACTTTCTCTTTTAATACATACAAGCCAAAATTTACATTAGCTTTGTTATCCATCTACTTTTGCCCGATTTCACAGAACTATAAAAATCCCACTCTACAGCTAAATATATAAACTCCACAATAACATAAAAGCTAAATTTATTCATTCATTTAAGCTCTAATAAAATTATTATTTTAGTGCCTGGAAGATAAATAAGCTTAAAAGGCAAAGGATATCTTTTTCTAAGCAACTCTTGTCTGCAATGCCACATTTTGAGGAAGAATTGGCAGAAAGTTCAAGGAAAACATGTGGAGGCCGAGTCTAAAGAAAGAATTGCTATAATAACAAAGTTTAATTGCCAGAGGGCCTTTACACTATTGCATACACGCACCAACCAGCATGGAACAGTAAGACCCCATGTGAGATCCCTATCATCTCATTCCAGGGGTAATTCGGTAACCATCTGAAGAGCTGTCTAACTTCATTCTTGCTTTCAAAGTCTTTTCTTTGAAGATGGAGCTCTGTTCGTCCAGGCATGTGTTCCCCGCAGAAACCCTGCGATAGAGATCCATGGATTAGCATCCACAGGACCCACCCTTCATCAAAATAGCCAGTGCTGAGCAGCTAGAAGGGAGAGTTTGGAGGGAATGGTGCCGGATAAGCTAAGTGTGACTTAAGGAGAAGTTCTGAGGGGGAAGGACAATAAGCACAGGGAGAGCTGAGCAGGCAGAGCAGGCCTGCTTGTGATTCCACCCATCAGCTGGTGATGCACCCACAGGTAGCAGAAGAGTCCTGATTGTCCCCGAAGTGGAACTGGGGTGAGAAGGATACCATGTCCAGCACAGCACAGAAGCTCCGTAAGTGGCTACGCAGTGACTGGCTCATTGTACTACATTGGACTAACTAACCGTTTTGGTTCTAGTTATGCTGCCCATAAGGTGAAAATCACAGAGTCAAAATTATCCTTGAAAATACATCAAATTGCCCATAAAGTCCAGACATTTTTTTCTCCTGCTTCTTGATAGCGAGACTTGTACCCACACGCTGGTGTCCCTCGCCAAGCCCAGCAGAAGCAGGTGTCCCTCCAGCAACAGAACCCATGACTAGAATTTCTTTGAATAAGTGCCAGAAAAAGCAGCTGGCTTGTGTTAGAAGTCATGTTGTAAGAAATAATACATGACCTTGAAACACCAAAAGCACTCACCGTAGTAAGAGGTACACATTATACGCGGCACACGGGAACTCAGGCCAAGTAGGAGAACGCAGATGTACCTTCGTGCCAGTACGCCCAGTCCAGGACAGAAACTCACAGCAGAGTATAGACTGCATAGTCCACACCACGTAAACGACCGGCTCTCCTTTCGAAGGGAATGGCAGAGCTAATACATGGCTTCATACATTTGAATCTGCAGAAGTTAAATTGGCATATGACGCCATTGGGCTGTGCTTTGTAATTTGCCTGGACCTGTGCTGCTCAGTACAGCAGTCATCACGAATTGAGATATGCTGTAAGTGCAAAACGCACACTCGGTTTCAAAGACTTTGTATACAAAAAATGTAAAATACCTCGTTTTGAAATTTTAGTATTTTAGGTGTATTGGATTAAAGTTATCTTGCTAAAGTTAATTTCACCAGTTTCTTCTTACTTTGTTGAAACATGACTGCTGGAAAATTTTAAATGATATGTGGCTCCTATAATATTTCCCTCAGCACTGGCTTTGACAAAGGGCCTGCATTTAGTTCAGAATTATCCTAGACTGAAACTTTGAATTGCTAACACGTATTAAAGATGATAAAATTAATTTATAACTTTCCCTTTTCTTTAATTATCCTACCAAATTTTAGACACCATTGGCTCAAACTATTGTCTACCTTGAAGCTGATAATCCAGGACTCCCTAATCAATTTTGTTTTACCAGGACTGAGTCGATCCCAGTAGCCAACTGTAAACCTGTAGCATTCCTGCATCATATAATCTCTAGTGAGCTTCAAATCTAAATTCTTATAATTCAATAGAACTACATCTAAATTTGAATTTTAACTCCTTTTTTGTTTTGCTAGATGTAAAATATTGTATTCATGTATGTAGAAATTACATTTGTTCCAACATTTTATTATTAAAAAACTCAGAAACATACAATTAACATGCTTACAGTAGGAAGAGGAAAGACCTAGGCATGAAACTAATAGTGTCATTAGAAGTGGAGGGAGTTGGATCCAAACCATAGATTGGCCCCTCCTTTAACTGTCTCGTTGTTTAAATAGAAGGTATACAGAGTATTATATCCAACAAGGAGGAGACACTAGAAGAGAGGGTGGGTAGTCACCAAATGCTAACTCCTCCATCCAAAAGAAAGCATCTTGTGTCTTCATTATTCTACTTTTCAACAAGCAAAGGAAGGGTTCCTCACTGATAATGTAAATTAATCTTCTGGATAAAAATTAACTGAAAAAATATTAAACAGATAAAATAAGTAGTTCATAAGACAACCTTAACCTTGCCCAACAACCTCTATAATCATTCCATTTTTCATGTTTTTATTAAGTTTTTTATAAGTGACACAATAATAGATTTGTCTATCAACTGTCTTGTATTACTTAAGATAAATTCATAAAAAGTTCTCAACCTCCTAAATACAAAGTAGAAAAATACTATCTTTGAGAGGGAGGATACCACTAAAGGCCATTGGTAAGAAAAGTACAAATTCAACCCAAAAAAAGAGTTGCAGGTGGCAGTTGGGTCAGCTATGCCACCACCGTGATGAAATCGTGTCCAAGTCCCCTTGTCCCCAACATGGCCTTTCCCAAAAGATAGCTTTTCATTACAAATGTCCCCATGGTAGAAGGTAACATCAGTGTTCCCCCAGGTCCCTTCAGATAAGATCCATTTTTACTATTATACATTCCTGCCTTCAGCAGTTTTTTCCAACAGGCAGCACCTGAATATGTTTTTTGAAAGACAAACCACATGCACAGAAAGTTGAAAGTGCCGGGGAATTTATGTCCCCATTTGGGTCCCTTAACCAGTGACTCCTGGGTGTGGGAGCCTTGGCTGGGAAGAGTATTCCCTCCCTGCAAGATCAGCCTGAACTCTGATATCACACAATCGCATTGCCTCCTCTCTCTCATTGGCCTTCATTCTCTCTCCCTTGCTGGATTCTCCTTGGAGCGTTTCCTTAACACATCACTCAGGACCCAGGTCCACAGCTCAGGGTCTGGCTTTGGAAAACCTAACCTAAGATACTCATCAACCTGGGTCTTCTCATCACAGTAAGACTTAAAATCCTGAACTTATTCTCCACTAATCCCAGTATTCATCCTAAACTCCACTACACACTGAAGTACTTACTCAGTTCCCCAAACTCAATCTACATTATCCCACCTTCTTGCCCTTCCATCTGTCGTCCATGCCATATAGAATTATCTGAGCTCTCTCCTTTCGAAATGGACCTTCCTGGGCTCTGCCAGGCTGTCACCCAGTCTGCTGTTTTCTCATGATCCTGGGGACACATTGCTAGTAGGACACCCAAATGGCTCCGGAGCTGTGCTGCTTGGGTTCAAATCCTGGCTCTGCTACTTCCAACTGGATGACCTCAAACAAGTTACTCCATCTCTCTTTTACTCTGTTTTCAGATCTGTAAAGTGGATATAAAATAAAACCTACTTTTTGAGAATTCTTGTGAAAATCAATGAGATAATTTTACATGTAAAGTACTTACAGACGGCTAGTTCAGAGTAAAAGTTAGCTGGCTTCCTGCATTGTGCTATGTTTATGAGTCTGTTTTCTTTCTTAGTTCCTCAAGGGCAAAAGTCATATCATATTCATCTTAATACAGGTCTGTCAAATAAATAAACATGCTCCATCAAAGATTTCTCTTGAAAAGAATAGCACTTTAAATTGTTCATGTTGAATCCCTCAGGACTCCATTATTTGCATATTACCTTCATGATTTTTTTCTCACAGCCTGGACTATTATTCACTAATTATGTTTCTTTAACTTTATATCAAAACAATATAAATAAACAAAACAGAAACAAACTCACAGATAAAGAGAACAGATTAATAGTTACCAAATGGGACAGGGTTGGGGGAGTGGGTGAAAACGGTCAAGGGATTAAGTACAAATTGCCAGTTATAAAAACAGCCTCGAGGATGGAAAGTACAATGTAGGAAATATAGTCAAAAACATTGTCATAACTATGTATGGTGTCAGATAGGTACTAGACTTAACTGGGGTGATAACTTCATAAGTTATGTAAATGTCTAATCACAGTGTTGTATTCCTGAAACTAATATAAAACTGATGTTAACTGTAATTATAAATTAAAAAAAAAAAAAGAGTAACCAGGTATAAAAGTCTCCTGCTAAATGTTGGTTAAATAGCTGGACAAGGATTTGAACCCTGGTCTCATTCTGTGGCCTTACATTAAGCAATATTGATGCTGCTGCTGCTGATGATGATGATTATTATTATTATTTCAAATGAAAAAGTAAGATCTCAGGGGTATAAAAATAGTTGACTTTATATCAATCTTTTTTAACTTGGCCTTATGCTAAGGAACAGACTATATTAAGTCACAGGTTTAATATGTTGTGGTTTCTTATAATACTCATTGAAATAAATATATAACCCCTAAAATGAAATCTGTTCATCTGTATACCTTCCCAAATAATTTCATATATTTCTACTGGTATCTTCATCTCAGTTTGGCAAACTGTGTCACAAAATCAGCAACCAGCCAATAGGTGCCTTTGAATGTACACAAAGTTTGGGTAAATAGCGGAACAATAAGTCAATTAACAAGACCCTTGGCATAGATACTCCCACACTTGCATGAACTCACTCGGTGATCTTTGACAATCAGCTTCTTGTAGCTCAGTTCTCAGGCACGAAAGAAATGATACACATTCTGCCTCATCTAGCAAAGGAGGGTCTCTCCACTCCAAACAATTGAAAGTAAGTCAAAGCACAGGTACATGGGCCTCAGGTGAGGCACTGTATGTAGTACATGAGTCCACACTTCCTCCCGCCTTATCTGAACGTGTTTCATGCAGGAGATGAGTTCAAAACTGCAGGAAGAAGGAATTTAACAGGCAGGGAAAGGAAAATCATCCATGAACCAGGACTAGGCCTGGTGAACACTAAATGTAGAAGGACATAGGCCCCCACTCCACCCTATGTTTTTGGAATGATCATTATGGGTGCACTATGAGTTGGTCTTTTCATTGCTCTAAGATGACCACACATCCTAGTATTTGCCCAAGGTCCCAAGAAAAATCCCAGGAAAGTTTCCCTGGGGCTTTCTTATAACCACCTCACAAAGCCCACTATGTGAGCTGGAAAGTGTGGAGTTTATTATCTCCACCAGGTTCAGGATTTCAGGGAGAATTGAAGAAGTTGACCTTGAAGGAGGTAGCTCATACCCTTACGTCCCACACAGTAGTCCTGGGAACAACAGCACTGGCATCCCTGGGAGTTTGGTAGAATTTCAGTAAGTCTGAAAGGCCGACTGAATTCCACCCCAGGCCTACTGAATCAGAATCTCATGAGTATACACACTGATGTTTGATGTGGTCTTACTATCCTTTTTGCTATTTTGTTCAGTTGCAGTCACATGACCACTGGGTCCTTGGCTTCTCCCCTTTCGGGCAGGCCTCCCTAGCACCTGTCAACCACCCTTTGCAAAAGACTGATCAAACTTATCCTGCACTCTCATTGCCAAAGTCTTTCTTGCCGTGCGGCCCTTGCATGTGCTGCTTTTTCTGCCTAGAGAACTCTCCACCTTGCCAACACCAACTCTTCCATCAAGTTATCAGTTGAAACATTGCTTCCTCAGAGATGCTTTTCCTGTCATTCGCTCTACTGGAGATCCCCTACCACTCTCTCTTGTGGCCAGGAGTTCTTTTCCTTCTATCAGTCATTATAATTCATAATTATAAATTAATTGTCTTCCGTATCAGATGGCTCAAGGGAGCATCATTATGTTTGCTCACTTCTCTACGCCCAGCACCTGCACGATCCTGAACCCGATAGGTGCTCAATAAATAGTGTTTGAATGAATAAATAATTGAAACCAGTTTCTTTACTGCATGATTCTTAGATGTTAATGAGCATCATCAAATCTCTATGAGAATAATAAAGTATGCAGGGTTTCCCAAACTAATTTGCCTCTCCGCAGAAAACCTACGGATGTCCAAGGGAACAGGCATCCGCAGAACCTAGTTTGGAAAATCCTGGGGTAAGTAAACTAGGAGAAGAGAGTTCCTTGAAGTCAGAGCTTTACAGAAATCTAGGGAAGATTTTTGAAAAATGATTACTCACTTCTAGAGATCCTTAGAAAAGCAGCACTATGAAAAATTACATTGGTTCTCATTATAATTGTGTAAATCTGCCCAAATATGTTGTGAAGATTCATCTATCAATGAGCGTGACCAGAGGAACATGAACCATCAATGGAACCATAAAAGAGGACATGAATTCTCAGCTACCACCACTATAAAAAAGCAGCATTTCTGGGAAGTCTCCATTGCAATCATTCAGAAATTAATTTGCTGAGTCATAGTTCCCATGGCCAGCACTGGTGATTCGATCTCTACACAGTGCGGTGTAACGGAATTACCATCACAGCGTCCCTAAAAGGGCCGAGGCATGTTACCTCTGGAGAGGTCACAGAGTGAAGGGATTCTGGTTACTATTGCTGGGTAGCAAATCATCCAAAAGTGTAGTGACTTAAAATGGCAACTATCATTCGTTTTGCCTGTGCATCTGTAATTTATGTGGGACTCAGTGAGGAAGGCCCATCTCTGTTTCCTGTGGCCTCAGCCTGAGCAGTCTATGGCCTGAACAATTCCTCTGAAGGAAGCTCACTTCTGTGACTGGCAAGTTGGAATGATGCTGGGAGCTCTACCGGGACTGTGAGTCTAGGCCTTGTCCATGGGATGCTTGGGCTTTCTCGCAGCATGGTGGCTGGCTTCCAAAAGAACCGGGAAGCTGCTTGTCCTTATCTAATCTAGCCTTGGGAGTCACAAAGCACCACTTCTGCCTTCTACAGATGGAAGCAATTAGAAGCCCACTCAGATTTAAAGGGAATTAGCCTCCATTGTTAGCAAAGGAGTGGCAAGATTCTCAGACAGCATGTAGGATGAGAGAAGTTGTTGCAGCTATTTTTCAAAACAAAAACCAAAACACTGCTACAGTAGAAAAGATGTAGAAAAAGGAAAAAATTAAAGAAAAGAAAAGAAAAAACTTGTTAAAAAAACAAAACTCTTCTCTGAATTTTTCTCATGAAGGGAGGAAAGATAGATGTCAATAGGTATCAAAATCGAGCAGTGGATTGGTCCCTAAAAGTGTAAAGACTTGACTCAGGAAACCCAGAGAGGTGTAATGGGAGCACTGAGAACACACCTTGTCCTAGTGAGCTACGGACTTGATGAGGTTAAATAGCCATTGTGTCAGGAAACATGAGGTAGGTGAGGGTGCCGGCCAGACCAAACAAAAACTAAACAAAACGAGTCCTACCTACAGAAAACCCACAAGGCTGGCCAGCACTGGCGATTCGAAGGCACAGACTCTCACATACGTCTCTGATTTTCTGGGAGAGCCCCGATTTTAAAAATTTTGTCACCGTGACAATTCTGATCTGAGCCTTGAAAGATAAGTAGGATTTAAATAGTCTGCCAAGCAAGACAACCAAACAATGAACATCAAGGAGTGGGAAAAGCAGCAACCAAAAGAGGTGATCTGTTTTCTTTTCCTTCCTTTGCTCCAAGTATCAGAAAACACATGCTTGGTGCTACTTTCAGCACAAAGTAGGCCCTGAATAAACATTTATAAACACTAAAGATTCTGTTCTTCTCAACCCACCACAGGCCTTCAAGTTTCTACCTTCTACAGTCACTCCTTTGGCTCAATCAGTGTGGCAGACACAGGGATATACCTTTCAGACCTCCAAGATCCGGCTGTTAATGTCTTTAGAGTCTGCTTCCACTTTCAGGCCTAGGTTGTGCTCTTCTCAGGGCGGCCCCCAGGCAACGACTGAGCAGACAGTGGTATAGGATCCAGCCATTGCCACCCAGCCTGGGACTGCCCCCCTCCCGGGCCCACACACACGCACAAGAAGGGGCCATCTTTGCTCCGGAGTTCCCCATTGGGCTTGTACAGGCTGTGACAGGTCTGTATCGTGGTCTGACGACTTCCCCTGCAAATCGTACTTCATATTCTTTCCTTCCGTAGGTGTAACTCCCCAGTCGCCTTTTTGTGCTCCTCATTTTATCTCAGCACCCAACCCACAACAGCAGTATCCTCAAGGGTTCTCCGTGAAAAAGCCAATATCCCAGCACAGTGAGCCTTCCCCCAGCCCGGCCTGGAGCACCTTGGGTAGCACTATGGGAGTGGAACGCTGCCCGGGAGCATTTTGAAAGAGGGAGAGAATAGAAAGGAGAAGCTTGGAACATTTTTATGGTGTAAAAAATGTTGAACTGGTCGCTAAGAAAGAATACTGTTGTTATATTCATCTTCAAGGCAATCTCTCCCGGGGTTCTGAGCAACTCCTACCCAAGCCAAACAAATACCACTATGGGAAGAGATTTTCTTTGGCCCACAAACTTTCCAGCGACGAATCTACCAGTGATCTAACCAGCTACTCAATACAGGGTGGGGCAAAAGTAGGTTTACAGTTTTTCATATAGAAAATAATACAATAGTTAATATATAATAATATAGGAATAAACTCTGTGTTTTGTGTACTCACACCTATAAACCTACCTTTGCTCCACCCTGTATATATATATTTTTTTTCTCTATTTCATGTCTTCTTCTACTTCACAGCTTCTTGCTATTTTTTGCTCACTTGTGGCAATTCCTGCTTCATGCTCTTCTGTGTCTTTTCAAATCCTGCTCTGGTTTCTCCACTTTATCTCTGCAGAGGCTGTCTGCAAAGGTAAGAAGGCAGGCCCCTTCTTACCAGAGAAGGGGATGCAGGCCCCTCTGCGTCCACCACAGCTGTGGCAGAGAGTTCCCAGCAGGCTGACTTCTCCGCCTGAGGTTCCATGGCAACTTGCTGAGGTGTGGCAGGTACAACCCAGAGGAGTGAAGGAATGTCCTAGAAGTAATAACCCTCAACTGATGTGGTAATTACTCACTGTGATAGGGGCTGTTAGTTATTATGATAGGCACTCAGTGACTAAGTATCTGGCTTGCATGTCCTCCAGGGGGTCAATTTCTAAATGAGTCTCACATGGTTTTTCAAAAGGTTCCCAGCAGGGTTGAGCCCCAGTTGGCTACAGGGGTAGCCACTCACTAACTGTTTAGTAGTTTTTCTCTTCTGCATGTCCCACTTTCCTGATTCTCTGCTCGTGGTTCCTGGAACTACCTTCTGTAGTAGTCAGGGTTCTCCAGAGAGACGGAACCAATAGAATAGATGATAGATGGGTGGATGAATGGATATAATTCAGTCAGATTCCAGGGCCTGAGAACCAGGGAAGCAGGTAGTGTGATACCCAGCCCAAAGAGAAAGACTTGAGAATGAGGACCTCTGTTGTCGTGGGCAGGAGAAGGTGGGCATCCCAACTCAGAGAGAATGTGCCCCTCTTTTACCTTTTTGTTCCACTTGGGCTCCCACTGGATTGGATGATGCCAATTGGCATTGGTGAGCATGGCTCTCTTTACTTGGTCCACTGAACCGAATCTTAATCTCACCCAGAAACACCCTCACCAACACACCCAGAAACGATGCTTTACCAGCTATCTGGGCATCCCATAAGCCACTCAAGTTGACACATAAAATTAATTGTTACACCTCCCAAATAAACTTCCTAAACTCCAGTTAATGTCTCAGAGTCTTCTCCTGGGGAAACATAAACAAAAACAAGTCCCAGTTCAAATTCCAAGAGAATTGATTAATTACCCCCTTAATCACCACAATCTGTGTTTAGACAGAGCTTTTACCCAACAGCACCACACAGGCAATTGGCCATCTATCTATTACTGGCTGCTCTTGCATCCAGACCTCTGGTCTAAATACCTTTAGGCAGAGGTACAGTCACATGGTACAAAACATGGCTGCTAAGAGCTGCCGCCCTAGCAGAAGGCTGTAGGTGGTACCCTCTTTGCCAGAAGGGCTGTAAGCAGGACAGGCACTCTAACCAAACGATTCAGTACAGAATCTAAATATCTGGGTCTATCTCTAGACATATCCTGATAGTACCTATGACATATCCCCCCTCATAACATTGTTCCAGGTACCCATTTATTTATCACTACACATGATTCGAAACAACTCCAGAGACTCATAAACCTCTCAACTTTGTTTGTTCTTCCTAAGTTTCTTTTTTCTGTAGAGTTCTGTGATGGACTCTACTAAAAAAGGGTTAAAAGTGCAAGGACTTGATGAAGCGTGAAGGAAATAGGGAGTGAGCTAGAGAATGCTTGGAGAGTCATCAGACCCTGATGCAAACATAACCCCAGGCAAAGGAAAGAGGGAGAGGATGTTGGATGGACAGAACCAGGTCACTATGCCATCAAAGGAGTCCTTGAGCCAAGCTGGTTAGCAAAGGAATCCTCCACCTCCCAGGAATGAGCCTGCCTTAGTATTCCCACCACACACTGTCCCTGTGGGGAAGCAGCGCACAGGAAGTATGGCCTTGGCAAACACCGGCCAGATTTCACAGGGTGGCAGCTGGAGCCTCAGGGAATTACACTCCCCATTCTGAGTTCCGGGAAGCCTTTCTTATGGTTGCTTATGAACTATATAATTGTCACCCTTATTTGGGATACTCCGTGCTAGAGGACCATACATTTCATTATTTCTGGCATGGATACCTACCTGATTTGCTTTGGCCAATGAGAAGTGAGCAGAAGCGAAAAGTGCTGCTTCAAGAAAGAAGCTTTAAGAAAAAGAATGGGGTTTCACGATGTGCTGTTTTTCCCCTTCCTCAACAACCAGCAAAGTCCCAGAGAGAAGCTCCTTCATCAGCCCGAGCCCTGAAACAAGGATGACATGGCACAAAGCCACAGCCAACTGATGGACAAGTAGAACAAATAAGAAAAAATTTTTGGTTGTTGCAAACTACTGCAATGTTGGGTTCTTTGTTGCCGCAGCATAACTTAGCTCACACTGACCAATTCACATATTCTGTCATCACTCTTTGTCCTCTTCTCCACTCACATAAAAAATTTAGATTATCCGGACATAGGATTTGAGAAAATAATTGTTTTTCCCATCTGCCTTTCTCTATACTCCCACGGCCACAGGCAATACATTAGGTGGGCTTTTTTATTGTGCGTTAGCTTTCTCATCAGCTAGCACTGTTAAGAAAAATGCTTGTGGTTTTATATCCTGAATGGAATATTTTTTAAAGGAGGAAAAAATAGGCATCTTGACTTTACAGTCTAGAACTTCTGTGATAGAGTATACACTTCACAGTGCTGCCATGATGAATTCCTCTTTGCAAACCGTTTCTTAAAATATATATCCTGCAGGGCTCTATATGTTCATCACTCGTTTCCTGTTCTGTACCACGACTCTTGTTTTCCTTTTTTTGCAAATCCTTTACACTGTATTCCAAGGAACAAACCTACATTTAAGAACTTAACGTTCTGGATGAATTTATACAACTTCAGACGAACAGGAAAATAATCCTGACAAGTGACGAAAGATTCATGAGTACAAATCCATTTTGGCATCTGTGTTCTCTGCTATAAAATAAGGAGGGGAAAAGGAAGCATCCAGCAGGTGCTGGGTTAGAGCAGCTCAATTGGCCACCCACCCACCTTCGCGGTGCACGGTGCCAGCAGCCTGGTGTACAGGGACCGTCCACATTTGATGTATGACCCATGTGCTTGCCCGAGATGCAAGGGGCTTGGGAACAGTGCTGGAGATTAATTTTGATTTAATCGTGGGTTCAAATGGACTTTGCAAACTTCTGGCAAAAAAGGGCACACAGAAATTTGTGGAAAAGATGTTTGTGAGGAGGCTGGGCTTTGGCTTTTTAAAAATAGAAAGAAGGCAGAATGCTGACTAATTAACGTACCTAATTATAGGAATTTCTTATAGACAAATGCTCGAGTCAGTTTTTTTCTCATCATAATGGTCATTGCTGGTTTCCAGTCAGAAGAAGTAAGAACATTATGCAAGGGAAGCCTGCAAATTACTCTCAAAAGGGAAAAGCTGTGATTGCACCTGGAGATTTCTTGTGCCAGAGTAACATACCTTACAATTTCAGGTTGGTGTCCACCCACCCTGTTCCCCCACTGTTCCCAAATCTGGAGACATAACCCTTGGTCCCTCTATATACCAAATATGCTGGCTTCTGATAGAATCAGTGGAGTGAGTTCCATTTCAGACTTCCAGCTGTAGTAAGATATTCTAACTGGTAGAAATCGATCCAACTGAAGTACCCTTGGGCACAAATCAAATAAGACTAGACTGCAATTGAGGAAAATTATAGTCATAAGTTTGCTTTTGAAGCTAAGTCGGCTTTCTCTCTGCATGGGCTCTGAAAATAGTGTGGATACTGTTGGCTATCAGCAATGATGCAGATGTCAGAACACATTTGTTACTAAAGAGAATTATTAAATATCTTTTATCTATGGGGTGTGTCATCATTATTAAAAACAAAAGCAGGAGGAAAATAATAAAGTCAGATCATATGCAAGGGGTTCCAGGCCTACCATGCGCTAGCAACACTATTAATGCCAGCACTTAGTGGGGTTCTGTCAATCAATACAAACACACCACAATGCAGAACAGATAAAATGTTACTTTTCATAAGTGAGCTCCCCTGTTGGGTTTCCGAAGTCCATATCTGTGTTTTCTGTCTTGTAACTGTGCACATCAAACCAGGTTTCTGACACATCCATACTCACGGCATGTTGTGCCAGAGGGTTAGGGTTAGGGTTAGGGATCAATACACATCCACTCACCCACCTCCCACTCGGATATACTCAGTTTGCCATTTCACAGATGAGAAAACCCAGGGCCCAAGAAGGTCAGATGAGTTGCCCAAGCTCACACAGTGAGTTAGAGATAACCAGCATTAAAATTGAGCACCAGAACTGCTTCTTCTCTAGAATACACCCTCACTGTTCATCAGCAGCTTCAAGGCATCTTTTTCAGAAGTAAGTAGACTATGAATTATAAATAAATCGATAGTACTCCACACCAAATCCCCCAAAGGTAACTCAGTAGTGAACGCCTCTGCTTTTAAGATGCAATTAAAATGCAGTACATTCCCAGAAAACAGATGTTATGGAGCTGATCATTCTTAGGCAGACCAGGCAAGCCTCTGCTAAACGTGGGTAGCATGGGCAGAAACTGTCACAGAAACCAGGCTGTATGTAGAATGAAGGGACCGAGAAGGTGAGAAGTAAAGCCTAGGGGTCCATTCAGATATATAAAATAAAGAAAGAAGAAAAACGCAGCAGGTTCATAAGTAGGCACTGCCTCTGCATATAAATGGAGGCCATTAATCTTTGAGATAGGCAGATCAGAAATCCCTAGTCCTCCAAGTTCGGTTTCAATTTATTTGAATTCAGCTTAACAAACAGTTAATGAAATATCCGCTACAGGCCAGGAGTGAGGTTAGGCATGGAAACGCTTACATTGGTGGACCAAAGAGCCATGGCCCCTGCCCTCCAGCAGGTTACAGTCTTATGGGAAAGACAGATCAGAAAGAGGGTATTTCAGACAATGTCAAAGTGCTGTGTTCTGGATGCTCTTCTCACTGCTTCCATGAACTAACAGCCCAGCAGTTTGAGTAGAAATGACCTTAGTACCAGCTCCAAGAGTGAGCCCTATAGGCCTAAGCCAATCAGTGTTTTGAGATTCCTGGAGTCCCAATGATTGGTTCCAGGTGAGCACATGACCTAAATTTGTCCAATTAGAGTGGAGCCCACATTTCTTTCCGTGGTTGGGGGAAGAGAGGGTCCTTATTCTGTTCAATGCAGAGTGTGAATGTGAAACTGCCACACACATTTCATGACAGTAACCAGAGGCTTGAGTGGGAAGCTTCCTGTTTGCACCAGAATTGAGATCCAGCAGCAAAGCTGGGGAGAAAGAGAATGAGGACTTCATCCCCTGGCAAAATTATTAAAAGAAGAGGAATCTCCTTGGGGCTCGTTAAAAGGCCACTAAACTAGTTCTCCTTGTACCTCACTCAAGTCAAATGAGGAGGGCTCCTGAGGACCCCTCACAAAGACTGGGAGTTTCTTCAGTTGGGGTGGCAGGTCCACACCTCATTCCATGGATGGATGCCCGTTGTACTGCAGCAACCCATATACCCAGTCTAGGGTCCCGGCTGGCCAGGTTTTGTGGAGGGAAGGAGTTCCTGGGTGACATCAGCAATCTCCCCAGGAAATGAACCTGGTGGCACAGCCTTGTCTAGAGAGTTCTCAGATTGGGTGGCCAGTCTGGAAAGTAGAGAATTGCTGTGGTGTACCTAGAAACAAGATAGTAACATGCCCATCCCATTCCGGTTTCTCAAGGCCATTGGATGTCATGAAAGAAGCCACGGGAGTTTCTATGACTACACATGAATGTCACAGAGGTTAGAAAAGGAGATGAAACCATGAGGCTGCGTGGGCAGCTGTCAGCGGCCAAGGCTACACCCACCTGGAGAAGATTGGAGTGTAGATTACTGAACCAAAAGAAGACACAGCTGCCCTCTCTAGGGATTCTGCATCACTGCAGGGGTGGGGTACAGGGGAACAGCATCCCAAGAATACTTGCTCACCATCAACACAGATCACCTGGACCCAGAGGAAGACCAGAAACAACTCTGACCAATAGCAGCAGCTAGTAATGACCACTGTGCCACTTTTCCCAGCCCTCCCCTCCCCCAGTGCTAAACACAGAAGTATTCTAAAACCTGAGAAGCGAGGGAAAAGAGGTGAATGAGCAGCCGGTGCCCTTATTCTGTCACTAAGTAGTGATATAAACTGGGGATAATGATATTTAACTTGCTGGATTATTGTAATAGCTATGCACGCTCTCTTAGTCTGTTCAGGTGGTTATAACAAAGTACCACAGACTGGGTGGCTTATAAACAGCAAAAATGCATTTCTCCCAGGTCTGTAGCTGAAAGTCTGAGGTCACAATGCCAGCTTTGGGTGAGGGTCCTCTTTTGGGTTTAAGTCTTCTAATTGTATCCACATATGACAGAGAGGCAAGTGACCTCTCTGAGGTCTCTTTATAACGTCACTAATCCCCTTCATGAGGGCTCCACCCTCATGACCTAATCACCTCCCAAAGGCCCCACCTCCTAATATCATCACACTGGGCATTAGGTTTACAACATGTGAATTTGGGGCAGGGGAATGCAAACATTCAGACCATAGTGTGTGCCTTCAAAAAACATTTAACATAGTTCAAGGAGCACTGTGAATGGAGTTCAGTGAGCTGGGTGAAAAACTGTTGAGGACAAGTGAGGCAGATTATATTTTTCCAAAAGGACTACAGTAATATTTTCAGTTCCACATGCTCTTCTAGAAACCTGCCACACTCCATGAAGAGGTGGAGTCTTCCTCCCTCTTGAAGCCCGGCAAGCGTTTGTGACTGCCTGACAGAATATAGTGGAAGCGAATGTATCTTATTCCCAAAGCTAGGTTAGAAAGACAATACAACTTCTACCTGGATCTCTCTTTCTCGGGACTTCTGCTGTTGGATCACAGCCGCCATGTTGGGAGAAAGCCCAGGCCACGTGCGGGGACCATTACAGGTGCTCAGGCCAACAACACACTCAGACCTCAGCTGTCAGTCATTACCAACCACCAGAAATGAAACTGAACAAAACTTTATGTAATTCTAGCCCCTGGCCTTCAGGTTGACCTAGCTGATGCCAAGAGGAGCAGAAATGGGCTATGTCCACAGAGCCCCGTTTAAACTGCATATTTGTGAGCAAAATAACTGCCATTGTTTTAAACCACTACATTTGGGGGAATTTGTTACACGGCCTTAGTAATTGAAATAATGAGGTTGGCAAGTAGGCATGAGCTAAATGGTACAACAGGGGTACAGCAGGGGTATCCAACCTTTGACATCTCTGGGCCACAGTAGAAGTTGTCTTGGGCCACACATTAAATACACAAACACAAATGAAAACTGATGAGCAAAAAAAAGATTTTAAGTAAATTTATGATTTTGTGTTGGGTTGTATTCATAGCCATCCTGGGCTGCATGTGGTCCACGGGCCACGGATTGGACACCCCTGGTAGAGCCTTAGAACCATAGAAAGTGTTTGGATTTAATCTTAAATATATTGAGAAGCCTTGGGTGAGAAGCCTTAATCCAGTGAAGTTTTGAGAAGATGACGCTTTCCACCATGAGGAGAGTATAGGTGGGCAGACTGGTTAGAAAGCTGTTGTAGTACATAGTTCAGACAAGACATGCTGGTGGCTTAGAATTGGGTGGTAGTCATGGAGATGACAAGACATTGACAGATTTGCAATATTCTGCACTTAGCAGCCAGAGCTAACATTCCCAAACTCAAGTGTGATATCATCATTGTTCAAAAGGCTTTCCAGGCTGTTAACAATAAGACAAGAAGCAACAAGTGTTGGCAAGGATGTAGAGAAAAGGAAACCCTTGTGTGTAGTTGGTGGGAATGTAAATTGGTACAACCACTATAGAAAACTGTATAGAGATTCCTCAAAAAATTAAAAATAGAACTACCATATGACTCAGTAATTCCACTTCTGAGTATTTATCTGAAGAAAATAAAAACACTAACTCAAAAAGATGTCTCTACCCTCCACCCTGCTCTTTGCACCATTATTCACAATAGCCAAGATGTAGAAACAACGTAAGTGTCCACGAGCAGGTGAATGGATAAATGAAATGTGAGACACACGCACGCAAGAGAATGCAGACGGGGGACCACCCAAAAAACAAACAAAAACAGAATTACATTCTGGAGGGCTGGCCCCTTGTAGTGTCACAATTTCCCCACTAGGGGAGTGTTCTAGGAACATCCATATCTGTGTACCAGATGGTGTCGTTGTGAGAGGCTGCATTCCACTTCAGTGAATTGTTTCTGAAGACTCTTTCTGTGACTTTGCCCATTTCATGATGTGCGATTTACAGACGCACCTGCCCACACGGCCCTGAGCGCTCAGCAGTTTTTGACAAAAATAGCATGACCCCCGTGCCCCACCCTCTCTATTCACCTAATCTCTCCCTGAGCAACTTTTGTTTCCCTGGATGAAAAAAGGTCTCAAAGGGAAACATTTTGCTGATGTGCAAGAGGCAAAACAAAAAATGGCAGAAACACTAAAAGGCATCAAAATCGATAAGTTCAAAAACTGTTTTAAGCAGTGGAAAAAAATGTTTCTGTAGGTGCGTTGCATCAAATGGAGAGTACTTTGAAGGTGACTGGAGTTTAAACATGTCAGAAAAAATACACAAATGTTTTAAAATAAATTGCATGTTTTTGTGTCCCCCCCTTGTATTATTCAGCCATTAAAAAAAACATGAAATGTTGCCATTTGCAACAACATGGATGGACCTTGAGGGCATTGTGCCAAGTGAAATCAGTCAGACAGAGAAAGACAAGTACTTCATGGTCCCTCTCATATGTGGGATCTAAACACAGAAATTGAAAAATAAACAAAAACACAAGCTCAAACATAGAACAGATTGGTGGTTGCCAGAGTCTGAGGCGGGGAGGGGCAGGGGAAGGGGGGCCAAATGGGTGTAGGGGCTCAAAAGTTACAAACTTCCTTTATAAAATAAATATCATAGACATGTAATAGACAGCATGGTGACTATAGTTAGTAACACTATATGGCATATTTGAAAGTTACTGAGCGAGTAAACCTTAAAAGGTTTCATCACGAGACTCTATATGGTGACAGATGTTAACTAGATTTATTACAGTGACCATTTTACAATGTATACAATTTTCAAATCATCGTGGTGTACACCTGAGATGAATATAATGTTGTATGTCAATTATACCTCAATTCAAAAATTCCTTCCCAAAGACTTTAGACACTGGCTGTAAGGTGCTTGGCACATAGAAGGCTAATAAATGCAAGCCCTGAAAAGAAGGGGGTGGGAGGAAGGTTCCAGGGAGAGGGTACAATGTGAATGAAAGTCCAGCAGCCTGCAGTGCAGGAGGACTGGAAATAAGGTCAGAGAGAGCAGGCCTCTGCGAAGTCCGCCCCCACCTCTGTGAATGTTCAAAGATGCCTGGGACTGATTGGCTCCTGGAATGAGCCTTGCTCCTGAAAGTCCAGTGATGTTGCTGGAAGTGCCTCAGGGATCCTGGCAGGAAGGCGCTGTGTCAGCCTTCACTTTTATAGGATGCATATAAAACAGAGTTCCTGTAGTAGATAGTAATGGTGTTTTCCTCTCTGTGGCTTGATTTTATCTTTGCCTTATGCTCACACACACACACACACAGCGGGATCCTTCAGGACAGACAGAAATGCGATCAAGGGAAGGAGGAGGAATCAGAAGGGAAGGAAAAATTCAGTGGAAACCTGGCTTACTCTACAGGTGTATGACCTTGGACAAGTCGATTTAAAAACTGCCTGAGCCTCAATTTCCTTACCTACAAAATAGACAAAATAATTCCCACTACAAAGAGTTATTGGGAGACTCAAGTACAACACGTGCAGGCCCTGACTGGGTTCCTCAGTTGGACAGAGCATCGTCCCAATACCCCAGGGGTGCAAGTTTGATCTCCAGGAATGCAAAAAAAAGGTGGAACAGCAGATCAATGTTTCCCTCTCTCTTTCTCTCTCTCTCCTTGTCTCTCCCACTCTCCAAATCGATTAAAAAATTAAAAGAACAACACGTACACTTGTGTGAGCTGTTCTTTGCACAAGGGAGTGCAGTGGAGGGAACAATCAGAAACTAAAGTCCCGCTCACTTTCCGCTCACCAAGTCATGTCCCCTGAGCGTGACTGTATTTTCCTATCTGAGATAGTAAGCAGTGGTCACATTTTCTCATTTGTTTTAGAGAGTCATATAAACTATCAGTGACTAGACCATAATTGCATAAAATAAATGAAAATTACATAAATAATGATTACATTAACATTATTCAAAATAATACAGGAAAGTCACTTAGCTCCATGACCCGCACATTGCAAGAGTTTGTTAAATGGAGCTATTACCTTTAAGGAGAAGTAGAAGGAAAATTGTCCTCCAGAATAATAAGCAATGACACGTACAGAACACTGACAAGAAAAGGAATTAAAATTTCTAATAACCATAAAAAAATAGCCAACCTCATAAGTAATCAAAGAAAACTGAATTAAAACTAGAAAACTGTCTTGTGCTAAAAGTATCAAACTTTCCTAAAATCTAGTAATGACAGCAGAATTATACAATGAGCCGCCTTCATATCACATAGAGAACGGAGTGAGTTGTTAGCCCATTTCTGGAGAAACCCGACAAGCTGTATCGGGAGTTTGAAAACTACCCATACCCTTCATGACTGGGTAATTTCCCTTGTTTGAATTTAACCAAAACAGAAAAATCACAGTTGAGATGCAATTGAAGATTGATGTTGGAGAGCCCTTGTCACAGCATTATTTGTAGTGGCCAATGACGGAAAACAACCAAAATGTCCCACAGTGAGGGGTTGGCTGCTCACAAATGGAGGATGAATTGAATAGAAATAAGAGGTGAAAATGAGTATCCTCCATCATTTCCTTTGTCCCCTTTTGATTAGTTTGGTCCACCGCTTTAACTTCCCTGTTACATAGTTCTTTCTCCTTGGAAAGTACAAGTGGTGTCTTGGGTCAGGTTTCCTAAAGACAGAGACTGAGCCAGAGTGTCCCACGGTCTACAGAGACAGTGCTGCCAGGAGAAGGGAGTGAAGGAAGCAGGGTGGGGCCGGAGGAAAAGCTGAGCAAGAACGTGGTCTCAGCTGGAGATCTGGGGCATGCGGTGCAACATGGTTGGTCCCTGCTTAAGGCGAGGGTCTGCTCTTCTACCCCTCCATGTCAGTCAGTCACGGAGTGCGGGGGCGGGGGGTGGGCAGAGGCATAAAGTCCCAGTGGAAGTCACTCCTCTTCTATCTGGGACAGTTTTCTGGAGCATTAGCTGCCGTGAGCCATCAGTGGCCAACCCTGACAACTAGCCTGGTCAAGGGGACCTGGACAAGGCAGTAACAGCGCCCACGCCCATGGGGTCAGGGCGGATGTTCGGCTTCAGGTCTCTGCCTATGAGAGATGGCAAGAACTTACGCAGCGTGGTAATTATCAAATCACCTCAGTCGCCTGTGGAACTCTGCCTGCCACATACCTGTGTTGTCATTGAATAATTAGGTATCTTGCTCGTTAAACTGTATGTCATGGGGGATGAGTTCTGGCAATTGGCTTCAGTGAAATGTGAGTTTATGGACATTGTCCACAGCCTGGAACCTGATATCTTAAAAATATGTTCTATATACAAGTATGCTGCAAAACTTCTGTGTAATAGAAAACCTATTAGAGAGCAAGCAATTGAAAATGCAAGGGATACCACTTTAAGGTTAGGGAAGGTGACAACGTTTAACAAATGGGCCAGTTCACAAAGACCAAAAACAATAGGATATGGAACAAGGAGGAGCATTCTGCATCAATCTGTGATTGTGAGCAACAAGATTCATCTCCCTAAGAAGCCCAGACGCCACCCAGGAAGGCTCTCTGAGGACGAATACAAGTCATGGTAACGCTCCAGCCTCCTACCACTGCCTAGAGGGAAGGCAGTGTGGGAGGTACTGAGAAAAACTGAGGGTCCCAGGATGTCCTTGGGTTGGTGATGCAGCAGAGGGGCTGCCAGAGCCAAAGGGCAGCTTGCTGGCAGCT
Source organism: Desmodus rotundus (assembly GCF_022682495.2). Taxonomy (NCBI): domain Eukaryota; kingdom Metazoa; phylum Chordata; class Mammalia; order Chiroptera; family Phyllostomidae; genus Desmodus; species Desmodus rotundus. The sequence goes on from NC_071394.1 coordinate 119,971,189, forward strand.
GGCAAGGCCACCCCAGGCCAACCTGCTTCATTGCATTAGTATCAGCCAGGACTGCCCACTCTGGTTCACAGTTATATGCATGGCCATGGATAATTTTCTTCCCACACAAAGAGAAGGAATAAACAACTAGAGTGAGCCTTGCTCAACCTTTTCTAGGTTCTTCCTTGCCAACCCCAGAGCCGATCCACTAAAAAGTACCCAGTTTATGCTCTTGTTGGAGATGCTTTACTTATAATAAAAAATTCTTCCACTTGGATGAGGCCAGCTCACTCTCTCCCTCTCTCTCTCTTTCTCTCTCCCTCCACCTCTCTCTTTTGCTGCCCACCCCGCCCCCCCAGCTCCCTCGCTCTCCAGCTCCTTTTCCCAGCTGCCTATCTAGGTACAAGGCCAACCTTCTCTAAAGGAAAACAGGTTCTCAAGGATCTTTCACTGACCCAAGTCTGGAGTCCTTGAGCAGTGAGGTAGGAAATATATGTGAAAATTCTACACATGTGTATTTACCACCTACTACGCTCTAGGCCCTGAGTCAGGGCCAACAATCACATAGATGGTTAGACATGAACCCTTAGGGCCTTCCCATCTAGTGAAGGAAGACGGAAATATTAAAAGAACTAGAGTGCGGCCTTTTCAACCTCAGCTGTGTTAGAATGATAAACTTTTCTTCCATAACTCAAAGTTTTGCTATTTCTAGTCCTCATTCTGCCCCAGTGACAGAAACATAATTAACCCAGGGTTTGTTCCCTGCTGTGTTTCCCTGGAATTGGGTCTCAGTTCCAGGAGGCTAACACCCAGTGGAGGAAAGGAAAGAGAGGGCCTTTGGTCACTGTTGAATCACAGTGGCTGGCGCAACCTGTCTCTGCCTGTCTGGTCCACCATCTTTGGTCTATTTGAGTGGCCGTGGGGCCTGAGGCCATTTTGAAGAGATAACTGTGACATAAGGTGGAAGTTAGGGGGGACGGCTCTAGGCAAGAAGATAAATTCATGGGTTGTTTTAAGAGTCCCAGGAAGCAATGATGAATTTGGTCTGCACTGGGCAGTGATGGCGGAAGTAGAGAAGGAGGGAGAGAATAGAGAGAAATGTCCAGGCAGTGTCTGCAGGATTTGTGATTGATGCAATGTGGGGTAAGGAAGAGGGTGGCATGGAGGACGACTCCTAGGGTTTGGCCGCGAGTGACTATGTGGCTGGTGGTGCCACTCTCATCGGCAGGCTGGGTGTGGAGCAGAGCTCTGGCCTGGCCGCGTGCACAGCCCTGGAGACTCTGATGTCCTGGGAGATGACTTGGTGCAGGTGCCCAGCAGAGTTCCGGGCAGGAGATCCCAGACACGAGCATCCCTCAGAACCCAGGTGATAGTTCTTCTCATGTACATGGGGGTGGGGCCACCAGGCACCACTGGGAGCCCAAGAAGAAAGAGAGCAGAAGAGAAGCCTGCAGAGCATCAGCATGCAAGGGGAGGACAGCGGAAGTGAAAGTGAGGAGGAGATAGGAACAATAAGCACAGAGGCTATCAGATCACGGCAGCACAGGGGTCGTGTTTCCACCAGGGTGTTTTCTAGAAGGATCGGTTGCTGCAGTGGGGCTGAGTGGAGTGGTAACAGGAGAGCAGGCTGTAGATCAGGCACATCAGCCCTGCTATGTTAAAGCCCACCACCATGACACACGGTTAAAGAGCCGGTGACAAGTACCTAATGCATATTTTTATTTTGATTACATTTACCATTTGAAAGATGCTAAGGAGCAGCAGAGAAAAGAAGAAACAAATGGCCTTATTTAGATCAAAATGGGGTCCTCGTCTTAAGAGTTAGTTGCTTCCTACACAGGGATGAATGGTATCTACACATGTAACATCACAAACTTCATTAGGATCCCATCATTTCTAGTCCTCAGAGGGTGAGTGCCAAGAACTGGCAGGGGAACCTGCCCCAGGAGGAGGCTCCCTGATAGCATGTGGGTTACTCAAGCTACGGCTAAACACCATGTTTACTTTAGAATTGCACATTCCTTGGTCTTTGGGCAAAGAAAGGGGCCCCCAGCAGGACCATCCTGTTGAGACATATCCACTTGGTCTCAAAAAAAGCTAACACCCCTAACCCTGAAAAACCTCTCTGCCATGGAATTTTAAACTTCCATCATTAGCCAAGCCTTAAAAATGTTCCTGAAGACCCTGATGTACAACAGGTACAGGCAACTAGGACTAACAACTTAAAAAGAATTAAATCCTCACTTCTCACAGTAGCTTACTATCTTACCCTCTTCACCCTCATCTTTCACATTTCCACGAGCCACTCACCCCAGCCCTCTTGCAGTTCCACAAACATCCCGACTCTTTCTTACCTCCAGCCCTTTGCATAGGCTTTCTTCTTGCCTAGAATGTTCTCAGAGGATTTAGCATGCATACTTCTTGCCCAGCAGCTAGGAGAAATGAAAGGAAAGGAATGGAAAGCAGCTAGTTTTGGAGAAGCCACTGAGGGAACTAAATCTGATTTGTCTGAGTTAAGAATGAACACATGTTGAAAGATCCATCTGACCAGGCTTGGCAGAGAAAAGTCTGGTTTGATGGGATGCCTGAAGGCATGAGTGTGGAACTGATGACCTCCCAAAATCCTCTGCAGAACAATCTAGAATTACAGCATACCCAAGCTCGCCAGTGGTAAGATGGCAGAGTAAAGACGTTTCTGACCTCCTTTTTCTCTTGGTGAATGCCCTAAACAACAAGGAAAATGACAGACAGAACACAAACTGCGTTTCTGACAGAAGTAGGGAGCATCTGTAAAGCTGAACCACAAGGAAGAGTTGCCAAAGGCGGAGAAAGTTAAATAGAGCTATGGAAGATGCTGAAAACAGTGCTGGTGAACCCTGAGGGACAAAATTAGCAATACTCTCTTTGGATCAGGAATGGGGTATGTGAGCTGGCTGGGGAACTTCCCTGGATTCCACAGAATGGCAGAAGAAATGGGGCCAAATACACTAAAGTGAAAATTATACAGCTAACATTCTCCAATTACAATGTACTTAAACTGGAAATCAATGACATAAGCTTTGAAAACACTACATCAGGGGTGTCAAACTCATTTTCACTGGGGGCCACATCAGCCTCACAGTTGTCTTTAAAAGGCCGAATGTGATTTTAGGACTGTATAAAGGTAACTACTCCTTAACTGTTAAGCTAGAGCTCGGCACTGCCGCCAGGTAGAAACAAGGTGCTGGGCCGGATAAAACAAGGTGGAGGGCTGGACTCTGCCCGCGGACCTTGTGTTTGCCATCTGTGCTCTATATGTCAGAATTTATGGGCTACAGCTAAAGTGTTCTCAGAGAAAAATTCATAATCTTATGTACTTACATCATAAATAATAAAAACATAAATCAAAGAATTATATAATAAGAAAATAGAAAAACTATATAAAGAAACATATAAATAAGAAAAAAAGGCAGATTAAAAGACATTTGTTTTGAGAAAGGGGAAAAAAACAATAAAATAGAAAACCATAAGCTAAATTAAGAGATAAAAGTATAAAGCATAAAAAATGAAAATGGAAAAATATACTGATATATAGGATACATATGCATTTTTAATTGAATTTATTGGAGTGACATTGGTCAATAAAATTATACAGGTTTGAGGTATTCAATTCTACAATATATTGTCTGTACATTGTATTGTGTGTTCACTGCCCCAAGTCAAGTTTCCTTCCATCACCATTTATTCCCCTTTTACCCACTTCTACCTCCCCCTACCCTCTTCACTCTGGTAATCACCTTACTGTAGTCTGTGTCCATGGCCTTTTTTTTTCTTTGCTTAGTCCCGTCACCTTTCATACCCAGCCTTCAATCCCCACCCCTCTGACAGCTGTCAGTGTGTTCTCTATATCCACGAGTCTGTCTCCACTTTGTTAGTTAATTTTGTTTATTAGATTCCACACGAGTGGAATTATATAGTACTTGTCTTCCTCTGACCAGCTTATTTCACTTAGCATAATACCCTCTACAACTATGCATACTTTTGCAAAAGGTAAGATTCCCTTCTCTTTTACAGATGAGTAGTGTTCCATTGTGTAAATGTACCACAGATTTGTTTAGCCACTCATTTACTGATGGGCACTTGGGCTGCTTCCAAATCTTGGCTATTGTAAATAACACTGCAATTAAACAGGGGTGCATACATTCTTTCAAATTAGTGTTTTGGATTTCTTTGGATATATTCCCAGAAGTGGGATTGCTGGGTCAAAAGGCAGTTCCATTTTTAATTTTTTTGAGGTAACTCCATACTGCTTCCCACAGTGGCTGCACCAGTCTGCACCCCCACCAACAGAGCATGAGGGCTCCCTTTTCTCCACATCCTCGTGAGCACTTGTTGTTTGTTAATTTATTGATGATGGCCATTCTGACCGGTCTGAGGTGATATCTCATTGTGGTTTTGATTTGCATCTCTCTGATGACTAGTGATGTTGAGCATTTTTCATATGTCCATTGGCCATCTGTATGTCCTCTTTGGAGAAGTGTTTATCCAGGTCCTTTGCCCATTTTTAATTGGATTGTTTGTTGTCTTTTTTTTTTTTGGTATTGTGTTTTATAAGTTCTTCATAAATTTTGGATATTAACCCCATATCAAATGTATTGGTGAATGTGTTCTCCCATTTAGTGTGTTGTCTTTTCATTTCGTTGCTGGTTTCCTTTGCTCTGCAAAAACTTTGTTTGATATAGTCCCATTTGACACGATTTTGATCAATTCTATTCAAGTAATTTGAAAACCTGAAGAAAGTGTCAGCAAACAGAAAACAGAAGTCCGGCTGCCTGCCACCACAAAAGCCAAACTCATGAGGCAGGTGTTGATGCAAAAGGAAAGAGGTTTTATTCAGGTGCCACAGGACCTGGGAGAATGGTGGACTCCTGCCACAAACACCATCTCAATCTTCCTGCTCAAGCCTGAGGTTCTTATAAGGATAGGGAAGGGAAAGCAGTTATCCCTATTCAATTATCTTTCTAGTTTTCCTTGCACTTGGACACTATCCATTTATATTTCTAGCTTTGGTATGTGGACCGTGCCCATTGATATTTCTGGCTTTTGATGTGCTCAGTATTAAGAACCTCCCCCGCCCAACAGGGACAGTCCCTGGTGCTGGACTGACTGCATACAGTAACAAAGGTATTGTTTGATAAAACATAAATTACTAAAAAACTAATCCCCAAAGAGACAGAAAATCTAAATGAACCAATTACTGCTGAGGAGAGGGGAGGTCAATTGAAAAAAAAAAGGTCAAATAGCTACCCATCGCAAAAACGCCAAGTCCAGATAGTTTTATGAAAAAAACCTACCAAAAGTTTAAGGAATAGCAAAGCCAATGCTATTTAAATCATTGCAGACATTATAAAAATAAATAAATATTCCAAATTTTTAATGAAATCATCACATTAGTACACAGACACAACAAAGATCACACACAAAAAGGAAGACCAAAGACTGATCTCATTTTGACTGTTGACAAAAATACCTAACATAAAATAGTAGCAAATAGAATTCAGCAATCGGTTACAGAACTACTATAAAATAATTCACTGGAGTCCATGGCAAAAGGAAATAGCTCTATATTATAAAATATATAAATATAAATAATTATATAAATTAACCAAATTGAAAATCATAAGGTATCCACATAGATACTGAAAAATGACCAGATAAGATTCACATCCATTCTTCAGTTTAGTGCAAGTGACCAATTATTCTGATTTGTCTGAGAATGAAGAATTTCCCAGGATGCTGGGTTTTCAGTGATAAAACAGGGAAATTCCCAGGCAAAAGGAACAAGTTGGTTATGGTGATTTCCATTGAAATAGACAAATACTTCCTTTTTAATTGAGATAGAGATAAATGTGTCTATGGATAGACATACATCACAATTCAGAAGGCAACCTCAGAGAAACACTACAAATATTATCAATAAAGTTGGTAACAGGTCAATGATATCCACTGATACTACATTATTTAACATTCTTCTGGTCAATGAAATTATCTAAGACAACAAAATTAAAAGCATAAAAAATTAGAAAGAAGGAAATAAAATTACCATTACCTGCAGATAATATAATTCTGTACACAGAAAGCCTAAGAGAATCTTAACTCTCATGCCATAACGATTTCAATGAAAAACAGGCAAGGTGATTGAGTGTATAATAATAACACACTATAGATAGTATTCCTTGTATAAAAACAGCAGACTATTAGAAAATATCATGGAAGAAAAGATATCTATTGCAAGAGAAGCAAAATACAAACTATTTAGGAATAAATTTGGATAGAATTGATTCAAATTAATGGGAAATATGCAAGATGTATGAAGAAAAAAACAGGTAGGAAAAGTTGAAGCAATGAATGTGCCATGTCTGTCCTTGTATGGGAAGGCTGTCAATTCCCCCAAAAGTAATTTATATATGGAATGCAATGTGATAAGAATAAAACAACAACTGAATATTTTTCTAAGAACCAGACAAAATAAATTTTGAAATGTCTCTTGAGAAGCTGGAGACTAGGGCTTCCCGTAGCCCAACATAGCAGATCTACTAAAAAATAATAATTCATCTCTCCCCAAAGCTACCCACCACAGCATGTATTTCTCTTCTGTTTTCCTTTTTTCTCTCTCTCTCTTTTCCTCTCCCCACTTCTCCCTACTCCAACTCTTGCTGGTTTCTTCGTCTCAGGCTACCCCTCCTAGTCTTATCCTTTTCCACTTAAAGTGAGTTGGCCTGCTTTCAATTTCATTCCTCTCTTTTCCAGCACTCGCCCTGATCACAAGAGAGAGATAGGTAATTGCAAGTCAAATATTTATATCCTTTCAGCAGCAAGTAGAAACCCTGACTCAAACTGAATTAAGTCATTAGAAAATTTATTAGAACTATATATTTATAACTATACAACTATAGATCTTTTATATAACTATAGAGTGCAGATGGACATAGGATGAGCTCCAAATTTCATTGAATCAGAGGTCCAACAGCATCATCAAGAATACAAGTGCTTTGTGTTCATTAAACTCTGGGACACTGAAACACAGGCCAGGGAGATGATCGGATAGAAAGTATTGCTCTATCCATTTACCTCCCAGCCCACAAAAATGAGAAAAAAACAATACGAGAGCTTTCTGTTTCTTTACCAACCTTGGTGTTGGCATCATTTCTTGGTCTAATGAAAAGATGGTTATCTTCTCTCCTTGTAGCTCTTTCAGGATCAGTGAAATTATTCCTGGAAGCCCTATAGCATACTTACCCTCACACCTCACTGTCCATAACTGTCCCTTCCTGGATCAATTATAAGTGACGGGAAAGAAATTACCAATGTTGACCTCGTGTGGATGGTGGATGTCCGATTGCATTGTCCACCACGATGGGCAACCCACAGCAATAGTCTACTTCAAGTCATTTCCCTTCTGTATGCCTCAGCTTCCTTATCTACACAGTTGGGTGGCTTCTAAGTTGCATTTTGACTCTAATATTCAATGACTCACGAGTGTTCGAGAGAAGCAATATGCAACAAAAACAACATAATCTCTCTGACCTTCACATTTATCATCTGAAAATGGGGTAATAATACCTATCTCAGAGAGTTGTTAACAGGAGTGATTGAGGTCATGCAGTTAAAGGGTCTTGCTCTATGCCTATCACATTGTAGTTACTCAACAAATGACATAATGATGATGACGACTTTATTTGTTATGCAGAGAAAATGCTGATATTGCTAAGAAAATTTAAAAACTAATAGAGGAGGACTAAGAAGTTGCTTCTTCAAAAAAACAAATTAATTCCCTCTGAGTTTGTTTTGTTTTCTTCTGTTTTGGGTAGCCCTTTACACTTAGTTCTTTTAAAGTCATCTTTTGAACTGAAAATAGCTTCATCATTTTAAGACATATTTCCAGAGAAGAAATTACATTAGGGTTGCTCTGCCCTTATCACCATTAACTGTTATTTGCAAACCGAGAAGAAAACATATCATTTAAATTCCAGATTCTGACTGTATAATTTATCTTTCCATGATCACAGGCATGTTTCCTTATTGTTCAGTTCTACTCTGCCTGCATTCCACAAACCACCAGTGCGTAAAATTACTAATTTAAATAAATGATTTTCAACTTTGTCATTATGCCATTTGGGGGCTAGGATGCAATGGCTCATGATTCAAATAAGCAAAATAATCCTCTGTACTTACTGTATTCTCTAAGAAAGAGGCCTTAGCACCAACACATTCAAGAAGGGAATGTTTTACTCAAGAGTAGGGAGTAATCACATTTAACTCCTGGGGGGAAATACCACCATTTGGGGAGAAGCATTCACATAGCAGTGGAAGGTCAACCTCTGTTGAAAAGGAACTACCACAAATGCAAATGTCAAATTGTTTCTGACTGACCAGAAACAAAATGAATAGACCACTTCACACATTGGAAGATACTTGACACATGTCGGCTGTGAAAAAACTTCAGTGATTTTGCAAAGCAGAACACTAAGTCTCTTCTGCCGGAGGACTCTATTATCACCTTAGCTCAACCACAGTTGGCTTAATAATTCAGTTCAGACTTCTATGACCAGTGCCATGGAAATGGTGCAGATCCTAACTGTGGGAAGGATTAGAGAAAAGAAATTTGCTAGTGGCTGGGGCTATGAACGTAGAGTCTCCAAAAGACGGGCCAGGTTCTCTGTCTGCACTGAGAACTGAAGTCAGCAAACTTCCCTGTCCGTCCTTGTGCTAAGCAGTACTGGGACTAAATACTCCTTTTTTTTTTTTTCCTTGTCAACTTAATTGAGAAATATTTATGCACAAGCATCATCTTCCCCTCAGTGCTAAACAATACTGGGACCAGTCCCCACCCCCAAATAGCTACTTGATCCAGAAAATACTTGCACCCAGGAGATAAGACTGAGACAATGACACTGACAGCTTATGCATCAGATACAGACCTCAAGACCCTCACCTTTATATTACATAAAATATTATATTATAAATTCTGCCCAATACCCATTAGTTCTCTGGCATTCCTAAACCCAGTACGTATGCCCCCTGACTTCCCCTCGGAGATATCGCTAACGCTGCCAAGGCATTGCTCATTGCGGCAAGTCTCCTAAACTCGGCTTTCTGTGACCGACAGACTTTTCTAGTGGCCTCTTGAGGGTTTTAACAGCCAACTGTTTTTTCCTACAGAAAAATCTCTCAGAGGATACCATAGAGATGGATAAAGCATTTTCAATCCAATTGCCCAATAAATCCCCATTTCCCGCTCAGCTATAATTAATACATATGTATTGTTTTCTACATACAGAGCTCTACATCAGGGATTTGTTTTTCAAAGTGTCAAATATAGAATGCTTCTTTATGGGCCAATGGAAAGCTTCGGGACAGGTAAAGGGCAGAGCAGTTAGTGAACATGAGCGGGAATGTTTGTTCGATACATACAGGACGACTGGTGCAGACCTTAGAGCCAGGAAGGCTCAGAGGTGGGATACCCCTGAGGCCGAGGGGGACGGACAACTGCTGGAACTGACAGCTTACACTCTCTCTCCCCCTCAGAGCCTCCCAGGATACTCCTGCTCGGCTCTGCTTCAGACCTGTCTCCTGAAATCAAAGCATGACTGTTCATAATTCGTGATACACTGGATGATTTTGCTTCCTGTTCACACTACAGGAGACAATGAAAGTGTTTAAAGGAAAATCCAATTCAGTATTCAAAGGGTACAAGGGTCAAGAGGGACCTGAATAGATATTCCTCAGTCCTTCCTTGCGGACATTTAAATTCTACCCCATCACATGCAACAGCTATTTATTCATTTGGATGCTTTGTTCCTCAAATGCCAGGGCATCATCAAAGACTTTCCATGTGCCATGAAGAAATCCTTTTAAACGTGGTGTCTATATTTATTCTCAAAAAGCAACCAACAATTAAAAACCTCCACCATCTCGCAGGCATAGAATACAAAATGTCAAAAACATATCCAGAGACTCTCCCAGACTCTCTCCTCCTCAAAGCAAGTAACTTAAAAAACAAAGCAATTAAATAAAACCACACACAGCAGCAGAGTGTAGAAACCATCCCACACAGTGCTGCTCCTCGAGGTTCCGCCCACCATCACCAAGTGTCTTTCCCAAGTATCTGTCACAGCCTCACCCTTGATGATTTGTACTATTTAGCAGTTAGACTTGGAGACCACTCCTTACATCCAAATCTGTGACTCAGCTCTGCCACTTACCAATAATGGGAATTTGGACGTAACCCCTCTGTGCCTCAGTTCCTCATTCATCATAATGAGGCTATTCATTCTGACCACCTCATAGACTGTGTCTAGGTGCTATGCTTGAACAATTATGCTGGAGTAATAAACTATGCCAAAATCTTAACCCAGTGAAATTTTATTTCTTATTCATGCTACATGTCCAACTTGGATCACTAGCTTCTCAATACATGCTTATACAATGGATAAAAGAATGTGGCGAAAGTCAAGTGGCCTTTAAAGACTCTATCCAGAAGTGACTTCTATCAGCCTCACTAACATTTCCTTGGTCACAGAAAGTGACATAGTTATGCCTACTTTCATACAGGATGGAAAAACACCTGCCATTCATCATGTCCCTAAAAGGAGAGAAAAACCAGCATTTAAAAAGACTTTATTTATTTATTTTTAGAGAGAGGGGAAAGGAGGGAGAAAGGGAGGGAGAGAACCATTGAGGTGAGAGGGAAACACCGATTGGCTGCTTCTCATACATGCTCTAACCAGAGACCGAACTCACAACCCAGGCATGTGTTCTGACCAAGAATCCAACTAGCGGCCTTTCACTTTGCAGGACGATGCCCAAACAACAGAGCCTCACCAGCCAGGGCCAGCATATTCCTGAACAGTCCTGATGGCTACCAAGGCTTTAGAATGTAAGCGTTACAATTATTATGGGGGGGGAGGGGGTGTTGCTATTGCTTTTAGCATCAACATCCTTATGGAATGTCAGGACTAGAAAGGACTGGAGTTCTACTGCACCCCATTCATTTATTCACTCAATATTTACATTGATAATTAGTCAATATTTATTGAGAGCTATTTTGTAAATATTTGTCTGATCTTTGTCCCAGGTTCCTGGGAGGAAGCTTCTAAATCCTTGGAATTTCCCAAGTGATTGGAGAGTGTTTGTTCTTGATGGCAGGCCCCTGGGACCAGACCTGAGTGTGTGTAATGAGGTGACACGTGGCAGGCTGGTTGTTAGTTCCAGGACAGGGGCTGACTGTACTGGGAAGACCAATCGTATGCTAAGATGGTTGGGCTTTGAGCCTCATGCTATCAGCCCAAACTCTGGGGAGGGAAGAGGGCTGGAGATTGAGTTAACCTCATGGCCAATGTTCAAATAATCATGCCCATATAATGAAACCCCAATAAAAACTGTCGACACTAGAGCTTGGGTGAGATTTCTTGGCTGGTAATTCTATACTGATAATGCTGTCAAGGTGACATGCTCTGATTCTATAGGGAAAGGACATATGAGATCCATGTTTGGGACCCTCCTTGATTTTGCCCTATGGGTCTTTTCTTCCGGATGGTCTTAATCTGTGTCTTTTATAATAAAACTGCAGTCATAAATATAGCAATTTCTTGGGTCCTGTGAGTCACTTAAATAAACTATCAAAACTGAGTGATAGCAGGAACCGTCAAATTTGTAGTCAGTTGCTCAGAAGCAGGACGCTCCAGAGTTGCTACAGCTGTAGAAGTAAGAGCAGTGTTATCGGGGACTGTGACCTTAACTTGTAAAATCTGTATTAACTCCCAGTATTTAGCATCAGAGTTGCACTGAGAGGGCATAATATATGCCCAACACTGGCAATATAGAGGTCAATAAAATAAGCTCAGCTTCTGCTGCCATAGACCCTATAGTCAAGAGAAAGAAACATACATTAAACAAACAAACGAAGATCTAACAGAAATATTATTTTAAAACGAATCCTACTACATCTCACACACACACACACACACAAAAGCCTCTATGGGCAAAGGCTCTTAGCACAAAACAAAATTAACCTGGAAAAATGCACTACATTGTTAACCCCTATCCATCCTTAAGTACCTTCCCTGTAGCAAATATTAAATTCAAAAAGGAAAAAAAGGCTTACGTGCCTGTAGTAGCTTCAATGTTCGTGAAGAAAAGAGCATCCACTCGCTGAACACTAGCACTACTATCTCTCTCAAAAAAGGCCATAGAGCCAAAGTGGTGCATCTTATGACATATAGTTGTAATGTGATTTTTATTTCATCTTATTTTGCAAAAAATTGTTCAGAAAACAGGTGTGTGTGTGTGAGAGAGAACGTACAAGTAATAAGAGTTTAAGCCCTGGCCTGGTGGCTCAGTGGGTTAGAGCATTGTTCCGTACACTCAAAGGTTGTAGGTTCAATCCCCAATCAGGGCACGTGTGGGAGGCAACCAATCAATGTTTCTCTCTCTCTCCCTCTCCCTCTTCCTCTCTCTCTAAAATTAATAAACAAATCCTTAAGTGAGTAATAAAAAAAGAGTTTAAGACCACAACATATACAGTGTTTTATATACCTCTTGATCCTAAGATATTTTTATACACAGGGCAATTGTAGGTTTACAGTTGTGAGTACACAAAACACAGAGTTTATTCTTGTATTATTATTTATTAATTATTGTATTATTTTCCATATGAACAACTGTAAACCTACTTTTGCCACACCCCGTATACACACACACAAATATATAATAGATTTGAGTTATTCTATGCCATTGAATATTTTTCAAAAGCATAATTTTTGATAGAGAAAACAAATCCCATCCTATAATGAGTTATCATTTCTTGAGCTATTCCTATTAGTGGAGAGGTTACTTTCAATTCTTTCACAGTCATAAATAATGCAGCAATAGACACCCCTGGACATAAATCTTTGTCCACACCTTCGATTATTTTCTTAGGATGAAATGCTAGAGAATAAATAATTGGGTCAAGGGAAGAACTATTTTTTAAGCCTTTGGTACTCTGGGCCAAAATGCTCTCCAGAAGGCTTATATTAATTTTTCCTCCCGCAAGGAGCAAGAGCATTGCTCTCTTACTGACACAAGGAAATCTGGCCTATAAACAACGTAACATTGAAACATTAGAGCAGCATGCTCACTCTGGGCAATGTTGCCCCCAGAAGACGCTTGGTTGTCACAACTGGCGGGATGCTACTGATGTCTAGTAGACAGAGCCAGGGATGCTGCTAGACATCCCACAATGCACCAGGCATCCCCCATAACTAAGAGTTACCCATCCTAAAATGCCAATAGTATCAAAGTTGAAAAATCCCGCACCCGAAGCAGGATGCTCACTGTCACCAATATCATGCTCATTCTCCTGGAAGTGCTAATCCAAGTATTAAGGATAAACTATAAAGAAGATACAAAATTGATGGCAAGAAGGAGACAAAAGTATTCGTGTTTCAGAATGCATAGTTGCACATTTTAAAACAGAATTAACTAGAAAAAAATAATAGCATGAGTACAGAATATTAACCTGCTCTTTCTTCTTCTCAATCAAGAGCTAACTAGCTGCCAGGTAAACCTGACTATATATCACACACACATATTACATATGTATTGACTCTAATCTTAAGTCCTGGCATTGTCGTAGGCACTAGAGGTACAAAAATGAATCAGAAAGAACATCTCTTAGCTCTTAGAGCTTACATGTTAGTATGAGAAGATCCCCAAAAAGCATGTAAACAAGTGAGTGTATAGTACATTTTTGGGTGACCAATTCCGCTGGGGAAAAAATGATAAAGCAAGGTGCCGAAGAAATGATTCTTAGCGGCTCAAACAGGCAAGATTTTATAGATGTTTGTCCTGTAAGATTTTGGCTTTTACTCCAGAGAAATTTAGAAGCCATTGGAGAATTTTGCACAGAGAGTAATGTGTTTTTATACAAGGTGGGGCAAATGTAAGTCATAGTTGTGCATATGGAAAATACTACATGATTAATAAATAATAATATAAGAATACACTCTGTGCTTCGTGTACCCACAACTCTAACCCTACTTCTGCCCCAGCCTGTACTTGTTTTCAAAGGACAGCAGGACTGTCAGGGGCGAGGGATAGAAGCAGGTCACAGGAACAAATCTAGGTAGGGATCTGTAGAGGATTGTAAGGATTTTGGATTTTGCTCTGAGGAAGATGGAACAGCCAGAGCATTCTGAACAAAGGTATAACATGATCAGACTCAGATTTGAAAAGGAGCACTCTGGCTATTGTGTGGAGAACACACCGTGTGGGCAAGTGCAGGAACAATAGAGGAAAAAGTACGCTCACTGGAAAATTCTAGCTCCTTCCCCCTCCACATTTGTCCAGCTCATTCTCAAATAGACGAGGAAAGAAACATCCTTGTTTTCATTTCTCTTGGCAAGCAAATATTAGTGTAAAAAAAAAAGCTTTTTAAAAACTCAGTCGGAAAAGTTCCTGTTTGTTTCAACCTGGAAGTCTCTTTTGTTCATGGGAGGATAGAGTTGCTTGAGCCTGGGACTCGAGGGGAGAGTCAGATCTCACTGTCGGAGGTGGCTGTCGGATTCTGAAGTTTCCCCTAACCATTCTTGAGGATGATTTGTTCTCCTTGCTGACTAAAGGGATCTGTGCCTATGGCTTTTCAAAAAAGCAAAAGCTTGGAAGTGCTCCCAGCTATTGCTGGTTCCTTTTTCATGAGTCCTTTTCAACAGCATCAAGCTATGTTCATCATGTCTGAGCTTGATGGGTCACCTGGAAAAAAGAAACTATTTTCTTCTCTAGACAGACATCTTGACATGATTCAAAAGTTTTAGGTTTCCAAAATAAGGAAGGAAACCAAAGCACAAAAAGCTTCATCAGTTCTGATTCAGAGAAGAAGGGGAACCCATGACCAAGCTGAGAATAACATTCCTTAATGATTCCTTTCAAGGACTTAAAATTCTCTTTGGCTTAACAGCCGACTCTCAGATATGAAGACCAAGTTTAGCCTTTTACTACACTACACATTTTTATGTACTGCTTATCATCTTTATGAGGGCTGTACTGGGTTAGCAGTGAGTGGCAATGGAGTTTTAGAGACAGGTAAATTGTTATAACAACTTAGGAACAAAACGCTGTGAGACTAGCCACAGGAATGCAGAGCAGATGAAAGA
Source organism: Desmodus rotundus (assembly GCF_022682495.2). Taxonomy (NCBI): domain Eukaryota; kingdom Metazoa; phylum Chordata; class Mammalia; order Chiroptera; family Phyllostomidae; genus Desmodus; species Desmodus rotundus. Next base: position 119,986,341 of record NC_071394.1, read on the forward strand.
AAGACCTGACGCTTAAACCACACACCAGTACAAAGCAGGTACTGGGGGAAGTGCTCTAAGTTCAAGGATAAGCCCCAGACTTGAATGGAGATGGTGAGTCTGTGAAGGGGAACTGGGATGCAATAGGATCCCAAGCAAACACCCAGTCTCAGGTACCTGTCAACATGGAAAGTGGATGGAAATGCTGGGTCTTAAAAAAATATATGTCATCCAAGTTTCATCTTTGAAGGTCTCAGACCCTAGGTCTGGTTGTCAACAGTGCATCTCAAAAGCATCTATGACTGAGACACTGGACTGTACAGCACAGTTCTTTTTTAAAAATGCTTCTGATATTCTGTAGTTTCTCAATGACTTTCCATTCAACTAAAGAATGTTTGCATGGATGGATGGATGGATGGATAGATAATCTAGATAAATGTGTTAATTTTAAATAACCAGATGGAAGTGCAGAAGCTACAGGACTGCCTTCTTAACTGGCTTCTCTCTAAGCCTATACAAGGGATCACCAGTGTACTTGATTTTGACTTACTGAGAAAGGCCAAGGGAATTGATCCGATTCTGGGTCTAGTCTTAGTGCTCCATTCAGTATGATTCCGTTAAACAAAAACAACCTTTCATTGGATTCAGGGGCTTCTTTTACTCTTATTATAGTATGACATGATTTTCTTTTAATGTTTTCATAATCATTAATGGGGACTTACAAAAAACTATAACTTCAAAAAGTGTGGTGGTAATCACTTGCTAGTTCCTGCTTTTGAATTTTCTCCACAGTTTTACTTATTTCTGATGTTGTGCCCTGAAAAAAGCCCTCTAACTTCCTGCCTAATTGTCTTTGACTCTGTGATTGACCCCACCTGACAAGACCTTTTTGCCATATTCTCCTTCTGAAACCTTAACTGTTCCTTCAAGCTGTGTTCCTCCAGCACACCATGCACTTCTGTGATGCCTTTCAGGGGCACTAAGAATTTCCCTTGAGCCACAGTTGGCCTTTCCCTTAGGGTCTGATCTTTAAAAGCTGCGTAGTCTTCACTAGCTACTAGGAAGTATTTAACCTAGGACTCAACTTCATCATCTATGAAATAGGAGTGCCACTTGCATTTCCTCTCTCATAAAACTCTGCTGAAATTAGTGATGCAAATTGTAAGGTGCTTTGCAGTTAAGATGAGTACTAACCACAGGAACCCCTGTGTCTTATAACTATGGCCAGATAAGGACTTGCACGTGTCCTAAACTCTGGAAAGATTATAATGTCTCCCAATGTTAAAAATATATATAAAATATCAGTAATAGTTAAGCATAATGTAACTCATAAGTTTGAATAAAATTGAAGCATGACTATTTCACTGCTTGATCCTTTTGAAAAATAAAATTCCATTTTTTCATTGCCTTTTTTATTTGTTCTATATCTTGGCTTTGCTGCTTTCCTAAGTGCAATGATCATTCAGTGATGCATTTTTATCCTATCTACCAGATCGGGGGCTCTTGAAGCCTCTGTCATAGCTTGCTCATAGCCAGTACTCCATAAATATTTCCTAAATTCAATTTCCCCTCTTAACACTTTGCAGAAAGTTGTCTTCTATGTGAGTTGGAAAGCTCCTCAAACAGCAAGAAGCATAAATGGTTTGAACAGTCAAACCTCAATCACGCAGCAGGAAGTTATTAAAAGCAAAATATATGTATAATTTAGAACTTGAAACAATGGGAAATATAAAATGAATGGAAGAGTCCATACTCTCAGAAAGTGTTTGAGAAGGTGGGGGAGGGGAGAGATGGGAAAAGAGTCAGGGAATAGGAAATTGAAACATGAGTGGGGGAGGGGTGGCAGGGAATAAAGAAGTTCTTAACCAAAAGTTGACAATAATAAGTTACAGGGATTCATAGCTAGAATTAAAGTTGAAAGGACCTTAGATGATATTTCACCTACTCCCTACCCAAAGTTAAGCTCTTATCCATATACAACAGAAGAGCCGAGTGTGAGGACATGGTGTGTAACGTTCTCCATTACGGCGCTTCACACACTTTTCAGGTAGAAGTTGCCTCTGTCCCAGCTGACACTGGTTCCTGGACAGAAGGTCTCCTTGTGACTCAGGACTTTTTGTAGTTATATTCTGTCCTAGACATCCAGAGCATTTGGCTTTCCATGGGGACATGCATGAATATTCTCAGTGCCTTCATTTCTCCCTCATTTCTTTGCCTCACTTTCTTTCCATTTCCTTTTGCCTCTGGCCCTCTGTCAGCAGCATTTTATATACCCAACATGGTCCTTTTTATCATTTGTTTTCTTTCTGCTGTCCAAGCTTTTAGCAAAATGCATTCTCCTGGGGAGGTTACATACTCCAGAGCTCATACTCAGCAGTTATGAGCTTCCCAGAGCCACTGTAAAAGGCATAATAAATGCATTTGGTTTAAAAAATAAAATAAAATAAAAGGAGAATCAATTTCCAACCAAAACATTAAATTAGGAAAAAGTTTGTTACACTTACTATAACTTTTGATTTATATGTTCTCTTTGATATTCTATTTGGGACAGAAATTAGTGTGTGCAGTGGTCATAGAATGGTCTTTACCATCAGAAAGACTCCGGGCTCGCTAGCTGTGGGCCTTGGGATAGCTCCTTCACCTCCTTAAATTTTAGCTTCGTCTTCTTTCAAATGGGAATAACAATGACATGACACAGGAAAACCACTTAGCCTGGTGCCCTACCATTTTCAACTTTCCCCTCCCCTGCTGGTGTTTTCCTTCATGTCCCAAATTAACTACTTGCACTTGAATTCTTTCCTCAAGATCTGCTTCTGGTATAGACAAGGCAGGCATTAACAAGACCCTTGGAATAACCTTGCTTGTACAGACAGCAGTCACTGGAATGTTCTTCCCTGGTTTTTTAGTGTGGGCAAGTAGACACTGAGGAGTCCAGCTCCAGGCCCAAATCCTACATGTGATACTTCAGGTCTGACCACAGGCAACTAAAAAGGCTTTACCTGGCAGGCCTGGAGGGGTAGGTGGTGGGTGGACCATTCTCCCCACTTGCTACAGGCATCAGCTGTGCACATATTGCATTTCTCACCCACGTACCTGCATATGGAAACCTTAGTATTGGGGAACTCTTGACCAAGACCCTTCTCAGGCACCTCTGCCATGATCACCTTATCTAGTGAGTCCTGAAGATACTTTTCTGACTCAGTAGTCAATATTTTTCTCCTCCTAACCCTTCCCTCTCTTCTCCACCCACCTCCCAGCCCCCAGCAGAAGATTTTTGTTTAGTGTCCTCCAGTAACGAGATGATCCCCAAATGTGTGCTAATTCACCCAACTAACCAGGTAACACTATTCCAAAAAATGAAACAAGGGAGATCTGGTGCTTTTTTTTTTTTTTTCTGTTTAGTCTCTTGTTTATACTGTCACAGTAAGTGATTAAAAGCTAGACTGCAACTTTCATTTCGGCTTATTTTAATTAATCACTTCAACACTGGGACGCTCAGCTTTCTAGCTCAATACTTCACAGAGATCATAAACCTGCAAAAGGGTTGCAATGAATGGAGCTTTGTGTGGCCTGACAAATGCAGGCTTCTTTTTATTTAGATCTGGTCCCAGAGGTCAATTTGCATGAGCTTCAGGTCTTCTGGAAAGAAAGAGAAATAGAACCCAACAACTGCTTCTAGGGATTTGAAATTTAGGAAGACTGTGGGGATAGGGATGGGTCAGGGTGGTCTTGGCCACCACTACCCCAGAGCAGAACTGGAGAGGAGAGAAGGGAGAGACTAGCAGTCTGGGTTCCTGATCCAAACTCAAACAAACAAGAGTCAGAAGAGGCTTGGAAGATGGCTGAATCTGAAATAGCACAGAGCCAACACCGTAGGTGCCTCACAGCCCCGCCAATCAGTATGGTGGCACTCTGTGGAGAGATATGACTAAGCATGCAAGAACGGGGAGCACTAGAACCCTGAGCTCAAGGAAACAGCACTGTCACTGGGCAGTTTTACTAATTGTGCATCACATTGTGCAGGATTAGCTATTGAGCTGACACAATGTTGCAGTTCCGGGTCTGTGTATTTGCCCGAAAGTAGACACATGCCTATGAATGTGTGTATCTGAGCCTTCTGTCCATTTCATAACCAAACTCTGAGTGACTGAGCATGCTCGGTGACTCCAGAGGCAGTGTGCTCTCCTCTGTGCACTGCTTTCCAGGAAAGGCAGCATCTCTACTGAGCTTTAGGATATAGATAGGTTTGGCCCAATTAACTACAGGGTCAAAGATTCTAAGCTATTTTTTTCTTTATTATATTATTTATTTAGCTTTTTTCAGAGCACAAAAGTAATGTATCTTCATCATACAGATTCAATGAAAACAAGAAAAACAAAATAAAAGTCACTGATAATCTTACTATGTGCAGATAACCACTAGTACCATTTTTGTGAAATTATTTTCAGTATCTTCTTTGTTCATAAAATTAGGATCACGGAATACATATATTTATGGTATTACTGCATATACACATATGGTATTGTGATTTACCCTTGGTCAGAGTCTAAACAGCAGCAGAAGTTATCTTTATATAAAGATAAATTAAGGAGAGTTTAATAAAGGGCATTTTGCACAGGTATGGACAAAGCTTCAGGAAACCAGGAAGGATACTACTGGGCCCCAGAGCTAATGACAACAAGAAGGTGTCGTCCCTGGGCCTGAGGGGTTGGATGGGGTAAGATTACCAGAACCCAAGACAGAGGAGGCTGACTGGAGAGAGGCCCTGAGAGGCCCTGAGATTCTCAGTCCAGAAACAGAGCCATCCTGTGGCAACCACACAGGGAGACAAAGAAATCACGTCCCCAACTGCCCTTTCCTCCTTCCCTTCGGTCTCCTGCCATGCTCTCCAATGACTCAACCCAACTTGAACCAAGAGGCCAAAGGAGCCGGTGGTATGGGCCGGAAACTGGCAAATCTCTTTGCGGAGATTTCTGCAAAGAGCCAGATAACAAAGAGTTTAGGTTTTGTGGGCCCTATGGCCTCTGTCACAAATATTGGCACTACAGGTGTAGCATAAAAACAGCCACAGACAATATTTAAACAAATGGCGGCTAGCAGATTTGACTTGCAGGCCATAGTGTGGGAACCCCTGGTGTAGACCATATGGGTCAGCCTCCCAGGCCACAGAGCAAGATAGAAAACATGGAGAATAGATCCAGATGGGAGAAGGGAAGACACCTAGAGACTTGCTTTATTGGTTTAATGTATTGTAAACACTTTACCATGTTTAAATCTTTATTTTGTTAACTTTGTGCTGTGACAACTTTATTGGAAACAAGCAGAGTAGGTAAATATAGTACAGCAAATGTAGAAGTAAGAAATTATTATATATACGAGGTCTGGAAATATTCCAGCCATTGTTAATATATGAGGACAATTCGCATGACATTGATGTAACCCAGCAGCCAAGGAGAGTGGACTGAAATGACAACTTCACTGTACTAGTCAGTAGGGGAGTAGACACTGTTGAGTGAGCATGTGTACTGTGTGGCTGTCACATTCAAAATGACTGAGCGAGTAGAGCAATGAATCTACATCAAATTTTTGCATTAATCTTGAACATTCCTCCACAGAAACTATTTGGATGATTCAGAAGGCTATATCTATGAGCGAGTGGTGGTTGGCAGCTTCATCACGACAATGCACCTGTTCATGCATCACATCTCATGCAGAGTTTTTTGGCAAAACATCAAATCACTCAGCTGACTCAGCCCCCCTAGAGCCCAGAGTTGGCACCCTGTGACTTCTGACTTTTCACAAAACTAAAATCACCCTTGAAAGGGAAGAGATTTCAGACCATCGATGAGATTCAAGAAAATATGACAAAGTAGAGGATGGTGATTCCAACAAGGGGTTTTGCAGAGTGTTTTGAACAGTGGAAAAGATGTTGGGAGAACTGTGTGAGATCCCAAGGTGCCTACTTTGAAGGGTACTGAGGCACCATTGTCCTATGTACAATGTTTCACATATCTTGTATCTTGTTCAATAAATGTCTCTATTTTTCCTAGTATGTGGCTGGATACTTTCTGGACAGACCTCATATAATTAGGAACTGACTTATTGGATCCTGTTATTTTTACCTATTTTACTTATTGTTTGTAACTCACAATGTTACAAAGAGGTTTTAAGGAGGCTTATATATGCAACATGAATTAAAATTAAATTTGAAATAAATGAATAAACTTGTAGGAAATTATCCTATATTTTAGGGAACCAATCTGCCTGGCAGTGGCAAATGCAGCCCAGCCCTATTGGAAAACCAGCAGGTGCAAGTCGGCACACAGGAGCCAAACCCATGGATCGGCTTTCCCATGGGAAACCGGGCCTGCATTATACCTAGGCTGCTTTGAGGCTTGCTTTTGCTAAAACTCCCTCACCCTGAATTGAAGCTGCAAATGTTTACTGCCTATCTTTAAAGTAGCTTCCTAAAGTCTGTGACAATTCTCCGAAGGACAGAATGTAACCAGACCAATCACTCTTATCATTCCCTTGCATTTGCAACATTTTTTCTTTGTTAATCTGTAAGAAGTAATCAGCAACATCCTTTCCTTTGTTATCTGTAAAAAGTAATCACCTAAAGCAAACCTGAGCATAATGAATGAGAACCTTCTTTGATGTATGCTATTAGAAAGCAATAAAAGCCTGTCCAGGTAAGGGTTGAGGTGCTCTCTCTCTCAAAGAGTGGTCATGCCGTCCCTTTTCCTCCACAGGACTTCGGTAGTCCCTGTGAATTTGTTCGTCTCATCCACAACACCGCGGACACCGCTGGCTGGAGTCTGCATCATTATATAAATAATTATTTATACACACAGGACTTTTTATATTCAATGGTTCAAATTAAACTAAAAATGAATGAACCTGTAAGAATTTACCCTATAGATATAAGCATGTATGTGAACAAAGACATATACAAGGGACATTTATTTCAGCATTGCTCTTAACAGCAAAAAAAAAAGTTTACAGTTAAGACAATATTGAATGAATGAATGAATGAATGAATGAATATATTTGAAATCATTACAGCAAAGCTTTCCAAGTAAGGATTTCTCTATTGGATGAATATGAAATGCTTTGCTTTTTGTCTTGTAACAGAGCAATGCTCTTAGGGAAAAAGAGAACTAACATTTATAGAGCAGCCATAATGTGCCAAACAGTTGGGCTGCTTTATAAACGGTATCTCACTTAATTCTCACAACCGTCCTGTGAGGTCAGTGATACTTCCATCATTACGAAAGCAAGAAAACTATCCCAGAGAACTTCAGCAGTCATGTAAGAGCACAGAATAACTAAATGGCAACACTGGAATTGGAATCCCGGTTTGCGTGTCACTCCATCACATGAAGCATGAAACTCCTCAGACTAAAAAAGATAGCAAGTAATATTTTAAAACTATTTAAAGTATGTTTAATTTTGTATACTCCTGGAGAACCTGTCTTTCTTCTGCTTTTGTAAGTTTCAGGTCTGTAACGTTTCCTTTCCTTGCATCTGATTTTTGCATGAGTGATGGGCCTCCCATGTTACACATCCTCTGTTCTCAGCAGAAGCCTCAGCTGAAATGTCAGCAGTATAACCTGCTTGTGAAAGAGACCTCTAGCCTTACCCATTGGGAGGATGGAACTGCTTGCTGGCTTAGTTCTTTCAATCTGTTTTCTTTCATATTGTTTTTCTGGCCCAGACATTTGTTTTTTGCATGTACTCCTCTAGAGTTTGTTTTTCGGGGCCCCCCGGAGTATCTGATACCAAGTCGAGGAGTGAAGAGTTTTCTAAAGCATACAATTTTCAAACAAATCTTGTCTGTCTTTACTTCCCTGAGCTGTTCAGTCCCACTCAGGAGGCATGACCTCATTGGATCAATAGCCAACTCAGGACTGACCTCGTTTATTTCTATGTCCCTTGGAGTAGATCTTATTTGCCCTGTGTTTTCCCTTGAGAGGATCCTAATTCCATAAATTTTTCTGGCATGTTCCCTTGGGGCACAGGCAATTCCTGCTTCCCCATCTATGATAACTATACTACCTGCCAATTCATGACTCAATGCCTTGAGAATTTTATCCTGGCTTCTCAGGCCTCCTAATCTGTCCAAATGTTATACAAGGCTGTCTCAGTCCTTGCCGAGTATTTACCCAGTTGTTCTTATTAGGGAATATCTAGCTGCAGTTTATAGAAATATCCCTCAACCATTTCCTAAATTCAGGAACCCCAGAAGGATTATGCACATCCCTTCCATGAGATCAATTACCTTTTCTGATCTTAGAACCATTTTATTAAGGAGTAGTTAATGGGATACGTGTCTCCTTAGATATGGCTAATCTTGTCTCCAAGATCTCATTGCCCATTTCATATCTGCCTAGATTATGTGCTAAAATCTCAATCATTCTGCTAAAGAAATTTCTCCTATTTCCTCCTCAACCAGTCATCTTCCTTTCTTTCTTTCCTTGATGCTCTTACCCGCTCCTATTTTGATAGTAAGGTCAATGCATGACTTAAATAATTTCCTTCATCTCCTGAGAAAACTTGATCCCTTAAAACAAAGTGTTATGGACATAGACCTTCTTTTCTTTGGATATACAATAATCTAGTTATTCTCGTATTCACCTGTAAGAAGATGTCCCACTCTTACTCAGTAAGTCCCCTATTTAAGTGTGTGGTATGATTCTACAGTCTGGTTTGCTAATGAGATTCAGCTGCATGTAATTAACAAAACAGAGCCTCCCGCATAAGTTCCTATCTCTGACCATGACCCTGAGATTAAAAAGAAAACAGAAAGAGGTAGATAATTTCAGGCCAACTCAGACACTTATTAGTCAGCCACCTGCCCCTGTCCCCCTCTTTTCTTGTTTGACATTTCTAAATATCTTCTGGGCCCCTAATTCTCTTCAGCCAAGTACAATTCTCTGGCAAATGTTGCTCAAATAAACCATGAACTGCAACATTGGTGAGTGGGGAGGGGGATGAGTATGAACACATCAGCTGATAAAGGGTGTTGGCTGATTTGCTTCCTGGAGAGAACTCTCTTCTAGCTGTGCCCTCAGGTGGGAGAGAGAGAGAGAGAGAGAGAGTCTGATGTCACTTCTTACAAGGGTATTAACCCTATCAAGAGGATCCACCTTCATGACCTCATCTAACCAAATGACCTCCCAAATGCTTCAACTCCTAACAGAATCACATTGAGGTTTAGGGTTTCAACATATGAACTTTGGGGAGGACATTCAGTCCATAACATTTAGGAAGAAGTCAGAAAGGAAAGAGTTGGCACCAATGACTGTCTGCTTTTGCCTCATAGAATACAACTGTTTCACAAGGTCACACCTGGCTGCAAGAAGGGCTGAGAAATTGAGTTTTTGGCTTTTATAGCTTCAACAATAGAATAATGCAGGGGATAGTGAAGTTGAAAATGGAGGCTGGGCCAGTTCCCTGCAGTATCTGCCACAGAGCCTTTATTGATTAGCATTATTTTCTGAGGAGTTATTTATTGATTAATAAGGATAAACAGTGTGCTGATTTCCTTAGAAAGGAACAAGATAAGCTAGTGGGCTCTGGGGAGCTTGCTGTGTAGTACAGGAAGAAAACCAGTAAGTCAACGTCTGTTCAATGTGAACAAGGCTATGGGGAAAAGGTAGTTTTACCACAGTGTCTCGTACAACAGCAGACACAGAGGGTGGACTTGCACAGTTGGCCTGAGAGAAGGAGGGTGGTTTGAGACATATTAGAACAATACTCTTGGTGTCTAATGTGATTGTAGGTGAAAAATGGGCAGGAATTGAAGATGATCTCTCACTTTGAAGATTTGGAAAATGGGTGGATGATTAGGTAACAAACATACTTTGGGGCACATAGAGTCTAAAGTGCTTCTATGGGACATTTTAGAGGGGCCGTTCAGTGCACAATTGGAAAAATAATGGTTGACATTTATTCAGGCCTCACTTTGGGTCAATACTATGCTCCAAGCTCTTCATTTTGAGTCTCTTAACTCTCACAACACAGCTTGTCCCCTTGATTCCAGGACTGGCACTTAAGGAAGGCAAGACCTTGTTCCTTCACAGGGTGGCAGGGAACACAAGAACAGCCTTTGAAGTTTCTTATGGGTTGGCCCAGGAGCTGTAAACTGGTCAGCTCATTTGGTTCATCATGCTCATGTAGCCCAGGCTCTAACCTAATCTTATGTGTCTTTTAAATCTCTTTTGCATTTTTTCTGGAACCATAGACTCCACCCAGTTCCTAATCAACCATTGTGCATATAACTATATTCAATCTAAGGGAACTGGGTGTTCGATAACCATCACAACTTGAGGAACAATCTAGAAAACCATCAGTCTCCAAGTCTTTACGTAGGAAATGCAACTCACATTTATTGGGCCCCTGTTGAGTATCAGACATGTAGCACGCACCAAGCAAGCCACTTACTTCATGAACATAGGCTCGTTATGTCTCATACCAACCCCGTGTTGCCATCAGCTCCATTTTACCTTTTAATGTCATTTGTAGTTATAAACATGAACACATGGCCACTGTAGTAAAACTAGGACAATATCACTTCTGCTGCCTTCTTTTGGTTAAAGCCGAGATTCAAAGGGAAGGGACTACACAGGGGTATTTTGGAGGTGAGGTACACAGGAGGCCATAAAGTTATAAACGACCACACCCTCTCTCTGTGATGCTTAGTTTAGATTCTCTGGAGAATCAAATTGGCCCAGATCCTGGGCCTCCTGGGTCTGAGGTCCATCCCAGTCCAATCAATTGTGGTCAGAGATGGGAAGAGTCATATGACACAAATATGAACTAAAAGCCATTTCTTCCCCTGGAACTATGTAGTAGAGAGAGGAACGGTTCTTAGAAATGAGGGTATGGACAGAGAGGATACCACAAAACTGATCGATTACAATAACACCCATGAAAACAGGTAATTAAGTGTTAAACTCTGGAATGCTGACCACGAATACAAAAGAGTCCAAGAAAGAAGGTGATCAATGTTACTTGAAATATTCAAGGCAATCTCAATTTGTTGTTGTTCTTGATGTGTCTCATAGCATGTAACCTGGAATTACTAGTGGAATTGAGGTAGGACAAGAGAAAAAGAAAGACTCTCTACGTGGAATAACAACATTGGCAAGATGGCAAGGAGCAGTGGCCACAAAGAAGATAATAAGAGACCGAGCTGTGAAGTGTCCTGATGAGCAAGTAGCTAACATGACTCCTGACAATTGTGATAAATGCAGTACCATCTCCTCCTTGAAGTCTCATTGCACTAAAGGGTAGATTTTAAAAAGGTAGGAGGAACTTTGATTTCTGGAGTGGTAAGTCCTCAGATTTTGCCTTTGGTATTGTAATAGTTTTCTATTGCTGTCGTAACAATTTAGCACAAACTTAGTGGCGTAAAACCACCCACATGTATTATCTCACAGTTCTGTAGACCAGAGAGGTCTGCATGGGCTCAGCCAATTCCTCTGCTCTGGGTCTCACAAAGCCACGACCAGGACATCAGCCAGGCTGGGGTTTTATTTGGAGCCTCTCGGGGAGACTCTTCTTTCAAGCTTATTCAGGTGTCGGCTGAATTCAGTTCTTTGTAGCTGTAAGGCTGAGGTTTTCATGTCCTCGCTGGCTGTCAGCTGGGAACCTCTGTCACATTCTTTGTCACATTTCCCTGTCTACCTTCAAACCAGCAATGGCACATTGAATCTTTCTTGCATTTCAAATTCGCTAATTTTCTGGCTGCCTCTTCTGCCTCCAGCCAAAGAAAGTTCTCTACTTTTCCGGGCTCATGTGATTTGATCGGGCCCATTCAGACAATCCAAGACAACCTCCCTATTTAACATCCATAGCCTTAATCATAGCTACAAAGTCCCTTTGCCATGTAACCTATTCACAGGTTCCAGAGATTAGGTGTGGACATCTTTGGGGCTTAATCTGCTTACGACAGCTCTCCTAAGTCTCTTACATTTCCATACAAACTTTAGTATTGACCTCTTCAATTTTCACAAGAAGTTTCTAAGTTACAGTTAGTGTATAGAGTTTGATGTATTTGGAACGGATGCAATTTTGATAGGGGAAGCACAACATTTATAGATTAATCTGGTGACTATTGACATCTTAACAAGGTCTGGGATCTTCCAGACCTTGATCATAGTATACCTTTCCTCTTATTTAGGGTTTTTTTTTCCTTTCTCTCTGCTGTGTTGTAAAAATCTTTCAGGTCTTTTGCTAGATTTACTAATGAGCATTTGATACTTTCAGTGCTTTCATAAATGGTACTTTTCATTTTCTAAAATTTTGGTGGTAGGCACCTTGTGTCCCCAACACTCGGCACAGTACCTGCAAACCCTAAGGACTCAATTAGTATTTGTTAAATGAGTAAATTAATGAATGGTACTTTATCTGGACTCTTTTTATGGACCTTGATAGATGGTATTTTACAATGGTTTCTGTACAAATCTTGGTTTCCTTGGTGACTGCGAGCACTCTATACCATCATGTTTGACACATTGCAGAGCCTAGTAAAGTATCCATATTTGCAATAAATTAGTGCCATGGAATATCCACACTCATCACAAAGAATACTCTCAAACCCCCTGCTCCCTTTTTCTCATTGAAAGGTCAATTTCACAAGATATCAATGGAGGATTCCAGAAAACAAATGTGGTCCATATATTCTTCTAGTATCTGGAGTCTAGATACTAGACTCCTATAAAATTCAGTTCGTGCAAATGAGTTAATGTTAAAAGCAGATTTCTCTACATCTTAAGGTACCTCTTCAGTGAAAACCAACAGGAAAAATACTCTCCATCCCCAGAACTTTCAAAAACTTTTCATTTCCTCAGCAACCATAACTTAAGTATCTGATTAAATTTCCCACTTTGCCTTGGCTCCTAGGAAGATCAGTTTTAGTGGCCAAAGTTCTGGCAAACCATATAGGATACAATGTGTATTTTGGGTTTAAATATTAACCTTACCCTTGGAAAACAAAGTAGAAAGTGAAAAACAACTCTACTGGCATGCAAACTCCAGGGGGCAGATGTTATGTTTGGTTCAGTCATGCCTGTATATACAGTATCTATATGTTGAATAAGTAAATGCTATAGGACACAACACGGTACCCTGCAAATAATGTACAATGCAGGATGCAATAATAAAGAAAGGGAAGAGGGAGGGAGGAAAAAAGACAACAGTGTCTGTGAGATCAATGGATCAATTAATTATAAGAAATTTAATGCGATTTTTCACTAATGTTGATTTTTAACATATAATATTGTTTTGGTAAAAAAAAAGAATTGGGACATTCATTAGCAGAGTAAGACAGAATTTTTTGTGCTGATGTGGGAAAAGAAAACACTGTGAATACAAATATGTACTGTAGAATCACATTTTTTTGTTTTCAAAAAAATTCTGTATAAATATTTGCATATTTTTTCCCTAAAGACATACTCATAGGTGCAAAGAGAAAACTAGGTGTTTTGAGTACTGTTCTACTTTTTACACTATACTATTGTGACTCTGACTTGGGACATCTTCTCTCAAGGGTGACAACAGTGCAGTGAAATCTGGCATGAGATTGATTTTTTCCTGTGTTGCCAGTGGCGGTTTGTGTTGGTAAACATACGGGTTGTCGGTTTAGCATTGCTATCTGAAGCCATAATGACGTTCCTAACCTTTGATCAATTACTCCACACACGGACATTTATCTTAAGGAAATCTGCCCAATGAAGAACAAAGGTCCATGCTCAAAGATAATTATCATTTTAACAATCCAAACCAAGTGGGAGTAAAGTATTGAAATATCTTTCTCTTCCTAACTTTTCTCTCAGTTGGATGATATTTGAAGCAGATTCTATAGCCTTTTAATCACTTTAAAGTATTAAAAATGAATAATAGTCTTATTTGGGATATTAAAATGTTTCATGAAATCTAGATCAAAACTTCAATCTCATTTAACTTACAACTCTTGGTCTGATCTGAGCTTAGAAACCTGCAATGAAGACTGGGAAGTAGTGGAGGGCAGGGGCTAAGGAGCTGGCTTTTCCTGGTTTTCGTTGTACTGCCTTCCGCACTTCCCTGCTCAGGATGGGGGCAGGAGAAAGGAGGACAGGTGAGGTGGGTGAAGAGTCTCACTCGACTGAAGTAAACACAGAGTCAGAGCTCTCCGTGTGTCACAGGTACCTGAATATGAGCAGTCCTTTTTCTTTAGTCCTTTCTTTGGAGCGAACTCCTCCCTTGGTGGCCTCCCTATATTGTTCCAGTTAAGAACAGACTCTTGGTTTGGAGTTACCACTTGGGCATGGGCAGACCATTAGGACAGGATCTTTCAAATGCAACACAAGGCCAGTCGCCTTCCAAAGACCACCATCATCCCACCCACACCTGAAAGCACTCTTCACTCTCTGACTTAGGGGAGCTATTACTAGCCTCTCACCTCCATATATTCTTAGGTGTCAGCCAGCCACTAGCCTCTGTGTTCTCCAATACAGCACATGCCTCCAGGAGTTCTGCTGAGGACCCCCTCACTTTGGTTAGGTTGGGGGGTGTGAATGGGGGGAAACCAGGGCACTCTTTCAGCTCTCCCCAAAGAGAATCTCGCTAGTAGTATCCCCTAAACCCTCCACCTTCCAGCACATATAGAATAGGAGGAGCCATAGGCTACGTGGGGCAGAGTTAGTTCTTTGGATCTCCCTTTAGGAAGGATCATGCAGGGAATCTGGCAACTCTCTTTAAATGCAAAAAGACACCACTTTATTCACTTATTTACTACTTTTTAAAACAAATAACATTTATTTCAGTAAACTTCAAACAACTTTTCCAATGCTCTCAAAACTATAATGGAAAACCTAGTTCTTCACAGTGAAAAACAGCCTTTAACGTTTTAAATGTGTGTAGTAGCTCATGCAAAATGCCTATTATAGCTCGTGTTATGGTAGACTGGTTAATCAAATCAAAACACAAACCTCCTACTACCTAGAGAGTACAATAGAATGGAAATAATTCATTCATAAGATTCTGATTTATAAAACAACTTCACTACTTATAAAATACTACCCTAAGAATTATAATTCTATCAAGCTTCAATTTGAACAAATGTGCAATCACTTAAACAGCAGCTGTTACATTTTAAAAGAATTCAAAATGCCTTTAGAAGAGTGACAGAAACATTATTAACATGATGGCCCTGGTTCAGACCCTCAGAAGGAGGCTCTCTGAAGGCTGACTCAGCCCTAGGAAACTCATGCCTTGCCAGTAGCTCTTGGGCAAGAATCACAAAGCAACCCCCTTGGTGGGTTGATATTCCTTGGCACTAATGGTGGATGCAGGGCCAGGAAAATCATTTGTAGGATGTGATCTCAGGAATTCATACAGGCTTCTTGGAGGAGAGGGAGATAGATGGGGTTCTCTTCTTATAACATCCCCTGTGGATCCATTCCCAGCACGGACCCTTCAACTGGATGATGTGAGGGAGGAAAAAATGCCAGCACCAACTTCACTTTCAGGTAGCAGAGATGAATCAGGAGGACCTAGATTGCCAAAAGCACCTCCAGGCTGAATCTCACCTGACCCCATTTTTTAAAGATGTGGACCAATTTCCCCCTCAAAAGGAGGCCCATTAAAACGTATGAGTCTTGCTGGTGTAGAAAGATAACCAGCGTCTGCAGCAGAAATGGAAACTCTGTCTAGTGCATGTGAAGGAAGAGCTAGACCAGGATAGGGATGGCCGCGCAGACACTATATCATTCTGGGCTCTAGATCCCACAGAGATGGCATCTGGTCACATCTGGTGATGCTGGGCGACATCCAGCCCTGAATCTCTACACCATTCCATTTGGACACATCTCCGGTCTTGATGATACACTGATCCAGAGGATTCCCTGGGTCTCCAAGGCCTCGTGGATCCCTTTCTAAAATCTCAAATTTTACATGTTTCTGCAGTTCATTTTGGTCTTCCACATGAATTTTCTGTAACTGAGAGCAATAAGCTGACTTTTCAAAGGACAAATAATAAATCCTTCCATTTCTTCTCCTAGAGCTTTGGCTTGTTTTTTGGTTTGTTTTGGTTTGGTGCTTTGTTTTGTTTTGGCATTCTGCTCTTCATGGCCTGGCTCATGTTTTTATCTGCTTTGAAACTTTTTCCTCCATCTAAATTCTTCTTCTTCCTCTATGAGAAAATTTCCTGGGAGGTTTCTTATTCTTGTCTTGACACAGCTCAGTCTTTAAGCATATGCTGAAGCTTTTGAACCTCACTTAATCACATTTTCCAATTCCAATAACGTGTGTTTGTGTGTTTGTAGAATTGTGCTATATAATCAGTTAGCGATTGTTTCTTTTGTTTTACAGCTACTTAAATATATAGTTGGTTCCTTTCTTCTTCAAGGGTTCATAAGGAAGCATTTCCTTGATGTCCTCAATTAGCTTCCCTCAAAGCTCATATTGATTGGTCATCTAAGTGGTGTTCAATTTTTATTAAAGCTTGGCCTCTGATATATGTCATTCTAATATCTTGAACGACAAAATGGAAGGAATACATAGAACGCTTCAGCTTCACACTGAGCTATGATGATTATCTAAGCAGAAAGCTTGTGTGCAATTTGTTGAGTTGCAGGGTGAACTAGCCACATTTTTCCATTGAGCACTATATTCTCTGGAAAGAAGAACTGACAAACTATACAGACTTAGGTATTTGGTGGACAATTTTTTAAAAAACAAACAAACTAAGCCTGTCATTTCAAGGAACACAACTGACAGTTTTTTTGCCAATGATAAAATTCAAGTTGTCAAGTGAATATTAGGATATGGGAAAAATTGTACCTGTCACCATGAGCTTGCTATCTTCCCAATACTTAAAGCTTCTTCTGATTAAATCAGTGGTCTTATTAATAGACATAATATTTTTATGTTTTATAGTGAAATATGTCAACATTTGGATGATTGAATAATTCAGTAGGCCAATATTTTTCAAGTGACCAATACACGATGTTACAAAATCATACATAGGTAAAAGATCTATATAAAGTGCAAGTTAGACCAATAAATTTTAATGTAACAGTATGGAAATTGTATTGATATGATGTCCGATTCCACATTGCAACTTCCACATTGTTTTTAATAGACAATGATTAAGTTTTAGTATAGTAACAAAGAATATCCACAATTATCTAAAAAGGCTGTTAACATCTCCCTTTTCCAACTACGTATTTGTGTAAGACAGAATTTTCTTCATATATCTGAATTATAGCAACATATTGAATGCAGCAGATATAAGAATCCAGCTATCTTCTATTAAGTCAGATCTTTTAAAAATTTACACAGCTATAAAATAACGCCAGTCTTCTCACTAATTTGTAGGGGTGAGTCAAGGAAAATCTGGTAATTTTTCATTAAAATTTGTTATTTAAATATTAGGAGTTTGTAATAAATAAATAATTGTGTTATTATTATGATAAATACAATAATGAATAAATACTATTCTTAAACTGTCTCCATTTTAATTTCTGACACAGTAAATGTCACTGGATATAACCTGCATAAATGAAATCCCTTCAGGGTCTTCAATAATCCCTAAGAATGTAAGAGCCCTGACACCAATAGCCTGGAGAACTCCTGCTGTAGAGTCTTCAACCATTTTTTTTCTGTTCATTGCACTTTTCACTCTTTTTCTCCTGCAGTATCTTATGAAAGTAGTTTTCTGCTTCCCTGAGGATGGGCAAGTTCATCCACAACATTCTTCAATGCTGTCATTGACCGTTCCTCACCCTCCTAGTAGAACTTGGGATTGAAGGGCTTCTGATTTCATCTGTTGACTGAGCACCCTTGGGATGCTCATCCTGGTCATTTAGATTTCTCTTTCCTCCATTTTTTTTTACTAAGTCTATCTTAACCTCAAGAAGGAACCTTAAAGTTTTATTTTTTAAGTATTTGCCTCCAGGTTCAGCATTTCTAATACTTTGTTCTCAAGGCTGGCCCCCTTCACAGAGGTCTCCAGTGCTTCACAATCTCCCTTAATATTCCCGAGCTCAGAAATTTTCCTTTCTAAATATCTAGGGCAGAATGAGTTATGCCAAGCTTTTTCTCCCTACATGTAAAGGTTGACTTTATCTACAAAAAAAAAGCCTGTATCACCATCTCTCAGGGAGCAGGTAGCAT
The DNA here is from genome assembly GCF_022682495.2 of Desmodus rotundus. Classification (NCBI taxonomy): domain Eukaryota; kingdom Metazoa; phylum Chordata; class Mammalia; order Chiroptera; family Phyllostomidae; genus Desmodus; species Desmodus rotundus. The sequence continues at coordinate 120,004,482 of NC_071394.1, forward strand.
CACCAAGAGCTGGACCAGGACTCAGACCTTCAAGTGGGGCCCTGAGCCCACACTGCATTTCCAGGATGGCCTGGGGCGAAGCTCTGTAGCCAAGCCTCCTATGGCATCGGTGGTTACCAGAACATGCTCAGGTTGTCAGGGCCCTACTGGCCCCAACAGACTACAGGGGACCCTTAGAATACTCCACTCAGAACATAAGCCAACACACGTGGTGAGGTCTATCTGATGAACCTTCAGCAAGGCCAGTAGCACCACATTTTCTCGGGTGGGTGTCATTGGCGTCTTGGCCTGGGCCGTGCAGCCACAATGGATCCAAGTTCAAACTACGGCAACTTTGAAAGATATCACCAGGTGACTGAAGACAATCAAAAACATCCAGAAAATTACCAAGTCTATGAAAGTGGGAACAGCAGCAAAATATGCCCAAGCTAAGAGGTAGCTGAAACCAGCTCGAGTATATGGAACAGAATCATTGGTTCTGTATGAAAAGGTTGATGTTAAGTTGCCTGAAGGCAAGAAGAAACACCTTATCAGTGTGGCCTCAGATAGAGGGCTTCGTGGTGCTGACCATTTCTTGGTTGCTAAACAGATGAAAAGTGAGGTGGCTAGGCTCCCAGCAGCCAGGAAATAAGTTAAGATTGTTGCAATGGGTGATAAAATTAGGACTAAAATTAGGACTTCAAAGGACTCATTCTAACCAGCTTCTGGTGACCTTCAAAGAAGTGGGAAGAAAAACGCCCACTTTTGGAGATGTGTCAGTCATTTCCCTGGAATTACTAAATTCTGGATATGAAATTGATGAAGGATCTATTGTCTTCAATCAATTCAGGTCTGTCTTCTTCTACCAGACAGAAGAAAAGCCCGTCTTTTCTCTGAATACCATCGCAAGTGCTGAGAGCATGAGTATCTACGATGACACCGATGCTGACACGCTGCAGAATTACCAGGAATACAATCTGGCCGATACCCGCTACTACTCTCTGAAGGAATCCGCCACAAGTGAGCAAAGTGCCAGGATGACAGCCATGCACAATGTGAGCAAGAATGCCTCTGAGACGATCGACAAATTGACTTTGACCTCCAACCGCACCCGCCAAGCTGTCAGCACAAAGGAGTTGATTGAAATCATCTCCAGTGCTGCAGCTCTGGATTAATGAAAATCAGGTTTCATCCACAAACAAGAGGTAAAGAAGGAAAATTCAGCCAGCTGATTTGGTTTTTAGCCTACTGCTGTCCTGGTCAGAAGAAATTATTGGTCCATTGTTTGATTAATAAAGACAGCAAGATATTTGTAAATTATCCTACAGTAAACAACTTACAATTAGAAATATATATGCCAGTGCCTCACAGCAAGAACAGACCAGCAGTGGGAGGGAGACAGGGAGGTTAAGGGAACAAAATGACAGAACAGAGCTTTTCAACACCGATACAACATGGTCACTGGCAGAAATGGTGGCCTCTTCGTGGCTGAGGGGACAGACTCCTCATGGCGCCTGGGAGGGCTGAGTGTCCACATCTCTCCACATGTTACTCCTTCCCTATAGCTGAGCAACAGGAAGCTCTGCCGCAAAGGGTCTTCTGCTCACGTCATGAGCCAGTGCTCCTGTACTTTGCTCATAGCCCCAGAGGCATCACCCTGCCTGCAGATTGCCAGAGATTTTGGTCTGTATGAGGTTGTCCATATGTATACGTGTGAGTCGGGAATAAAACAGGCCTGATAAGAACTTTCTTTAGCTATCGACAGTAAAATAATGTTAAACTACCCCGGGAATAACTTAGAAAACTTACAGTCCAATTGTATTTAACCTTCCCCTAGTCTTGGTGCTCTTGTTTCATGTAAGTTACTTCTACGCGTTATCCCACAATACATTTCACTACTGTTTTAAATGGCCAATCACCTTTTAAAGAGCATATGTGTGTGTAGATATGTACATTATATACATTATTTCTGTTGAGAAATCTGCCATTATTCGGTAAGTAATGTATCTTTTTCTTCAGGCTAATTTTTTAAGTTCTCCTTATCTATTGTTTTTTGAATGTTGACTGTGTTTTCTTATGGTTTATTTTGAATTTATCTAGCGTGGGGTACACGGAGTTCTGGGACCTGTGGACTGTTATGTTTCATCAGTTTAGGGAAATTCAAGGTCGTTATCTAAGATCCTACTATACTTATATTAGATCATTTGATATTCTCCTGAAGGCCTCAGATGTTCTTTTTGGTTTTCCATCTTTATTATCTCTTTGTTCTCAACTTGTATAATCTCTATTAACCTGTCTCCATGTTTGCTAATCCTTTCCTGCTGTTAGGTCTATCAATTCAACTATTAAAATCAATTTTGAAAGATTTTTTTTTCAGTTCTAGCATTTCCATTTGATTCATTTTAACATTTTGTTTCTGTTTTTTTCTTTTGGGGGCTGAAATTCTACATTTGTTTACACATATTATCCATGTTTTCCCCTAGATTCTTGAACATATTTGCAATAGCTAATTCCAACCCCTGTGTCATATGTAGGCCGGTTTCTTTGACTGTTTTTTTCCCCTCTGGTTATAGGTCCCATTTTCCTACATTGGCTTGCTTTCTTTTGCTGCGTGCAGGGGAACAATAGAAACTGAAGCCCATGATATTTACCCTTGAAAAGAGCATACCCATTTCACTGTCAAGCTGCTAGTGTGTGGGAGGAGAACAGGAGTGAGTCACTATAATCTGTGGTTGAGCTGAGCGTGAGCCTCGCTGGCAGTTCATGTGGTGAGATTCAGTTCAAATGCTTTGAGGGAAGGATCGGGACTTTGCCTTCAGCATGTCTTGGAATCTGAACATCAGTGAGACTCCAGAGACCTCTCTGTGCTTTGCACCTCTCTGTTCAGCTGCCAGTTTTGGGGGTTACTGGAGAGTTCTGTTTGCTCTGACATCAATTTCTGTGTGTTATTTTTAAAAACTGGAAATTATTTAAATGCCCAGCAAGAATGGTTTATGTAAGTTATGGGAAAACCAATACTGTACTCATATGCACTGATTTATAAAATTGTTCTGAAGAAGAGGGAGGCAAATTCTTAACATACAATGTTACATTTTTTAAAAGAACAGAGAATATTAAAGTATATATAATAAAAAATTAGGTAAAAACTATATTTACATAGGGACGACTACTAGAAAAAAGCCACTAAAAATGAAATGTTTGAGCCATCGATGGGGCAAAATCATGAGCAGCTTTGTCTTTATTTTGTGTTGTGAATTCCAATAATAATGCCAATTGTACTGAGAATGCAGTGAAGAGTAAACTTTAGACAGATCTGAAATAACAGTTTCTTTGTCTGTGGAAGATAAGCCAGAGCAGAAAAGGTCCAGCCTGCATCTTTTCCCCTGAGGCTCAAACGAAAAGAAGCTCGTTTAAAATACAGCAAGAAGCCTGGCTAGAAGCAAGAAACAAACAGCCTTTGGACTGCCAGGGTTGTAAAGTGAAGACTAAAACGAGAGAGTTAGAAAAGGGGACTAAACTTAGAGAAACCCAGATGTGGAACAGTCCAGTTCTGCCCTGAGTTTTGTTGTTAATTGACAATAATGTGGTCAGACATCTCAAGGTAAAGCATCCTCATTTCCATCACTATTATTATGGACTAGAATTGGTTACCAAGAAAAGTTGTGAAATTTTTTCCCCAGAGGCCATTTAAAAGTCAGATTTAGACAACCACCTGTGTAAAGTAATTCAGATTCCAACCTGCCTACAGGCAGAGGATTGAACTAAATGACCCCCGAAGTTTCTTCTAAACTCTGTGACTTTGGATTCCTATGCTGATAACACTGAGAAAGTCTCATTATCCAACTTTTTTCCTAATCCTTTACTGTATACTCTCTTGATTTTTTTTTTTTTCAGATTGGAAAGGGAAAAAAAATTTTTTTTTGCAAGCAGTCCTCTCGTTTCTCCCCCTGACACGAGGCTGAAACTTTAGTATTGCAAATATCACTGGGAAATATTTCTTAGTGGCAGTTGATTTATTTCTTCTTTTACTGTCGGATGTCACTGTGCCTGGAGAATTCACTTAGCCAGGAAGGGGCAGTGGGCTGCAGAGAGAAGAAACAGCATGCGCTGCCCGGGGAGCTGGGGGAGTGAGGTGTGGAAAGGGCAGAATTTATGGAAAATCAGCAGACACAAAGCATGTATTTGAATTAAAAATAAAAAGTCTAGTAAACTGTGGTTGTGTGTGCATGTATTCAAAAGTGCTTTAGGACACGAAATTCTGTACCCCCCCCCCCACCAAAGCTATTATTTGACCACAGCAACTAGAAATGTTAATGATGCCACATAAAATGCCTCATAAGAAACCATCCTCAGCTGCCAGAAAAGGGGAGAGGAGAATATGAGAAAAGTATGGAGGGGGAAGATTTACATACATCCACTCAGAATGGAAAATGAGTGACTTAAAAAATAACCGGACTAACTTGTATTTTGCCCCTGGATTTCTCATCTCTTAATTTTATTAGTGATCACTCACGGGGCTTCTCAGTGGGGACAGCCTCTTTCTTGCCTGCCTTTAGAATGTGAATTTCAGCCAGAGAAGAGACAAGTGCAGGGATTATTGAAAGCCCTGTTTCAGATCCGCATTAACAATTCATGGAACTCATTTCTAGTTCCACCTAAGGCATTGGGAAGGACACTTGTGCGGCAAGGGTTGTTCAAAGTGTCTCCTAATCTGCTTTGAAATGTGCTGCGGATTGGGGCCAACTCCAGGTCAACACCCCGGGAGAGGAAGTGAAAAACCAGTACTGACTGCAAACCCATCAGCAGCATTCCGGCCAGCCCCTGAAGGGGGTTTTGAAATGCAAACTTCCAGAGCTGAGAGTTTGGAAACTTGTTGTCTATTCAGGGCCACTGGCTCACAAAGAGGAAAAAAAAAAAAAATCAGCAAAAGTAATTTAGGTTGAGATGGATCAAAGGTTAAACTCACACAATTTAAATCAGAATAGGGAATTTTAGATATTATTCATTAGGTTTACCCAATGTGAGAGAATGTGTTTCAATTTCAGCTGAGGGGCAGGCAAAGAGGCCTTTCAGTCCACCAGACTTCATGCAGGTAATACATGCATTCTACCGTCCGCCCACTTCCGTGTGATGCTCTTCTTCTGGCTTCTGTGAACTCCCAACGTCCCACTCCTCAGGGATATTTGTCAGATCTTCCTCTGCATCTCAAATTCGAACGTTGGCTCCAAAGGCTTGGTCCTAGGCCTGCTTTTCTTCTCTTTGACATGCCCTCTACCTCAACAATCTCACCCATGCCCAAGTCCCTCACCATCTCTACTGACTCAGGTGGCCACACATTTGTTCTCTATCCAGATCTTTCTTCAGAGTCCAGGCCTATCAGTCCAGCTGCCAGTGGACAGAGCCCCCCAGATGTCTCACAGGCACCTCCAAGTCAGTGTGTCCCTAACTGACCTCCGCCCCTTCCTCCAACTCTTCTTCCTCCAATGTCCCTTCTCAGTGGATGCACATCCATCTGCCTAATTTCAAAAGTCAGAACGACAGACAGCTGTCTTGAAACCTCCCTCTGCCTCACCCCGCATCTGATCCATCTCCAAATCCTAAGTACCTCTCTTTCTCTTTCCTCCCAGCATCCAAGCCACCAGCATGTCTGTGTCTTATAGATCAGCTTCTCTGCATCCATTTTGCCCCCTCCAGTTCAGTCTGTACACATCAGCTGGGAGGATCTTTCTGCAGGGCAAAGCAATGCATTCTCGTGCTTCTAGAATGAAAATCGACAACCTTATCGTGGCACATAAAGCTGTGAAATTGTGTCTGGGCACAATTCTACGGCCCCACCTCTAGATTCCTTCCTGCCTCCCACGCCTCCTCCCAGTTCCACTCTGAAAACTGCACAGGGCTTTCATTTCCCCAAGCACCCCCTGCTCCTCTCCACATCAGCACCTTCAAAAGTGCTGGTTTTCTCTGCCTGTACCTGCTTCCTCCCCATGAATCTGCTTAGCCAGTCTCTTTCCATCCTCCCAGCCTCAGCAGAATTACCAACCCCTTCCTCAGAGAAATCCTCCTGCAATCCCCAACACCAAGTCCAAACCTTCACTTGTCCAGTTTCACAGTCCCCTTGACGTTTTATTTTTGTAGGATTTGTCACACTTTCTGATTAAATAACTACTCTACTATTTAGTTGTTTTTTGTCTTTTGCATTGGTGTTTCTCCAGTGCCTATACCCCTGTGTCCTGCACATGGGATATACTCAAGGAAGGTATCCTGAATGAATGAATGAATGAATGAATAATAGAAATAGAAATAAAAATCACAAAAAAGGAGGAAGATCATCTGTAGCTAGGTTACTCACAATTTGTGTGTTTTTATTTCTGTGAATTTAGGGAGATACTCTCTCTCTCAGTTGCTCACCTCGGGATTAGTGCCCGACTTAAATCTCAATGGCGCGTTCACATAACTGATGTCAAGCCAGGTGTGCCTCTGTGCTCAGGTAATTTGTGTTTCATCTATATGTGAAGACTTTATCTTTGAGAAAAATATAGTTTTTGAAGCCAAATTCTGTCATCTGAGATATGACTTTTATGCCTTTTTTCAAGTTGTTAATAAATGATCTCCTCATGCTAGCAACACAACACCCTACAAATGTCCCTAAAAGCCTCTTTCAGTGTGACAGGCACAATTGCTCAACTTATCTGAGAGCTATTTCTCCCAGCTTTCTTATTCCTTGCTCTCTATAGAGACTATGAAAAGCCAGAAACCCAGCTTGCCAGCTTCCCATGTGGCTAGCGGTGGATAGTGAGACATAGAGGGACATCTACAAAGAGGAAAGAATGTGGAGGAACATTTTGCTCCCATCTTAAAAGAAAAAGCAAGGTCAACCTAAGATGTGCTCTCTTAACACTGATTATGAAATTGCTTCTAACCTTTGAATGTGATTGTGATACCTGGGGCCACAGCAGCCACATTGTGACCAAGAGGTGACAAGTACAAAGGCAGAGTCCATAAGATGAAATGGAGGAACTTCTGAACCAGCCTATTATGCTTATCTACAGAGTTCTTGTTATGAGAAATAACTGTGTCTTTATTGCTGAAATCTCTATTAGTTGGGTTTTCTATGACTTATAGTCATATAAGCTTCAATGATACATTTAGTTAGAATGGGATCAGTGATTACATTCAAAGTATAGTTAGTTGATCAGCCACACACAATTCTAAATATAGTGAACTCCAACCCTCATTCTTCTATTTTATCCGCAAAACTATCATGAAAGACTTTATTTCAAATTCTTTCCTCAAGTCAAGGTACACTGAGACTCTATCTCCCTCACTTGATAGTTCTGGAGATTTACCTAATAAGCATTGTTCTTGGCCTGAAAAATATATAGATAATAGACACAGGGTGCTCAGATCCTATTTCTGTGAATTTTGATCTGGATTAACATTAAGCCTTGTTTTCTATCAGCTTCCTCTTACTCTTTTTCGTAATTATTTTTTAAAGTAAGTAGGTAATTTTTCCTTCTGAGAATATAAAAATGAAAACATAAGGAATAATTTCTCCCTATTGCTCTTCCCAACTCTTCCATGGTTCTGTATCCTGAAAAATCTTCAGAGGCTCTCTCCAGGAACTACAATAATCAGAATATTCTCTGGTATCAGCCAGAATATCAGCTGGGCTTCTGGACCATAGACTCAAAATAACAGTGGCCTCCCTGAGGAAGGTGATTATTTCTAGCCTAACAGTCCAGCCCCTAGAAGGTCAGGGTGGCATGATGTCAGGCACACAGGCTCCTCCTATCTTCTTACGCAAGCATATCTGCTTGGCTTTTCCTCTTGGTCCAAGCTGGCATCCACCACATCCACAGTCACAGCAGCAAAGTGAGAAAGGAGAATGGAAGATGATTTTTCCCTTTAATGTCATGACCCTAAAATTGCACCCATCACTTCTGCCCACATCTGACTGACTACAGCTTAGTCACATGGCCCCATCTAGGTGAAAGAAGCCTAGAAAATATAGTCACTGTTCTGTGAAGCCATGTGCCCAGTTAAATATCAGGGCTTCTACTATTATGGACTAAAGGAGGAGAGATTTTGAAGAACAACTTATATCTCTATCAGATTTGCCCTGGAGAGAAATCTGATTCCTGGGCTGAAGTTGTAGTAACCAAGAGCAATGTAACAATCTAAGTGAAATCAAGCCAAAGGTTGAATAAAAGCTGGCTCTTGGGCTAGACAGAGTTCACTCACTGTAATGAAAGAGGACCGATATTTCTAAGAAGTTCCTTGATGAGTGGTTCTGAAAGTGTGGGTGGAACCAGCAACATCAGCATCACCTGGGAATTATTAGAAATGCAAATTCTTGGGTCTCACTTGACTCACTGAATCAGAAACTCTGGGGACAGAGCCCAGGAACCTGCATTTTAACAACCTCTTCAGAAGATTGTGATGCACATTTTAGTTGGAGAACCATCACACTGTAAAGTATAGCACTTTGTGGATCCATAATGAGCATTTATAAATTCCTACAATAAGACAGCTGGTACCTGAATAGTTCTTGTGCTCAACTGAGCAATAAACTATTCAGTTAAGGAAATGTTCTGATCATAAAATGGGTTCCAAATAAAATATATTTCTTAATACTAAGGAGTCTTTAATTCTTCTTAAGAAAGATTCTATTAGATTTGTCTTTAACCTTTTCAAAAACAACAGTTGTACAGCAGTGGATTTAAAATTAAGAAAAGAGTAAATCCTACTCTTACCATACTACCGTCCTAAAGCCTTGGTCCACTTCTCTTTCTAATGCAGTCAGCATTGTGAACATCACATCCAATGGGGCATCTCACCTCGAAGGAAGAGGTGCCAACAATTGGTTCACTAGATGGAGGAAGTAGGGTTCTCTGGGATATCTTTCCACACAAAACTTCCTTTTCTAGCTCATAGATGTGAACAATTACTTATTTATACAGTTTTTCCCTTCTCTTATATTCTTATTACTAATAAGAGGTCATTGTCATTATAATCATTTATAGCAGTTTCTCTCAAGTTTTCGCTTGCAGGAATCATACCTGAGAATCTTGATAAAACACACATTCTGATTTAGTGGGTCTGGGGCCAGGCCTGAGACTCTGTGTTTCTAACAAGCTCTCGTGCGAGGCAGACTCCGCGGGTCTTCACGCCACACTCTGAGTAGCAAGGCTTTGTAGAATAACAAGATAAAGAATGGAGGAGCTGTTCCAGAAGGACTCCCAAATTTAATTAATGAAGTCGTCACCCAGGAGGACAGTTCAAGTTAAGCATTCAGGTTAAAAAAGAAGAGAAGCTTATTTACTGGGAGCAGTGGAGGAAGAGAAGAAAAAAGAAAGGGGCACACCTTGTCCGTTCCCCCCATTAGTGCTCCACCCTTGTGCCCAGGGCAGGACATCTTCACAGTGGAGTTGTTCTCCCTGGGAATCATTATGGTTGATGGCAGGTATTCCCTCATGTGTGCATTCATTTCATAAATATTGACTAAGCAATGATTATATGCCAAGGGGGTCAACTCGAGTCTCAAAGCATCATCTGAACAAGCAGAAGGTCACCATCATGGTCCCACACTCTGGCTGAGCTTTTGCGTCTTATAGTGCCCCCTTCCACTCCTTCTGCCCATCAGAGCACTGGCTCATCTCCATATCATTAACCCAGAGGTAAGCTCTTACTTCTCATTGGTTTAATAGCTTTGACTTACAGGAGCTCATTTATATTTGGCTCACTTGCTTTATCCTGCAGGAGACAATGTTCTCCAGTTGGGGAGATATTTCGTCCAGGGGTAGCCCATGGACAGCTGCCTCCTCTATTTCCTTACAGAGCTAGTGTTCAGCATTTCCTCTCTCAGTTCAAAATCACTCTATTCGCCAGGTATGAATGACAGAAAAGCTATCTTTGATTTACTTTACAATCTAGGCCCAAACATTCTCAATGTCTTAAGTGAAAGATTAAATGTGTTCTTCCTTTATTATTCCTCAAGGCAAATCAAACTTCTAGAAATTCTACATACATAGGCTGACCCTGGCTCTTCTTTCCACAATCCCCACAAAAGAACATCAAGACAGATTTAACAACACTTGTATTCAAGGGAAGTAAAGAGAAGGCCCCGTGTAAACTGAACATACTTTTCCAAGCTACGAATCAAGAATATACCTGGAAATTTTCAAAGTACTTATGGGGACAAAGGAACAGAAGAATAGACTTGTCCTAAAAAGTTTCAAACACACACGCATCTGGGCACTGGTAGATAAAAGTGTTCTAGAGGTGTCATGGAGAGGGAAGAACAGATAAAGAGACACAGGAAAAAGACAGATATTATGTATTTCATAACTATATTGTTTGAGATAAGCTAGATCAGGGTTTTTTGGCCTATTTTTCATTATCACCTCCCCAAGGAGTATTTTTACACATTTTGTTCTTAATCCCCCATGAAATTTTAATACCACAGGTATGCTATATATCTGTTATTTATAATGTGTATATACTATATATTTTTACCCATCCCAAGAACTATTTTCACATAAGCCCTTGGAATCATGTCTGTTAAGAATGCATGGGTTAGAGGCTGCTTAATAACCATCTAAATTCTTAGTAGGTAATTACAACAAATTTGTTTCTTACTCACATTCCCTATATATCATAGGTCACATGGGGGAGGGGATGGGGAAGAGGTGTTCTTCCTCAAATCTCTTCCCCCCAGGATCCAATTCCAGTGTTCCAGAGCATTTGGGAACATCTCGCACCTGCAACTAAGTGCTGCAACTCAGAAGAGATACACATCGCCTCTCACCTCAGGTCATTGTCCAGAAATAAGCTCTGTGGCCCCTACAACCACAAGGGCACCAGGAAGTTTCATCCCACCGTGTTCCTAGAAGATGAAGAGTATAAGGAAATAGTAGGGAAAAGACAATAAACGCTCTTAAACAAACTTGCCTTTGGACACTCTGTTAGCAAAGAATGTATGTTGCAAATAAATACAGAGAGCATACATCCTGGGACCATAGGATGTAAACTCTCCTTGTCTAAGACTCACCTAAGTTCTTGCCAGAATTAACCAACAGAGACACTCCCCCTTTCCCACCACCCTGTCTAATGGCCAGTCCATTCCTGCTCCAATTACACTGTAGCCACACACCACATCCCCTCTACCACCTCAGCTTCCCAGCTAGAGACCAAAAACCAGAGAAAGGAATTCAGAAGACTAAGCAGGCTGCCTATTAGAGAAACTTTTAGATTGCAAAATGGTCCAACTGCCATTACCTTTGGGGGATGCAGGAAGACTAAACACAATCCAGGGTCCTCATCAGGATGAGATAAAGTAAGTGTTCAATAAATACCTAACTGATGAATGAAGGTGTGGTTGGGTAAATCAATAAATAAAAAGCACAATGTGCAGCCCATTTTCCAAAGTCCTCAATAACACGTTTTTTCACATCTACTGTTGTTTTCCTTTCCTGGATGTGGGCCAGGGGTGCTCACCTTCCTCTCATGGCCTGTTCCAGTCTCAGTTTAACAACAAGCCTGTTTCCTTGTGGCCCCATCGCTGGCCTGACCCCTGGGTTTGGAGTACCTGTGTTTATTACTCCACTTCCTCTTTCCTTCCTCTCTAATGGCAGGCAAGGTTTTGTCACTTGGCCCCTTCTCTAGATTGTCCTGTACCCTGTTTGACCTGTGACTCTCCGGGTCTCATGTTAACCCTCCCCCAACTCTTCAGATGAAAGGACCTTGTGATATAAACACATTAACAGTGAAACAATGACATTGATAAACAGAAAGAAAGTAACTGGATATGGTTGCAAAATGCCGGAAACATGTGCTCACAGATCCTGCAGGTTCAGCCAGGAGTTGCTAAGGGTTTGCTGTTTCTCTCTTGAAAATACACCAATGGTCTACGGCCATACCATCCGGAACGCGCCAGATCTCGTCTGAAAATACACCAGTGAAGCAGGTGTTTGGTGGCCAGTATTATTCAACTTTCCCTATATAGTTATATGACTGTGTCACAATTGCTCTTAAAAACTATGAACTATGAACAAAAACAAATCCTCCAGTTGGTCTATATTAAGGCAGTTCAAGTATTCCAAGTGGAAGCTTGTCACTTTTGAACCCAAACGTCAACTTGGAAATAAGAAAATGTTATTGAGGTCCCTCTCAGGACAGAATCAAGGGCTAGGGTGAGGGTGTGGAAATGGGAGCTAGTCTTTCTGTTCCACGGAGGGATGGAGTGGATGAAAAGTACCTTTGGGGAAAGGAGAGGAAGAAGATGTTCCCTTTGTTCCCAGTTAAGTTTTAGTCAGAAATTCCAGAACCAAGCTTCAGAAAGAGCAACATGGACTTGCTCTGAACAGAAATCAAACGTCATTAATGTGCTCGATGTCCATCAGTTTGTCTATATCCTGTACCGAGCTCCTCCTGGTGATGTGCTTCGGATAGATAGAGCATAGATTTTACCTCCACTTCTATTACCCTGATATTCTTGACAAACAGCTTAATGGAGGATAGAAAGTACAAAAGGCATAGAAGGAAGAAGGACTGACTTTGCCCTTTCGATGGAGGCAGAACGTTCACTGCTCTGCACATTTTTGTTGAGCATACACGATAGGCACCAACCTAGGCCCCTGGGCTATGACGGTGAGCAACACGGTGAGGATCCCTAGTCTCATGGAGGTGACGTTCGAGTGGAGAAAAAGAGGCAATGAGCAAGGACATGAATGAATGAGTGAGGCAATGTCATGTCATCATAAATGCTGGAAAGAAAATAAGACAGGATAAGGCGATTTTTGTTTTAATGATATGAGAGTTGGAGGTTACTTTAGATAGAGTGGTCAGATGAGATTTTTCAAAGATAATGTCATTTGAAGTGATACCGAAATAATGAGAAAGGGAACAATAAGAACAGAGACCCTGGGCCTGTGATGACCTTAAGACCTTCAAGGAACAGAAAGAAAACCATATGCCCAGAAAAGGGAGGAGGATTTTGACAGGAGATGAATTTGGAGCAGTAAGTTGACACTAGACCAGGTGGGGCCTTAAAGACTAAGGTTAAAAGTTCGAATTTCCAAACCAATGTATAGCGTGGCTGTCCTAAGTCAGAGTGAAGAGACGCTGAGTTAGTTCCCCTCTGTCTACCCCATCTCCACTGGGTACCAGCAAGGTAAGTGTGGTCTCACAACTAGTTAGTGCAAACAAAATTATTCTGTCCTAGGTCAAATTTCCCAAAAGTAGACCCTGATACAAGGACTCAGGTACAAGTGACTTGGTAAGGAAGTATACTCAGAAGAAACCAGTACGGGAGGGTGGGGAACAAGATAGAGAAGGTGAAGAAACTTAGACAGAGTTCCATAGGCAGGAGCTACCGCCTCATCCTTGGGGGCAACTCTGAGTAAACATTTTGTAACTTAACACCTCGCAGTTGTCCCACTTTGCGATAAGAAAGCTGAGCTTTTATAGTCTCACACCAGACAGAACAGTGAGGGGTTGAAGGCCACCCCAGGAAAAGTGGGCTGCAGTATCCTGGGTGCAGTCTTCCAAAAAAGAGCTGCAGGTGGTAACTATTGGAAACGAAAGTGCACTGAAACATACACACACACATACACACACCAGTAAAATCCCATCCTAGAGCACTGGACAGAGTACCTGTATCATCCATTACACAGATTTCCCAAAATACCTGGTTTCAAAATAAAGTTCCACCAATTACTCCCCCTAAGTGATCACAGCGTTCTCATCTATAGAATGTACACAATCATAGAACTTACCTTATGAAGTTATTCCCAAGATTTAAATCATGATAATGCACTTAAAATTCTAACACAATGCCTAGCATATGATAGGTACTCAATAAATTTTTTTCACCTAATCAGGCATTCCAAAATTGTTGCGCCAATCTAATGGAATGTTTTCCCATTTATCGCTTTCTCCATGCTCTTATGGGACCATGAAATCTCTGCCAATCTCCGTAAGTATAATAGCTTTATAATAAGGTCAGTTGGAAAGCCAGAGGATTAGCCTCAGAACTTTCAAAGAGAAATATAACTGCATTCCCACCTAATTACACATCAACGCATCCTTAAGAATCTCTCTTCCCTCTGGGGAGGACTAGGAATATTCTTAATAACAACCAAGGAATGTCATTAGCTGTCATAAATAGGACTTTGCAATCACAGATGTCCAGAAGACTTCAATCAAATCCTTTATATTCAGGTCCATTATGGGTGATAATAGACTTGTGGCAGCTTCATAGATTCTTGGATTTATTTCACTGCTTCCACAATCGTACTTCAAGTCCTACTCCCTAATAATGAAGGTACATCTCTTCAGCAGAGTTTTATTTTAAGTTGATTACAATACCCAACGTCAAAGAATCTCTATTTAGTGCTGAATGGGACTTTGAACATTTAATCGTGTCCACATGTCTTTCATGATTCCACTTCCCAGCACCTACATTTTGAGCTGTTTCTGAAGTTCGCCTACTTCTTTCTCTCCATTACAATAAACCCACAACAAGCAAAGGATGACCTAAAATATGGGAGTTAGTAAACAAACTCAATAATATAGAGAGGGCAAGATACCACTCAGTCCAGAGTCTGGTTGAAAAGGAGAGTAATACATTCCACTCCTTAAAATCAACACAATCTATCTAGATGGAAATTACGGGGTCTTGCCTGATAAAGATTTTTTGTGAAAAGCAGCGTTTCAGACTTCAAATAAAGATGGATGATCCTCCATGGTTTTCTCCCTCTCCTTGCCACACCCCATTGAAATTCCAGTAAAGAAATAAAAAATCACGTTAACCCACAAAGACAAATAAAGTGGAAGAAGGGATAGCAAAGGGATGGAGTTATAGACAGGACTGAAAACAGAACAATTATAATCCACATGCTGAACTATCAGAACTTCCTCTTTCCTCTTCCACCTGCCCTCAAAATGACAATAGCCAGGCAACTTGTTCCTTCATCCCTCTTCAGGCTGAAAGCTGAAGATTCTTCTCTAGAGAAGCTGAACAACACAGAGATAAAACATTTAGAAACATATGGAGCTCCCCGATAAAAATGCCCCCTTGTTACCTCATCATCCTCAAATGGATCCCACCACTGGGGAAAGACCCCCTTCCCCACAATGCACAGCTTCCAGTCTCCTTCCTAATGCTTAACCCTCAACTGTATATGGAAAGCCAAAGGTAAGCAGTTAGGGGAGTAGATTTGCTGGCATGAAAAGATACCAAAACAAATAGAAAAGTAGGATCTAAAGGAAACAGAGACAACAAATAGAGAAGAAATGTTTGAAAAATATATAAAAGATGTCTTTAGAAAGTTAAGAGAAGATATTTTGATTTGTGAAATCAAAATAAGATGCTAACAAAAACTATCAATCAAAGCACCATGAAGAATTATCATTTTAAAATTAACTGAAAATTAAAATTTGATGGAAAACTAGATGATAAACTTAAGAAAATTACCCAGAAAATAGAATAATAAAACTTACCCAGAAAGGAGAACAATGTTCCAAAGACATGGTAAATGCAAGGAATAATAAAACAAAATTAGATAATCAATTCAAGAAGTCCAATACCTGATTGATATGAATTCCAGAAAGAAATAACAGAGGAAAGGGATGGGTAAAATTATCAAAGTCACAGTACAAGGAGACAGCCCATACCTGAAGACATAGTCTCTAGTTCTCTAGGTGACAAATGAAATGAATAATGAGAGTCGCCTGTAGTCATGTCTTCATGACAAATCAGAACATCTGGAATAGATGAAGGCTCTAAACACTTTCAGAGAGAGAAAAAACGTCACATACAAATATTGGAAACAAGAATGGCACCGGGAATGCAGTCGATAATATTACAATAACTGCGTGTGGTGTCAGATGGCCGCGAGATTGATCGGGGTGACCACTTTGAAGTTACATAAATACAGAATCACAATGTTGTAGGCCTGAAACTAATATAATATTTTGATTTAACTATAACTGACAATAAAAATATTTTTTAAAGTAATAATAAAATATGTATATATAGGTCTTTCTGTTTTAATCCTCTTTGATCATTTTAGCATGTATATGCATATATGTGTGTATATACACACACACACACATCATTCTTTATTCAAACCTCCCTAAAATGCAGGTTCCTGTTTGTCATCTGTCACTTGTAATCACTTTGATTAAATAACTAACATTACACTCCAGTTGTTGATCTTTCTTTCTCTTAAGCTAGGGCGGTCAGATAAAGTACAGGATGCTCAGCTTAATTTGAATTTTAGATAAACAACAAATTTTTTCCATTAAGTATGTCCCAAATATTGCATGGAATATAGCTTATAAAAAAGTATTTGCTGTTTATCTGAAATTCAAATTTAATCGGGCCTCCTGCATTTTTATTTGCTAACTCTGAGAACGCTATTTTAAAGGTTACCTCTGCTGAACTCACCTTAAATCTGCTTCTGCATCAGTCTGAAGTGCAGCTGCTATTCTTCATCACATGCTCCCTGTCCACCCTGAGCCATCATTGCTCGTGCCTGGTCACCCCAGGACCTCCAAGGCTCTTGTTCCTCCTGAATAGGGTGCAGCCTCAGCTGAGAGGTGATGCACAGCTGGCGGCATTTCCCTTTGCTGCCTGCCCCCTGGACACCTGCCGACACCATTAATACAGTCTGAGCCTTGTAAAAGATTTGGTGACATTTAACAGAGAATACTAAATATAACTTAAAGTAAAATAGAAGAAAAAAAAAGGGAAAACACTCACTTGGGACCTTTTCATGGAAATCTGTAGTTCTTAGCCCAGTCCTTTCTCCTGCACTCCACAACTATCCCCTCCTCTTCCAGGCGATGAAACCATCTCCATTGGCCCCTCAGAATGACTCCCCTCACCCCTTTTAGGACAGTCCAGGTCCTACCCACAGGGGTGGGCCTCCCCCTTCCGCTCCCAGAGGAATTTGTCAGGATTGAGAACCCCAGCAGTGGTGGAAATGTTTTCTGTATTGGCTGCAGTGGTGATTACACGAATCCACGCATTTGCCAAGATTCGTGAATTGTATACAGCGAGTGCATGCATTTAATGATATATAAATGATACTTCAATGAAATGGATTTTTGAAAAATATCCCCTAGCAATACTTTCACAAAAGCGTGAGTTAATCATTCTGGAATCTAAAATACCACTACAGGGATTTCAGTCGCACAGCCCAGGAGTTTGCTTTCTGTGCTGGAGTTCCTCACATTCTGGGGAGTGGGGGTGGAAGCAGCCGTCTTTTGGTCCTTGTGGTGGTCTTGCCTCTTGTGGGTACTTTTGAACAAATACACACACACAGACATCATCAAAATAGTACACTACAGTCCACCTAAATATCTTATGGAAAGCAAAATTATTTCATAATCAACTTTTTCTATCTTGGTAGAACAATTCAGTCAAGACAAAAGCATTAGCCTCCCTATTCAAACGCACTCCATGTGAGGCAATATTAAAAATGGAATTATTAAACAGGAATATCCTTTGAACTGTTACAGGTGGGGTGGTGGGGTGAAGCTGGGGAGATATTTAATGTTGTTTTACAGGAATTGTCTTGGCTTCCAGGATTCTACTACTCAACAAAGGGAAAATTCCATTTTCAGCTCCAACCCTAATCAGGAAATCAATCTTCAAAAAAAGGGGGGAACAGCTGAGAAACTCACTACTCCACAGCCCAGAAAACACAAACAGGACAGACAGGCCGGAAGCCCAAGCTCCACCCAGAGAAAAGCCATTTCTGGGTAAGGAATGATATGGGCCAGGCGTTTTACAGATAATGTGAGAGGAAAGCAAACCTCTAACGCAAAGAGTGGGTACTTACAGTAAACCTTTTGAAAGCATGTAAACAGACTTTAACAACTTTCTATACGCTTTAATAAATAAACGCCTTGATCTTAAAGAGAGAGAAGAAAGAAGAAATAAAACAATCTAATACCAAATTTAGACAGAGCCAAAGGTCCCAGCAAGCAGAGTATCAAAAGAAACAAAGAGAAGAGGATTATGATTAGCATCAGAATACTAAAAGTAATGTTGACAACTATGCTGAGCATTCACGGTATGCCCAGAACTATTCCTAAGAGATGTATATGCATTCAATCCTCCAACAGCCCTAGGAGCTAGGACTATGACCAGTCCCACTTTGCACATGATGAAACTGAGGTACTCCTGCGACCTCAAACAGCTTGCACAGAATCACACTGCCCAAGTATTCTGTGCATATTAAAGTGTCAAAAGCCCTGCTCTAGGCCATTTTAGAAGACAAACAGTTCTCTTAGTCTTATCTGATTCACTTATCACAAGTGCCTTCCTGAGAATGTACTAAAGATGGGCATCAGAATCTATTATTTAAAATAAAGGATGCTCTTTTTTTGCTGTAAGCAAAACATATATTGCATAGTTAGGTTCTTTCAGTTTGTAGGGGCTAGGGCACCCCCAAGTTACTTTACAGCTCTGTTTTTAAAACTTTTCCTCTAAGTACCCCAACAGCTGAGCACACCCCCCGCCCCAGAGGTCCTGGGAGCCCTGGCCTTTGTATCTCTCTTTCCTTACCTACTTTTTCTTTTTGCAAACAACATTCCCGAGGTGTCATTTTCATACCAGAAGACTCAAATGTTAAATTTACAATTTAATGATTTTTTTAATAAACTCACTGGATTCACTGATTTCGACAGCCATCACCATAATCCAGACTTAGAACGTTTCCATCACCCCAGTGAGATCCCCCTGCCTATTTACAGTTAATCCCCATGCCACCTCCAGCCCCTGTCTCTATGGATTTGCTTACTCTGGACATTTTGTGTAATTGGCATTATACAATATGTGGTCTTTTTTTATCTGACTTCTTTCACTGAGTGTAATCTTTTTTTTAGGTTCATCCCTACTGTGGCTGATAGCAGTATTTAATTATTTTTACTGCTGAATTTTCCATTGTATGGAGTCAGAGTCCTTTTTATTGTTTAACAAGTTTGAAAAGAAAATATTTTAAGCTTCAATATTTATCTTTAACATTCATTCAAAGATTGCACATATCTGTGTTGGCCTTAATAGAAAACCGTTTTAAATGATGGATACATTTTCTCTAAATTTTTAAAAACTGAATTCTTGCTCCAGCTCCCCTTAGGCTCCGTCTGTAGGAGATGTATCATTCTGGATGATGGGAGTTAGATGCAAGGAAGAATGCCTGGAGGAGAGGAGAGGGGGACCATATAAGCCTTTAACGATATCAGTCTTTAGTCAGCCCCAACCTAATCCTTCTGTAGTTCACTTCAAGTCCCAAGATAAAGAGGCTGACTGGTGTAAAGAGAGAGCAGAATGAGATGGACCATCACGACAATTGCAATCAAAATTTTGGCCCTGGCTACTGTAGTTCGGTGGATTGAGCATGGACTGTGAACCAAAGGGTCACTGGTTCGATTCCCAATCAGGGCACATGCCTGGGTTGTGGGCCAAGTCCCCAGTAGGGGGCGTGCCAGGGGCAACCACACATTGATATTTCTCTCCTTCTCTCCCTCTCTCCTTTCCCATCTCTCCAAAAATAAGTAAATAAAATCTTAAAAAAAAAGATTTTAAGGACTGGACCATTAAAAAAATTAGTGACATCACTCTTTTTAAATAATATTGCTTTAATAATGGAGTTTTCCTATTACACAGAACAAATAACTACCCTCTACCCTAGTATCCCAAAATTTAATTTTAAAGAGAAACCCTGCCTTGTGTGTTCTAAAGTTCTTTTTCTTTTTTTTTCTTTTTGTCAAATCTTAGCAGAGCCCCAGGATACTATTAATTAATTTCACAGACGATCAACTCGTTGTTCCCTAGCTGAGGGTCTATGGAAAGCACTATCAGCTCACCTAGTGCAAAGATCTTGTTTCTAACACCATTTCCCAAAAACAGAAACCAGAGCTTCCTGGGGATATAGTTAATTTTAAGACTGGGACAAGAAATGCACCAGATGACCCTGCAGCATCGTGTAGCACCAGAAAATAAGAAGGTACTCCAAAAAATGACAATACTGAGGATGTATCAAAGGGGCACAGGAGCCAAGCTGAAGGAGCTCCCAATGGCCAAGGCTGGAGCAATTTAAGAAACAAAATAATGTGGCGATGAGTTAAAATCTAAAGTGTAAAAAAAAAAAAAAAAAACAATCCATGAGACCATACTAATATAGATTACTGAATAAATAAACACATGGGGAGAAAAACACACAGGGGATAAAACACATGGGGATAAATCTCCCATACAGAAGATTTCCAAATACTTTATGTAGATACTCTTCTCTTAAGAAAGTAGAAGTTAAATTCCCCACTCTCTGAGCAACGTTAGTCACTGGCTGCAAATGAGCAGAGCATGTCAAAGGACAACAAAGTTATTTCACAAGGAGAAACCTGGGGAAGCACTGCCTTAGCCAGATGACCAAGGTTAACATCGTCCATGATAAGTCATCTTGAAAACAGGTAGCCTTTCAATAATATTACAAGAAGGGCAGTTTATCTCTGTGGTCTTCTTTTGCCCCCCAAAAATGTAACCCCAGTCTAACCATGAGGAAAACATCAGACCAACCCAGGCTGAGAAGCATTCTACAAAATATCTGGCCAGCACTCCTCAAAATAAGGAACGTCTGAATGTCACCGAACTGTCACAGCCAAGAGGAGACTAAGGAAACATGACAACTAAATGTAGCATGGCATCCTAGATGGGACGCTGGGACAGAAAAGGACCCTCAAGAAAAACTAATACAATCTGAGTAAAAGATAGAGTTTTGTTAATAGCAACGTCTTGATGTTGGTTCCTTAGTTGTGGCAAATGCACCATAGTAATGTAAGATGTTAGCATTGAGGGAAACTGGGAGTGAGGCATATGGAAACTCTCTCTATTCTCTTTGCAATTTTTCTGTAAATCTATGCTATTCTAAAACAAAACATTTAATTTAAAAAAAAAAAAAAACATGTTACAGCCAGACTGATTTCAGCAATCCCTTTCTGGAGAAATATGCAGTAAATTAACCTAACTAACTACAGGCAATACTTATCTGAATAGGGATGCTTTTGCTCTTTTTAGGGAGTCACACACTGCCCAGGCTGCTCTCATCCGCAGCCAAAGGCTTTGAACTACATAATCACACGAATCTATACAGCCACCTCTCTGCAGGCCCTATTCAAACCCCCAAAGCCTAATAATGTTTACATGGGGCTGATCCCCGCAAACACGTGTAACAACAACGGGACAGCACAGCTGTGTATTTTGTTGGCTAATATTATAATGGTTCAAATATGCAACACAGAATCATTTTCAGGAAGGCTGATATTTGTGCTTGTGGCCTCCTGGCTGGCCCTAGTGATTTGATTGGTCTTTAACATGGACAAATGTATGTTATAAACCATATGTGTAAAATGTTCTACTGTCAAATAACCCAGTTACACCTAAATGGTCAGGGCAGTCCTTGAGATTGATTATTCAGTGTAAACTAATAATCATAGCTACTTATATGTTGTATTTACTACATGTGAGGCACTGTTCCCTGTACTTTTGAAGTGTTGTCTCATTTAATCCTCACAACAACTGTATTAGGTAGGTATTGTTATTCCCATTCTCAGAGCAGGAAGCTGAAGCACGGCGAGGTTAAGGTCCCAGGCAGTTCTCGATGCACGTGATCTCAATGGCACCTGTCTGGTGTGCGTGCATTTCTGTTAACATAGTACCTTGAAAATTGCTGACTGCCTGTGCATGAACTCAGGCAATCCAGATTCAGAGTCTGCACACTTAGCCTCTACCTACACCACTGGTTCTCAAAGGGTGGTCACCAGACCAGCAACATCAGCATCATCTGTGAACTCTGCAGAAATGCACATTTTTGACACCAGTCTGGAGCAGACTCAGAAGCTCTGGCACTGGGACCAAGCAATCTCTCCGAACAAGCCTCCGGGTGATTCTGATACAAACCAGAATTGAAGAACCACTGCACCACACAGCCTGCTCCATGACTCTTAGTAGACGTGATGGTGGAAATCAGGAAGTGTATAGTGTCCCGGTCGGGGCACCCTCAAAGGTCAACCACTCTAGAGCAGCTAAATGTTCCTTAAGCTGAGAAACAAGAAAATCCACAAAAGTAGGTCAACTTTGTAGACTAGCTACTTTTAGAGATATCATCTTCTTTTAACATAGCACTTCAGTGAAGAAGGAATAAGAAAAACATCCACTATTTTTCTTAAAAATATTGCCCATGACCATTTTTTTCAGGTTGAAGTACCTTCAGACATATCTCTGAGTTTCCAAAGTGCCAACCAGGGATTTAGCGGCAGGACACCAATTCCACTCTGCTGGTGAGATCCAGCCGAAGTCACCAACCAATGCTTTGACATCTTCACCTCCGGTGGACAGTCTCCCCTTCTCAGATACAGCACCTGATGTTCTGAAAGCGATGGAAAGCGTCCGGCAACTCTCTCATTGCTCTTTAGGCACCATGCTGTTGATGCAGTGGCTTTTATCTGAGAAGCACACCAGATTGTCAACTTGCTTTCTTAAAAATAAAATCTCTAGACTAAGATACTCAAACTGCCAAGCCAATGGTATCACGGGAGACCATTATAAAATCTTCTCCGAGTTAAGTCTGCATGCCTCAAAGAGCAAAAAATTAATATACTGTCGTTACACAGTTGAGAGGGGAAATTAATTTATACAGAAACCTTTTCTAAGTCATGTTCAGACTGCCCGGATACCACGCCAAATGGAAGCATTATCTGCTTTCCCAAAATAATACACCATATGCCCTAATCTGGCAGACACAAAGATAATTACGTGACTCTGGCAGAGCCAATATGCTTGCTAATAAATGGAAAAACGAGGACAACGCAAATCAAAGTTAAGTTCAATGGCTATTCAGAATCGTGGTAGGGAAGCTACCTGCCACAATTAGATATGATGACAAGCAGAAAATCAGTCTCTTGCATAGATTAAAAAAGCCAAAGCCGCTGTGAGGAGACCCATTTATATCAAGAAATGTTAACAGAGGAGAAGAAGCTGTTTGTGGGCGTGGATAGCAGTTTCGTAGAATTCCAAGCCAGAGGGTAAATCCCTTTGTAATAATCCACTCTTACAGGGGAGTCAATGGGAGTTTTTCATAAAACTAAAGCTCAAAATGCCAGATTCCACACGACCACCTGCAATTTGAAAGCCAAGAACACTAAATGCAAACCGTGGTCTGAAGGTTAATCTGCATCAGCACAAATCTACTTCTGATGTTCTGACCCAAGTCGTGGAAAGCTCTACCCCACAGTAAAAGATCACCATCTGATACCAGCATATTCTTCAGAGTTCTCGCTTTTCGTAGGCAAGTGATCTTTTTTCTTAATTATTTTCCCACAAAGCTACTCGGAATTCTCATGTCTGAGTAATTGGCCTTGGCCCTCACGTGCACTAACAAGGGCTAAGCACCTGGAATTATCAAGCCTGACTCCACCTGACTGTGGATGAAAGCTGTGGAAACCACTCCCCCCCAAAAGGCATTTATTTTACCTTGGAAAATACCCAATTGTGTCACGGGGAGGATTCTTTTCTCGCAATTTGTCTCTTTAGCTTCTTGACCAATAAGCCCTCTCTCTCGGCCCCAGAAGGCTTTCCTATCTTTAGAACAGAAGAACAAATTCTGTCCTGGTGAACAAGACATGGTGTGAGGAGCGCACACTGAAAGCACCCAGCCTCTGACGCACTGTATCAGAACCACCCAGAACCCTTATGCACCCCCGGGTGAGATGTGCGGGTGTGGCAAGCCCTGTGTGACGGGCTGCACATGAAAAGCCCCACTTGTCAACCACGGCAAAAAAACCAGCCACTGGGAACATGAACCCTTGAAGAAAGAGTCCCTCCTAGAATGCTAACAAATTAGGTCCCATGAGTCACTCTTGTCGGTTAAGTGCCAGGAGAAAGACAGTGACAGATGTGGGGGTGCCGGTGGATTTGAGCTCTGTCTGTACAAATACCTTCACAAGGAAGCCTGCATTGTACAGAGGAAGGCGGCAGTGGTGAAGTACAGAGACATTAACAAGCTTGCCAGGTTTGTTCTGAAGACTAGTCCCAGGAAAGAGAGGAGAGAGAGACGTCGCCCTTGATCGAGGGAAGACCACACAGGTTTAGGAAACCAGGAAGAGGCTGCCCAGGGTCTCCATTCCGGGAGGCACAACCTTTGAAAATCATAGAAAAGATTCTTACAAGCCCAGACATTTATCCAATACAACATCTGCCCAAGTATTTTCCACGGAATTCCTGAGAGATGCTTAGGGGGAGGAGCTTTATATTCCACTTAATTTGGGAAATGTTTTATTCTTTTTTTTTTAAGATTTTATTTATTTATTTTTTTAGAGAGAGGGGAAAGTGAGAGAAAGAGAAGGACATATCAATGTGAGAAACATCAGTCAGTTGCTTCTTGAATGACCCCAAGGGGGATCTGGCCAGCAACCCAGGCATGGGCCCCGACCGGAAATCCAACCAGTGACCTGTGTGTTCACGGGATGATGCCCTACGCACTGAGCCACACCAGTCCAGGTTGTTTTGTTCTTAGAGACTCAACACTGTTCACTGGCTTAGCAAAGGCCCTGAAAAGCCCTGCAGGAAAGAAAGTTGTTCAATGTTGTTTAACCCCACATTCCCTGACTTCTTTGGTCATAAAAATCCATTTATTCTTAATACATACATCTTGTGCCATTCTAATTATCTTTTATCACATTATATGATATAGTAGAATTTAATTAGGAAACATTTTACTTATTCAGTATTTTAACATTGAATTAAACAATAGTGCGCTTCTTTTCCAATAGTGTAGACTAAGACAAGTTCCTTTAAAAAAATTGGATTGGAGTGACTATGAGGTTCTGTTTGATTTAAGTCTTTTTTTTTTTTTTATTGTTCTTGTGCCTGAGGCCAAGGTCAGACTTGCTTTTCTATATAGACAAACATAAAAAGCACAACCACACTTCAGGTCATTCTCTGACACTCTAAAACAACAATAGAAGACTCAGGACAATTCAGGGGGGTGGGGAGTATTTCTGAGAAGTGACTGATTTTGATTTATTTCTGGTCTAGTTTGTCTGCCTGCTATAGTTTGGCACAAGAACCGTTTTATAAAAAGGAGCTGCTGGGGTTGCTTACCCAGATTCATTTCCATTTAAAAGAAATCCTGAATGTGAAGCTGTCATAATTAGTTCTCCTCTCTACTCCTTGCCCCTCTCAGTGCTAGAGGGCTACCTTACTTATCAGCAACTCAGCTCGGCTCACCTGATTTTCCCTGCCAGCTTTAGGCTAGTTGTATTCTAGAACTGGCCCTAAGTCCAGACTGAAAAGCAGGGAGCCTTCCTTTGAATGTTCCCCTAATTTCTCTCTGTATTAATCAGTTACTGTCACAATGATGCCACGTCACAAAGTGCCCCAAATCTCAGTGGCTACAACAACAAACGCATACTTTTCTCCCTTGAGTTGTCTGGGATGGTTCACTTTCTGCTTCTGGTTGGCTGCTTGGCTCTAAGCTATGCTTTGGGCTCAGGTCTGCTCCATGTGTCTCTTCATTCCAGGCCTCAGGCTGAAGAGGCAGAAGATATCTAAGCCTTCTTAAAGTGGGTCACTGGAGACTGAGAGAGTATACAATAACAAACACATTTAAGGTCTCTGTTCATTCATATCTGCCAACATTCTACCGGCCTAAGAAAGTCACACAGCCAAGCCCAACATCAATAGGGGGGAAAGTAAGGGAGAGGGGAGTGAATGTTTGCTGCGCAATTGTTCAAACTATATCATGCCTCTCTTCCCTTGCTTCTCCTTGCATTATGTATGTATCTTGAGGTTTCCTCACCCCTTACTGCTTATCTGGCTCTCGGCAACCCAGATGATTTTGACCACTTGTGCACTGCCTGCTTTCTAACTTCAGGGGGTCTTCTGGGACGCCAGCCAAATGCACAATGCTGGAATAGAGACCTAGGAGCAAAAATCAGATCAAATGGGATGAGCAGTATGGGGGAAGAGCAAACTTTCCTCTACCCTCTAGGTTCTTTTGGCTGGTCTAATAATCAAATAGACATGAGATAGATTAGCAAGAGAAAATAACCAAATTTAACAGCTACATATGTATGGGAACCCCACATAAATGAGAGGTTCAGAGACCCCACATGCAGAAGAGTTTCAAACATAGAAAGGGGGATCAGGTATATAAGACATCCTCCGCTAGGGATGAGACAAGGTGCCTTGGGTGCTCCAAAGGGTCATTGCAGGTTGATTAGAAGAGCAGATACTTAGTAAATAGAAGTTTGTCCTGCCCTATAGTCAGGTCCAAAGAGGTTATCTCTGATACTTATTATGGGCAAGGCCTCTAATTCAAGTTCTTCTAGGTAGTTAAGGGAGGAGCAGGAGTTTCTCTTGACATGACAGCTAAAGTTGCCTTTACCTCAAAACAACCTGCAGACCATGGAGGCACATCTTGGGGTGACTCATTCCAAACTCCCACAGCAGCAAAAAGAATCCAAAGTGGAATGACAGTGGGTAGAAGCCCTGATATTAGGGAGTAGCAAGAGAAATACAGGGAAGCCCAACTCCATCCTCCATGCCAGAGGGTCCTAGCACAGAAGGGAATAAGAGATGAACCTCAATGGTCCAAAGCTGAATTGACCCTGATACAAGATGGATATCAGGGAAGAAAGGAGATACAGCAGGTTCTCCTGGCTGGTTCCCCCTTGGCCATTAGTTTTATTTTGGACTGTCCCAGGCCAAATTTGTTACTGTGACCTATTGTCCCATCACAGGGCCCAGGCACTCTGCCCCAGGGTGGCAGGCAGGCTGGTGAGGGTAACAGCCCACTCCTCACTCACCTCCAGACTGCAGGGCAGATGCCAGAGGTGGTTTTGAGTTTCTTCTTCCAGCCCTCCCTGTGATTCAGAGACACGCCCCAGCACCCTTCCAACTGATTTCCCCTTTTCACCAAAGGCAGAGGTTCCTAGACTTTGTTTCTCATTGGAATCACCTAGAAATCCTTAAAGGGTGGCTGCCACCCTCAGACATTCTAATTTAATTAGTCTGGGGTGCAGCCTTGGCACCAGAATTTTTTAAAGCTCCTCAGATAATTTTAATGAGCAGCAAAGTTTGGGACCTGCAGTCTGAACACCTAAACTAGCCAATCAGACTGTAACAAGAGTTCGTTTTAAATGTACAACACAGTTTTGAATAGGCAGGAAAATACCCTAAACTGAGTTTGCGCATAGGAACTTGGGAGACCCCGACAGCTCTGCATAAGGAAATACGGGACCATAATCCTTTATTCGGAAATCCAAAAGACTCTGAAAGTTTTTCAAAACTCAATGGCAACAAAACCTGACCTGACTTGAACTCACTTGGTGGCAAGACTCAACTGTTTAATAACCTTTATTCATCCCACTTAGTGTGAATATTCATGCATTTTGCCAGGAAAATATTAATGTGTTTAATTACAGAGTGCTTTCCCAGGGCCTGCTGAGGTTGTTACATAATACACGGTGTGTGTACCTTTCCACGCTCTGAAAATTTCTGAATCCAGAAAACAATTATGTGACCCCACAGCTGTACGATAAGGGAATGTAGACTTACAAAAAAAATTATTTTATTGCTCCTTAGACATAAAAATCAGTGAGGAAAAGAACGGGATAGAAGAGAATAAAATGACCAAACAGAATAGCCTTGTGTGACTCATATAAAAATGCCCCCATCTGAGTGGATTAATTGGAGAAAAGGAACACTTCTAAGTAAGTCCTTACTTAGCCCTTACACAGCCCTTCAGTGGGGCTCACAGCTTGATAAGCAGACCACAGGCCGGGCTGACCCTCACTCACCGCCCTTGGCCAAACTCTTAGGTGCAGTGCATGAACCACACAGCCACACAGGGGGCCTTGCCAAGCAGTTGCAACAGCCCCTGAAACCTGAGGTACAGAAATGGGCAAAGCTTTATTAAAGCCATAAGGATGTCTAACACTCCATTTATAGTTGTCTCTATTAAGGAAATAACAATGTTTCTGCCTCCCAAACCTTGAGCACAGTTTATCACACAAAAGTTTGGGGTAAAGTGCATAGACGGGTGGGCCTACATGGAGCACACGCGAGGGGTGGCGTGGGTGAGATGCTGTGCGTGCACAGGATGGCAGGCACAGGCGAGCTAGCGTTCATAAGATAAGGCACTGGACTTTCCACAAACCATTAAACAGGGTTCAGGCCAGTTTCATCCAACTGTTTTTAAAAAGCACTGTCTACTATGAGTGACCCCAGCCAATGTCTGGGCTGAAAAAACATTTCATTGAAAATTTAACAGGCTAGCATGCTAAACAGATAGCATGCACTATCTCAGGCAAGCCTCATCATAATCCTAGGAGAGGGAAGGAATCTAGGAGCTATTAGGTCATTTGCTCAAGCAAAAGGACCAGAGACATTGAAGTTAAGAACAATCTAACAATAGCCAGGGGGGAGTGGGGAGGAGACAGTGGGGAAAGGGGATTACAGGAACTACTATAAAGGACGCATGGACAAAATCAAGGGGGAGGGTGGAGGTGGGGGAGGGAGGGGGAGAAAAGGCATACAACTGTAATTGAATAACAATAAAAAAAATTTTTTTTTAAAGTGGCTAAGCCAGTTATTCAACCCAGATCTTTCTGATGCCAAAGCCAAAGCTCATAAACACTACTCTGAGCCTCCCTCATCATGACTGTAAGAGCACTTGGCACCGTGTCTGGCTCCTATGTGCTCAAAGGCCACTTCAGCATTATTTATCTGCAAGGGTGGTTTCCATTACCCACACTCTTGTGATTGTGGAACAGACCATGAGAACTTCAGCCAATCAGGACCCAGCAGTGCCCTAAATTACGGCCAGCTACACATAGAACTGTTTGTTTAAACTCCTATTAGAACTCAGCAATCAAAATGCACTGGTAATGGATATGACACATAATAAGCAACATAAAAAACTGAATATATAAATGTCCTGCTGTTAGTGACCACTGATTGTCGACTACGGCAACAGCTAACTATGTATCAGAAATGTATCCTCACCAAAGGGGTTTCTGCAGTGCTAGTTACATTCTGTTTCTGGATCTAGAGTTGGTCACATAGGTGCATCAAGTTTATCAAAATGCATTGGGCTGCCCTGGCCAGGTTGGTTACAGTGTCATCACACACACCAAAATATTGCAGGTTCGATTCCCTGTCGGGGCACACATCTAGGTTGGAATAAAGTAAAGAGCCCAGCAATAAATCCTCATTTATATGGTCAATTAATCTAGGACAATGAGTCAAGAACATACAATGAGTTAAAGACAAGTCTCTTCAATAAGTGGTGCTGGCAAAACTGGACAGATGCATGCAGGAACAATTAAATTGGACTACTTTCTTATACCATACACAAGAATAAACTCAAAATGGATTTAAGACTTAATTGAAACCATGAGACCACTAGAAGAAAACATAAGCAAAAATTCGTAGACATTGTTCTTAGCAATATCTTTTTGAATATAACTCTTCAAGCAAGGGGAACATTTTTTCATTAAATATATAGCAGAATTCACCAGTAGAGTTTTCTGGATA
This sequence comes from Desmodus rotundus, assembly GCF_022682495.2. Classification (NCBI taxonomy): domain Eukaryota; kingdom Metazoa; phylum Chordata; class Mammalia; order Chiroptera; family Phyllostomidae; genus Desmodus; species Desmodus rotundus. The sequence goes on from NC_071394.1 coordinate 120,034,066, forward strand.
TGGAATTTTTTGGGAAGGTTTCTAAATATGAATTAAGTTTCTTTAATAGACTTAGGACTATTCAGATGCTCTATTTCTTCTTAGATGAGTTTTGGTGATTTTTTTTTCTTTCAAGGAATTGGTACATGTCATCTATGTTATTGAATTTACGTGCATTGAATTGTTTGTAGTTTTTCCTTATTATCCTTTTTAAAGCCTGCAAATTCTAAATGATATTCCCTCTTTTATTCCTGACATTGGTGATTTGTGTCTTCTTCTTTTTTTTTTACTTCACAGTATGGTTACAGGTATTTAAATTTTATTGGTCTTTTCAAAAATATATTTTTGTTTCATTGACTTTTCTCTATTTTTCTATTTTCTTTTTCATTGATTTCTATTTTACCATTATTATTTCTTTCCTCAGCTCACTTTGAGTTTATTTTGCTCCTCTTTTACTAGATGCTTGAGATGGAAATTTAGATTATATATTTGAGTCTTCTTTTTTAGTATTTGCTTTAATGTCAGAGATTTTCATCTAAATACTACATTGGCTGTATCTACTAATTTTGATGTTATATTTTCATTTTTATTAAATATTCAAAACATTTTCTAATTTACCTGCAGATTTCTTCTTCGACCCATAGATTTTAAAGTATGTGCTTAATTTCCAAATATTGGGTCATTGCTCAAATATCTTTTGCTATCGATTTCTAGTTTAATTTCCGTGAAGTCAGAGTTCATACTTTGAAATATTTCATTTCTTTTAAATTTGCTAAAGATTATTTTATGATGCAGAATATGGTTGTCATGGTGAATGCTCTGTGTGCTCCTAAAATGAATGTGCATTCTGCTATTATTGGGCAAAGTGTTTTATAAATGTCAATTAGGTCAAGTTGGTTGATGGTGTTTTTTAAGTCTTCTATACCCTTACCAATTCACTCTCTACTTTTTCAACCCATTAGTGGGTGAGGAGTGTTGAGGTCTCCAACTATAATTGGATTTGTTTATTTCTCCTTGCACTTTTATCTTGTCTAGTCTGATTTTGACACTCTGTTCTTAGGTAGATGTACCTCAAGGATTGTTTTGTCTTCTCGGAGAACTGAGCCTTCCTCACCAGCTAATGTCCCTGATTTACCTGATAATTCTCCTTGTTCTGAAGTCTGTTTTGTCTGAAATTAATATAGTTACTCCAACTTTCCTAAGCATTAACATGGCATACCTTTCTCATTTCTTTATTTTTAACCTGTCTGTGCCTTTATATTTAAAGTGATTTCTTGTAAGTAACTAGAGTTGGGTCTTGTTTTTACTTTTAATCCACTTTGAAAATTTCAGTCTTAATTGGTGTATTTAGACCATTCACATTTGAAGTGATTATTGAAATAAATGAATTAATATCTACCATATTTGTAACTTTGTTTCTTACACATTAATTTGGTGTCTTTCTTATTTGTCTTTTTCTTTCCTTATTTTTCTCCACCTAATATGGTTTTACTTGAGCATTGCAATAAATTTATATGATGTTCTCACCTCTGTTAAGATATCAATTATAACTTTTTTAAAATTTTTAGTGCTTATCCTCCAGTTTGCAATTTACATTTACAAGTAATCCAAGTCCACTTTCAAATCACACTATACTGCTTCACAGGTAATGCAAGTATCTTATAATAGAGTGTTTTCAATTTCTTTTTCTCATCCCTAATAACATTGTTGCCATTAATTTGCATGTCCATAATTAATCATCCAATGTATCGTTGCTATTATTATTTTGAACAAACTAGTATCTTAGATCAATCAAGAATAAGAAAAATAGAAGACTGTTTTACTTTTATAATTTCTCTTGTAACATTCTTCCTTCCTTTATATGGAGCTAAGTTTCTTTTTTTTTTTTTTTGAGCCAAGTTTCTTTTAACATTTCTTACAAGACATCGATTGGCAACCAGTTCCCTCAATTTTTGTTTATCTGAAAAGCCTTAATTGCTCCTTTACTTTTCAAAAATAATTTCACTGGATACAAAAGTGTAGGTGGGTGGGTTTTTTCTTTCAGTCCTTTAAATATTTTACTTCACTCTCTTGTTGTTTGCATGGTTTCTAATGAGAGGTCCGATGTAATTCTTGTCCTTCTTTCTATGCAGCCAAGGCGGGTTTCTTCCTCTGATGTCTTTCAAGATTTTCTCTCTGTCTTTGAATTTTTGCAGTGCCGTGATGAAACACTCAGGTAGCGTGTTTTAGTGTTTATCCTAGTTGTTGCTCTCTGAGCTCCATGATTCTGTGGTTCATGTCTGTCATTAATTTTAGAGCATTCTCAGTCATTATTTATCTTGATTTACTGGCACCTGACAATGATGTACACAGGTGTGATTTTTCTAGCATTTATCCTGAGTCTTGTTCTCTAAGCTTCCTGGATCTGTGATTTGGTGTCTGATACTAATTTGGGGAAATTCTCAGTCTTTGTTGTTTCAAATATTCTTCAGTTTCTTTCCTTCTTTTCCTTCTAGTGTTCTCATTTCATATATGTTACACCTTTTGTAATTGTCCCAGATTGTGGATTTTCTGTTCCATTTTTGTTCTTCTTTCTTTTATTTCCATTTTGGGAACTTTCTATTGACATATCTCCAAGATCACTGATGTTTTTCTTTCTTTCTTTTTCTTTATTCTCCATTTTATTTATTTAGTTATTTATTTAGACTTTTTTATTTTATTGATTTATTTATTCATTGATTTTGTTTTGGAGGGATGAGGGATGTTCCCCAAAGTTTTTTTTTAACATTATATTTTATTGATTATGCTATTACTATTGTCCCAAGTTTTCCCCCTTTGCCCCCCTCCACCCAGTACCCCCTACTCCCTCAGGTAATTCCCACACCATTGTTCATGCCCATGGGTCACGGGTATAAGTTCTTTGGCTACTCCACTTCCTATACTGTGCTTTAGATCCCCATGGCTATTCTGTAACTACCTATTTGTACTTCCTCAACCCCTCACCTCTTCACTCAACCCCAATCTCCCCCACCTCTAGAAACCATCAAAATGCTCTTCATGTCCATGTTTCTGTCTTTGTTCTTCTTATTTGCTTAGTTTGTTTTTTAGATTCAATTGTTGATAGATATGTAGTTATTAACTTTATTGTTCATAGTTTTGATCTTCTTTTTCTTAGATAAGTCCCTTTAACATTTCATATAATAATGGCTTGGTGATGATGAACTCTTTTAGTTTCTTCTTGGCTGGGAAGCTCTTTATCTGTCCTTCAATTCTAAATGATATCTTTGCTTGGCAGAGCGATCTTGGCTGTAAGTCCCTGCTTTTCATGACTTTGACTATTTCTTGCCAATCCCTTCTAGCCTGCAAATTTTCTTTTGAGAAATTCGCTGAGTGTCCTATGGGAACACCCCTGTTTTTCTCTTGCTTTTAAGATTCTCTCTTTGTCTTTAGACTTTGGCATTTTGATTATGAAGTGTTTTGGAGTGGGCCTCTTTGCATCTATCTTGTTTGGGACTCTCTGTGCTTCCTGGACTTGCATGTCTATTTCCTTCAACAAATTAGGGGAAGTTTTCTTTCATTATTTTTTTCAAGCAGAATTCCAATTTCTTCTTCTTTCTCTTCTCCTTCTAGCACACCTATGATGCAAATGTTGGAACAGTTGAAGTTGTCCCAGAGGCTGCTTACACTATCCTTATTTTTTTGGATATTTTTTCTTCTTCTTGTTCTGATTGGTTGTTTTTTGCTTCTGTATGTTGCAAATTATCAATTTGATCCTCAGCTTCATCCACTCCACTGTTGTTTCCCTGTAAACTGTTTTTTATTTCTTTTTTTAAACATATTTATTGATTATGCTATTACAGTTATCCCATTTCCCACCACACTCCACTCCATCCTGCCCACCCCCTCCCTCCCAAATTCCCCCCTATAGTTCATGTCCTTGGGTCATACTTATAAGTTCTTTGGCTTCTACATTTCCTACACTATTCTTACCCTCCCCCTGTCTATTTTCCACCTATCATCTATGCTACTTATTCTCTGTACCTTTCCCCCCCTCTCCCCCTCCCACTCCGCTATTGACAACCCTCCATGTGATCTCCATCTCTATGGTTCTGTTCCTGTTCTAGTTGTTTGCCTAGTTTGCTCTTGTTTTTGTTTTAGGTGTGGTCGTTAATAACTGTGAGTTTGCTGTCATTTTTATTGTTCATAGTTTTGATCTTCTTTTTCTTAGGTAACTCCCTTTAACATTTCATATAATAAGGGCTTGGTGATGATGAACTTTTTTAACTTGACCTTCTCTGAGAAGCACTTTATCTGCCCTTCCATTCTAAATGATAGCTTTGCTGGATACAGTAATCTTGGATGTAGGTCCTTGCGTTTAATCTTGGGTAATGTAATTATGATGTGCCTTGGTGTGTTCCTCCTTGGGTCCAGCTTCTTTGGGACTCTCTGAGCTTCCTGGTCTTCCCGGAAGTCTATTTCCTTTGCCAGATCGGGGAAGTTCTCCTTCATTATTTGTTCAAATAAGTTTTCAATTTTTTGTTCTTCCTCTTCTCCTTCTGGCACTCCTATAATTCGGATGTTGGAACGTTTCCAGATGTCCTGGAGGTTCCTAAGCCTCTCCTCATTTTTCCAAATTCTTGTTTCTTCATTCTTTTCTGGTTGGATGTTTCTTTCCTCCTTCTGGTCCACACCGTTGATTTGAGTCCCAGTTTCCTTCGCATCACTATTGGTTCCCTGTACATTTTCCTTTGTTTCTCTTAGCATAGGCTTCATTTTTTCATCTGGTTTTCGAACAGATTCAACCAATTCTGTGAGCATCTTGATAACCAGTGTTTTGAACTGTACATCCGATAGGTTGGCTATCTCTTCGTCGCTTAGTTGTATTTTTTCTGGAGCTTTGAAGTGTTCTGTCATTTGGGCCTTTTTTTTTTTTTGTCTTGGCGCGTCTGTTACTTTAAGAGGCGGAGCCTTAGGTGTTCCCCGGGGCGGGGTAACGCTGGTTGCTGCGCTGTGACGCTGTATGTGGGGGAGGGGCCAAGAGGGAGCAATGGTACCCACTTCACTCTCCTCCAGATTTCAATCTTTCACTCTGCTACCCACAATCAAACTGGGCCCCTCTGGTGCTGGTTCCCGAGTGGGTGGATGGCTTGTGCACACTCTAGGCCCCTGTGGGTCTCTCCAACGACCTCTCCTGTGAGGCTGTGAGTTTCTCCTGCTGCCACCCCAACCCCCACGGGCGTTTTCAATCAGAGGTTTGAGGCTTTATTTCCCTGAGCTGGAGCCCTGGGTTGCGCGGTCTGCTTCGCTCCCCACCGTTTGTCCCGGTTTATCTGTGCACGAATGTGGGGCCGCGGGGTGCTACCCACTGCTCTGCCTGCCCCATTCTCCGCCACTCTGAGTCTGGCCCTCTCGGTTTATCTGTGCGCGAATGTGGGGCCGCAGGGTCTGTTAGTGGTCGGACTGCCTGCCCCGTTCGTCCCACACTCCGCCAGTCTCGGTCCCGCCACGGCCACGCGAGTCCTCTCCGCCCCGGTGCCCGTCTCTGCCCCTCCTACTAGTCTGGATGAATGTTTATTTTTTATTTCCTTGGTGTCGGACTTCCTTGCTGTTCGATTTTCTGTCAGCTCTGGTTGTGTGAGGAGGCGCAGTGTGCCTACCTATGCCGCCATCTTGGTTCTCCTGTTTTTTATTTCAGTTAGTGTATCCTTCATTTCTGACTTGCTCTTTTTTCAGGCTGTGAGGTCTTCACTAAGTTCCTTGAGCATCCTTATAACCAGTGTTTTGAACTCTGCACCTGATAGATTCCTTATCTCTATTTTTTTTTTTTTAGTTCTTTTTCCAGAATCTTGATCTGTTCTTTCATTTGGGCCATGTTTCTTTGTCTCCTCATTTTGGCAGCCTCCCTGTGTTTGTTTGTATGTATTAGGTAGAGCTGCTCTGACTCCGTCTTGGTAGCATGGCCTAATGTAGTAGGTGTCCTATAGGGTCCAGTGGCACATCCTCCCCTATCACCGAAGCTGGGTACTCAAGGTGTGCCCTTTGTGTGGGCTGAGTACACCCTCCTCTTGTAGATGATCTTTAATTGCTGTTGGCAGGTCAGTGGGAGAGATTTACCCAGGCCAGTCAGCTGCAAGGACTGGTTGTGACCACTGACCACCAACCTCCACCCTCTGTAGAGGATCAGCAGTGCAGGGGCAGCATGGTGGTGCCCCAATGTGGTCTGTAGCTGTCCACTGGGTGCCCAGGTTCTGGGGTTACCCAGGAGGTGCAGGACAAGGTCAGCTGTCACTTGTGTTCTTCCCAGGGCCACCCTGCATGAGCTATAAAGCAATCCGAGATGGCTGCTATTGTGCTGTGATTGGAGATTCCCAGGCAAAGCCAAGCTGTGAATCTAGGCTGCTGTTCCTAGTACAAGGCCTGAGGCCACTTAGCAAAAGGTATGGGGGATGGGGGCTCACTGAGGCTGGGTGTTCTTGTTTGACAGGATTTAGGAAGTTTAAAGCATAAGCCAAGACCAGCTGTTCATTTGGAAAAGTCATGGTTAACAGTTTGGGGGAACCGTAGGTTGGGTGGGATAGAGTTTCAGGGTAGGCAAACGGTGTTAGCCAGGTTGATGGAGTCTCAGATATGGCACCAGTTTGCCGGCTCTGTTGGGGGGAGGGTTTAGTAAAGGGACAATAGCTTCTGCTCACCTTGATGCCAGACACTTCTGTTCCTCCCTGTATGCCACTGGTGCCTTTCAAGCTGCTAACCCCAGTGCTGGAGCTCAGAAGGAGTGAGTCTGAGTAAGTTCATGTGTAGGTACTTTAAGGGGAATTGCTTAGGACTCCAGAAGTTTCTTCCACCAACTCAATCCCTGCTATTTTGTGCAGCCAGAAGTTGTGGGGACTTATCTTCCTGGCACTGGAACCCTGGGGGGCCTGGTGTGGGACTGGGACTCTTTGCTCCCAAGATATCACCACTGAGTTTTTATCCACCACATTTGGATGTGGGACGAACCCATTCCACATCTCTGCCCCTCCTACCAGTCTGGGTGGATGTGGTTTCTTTAATTCCATAGTTGTCAGACCTCATTCAACTTGATTTCTGATGGTTCTGAGTGATGGTTGTTCCATATTTTAGTTGTAATTTGATGTGGCTGTGCAAGGAGGCGAGCCGTGTCTGCCTGTGCTGTTATCTTGACCGGAAGGCTTCACTGACGTTTTGGGGACCAGTCTACTGATGAATCCATCAAAGGCATTTTTCATCTCTGTTACCATGTTTTTTTCATTTCTAGTATTTTGTTTTGATTCTTCTTTAGTGTTTCTATCTCTCTGCTTACATTATCCATCTGTTCTTAACATGCTGTCCATTTTTTCCTTTAGAGAGCTTTTCCAAATATTTCCATATTTGTTGTTGTTCTTTTTAATTCCTGGTGTGATAATCCCAACATTTATGTGATCTCTGAATACATCTCTGATATTTACTCTGTAACTCAGGATTTTTTTGTTTGTCTGTTTGTTTGTTTATGTGTTTGTTTTTCTAGGAGCAGCTTCCTGACTTCTAGGAAACACCATTTTCCTTCTGTTGCTTTTCCAGCCATTCCAAGACTTTTACAATGAGTTTTTTTTATATTAAATCTCTCTGTTTGGAATATCTAGAAAGGCCCCATTTCCCTTTTAGATATTGACTAGGAAAATAGATGGAGTAGGGCCCTCATATGTGGGTCTCCAGGGGGCCATGCCTGGGCAGCCAAGAGTTCTTAATACAATCGGAGCAGAATATATTCAGAAATATGTGCCTTGGGAGCAGCAAAGACATAACAGTTGTCATGCAGTACAAATGAGAAAAGGAAACAAGAGTTTTAATCATGAAGTTGCTGGTGTTCTTATCTTGCTCTTAACTGCTGTTCAGCCTTAACATGATTTACACAGCTGTCAAATTAAATGTGGACTCTGTGCCATGTTCTTAAAAAGTTTTTTTACATCATGTCTTTTAGTAGTTATGGATAAATAAACTGTGGTACATCTGTACAATGCCATATTATTCAGCATCAAAAAAAAATCAGCTATCATGCCATGAAAAGACATGGAATAAACTTAAAGGCATGTCACCAAGTAGAAGAAGCTAATCTAAAAAAGTCAATATGGTACATGATTCCAACTCTCTGACATTCTGGATAAGACAAAACTGTGAGGACAGGACAAGGATCAATTGTTGCCAGGAGTTTGTGGGGAGGGAAGAATGAATAGGAAGAGAACTGGATTTTCAGGAGAGTGAAATTATACTGTAAGATACTATAATAATAGATACATGTCATTGTACATTTCTCAAAATCCATAGAACATCCAGCACAAAGAGTAAACCCTAATATCAACTAGTCTTTGGTAATAATGTGTCAGTCTAGGTCCCTCAATTGCAACAGATGTACCACTCTGGCGGAGGATATTGATAGCGGGAAGCCTATGCCTGTGTCGGGCAAAGGGTATATGGGAAGCCTCTGTACTTTCCACTCAATTTTGCTGTGAACCTAAAACTTCTCTTAAAAAGATAACGTTGTTTGTGACAATGTGGCTAGACCTTGAGAATATAACACTGAGAAAAATAAATCATACAGAAAAAGTTAAGAATTATATGATTCCATTCATGTGTGGGATATAAAACTGAAAGCAACAAGTAAACAAATGAGAAAAACAAACAAACGCTCACAGACACAGACAACAGCATGGTGGTTAGCAGAGGGAAGGGGGTCAAACACGTGGTGACAGAAGATGATTTGACTTTGGGTGGTGGGCACACAGTGCAATATACAGATCATGCATCATAGAATTGTATACTTGAAACCTATATAATCTTATTAACCAATGTTTCCCCAATAAATTTAATAGAACAAAAAGATATCTTAAAAAAAAAAATTGTGCCTGGCTGGGTGGCTCAGTTGGCTAGAGTGTTGTCTCATACACCGAAAGGTTGCTGGCTTAATCTACAGTCAGGGCATATCCCTAGGTTGTGGGTTCAACCCCCAGTCGGGGTGTGTACAATAGGCAACCAATCAGTGTTTCTCTCTCACATCGCTGTTTCTCTCTCACATCGATGTCCCTCCCTGTCTGTCTCCCTCTCTCTCAAAAACCAATAAAACATATCCTCGGGTAAGGACTTAAAAAAAAAAAAAACCTAAACTGTTACATTCACAAGGATGTTGTATAAAAGATGCTCAATATAGGGATAGAGTCTTGGGTTTATTGATCCACAAAACAAAAACAGGAATTTCCTCACAAATTTCCTCTTTTCATGCATTCCCATGAGAGTTAAAACATTATCAGAAATAAAACCATCGGTTGCATTATCCAGCAGGCAAGACTGCTCCTTAGGCAGGTTTTAAAATCTTCTGTTTTATAGAAATTAATCCTCCTACAAACATCACAGAAACTGCAACCTTAGCTTTGCATCTATACAAAGAGAAGGAGGAAAAGAAATACAGACCAATATACACAGACCATCTTGAAACGCAGCCTCTTGCAAACACAATTGTATTTGCTTCTTCATGCTGAATCAAGACCACAGGGACAATCAGAAGTGAAACTAAATGACAGACAGATAACAATATGCTTGAGTGGCTCAGTATTTGCGCCATTCTGGAGAAGTTCATTATACTGCAAAGGAATCACTAGTAGTACAGCTGAATAACAGTATACATATATATTGTTTATTTTAAGGAAAATGAATTACTTTAATGCCATGAAACTACATTTCATAATTATCCTTTCAGTCAACAAACAAAATCGAACGTTTTCTTTTTCACAATCTGACTTTTCTGCAGCTGAACTTAGTCCCTGCTTCTGTCATGGCTAAGGGTTGTAAACAACAGAAGCTGAATGAATATTCCAAACGAATAAGCAAAAGAAGAATATTTCAATGTTAAGCAGGTCACAAACTCCTTTGGAGGGCTGGAGAACCAGGCTTGAGGTGAACTCCCAGAAACAGTTCCCAAATCGGCACTGCAGAGCCAGTCTGTCTGATTCAGAAACTGTGGCCACCACGCAATAATCATGCAGTTCGAACCACTGCCACTTCCACGCCAGGAATTCCACCTCTAAAGAAAGAGAGTAAGTTCACCATTGGCATTAGTTGGGGTCCTCTATAGGGAAAAAAGAGAGTGAGAGAGAGAGAGATGGGAGGTGGGGCAGAATGGGAGGAAGAGGGAGAGGATACAGAAACAGGGATAGAGACGGGATAGAAATCAGCTCATGTGATTAGGGAGGCTTGGTAAATCCAAAATCTGCAAGGGTAGTCTGGCAGGGAATAGTTTGATAGTCTATTCAGGCCTTTGACTGATAGGATGAGGCCCACCTACACTGGAAAGGAAAACATGCTTTATTCAAATTCCACCAATTTAAATGTTCATCTCATGATAAACATCCTCACAGAAACTCCAGAATAGCATTTGGTGAAATATCTGGGTACTGTGGCCCAGTCAAATTCACACATAAAATTAGCCCTCACACCAGCCCAACCCCCTTCTGTTACCAGCTGTTGTGTCAAATTGGCGAAGACATGTGTGAGCGGCACAGTGCATCAGTGGGTGTCCAGGCCAGGAAGAGGCTGCACACTTCGAAGGGTAACTGCAGAGTGTTTATTAGGAGGACTGTTTACAGTGATGTGGGAATGGATGGTGGCACATCCAAGGACTAGCAACAGGGGAAACTGTGACTGCCCCTGCATCTGAAGGGCCAAGGGGAAGGAATAGTCAATAAACATAGTAGTTGTTGAATTCTTTTTCTTTTGTTTTGTTTCCGTGCTCTGGGGGATTTTATTGAAAGCAGCTCTCATGTACCAAAGGGAAGCTGAGCTTTTTTCCATTGTTGGCAGGTGTCACAGCTGGTGGCCCTTCTATTACCACAAGTTGGTAAGCCAGACTGCAGTGACCACAATAACCAGAAGCAGCAACAAAATCACGGCTATCACCCACAAGATGCAGACAGTCTGTCTACCGTATCCACACACTTGGTTTCAGTGCGAAGTTTCTCACCTGTCTTCTCCACCAGGCTGCCAAGCTCATCAGGGATCTCTAGGACTCTCTGCTATCTCTACTGTCTAGTCCTGGGTCAGCGACAACAGGCAGCACTACTAGGCATAGGTGGTGTTGGGGGAATCAGTGTGTTAACACTCTCTCACTCTTCAATCTCCTCCTGCTATTGCCTTCCATTGGCTAAACCCAACCTGAAGCCAGAGGTAGGGAAACCTTGGTGATATAGTCCATGCATGTCAGCCTCCTGCAGGACACAGCAGGTAGAGAAGGAAGGGGAGTGGATTGGGAGGCACAAACAGAAGAAGCCCATCCCCCAGAGCCTGGGTCACTGGCCTGGGTACCAGCTGTGAGACATACCAGGAAGCTAAGGGCCAGAAGGTAAGATTTAAAAGGAGGGAAATTTCCAAAATAGAAGAAAAGTGTTCCATTGATGCTGATGCTGATGCTGGGTAAATACAAATAAGACGATTGTTGTCTGAACTCCATTAACTGGGTACACCCTAAAGGTCACAGACATCTTCAAGCACTAGCCACTTCTGTGGCACACCCGTCTCCAATCTTAGAAAACTTGAAAACAACAAGGACATTCCTCACACAAGGGCTTTTCCCTCCTCTTCTAGAATGCCCCATGTCCTGGGACTCTGAGCCCTTTGCATTTTCTCCAGACCTACAAGTTGTCCCTTGGCGGACATTGGACATTTTCTGCAGTTATCCAGGGAAGACAAAGGAGAAACAAGCAAGCTTGCACACAAAGAAAACACCCCATTTTAGCAAAGATACTCTGAATATGTAGGTTAGCACCCAAATCTCCAATTTTATCTTAGAAATAGTCAAGGTTGAAGGGTGCTGGCCAACATCAAGGAAAGACTCCGAAAAAGGATGGGGAGCAGCCTCCTGCTATCCTCACGGCCGCTCTGCTGATGAGTCACCCGTCTGCAGTTTGGGGGCAGTGGAAACTAGCATCAGCCCTTCCTCCAGGTGTTTTCTAAAAAAACAAGACACCTATGCAAATATGGCCTTAACGTCCACAGCTTTCAGCCCTACTTGTAAAAATAGACCAAGGTCAGAAATTGCAACTGGTGGCCCGGAGTCCACTCCGACCCACGGATGTATACCATTGAGCCTGCACGGTGTTTTCCCACACTGAACTTAATGTTGTTTTTTAGTTGCCAATATTTAAAAATCGGGAAGTTCCTAACCAAAAGTCAGGTTGCCAGCTTCTCCTAAAATTTAACAAGCTCTGGGAACCCAGAGCCCATGTTCCAACAGGGCATCACGCAGCAAGAGCTGAGAAATGAATACCTGACTGATTTTGCTAGGACGTGTGCCCTTGAAGTCACCGCCTCTCCGTCCCCTGGAAACTGAGGTTAACCGCGAGTGACTGATTGCCGTCATAACTGTGCTTCTGTTGCTCTTAGTCAGGTTGGAAAGAAAACTATTTCTCACGCATGTCTCTATCAAAACGGAAGAAATTAAAGAAAAACTACGAGAACCACACGTTTCAGTAAGTGGGGAGCCTATTTTCGTGCTCAGGAGATGCGGCCTGCCTCTTTCGGTGCGGGCCGGTGGGACTGTGGGGTTGCGATGCTTGGTGTGGCCAGACACCTTTGGAGCCACTTTAGCCTTTGGTTTCTTATTTGGTTTGGCTTGCTTTTCAAACCCTAGACATAATTTTTTTTTCATTGAAAGTGCTACATGCCAGCTGTAAGAATGGTGATATCCAGTTTCTTATTCATTCACTCAGTATCCATTCGACAACTAATTAGGGAGCACTTATGGGCAAGGCGCTTACACCAGAGATACAGCGATGAGAAAGACCGACAGGATCTTGGCCCTCGCGGAGGAACCATTCTCTGTCCAGCTGTTTCCCAGAAATGATTTGAAGGATATTATAATGCAGAAGCCTCATTTTTCAGTGACTGACTTCACAGCCTTTTCTTCAGCCCGCCCAATGACCTGGAACAGTACCCTTGCATATGGCCCTAAGAGTTGCTTCTGTGAGAAGAAATCAGAGAGAGAGGGGCTGAAATTACTTCACTGACAAGGTGCCAAATGTTCTCACTACTGTATCAGTCAAGATAGGCTGTTGTGCTGTGGTAACAAGTGACCCCAGTTTCCGCGGTTTATTTCCTATTGGTGCTACATGTCTGTCCCCGATCAGCTGTGCCACTTCTCCAAGTCAGCTGCCCCCTGGGACTGGGCTGATGGAGTAGCCTCTTTCTGTGACCTGGCCCCTTTGTAGCAGGAGGAAAGAGCTGGAGTGGAACCGCACAAAAGCCCTTAGATCTTCTGCTTGGAAGTCTCACACCTCACTTTTGTCCCCATTTCTTTGGACAAAGCAAACCTCATAGTCACACTTGACTTCAAAGGGGCAGGGTTATATAACCCTCCAGCAGGAGGGGCAGCACAGGGAGGGAGGGCACTTCGGGGAAGACAACTGACATTCTGAGCAATACACAGTCTACCACAAATGGTCAACATTGGCCCCTCAGGGCCAAAATAAAAAGGGAGTTTGGGCATAAAAATTGTATCTGCAAGAAATTGATAGTCTCCAGCTAAAAAGTCAAGTAAGCAAAGGAAGAAAAGCTCAGAATCGATTGTGTTCCCATGTCCTCGCTACAACAGCCCCTGTCACAGGTTTCCTCACAACGTAGATAGATGCCCACGCTGTGTATCACGACCTGCATCCCAAGGTCAAGTTTCCCCTGCCTGTTCATCCATAGCACAGTGACGGAGTAGGAAGCCTAGAAAAATTGTTTTTTGGGGGGCTATTCAATACCTTCCTGCCTCGATTGATGAATAATAACTTCTAAAATTAGCTCTGCCTTTCATTATATTTTGAAATGAAATTCACTCAGCTTACCTGAAATCCCAGAAAATGGAAATGATGAATAAATGTCCTTTAAGGTCCTAAAATTGTCTTTCTCTCAAGTTGTCTTTCAGGCATCACATATGGGGGTGGGAGGAGGATTCGTTTCCTTTTGCAGAGCCTCTCTCTCTCCCGCAGCCTCCAAGAGCACCCACAGGTTTACGATCTTAACCATCAGAAAGGTCTTAGTTCTTTCTTCACCCCGTTAGTAGGAGATGAAACTTGGCAATTGAAAACTATAATTACTTTCCACCCATGCTAACTCTTACCTTTTCTCTCTAAAAAATCACCAGTAGAAATTGTAACACACAGAAGGGAGAAGGCCGCTGTGTGATTCCTAAAGATCTGGGGCAGGAGTGAGAGGGCTGTAAATACATGAAAACCTTGCAGGCAGGAAAGGAACCCTCTTGTCCCCAAGAGGAAGGCAATTAACCCCAATGGAGGTGAAGAGGGTGAAGGAATCCTGAGACTTTTCAAGCAATCAGCGGGATCTGCAGACTATCTGAGTCACAGTTTATTTTCATTTGTTTGCTTTCGGTCCCAAAGAGACAGAAATTGAGGGTCCCAAAATCACTTTACTGTAGACCACTGAATGTTAATTCCGTGGGAAAACACAATTAAAAATAGAAACAGTACTATTACGTATCTGAGAACCTTTTGTAGGGATCTGAAAGTGGGTGGCCAAATGAGCTTTCTCAAATTTAAGCTTCTTAACCCACATTACCACTTCCTTTACCACTGATTTCTAAACTCAGCAAGTATTTACCAAGCATCCGTAGGCTGTCAAATGACTTTAGATGCAGAATTTACTTACCCACCAGGCAGTGAAGCATTTGCCTCACGTCTGCTTCTGAGCAGGTACACATGCAGACAAACCAGTTAAATAAACAAGACCTCATGCCGTCTTAGGTAAATCCTTCCCATAAAACATGAGAAGATTTGCATTTTTATTAGCTTGATTATTAACAGGAAAACCTAGAAGAACCCTGATGAAAAAGCCTACAGGTAAAGTGGAAATTTTTCTTAAAGCTACACTATAAAGATGGTCTTATACAATGCAAAAATGGACACTTTCTAAGATGCAAATGTTATAGTAAAAAACAACAACAACAAAGAATGGCAGGCATAAAGTCAGTCTGCACACGATGAAGAGGTAAGTGCTAGAGATACAGGCATGACGAAGATGGATGCAATTCCCATCCTTCATGGGACTTACAGTCCATGGGGAAAGATAGACAAATATTTAGAAATTCGATGAGCATTGTGGACAGAGCTGTGAAATATAGAACAAACATTTAATATTAGGGAGTCAGAAAAGGTTTCCTTGAGGAAGTACCTTGGCAGCTGAGACCTAAAAGATTTGTACAACACTAATAAGAACCCAAGGCAGCTCGTATTACTGCCCATGAGATTCTCACTCTTGTCAGCTCCCCAGCTTTCCTTCCAAGAAGCTCCCACCAGGTGTGGTGCATCCCAATCATCAAAACTCAGCAGCAAACCACCCACCTGATTTTATTAGGCAGCTGTCGGGGAGGGAAAGAATTTTCCTTCTTCCCTTGTAGGTTCTTTTGCTCATCTAAAAATTAAATTGACATAAGACAGATTAACAGGAGGGGAAAAAAACAAATTTACTTTGGTAAAGATGGGAGTCCCATAAAAATACGAGATGCAAAGGCAGCCAGGCAGGTGAAACTTATATGCCATCACGCGCTGAGGAATGGGATAGGGACCTGGGCCTCAAAGGAGAGGAG
This sequence comes from Desmodus rotundus, assembly GCF_022682495.2. NCBI lineage: Eukaryota > Metazoa > Chordata > Mammalia > Chiroptera > Phyllostomidae > Desmodus > Desmodus rotundus. The sequence goes on from NC_071394.1 coordinate 120,049,652, forward strand.
GGTACTTTGTAGAACGAGAAGAAGAGCAGATGTTTGGTAATTAGATGTTTGTCCTGCCACACAGATAGGTCATTCAGATAAAAGGAAGTGACCTCTGGCAATAGCTCTCTCTGTTTTTCTGGGCCAGTGTCTTACCTAAAGTCTTTTAGGTCATTAAGGGAGAGGTGAAATTTCTCTTGAGTCTGTTAGGTCTGGATTGCCGTCAGCTCAAAACAACCCACATGCCAAACAGTGTATTTGGGGGTCACGTATTATGCCCCTCTTCGCAGGTAATAAGACAAATGGAGAAAGAAGGTGAGGACTGCTTTCAGTCCAAAAAAGTTTAAATGGAAAACTAGCTCACAGAAGTGAGCTAATTTGGATTCTGTAAAATAGTCACTAACTTCTGCCAAGATCACAGGAATTACACCTTCTCCTTCCCCCAATCAAAAATAGTGCCCCATTTTTCATACTGTCTTTTAAAATAATGAGGTACAAAGCTGTAGTTTTATAAATGGAACAAGAAGGAGAACCTTCTTGCCAGTTGTTTGACAAATGTATTTCAAAACTTTCCTTTAAGATTGGTGCAAGGAGAAAAATAACAGCATGCGTTATCAATAATCAGTATCATTCTTACATTTAAAGATAAAATCGTACGTTGCTTTTCTAAAATGTCATGGTGGAGTCAGAATGGGAATATTTGATCCCATATGTCTCATCAATGAGCAATTACGCAGTTTAACCAGCAATACTCCAGTTGGCAAGTAGATGCGTGCAGTGCGAGCCGACGGACAAGGCTGGTGTGGAAAACCCTTAGCAAACTGGTAACAGGCAGGACAACTGCATCAGTGTTACTAATCTGTCTTCCGAAGATACGTGATCATAACAAATAAAAGCGTTCTTTGCTACAATTCTCATAATTAGGATGTCTATTTCTTCTGGGGGTTATTTTAACCACATGGAGTGTCTTCTTCATTAGCTTCTTAGAAAGAACTTGGGATGGACCCAAGAAGGCCATGAGAAATCCTATCTATGACTGAAGTGTATTTGCCCATAGTGTTGTTATCACAAGGACATCTGGCTGCCTTTTCCTTTTACCTGTGATAGGTGCCACTTGTCCCCATCTCTCTGCCAAAGGAAATTAAACCAAGTTCTCTCTACTAACCTAGAAGGCATTCTATTGATCAAGCCACCTTAGCTGAGTGACATTTCTTATCCAGCCAAGAGCAAACCCACTCAGGAATCTTGTCTATAGAAAGCACTCACTCAAAAATCAGAGATTCCTTTGTTAGGTTAAACAACAACAAATAAAGGCCACATAGGTATATCATTCCTGGTGCTCTGTGGAACGTGTCAACAGACGGAAAGACCTCAGAGGAATTTGTTCCTGGCCTTTCTTTGAAATAAATGTAACTATAACTCAGAGTTTGGGGATCTACAAGTCCAGAAGTGAACTCCTGGGTAACCTCACAGGCTGTGATACATTCATTAGGTGGGAATAGAAGAATATGAGTTATGTCTTACCCTTCTGGGGAAAAATGTCTCTTGAGAAAATTATAGCAAAGCAACAGGACTTTTTATTTTGTTTTCTGTTTAAAAATATATAACTATTCTGAGAGGATCATAGTACAGTTTGAGATTTTTGTCCTGAGATACCTTTTACCGTATCTGTAATGTGTCTTGAACAATTATTATTTCTACCATCCGTATGATATAGGGATGGTAACAATGTTTCCACTGGGGCCACTAGTCATCAAACTAGTCAGTATACTTTATTTTCTCCCAGTATTCGTAAAGCATTTTTTAAAAATTGATTTCTCAGTTATGAGTCAGTTGGATCCAGTGAAACACAAGGAGTTTTCAACACTGAAGTCCGTTTGCAGCATTCTATGGTTTGTGTTAGGTTCAGCCATTCTTCCAAAGAATACGCCAGCATATCCTTGGGATGACTGGCTGCATTTCTTTCTTGACCTTCTCCCAACCAACACCAGAAAAAAAAAATTCCCCCAAAAGCCAGATTTAAAATATAAATATTAGCTGAGAGACTGTCAACTTTCCAAATGCCAGCAGGATAAATAAAAGGCTGCAGACTGATTATTGGCAGAAGCAGGGACATACAAAATGACCCCAGTCTTTCTAAAGGGCTGTCTTTTGTCATCTACCTGGTCCCAGACCCGCCGGAAATGATCCAAGCTCAGATTCTGTTTGAGATATTTACAACTGGTTTCCGTTTATGTAATTCTCTTCTTCAGATTGACTAATGGTCTCTTTCTTTTCTCCTTCCCACTATCTCTATCACCGTTGTCTAGAGCTTTGGGCTCCTAGGAGAAACATGACCGAACTATTCAGGAGTTTCTTCATGACTCTAACCAAAAAAAACCAACCAAACAAAAAAACCTCTCACATTTTCATACAGGAAGTTTTCCTTCATGACATTTTCACGTCTTCTCAGTTCTCCATTATGCTCTCAATTATCCACACTTTCTTTGCAATTTTCTTCTCTGTGAAGATTCATAAATATCTCAAATATTCTTACTGTTTTAATGCAGCATTAAAGATTTCCCTAAGGAAACGTTTAAGAAATATTATTCTTCCTACTCATCGACTGTCCCAAACAAAATCTCTCGGTTTAAAATATCCCAAATACGAGAAATTGTTCTGATTTTCCCTGTAAACATAGGGAGTTTGTCTTCAGGAGTAAGAAACGGAGGGCTGGGCAACAAGGGTCAGAGTGAAACTTGTAATTTCACTTGGATTAGGTTTCTGTTGATTATGAAAAACTTCACAACTTAAAACAATACGAATTTATTTTTCCGTAGTCAGAAGTCTGGTTTGGATTGGCTGGCTTCTCGACTCTGGATTCCACGAGGCTCAAGTCAAGGTGGCAGCGGGTTCATTCCTAACTGGAGCATCTGGGGAAGAACCTGCTTTCTAGTGCAGGCAGGTTGTTGGCTGGATTCAATTCCTCGTGGTCTTAGAAGGGAAGCCCCAGTTTCCTTGCTGGCTGTCAGCCAGGGGTCGGTTTTGGAGTTTCCAGGCTGCCCACATTCTGTATGGCGGTACCTCCTTGCAATAGCTGATCCCATCCCTTCACCCCCAGCCTGAGAAAATTCTGTTTGTGAGGCCTCATCTGACTCTATTGGGCCCACTTAGATAACCCAGGGTGATCTACCTTAATCACCTGTGAAAGTCCCTTTTGCCCTGCCACATATTCCCAGGATCCAAAGATTACGGCGCAGACATCTTTGGGAGGGGGCGTTATGTGAACTATTACATCGCTGTATATTTTTCTTTGTATTTTGAATCCATACCATTTGTATATATTAGCTATTCAAAAATTAATAAAAATCACAGAAGAGGACATGTGGAACAAGAATATGACAACATTTGTGGAAACTGTAGCATATTTGCTGAGCGCTTACCAAGGGACCAGCTCTGTTCAAAGGGCTATATAGGTATCGCCTAATTTAATCAACACAGCATTACCATCTCAATTTTACAAATGAGGAAACCCAAGTCCAGAGGGGTTCATTGTTTGCCCAACGTCACACAGCTCGTGTGTGTGACAGTGTTACACACCCAGAGGCGGCTGGCACCATCAGAGCCTGCTTCTAACACTAGGCAGCACTGCCTGCCAAGTCCCCAGCTGTGGGAAGCTCTGCTCTAATTCCTCCCCCATCTCTCCCTCTTACAGAGATTTCTCTAGGGAAATAAATGGCTGAGGAAGCGACTTGAAGTGCACTATGTTTTATGAGAGCCCGGGGAAAGCTTTCTTGTTCTAATAGATCAACACCTCTGTACAAGCCACTTTCCTGCTGCCCGTCCCAGGTGGGAGAGAGCCGGAGGCCACCATCGGAACCACTGGGGTGGGCTAGGCAAGGAAAGGCACTGGGTGCAATTTGTAGAGGTGGCAGGCTACAAATCACCTCCCTGACTATCTCTACCTGCTTCTAAGTACCACATCTATCTAGGACCTGAAAGTCCACCAAGTAGCTGCCTGTTGGTCTTCTAAGGCCTTCTGCCCCAGACCACGCCTCAGCTAACAGGAGGCTCCATTTTACCTCTGCCTACATCAGCATGCCATTGCAGAAGGGGGTGCAGGGAAAAGAATGGACCACCCCCAACGCACCCCTTCATACACACGCTTCAGGCATCCTGCCCAGGGCACATGGAATTGAGCTCTATTTTTTCCAATAATATGAGTAATTGATGTTCATTGAAGAAAATTATATATTATACAGTGAGCAAAGGGAAGAAATTAAGTTACCATATCTCTCCACCAGCACAAAGCCACTGTAATATACTGGCGTATGTGCCTCCAGATGTGTATATGAGTGTGTGTGTGTGCATGTGTTGTGAGAGAAAAAATAAATTGCATTCTTTTTTTTGAAAAAGTAGAAGCATCCTACATATAGTTTAACACAATTTTATTTATATTCGTTATTTTTGTGAACATGTTTTTCCTATCAGTAGACACACCTCTATGATGATACTCTTACAGTTCAAAAGTGGTTTTTGAAAATAATTTAAACTGACTAACACATATTCATTGAGGAAAAATTAGAAAATACAGATAAGCAAAATAAAATTTTAATTCTATCATGCGAGGTTAAAATCCACACCCACTGTGAGCATTTCCACCTTCACTATTCCTGAAAACACACTCTTCCAGCCCTCTAAAGTTGAACGCAGTTGCCAAGATCTGCTAGACAAGATTTTGCTAGACACACTTTTGCTAGACAGGCAGCAGCAAACAGAAGAGCAGCTAGACTTTTGCTCACATCCTTGATTATTTCCTGAAAACTAAGAAGTGCTGGGTCAGAGGACATGTATATTTTTAAGGCCGTTGATCAATATTGCCAAATTGCTTTTAGGGAAAGGTTCCAGGGTTTGGGGGTGCTTTTTTCAGGCCCCCTCACCAACCGTGGGTGGTACAATTTTTTTTTTTAAGTCTTTCAGGCATCCCATACAAAACAGTTGACAAGAACAAAGCTCTTCTGTGTCTTGTTTTGGGAGGACAGCTCTCGTAGCTTTTCTGGCATCGTGTTTTAATCAGACCCTGGCCCACGGTGAGGGGCAGGTATGTTCTTATGCAGGAAAAATCATGAAAGACACATACATTTACAAGGAGAAAACGATGAAATTACGAAGGAAAAGACTCCGGTGAAGAAAGAAATAGGATGCCCTTTGAGACTGTTTCCAGAAGGAAATAGAGTCACCTTCAGTTTGATTTCGTTTTCTTTAGTGTCCAGTCCCAAGGACTGCATTTGTAACTTTAAGGCTGTAGTGTCAAATACCAATTTTAAAAAACCTGAACAGGCTCTGGACACTCCGAATGCCTTAGCACACAGACAGGGAAACAGAGGAATATTCCATGCGCTTCTCTCTTGCTCTGCTCATCAAGAGACAAAAAGCACCTGTTCAGAAGGTTCATCTTTAAGAAGCTCCTTCTGTCTTTTGTGGTTTGTCAAAGCACTTAATCTACCACATGGGGCTCAGTCCAGCAAAGGCATTGGCCCATTTCCAGCAATTATCTGAGAAATTCTATTTCAAACACTAAATCTCCAGTTTTAATCAACTTGCAAATCCCAATCACACCCAGCAGTGAGCAATCACAGGTAGGTCTGATGGGAGCAGTGATTGTGTCTGTGAGCCCAGAAGACCTCTCTCCAACAGCTCTCCCTTGGAAATCCCTGGCGTCTCCTGTCTCCCATTAAATTTCACTGTTTACAGATAAGATATCTGAACGAAGAAGGAAATGATGCCCAGGTCCTGGAAGGGCTGCCAATGTGGGGCCAACTCCTGCTGTGGCCCTCGGGCTGGAGCTTGTGGAAGGGAAGCCATTACTCAGGAAATAGATACATGCCCTGTTCCTTAGCATCGTCGCAGGCCTGGCTTGACCAGATATGTTTCCCCCAGCAGCTCCAGCAGTGACAGTGCTGTGCCCGCCACCTGAGGGTAACTGATTCCCTTGTGAATTTGGCTTTGGTGCCAGCAACTATTTTAAGATGACATTTACCCAGAGCTCCGAGTTTAACCCCAGCAGTGCAGCCCCTTTGGCACTGCCGGAAGCAGCCATCTCGCCATCTCGCGGAGCAGAAACCCCAATGGCAGTGCTCCGAGTGCCCAGCAGGGGTGCAGGTTGCATTACTGCAAAGAGTGGAATAGATCAGCTCTTAACTGTGGCGTGCAAAGCTCATTCATTTGGAACATCTGCACATTAAAAACCACACACCAGGTAAAGAATTCTTTTCCTTTGCAGGCGAATCTGGGAAAGACTATCACAGCACTTACCATTTTATGTTATGGATTAAAAAGAAAAAGACTATGTCTGCTTTTTTTTTTAAAAAGCATTGAGGTAGAAGGGGAAGGACAGAGGTCCTTTAAATTAATAAAGAACAGAGGGCCTTTAAAAAATGAGATCTTACCTCCGAAAACTGACAGCACAGTTATTCTAAAACACTTTATTGAAAATTAATTCTCTCTGTAGAAATAGTAATTGAATTCTAACCAAGGTACACTTTTAAAAACAGCTAATATTTATGTTCTAATTAAACCCAGCAAAAATGCCACAGGCATGTTTTTGAATGGGGTCAGAAATCAGGAACTCAGTTGTGCCGACACTACCACCAAGCACAACGGCCAGCAGTCCAGCGTCTCCCCGCTTCGCGCTTCTCCGAACAGCAGGACGTGTTCAGCGTTGTCACAAAGCTGCTTGCCTGGGCTTTGCTACGCAGGCGTCTTCTACCGGCATTATTTTTCAGGGCTTATTTCCCCCTGTCTCACAAAAAAAAAAAAAAAAAGGAAAGAAACTCTACCTACCTACTCTTCTATCTACAAAGGTTCCTCCCATAATTTGTTATTAGTAAACAAAGTCCTGATTCCCCTTAATTGAAATCACAAAGGTTTGTGCCTGAGAATACCTGCATGGTGTTTTGGCTTGGGTTATGTAATCTGTTAAATATTGAGAAATCGTCTCAGGCAGGAGTTACTACCACCGGCTCTGACATTGATGCAACGCGTGCCGCAGGCCAGGTGTGCTCTGAGGGGAGACTGACCCTGTCCGTGCCCGTGGAAAGCCAGAAGAGCCTGGGAGTTCATGCCACCATCTCTGCCCTCAAAACCGGTCCGTACCCAATAGCCCAAGATTATGAAAACCTAGGGTCAAGATAATTCTGAGACATAATTCAGATTTCCTCCGTGGAATCAGGCGAGAGATATCCATAGGTTTTTGCTTGAAATCTTACCCCTGCTGGGTTTCTTCCTGTTTCCATTTCCTATGGCTGCATCCCTATCCCAACCTTCAGTTATTTATCGCTGCTTAACAAACTACCCCCAAATCGGTTATCTATTGTTGTGTAAAAAATGACCCCAAACCTCAATTATCTATTGCTGAATAAGAAACTACCCCAACACTGAAAACAGCGGTTGTTTTATTTGCTCATTATTCCCCTGGTCAGGAATTCCCACAAGGCCTGGTGAGGATGTCCATGATGTTTGAGGACTTCAGCCATGATGGCTCAAGTGATTGGGGAGCTGGCTGGGATGGCTTCACTGGTGTCCTATGTCACTGTCATCTGGGTTCCTCAGTTCTCCCTGTGGCCTCTCCACGTCACTAGCTGGGATTTCTTCACAGCTCAGTGATCTCAGGGTGGCGGAGTTCCTTACATGACAGCCAGCTACCCTTAAGGACAAGAAGAAGCTGCTGTGCCTCTTAACCAACAAGCCTGGAGTTGTCTCAGCGCCATTTCTGCCATGACTGCTGTCCGGGGCGGGTCAGAAGGCCAGCTCTGCTAAGGGGAGGAGAAGAGCGCACCTTGGCCTCTGCAGTGGCCTGCACACAGAGGGCGGGAAGGAATGGAGAGCAGCCGGGTTTGGAGAGCAGCTCCCATAGTCCCCTCCCTTGTCCTACCTACTCCCTTGCAGGTTCCTCCTGGGAGAACTTTCTCATTGAAAACACTTATACTGGTACCCAATCTACCTCTGGGGAACCCGACGTAAGGCAGAGGTCATCCCAATCCGAAGGTTCACGTTCTTCTTCCAAGGACTGTTACTAGCACAGGCCAAACCCGCGTCTCCATCTCGATGCTTGCAAAACCCCAGGAGGAAACAGCGTAACTCTAAGTCAGGGGAATCTCAGTTTTGGCTGCTCATTGTAACCACCTGGGAGCTTTAAAAAAAAATTGTTCAGGTCTTCTGCAAACCCTAGAGATTCTGAATTAATTGGGCTGGAACAAGACCTACACATAGTTACTTGGGGTGTTTTGTTTGTTTTTTATTTCCCCTAAAATTTCTAATGTGCAGCCCATGTTGCAAACCACTGTTCTGAGTATTGGGTTGGCCAAAAGTCTGCTTAGTTTTTTTGTAAAATACAAGACATAATTTTCATTTTCACCAATAACTTTATTGATTTGGATGTTCTGAGTATGTCAGCTATCTCCTGCTTTTGGCTCCTAGTGGGTAGAGGCCAGGGGTGCTGCTAAACATCTTCCAATGCATAAGACAGCCCCACAGCAAAGAATTATTTAGGCAAAATGTCAATAGTACCAAGAAACTTTGCAAACCACTTTTGGCACATTCGATCAGTCATAGCAACTTCTCCATACACTGTACAAATCTTTCTTTGTGTTTCAATTGCATTTTTACCTTTCTTGAAATAATAAAGCATAATATGCCAAAAATGTTGCATATTTTCTTCCATCTTCAATATTAAAATGGCTGCACAAAAATTCACCAATTTCGATAAGCTTTAAAAATGCATATTGATATGACAGCTGTAACAATATAATGTAATAAAATTGTTTCAAATGAAGTTAAAGACAACTAAGCACTACTAGAGCCATCGTATGGAAAAAAAATAAACAAAATTTTTGGCCAGCTTAATAGTTCCAGCTGTAAATGTTCAAGCTTAGAGTGTGCAGAGACAGGAGGATTAAAATGCCACAAGGTGTCCTGTGAAAAAGGAAAAAAAATAACCCTTGTTCAAATCACCTCCTGCCCTGGAAACAAAAATCTTATCACTGCCATCAAATAATGTTGGTTGCAAATCTGCTTTCCAAATCCGGTTGCTCAATTTTGAAGTCTAGGAGTGTAGTGGCCTCTGTACATGGCTGAATAAAAGTCATATATACATATGTGTCATACTCTAGTTTTGTAAAACAAATTATGGTTACTGTGTACTCCTTGGCGGGTGACACGTAGTATAGAGAATGTGATTCTTAACCAACACAGGACTACCTAGCTTTCTCTGCGTGAGGGACGAAAAACAATCTTGTCTATCTCAGAGTCTGCATCGGAAAACACATGTCTTCCAATGTCACTTATTAAGCTTCTAGGATGAAATCTGCCTATGAAAATTTCATTGTCTAGAAGGATACTTGAGAGTATAAAGTACCAGTAGACACTTTTCCTGGCTAATTCCACAATACATAGGACAGTATTTTCCCTTTTTCTTTTTTTTGCTGAACCTGTTAACCCTTAAATGATACAGAGGAGACAGTGTTTTAACTTCCTGTTGTTATATTTTCCTGTTAAACTTGATCCTTATTGCTAATTCTCCATTTAGTTGCTATAATTACTGGCTTTTATTCTATAAAACATTGCTTTTTAACTAGCAAGATACAGATCAATGGAATACAAAGTATGAGCTAACACAGAACTAGATTCTGCTCTTCCAGGCATGGGTGCCAAGTAGAGAGACGATAACCTGCAAACACAGTTTGAAAGAAGCTTGAGCTCACCCCAGATATAACAGCCTCCTCTGGTTATGGGAAGCAGCAGTCTTAAAATAATCGCATTTCCACATTGCACTTCCCATTTTCCCAGGAATTTTAACATCTACGAAATGAGGAGATGTCTTATAATTTTCATAGTTTAATTGGCTTTTTTCTTTCGTGGTTGTACATGAAGTAATGGTCCACCTTAAAGCTGATAACATCTTAGTTTAGATGAAATATGGCAATCCACATCATCTTGGCCGAAGAGAGAACTGAATAGATTTCACATTAAATGCAGGTATGTGAAAGCAAAGAGAAAAACTGAATTTTCTCTCTGATGCAGCCCCTTCTGGACCCTTCCTGAAGCAAACAACGCTTGGAGTATTATTTGCAGGCATGTATGTATATTTGTGTGTATGTGTATATAGCTAGAAAGATATTGATAGATTGATATGCATATATATACCATCTCTTACCTATTGCAATTTCAGGCATATTGACCCCATTTAGAACGAAGGCTGAAAGAGACCATATTGGAAGTGTAGCTTCATGGTAATGTTACGGGAGAAACTCCCAGAAACTCGGTTCTTCTCACTGACACAGTAGAAAAAGTACAGATCAGTGAATCTATTAGCACGCAATCAGGGTTTATTGGTGACCTGTTCTCATGGAGAGAACAGCCTAGCTAAGATGGGGCAGGGGGTGAAAAGCATAGGCCGAGCAGGTTAAGGGCAGCGAAAGCAAGGGTGGCCTGAGGCCAGGTGGCCAGAGAGCCCAGAGAGAGAGTCCTTTGTTCTGAGGATTTGTATAGTTGGCATGATGGGGTGAAGAAGTTACATACTGATCAACAGGTAAAGGTGGTGCCAGCTTTCCCAGGGGGGTGTGACTACCCAACGTAGGTATGTGTGGGGGTCTGTTAGCCTGAGTCCTTATCTTGCTCCAGACCCCATTTGTTCATCTGTTGTAAGACAGATATGTGACAGGAGGCATTTAATTAAAGTTGGGACAGTTACCCGAGGTTATTTATGGGCTCTTTCTGTCAGCATTAGGGACTCCCTTGTAAAATAGATAGTGACCAGAGGTAGGCAATTAACCAAAGTTGTTTTATGGGTCTCTTCCTTTGGGCACTCTCCCACCTCCCATGCCTCGAGGTGGAAGCACGGTTTCAAGGCTTTCTTTCCCTGATAGTAGAATTTCAAGGGCTTCCCTCCTCCCGTGTTTCTTGTGTTCCCCGTGTTTCTAGCATGTGTTTCTTGTGATGTTGTAACATCTGGCGATGTTAGCGGACCAGGCTCAGGGCTGCTGAGTTAGTGGGTGACACATGCCTTGGTTTGACATCTAGCCTACCTAACAGTAATACATATTGCAATTAGCCAGTTGGCATTTGGCTGAGTTCCTACAACACACTTCTCTGTTTCACAAAAACAGTTCTTGGGTTTTTAACGCTAATAAGAGCTCTAAGCCAAAGTTTCGTGAGGATGATCTTCAACATTTGTTAAACATGTGAATCCCAGGGCCTTACCCCAGACCGTTTCATTCAGAACTCAGAGGGCAGTGGGTCTGGGACACCACCTGTATGATGCACAAGCTCTACGGGGGAGTCGGACGCATACACCAGTGAACAGCCCTGCGCTGGTGGCTGAGAACCCCAGCTCAACGTGTCACGCCCTTGGCAAACTGGCTGTGAGGTTTCCCAAGCCCATCTGTGCAGCGCTGATCTCCAAGTGTCCGGAGTCACCCGGTTGTAGGCTCACACGGATCAGTAGATGCATCGCCAGCCCATCGCTCTTTCGTACCAGCTCGGTTTCTCCCGTGACCCGTCTGCTTTCTGCCCCCCGTGGGAACTCCTTATGTCCCAGAGCCTGGGGGATGTGTGACAGTTTTTCTAAAAGTGTTCATTCAGTAAAAAAGAACTGAAGCCTTAAAGTGGTTTACTTAAATAGTAAAGGGTCAGGCAAAGTTGGGTGGAGTAGGAATGATTCATTTGCCAAGTAATTTTCATTTCCAACAGCCACAAGAAAGCCACCTTGGGTTATAATTTCACTAATGCAGAATTCTAACCCAACTCAACACTCAGTGCTTGCTCTCCACCTCCCCTTCATTTTACAAATACTACAGGTAGTGGGAGGGGCAGGTTGAATAATGGCCCCCCTGAAACCTATGAGTAAGTTACCTTACAAGATAAAAGGGATTTTGCGGATGTAATTAAGTTAAAGAACTTGAAAAGGGGAGAGTAGGTCAGATGACCCAGGTAAACCCAATGTAAGCAGAAGGTCTTATAAGAGGGATGCAGAAAGCTCGGAGTCAGAGAGAGACAAGACGGAAGCACAGGCCAGAGAGGAGAGAGATGCTGTGCCACTGGCTTTGAGAAAGGAAGAAGGGGCTATGAGTCAAGGAATAGGTGACCTCTAGAATCTAGAGAAAGCAAACAAATGGCTTCTCCCCTTAAAGTCTCCAGAAGAAATACCAGCCTCCTTATACCTTGGTTTTAGACCAGCGGTATCCACCCAGAATTGCAGGATAACTTCTGTAATTTTTAAGCCACTAAGGTGGTGATAATTTGTTATAGCAGCAATAGAAAATTAATACAGTAGGGTTTTAAATACCCTTCTTACTATAGAGCTAAAAATTCTCAGAACGGTGACCTACGGGAGACCCAGGGAGCAGGCTTTGCATGGAACCTGAGAACAGGGGCACTGGCTTTCCTGTTTCTCTCAACAGCAAATGGGATTAACTGACTGTGACTCTGGTTCTTAACAGATGCTGAGGTCTCTAGCCCCCCTCCAGGAGATGTGCTGCATTTTGTGACCAAATGGGAGAACTTACCAAGTCTGCAAGTCTCCTGTCACAACCCTCTGGTGTTTTTGAAAGCATTCTTGCTTGCTGCTGGGATGTATGTAACGATCTATTGGAGTTTGGAGGATGGAGTTTAGAAGATAAAAGAAAGTGTGCCACTTAAATTCTGCCCTACATGAGACCATGAAAGGGACTAAACTGTGCCATGCCTAGAAGTTGCCCCAGGCACTGCCTTTTGCTGCCCCATTCACTGTCCTGTCTCTTGACCCTTCCCCCCCCACCCTTCATCCATCCCAGTAAGATCATCCTATACCAATTCTTAAGCCTTTGGAGTCTTTGGATGATTTTTACCATCAGGAAGAGGGTGGAAACTTGGGGGTGAGGTGCCAGATGGTGTCTGCTGAGTCTCAGCCCTACAATCCCCTCCTATAGCCGGGTTACTCCTGCCAGCACACAAAGCCGCAGACGACATTCCCAAGACTTGCTTTCCACCTGGCTTCCTGTCAGATGCTATGATGCAAGGCACCCGCAGGAGTCTGGGAGGTGAGAGGAGGAAAGAAGCCTTTTCTCGGTGGATTTGGTTGTGCTCTTGCGGAGGCAGCCGCCACAGTGACGGAGCACAGGGGTGGCTGCGGTTAGCTGTGGGTGAGTGCAGGCTTCTGGGTTTCTGCCAGGTCTGCCAACGCGGTTCTGACAACAGCACACTGTGCACTCTGAGTAACATTTTTTTTCTCTTTGTTCTCTCAGATCCGGAGGTGGTAACCGCTTCCGGCACTTACTGATCTTTGGGAAATCTTACCTGCCCAGTTTTTCTCCTCCACTTCATCTAACGCTTTAACAACCAGCTCCCTCTTTTCACACCTACAGTAGTTTCTGTTTTCCTGAGTAGATGCAGACTGATAAAACTTTTCACTTTCTTTAGCAGGGGACAGAGAGTAAGTGAAACCCTTTACCCACCTTCAGTATCCTGGGTTTTATGGATCTCATTTCACTGGGACCAAAAGAATCAAAGTAAGATCCTGCCCAGAAAAGGGAGGTGGCTTGAATTTGCAACACATCTCAAATCAGACTGAAAGCCAATGTTCCTTCTTCGACACTCATGGTCTTAGTTGGCTTCCCCAGGAGGTTTCATGCATTAGTAGCTTATTATGGGAGTGCTACCAGCAGAGACCTACAAAAAGAGTGCAGGTAAGCAGGGCATGATGAAGCCAAGCAGAGATGAGACTGCAGGTAAAGCCTCAGAGGCCACTCTAGCCTGATCCTCAGGGAGCTCTGAAGCCTCAGAGCTTTTGTAACGATTGCACCCACTATTTTCTAAGGGCAGCCCAAGGAGGCCATAAACTCCCAGCAGTTTGGCTCTCATAACCTGGAACAGGCCTCTAAAGAAGATTTGCAGGTGTGAGCCTTTGGGAACAAAACTACCCTAAAGCTGGGGGAAGGCACGCAGAAAGGGTCAAAGGGACCCCAGGGTGTCTGGCCAGAGCTCTGACAGGCCTCTCTCTGATTAGGACTCTCGCTGTACCTGCCTGTGAAGAAGACCTGCAGAAAGGGATGGCCAGTGCTTCCCTTCTGCCTCCCACATTTGCTGCAAGGTCTCCCATTGGTCAACTCGAAGCAATAACCACAGAGGGAAGGAGATTCTGGGAAATGTAGCTCCCAGCTCAACCAAGTTAATAATAGAACAATCCAGATATTAAGCCTAGCTGTTTCCGTAAGTGTCACAAAATCCCCGGATAAGGGCAGGTTTCCTTTTGCTAGAAGATCCACAGGCGAGTGTTGGTAGAAGGCCCAGCAGTACCAGGAAACACTGTTGACACAACTCCTCTGCGTGGTCCCCATGGAGTGTTCGATCAAATGGAAGAGGATGTTCTTCTGGTGGAGGGTAGGGTGCCCTGGCCCCGACCTGGGCCCCGGAAGGTGTTAGATCAGCTGTGGCCACCAGTTCTGGTCCTCCCACCTTAGCAGCCACATCCCCAGCTTCCTTGAGCCTCTGATCTCAGTTTTTAAGTGCTAATTTGGGAAATCAAAAATACTACTCAATGGTGATTTTTACTCTCTTCACATATAAATATAGAGGCATTGTGGTGTTGCTGAAAACATGGTCTCTGAAGCCAGATTTTCTGGGTTTGAGCATTAGGTCCATCACTTACAGCTTTTACCCTTGACTGCGCTGCTTAACCTCTCTGCCTCTGTTGCCTCCTTGTAAAATAATAGTGTCACTGCCTTCCTTAGATAGTTATTGAGAGGATTAAAGGAGTTTTATGTGTCAGTCACTTAGAATTTATATGAATAACACATTCATTGAACTTCAATGGTTATAAGACACCTCTATTTAATGATTATATGTTTTTCTTATCTAGTCTACTAAAGCATTACCCAATAAGATTTACTTTGGGACAAATTAGCATCATCACGTGTGAGAAAACAGTAAAAGTGCACAATATTTTCAAAGCATTCTTATGCCTACTTATAACTATTTCAGAATGGCTTCCCCCCAAACTTGTAAGGTTTTTATCACACATTCTCTTAAATGTACTTTTAATGTAAATTTTGTAAAAAATTTTATTTTTGTAAAAATGTATGTAAATTTTTCTACTAAAAAGTTGTGATTAGAGAAGTTTTACAGGCCAAGTATGAGGCATTTGAAGTCTTCTTGTTCAGTCAATAACTGGCAAATTTCACGAACAACTATTAGCCTAAGTAGTGAGAACACAGAGCCATGAGGAATGTTTGCAAGGTTGGGGTTTTATCTGCTGATCTCAGCAAGAATGGAAATGTATCCTCTCCGACACATATGAATAACCCAGAGTTCCTCGTGTTCAGTCTCAGAGAAATACCTGGCGTGCTCTCGTGATCTGGTATGCTGAATCACCGTGGCCAGATTTTCCCTCTAAAAACACGCTGAAGCGTGCTGGTGGGATTGCATCCCTGGTACAACCTCTTTAGAGGGCGATTGGAAATGTCACTCAACACTTTCAAGGCTTATACCCAGTGATCTACTGTGAAGTGTTTATTGTATATTAAGAATTCGAGTGGTCTTTGTCCCAGGTTTTTGGGACAGAGCCTCTAACCCTTGGAATTTTCTGAATGGTAGACGTCGTTTGTCTTTCAAGGTGGGCTCCTGGGATCACACCTGAGTTTGTTAATGAAGTGACACATGGTGGTTTCCTAGAAAGTTTGGGGATGGGGCCTGGCCAAGCCAGAAAGACCAACTACGTGCTGAGAGGGTTGGGGCTTTGGCCACCTGATACCAGCCCAACCTCCTGACCTCTGGGGAAGATATAGGGTTGGAGAATGGCCCAATCATATGGCCAATGATTTGATCAACCATGGCTACAGAATGAAACCCCAGAAAAACTCTGGAACTTCCTGGCTGGTGAATGTGCTGGTGTGCCAGAAAGGTGATGTGTCCTGAAGTCACAGGGAGGAGACACAAAGACTCCACAGTCAGCACCCTGCCAGACCTCACCTGATCTGCATTCTTCATAATAAATCTGTAATGATAAGTGTAGTGCTTTCCTGAATTCTAAGTCATTCCAGTGAATTATCGAACCTGAAAGGGTCATGGGAAACCTGACCCCTTCAGTTAGTCAAAAGTGTGGGTGGCATCTGAAGTGAGGGCAGTCTTATTGGGAACTGTGCCCTTAACCTGTGCAGTCTCAATAACTTCAGATAGTGTCAGAATTGACTCAGAGTATTGCTGTGCTCAATAATCAGCTCTCTGGGAGATGAGGAGGAAGTCCTAGTTTGTAATGTTTGCAGATCTCCATGATGGAAGTACTCTCACTATGGCCGATTTCAAGTTACCATCGTGATGTCATTGATCATGGGGTTAAGAAGAGATGCACTTGATCTGCTCTTCATGGGCCTGCGCCCGGGGACTCCAGCACACTATTACTTGTATCTTGTGACCAAGAAATTCCATTTCTCAAAATGTATTCAACCTAGTGCATGAGTAAAATGAAGTGCCATGCAGGCTTTAGAAAGCATTAGGCAAATATATACTGATGTGGAAGAATTTGCAAGCTATATTATAAAGTGAAAAAAGGAAAAGACAGAACAGTCTGCACTTTGCTACCATTTAGCATGACATGGAGGGGGGACATATATTAACTTGTATATATGTACACACTTTCTTGGGAAGGAATACACAAAAATCTAGTAAGAGAGGTAGCTTCTGGGAGGGAGGATTAGGAGATTTGAATGAGAGACACTACTTTTTACACACGCCGTTTAGTGCTGTTTGCATTTTTTATGGCGTCTATTTAAAGAACTAAAGCAACAGGCAATGGCAGAAAGTAAGGTTAATAGGAAGGAATGACAATGAAGAAATGACTGCACCCTCTGAACAAAATGACTTTCGCTCTTTCATCATAGTTAATGCACTTCTCACCAATTTCTGCGCACAGCTCTAAAGTCTGCTTCAGGGAGAAGGTGACAGGGTTCGCAGAGAAATTGCAGGACAATTTCTCTAACAATGAGGTCAGACAATGGAAAGCCGGTAGGGGCCAGGTAGACACCATGAATGCACAGAGTTGCCCAGGTGGGGATCATGCTGAAATGAAGGGCCACCGTCACACAGGAGCGGAGAGAAGCCGCGACTCAGCTGCAGCAGCCGTTGGTCTGTAGGAACACGGGCCCAGCGTTGCCAGATCTTTGGACTTTTCAAGAAAATTCAGAAATCCAAAATAATACATACCTGTTGAAAGTAAGTAACTAATACAAATGTTTCAACAACATTATGTGAGCCACATATACATATAAACTTTATAATTTCTTAAGCGGATGCCTATGTATCTACCAATGAAACACAGAAATTTACTTTAGGCTGATCTTAGATGAGTAGCAAGTATTTGAATCTGGTGTTCTAAGGAAAGGGATGTTAGCATCTTCCCCCCAAGTCCAAGACAATTCCACTGGATGGTATTTGTAAAGGTCAGTGTCTTAGTTTGTTTAGGTGGCTACAACAAAATACCACAGACTGGGCAGATTACAAACAACAGAAATGTATTTCTTACGGTTCTGAAGGCTGGGAAGTCCAAGATCAAGGTGTCAGCATGGTGGCATCCTGTGGCAATGGCACTCTTCCTGGTTCATAACCCGGTTCATGCCTTCTCACTGTGTCTTCACACAGGGGGAGGGGCTCAGAATCTCTCCCGAGCCTACTTGAACAGGACGCTCATCCCATCCATGAGGGCTTCGTCTTAGTGACCTCAGCACCTTTAAAAGGCCCCACCTCCTAATACTACCATCTTCGGGGGTTAGGATTGCAACATGGGAGTTGTCGGGGGAGGGGGGGGGACTGGCAGACACGAACATTCAGACTACAGCAGTCAATTAAGTCTGAAACAACACTTCTTTCCTATTCTCTTGACAGGATTAATAGATTTTAAACGCTATGAGAAGCCTGTCAAACTCACTCAAAAGTGAAGGATAGGAGTGTGCAGAAAAAGACTCAAGATGGAAAAAAGAGATAGAAAGGCGGTATCCAGGCAAACACAGGGAAGGAGCCGGAGAGGGGAGCGCAGCAGGGGAAAGTGAGAGTTGAGAACTACAGTACTGACCTACCTCAGGAGGCCAGGACCAGACCAGAGGTGGGAATTCCAACCATTGTAAGGCAGTTTTGTTCACTGGCTTTTCTTGCTTATTGATCTGCCTTTCTGAGTTCCCTGTGTCCCCACTCTAGTTTGATTAGAATTGTCTGAGTCCATCAGTATCCAAATTATGACTAATTTATCCCTGCTGACTTAGATTCTCCCAGCACCCCGTTGACTGAATGGATGCTGATTTCCTGTTGTTCTAGCTTTTTAAAAATCTCCGCTGTAAGCATGGCCATGCTTCTGTGGAATCTCAGGCCCACATGTATTAAGCAAGGCCCAGTGAAGTGAGATTAATGATGGTATCTGTGCACTGCAGAGGGAGAGAAAATAGTGACAGTTATAATAATGATAACAACGGCAGCAGCATTTCTCATGGGCCAAGGGGCTTTGTGAGAGAGACAACCAGAAGTCTCCCCCTATTACTACATCTGGGAAATGTGCCTTCCTCCGAGTCAGGTCCAGGCATAACTTCTCAGAGTCCAGCCATGATACATTTGAATATTTCCAACACACCATACCCAATAGAACAATGCTAGAAAGGAAATAAGGTAACCAGGATAAACGCCTTTTTGGATAAAAGCAAAGAGAGAGAACAACCAGTCCTTAGCATATGCTACATCCAGCCAGAGAAGACTGGCAGGACATCCTGTCCTTGGCAATAAAGTGATGTCCTTGGTCGACCAATCTGGCTGCCCTTGGCTTTGCAAACAGAAAGAACTTTGCGCAGCAAGGTTATATCCTGTTTCTTCTTGTAAGAGCCAGCTTGGGCTACACTTTGTCCCATTCTTTCAGGACTTTACTGAAAGCTGTAAGAATGAGCCGACACACTCCAACACCATGACACTTTTCTGCTTACATCAAGGCTTAAGTTCCATATTATTGCCTCCTACCTACTCAGAAGGAGACTAAGATTCCGAGAAATTAGATCACTAAACCCATCAGTAAGATGCAGAGCACAGATGTGAATGAGTCTATCTTACTTTAAAATTATTCTTCTTTCATTTTATTTCCTCTTTCATAACTTTTTAATTTCTAATTACAGAAGTAAGTAGAACATAAGGTTGATGGGAAAATTGGAATATGCAAAAATGTGCTTTGTAGTTCCTTTCCGTCTCACTCTCTTGTGTGATTACATGCACACAAAAACACACATATATTTCATTAGGATTTGTCAGTATATATGCTTTCCAGTTCCCTACAAAGGTACAGAACGCTCACCATGAGGCAAGAAAAATCATCCCAAGAATTCCAGGTTTGCAGCGGTTTATTGCTTAGGCGAGAGCCATCTAAATGACCTCTGATGGGCTTGTATTTCACTGTGTTAAATTTCAAATAGCCCATTACCATGAATAATACAAGCACTAGAGTGAGATTTTTAAAATATTTCTCTTCCATGCCTGATTTCAGAATTGGTGCTTGGGTATAACGAATATCAAGTTTAACTACGGTAAGGGCAATTTAGCCACCAAGGAGACGACAAAGAAAAAATAAATTAAGGACAAATCTCCATCTCTTCATTTATCATTCAATAAATAATTTTGAGCACCTTTTATGTGCCATGCATTTTTTTTTTTTGGATACAACACTGTATCCAATGGACAAATTTCCTGCTCTCAGGGAGTTTCCACTTGAAGAAGGAGTAACAGACAATACACAAATAAATGGAGACAACGTGAGGTTGTGATAAGCACTGTGGAGTAAAATAGAGCAGAATAAAAGGAGTGGGAAACGCTGAGGAATGAAGGGCTGCTCTTTTATGAAGTATATTCGTCTGCTTGGGCTGTCATCGTAAAATACCATAGACAGGGTGGCTTAATCAATGGAAATGTATTTATTTTCTCACAGTTCTGGAAACTAAAGGTCCAGAGCAAGATCCCAGCCAATTCGGTGTCTGCTGAGAGCTCTCTGCCGGGCTTGCAGACAGCCACCTTTTCTCCATGTCCTCGCATGGCCTTCCTTTGGTACGAACTTCCTGGCGTCTCTTTTCGTAAGGACACTAATCCTCTCGGATCAGGACTCCACCTTTGAGATCTCACTTAACCTTCATTACTTTCTTACTCCAAATACAGCCACAGTGGGAGGGTTAGGGGTTCAACATACGAATTGGGGGGCTGTGGTGGGGGAAACACACATACATTTAGACAGTAATATATAGAATATCAGAAAAGGCATCTCTGGTAAGATTCAGTAGCTAGCTTTCAAGATGGCGCTGGGGGTGCTCCATGCTGGTATTGACACCCTTGTGCAGTCTTCGCCCACAGTAAACCAGGGCTGGCTCTGTGCAGTAGAACGCAGCAGAGATTAAGGTATGTGACCTCGGAGGCTGGCTCATAAAAGGCACTGAAGCTTCCGCTTTGCCTTTTTGGATCACTCACTCAGGGACAAGTCAGCCGCCGCGGCACAAAGACACTCAGACAGCCTTGAGAGAGGCCCACGTGCAGAGGAACTCAGACAACCCACCAAAAGCATCAATCTGTCATAACCACAAATGAACTACCTTGAAAGTGGGCCCTCCAGGCCTCAGATGACTAGTTCCAGCAGACTCCAGCCCCATGTGGAACCCTTAGCTAGAACCACCCAGCTAAGCTTGTTTCAAATTTCTGGACTAGAGAAAAGGTGAGATAATGAATATTTGTTGTTACTTTAAGCCACTAAGGTTTGGAGTAATTTTTTTTTTTCAGCCAGAGATACGTAATACATCAGGTGACCTAGAGAGATCTGAGAGAAGTAATCAGGACAAAACCTTTCAGGTAGAAGCAAAAGCAAGTGCCAAAGCCATTAAAGTACATGTATGGCACTGGCCTGTTCAAGGAACAGCAAGGAAGGCAGAGCGCTGGGAACAGAATGAGCAAGGGCAAGGAGAGTAAGAGGTTGGTCAGAAAGGAAACGTGCAGTCAGATCATGCAGGGTCTTACGCGTCTGCCGCCTTATCAGAGCAACATGCAACAAGACATCCAGGAAGAGCATCTTATTTGTTTAGATGATATATTCCGATAACTTTCGAATCTCATGTCATCAGATTACATCAGCCACCGCGGTGATCTCAACAACTCTCATGCTTTTAAGTGTTTTGGGTTTTTTTAATTTTATTTTTTATTTTAGATAGGGGAAGGGAGGAGGAAAGAGAGGGAGAAAAACAATGATGTGAGAGAGAAATATCGATGGCCACCTTCCAACTGGGGACCAACCCGCAACCCAGACATGTGCCCCAACCAGGAATCGAACCAGTGACCTTTTGCTTTGGAGGACAATGTCCAACCAACTAAGCCACACCGGCAAGGGTTTGACTGTTATTTATATGTTTACAGTTCCAAAATTTATACCTCCAGTTCTAGATCTCTGCCTTGAATTGCTGCATCTTATATGCAAGGGTCTAGTGAACATCTCCCCTGTAAAATGTACTGGGTATCTCAAATTTGCAGTGTCCAAAATAAGATTCCTGGTCTTCTCCAGCCTCACCATCCCCCTCAACACACACACATTCTTCCCCCATCTCAGAAAGTGAAAATTCATTCTTTCAGGTACTCAAGCCAAAAATCTTAGAGTCATCCTTTATCCCCAGTTCCTTAGAACAGTGCTTGGTACACAGGTAAGCACCCAATAAAAACCTTATTGAATAAATTAATAATCCCCTTAGAGTGGACATTAGAGTCTCCAGGACAGGGCCAAATGATAAAGCTTGGTGGCACACATGCTATGCAGAAGATAATGAGAACTTGAGATGCTCTAAAACTGAGGAAAAGAAAAATAAAGGCACAGCATAGAGAAAAGAGCCCAGCATGTCTGGGGGTACCTGGGATAAACCTGAGAGAAAGATCTTCCCTGTGGGGTGGGCCCAAGACTTGGGGAAATCAGACAATATTTAAGAGGACTTTTAAGCTAGTTTGCTGTGGAATAGGTAAATGTAAACCTCAATCCTCCACTTTCTCTACGACATGTTTGTACAATTCTTCTTTTCTTGGTAACCCCTGGGGGGCGGGGGTGGAAGGGCGAGGTTCTGGTTGGGGAAGTGGAAGAGGATTGACTTCTGCAGCCAAGCTGGCTAAGAGTCTGTATGTTCAGATGCAGAAGTCAAAGGCCAAGAGCACAGCTGATACCTGAGTTACACATGCAGTCTTTAACCTTGCTGTCTATTTCCTTGGCTGGCTTCTGTCAGATAAAATGGTGGTTTTAACAAACACCAGTGTTTTTAATTTATCAGACACTGTTCTCCGTGGCTCTGGTCCAACTCATCTTTCTTAGGGCAGCTGCTTTCCTACACGTTCTTCAATTGAAACTTATAATTATAATCGATAACCACCACATACACACACAGTGTGCTAGACACTATCGCCTGAAAAGACGTGGCGTCTGAGCTGAACTGCGTAGTTTCTATTTTAATCATTAGTCCTAGAATCTTCCTCTCCTACTCTTTTCCTAATAGAGTTAACTTTTTCAAAGCAGGTAGCCTTTTAAAATCGCCTCTCCATGAAATCTCCCTCAAGCCAGTTCTTTGGGAGCGCTGCAGGCAAGGAACAACAAAAGTGGTCATTGCCACGGGAAAAGAGCCAGAAAATTAAACTATTGAGATAAAAAGTCGTGCTAGTTTCTATTGTTAATATAAAATCTTATTGAGATAGCACAGACAGTGGTAGTTAAACCTATTCATGGAGACAGAAAGCATTTGTGGGCTAAAAAGCCATATTCACAAAAATTATATATTTTTTAATCTGCTTCCTATCTGGCTTCTAACTGCCTTTATTTTATTCCCATTATATTTCACTGAGTATTTCTAGTGTGCTGTGAGCTAAAAAGAGCCATAAAGATCCTCTTCTTTCTGGACTTTTCTGGAGAGTCTGTTCATGCCTTGAAGCCCCAGCTTTGGAGCAGCCCCTTCACTTCTGCTTCTCGCCCAGCGTCACTGACCACTGAACCCTCCACTCTGCAATTGTTATCTTTTCAGTTCCCCTCGCCAAAGGTGTTTCTCAGTCTCCAGGTTTCCTACAGGTAAAAGGCATACAGAACCTTTTCCCAATCGCAGATTTTGAAACTCAATTTCATTCCATTCACACACCGCACGTGATTTAAAAAAACTACAAATGATGCAGTTGTTAAGATGAGTGGACAAGAACAGGGGTTAGTAATGATATCTATGAGACAGAATTTAATAGAACTTCCTGAAACCAGATCCGCAGTCACTGTTGGGATACATGACAAAACACAGGAAGAGCCTTCATGGAGCGACACTGATTTTCTAGGCCACTCTCCAGTCACGCCCCATGCGTAGTGTCTAAATCCTATGTTTAAAAAAATTTTTTTATCGATGCAGAGATAGACAAATAGGCCGAACAAATAAACCAAGTAGCTTAAAACAGACACATGCCTACAAGGACACTTGAGGTACAACATAAGCACGGTGGCACTTCTGAGCAGTAGAGGAAGACGGCGATTGAATAAATGGTGCCGGCACAGTCGGTTATTCAGGTAGGAAATTTTAAATGAAATACCTCTCTTACAACATATAGAATAAACTTCCAATGGGCGAAGGATTCAAATATTAAAGGCAAAACACTCAAATGTGTAGAAAAGAATATTCTTGATGACCCACCATGTTAAGAGGAAGAAAGATTTCTTTAAAGCACAAAAGTACAATACAAACCTTACGGATGAGGTCATTTGGTAAACTGGACTGTTAAAACCGTGAGCACATATTCCTCAGATGACACCAATAAAAAAGGGAGAAGGCAAGCCACACACTGGGAATAAGTATCTGCAATAAGACAACCAAAGTGTCAGTGTCCTGAAAACACAGAGAGCCCCGTGAAAGGTTGAGAGCAAACAAACAGCCCAATGGTGAAATGGTCAAATATATGAACAAGTATATCTCCAAATATAATCAGCAACTGTGACATAGTCAATAAATATAGAAAAAGAAAATAACCAAAAAGTTAATAGCAAGGGTTTATGGAACAACAGGAACTCTCATTCACTGAATGGGAGGAAACAACTCGGCATTACCTGGGAAGGTTACAAAGATGTATATAGACTGAATAACTCAATTTTACTCCTAGATATAAATCCTAGAGAAGCTTCTAAAAATAATAATACAACATTGCCTAGCACTGCATCGTTTATGAAGCACTAGTATTCATAGTCTATCATTTTTAATCCATTTTTAGTAGGCATTATTAATTCCACTTCTCACAGAGGGTTAGCTGTCCTCCCAGGGTCATACAACTGGTGAGTGGCATTGACACCCCCTGGTGTAAATTCCTTCTTCTCCCGGTATCAGCCCCAGCTTCTGGCAGGGGATCTCTCCTCACCGCTTGTATGCGGTTTTGATGAGGTTTCATCCAGACTTGGACAATGGAGACACAACAGTGATTGGTTCGTGGATAACTTGGGACCTAGGTTTGTCCAATCAGAGTGGAACTTGGCACTACTGGGAAAGATTATTTCCGTTTCATGCTGGTCTAGAGCCTGGTAGGAGATGAGGCTGGAGCTGATTTAAGCTGTCATTTGGAGTCTGAGAACAAAGCAGACAAGTAGAAGGAAGAGTTGAGAGATGAAAAGATACTGCTTCGATGACATAATTTATAGCTCTAAGGTAACTAAGGCCAGATCTACCCCTGAACATCTAGGAGGTTACATAAGCAATAAACTCCCTTACATTTAAGCGATTTTAAGTTGCCCTTCCTGCAACATAAAACCCAAGGATTCTGGATGAGAGAAGGACAAGGCCAAAACTAAAGGCCAGGTGTCCCAATGTCCGCTGCTCCTTTCATAGCAACACCTGGCAAATGTGGCTGAGGGCTCCAAACCCCACATAACAAAAACGAAAACAATATTTTGCTTTTACTGTAACAAAAATCTTTGGGTGTTCTCTGTAGTCTATCACACAGAAAAATGTTGCTGTCTCTTATTTCTAGGAGTATATATCTAGTTTGTATCATATTTAATTCAAGGTCAACAACTTCATAATTGAAATACTTGCTTTGTCATATATTCCCCTCAACAGAGTCAAGGACAGCATTTTGTAATCATAGATAAATTCATCCAAGCCACACTTTATGTTTAAAGGTGATCAAACTAAGGATATCTGTTAAACTGTTTTCATGAAAGGGGGTTAGAGGATTTAATTAAACAACATGAATGAAGTATGATGACGCTGCAAATAAAGTAACCAACAACACAGAATCCCAAACAACATCCCCTCCCCACAGGGGAGAGTGGGAAGTTGTCAGAGCTGCCCTTGTCTCCGCACAGAGGCTGGCAACGCTGGGAGAGAGGATCCACCTTGCCAGCTGGAGTCAGGGAAGTGGAACCGAGGGGCTCTGGAAACCGTGCCCATAACTGCAAGACCTGATTCCCAAACATGGTCTGACAAGTGTGAATGTGCTTGTGAGGACGATGGAAGAGGGGGTTTGAACGCAGGACTGCCCAGGAGTTCCGGAATGGTGATGGCAAAGGCAGCTGATAAAAGCCTTTCTCAGAACAGATACCTCTGGACACCGAAGACGGAGCCTGAGCTGTCAACACGGCTGCCAAAACTGCACAACATTCACAGCTGGGCTTCAAAGTCTTCCCCGCTGGTTTGCCTTCACCCACGGACCTGCTCCCTCTTCCCTCCGCCCAATGTTTTTGGCTGTGGAAAGCCCCACAAGGAGGCACTCCATTCAGACATACACTCTGAGACAAGGCTTAAAGCTCGAACATTAAGTGTTTCTCTTTTTCCATCTCACTCATCAATATTGCCATTTCCTCATACAGGCAAGGACACTGGGGCCATGCAGGGCTAGGCACCAGCCAAGCCTTTGCCGCTTCCACTCCCAGGATGAAGACCGTTCTCAGCGATCAGACTGCTGATGTCCCAGAAAATGTCCACGTCACTCAGAAGGAGCACAGTTATTGTGAAGCACCCCCGAGGCACCCTGCAGAGGGACTTCAGTCACATCGACGCAGAACTCAGTATCCTTGGAAAGAAAAGAAGCAGCTCTGGGTTGACAGATGTGGGAGAGGGGGGATAGAAAGGAACTGGACGCCGATCACACTATCTGCGGTCAGCACAGAACAGGACCAAGGGTGTCACTCTGGGCTTCCGTGACAAGACGAGGTCTGTGTGCGATCGACGTCGTTATTCAGGAGAATGGTTGTCTTATCGAAATCAGAAATTTCTTGGGTGAAAAATACATCCGCACGGTGCGGATGAGGTCAGGCGTTGCTTGTTCAGTATCTCAGGCTCAGAAAGATGAGTTGACTCTGGAAGGAAACAGCATTGAACTTGTATCAAATTCAGCAGCTTTGAATTAGCAAGCTGCAACAGTTAAAAACAAGGATATCAGAAAATTTGGGGACAGCACGTATGTTTCTGAAAAAGGAACAGTTCAGCAGGCTGATGAATAAGATCTAAGTTGCCCAGCCATAGAAACAGCAAGATGCCAAATGATTCCTCACACCTGTTTGCAATATTCTTCACATTTATTTGTGTAATTTTAAAGATGCAATAAAAGCTGTGCGTTGGGGGGGAAAAAACAAACTAGTGAAACTGGGCAAGTTAGTTATCATTCCTACATATCAATTTCCTCATCTGAAAAATGAGAATATAGGCATCCCTTCTCTTTTCAAAAAGTTCACTTTATGCCACTTCACTTTTACAGAAGACCTATATTATAGTACCTTCTTTCGATAAAGGGAAGAAATCTGAAAAGGATTTTCACTTTTATGAAAAGAAGTGAGAATAGTGTGCAGTGTCTGTTTTGCTGCAAGTTGTTAAAGCGGCAACATGTGTGTGAATCTTGGGCTGTAAGTGGCCCCACCAAGCTCCTGCCCTTGGAACTACACTCAGCATCTCAGCAGGAACCCCCGCATAGCTTTGAACTGTGTCTGGGAGCATCCGGGCTTTATCTCAATTTGTTTCATGCATCGGTTCCAAGATGGATCCTCAGGTAATTGTTCCTTCACTGTATACCATTTTGACTTATGAAAGGTTTCATAGGAATGCTTTCCTTTTGGATAATGAGGGAACCTGTAGTAATAGCCCCTAACTCAAGAGTTGTTGAGAGAATTCAGTGAGGTAAAGCATGTAAAGCAGTTTACCCAATGGATGGTCCCAAGGAAAAGCCCAATAAACATCACTAATTATTATTATTGCTACTAATGATAATAATAGTAATAAAGAATGTTGGATAGGTTTAACCATGCTGTGGAAATTTGTCTATTTTTAAGAAGGAGTTTAAGTGCCGGTTGACACTTTTTTGCAAGTACGCATTCACCATTCTCCATCCACTGTTTTTGCCCGTAGGGCTTTCTGTAGAACAGATCGTATATCTTATACTGTAGTAAATTTCAATATTCCTTTTCCACAGGATCCATTAGCTCTGACATAAGAAACTCTTCACGCACAGCACACAAGTGATGCAAATAATGCGCCAGCCCAAAGATGCAACACTAGCAATATACAAGAAGACCTTTTCCCTCTTTTCATTGGTAATTTACCTTATGAATAAATTGTTTTCTTTAAAGGTCACTTTGTTGTTTTAGAATACTTTACACCTGACACTATCCTTTTACTGTAGGGAGTTACACAAAGGATAATTTAAGCAATATTTCCTAAGATTTCATCTATTACATTGTAACAATTCTCCCGCAGGAAAAAAAAAAAACCCTCATGATTTGATTAAGTAAGGTCATTGGCCTGAAAAGACAAGTTTTATCAAAAATCAAAATAATAAAAAACCTATTTTATGTCACTTCCACCTGGCTAAGACATAATAGTTAATTACAAGCATACTCTGGTTTCTCTTCAGATCATATAAATCTTTCGCTTTTTGCAAGTAATGTTTATGAAATACTTACTATATGCCTGGCAATTTACACTAAGGGTTTATATGTATCATCTCATTGAGTCCTCACAACTATTTTATGAACTAAGTTATTATTATTCTCACTTTTAAAATAAGAAAACTACCCTTGGCTGGTGTGGCTCAGTGGATTGAGTGCCGGCCTGCAAACCAGAAGGTCATGGGTTCGATTCCCAGGCAGGGCACAGGGGTGTGGGTCAGGTCCCCAGTAGGGGGCACTTGAGAGGCAACCACACATTGATGTTTCTCTCCCTCTCTTTCTCCCTCTCTAAATAAGTAAAATCTTTTTTAAAAAAATAAAATAAAATAAGAAAACTAAGGCTTAGGGATGGTAAGTACCAAGCCAAGTTTCACAACTAACAAGAGGATGAGTGAGGACAAATTTAATTCCCTTTCTCTCTGATCCAAGCTTGTTGCTCAAACTAGCTAGACCCAAACTCTTGATCATAACACCTCCAAAAGTAAATGTTGGGAAAGGTGAATTAGGACAGCTCTGAAGACCTGAATCAGAACAGCCAATTCCAATAAATCTTGAAGAATCTATCTTAGTGTTCTTTGGAACTTCCTACCCACTAGAATAGGATCTGAGAACTTCCTAGTTCTAAGGCAGATTCATCATGAAAAAAAAGAAGTCAGTATGACGGTGATTATCTGCCCGGAACACACACTATTTTCTTCCCTTCTTCCTACAGCCCTTTGAGGTGGGAATCCCTCCTGCTTTACAAATGAGTAAATAAGTTTCTGAGACATCAAGTCACAGACCAGAGCCTCTTCCCAATTCTGTTTAGCCCACAACACAGAGTGGTATTAAAATATTTGAGCCAACATTTAAAAATTAGATTCCATGCTAAAAAACCTGGATTTCTGTATGTTATCGAGAATTTCAAATTCCTAGAAACCCTAGCCAAACTCCTTCATGGAAATCAATGGCCAAAGCTGAGGAACAGTTGCCCAGGGCACATTCTCTCCAGGCATGACTGTCCCCATCGGCCAGCATTACTCACCTCATTTTAGCCTGAAACTCTATTTCCCGCTCTCGTGAGAACTGGCAGAATGGTATGACCAATTGTTGACCGACATGCAAAAGGCCCCGGCTGCAGGAGAGAGCTACCCTGATGCTCCCATTGTCTTCAAAAAACCCTAAAATAGCAGGAGAGCCACCGAGGAATGATACAAATACAAGGACGCTGAACATCTTCTATAAGTCTACTAGAAACACAATTTGCCACAGGATACATTTTAAAAATTGTTGCAGAATATTGTTTTCATCAGTTGTTTTGTGTAAGTGTCTGTTATGCGGTCAAGCCTTTGTTGTTTTTCCACCTAACTTCCCTAGCAGTGATTCTAACAAAAGGCTTAGAAAGATCACACAGAATCCATTCTCTATTTCCTCTCAAAAATAGGGCTCCTGAGTTTTATTTAGCTAGGCATAGAATCACCCAGGAAGAAACTACATTTCCCAGCCTCCCTTGTAGCTAAGCAGGCTGTGTGACTTACTTCAGACCAATGGGACGTGGACAAATATGAAGCAAGCACCTTCTGGGGCTTCTCCTAAAAAGCTGACCTGCACACTCTTTTTTCTTGCCCCAGGCTAGACCACCAGTGTGGAAGTGAGCCAGGATCAGCCATGTGAACATTCAAGATTACAGAGTAAGAAGAGGGAAGGTACCAATGTCTCTACAGAGCAGAGCCACCTTACCAGCATAAAATAGCTCACTCTGGACTGTTTCTTGGCAGATAAGTAAACTTTCATTTACTTAAGCCATTAGGGTTGTGTATGTCTTTGTTACCACAGCCTTCTTCCCCTTATTCACTCCCACCCCTTCCACTTTCAGTCACCCTTTGTTTCGGAGAATGCCGTATCCTTCCTCCACTGCCTTAAGTAGAGCCTTAATCCTGACTCTGTTTCTTGGGAACAGTGTGACCTTGGGAAAGTTACTTATCTTCTCTGAACCTGATCTTCAGAATCATGTTGCAATGATTTGTCAAAAGGAGAGAGTACAAGTATTTCTATCTCCTGACATAAAACCGCCCTCCAGCCTACCTTTCTCCAGCACAGACTTGAGCCCATTACTCCACACTGAAATCTATCGTGACACCTCCATTGCCCTTAGGGAAGAATCCAAGTTTCAAAAAAAAGAAGTTAAAAGGCCCCTGATGATTGGGCTCCAATGTCACCTCCAGGCACACTCTCCAGGCAGCCAGAGATGCTGTTGTTGAGTTAGGAAAAAGCCCTTAGCCAGCCAGGCCTGTAATTCTTGTTTTAAGGCCATGTACTCTGAGTGTCTGCAGCTTGGCAAACTGAAAGGCTGCATAGTGTTGGGGTTAAGACCAGAGGAATCAGATAGACCTGCGTTCAAATACTGGTTCCATCACTCCCTGACGTGACCTCTGGCAAAGGACTTAACTTCCCTGAAAAATCAGTATAATAAATACTATTACCTCAATGTTGCTCTGAGTGTTAAATCAGATAATCTACATTAAACCCTTGGCTGAGGGCCTTGTAGGTAGTGAGTATTCAATAAATAGTTATCATCATTATTGCACGTCTCCTTATTTGCTTTTTTTAATTTGATACAACAGAGAAGAAGCATGGAACAACCTCCCACCCTCGACCTCTACCAAGTAGAGGTCAAGAATGTAGCCCAACACAGAATGCAGCCCAAGCCATCTCCCACACACCTGTTTGTCCAGTGCATTCTGGGAGAGGTCAAGGGGTGACCGTGACTTCCTGGTAGATAAGCAGCCAAATTCCAGAATTCTTGGGCCCGATCATCAGATCCAAATCCCTCTCTACCAGTTTGCCCCTACTGAACCATATGCAAGCTGACTCTGGCTTTTGGAGTTCTCTCATGGAACCCCCAACAATAAAAATCCCGAAGACTAGCTGTATCATAGTCCAGGCATGCATCAATTAAAACGACAAGCCAGCCACCAAAAAGTAATTTTTAATCAGCATTTTACTGCAGTTTCTCTCAAAGAACACCAAAGAGAGAACCCAGAAGAACTGTTAGAAATTCTCTTTTGCCTTTCACTCAGTTTCAATTATTCCCAACCCCTGCCGCTGCCCCCAAATCTCTCAGCCTTCTTTCTAAAGCTAGACACAGGTGCGCACACACACAAACACGCACTCACACTCACACATACACACATGCACACCGCACCAGAGGTATGCCGGAGCCAACTTGCACCAGCTTGAAAGAGCCGATTGTTAAATTTACAGGAATTTTGCCAGCTGGTTGTTAAACAGCATCCATTATGAAAAATTAAATAATATAAACTTACAACAAAACAAATTATAAACAAAAGTGATAAATACAAAATACTCAGAGGAAAAAAGGAATGAACATGAAACAACATGAATGAATCTCAAAATAATTATGCTGAAGCCAGACAGAAGAAGAGTATACACTAAGTGATTCCATTTGTGGAAAACTCATCTGCAATGGTAAGAAGCAGATCAGTGGTTGTCTGAGGGAGAGGATGAGACGCGGTGAAAGAGAAAGGTTATATACACAGGGGGGGGGGAATTGTGGGGAGTGATGGATACGATATGTTCCACATTCTGATTGTGGCGATGGTTTCACAGGTGTATACATGTGACAAAGTTAATCAAACTGTATCATCCAAGTATGTGCAATTTATGGTGTGTCAGTTCTATCTCAATAAAGCTGTTACATAAACACTCAAAATCCCTTACTTTCTAATTATTTTACTGTTATCTATACCCGTGAGGTTTCTTCACCTCTTTGTATCTGTTTATGTTGTGAATATTATATAATGGTGCTCTTGGCATCTCTTCCCAATTCCATATCCAGCGATGTCATGCTTGTAGCTTGCAATTGGCCGTGGTGAGAGTGTTTACACCATGAAAATCAGCAAACACTACAAACCAGGGCTTGGTTCTTTGCTTTGTTGGTTTTTTAGACTTAAGCTAGTCATGGAAAAAATGCTGATAATACCAATTAAACTTTAAGCTGCAGTGTGCTTAGAGCCATTACATTGTGAATAGTGCAAAGAATTAGGAAAATATTCTTTCAGTATTCAAAGGCTGTCATCTGATTCAGCAGAGAAGTCACTCACATTATTGTGAAGGTGTAAAGTTACACGTATTCTTTCTTGTTTCACTTTCTTACGTCTGACTTGTTAAAAGAAATGAAAATATTAACCAATGTTTATGTCAGAACTGGATTCATTTGTCAATTGTGGTGGATGCAAGAGTTCAGCAAAAATCAATGAAGGTGTTCTGTGAGAATCAATTCTTTATATAGAACTTATAGTAAAGAGCATTACCAATTTTATTATCGCTTATAGATTGTGTGCTACACAATAAAATCTGTAACAAACTTCCATATGTATGAGCGCGCACACACACAGAATTAGTTTAGGGTTTTTTTTTTTTTCCAGAAAGCCTGTATTAAACATTTACCAACACTATGTCCTCTTCAGGTCACTAGGATGTTGTTTGTGAAATAACTATGCCATTTCCTGGTGTCCCCGGCCCTTTCTTTACCTTCGTTCTTTATGACGTAGCTTTATGAAGTAGTTTTCTTCATTACGCAGATTGAAGGGTTTTTGTTGGGTTTTTTTATTTTTTTTTTATTTTGTTTGTTTATTTTTCCCAGAAAATAAAAGAAGACGACTCTGGACTGACCAAATAAATAAGAATCCTTCCTTCTCAGTGAAAGAAGATTGCAACCACTTCACTGTAATTTGCTCTCTTTCCCTTTATTTCTGCCACATGCGTGTTTTTGACATAGTGTTTCAGGGCTGACCCGGTGCTTACCCACACCTACAGTTGCTTTAACGCTGACTTCCTCATCTCCCTTGAAGCTGCCCCAGGGGGTTCCTACTGTCAAATGCGGCACGCACGTGCTGAAGGCACTGCAGAGAGAAGTACAGATGTGCATCGCAGAACATTGAGCTCAGAGGTGACACCCAAAGCCTGGAAGCCAAGATTGCTGGACCATGAAATCCTATCAGCTCTCTGATTTCAGAGAAAGAAACATTTCAGGGGCTTTCCTGCAGGTCCCGGAAACCCACAGAAATGAAAGTACTCGTGAGATTAAAACGTAGGCAAAATTTTTCCCTTAGGTGTATATTCTATTAATGTCGCTATGATATTGTTTACATAACTCTAGAAATCACTAGAGGGATTTGTTTATGTATAGCATATCACAATAGAGAAATACCATATTTTTGCCACGTATAATGTGCACTTTTGCCCAGATCTTTGAGGGAATAATAAGGATGCGCATTATAAATAGGTATAATGGTTACATGCTATGGCTATAGTAATGGGTATAATAAAAATCCCATGTACCATGCGCACAAAAACACGGGTGTGCATTGTACACAGAAGTGCATTACACATGGCAAAATACCGTAGCTTTCTTACTTGCTTTGTTCCTATTCACCCTAGAGCACAAAAAGTTATACAGACTCCCTCATATTCACCCCTAGTCCACAGCCCTGCCACTCCCACTCCCACGGTCTGCTGTTCTCTCTCCATACTTGTTTTCCCACCTCCCCCCACAACGACCACTGCTCTCCTCCCCCCAGCCCTTCATGGCAGCTGCTTCCTGACTCCTCACTCTCCCAGAGCATGCCCTCCTCCTGCCCTGGACAGAGCCAAAGACCACTGCCTCCCCAGCATTGTGGCCATATTGGCCATTGTAACCTCCTAAACATGCTCTATTTCCCTGGAAAGGCCAGCATTGTTATCCCTTCCTGCCTTCATGCTAACTGTTTCCTCCACCTGGAATGTTCTTCTCTGTTATTAACCATGGAAACCCTACCTCTCTTTCTAAACTCTGCAAAGGGATACTTCCTCAGGTAAGCCTAGCATCCTCTGGGGCCCTGAGAGAATGAATAATCCCCATTTCTTGGACTTGTCCAGTCCCTACCGAACCCTCTATTGCCATACTCCCATCATGCTGCGAGTCCAGAGTGAGTGCAGAGTGATGGACCAAAAATACCAGAACATCCTTGCACTCTGGCCTCCTTTTTCTAGGGTCCATGAAAACGATGAAGCCCTTCAGTTAGAAATACATTGGTTATTTTTTAGTCACTCCTTCTCTTAGGCTACCAGTTTATGGTACTATTCAAGAAATTTTTTTCTTTTCTTTCTATTTTTTAAAAAATCTTTACATTCCAGGCCTATCTCTTTGATAGAAAACCCTAGATAGATATTTAAAGGGGGAGGGGAACCTCTCATTTCTGCAAAGCAGTAAAGCTTTATTTTTTGCTTTTTTTTTTTAAGGAATGTAAGTTTGAAGGGAATTGCAACTCCACATGCCCACTCCTATGCACAACTAATTAAAATGTGAAAAATGGCCATTTCCTGACCTCGTCCCAATCTGTGACCATCTCCTGTGTGTTAGTGACAGTATGACCAAGAAGCAAGGTGGCTCAGGCAAGAAGCAAGTGAGTTTCAACATAAAAAATAAAGAGGGCTGAATTTTTATCTTTGCTTCTTAAGCATGTGATGTAAAAATTTACCATTGCTCTTTACAAGGAGAGCCTGGTTCAATACTAACACTTTTCATCTTAATAAGGCTTCCATTAGTTCCTTATTAACCAAGTCAAATTTGACCAAGGCATTTCTTCTCTTATTCTTGAAGGTACTTGAGGGGAGAGTATTATGTTGAAGGCTCTACTGTCTTTTAGACAATAATTCTGCACAATATTTTTCAACCATAGAATACTAAGAAATGTGAAATGATTTATGATGAAATGGGTTATGCTGGGAATATTTTTTCTCTGTATGGACCAAGTTATTGTAGTGGAAAAACCCAAGTTAATTTCACTTGATCCCTATGATATATTTCTCTCTTCTTCACACCCCATGTCCAGGAAATAATTGCCCTATGGTAGGTTGAAATAACAGCCACATTAAGATTAGAGTTTCTGAAGTATCAAGGATAAAGTGTACTTAGTGACCTTGTAAATAGTGGTTAAAACACTAATTAGTTTTTCATAAAACCTTGACAGGAGGTGATAAAGCTATAAATATTCCTCTCCTTTCTCTAGTTTATTCCATGTGAAAAATGTGTAGTTCAGAATTTTGGAGACAGTGAAGAGAAGAAAGTTGTACGTATTTTTGAAAAAGCTCCCCTAATATCATGGTGCTTCTCTTGTGAAGTCATTTCTCCTCCTCCTTCTTTTTAATGCCCCTCTGTTTTGTGGTAATATTTCTATTTACCTTTTTTTCATTTATAGATACATTACTTTTTTCCCCTGCCTTATCACCTCAAAATTTTGATAGGGGAACTCAAGAGTTAAAGATTTTAGCCTTAGTTATAATTGATAGGCTTAAGTCATTAATGCACGTGGAAACCTGTTATTTCAAGAATTGGAATGCATGACCTACGTGACTCCAAAAGGTCACAAGCAATTCAACCTTTGTGCCCCAGGGGTTCTGCAAGTGATGGAGATGGTATCTGAGCCATTGTGTTCCAGGAAGGGAACATCCTTGATGCAGATAAAGAATTGTTGATCAGAAGGTAAAGATATACTAGGAAAATCACTGCCTAAAACTCTTATCTGATGAATCTTTTTTCCAAACCTCTTGCCTACCTTTTTCTTCTCCTTGTAAAAAGGTCAGCTTAAGATGAGATGTAAGATGGTTTTTAGGGTACATAACCCACCGTATTCTCAGATTGCTGGCTTCTGAGTAAAGCACCCATAAAGAATCAATCCTTGTCTCTACTTATTTGTTCTAGTAGTGACAGGCAGGACGAACACCATCTTTTCAGGTTTCAATTTGAGAAGGTATTGTTTATTTCTCCCTTTATTCTTCTTCTATTCTATTATTTTCCACACTATCTCTTCTCTTTCCTTTCATTCCTTCTCTCACAACTGATGATAATACAGAATTTAAGTTTACTTTAAACTAGTGATTGTGTCTCTGAAATTAGTTAATGTTCCACATTCTTCATTGTAAAATCAGCTTTTGGAGGAGGAGAAGGGAACGGACATTTATTAAACACTTTAGGGCCAGACATTATGCAAGGTGCTTTGCAGACATAAATTTGTTTAATCATCTTAACACCCTATGAAACATTGAATTAGTGTTCAGAAATATTCACTCCCTCCCGCTCACTTTCATAAAAAGTGGATACTTCCTGCTCCAGTGATGTTTGCATTTGCCCAAATGACTTGCTTTGGCTTCAGATTGGGCAGGGTGTACTTCCCCTCCCCTTGCTTGTGTTTTCTGTCATGTGACTAGCTTTGCCCAATAAAGTACTAGTAGATATGATATAAGCAGAGACTTGAAATACAGGGAAAAACATTCTCAGGTAGCCCTCTGGTTCCAGGAGGAGGATGAGGCTCTCAGAGAACAAAACCCCTCCAACTTAGATTAGCCAATGCCCAGCTGATGCCCGCACTCCACGGATGCACGACTTGAAGAAAGAGTTACTATATTATGCCACTGAGATTGAGTGGCTTTTATCACAGAGCAATAGCTAACCCATACACAATGCTATGGGGTAAATAATATTATCGCTTCGTAACCAAAATAGAAACACAGTAAAACACACCCATAGTCACACAGCTAGTGCGCCCTAGGACTCTTACCAAGCCTGTCTGATCTAAAATTCAATGCTCTTTTCCATGCATTACAGCATGCTTCTTCCTTAAACTTTATATTTCTCTTTCCATCAAACAAACATATTCAATTGGGTTTTTACTTTCATGTGCCTCTTGGTTGATTTTTGCTGAGGTCAATAGCCCTCCTACAAAGTGTCTTTATTCCTCTGCCCAGAAATTTGACCTCCTGGAATCATATTTCTCCTTTATCCTGTGAGTTCTCCACATGACCCATGGATACAGGAATAAAAATCTAATGGCTGATTATTTCAAAAATGTAGTTTTTTTATGTGGAATTTGTGTGTTTAAGCTCAGAATTGATCAGATCTGAAAAGCAAGAGCTGAGTACAGGTGCGTGATGGGTAATCATTCCCTCCCCTCCTCCAGCGGAGAGGAGAGCCCATAACAAGGTGGAAGTGTTCCGGGTAGTGGGCCCTCATAACAGTTCTCAGCACTTGGCAGGAATTAGCAGTACTACTGAGTCACTTGTCATTATTTTTCAGAACTGATAGTCCTGAAGGGGAACACCTGGAGCACGAGGAACCGGGACAAACACAGTGTCCATTATTTTTAAAGGCCATTCATGATTGAAATTCCGAGATTGAGCAGTTTAACTTCAGTATCTGCAAAGTCACTAGAAAACGTGGTCAATTTGAAATGATGTTGTAGTCAACTCAATTGCTAGTTAAAGGGGTTCCCACTTTGCTAGCTTAACCCTCTATTGTAAATCTCTAAATATCACTCATAGTAGCTGTAAAGGTGATAGGGAATACTTTTGGGGGTTTGTTTGTTTGGTTGGTTTTTTGTTTGTTTTGTAAATCCACCTTTGGGATACAATTCAGAGTTTCTCAGCCTGAGCACTATTGACATTTTGACCTAAACAATCCTTAGTTACAGGAGCTGCCCTAGGCATTGCAGATGTCTAGCAGTGTTCCCTGGCCTCTACCCACCATGTGTCAATGTATCCAAACACTGCCAAATGCCCCATGGGGTTCTAAAAGTTGAGAACGAATGGGGTACATAAACACTATTTTCAATTACATTCATTGGGTATAAAAAACTATAATATGCCCTAGCTGGTGTGGCTCAGTGGATTGAGCACCAGCCTGAGAACCAAAGGGTTGCTGGTTCAATTCCCACTCAGGGCACATGCCTGGGTTGCAGGCCAGGTCCCCAGCAGGGGGCATGTGAGAGGTAACCATACATTGATGTTTCTCCCCGTCTCTTCTTCCTTCCCTTCCCTTCTCTCTAAAAATAAATAAATAAAATCTTTTTTTAAAAACACCCTAATATAACTTGCTTTCTTTTCACCTCACCAGCCTTTGTTCATGTTCTCAGCAGGCCTTGCCCCCTGATATTATACAAACTACTAGGCCTCCTCAAAGCTCCAACTTCTCACCCTGTTCTTTCTGGGGATCAGAAGGGTTGTTCCAAATACATTGAAGATTCCTTTAAAAATCTTCAGCTACTATTAACTCACAGCGTTTGTGCTTCTTTCCTCAACTGCCCCAGGCTCTAAGCCACACCCTGCCCTCTCTCGGTGCCTGCAACCTGGTGAGCCCTTTGAGGACACTTTTCCAGGACTGGGCTGCCTTCAGGAGCATTCAACAACATCAGCCCTGGAGATGGCAGACTGATACCACCTCCCCTGGAGTCCCCACTTCACCAGAACCATTCTGGTTTCCCTGCAGGAGGAACTCGGTGTGCCATGCTCCGCCACCTGGGCATCAAAACAAGACTATTTGTGCCTTGTCTCCCCACCGGCATCTCCCAGAAACAGTCAGGGAAAGAGCCTTTTTAGGCTCGAAGGTTCTCAAGCCATTAGGCCACTGCTTCTTGAATATAATGTATATTAAGAAACACTTGGGAGATCTTCTTAAAATGTGACTCTGATTCAGGAGATGTGGGGTGGAGCCTGACAGCCTATATTTCTTAAAAGCTCCCAACCAAGGCTGGCCCTGCACTACACTTCAGCATCAAGGTTCTAGATGTCAGAATCACCTGGGGTACAGATTCCTGGACCCTTCTGATACAGAGAGATCTGATCAGATCACTGGGGAGGAGTAGAGAGGGGCTGTAGCAGGAGGTTGCCTGAGACAACAGTAAACAGTCTAGGATGACATTGGCTGAGAAGCTGAATTCCTCCAGAGTGCATGGAATTAAGCGCCAGAAGATATAAAATAAAAAGAGAACAGAGAGTGGCTCTTGGGCACTTCTTCCTCACGGATGCCTGGATGATGGTGCTGCAGCTGCCTGCATTTCCCAACAGATGGTATTTTGGATGGGAAGGAACTCTGGGTGCAGCCTAGGACTGGGCTGGCCTGGCAGAGGGTGGCAGGGTTTGTCTTTGGGTGTTCTAGAGAGGACGGGCTATGAGACAGAAGCCTGCCATTCTTCCAAAGTTGTGTAGCTTTTGTATCTTATGTTTTAGTTTGTAAACTAACCCTACAGAAATAATTTAACTAAAAAAGGGGAATCTAGGAGAACCCAGATGTTAGAGTTTAGCCTTAATTGAAAGGCTTAAGTGATTAAAGTTGTAACTAAAGAGTTAAAGATTTTAGCCTTAATTGATAAGCCGTACGTGACTAACGCACACGGAAAGCTGTTCCTCCAAAATTCTGTAGCTTTTAAATAAAGACTCCTTTCCTTTATCACCAAACCTTTGCCTAAAGAATTTTGCCTAGAGAGTGGCGGCAGGCAGCAGGACCCTACCAGACGGGCAGCAGGAAGCCTTCGGTAACACTTCCACCAGAGATTCTGATTCAGAGCGTCCAAGTGAAGCCCAGGCATTTATGCTTTTAACAACTTTCCCCAGGTAGTTGAGAATTCACACTCAAAGAAACACCTCATTGCAGTCGTCCTTAACTTTATAAGACAGAAACATATTCCCAGGGGCTAGACGCACCAGGTTGCTCAGAGATATCCTCTTCTTAGTTTTAAGTTCTCTCTCTGTAGGCAAATCACCTCATGCAAACTGGGCTTGTGTGGGTGAATCTGAGGATCTGTTTGGTAGTACCTACAGGTCATCATATATACCCAGGTAAGTCCAAACCTTCAGCAGCTAACCTAGGTGCCTGCTGGGCCCCCGGCAGACTGGAAGGGGGAAAAGTTTGGATCTCCTTCCAGGTCCAGGTCCAGGGGGAATCTTGTAAAAAAAAAAAAAAGGGCACAATGACCAACTCATATAGATAGTACCTGCCTGATTCGGCCACCTAGAAATGGAGAGCTGGAAAATCCTGAGTCTTGTGGACCTTGGGCCTGTCCCTGGGGCATTTTAAATGAGCAATTTCCCCGAACACAGAAAGTTAGT